>NC_133245.1:7540000-8790000 GCF_048772165.1 Typha angustifolia
TTTCGTAATTTTCTGACTATTGGAGAATATCTGACGAATATGTTTTTACGGTTGCGCGGACTGCTTCCTACAATAAATTCAGATCTTAAGGAATTATTCCGTAGCCGATTTTTTGGTTCCAGAATCCATCAATTGGTATCATAGCCTATCAAATTGGTATCAGAGTAGGCGAACCTTAGACCTCCATTAATGGTTCAAATAAGGAAGATGACATCAATAAGGAGACCTATGGAGAGCACACCGACAAGGGAGGACTCAATGCACGATGATCCTAACCGTGAGGCCGATTCCTTTGGAGTGACCACGGCAGGACCAAGTCAACCAACGGCCATGGGTTCGAATATGAATGAACTAAGGGGCATGTTCCAAATATTGTTGCATAGAGTTAACAACATACAAAAGGATCACAATGAATTTAAGGAATATGTCGTGAATCGATTAGGTTCGTCATCTCCTCGACGACAAATGGAGTTTCAAAAAGGACCAGCGGTGGGACCCCATGAACCGATACCCCACATGTTTAGGTGCATCATATGAGTGTCAATGATCCCCTCCTATCTATGCCTTCACATCATCCCTTACCTCCGTTACAAAGCCCAAGATCGGCGGTGGTGGAACCCGAGAGGCATACGGCATCGGTGTGCTTCGTCGATGAGGAGGATTGGCACTATGAGGATGAGGTTGATCCCTATAGAGATGGTGATAGACGTGCTTGAAGATTTAGAGAAGGTGATCAACATGCACAAAGGTTTAGACCTGAATCTAGGATCTTTTGCGAACTCGACAACGCTATTCGGGGGAGAACCGCACATTTGGACTTTCCAAAATTCCAAAGCGATGATCCAACGGATTGGGTGTTTCAAGTTGAACAATATTTTGATTTTCAAGGTACAACGGAAGATGCAAAAGTCCAGATGGCAAGCTTTCACCTCGAAGGAACGACATTGCATTGGTATAGATCGATAATTCGTGGTGATGGATTTATCGGATGGGCTGATTTTTGTAGGAGGATTACATATAGATTTGGGACATTGGCATATGAAGATTTTGCTACCACATTAAGCAAGATGGTTCAAAGGACTACCATATTGGAGTACCAAGCTAAGTTTGAAAGAGTTAGTAGTCGTTGTGAGCCACCGTGGCCCGAACGTACATTGATGAGTACATTTATTTCAGGGCAGCAAGAGGAGATACAAGCGGATGTTCGTGCCCTATGTCCTACTACTCTTGAGGATGTCTTTGAGAAGGCCGTGAGGATGGAACAGAAACATAGGGCTCTAAAGATGGCAGCGAAAACTAATTGGGGTAACTGAGATTAGCGGTTTGCATCTAGAACGCCAGCTGGAAATTCTATGGTTTCAAAAACAACGGTTGTGACTACTAGACCACGACCACCTTTGAGACCTTTCAACGTTAGAGGAGGAACTAGACCTCCCGTTCAAACTCTCACACTTACCCAGGTGGAGGAGCGAAGAGCGAAGGACCTTTGTTTTCGATGTGATAAGTGTTTTGCCCCCGGTCATCGATGTTCTAAATTGATCGGGAGTGTGATGCTTATCGATGGTTTAGAGGATGATGATGAGGTAGTTGATGATGGAGAGCGTCCAGAGGAGACCCATGAGGAGACCGTTGAGAGGGCGTGGAGGAAGATATCCAAGCTAAAATATCGATGCATGCATATTCGGGTACTTTCACGCTGAGGACGTTACGAGTAAACAGACTCATTGGAAAGTATTGTATGCACATCCTCATTGATTCGGGGAGTACACACAACTTTTTAGATGAGAGGCTAGTGAGGATATTGAGTTTGGATGCTGAACTGACTACGGGTTTGACGTTGCTATTAGCGACGGCACGAAGCTTACGGCGGAGAGGTTGTATCGCCGAGTTGGTATACGGATGCAAGGATATGACATCATTGTGGACTTGTATCCGTTGACGCTACGAGGAGCAGACATTGTCCTTGGTGCTCAGTGGTTACAGAGTTTGGGACCCGTCATATTTGATTTCCAGAGCATGTAGATGAAATATAAACAAGGAAACAAAGATGTGCGGCTTGATGGTGTTCAGACGTCGCCGATTCCTGCAATGCAGCCTATGGTGGGGCTGCTTGGTGCGTATGATTTGGGCTATGTTCTTCAGTTAGGACCAGCAGGAGATGAACCTCAAACGAGTTCAGGTACTACCATTGAATTGTCTAATTTATTAGACAACTTTTCTGGACTGTTTGAGGAGCCGTAGGAGTTGCCACCGAGGAGAGCGGCGGACCATCGCATAGAGATTATACCTGGGGCTGCACTAATGCAAGGACATCCCATTGCCTATCTTAGTAAGGCTTTATCATAAAAATCTCAGCAATTATCAAATTATGAGAAAGAGGTGTTGGCAATTCTGCATGCGGTGACAAAGTGGAGGCCTTATTTGATCGGTAGACGATTTATTATCCGAATCGATCAAAAGAGCCTTCCATACTTTATGGGACAGCACATACATACTCCGGCACAGCAGCAATGGGTCACAAAATTGCTGGGATATGATTATGAAATCCAATACAAGAAGGGAACGGAAAATAGAGTGGCAGAAGCACTATCGCACCAACCCGATACCGTCGAGCTTGCAGCCTATTCATCTCCTACCTTTCCCTTCCTTGACGAGCTGAGGTATGCATATACATCTGACCTAGATATTTTGAGATTATTGTAGGAGGTTATGGATGATCCGGAGCGCTATCCAGAGTTCGAGAATCGAGGCGGTTTGCTGTTGGACCACGGACGCATTCGAGTGTCCGCAAATGATGGATTGTGGCAGAAATTGTTGGAGCACTTTCACCAAACTCCAGAGGCTGGTCACGAGGTTGTCTTGAGGACTTATAGGAGGATATCTCAGAGTTGGACGTGGCCAGGATTAAGACGAGATATGAGGAGTTTTGTCCGTGCTTGCGAAGTCTGTCAAAGGGCTAAACCAACCACTTTAAAACCGGCCGGATTACTACAGCCTTTACCTATACCAGACGTGGTTATTTTGTTATCTTTGTGGTGGTTGACAGATTGAGCAAGTATGCACACTTTTTGGCATTGTCACATCCGTTTTCAGCTAAGACGGCGGCTAAAATTTTTGATAGAGATATTGCTTGATTACATGGCATGCCACGCACGATTGTCTCAGATCGTGATCGTGTATTTATGAGCGACTTTTGGACTGAGTTTTTCAGATTGTAAGGGACTCGATTAAACTTCAATTCGACCTACCATCCACGGATGGGCGGCCAAACCGAGGTGGTTAATCGAGGCATTGAGCAGTATTTGAGGTGCTTTGTTGGAGAGATGCCGAGACGATGGTTGGAGTTCTTACCGTGGGTGGAGTGGTCTTATAACACCACCTACCATAGCAGCATTGGCATGACTCCATTTGAGGTGGTGTATGGACGCACGGCTCCAACATTACGCACTTATGATCTAGTGGCATCGGCAGATAGGACGGAGGTGGACTTAGCATTGATGGATAGAGATGCCACATTGAGGAGGTTGCGTGCTCATCTTAAACTTGCTCAAAACCGCATGAAGTAAGTTTTTGATCGTAGCCATAAGGAGCAGGAGTTTGACATCGGTAGTTAGGTATTTGTGAGGGTGCAACCGTATCGACAGGTGACCTTACGTCTGATGTGAAACCAAAAGTTAGCACATCACTACTTTGGTCCATTTTAGGTGTTGGAGCGTATTGGTTCGGTTGCATATCGTTTGGTGCTGCCAGAGGGGTCGAGAGTGCACCCTGTCTTTCATGTTTTATTGTTGAGAGAGCGCATTGGAGATCATGAGATTGTCGAATCGATTCTACTAGAGCTATTGGAGGAGATAGAGATTGTAGAGCCAGTTCGAGTACTTGCTAGACGCTAACGACAATATGGTACCAGATTGGAGATAGAGATTCTAGTTGAGTGGCTTGGCAAGCCATCTGATAAGGCGACATGGGAGTTGGAGACTGATATCTTAGAGCGTTTCCCTGACTTTTCATCTTGAGTGCAAGGTGGGAGAAATATGGTGGGCTGATACACTTAGTTAGGATCTTTTCTTATTGCATTAGGTGTTTATTTTCATTAAAATAAAATTTCTGTAGGTCGCATTCGAACGCAGGTAGCGTCACGTTCGAACGCTTGTGAACACCTTGTGAACGCTTGTGAATGCCTTGTGAACACTTATGAATGCCTTGTGAATGCGTTCAAATGACTTGTGAACGCCTGTGCCGCGTTTGCAAATCCAGATAAGGGGCTTTTCTGGCGTGTTCGAACGCGATCGACGGGAATCCTCTAGAATTAGGATTTCATATTCTTTTAGGACTTGTTGGCTAGCCTCTACAAATATGTGGATGGCAACCAACTTCATAATGCTATTGGATTCTTAATTTCTTGCCTCTTATCTTCTCTCTAGACTCCTCCCTCCTCTCTCTTCACCATCCTTCCACCTTTACCGTTGGCAAGGTTTCTCCTTGCTTCTAATCTTCCTCGATTGTCGAGCCACCCCTCTTCTTTGGGATCTCGACCACTTCGTTCCCTTCGTCTACTTCCCTTAATCGCTTCCACAATCCACCCTCATCTCCATACCCATCCATAACCCTAACATCCACTTTACCCGTCACCACCACTGTCACCCACGTTATTCCGTATTTTCATTTCTGCTACAGTTAGAATATGAGAAGGACATAAATACAAAAGTTGTAGATTAGGAAGTTATAGATCCAACCCAATTGGTTTCGTAATTTTCTGACTATTGGAGAATATTTGACGAATATATTCCCACGGTTGCGCGAACTGCTTCCTGTAATAAATTCAGATCTTAAGAAATTATTCCGTAGCCGATCTTTTGGTTCCAAAACCCATCAATTGGTATTAGGGCCTATCAAATTGGTATCAAAGCCTATCACTATACAACCTCAAGGTGGGCCGATAATAATATAATTAATATATAATATGCTCTGCCTTAACCCTAAGCTAAGGAAATAGAGGACATTGCTAAGATGGGACTCTATTACTTAACAATGCATGTAAATAGTGCAATGTTGATACGATCATGCCTCGGGCTATGGAGCTCTGATATCAGCTTGATACAATCTCCCCTTAGGCTAAGGTTCGATCTCTTCCAATTTCCTGATCTGGACTAGATCTGGCACGAAACTTTGAAATAAGATCTCGAAATATTCCGATGTCGGATCGACGTGAATCAAAGTTGGGGATCTCGAGATATCGTTCGTTTAGTGGACGAACATTAGGATGGTCTGTTTTGGATCCGTGGATGGAGGCATGAGATCCTAGGTAATGGTGATTGGTGGAGGACCGGCGTTAATGGGATGGCACCGGTAAAAAGTGGTGGTGGAAGGGTTATGGTTGATGGAAGGGTTAGGGCAAGTGTTGGATAGATTGGAAGAAGGGGGAGGAGAGGGCCACCCCTAAGGGACTAGGGTGATTGGCCGGTCGAGGGAGGTTAGAAGCGGCGTCGTCGGGGATTGAGAGAACGGGAGCGAAGAAGACAAAGGAGACAAGGCAAAACTCAATCTCAATAATCAATAATCAATTTTGGTTGCCCTACACATCCTTTTATAGGCTAACCAACAACTCAAATTAACCCTAAAACACAATTTTCGTCGACTGCGTTCGAACTCGCCCGACCGTGCACGATCGAACGCGCCGCGTTCGAACGCACGATCAAACACGCCTCTCGGTATTTGCGAACGTGATGCAGGCGTTCACAGTGCGTTCGAACGCACCGTGTTCGAACGCAAAGTGCACTCTCTTCACCCACGTTTACAACCCCGTTCACAAACCGTGTTCGAACTCACTCCATCCACGTTCGAACGCGACTTACAGAAAATTTATTTTAATGGAAATTAAACACTAAAACATGAAACAAAAACACTCCTAAAGTGAATCCATGCTCGAGACGACGTCAGTGAAGTCCGAATCGTATCAATCCACCATGCTTCCGCAACCTTGTCCTCAAGGTTTGAAGTTTGTGAAGCGATCTTTGAACTCTGACTCAAGTTCCTCCATGGTATGATCTTCTGCATTGGCTCCCCACATATATGAAGATATAGGAAATACTGGTGCTGAAAATGAGGCAAGCTCACTTGTGTCCGGTTGGCGCGAAAGAGCATTAGCCACTCGATTCTCGATCAACAAGTTCCAAGTCAAGGACGATCCTATCCGTCGCCGTGAGTCTATCGTAGGTATGCAAGACAGGGGGAGTGTGACCATTATTGCCTCAAAGGGGTTCATCCTTAGTCGAGCTTGGATACTTGTACTCCTACTAGCCCAAGGTGGAATTCGAGTTCGTCTACATTGAGTCCACTTGGTCTCGGGTGGTCTAACCAATTGACTCAATGTCAGTTCAGCAATGGAAATCTGGTGCATCCGATTGCGCTCGGGGGGTCGAATTAGATGTAGTTGGTGGGTCCGGATTTGGTCCTCCCAATGACTCGAGTTAGGTTCAACAAGCCGAACTGAATGTTGGTTGTGCTGATAATCATTCTGCCTACTCCATGGATTAGGATCCAAGTCAAATGTATCTTGGTATAAGCAAACTCGACTTAAGTCAAGTAGAGGGTTTTTAATCATGCCTCTTATTTGACTTAACTGAGTCCCAAAGTCCAGAGCTGACTCATGCTCAAGTTGACCCCTTTGGCTCATAGGTCCAACCCAGCTCTTGTCTAGCAATTCCACTTGGTCAAGCCCAACCATGTAGCCATCTTGAAATTTTAACCACTTGGGGTTTTCAAAAAAATTTGAAACCCCTAATATTTCTCCCATAATTTCATCTCCATCAGCCGTTGCCGGAGTTACCTTGGCACGTGGTAGCCTTGGCTGAGTAGTGACCACCTCTAGTAGTTAATTTAGCAAGGTTCCCGACGGTGTGGCGGCAGTCGGCAGCGATGGAAGGCCGAAGTTGGCCCAAAAAATGAAATCTTCAGGTCCTTCTTCTCTATCCCATTGCCACCATGGCAAGGAGCCTTTGGCCATCTGGATTTCTATAATAGTTGCTGGTGAGGTCCCTCTCGGGGTGGCGGCGGTTGATTGTTGTGGAAGGCTGAGGTTGACAAAATTAAAATCTTCATCTCCTTCTTCATTTTGTCGCAGCCATAGCAGGGAGCTTTTGGCCGTCTGGGTGACAAAAGCAACAGCCCGCAAGGTCTTCACGGGGCTGTCAACAGTCGGTGCTGCCATGGGTGGAAGATCATGGCCTTCTCCTTTGAGTTGTAGCTTGGCAGGGAGCTGCAACGTCATCGCCGGTGACGACACTGTCGCGGTTGACTGTCGATTGATCGAGGAGAATGGTGGAAGGTCGCTGGAGGCCATATGCGATCTCTTCCTAGTTGCTGACTCGCTGTGGTTGCAAAAGAAGGTGGTGTAAGGCGGCCCAAGTGTCGGAGCTCGCGGTTCCGGATCATCACCCTCACCACTGATGAGGATTCCTGATGAGGGATACCCAGCAGCCATGTGTGGTCTTCCTCCATTCAACAGTGATTCGCACGGTTGTTGACTCGTCGAAGAACTCCATTTTGACGTCAAAAGAACCTTTCCAACCGTCGAGCTCGCCGGAGGAAACTGTTGCCTTGAAGCTGGACTCTTCGCCGTTTCTGTAGGGATCAGGAATGGTGTAGCCAGCACTTCGCGGTTTGTCAACGAGGTCTCCGGTGCATGGGAAGATGTGGAGGTTCCGAGGGCTGCTACAATGGTTGAGGATCTCATTGTACCCGGTGGTAGTTCGTTGCGGCTGACCATGGGTCGAGGTGTAGAATCTCAATCTTGCTGGATAGCCGAACTCTCCCCTACTTTTGTGATGAACGGGGTGGCCGTGGAGGATGTTGGGTATGTTGTGGAGGGTTCCCCATGCTGTCTTGTGATTGCCTTGCTTGTTGAAGAAGGTTTCGACCATGCCCGTATTTCCCACATCATCTCCATCATTATTTGATTATTGATGGCCATCTGTTTGGAAAGAGACCTCAACACGGCTTGAACGCTATGTTCTTCCGTATTCCTATTAGATCGGGTGGTTCCGCGGTTGGAAGTCCCCGCAATCGTTTCCCCCTCCTCTATTAGGAGAATCTCTTCTTCATCATCTCGCCGTGCAGCCATGGATCTGGTGGTCGTCATAGGAAGCGCTCGTCCGAGGAACGGTGGCTCTGATACCAAGCTTGATACGATCACGCCTCGGGCTATGGAGCTCTGATACCAGCTTGATACGATCTCCCCTTAGGCTAAGGTTCGATCTCTTCCAATTTCCTGATCTTGACTAAATCTGGCACGGAACTTTGAAATAAGATCCCGAAATATTTCGATGTCGGATCAATGTGAAATTTTAACATCTCATTGCGGAAGCAGAAGGGAATCCTGGGTGTGTCTATTTTGCTGCGGGTTAATAAAAACTGAGGAAATTGACTCGGGAACGAATTTTGGTTTAACCAGAGAGATAAAAGGGGATTATCTTTTTTGAGTTCCCTATATGTTGTAGCTCTGGAATAGAGCTTTCCAACAAATCAAGTTTCAGGAGAATCGGAGTTGGGGATCTCGAGATATCGTTTGTTTAGTGGACGAATGTTAGGATGGTCTGTTTTGGATCCGTGGATGGAGGCACGAGATCCTAGGTAATGGTGATTGGTGGAGGACCGGCGTTAATGGGATGGCACCGGTAAAAAGTGGTGGTGGAAGGGTTATGGTTGATGGAAGGGTTAGGGCAAGTGTTGGATAGATTGGAAGAAGGGGGAGGAGAGGGCCACCCCTAAGGGACTAGGGTGATTGGCCGGTTGAGGGAGGTTAGAAGCGGCGTCGCTGGGGATTGAGAGAACGGGAGCGAAGAAGACGAAGGAGGCAAGGCAAAACTCAATCTCAATAATCAATAATCAATTTTGGTTGCCCTACACATCCTTTTATAGGCTAACCAACAACTCAAATTAACCCTAAAACATAATTTTCACCGACCGCGTTCGAACTCGCCCGACCGCATTCGAACGCACGATCGAACGCGCCTCTCGATATTTGCGAACGTGATGCAGGCGTTCACAGTGCGTTTGAACGCACCACGTTCGAACGCAAAGTGCACTCTCTTCACCCACGTTTACAACCCCGTTTACAAACCGCGTTCGAACTCACTCCATCCGCGTTCGAATGCGACTTACAGAAAACTTATTTTAATGGAAATTAAACACTAAAACATGAAACAAATACACTCCTAAAGTGAATCCATGCTTGAGACGACATCGGTGAAGTCCGAATCGTATCAAATGTCTCCTATCTTATTATTTATAACATGATCATCAAGGTTAACATATATCATAGATGTATGCATCGAGTCTATCATGAGGAAAGTAATGAATAGTAAATAACCATTAATTAAGTAGAAAAATACGTGTGTACATAATAGAAAGCAGCATAATGTAGAGTAATTATTTTAAAATATTTACGGTACTCATAAACTAACATAGAATCTAACTAGCATGAAATATATCTGAACTGGTCAAATACTCCTCAAATATAAAGCTTCTCATTTGTCTCAAGATCCTTCTCACACTTTAATGGATTTATCAATTAATGAAGGTAATTTGTACATAAATATAAAAAATGACCCATCTAGATCTAACTAATTACATAAATCACGTGTTGCCGTCCTAAGCACGAGTAAGTTTAACTTAAGCTTTTACATTTATTGTCCAAGAAACTATAATATTAATTGATATAGATCTAATGAGTTATCAAAAATAATAATCAAACTGTAACCTTGTTACTAATTTGTCAACATCATTAATACCAATTAAAAAAATTTACATGATCTATAATTTCTAATAATTATGTCCTTAAATGTCCTAAATTCGACACTATTACATAATAAAGACAATAAGTCAAAAGTAAAATCAATAAAAGTAGTTAATCTACCTTTTTGGACCAACTCATGGCCCAAAAATTTGGATTAAATTGTGATTTAATTGCAGCCCACCTAGAATCGCTAATTGGGTTGTGCCCTTGGGCCCAAAATTAATAGATTGAGGCTATCGGCTAAACCACAGCTTAGACACAAACCAGTGAGTTAGGACAACATCTCCTTCCTATTCGAAGGAAGAAAAGATTGGACGAGAAGTGTTACGACCCTATCTTAGCTATTGACTCAAGCTCGAGTGTAGGAATACAATCTACACACTTGGTGGAGAATGTTCACCAGGTATTCATCCGACGCCAGAAAATTACGAAACTAGATGAGTTTTTTCTTTAACCTTCTGATCTATGATTTTGATATTTGCGCACTTCTTAGATTCGGATCGTAGACCGACTCAACTACATAAGCTGGAAATAATTAAACACAAGTGCTAAATAGACTCTCTAACTAGATAGTTAACTTGAGTCATGAGTCTAATGTGCATGAGGTGATCCAACTGACCCAGATCACATCCTTCCACTTGCTCACTTTGTTCGCAAAGTGATGGGTGGATGAATTGCTCCTTCCTCTTGCTTGACTCGGTTTGGGCGGATTGATTGGAACCAACGTTGCTAGATGAGCTCAAGCCCTTTGAGCCCCTTTGAAGTTGCTTGATCCATCCCATCTAGCTCCCTTATGCTCTGATTTATTGGGAAGATGTGGATTCGTAAAAGGGGCTAAGTTGACATACTTATTTGACATAAATTTGTCGACACATGCTATTTGCTCGAAAGGTGGTACCATCTCTAATCATCACACCAAGGCCTAAGATTGGATCCAATGTCAAGCCCATCCTCTTGACCAGCCACTTATCCACAATGTTATGGGTGCTCTGGTGTTGGTGAGTATCTGCAAGACATTGCCTTTGACGGTGCCATCAACTTGAAGATTAGTCATTGCGGTGGATTTGACATAAGCATCGAACGAAGTTTTAGCGTGGATTTCTTCAATGTTTTCCATAGTGATATGATTTAAACTTCACCGATGTCGTCTCGAGCATGGATTCACTTTAGGGGTGTCTTTGTTTCTTGTTTTAATGTTTAATTCTTAAAAAAAAATAAGTTTTCTATATGTCGCGTTCAAATGTGGGTAGAGTGCGTTCGAACGCGATTGTGAACTCCTACATCATGTTCGCACATCTAGAGAGTGCGAATTGTGCGTTCGAACGCCGCGTTGGAATGCGCCTGCGAACGCCTGCATCGCGTTCGCAAATCCAGAGAAGTGAGAAATATGTGAGTTAGAACGCGCCTGCGAACGCCTGCATCGCGTTCGCAAATCCAGATAAGCGGGAAATAGGTGCGTTCAAATGCGATCGGGCGCGTTCGAACGCGGTCGGCGAATATGTACTGTTTATGGTTATTTTTGAATTGTTTGGTTAGCCTCTAAAGGATGTAGATGGCAACCATGGAATCATTATTGATGAATTGAGTTTTTGCTTTGTCTCCTTCATCTTCTTCGCTCCTACTCTTTCAATCCCTGGCGACGCCGCTTCTAACCTCTCTCGACCGGCCAATCACCCTAGTCCCTTAGGGGCGGGCGGCCCACTCCTCCCCCTTCTTCCAATCTATCCCACACTTGCCCTAACCCTTCCACCGCCACTTTTCACCAGTGCCACCGCATTAATGTCGGTCCACCACCAACCACCATCATCAAGGATCTCGTGCCTCCATCCACAGATCCTAAGATAGTTTTTCCGACGTTTATCCACTAATCAGACGATATCTCGAGATCCCAATATCGGATTCGCCTGAAACTTGATTTGTTGGAAAGCTCTTTTCTGGGGCTACAACATATCAAAATCGCAGGTCGATCCGATGGCAGAATCTTTCAGGATCTATTTCTAAAGTTCTATGGCAGATTCTATCCAGATCTAAAAATCAGAAGAGATCGAACCTTAGCCTAAAGGGGAGATCGTATCACATAGGTCCTTGAATAGAAATCTCCTCATCTAAAACCTCCTTATCTCATTCAGCAATATCATCTTCATCCGCCTCTCTCAAAAGCATCACCGTTGCAATAGCTAGGGCACAATTGTGCCTAGGCATGAATTTTTCATCATAATAGAAACAAAGCCGCTTCACTCTTCTATCTTCCATCTAGGCTTATTTGAGTCATCAAATAGGGGCTCTAGGAGGTCCCCTCACCTTTGAAATAGATCGTGGAAGGGGGCGAATACCAATTATATGCAATAGGTCAACTGGCGTGATGAATGTGATCATGAGTTGCCGGCGCGCATCGCTCCCCTCCAATTCTATCTAGCTGCTCCTTGATGTGTCCCTAAGCTCTTTTAGCTTCTCCTCCATTACCTGGGGAGTGAAGAAAGCTTCAAGAAGGGTAGCTGGTCTAGTCGCTTTCATCTTGGCTTGGATGTCTCATTGAAGGCTACCCACAAAAACTCTTCAATTGCGAATCCGTACAACCCCATACTAGGTTGCTAATGTCGAATGCTTATTGCCTCCATGAACTTGTCCCAAGTCCGAAATGGTTGAGCTTGATTGGAGGCTTAGTACTATTGTATGGCGGTCTCCTCAAGATGAAAAGATGCCAATAACACTTTTTGAGCCTTTGTGTTAGCTAGAACTTGAAGAATTATTCTGTTTGTAAACCCTATCGAGCGGATCGCCATCATTAAATTGAGGGAAGTTAAGGCGAACGATTTCACCTTGGATGGCTGGTTCATCTTCATCCTTCGATTGGAATGCCCTTTGCTCTCTATGGTTCACATAAGTAGCTCTCGAATGAGGTCTTTGAGGTTCTGGTTCATCAAGTTCAGCCCACATGGCATCCTTCCCATGGCAAGGAAGTATCGGCGCTCAATTGCAGTGAAATGTCGGGGTCAATTCGACTCGCCTTTCATGTGGCATGGTAGAAAAAGGCTTCTAGGCTGGCCACCGGGCTGCTGTCCCATTCGGACTAGCTATGGGCTCTCGGATTGAATCACCGGTTTGATGGCGATCTCCCTTTTGTCACCTTTGGTTGCTTGTGAGAAACGACCTCTATGATATCCAGGAAGGCCTCCCTTATGTCAAAGAACATGGAAACCATGTCTCCATAGATTGGTTGGCTAGATGAAGCTGGTGGAAGTGAGTGCCATTGTGGTAGGATTGAAGTAGGGGATGCCCTTGCCTCCGAGACTTTTGTGGGGTTTGGGGATTGAGAAGTCTCTCCCTGATCTCTTGTAGACATGGATCTAGTCATGATCATGGTGTCTAAGGAACGATGGCTTTAATACCACTTGTTATAACTCAATCTCGACTATCCACTCAAGCTCAGGTGTAGGAATATAGTTTACATAATTGGTGGAGAATATTTGTTAGATATTCGTCCAATGCTGAAAATTTACATAGCTAGATAGGTTCATTCTGTAACCTTCTAGTCTATGATTTTAATATTCATGCCCTTCCCAGATTCATAATATAGCTAGGTCTAATATCAGCAAAGTTTCATGACATGACTCGGGTCATCACGTGCATGGATATGACTTGTGAATTCATTTCATATTTCAATTTCTGAGTTTTCTCGATAAATAAAATTTTCTAGTCGGTGTGTTTGAATGCAAGGAGTTTGAACGTGCCGTTCAAACATCTGCATCAGGTTCACACATCTAGAGATGCTGTTTTGGTCTTTCAAATACCCCACGAGGCCGTTTGAATACACCCGATGAGAACTTGTATTAGATCTAGTTTCTTCAATTGTTTGGTGCATAGGCTAGTCTCTAAATATATGGAAGGTAGCCTTATTAGGTTTTTATCTAATGAATTGAATTCTTATGCCCTAATCTTCTTCCTCCTCTTCTTTTTTGTTCCCTCCTCCCTTGTTAGCAGCCACCATCCTGGCTACGCCGCTTCTAACTCCTGTCGACTGCCCTACCACCCTAGACCTTTAGAGGAGGCCCACTCCTCCACCTTTTTCCCTCTCCCTACCATCTCCTTAACCCTATCCACCATCCCTAACCTTCTACCACCATCAAGCATACAAATGCCACCCCATCATCGTCGGTCTACGATACGATTCGGACTTCACCGCTGTCGTCTCGAGCATGGATTCACTTTAGGAGTGTCTTTGTTTCTTATTTTAGTGTTTAATTTTCATGAAAATAAGTTTTCTGTAAGTCGCGTTTGAACGCAGGTGGAGTGAGTTCGAACGCGGTTGTAAACGTGGCTGTGAACGTGGGTGAAGAGTGTGCTTTGTGCGTTCGAACGCCCCGTTCGAATGCACTGTGAACGCCTGCATTGCGTTCGCAAATCCAGAGAAGTGAAAAACAGGTGCGTTCGATCGTGCGTTCGAACGCCTGCATCGCGTTCGTAATTCTAGAGAAGAGCGACTCAGTGCGTTCGAACGCGATCGGGCGCGTTCGAACATGGTCGGCAAAATTGTATTGTCTAGGGTTAATTTTGAGTTATTGGTTAGTCTCTAAAAGGATGTGGATGGCAACCAAAGGTCATTACTGATTATTGAGAATTGTGTTTTGCCTTGCCTCCTTCGTCTTCTTCGCTCCCGTTCTCTCAATCCCCGGCGATGCCACTTCTAATCTCCCTCGACCAGCCAATCACCCTAGTCTCTTAGATGTGGCCCTCTCCTCCCCCTTCTTCCAATCTATCCAACACTTGTCCTAACCCTTCCATCAACCATAACCCTTTCACCACCACTTTTCATCGGTGCCACCCTATTAATACCGGTCCACCTCCAGCCACCATCATCTTGGATCACGTGCCTCCATCCACAGATCCAAAACAGACCATCCTGACCTTCGTCCACTAATCGGACGATATCTCGAGATTCCCACATCCGATTCGCTTGAAACTAGATGGAAAGCTCTTTCCTAGGGCTACAACATATCAGAATTTCACATCGATCCAACAGCGACATCTTTCGAGATCTTATTACAAAGTTCCGTGTTAAATCTAGTCCAAATCAGAGTATTGGAAGAGATTGAACATTGGCCTAAGGGGAGATCGTATCAAGCTTGGTATCAGAGCTACCATTCCTCGGACAAGTGCTTCCTATGACGACGACCAGAGCCATGGCTGCACGGCGAGATGATAAAGAAGAGGTTCTCCCAATAGAGGAGGGGGAAACGGTTGCAGGGACTTCCAACCGCGGAACCACCCGATCTAATCGAAATACAGAAGAACCAAGTGTTCAAGCCGTGTTGGGGTCTCTTTCCGAACAAATGGCCATCAACAACTAGATAATAATGGAGATGATGCGGGAATTAAGGGCGACAAGGGAAGCAATGGCGAACGGGAACGCACCATCGACCCCACGACGTTAGTCTACTTTCATGAATCCACCGCCACCGGTTCAGCCTTTGCACCCACAAGAGCTGCTGTTGCCACCACCCTATGGGTAAAGGCAAGTGAGGATGGTTACACCAGGCCCAGTTGCAGGTGAACCCATCTGACAAGCGAACCACTATAGAGAGCACTTTGGAGATCAAGATCCGTGGGCAGGTCAATAAGATCCGGAACCACGGCGAGCTAATCAAAACCGAAGGAGGGATCATCAACCCTTCATGGTGCATCCTCCCCCGGTTAGACAAGGACTTGGATATGATCCAGAACGAGACAATGACATCCGTGGACAAGTCGTGCGTCTCAAATTCCCCAAGTTCAAAGGTGGCGATCCGATCAATTGGTTGTATAGGGCGGAGCAATTCTTTGCATACCAAGGTACGGCGGAATAATACAAGGTGACGCTTGCGAGCTTCCACCTTGAGGATGCGGCGCTTCATTAGTTTCAAGCAGCCAATGCCATTGAGGCTATCGAAACTTGGGCTGAATTTTGTGTTGATATCACACGACGATTTGGAGCATCGGGGTATGAAGACTTTGATGCTCTCCTCTCAAAGATGGTGCAAAAGACCACGGTTGGGGCATACCAAAAAGAATTTGAAAGGATTAGTAGCCGATGTCATCCACCATGGATGGATCAGCAACTTCGTAGCACCTTTATCTTCGGGCTACAGGGTGACATACAAGCCGATGTGAGGGCTTTAAGGCTTAGAACCTTAAAGGAGTACTTTGAAGATGTGGTGCTCATGGAAGACAAACACAGGGCCATAAAGTTACACCTGAAACAGAGTTGGACAAGCCAAGGAAGCCGCAATCAAGTTCAACCAACCATAGCGGTAGGAAACATCACCGGAGTACCAAGAATTGCTACTGCAGTGGTACCTCCTCGAGCACCCTTGAAGCCATCCCAAGATGTGAAGTACGCACCTAGAGGTCCGGGACGAGCACTCACACCTGCTCAAGTGGAGGAATGAAGAACCAAAGGCCTATGCTTCCGTTGTGATGAGAAGTTTATACCCGGGCATCGCTACGCTAAATTGATGGGATTGGTGATGCTAATCGACGGATTGGAGGAGGCTGAGGACGAGTTTGCAGTTGAAAATGAAGGTGTGGCTAGACATCAAAAAGAAGAAGCTGAGGAGCAACCCGTGGAGGATATGATAGCCGAAATCTCCCTCCACGCCTACTCGGGGATAGCTGCGCCAAAAACCTTGCGGGTGAACGGTGTAGTCAAGAAAACCACAATGAGAATCTTCATTGACACCGGATTCACCTACAACTTCATTGACAAAAGGCTCCTTAGGAAGGTTGGGCTCGAGTCAAAACCAATGGAAGGGTTCGACGTGACGATTGGAGATGGTACCACCTTGCGAGTGGATTTTATTTGTGGAGGTGTGAAATTAAGGTGCAAGGCCAAACTTTCACATTGGATCTTTATCCATTGGCCTTGCGAGGAGCCGACATCGTTTTGGGGACTCAATGGCTTCAAAGCTTGGGGCCCGTAACATTTGATTTCTCAAACCTCACTCTGACGTTTCGGAGGAATGGTCGAAAGGTGCTGCTGAATGGAAATCAACTACGGCAAGGCTCGACATTGCAACCACTTGTGGGCTTTTCTTGTGTAGGAAACTGAGCTCTACTATTGCAAATGGATGTTGCTGAACCAAAACATCCACCACTAAAGAAAGTAGCCGCTGACATGCAAGAGCTGCTGCAGGAGTTCCAAGATCTCTCGAGAAACCCCGAGGACTGTTGCCGACCCGTCGGCACGACCATCACATCCAGATCATTCCATGGACTAAACCAGCAAATGTCTGACCTTATAGGTACCCGCATGTCCAGAAGGAAGAGATCAGTAAATTGGTGGTGGAAATGCTCGAGCAAGGCATTATTCAACCTAAAAGAAGTGCCTACTCGTCGCCGGTGCTGCTGGTTCGGAAGAAAGACGGGAGTTGGCAGTTTTGCGTCGACTATCGAGCCTTGAATGCAATTACTGTCAAGGACCAATATTCAATACCGGTGATCGAGGAGTTGCTGGATGAGCTCACAGGGTCGGCCTACTTCAGCAAACTTGACTTAAGAGCGGGGTACCATCAAATCCGCGTCAACCCGGAAGATGTGCACAAAACCGCGTTCTGAACTCACAATGGCCACTATGAGTTCCGAGTCATGCCATTTGGGCTCACCAATGCATCGGCCACCTTCCAAGGGCTGATGAATGACCTTTTTAACCCACTCTTATGTCAGTACGTGTTCATCTTCTTTGACGATATTCTAGTGTATAACAGGAATTGGAGCGAACACTTGCGGCATGTGCAGGAAATATTACAAATCTTGCGGCAAAACTAGTTAAAAGTCAATATGAGCAAGTGTATTTGCGGAGAGTCATGAGTGGAGTACTTGAGGCATATAATCTCAGCAAGAGGAGTGGAAGCCAATCCAAGCAAGATCAAGAATATGTCAGATTCCTACTAATCAGCGGTAATTGAGGGGATTCTTAGGGTTGACGGGGTACTACTGGTGATTCGTTGCCAACTATGGCAGAATTGCTGCCCCGCTGACCTCCTTACTCAGAAAAGGTGGGTTCCAATGGACAGGCAAAGCGACGGAGGCCTTTGAAGCCTTGAAGACAGCTATGTCTACCGCTCTGGTTCTAGTACTACCGGATTTCAGCAAGCCCTTTGTGGTGGAATGCGATGCTTCGGGTGAGGGCATTGGAGCAGTTTTGATGCAAGAGGGCAGACCCGTGGCATATATGAGTAAAGCATTGTCAAATCAATTGCGACAGCCATCCACCTACGAGCGCGAAATGCTAGCGATTCTACACGCCATCACCAAATGGTGACCCTACTTAATTGGCCAAAGGTTTACTATCCGCACAGACCAGTGCAGCTTACCATACTTCATGGAGCAACGTGTTCACACCCCAGCCCAACAACGATGGGTCACGAAACTCCTTGGGTATGACTACAAATTAGTCTACAAAAAGGGGATTGAGAATCGAGTGACGGATGCCCTTTTGCGCCAACCGGACACAAGTGAGCTTGCCTCTTTTTCAGCACGAACATTTCCTCTATTTTTAGATATATGGGGAACCAATGCAGAAGATCATACCATGGAGGAACTTGAGTCAAAGTTCAAAGATCGCTTCCAAATTTCAAACCTTGAGGACAATGTTGCGAAAGCGTGGTGGATTGATATAATTTGAACTTCACCGATGTCGTCTCAAGCATGGATTCACTTTAGGAGTGTCTTTGTTTCTTATTTTAGTGTTTAATTTCTATGAAAATAAGTTTTCTATAAGTCGCGTTCGAATGCAGGTGGAGTAAGTTCGAATGCGGTTGTAAACGTGGCTGTGAATGTGGGTGAAGAGTGTGCTTTATACGTTCGAATGCCCCGTTCAAACGCACTGTGAACGCCTGCATCACGTTCGCAAATCTAGAGAAGTGGGAAACAGGTGCGTTCGATCACACGTTCGAATGCCTACATCGCGTTCGCAATTCTAGAAAAGAGTGACTCGGTGCGTTCGAACGCGGTCGGGCACATTCGAACGCGATCGGTGAAATTGTATTGTCTAGGGTTAATTTTCAGTAGTTAGTTAGCCTCTAAAAGGATGTGGATGGCAACCAAAGGTCATTATTGATTATTGAGAATTGAGTTTTGCCTTGCCTCCTTCGTCTTCTTCGCTCCCGTTTTCTCAATCCCCGGCAACACCGCTTCTAACCTCCCTCGACCGACCAATCACCCTAGTCCTTTATGGGTGGCTCTCTCCTCCCCCTTCTTCCAATCTATCCAACACTTGCCCTAACCCTTCCATCAACCTTAACCCTTCCACCACCACTTTTCACTGGTGCCACCGCATTAACGTCGGTCCACCTCCAACCACCATCACCTAGGATCACGTGCCTCTATCCACGGATCCAAAACAGACCACCCTGACCTTTGTCCACTAATCGGACGATATCTCGAGATCCCCACATCCGATTCGCCTGAAATTAGATTTGTTGGAAAGAACTTTTCTGGGGCTACAACATATCAAAATTTCACATCGATCCGATGGCGGCATCTTTCGAAATCTTATTATAAACTTCCATACCAAATCTAATCCAAATCAGAGAATTGGATGAGATCGAACCTTGGCCTAAGGGGAGATCGTATCAGTCTACCACCACTATATTCAACCTAGGAGTCCTTGCCTCCACCCATGGATCTCAATTCCCGCTCAAATTTGAATTCATAAATTCTAACCTTCCGACCTTCATACACTATTTTTAAGATATCTTTCGATTTAGTCATCCGATTTAAACTAAATTAGATTGTTGGAAAGCTTTTTCTTAGGGTTATAACATATCACAATTTTATGTCAATCCAATAGCTAGATTCATCAAAAAATATCTCGAAAGCTTTATACAAATTCCTGACAAATCTAACTGTGAGTCAGCTCAACCCTTTTTAAGGGGAGATCATACTATTTCAGTGGTGGTGTTGGAGGTGATTTCAATGGTGGTGTTGGAGGTGAAATCTAATTGTAGGTCTTTAATGGAGTTCGGAACGTGGTGGGGCTATAGAGAGTGGTTTAGAGGATGGCTAAGGTGTTCTAGGGTGAGTGAGGGGTGGTAGGGTGACTCAGTGGTGGCGTTCATCATGGTAATGATGGTGGAGATGGAGGCCTAGACATGAGTGCTTTTAGGAAGGGTTTGCGCATGATAAAGGGTGAAGGAAGAAGGGAGAGAATGTGGTCGGTGCCCTAGGAGATGGGAGAATTGACGGAAGAAGGGGAGGATTGCCAACGACATGGTGGCCCTTGCGAGTAGGGATTGAAAGGAGCAAGAAAGGAGTTAGGTCAAGAGGGAAGGAGATAGAGGAATTGATTAATTAGTTCAAAGCATGACTAAATCAGGTTACCCTCCACAATTTATATTGGAGGCTAACCCAAACCACAGTTATTAATTAAACCACATCAAATTCACCAATAGACCAACTCAACTACATAAGCTAGAAATAGTTAAACACAAGTGCTGAATCAACTCTTTAACTAGATAATTAACTCGAGTCATGAGCTTAATGTCTCATGCCATAAGCCTAATGTGCACGAGGTGATCCGGTCTAACTCGAATCACATCAGATGAGAAGGCAAATGAGAGATGGTTGCTAGCAATCACTGTTGTCAGAGTTCAAGTCCACCAATCGAAGGTCTTACGATAGATTAAATAGTAACTTGAAGTGGGTTGTTGGCCGAAAAAAGTGAAAAGAGAGGTTGAGGCGATATGATCAGGCTCATCAGCAAGGGGAAAGAGAAAACCTAGAAACCAAAGGTGGACAAAGTATGAAATTTACTCTATAATACTATATGATGTAAGTTATGCAATCCATTAGCAGGCGTGGTCGATAGTGGTAGATTACTCCTTCATTACCGGTGGCCATGGAGAATCCCGTTACCAAAATTCAGGCCATGAGGGCATCGATGAAAGGTACTTACCGCTTCTGCTAGAGGAGAAGAATGTTATAGACTAGAGAGATGTAGCCACGATCACCAACATCGGCCGGTTGCTTGTAGGGAAACCAATGATGGGAGGCATTATGTAGCCTCCTAGGGAAATTGTGGGTATATAAATATAGTCATCAAGGTTAGCATATGTTGCAGATTTATGGATGGAGTCTATCATGAAGAAAGTTGAAAATACTTAAACACAAGTATGTATCTAAACCCTAGGCAATATTTTTAACTTTTTGATTTAAATATACGAAATAAAAAACAACGAGTAAAGCAAAGATAAGCATTAAGATATTTAACATGAAAAATCCTAATGGGAAAAAACGACGGATCCAAACTCAGATCAAACTAATCACTAATTAACTATAGCAGTTAACAAGACTGATTTACAAAACAATTCGTCGATCCCCACGACTTGGTTTAAGTCAGCGTATTGCTAGAGTCTACGATTCACTACTTCTTGTGATTGATTTATAATCTCAGTAACCCTCGAAATTGATCTTTTGCCTTGGTGACCTTAAGACAAAATCCTTGATGTGTAAAAGATGAGACGAACCTTGATCGGTGAACGAATGTTGTTTCTTCAAAAACTCCACTTTAAAAGTAATAACGACATCTCTAGGCTTAGGGCATTCCAACATTTATATACTTTATAACAAAAAAAGCCAAATCCAAGTCAAATTTGGTCCCACGCGTAACTCTAGAATTTGCAAGTTACGTCCAAGCATTCGAACATGGTTACTTATTTCCCCAAGCACGTTCGAACGACCAAATATGCATCTTTGCATGTGTGGACGCATTGTGAAAAGGTACTAAGTGTGTTCGAATGAACAGAACACCATCACTTTATGTGTGAGGCAACCTTGGCAGCCAGATCACATGGGCAAACTTGGCGAGCTGCCAAGTCGCGTTGCGAACCGCTAAGTTGCATAGAATAATTTTTATTTTCAAATTCTCTACCATGATTAGATCGAATTCTAACAAGTGTAATAGATTTTTCATTTTGCAATCTCAAACATAGGGATTTAAAAGTTCCAAAAGTTTCAAATTTTTCACATAAAAAGGCAACCCAGGAAAATCTAGAGTAATCATCGACCATTAGAAATATATATCATTTATTTCCAAAGTAGCACCGTTACATTTCAAATTATTTGAAATTACAACGACATAGCAATTATTAAATGTTCTAAATCTACAACATATTACATTACCTTAATTATCTAGAATTGTACAATCATTTTTGGAGAATTTTATCTCATAATTTTCATCATAGAAGTGACCGATACTAAGGAGATTAGCTTTTAAACTTTTAACATACAAAACATTTTCAAGAATAGGCATACCTAAAGTACTTACCTTTCTTTTATCAATTACCTTGGTTGAATTTCCGTCTTCAAAGGTTACAACTCCTCCATAGCCTTCGATTTTAGAGAACATGAATTTGTCACCGGACATAATTCTTGAATAACTACTGGCTAAATACCATACATTTAAGTTTAGAGCTTTCAAGGTAGCATGTATAACATAACATTTCACTTTTCTTAACTCAAATAAACTTTGTTTTCACACCATAAATAAAAACACTCCTAAATTTTTACAAGAGTTTACAATTAAGTCTAATATGCCCTAGAATGTCACAATGTTAACATGTGGGTATAAAAGCTTTTCTTTTTACCTTTTCTCAAGGACTGTGATTCATGTTTATCTTTTTCTCCTTTGAAGTTTCACCGTGATGTTGATTTAGTTTTGACTTCGAGACATTCATCTAGGTTTGTTTTAGAGGTTCAACTGATGATTTTATGTTATCTCCCTTTTGAATGTCTACAGAAATAAAGATAGTAATTTTATTACTTGAATTACCAGTATATCCAAGTCCATACCTATCTTTTCTAGAAATTTGAGCTTTTAATATTTTGTCCAATTTGTTCTTCCCTTTTAAAAATGACACCTCTTTCAACAATCGCTCTTATTTAGTCTTTGTGGTCTTTGTCTTTTCTTTTGCTTTGTTTTGTTGTTGCATGAGAATTTTGACTTATTAAAGTTCCACGCTGTATTTCTCTTCAAACTGGATTCTTTCAACTTCAACTATCTTTTGAGTCTTTGGAGCAGCCTTAGATTGCTTTTCTTCAAATTAAATGACTCTAGATACAATTCATTCAATGCTTTTTGAATTTTAGAGTCTTCTTCTCCTTCAGGTGGTAACAATTCTTACTCATCTATACTATCAGAATTAACAATAAAGTCAGTGCAAGAGAGAGGTGGTGAAAGCTACATAGTTTTCTTATTCTTTCTCAGAATCATCATTTGACTGATTCAAGTCATTCCAAGAGATCTTCATAGCCTTACACTTCCTCTTGAGCCAATTAGGACATTCCTCAGCAATATGACCAAAACTTAAACATTCATAGCATCGTATTTTACTATCTTAATTTTTTGTTTTCTATTTAAAATTATTATTACCAATCCCAACATTTGCACTCACAAGATTTTTCTCTCTCAAAGTTTTTGTTTTTCTCAAACTTCTCACCACTAAGCTTATTTGGTTTCTTAAAGAATTTAGTGAACTATTTAACAAACATAGCTATCATCTCAGGATCTATTTCAGTTTCATTATCAGACTCTTCTAAATCTTCTCTAATAGTGATTAAGGCCATACTTTGAGAGTGGATTCAAAGGTTTAGTGATCTTAACAAACATAGCTATCATCTCAGGATCTATTTCAATTGTTCAACCTTCATTGTGTTAATGTCCTTACTTTTCTCAATGGCTGTGACCTTTTAGGAATTCTCTCTTCTAGGTTGAAACTAGAATCAGTGAATTTGCATAAAACTTATCAAAAGTTTTATTCTCCTCCATGCAAAGAGTTTCAAAACTTGTTATCAATCTTTGAAGCTTTGAAAGCTTAATGGCAGTGACTCCTTTAGTTGGGTAGTTTTTAAGATAACCCATGCATCTGTAATAATTTCACTTGTAGAAATTTGGAATTCATCCCAAACACAACTGAAATAGCACTTATTGCCTTGCTATTCCTACCAACCTTTTCATAATTTGACTTTTCTCAAAACTCAACATGTTTATTAGCTAACTTATTGTCTACCAAATGCTAAGCCAAACATGTTTCTATTGATTTCACATAAGCTCTCATCCTAGCTTTTCAAATAACCATAATTTGCTCCATCAAGAATAGGAGGTCTAATAGAATATTGTACATCTCTGTGGAAATCCATGCCTAGAGAATCTCTCTAAATTAAGAGAACCTACTCTAATACTAATTGAAAATATTTAGAAACGAGTATGTATCTAAACCCTAAGCAATATTCTAACTCTTTGCATAAATAAATATGCGGAATAAAAATCAACGAGTAAAGCAAAAGATGAACATTAAGATTTTTAATGTGGAAAAACTCAACCAGGAAAACCCACGGATTCAAACTCGGATCAAACCAATCACTAATTAACTATAGCAATTAACAAGACTAACATACAAAACAACTCGTCGATCCCCACGACTTTATTTAACTCGGTCGTGATCGCTAGAGCCTGCATTACTACTTCTTATGATTGATCTCCAATCTTAATAACCCTCAAAATTGATCTTTCACTTTGGTGGCTCTTAAAGACAATATTCTTGATGTGTAGAAGATGAGACAGACCTTGATTGGTAAATGAACATTGTTCTTCGAAAACTCCACTTCAAAAGAAATAGCCAACCTCTCTAGGGTTAGAGCATACCAACCCTTATATACCTTATAAAGATAGGACAAATCTAAGTCAAATTCGGTCTCACATAACTCGAGAATTTGCAAGTTATGTGGGGGCGTTCGAACGCAACCTTAGTGTGTTCGAATACGGTGACTTGTTTTCCCAAACGCGTTCGAACGACCAAATATGCAACTCTGCATGTGCGAATAGGTGGGGGTGCGTTCGAACAACCATGACAACACCATTGTATTGGAGAACGCTTGCAAGGTTCGTTCAAACGACAAAAATATGCTCTTTGTATGTGCAAACACTTTTAGTGTATGTTTGAATGCATCGCAAATGCATTGTGAGTGCGTTGACTTATTTGCTCTAAATCTCTAAAATATGCATTCCAAATCTAATCAAAATTTGTAGTTATGCTAATGTACAATAATAGAGACACTTCTAATATTTTGTACCCGTTTGCCAACACTAAAACCTAACAAAATTAATAAATAGTAGATAAGTAATAATTAAATATGAAATGCACATACACGTAATAGAATGTAGCAAGACATAGGATAATTATTGTTAAAATATTTACATTATTAATAGACTAACATAGAATCTAACTCGCCTACAATATATCCGAATTGGGCAAATACTCCTCAAATATTAAGCTCCTCTTAGAGATCCACCTCTACCAATTTATGAAGGTGATTGGTACATAAGTATAAAAAAAGGATCCAATCTAACTAATTACATAAATCGCATGTTGCCTTTCAGAGCATGAGTATGTTTAACTTGAGCTTTTACATTTATTGTCCCAGGAACTATAATATTAGTTGATATAGATTTATTGAGTTATCAAAAGCAATAATCAAACTATAACCTTGATACTAATTTGTCAAAAGTCATTAATACCAACATTTTACATGATTTATAATTTCTAATAATTATGTTCTTAATTGGCTTAAATTTGACACTACTACATATCGAGAAAATAACTAGAAAAATAAAATCACATAGAATCTAAGTCCCCCGTTCACTTGTAGAATAAGAATAAGTTTATTCTAGAATAAGTCTCCTTATTTTGGTATAGTAACTAAACAATATCTTACTTTATTCTAGTACTATAATTTATCATTCTCTCTCATCTTATTCCATACAACTTTTAAAAAATAATATAATAATAACCAATAATTACTATTTTGCCCCTAGATTAGATAATATTTAATTACAAATCACCTCAGCTATAGTTGAAATTCTCTCTCTCTCCACTATCTCTTCTATTAAATATCGGTCATCTCAGCTATAGTTTATTTTTTCTCTCTCATCTATCTCTTTTTTTTTAATTTTAAATTTTCACCTACTAGTAAATTTTGCAAAAATAAAAATAAAAAAATATTAAGCTCTCACACTTTATCCACAGTGCGGACTTATAATCCTGCATTACACCGCAGTGCGAGCTTATAACTTCACATTATATTGCTAGTGCGGGCTTATAACCTTATATTAATCCATAGTGTATGTTCATTTATTCTAGTGTATGATTATTTTATATAAAGTGTAGCCTTATAACCCCGCATTACCTTATAGTTCTTCTTTATATCCTCTAATGCATTGTTATTTTAGTTCGAGCTTATAACCCCGCAATGACTCTTTATTTAGTACATGATTATTTTATATAAAGAGTGCAAAGTTATTTTTACAGTATGAACTTATAATCCTGTATTACCCCACAATGCATAGTTATTTATTCATAGTGTGGATATATAGAATATTTTAAATCCGTAGTTTTAATAAAAAATAATATTATTTTAGAAAAATGCTATTTACTACTATTTTTTAACATATAGTCAAGGGTATTTTCGTCATTGGGTTTAAAACATCACCAATTCCTAATATAATTACCTTATTTTAATACCAACTTTTTATCATATCAAATATAATTATTACATCTTATACTAGTATTGAACTAAATATTACAATAGCTTATACTAGTATTAGCCCTCTTCTTCTAATATTAAAATTAGAATACTTATGCTTCTTCCATCCTTATTCTACAACTAGTGAACGGGGGACTAAAAGTATTAATGTACCTTTTTGAGCCAACCCATGGCCCAAAGATTTGGACTAGGCTATGACTCAATCGCATCCCACCTAGAATCATGAATTAGGTTGGCCCTTAGGCCTAAAATTGATAGATTAGGGCTAAAAGCTAAACCACAGCCTAGAACCAAACTAGTGAGTTGGGTCACCATCTCCTTCCTGTTTGAAAGAAGAAAAGATTGGCTGAGAAGAGAAGGCAAACATGAGATGGTAGTCAATGGTTACTACCGTTGGAGTTCAAGTCCACTAATCGGAGGTCGTTCGATAGGTTAAACAGTAACCTAATGTGGGTAAATGACCGGAAAAAGGGAAAGGAGATGTGGAGGTGACAAGATCAAGCTCATCAGCAAGGGGAAGGAGTAAACTTGAAAACCATAGGTGGACAAAGCACAAAATTTACTCTACAACACTTTATGAAGTGGAGTGTTCACGGTTATGCAATCCATTGGCGAGTGTGGCTGATGGGGATAGATTAGCTCCTTCATTACCGACGGCAATGGAGAATCCCATTACCAAAATTTAGCCACGAGGGCATAAATTAAAGTTGCCTATTGCTTCTACTTGAGGAGAAAAATATGATAGACTAAAGAGATGCAGCCATGATCGTTGATGGCGACGGAGCGCTTGCGAGAAAACTAGCTGTGAAAGACATGGTGTAGCCACCAAAGCACACCATGAGTACCCAAACATGGTACCCACGACAAGAGGATGGTGAGGCAGAGCTCCCAAACTAGTGAGGGGTCTTCACAAATTTGCTTGCAGGCAAATTTTTTTGGTGAAGCCAAAGCTCTAAAATAAAAATTAATATATAATTTGATTGATAAATTTTAAATTACTTATTAGGAGTGATAGAGGACTAACTTGTGGTTAGAACGGTAGGGTTGCCTTGCTCTGATAATGCTTTGGTGATCCACGCACTTCGCCAAGCACTTTGGCAGGGAAGAAAGAAAACAAAGAGATGGGGATGAAAAGAGAAAAGAGGCAGGTGGCAGCTGAGGGAAGTGAAGCAAATAGGTTAGGGTTTAAAGACGCAGGCTTGGGCGAAACTGACTCCTCCTCGAGGATCCCCGTAGACCAGTGGCCGAGTCCATGTCTCTCTCAAAACTATTATGAGAGAGGAGAGATGGAGAATACATTATTATGTTCCCAAGCCCTAGGTTAGGGTTCTCCAACAACTTCTGATACTACCCCAACACCATGTCCACCCGCAAATCCTACTTCTATCAACCCTAACATCCTTTGACCTAAGTTCCCTAGCCTTATAAGAAAATCCTCTAATGTCATTTAGTCCCTATAAACTACCACATCCTACTAATGTGTCAAGAGGGATAACGTTGGCCGAGGCTGTGCCCGAAGAGTAACAAGTACCTAAATTCCAACCTAGATTGATATGGACAGACCACGAGCTCTTCCTACTAATGTGAATCTATGATATATGCAATCCTATTAAGAAAAGATGTATGAAATAAAGTAATTAGTATATACACAACTCGCATTTAGACAACCAACATATTAGATTGAGTATAATGGCATTTCCCTAATTAACAAACATAAGTCAAAATTCTTATAGTGGTCAATTGAGCCCCCACGGTCTCTTTGTCTTGCATAATTTTCTAAATCTATTCATGTATTTCATTAAAATAGTGATTTCAACTAGTACAGCATTTGTTGAGTGTGATTGCAAGTTGCTCTCTCTCCACACTTAGCTGACAATTCTTAAGGAAGTGTAGGTTAAATTGTCGGATAGGTTGGTCAAGTAACATATAAAAATATCAATTTTAGACCATGATAGATCTCTAACCATATAGGAATAGAATCTTGTTTCAAGCCATTTCACGACAAGTATTATGCCTCTAATTCCTACTAATCTTGGGTTTTCTTAAAAATACTAGATTGTGCCTTCTCTTTTGCGAGAGAAAGATGGGATTAGACACCAGGTAAAATGTTTACTAAATTAAGATTAGTTGTACAAAAGGAAATTAAAACAAATAGAAATTAAATTAAAGATGACATTGTAGAAGTAAGAGAAGAAAAATCCATCTTACATTTCCTAAGATAATAAATCCACCCACACCTAGCCGAAACCTCCTCCATCTACTGTCACCCTAAAATGCCCCAATCCCTTGCAGCTACCACCACCCGTCGTTGGTTATCTTCATCTCTAAGCTAACACCAACCCTCAACCCTAGCCAGTCCTATTGCCTCTAACCATCCCCCACAAACCATAAGATGTGCCTCTCAAAACCAAACACACCGTAGCTCCAAACTGGGCTAGTGCAAGCTAGCACGCCCCTTAAGCCAATTCGGGTCCATAAATCATGTTCAACCTCTATCCATCTACAAACCCTACTCAACCTCTACCTCCATCCTTCCTGGGGCATCACCTACCTAGCTATCCCGAACGCGCAAGCTTAGGTCCTAGACGCACCCAAGGTCCAACCAACCCACATGCGCACATGCCCTAGACCTGACCCAAGCCCTAACTCAAGTGTGGTTTGGCCTAGCATTGGCTGAATTGATTGAGCCCAATTCTCAGGTTGTATTATTGGAATTTTCAAAAGTAGTTCACAACTGAATCATTGAATAGATTAATATATTAGTTTGGTAATGATACATATAGCACAAAATGATACAATAATCTTTGCTTTGAGAAAAATACTGAACTATGATGCATTACTAGTCAACATCTTGAAAGCCTCCATACAATAAGATTGCTCAACAGAGTTAGCAAGACATACCATTGACACCAATGAAGCCCAAATATAATTCTCAGGTTTCCTACCATGGCTGATCATCTCTTCCAGCCACAGCACAGCTTCGTATCTCCTACCAACAAAGCAGAGACCTTGAATTACACTATTAAAGATATCATTCTCCGGCCGGTGCTGCTGCCTTAACATCCTCTCCAGAACCTGTGATGCATCAACAAATTGGCCTTCGGAGGACAAGCCCTTAACCAAAATCTGAAAAGTCTCCTTCCCAGCAACACAACCAACCTGCCTGGTCATCTTCTCCAAGTACCCAACTGCTCTTTTCGATTGTCCAACCTTGCAGAGCCCATCCATCACCAAATTATACGTCCGAACAGTCGGGACACAGTCCTGATCCACCATCTCCTCCTCCAACACCTTCGTTGCATCATTTGCCCTCCCTTCCCTGCACAATGCCACAATCTTCCTCTCATATACCGACACTGGTGGCCGAAAACCCCTTTGGAGCATTTCCTCAAACAGCTTATCAGCATCTGCAAACCTTCCCTCATCATACAAATTTCCAAACATCGCTGTGTAGCTCCCGAGACTTCTTACACCGCCGACTACCAGTGCCTCATCCATAATCTTCCTAGCATCCTCCAAATTCGCACCAGAGAGATCTGCCCTGCGAAAAGTCCGCCGCTTCCTCGGAGACCGCAACCCCTTCTTTAACACCTTCCCAAGCACCTCTTCGGCCTCACTGGCCCTCCCGGCAACACAGAGCGCTTCTAGCAACGTCCGGTAAACAACGACATCGGCATCGCAGCCCTTCTGGGAAATCCTCCACAGCATGGAGTACAAAAGATGTATAGCTTCATCAAGCATCCCGGCGTCACAAAGCCCGCGCATTAGACTACGGTACGTATCCCCGTCGGGATAGCAGCAATGCTCGCGGAATTCGCCAAAAACCTGGAGAGCCAGATCAGCGCGGCGACGGCGACAAAGCGCATCGATGAGTAAATTTAGTGCTTTGGGGCCAATACGGACTTCTCTTCGGCCGGAGTTTTCGACGAACACCTGAAGTGCAGTTACGAGATCGCCGCGAGACAAGAGTAAACGGAGGATGGAGTGGAATGATTCGGTCCAGGAAACGCAGTTGGAGTTTGGGATGGAGCGGAAGACGGCGAAGGCGTCGTTTACGAGGCCGGCACGTCCGAGAGAGTCTATGGCAGAGGAGAAGAGGGAGTCGGAGGCGGGAGAGGAGGAATGGTGGGAGATGTTGGAGAGGAGGGAGGGGAGTAGGCGGAGGTGGTCGGGGGTGGAAGAGAGGAGGGTGGAGATGGCGGAGTAGACGTCGGAGTTGTGGCGGTAGGAAGGGTAACGAAGGGAAGCGGAAGTGAAGAGGTGGAGGGCGGTAAGGGGGTTTTTTTGATGCCGGATTAGGTGGGCTACGTAGGAAGGAGTCAGGATTCGCGGCCACCGTACCGCAGACATGAGGGTTTGCTCTCCTTCCCTCTCTCTCTTAGCAAGATGTGAATAGATTTCCCGAGGAATTTGCAATGATCTATATCTATGGGTTAAAATGGGCCTGGCACGAATACTCATTGGGTAATTTTTTATCCACTTACCGATTTGGTTTGGATATAGATAATAAACAAAAATCGTATCAATTAAATAAATATAGATATAAATTATATTTACATCGGATATTAAATGGATATCAATATAATGGGATACAACATGAATCTTAAAGGAAAACAAATTCGGATATATATTGCATACTAGAATGTATATCCATACTAACTGAATTTTACACAAATAAAAAATATAAATAAACATAGAATTTATATCAATTCAAAAATGAGTTGCGAGTATACCTCCTACACTTTAATATGTGAGTCTATGAACTCAAATCTGTCTTCTCTTAACCTATTTTGAACCTTCACTATATTAAAAGAGAGGCAATCAGTGTTATTGGTGTTATTCTAACCTAACTAGTTGGCTGCTTTTAGTTGTACAATAGATTGACAGTACTCAAGGCGAAGTAATACTCAACAAGGGTACAAGAGAAAGTAGCAACCTAATTGTTGCGGTTCTTAATTTGAAAACATATTGGACAAGATTAAACTGCTTCAAATTGTATTATTTTTTATTTATATTTTAGGAAAATAAGATAACTTTTGGTAGGTGCATATGAACGTAAGTGGATGGCATTCGGACATGACGTTCGAATGCCTGATTTGCGTTTGCACATCCAGAGCTCTATTTTTAGGCGTTCGAACGAGATCGAGGGGTGTTCGAACGCACATCACATAAGTTGTTTCATATTAAGATTTGTTTAAGGTTTTTGGATGATTGGCTAGCCGTTGAATATGTGAAAAAGCAACCTTTTTAGATTATTGATTCTTAAAACTTGTTTTGCATCTAAGCTTGAGCCAACTTCTCCCTCCTCTTTCCTTCCCCTCGATATCTAACCCAAGCTCTCGTCAGCGTCCGAGGTTAATCCTTTGTCACTTCTCCCTCTCTTTAGCGATCAGCCACACCTAGAAGCTCTCTTCTCCCACTTTATCTTTTTCAAAGCACTAACCCATCCACTATACCCATCATTATCTTCCATAACCCTAACCAAATAATCCACGTCTATCCCCTCCCCATTGACTCGGCTCCTCCTCCCCCTCCCCTTATCTCCTTCTTCTTCCTTTCCTCCTCCTTTTCTTTTCCTCTCGGGCACCTTAGCTGCAATGGTACTGGGCTGGGCCTATCACTCTATAGCGCAAGGTTGCACTTGGGTGTTGGGCTCGACCCAACGCCCATAGCGCTTCGGTGCTAGGCTCGAGCCCAGCACTATTGTAGTGGAAAATTTATTTATTTATTTTCTTTTAATCTATTTATTTGTTTTTAGTTAATAAAACTAGATTATTTCAGACATTAATTACTTTATATATATATATATATATATATATATATATATATATATATATATTTTGTTAGATTAATAAATAGTTTCCTTAACTATAATCATGAAACGTATAGATATATATTATTATCCATAATATATACATTTTGAGTAATTTTAATAATTTATTATATACTACTGTGTATAGAATAAGATACTAGTCTTTCTAGTAATTAATTAATTTATTTATTATTTTGTATAATTAAGTAAACATTATATAGTTCCTTATTGATCAAGATAGACTAAGAATTATAAAATTAATTATAAATAGATCCTGTCTATACTTATATCTTATTTATAGTTATTTAGCATTCTGTTTTATTTTATAATTATATATTTAGAATATTTTTATATAAAAAGAAACAAACATTTTATCCTTATATTATAACTAGCGTTTATGATAATAGTATAATTATAGTATTCGAATCGTATATATATTGTAGATCTAGTTATGTAATAAAAAATGAAAGAAGTGATTCTAAACCTAATAAACTTTTATAATTTACTTGAATTAATTCTAATTAAATAAGCGGCTAACTTCATGCTTCTTAAATATTTTCAGACCCCAAACTCCTTATTTGAGATCCCGTGGACTTTACTAGCGATGAGTGATGGTTGATCGATGGACGTGAGGGATACGTGTATTTAGTCTTCTGATCAAGAGTGAGTAGTCTTATCCTCTAGTCGTCTTTCTCAAATTATGATATGTTATATAATTATGTATATGCATATTTTTGTCTTTAGCATGATTATATGATCTTATCTAGAGATGATTTCAGTTAAGCATATTTTATCATTCATGTGAGTAGACTGATCTAGGATATGAGTATGTTGATGATATATAGAGATGATTAGAGATAACTATACTGTTATAACTTTATGTTGAGATAATATGCTGCTTAAGTATGCAAGCGATACATATACTATTAAAGATTTCATCGCATCATACATTTTTTTAACTCCTCTTTCACCTAAATTCCTAATATGCATGACTTCTTATAATACTGAATAAAATATTTAGAAGAAAAGCATGAAATCTGATTGATAGGATAGTTGGTAGAAAGCATGAGGATACTCGAATGGGCATGAGGGTTAGTGTGTGCCTAGAGATGATTAATCGCTCGAAATAGTCGCAATCCTTTGGCCTTACGTCTAAGGTCAGTAATCTGTGTGCGCAGCAGACATTCGGATACATGCTGTTCACTAGGGCATATATGGAGAGTTATCCTTATGTGATTTCTGTTAGCTAGTTGGGTACTCGTGTTTGGATGATGATGATACCCTTAATGGTTGGCAGGGTATGCTTTAAGTCTTTAGGCTAGATTATGAGATCGAGTACCGAATGTTGACTATGCATAGTGGCCTAATATGATATGACATTCAAATATGATATTAATGATTGAGATATTGAGAAATGCATATGAGTTCATTATTATCTGATATACTGATTATTGAGTGGTCAATATATATCATATGTAGATATATTTGATATCATAGCATAATCATGGTCGACATGCATCAAATATAACATATTTAAGAGAGAGTTATAATGATGGTATGACATGAAGATTCATTTATATATTGTCGAGAATTATATACTTTAATCAATTATAACATGAGATCTATATTTTATTTATATATTATTAAGGATACATTCATATACTCATTCATGACATGATGCTCCTATGTGATTCATATTATTTAGTACATAATTTACTCTTTATTTAGCATCACTGATTCGAGGTAAGGTCTATTCACTAAGCCTTTTGCTTATGACTCTCTTTATTTCTTTTCTAACTCCTCAGATTTGTGATACGTGATAGCAACTTGAGATATCCTAAGAAGATATTTTAAGATGATGAGGTGAACTATAGATACGAGACGGTGTAGATAATAATTTGTATAGATATTAGGTTGTATCATTGTTTGTTACATTTGTACTTTATTGTATTAGATGATGATTTGTATAATACATGTTAAATTATAGTGTACTCATATATCAGTTGTCTCAGTTGCATCTTGATGGTTTGTCATGGCTTATGTGGACCCTACTAGATATATAGTGGTCTAGTGTATATTATTATGGACTTGGATGTGCATATATTAACAGGTTTATTTGGTTAATAATATGATTTATTTAGTGATGGATTATATGAGCATGGATATGTTAGCAGATTTTATTTGAGGATGTCATGATTATAAGGGCACAGGAGTGTATCTGTGCCTTACGAGCCCTGCCTGACCTATCGTGTGTGCCGCGTGTGCTGTGTGAGCGCATGGGCATGCATGTGCCTGTGCTAGGCGGGGGCGTTACAGACCAAGGACAAGGGAGGGAGACCACACCCGAATCGAGGCAAGGTGGGCCTCGTCAATGAGCCCCATTTGTACATGAAGATGATGATGATCCCTGGATTGAGAGGAATGAAGAGGAAGATCGAAAAGCTGATAGAGGACATTAGAGGAATCATTTATGGCTAGAGGAGAACCCACCTCTAATTTGAGCTAGAATAAGATTCAATCACAACTGCGATATCAACATTCGTGAGCACATTGCTCGATTAGAGTTTCTAATTTTTCGAGGTGGAGATTCAGTAGATTGGCTCTACCATGCCAAACAATTCTTAATCTTCTAGGGCATGGAGAAAGACCAAAAGGTTCTCCTTGCATCTTTCCACCTTGAGGATGTGGCGCTATGGTAATTTTAGTCGGCTACTATTCATAGGCTGATCGAAACATGGGTGGAGTTTCACCATTTGGTTTACAAATGGTTTAGATCGTCAGGCTACAAAGATTTTCATACTATCTTGATGAAGACGGTCTAGAAGATGATGGTGAGAGCCTACTAAGAAGAATTTGAACTAGTGTCTAGCATATGCACACCACCATGGTCAATTATTCAGCTCAAATCTACTTTCATCACTAGTTTCCGGGAGGACATTCAAGCCGACGCATGAGCGCTATGACCTACAGATCTACGGCAAGCCAAAGAGGATGCTCCGCTCATGGAGGATAAACATTGAGCACTTAGAGGGCACTGGAGACAACTATGGAGTAGCAAGCTACAACTAATGTCAACGCATGCACTTGATGGCTCGAATTTTCTACATGCAACTAGACAGCAGCCACCTTTTCGCATTTCTAATGATGTGAAAACAACTCGTATGACCCCTATGTAAACTCTAACACCTACCTAGGTAGAGGAGTGAAGAGCTAAGGGGTTGTGATTTAGGTGTGATGAGAAGTCACCCCGGGACACCATTGTGCATGGCCAACCAGTACGGTGATGCTGATTGATGGAGAGACTGAGGACGAACCGAAGGGATTATCACCAGAGCGTGAAGAAGGAGGTTCTAGTGGAGTGGCTTAGATGGATTACCGACGATACAATGTGAAAGATGAAGGATGACTTGATGGACAGTTTTTCTCACTTTGTACCATGAGGACAAAGTGAGGGAAGCGTGGTGGATTGTTGCAGTTCTTGATTTAGATACATATTGGACAAGATTAAACTGCTTCAAATTATATCATTTTCTGTTTATGTTTTAGAAAAATAAGATAACTTCTGGCAGGTTTGTTTGAATGCCTGATTTAGATTCGCACATTCGGAGCCCTATTTTTGAGAGTTCGAACACAATTGAGTGGCGTTAGAATGCACATTGGATAAGTTATTTGGTATTAAGATTTATTTAAGGTTTTTAGATGATTGGCTAGCCTCCAAATATTAGCTCCTTTGGATTATTGATTATTGGAAAAAAATTTGCATCTAGGCTTGAGCCAACTTCTCCTTCCTTCCTCCCCCTCAGTATCCAACCTGAGCTCTCATCTACTACCAAGGTTAATCCTCCATCTTCTCCCTCCTTCCTCTAACGACCGGCCACACTTGGAAGCTCCTTTCTCCCACCTCATCTTGTTCAAAGCACTAACTTATCAACCATACCCATCATCATCTTCCATAACCCTAACCAAATAATCACGTCCATCCTATCACCTCCTAACCTTCGTTCATTATTTCCTACATAACTTTCGATCTACTAACCCAATCGACAAAATTCCGATTGCGTTGGATTTCTATCTTCCAAAGAAACAACTTCTTAGAATGTCAGCTCGTTCTAATGATTGGATCCATCCTTATTGTCTTCGCAAGTTCTATGTTGAGTTCTGTCTAGATTAACAAATTGGATAGACAATCATCTTCACCAAAGGCGATCGTAATACTAATATGCTATGTCTTGAACAATCATTATGAAAGCAAAGCAACTACGACATACAAGAAATACTACCAAAGTATAAACACAAAAATTTATGTTGGAAACCCCTCTATCATACAAGAGGAAAAGAATCATGGGCCAACTCAAACAGACCACTATTGAGACACTTTAAATACAAGCTATTTATAGCCCTACTCATATCTATCACACAGATCATGCATGAGATCTTAAGCCTTCCCCTAAAGATGCTTGCTTGGACTTCCTCTCTAGTTAATTGGTCAATCTTCAATAGTGCACCCAACTTGGTTCGCTTCATGAGCTATAGGTATCCTCTTCTTCTTTGGGGATGGTAGTTGTGATTATATGCATTTTTAGCTCCCTAAGGCCATTGGCTTCAAAGCTTTCTTCTAAAATGGACCTTGGCGTACGTAGTAGGATCTCTCCTATCCTTTCTCCTTAAGGAGGCTCTCTTAGGACTTTCTACAATGTAAGAGATCTTATCCAAAAAAATAAAAATAAGAATCTTCATTTATAAGTGGAGAAAACCTATCATTTGGAAGATTTTGTTTTGTCCAAAAAAGAAACCTTATCCTAACACTATAGTGCCACTGAATGCAATAATGTAATTCAACTAGCTTGTAATAGAAATCTAGGATTTTGATTTCAATAGTAGACCAAAATTTTGTCCGGTAATCGTTCGATGGACTCAAATTGTAGGTGCTCCAATAGCATGCAATATTGGTCAACCGTTGAGTTCCTCTATTCGAATGTTCTCTGAGAAACCTATTGACATGACCTTAACTCAAGTAATATACTTAGAGTATGCCTTAGACATCTACATAATCAACTAAGGTTGTACATAAGTAATATAATGTATTTTATAACACAACTTGCTATATATACATTTGCACAAACATGTGAAAATCTAAGCATATTCAAAGTTTTACGATTGTGAGGTTAGGAAGTCTAAGGATATGCAATGTACTACTAAATTCATTTGTTATATGTACAGATTGTGAAAATGTGATCTGCATAGTCTAAGGAGAATATAGCTTCATAAGGTTTCGACTATGTTTTTGGTATTTAGCCCCTTATCGAATTCGCACCTAATCTAGGTCAAATTTGGATAAAGTGCTGACGATTGTGTGGGTGGCGGGTGGAGGTGGACAATGGCAAAGTTTGATGGATGTGTGGCTGGGATGATATTGTAGGGGTAAAGGTAGCTAGTAGATCTGAGGGAGAGAAGAGGAGGGAGAGAGTTGGTCAACCCTAAGGGACTAGGGGGGTTGACAGACGAAGGGGTTGGAGAGGCTAGCTAGCAGCTAAGGTTTAAGGGAATTTGGCTAGGGTTAGGGAGGAGAGCAAGAGGGAGAGAGAGATAGGAAATGAACTTAATTCAATCATCGATAACTCAATTAGGTTGCACTCAACATATTTTAGAGGCTAACCTAACTTAACCTAACGAGCTAATTAAACAACTTAAGTAATAGTAAACTAGAATTGAAATTGACTAACATAAGATAACCGACTCGACTTAGTTAGTCCAATGCCTTATGATGTGGTTCAACCTAACCTGAGTTACATAAAATTCTAAATTGAAATTCATACCCAAACCCAAATTTATATCTGAATCCATATTTGAATACATATATCCAAGTGAAATATGTATATTAGTATGTGGAATCAAATATGAAGAAAAATTAGAATTCCTATCGATATCCAAGTCAAATTGGAAATTTTAACTCATATATATATCCTATGGTGTTTGGATATGGAACTAGGACAAATTAGATATTATTGGACCTATTTTCACCACTAAGGGTGGGCGGATTTTGTTTAATATGATAAATAATTTTACTATTCACATATGTATTCATTCTAAAAAAGAAAGTGGATGGAATATTATTTTGCCAATATCTAATCAATTTTCATTCTAAAAATCAAGCAAGCAGTGGATTGTTGTGAATTAGGGTTCTTATTTTCCTATAAAGGTTAATCACATATGAACTGCCTAGACAATCACTTGTTTCAACATACACTCGCTTATTTTCTTTTGTTGCACTTTTAAGCGCCCCAATTATGTAAAATTTCTCACTCACCGATCGAGACGGTAGTTAGATTTTACCAATCTATGACATAAGTTATGGGTTTATTTTTTCTATAGAGGTTGGGGTTGTTACCTTGTGGATTTTTCATCAAAGTGTTATATGCGTATGATTTAGATTCGTTGTGACTCATTTATTAGAAGAGTTGGTTCAATCATCAATTTATATATTAGAGATTTTTTTTTTGATAGATTATAAACTCATAGACTATAGGCAAGATAAAGAGGCTAGCCTTAAGAATATATGGATTGGACAACTAAGCTAATCCTTTCACTTTTTTTTTTCTCTTTTTAATGTGGGACTAAACTCTCACATATGATTATCAATAATCTCTCCTTTTACCTATGAGTCCAACATCAATTGCTCACTCTCGAGTCCAATCTACTACTTTTAACTAAGTCTTGTGCCTAACTTCTCTTCTATATATTCATCGGTCTCAATAGTTTGGATTTTCAATACCATCAACCATCTCTTCAAGTGTCACCATGAACTCGTTTGACCTCATGCATCTAATTTCATGCAACATTGTCCTAAACAAGGACCTTTGCACTAATACTATTTGTTAAGTAGATAGCAGAGACCTAATATAAGTAAAACAGGATTCAACACAAACATTAGAACCCAACTCAACCCAAAAGCATAAGGTGGCATTTCATTTGAGTTCATGGCTAGTCCATGAACTTGGTTACGGACCCTTAGCCATGCTTTCCCCACCACGCTTCCCCCACCTTGTCCTCAAGATGTAAAGTCAGGAAACACTCCAAGATGTCCATCTCCAACTCTCATGTTGCCTCATCAGATGGCTTGCCAAGCTACTCAAGTAGAACCTCCATCTCTAATCTGGTATCATGACGTCGTCGGTACCTAGCAAGTACACGAACTGACTCTACGATCTTTGTCTCCTCCAATGGCTTCGGTAAAACTAAACTGACTCTACGATCTCTGTCTCCAAACGATATGCAATCGAACCGATACACTCTAAGACCCGAAATAGACCAAAATAGCAATATGCTAACTTCTGGTTATACATCGGACGCAAGGTCACCTATCGATATAGTTGTACCCTCACAAACACCCAACTACCGATGTCGAACTCCTGCTCCCGATGGCTGTAATCATAAACTTGCTTCATGCGGTTTTGATAGGCTACAGAATGATTCCTTCAAAATTTGAATTTATTATACGAAGCAGTCTGCGCAACCGAGGAAAAATATTTACCAAATATTTTCCCGAAGTCAGAAAATTAAGAAACTAAGTGAAATCGATCTATGATCCCCTGATAAACGATTTTCATATTTATGCCCTTTATAGTTCGAACTGCAACTAGAATGAAAACATAATATAGTGCGGGTGATGGTGGTGGTGACGGGTGGAGTGGATGTTAGACTTATGGATGATAATGGAGATGAGGGTAGATGGTAGATTAATACGATTCGGATTTCACCAATGTTGTCTCGAGCATGGATACACTTTAGGGGTGTCTTTTATTCTTATTTTAGTATTTATTTTATAGAAAAATAAGTTTTTTATATGTCACATTTAAACGCGCTTACGAACGCCTATATTAGGTTCACAAATACAGAAAACGCAATATATGCGTTCGAACGCAATCGAGCGCGTTCAAATGCCCTTGTTCGAATGCCTACATCAGGTTGACATCGACAAAGAGCGCGTGCGTTCGAACACGTTTGACTCTGTTTGAACGCGGTCGGTGAAAATCCACTATTTCTAGGATTAATAATTGCCATTTTTGAATTGTTTGGTTAGCCGCTAAAGGTGTGCATGGCAACCAAGATATTATTATTGAATAAATTGAGTTTTGCCCTAGTCTTCTTCTTTTTCTTCTCTCTTGTTCTCTCGTTCCCCGTTGCCGCTGCTTCTAGCCTCCCTCAACCGGCCACTCACCCTAGTCCCTTAGGGGCAGCCCACTCCTCCCCTTTCTTCCAATCTCTCTATTATAGAGACGCCACATTGAAGAGGTTGCGTGCCCATCTTAAACTTGCTTAAAACTGTATGAAACAAGTTTATGATCGTAGCCATCTGGAGCAGGAATTCAACATCGACGGTTGGGTGTTTATGAGAGTACAACCGTATCGACAGGTGACCTTCCGTCCGATGTATAACCAAAAGTTAGCACATTGCTACTTTGGTCTATTTCGGGTGTTAAAGCATATTGGTTCGGTTGCATATCGTTTGGAGCTGCCAGAGAGGTTGAGAGTGCATCATGTCTTCCATGTTTTATTGCTGAGGGAGCAGATTGGAGATCATGAGGTCGTTCGATCAGTTCTACTGAAGCCATTAGAGGAGACAAAGATTGTAGAGCCAGTTTGTGTACTTGCTAGGCATCGATGACGACGTGGTACCAGATTAGAGATGGAGGTTCTAGTCGAGTGGCTTGGCAAGTCATCTGATGAGGCGACATGAGAGTTGGAGACTGATATTTATTAGTGCTTCCCCGACTTTTCACCTTGAGGATAAGGTAGGGGAAGCATGGTGGGTTGATATATTTAGTTAAAGTCTTTTCTTATTATATTAATTATTTATTTTTATTAAAATAAATTTTTTGTAGGTCACATTCGATCGCGGTTGGGGGCGCATTCAAACGCCTTTGTGAATGCCTCCATCAAATTCGCAAATACAAAGAACGCGAAATGCACGTTCGAATGCGGTCGGGCGCCTTTAAACTCCTGCATCGCGTTCACACATACAGAGAACGCCTTTTGTGCATTCGAATGTGTTCAGATGCGTTCGGACGCGTTCGAATGCGATCGGCAGGATTCCACTAGGATTAGGGTTAATTATTATTATTAGGGCTTGTTGGCTAGCCTCTATAAATGTGTGGATGATAGCCAAAATCATTATGCTATTGGATTATTAATTTTTTACCTCCTATCTTCTCTTTATTCTCTCTACCCTAATCTCCCTCCTCCCTCTTCACCAACCTACCACCTCTACCATTGGCAAGGTCTCTCCTAACTTTTAATCTCCCTCGTCTGTCGAGTCCTCCCTCTTCTTGGGATCTCGACCACTTCTTTCCCTTCGTCTTATTCCCTTAAACAATATCAACCATCCACCTTCATCTCCATTATCATCCATAACCCTAACATCCACTCCATCTGTCACCATCACCATCATCCGCACTAAAGCGCAATTTGGTCCCTGTTTTAGTGTGAATCTACGAAGGACATAAATGCAAAAAATGCAGATCAGGAAGTTACGGATCGATTTCACTTGGTTTTGTAATTTTCTACTATGGGAGAATCTTTGGTAAATATTTTTCCTCGATTGTACGGGCTGCTTCCTACAATAAATTCATATCTTGAAGGAATCGTTTCGTAGTCCTATCATTAATATCAGAGTCTATCTTTTGGTACCATAGAACCCATCACCCTCTTACTCATCGTCATTCGCATGGTGCTCATAGCTAAGGATGGGACTACTCTAATACCACTGATGTGGCCGGAGATGGGGATGGTCCATGTCGCCGAGTCGGATAGGCGAAGATGTCGATTTTGGCTCGATGAACCGGGTAGGATCATGGTCTTGATTGGAGTGGTATGGCTTAATGGTGGTCGAAATTGGAAGGGAAAGCTTTGGAGGTCTTAATGGAGAAGGGATGGAGGCATGAGGTTGAAGAAGGATGAGCTGGGAGCGGTAGGGTGCTGTCGGTCACGTGAGTGGATGGGTTAGGAATGCGGTCTCAGCTGGTGGCCTCAGAGATGCCGCCATCTAAGGATAAGAAGAGAGACTAGGAGGGAGAAAGGGAGAGAAAGAGAAAATTGGGGTAATTCCCGTTGCCATCTTAGGGTGCTCACCACACCATCTTTATAGTGGCCACCCCATGCTAAGTTACTTGCTCTCCAAGCAACCCTAGACTCAACTCAACTAGACTAACCCGATCAACCCGACTCGACTAGATCGACTAGCTTTGGGCCAATTCACAACAATCTTAGTAATAATCATATCTCTCCATATGCTAAGGGTATATCAATAATAGTTATACCCTGTTATATGCTAAGACTACAACCATCGACCATCACTATACTCTTTCATACACTAAGAGTATGTTCCGTACCAATCCAGACTAGATACTATTCCAGCCATCACATCATATATACATATATTTTTATGATTTTCTAATACATGATAGATCATATGTATATATCTAAAACTACAACAGATCATACAACTCAGAAATTTAGGTAGTAAAAAAGCTAAGAGAAAAATAATGTAATGCAGTCTCCAACTATATATCTAACACATGCATGCCCCTGCTAGTCTATCACATGCATACTCATACTAGAAATCATCTCGACATAAACTCATAACAGTATAGTCATCTCCAATAATCTCTATATATCACTAGTATACTCATATCCGAGATCAGTCTAATTAAATGCATGATAAAATATGTTCAACTAAAATCATCTCTAGATAAGGTCATATAATTATACTGAAGATCAAAACATGCATATAAATAATTATATAATATATCCTAATTTAAAAAGGAGTTTAGGGGATAAAATTACTCACTGTAACTGTAATTACCAAGCAACCACTAGTTCATGTTTTCTACAATAACAATCAATCCTTGATAGAAAGGTTTATAGGGTCTTGAACAAGGAGGTTGAAACCTAAAATTATTTATAACATATAATATTGGTATTTCTACTAACTAAAATTAACCCGACTAAAAGATAATTTCTCATTGTAATCATATACTATTAATTCCTATATTTGTTTTGTTATTTATTAAGCATAATTATATTATCTAACAATTTACTTAAGACCTAATTATCTATTATTCTCTTTGATAATTAAGAAAATAATAATTAAATTAATGCAAGTAATTACATATGAATATAGGTACATAACTCTAATAATTACTATACCTAACTAGGATTAATATAGTAATTATATTGCATGTATTTGGCTAATCCTCATAAAATTAGATTTATTTACTAATCATGATATAATTAGATTTAATTCATAGAAATTAAATACTTTAGATTAACTACAATAATTAAATAACTAATAACATAATTTAACATAATTTAAATAGTAATAAATAATATATATATATATATATATTGAAGGAAGAAGAAGAAGAAGAAGAAGAAGATGATGATGATGATGAAGAAAAGAGGAAGGGGGCTGGGCTGCAAAGAAGGGGGGTTGGGCCGAAGGGAAAGGGAACGGCCACTAGTGGCCACTCAACGATTGGCCTCTTGCCGATGGCTCAGTCCTCCGATGGCCTTGAGAGGAAACTATGAAGGAGGTAAAGAACTAAAGAGAGAAAGAGAGAGAGAGAGAGAGAGAGAGAGAGAGAGAGAGAGAGAGAGAGAGACTCACCGATGGGTAGAAGAGTCGACGGCAACTCTTCTCGGCCATCGGTGGTTGCTGTAGGACTAGAGAGAGAGAGAGAGAGAGAGAGAGAGAGAGAGGGGTGGTTGCATTGTGGTGGCAGAGTGGTCAGTGAGCTCGATCCCACCTCCACGCGTTGCTGCAATGCTAAGAAACAATGGGTCAATGGAGGTGCGTGGCACCTCCACCGCTGTCACATCATGCAAAGCATGTTGCGCACGAGGCTGGCAACAACATGGCCGATCGTGTCATGCCCAGCTTTTTTTTTTACTATTTTGATTATTACAATATCTAAACAAAAATACTAAACTCAAGCTATATCTAATGTGTGGAGGAGATAAAAGAGAGTTGCTAGAGGAGAACTTACCTTTCTTGATTGGAAGAAGCAATCACATTGTGCCCTAAAAGAGAAGAAGAAGAAGAAGAAGAAGAAGAAGAAGAAGAAGAAGAAGAAGAAGAAGAAGAAACTAGGGAAAAAGATGAAGAAAGAAGAAGAAGAAATAGGGAAAAAGATGAAGAACGAACGAAAGTATGAAAAGTCTGAATAACTTACATAAATACTTAGGTATGCTATAATACTAATTGGGAAAACGTAATTAACGTCGTAGGAGATGGGATCTATCATACGCTATTGATAATAATATGCAAAAAAAATAAAATATGAAAAAGACAACCGTAGATATAAAACTTTTTATGTGGAAAAACCTCAAACTAGGTAAAAAAAAAAACACGGAGACACGGATCCAAACTCAGATCAAAACCAATCACTAAAATCTATAGCAATTAATAAGAAGTTTACATTTCACCCATCGATTCCTACGACTCAATCTGTACTAATTTTGTTTGTTAGACTCCACAACACACTATTTCTTGTGATAAGTTCTCAAACCTCAGTAACCCTTAAGGTTGATCCTTTCATCTCAGTGACCATCGAGACGTAGTTCTTCTAGACTTGATATAGATGCATTGAATTGAGAACGATACAACACATTCTATCTAAAGCTGAGAATTGATTTCTAATGGCCTCCAAAAGATGATCTGCCAAATAATTGTAAACTATTTTCTAAAAGATGATTTCCAAATTAATGCTTGACGGTCCTCCACCTATAGTTAGATTAAACTCTTTTATATACCTCTTAAAGATAAAGTAAATATCTCTTAAAGATAAAGTAAATATCTCTTAAAGATAAGATAAGTATCTATAAAATAAATACCTCTTGGAGTCTCTAAGATAAATATCTCTTCAAATTAGGCCTTAAGAAATCACATATTTTGCAAAGTTCTATAATCGCATTCAAATGGCCTCCAAGTGCACTCGAACAACCAAAAGATATTCTTTGTATGTGTGAACGCGCTACAAACGGCTACAAGGATGCGTTCTAACATCTCATAACTTATTCTTCAAGTTTAATATTCTTCATCAAACATCTCATAACTTATCATAATTTGTGCATATGCTTATACATAAAATCTAGATATTATATGAATAATAGTTATGTTTTGAAAAAAAAATTTATCAATTACACAAGTACAAATAAAAATATAACAAAGTAGTTTGGTTATTTTTTTAAAAATAATTATATGTGACAAAACATTCTCATATGTCCAAATATGTCCAAATAGTGTTAGTTCAAATCTAATTTAATATGTCTTATGCAAGTATTCGTTAAATTATAAGATTCAATTTACAAATAGTAAAAATATAAGATATAAACCATAATTTTATTTAAATATAGGGTGTTATATGCAAATTATTTAGATAATTCTTTAGCGGATAGAAGAAAATTGGGGTATCTATATTCCACCTCTTTTTATGCTAGAGGGAATCCTGTAAAATATTTAGTTTAATATGATCTTTGCCGTAATCATCTCTTACATTCAACGATCCTCTCCATTGTCCTTTAGTAACAACTTAACAAGCTATGAATGCCAGTAAAATAAATAAAATATTAAATAAGAAAGATCTAATGAAATGTTTTCGTGGATAGCACTACTCTATTTTCAGCCATAAATACTATGCCAAAATCACTGACATAGAGGGAATGATGTCAGGGATCTTGATAGCCATATCCCACTTTGTTGGCATAAAATAAATACCCATGTGCCATGTAGGACGAAGTTTGTTTAAAAGGGTGAGCTGTGCTTCTATTTGTTCTTTATCGTTTCCCCTTCAACAAGACAAACTTCCCCAGCCATTGTAAGTGTCGATAGGGCTGTCAAAATAATTGAGGCTTAAGACTCGATCGAGCCTGATTCTTACTTGAAATGAGTCAGAGCTTAATTAATTGAATCAAACTTTATATATATAGTAAATAAATAAATAATTATATATATATATATATATTAGAAGATTCAATTTGATTATATATTTTATTTGATTTTCCAAAGCTTAGACTACTGAAGATTTAGCTCGAGCTTTATTCAGCCAGCCCTAGTAGAGAAAGCTAGGGTTTGAATTGTTCTTCTCCCTCCCTATGAGAACTTCTCATCGTCACCAATGATCTCTCCCTTCTAGCAAAATGGCTATTAGAGAGGAGATTTTCTCCTCCGTTCCCCTATCTCCCTTCCTCTTTTTTCCTCTCCTACTCCTCCCTCTCTCTCTCTCCAAATTTCTTTCCTTCTCCAGCGATAGTGACTATTTCCTCGCTACCATAGCCCTCGCCTTCTTCTCCCACCCTAATTTTCCAAATCTGCCCCCCTTCCTCATCCCCTCTGTGTTCTATATTGTCGTCGCCGCCTCCACTGGAGTCGTTGCCACTGTCTTTGTGGTGTGGTCTGGTCGTATACCCCCAGGCTCATCCTCTTCCTCTCACGTTCGCTTTGGCTAACCAACAGCTAGCTCTGTGCCTCCTTCATCCTCCTCTTAACCCGCTGCTACTGAGCTCCAAGTTGAGGCCCTCTTTATTGTCGTTGTACCCCGTCACACCTCTCCACTCAACCGAGAGCTAGGAGCCGTGGTTGATTGCCCCTCGACTATAGCGAAGCATCTTATTTTAATTCCTGCTTATTTCTCTCTATTTTTGTGTAGGTGTACTTCAAGGTTGTCCGATCCACAGTGGTCATGAAAGAACTACGGAAAGCTTAATTTCTCGTGTTGGTGTCATGGCTTGGGTAGTGTTTCTGCTATATTTTAGGTACCTTTTGAGCTTAATACAATGTAATTCCTTGTTGTGCTATTGTTGTTCACCGAGTAGCAGCAGGCTTGTTCATACTACTCTCCTTTTCCTTTCTTTATCAGACTTGTATACATATATTTGGAATGAAAAAATCTCTCGCCTATAGAGTTTCCTAATAAGAAAAAATAAGCTTAATTCAAATTGGATTCAAGCTTGTTTGAACTTAATTCATGTTTAATTTAAAATAAGCTTGAATTTACTTATTAGGCAGCTTGAAATAGGCATGAGCTTGACTCGAGCTCAAAGTAAGTTCGTCCTTTGGCTTAGGCTAGAGATTAATTTCAAGACAAGCTCGAAAGAGCTCGACATGAGTACACACCTAAACGTGAGGTATCTCCTCTTAAGTCATATAGTCAAGCTTGGTTCTTTTTGTTTCAATTTGAGGTGATTTTTCAATTTATTTTCAGTCAGAGACGAGCTAGAGGGAAACTAGTCGCTTGATAAGCAAAATCAAGCATACTCCAAACCAGTCTAATTTTAGCCTATTCAAGCTTGAATTGGATCAAACTTGAAGGAAGCTTGATTGAATTGAGTCATGCTTGATCAAATCAAGCTTGAATTAAATTTGATTAGACAGTAGGTATGATCTTTAAGATTCTAATCTAATACTTCTTAATTTTATATATTAATATGTCAAGCCCTATCGACCTAGCCAAGCCTAGGCGAGCACACCTATAATCAAACTTGGTCTAAAATTAATTTTAAACCTAAACTAATAAATTAGGTTTGGCTTATATATTAGCTTGATCGAGTGTGTCAAATCTCGAGCCTGCTTGATTGTTTTAACGGCCCTTACTTGGCTAGCTACATCGCCACTTTGCAGAGCAACAGATGTCATAGAAAGGTCAAGATGTTCTCCAGGTAAGAACAACAAATATGCAATCTCTTGTGTATGTCCACTGAAGCTAATTCCAAACCTAGATAAGAAAGGATAAAAATGAGATATGTGAATTAAATGGTTTCTAATTATGTTGGTTGATACATCATCAAGGTAAACGATATCTCATTCTAAATCACATTAATTAATAACAAATGTGCTTTGGTTTAACCTCTACAGTTATTTGGAGAGAAAAAAAAAATTAATATGCCATAGACGTTTGCACCCTTAGACCTATGTTGTGTAGAACACGATCTGGTTAAGAATAAACTAGAGATTAGAGATGATACAATAAAGTTCCGGCAATATGATTAGGGATTTAAATTTTAGCGACATGCTTGTTGAGGGATAAGTGGGAGTAGCACGTTTACATGATGGGCATGATTAGGAATACGGGCCAATTGTTGCTTTAGCACTATGGAGGAAATTGATTATTTTCTCAACCCCTAGACCTACTATGTAATTCTATAACACCAAGAAAAATATTAGCAGCAAGTCCCACCTACTTGTAATGGAAGTTTGGTCAACCTATGATGCTTACTAGCTAGTCACAATTGTGCACATCCCTTAGAGAGAGTATTGATAACTAACTCCTACGTGGTCGCCAGTAACAGAGAAAAGTACAACACTTCCCAAATAACTTAAGTACCTGGGCGACTTATGTCTATTAAATTCCATATTTCAACGAGTTCACCCAAAAAAAACAAAAGAGACTATTTTTCGTTTTCGAATTATTTATATCAAGTCGTAGGAATTTCCTTTGTTAAGATCTACCCCCACTATAATTAAAGCATTAACCTGTAACTTAAAAGGTAGTAAGTAGAAGTACTTTCCTCCTGATACAGTTCCATTTCCCCCCGTCCTCATTCATCTAACTGCCTTACGTTGCGAACGATAGCAACGGTATAAGCCTCGAAGGTCGGTTGTGGACTTGTGGTCCATAACTTAAAAATGTCACCGGGAAGATGTTGCACGTGAAATTAAGGGACCCTCCCGCACAAGTCCTATTTTGTACTTTGGTTGCAAGAATTCTGCACCGTCCACATCTCAAGATAGTAGAAAATCGTGTTACGGTGTATTCTCTTCTTCTTCTTTTTTCTTTTTTTTTCTATTTACTACACGAGTCACCATAGTAATCGGTCGTTTTCTTCTTGGCAGAATGATAATTGCCGGTTACACGTAGAGAGGGTCTACAGAAGACTTTTAACGGACGAGGCGATGGTGCTCCTCCCCCTTTTCACCTACTAGAACAACCACGATTGACACGTGTCGGATCCCTTAGTCGCAACGCAATAAATTCAAACCCCCATCATTCGCTTCCTTTAACTCTTGATCGTCATCATCGCTAGCTCCTCAGGAGTTCGTCTCGTTATCCTTACTTCTCGGTACTTTCTCTTCTGCAACCGTCGTCAAACTTTCCGATGGTTCCGCGGTTGGATCCTCCGGGATATGAGGAGGCAGAAGCGATGCTCCTTAAGCATACGAAAAATTCTTCTTCTTCCTCTTCCACCTTTGCCGTCCATCTTCACCTCCACCTTTCTCCGCTTTATCGCGGGGCCTTAGTGTTACTCATCGTCTCCCTTCAGCTAACTCTCCTCCTTTCTACTCTCTATTTCCCTTCCGGTCGTCTCTACCAATTCTACCCCCGGTCGTCCTCTGTTTCCTCCTGCGAATTGGGCATGTTCTACGTCTACGACCTCCCGCCGTTGTTCAACCGCGACCTCCTCGCCGCCTGCGACGCCCTCAACCCGTGGTCTTCCTTCTGCCCCGCGCTCTCCAACTCCGGCTTCGGCCATTCCGCCGACGTCGCAGGCGTCGTCCCCGCCTCGCTCCTCCCCTCCTGGTTCTCCACCGACCAATTCGCTGCCGAGGTCATATTCCACAGCCGGCTTCTCTCCCACCGCTGCCGCACTCCCGAACCCTACGCCGCCGCGGCGTTTTATATCCCCTTCTACGCTGGCCTAGCGGTCGGCCGCCACCTGTGGTCCCCCAACGCCACCTCGACTGACCTTGACAAGGAATTCGGCCTCCTCCTCCACTGGTTGGAGAAGCAGGCCGCATACCAGCGATCCAACGGTGGGTGGGACCACTTCATCACCCTCGGCCGCATCACGTGGGACTTCCGCCGATCACGTGAGGGGGACTGGGGGAGCAGCTTCCTCTACATGCCTGGGATGGAGAACGTGACCCGCCTCGTCATCGAGCGCAACCCATGGGACGACAAGGACGTCGGGATTCCATATCCAACAAGGTTCCACCCCCGTTCCAAGGAAGAAGTCCAGTTCTGGCAGCAGTTCGTGCTGAACCGGACTCGATCGACCCTCTTCAGCTTCGCAGGGGCGGTCCGGTACGGGTTCAAGGACGACTTCAGGGGAATACTCCTAAACGAGTGCGCCGCCGCTAACAACTCATGCAGAGCGCTGGATTGTGGCGGCGGGCGGTGCGGGAATAGCAGCGTCGGTACGTTGGGATTATTCCTGGATTCGGCATTCTGCCTCCAGCCGAGAGGGGATAGCTTCACGCGCCGTTCGTTGTTCGACTGCATGGTAGCCGGGGCTGTGCCGGTTCTATTCTGGAAGCGAAGCGCGTACGTCCAATATAAGTGGTATGTACCCGGGATTGGAGAAGAAGGGGAGTGGTCGGTGTTCATAGACCGGAGGGAGGTGCGGGCAGGTAATGTGAGTGTTAGAGGAGTACTGGAAGGGATAGGGGACGATAGGTTGAGAAGGATGAGGGAGCGAGTGGTGGACATGATACCGAGGTTGGTCTACGCGGCCGCAGAGGGGATGGACGACGCCGTCGATATCGCTCTTAATGGAGTTCTCAGGCGGTTCGCCGAACAGAGATGGCGGAGAAATGTAGGGTAATTCCGGGAGGTGAATGTCAAGAGCAGTGCGAATGTTTCGTGTTTAATTGATCGTTTTAAGAATCGTGCGGAGGTGTGAACGATTGATTACTTTACTTGATGATGAATTATAAAACGGAGACAAGCGGAAGTAGATTGTTGGATTAATTAGGAGGAGAATACTAATCCTTTTCTGTTCTATATATATATATATATATAAAAGGGAATAGATTTATAATTATTTGTTTTAAGGGTTAGAATAGAGGTTGACTTTGCGTATTATAGTATATGGTTGAGGAAACCGATTGATAAAGGTAGGTCAATTATTTGGGTTTGTACAATATATATTAGCAAGTGAATAAAATAATATTACTCCAGAAATAAGAACACTATGTGCAAATGGACAAAAATGCAGCAGCTTCACCCAATTACAAAGCAGTAGAAACCAGCTATAGCGTATTGAGACTTTGATATAGTCCCTACTGCCAATGCAGAGTTTAATGAGAAAGTTGCGTATCACAACAAGCTACGCATTACTCTTCCTCCATTCGGCAACTATATGCTAAAGAAACTTGCTGCAGCTTATTATGTTACCAACATAAACTATGCTGCCCAGATCAAAAGAGAACTTCTCACAGCATGGTTATCTCAAACAAATCCTATAGATAGAGAGAAGTTATAACAAGAGAGTGAAGAGATTAGTACAGAGGATAATTGGAACAAACGTGGCAACTTAATTATAGCATTTTAAAGCATCAACACTATGCGTTGAAATGAAGGAAATAATGAAAAGATTACATGATCTATTCCCACGGACAGTTTACACTGCTATCACCTGCAAAAATAATCACTTTACAGCTTGCCCTTTTCCTTCACCATGGCATTCTACAAAGACCTCCAACAAAGTCAGACATCATTCACATATACATAAATTTTCCTTCAAGCCTTTCTACAAAAAATAAAACAAAAAAAAAAATAAAACAAAAAAAGAAGTAAAGAAAAATAAAACTGCAATATGGTCAGGCATGCAATTCACATATACACTAATCTTACAATTGTGAACCCACTTTCTTTAAATGTTCCACCCAAACTACAAACGACGGTGTCCTAACGGTTACTTCTTTCCCCAGGGATGAATATATACTGAATTTACGAACTTGTTGTATCTGGAATCTTCCTGTGGTGAAAAATTAATTCAGGTCCACAACAAAAAAAATCCATCAGACTGACAGACCAGAAAGAGAAACCACTTCCTCTGATGATGAGTTTCGAGAAGATGGCTTTCACTACTACAACGTTAGTCAGCATCAGAAGAGCTAGAACTAGCACTCTCAGCTCCAGCAGCAAGTTGTCCACTCACTTGGCTATCTTCGTCACTAAATAGGTTTTCATTTCCCTCATTACTTGAAGGAGACAAGGTAGTAGGGTCATCATCTGAGGTGGAACATCGGTTTTGCCTCTTCTGGGCATCCTTCCCACCTCTACCACTTAATTCAAGTCTTCTGCGCTTTCGTGCCTTCCGCTTGCCCTTTGGAAAATCTTCTCGCTGCGTCTCTGCACTCTTCTCTTCAATCTCCCCAGAGGCCTTGCTTTTGTCCTTTTCCTTTTCTGATCCAATAAATGGTGCATCGGAATCTAACTTTCGCCTCTTCCTGCTTGAATTAGTCTATAAAAAAAAGATTTATACCATTCAGAATACAAGAATTTTCTAGGCAAATACAATGGACTCAAAGCACAAGTTTTTAATGGTACTTGCAGCTGAATGTCTACATAGAGCATAAAGCCATATGCTCAATAAGATAAAGCAGAAAGCTTTTATTTAACACAGAGAAACAGATTCTGAGTCCCAAATGAATAAGCACAACCAGACTAATGAGGGAAGTACATTTAACTTTCTATTTATTACCAAGTCCTCACAAGAATGAGGTGAAGACGAGTAATATTGTCAAAAAAAGAAACAGAAAGAAAAAGAAATTGGAGAAACCCCAACAGATAGGTTAGAATAAACATTCTACTAACATGAACCAAAGAAAGAAAAGAAAAGCACTATCAGGATACAATTTCCAAATGTGAACTGTCAGTAAAATTGACGCAGTACAGAAGAAAAAGAAAACATAACAAGGAACACTTGCTTACTTTAGGGGCTTGATCAATTAGATGAGCCCATTCACTCCTGTTCCTCAGACAATCATGAACAGCATGTAGATGACTAGGATAAGCATAACGCTCCCCATTAGGCTTTCTCAAATCATCCCAATGCTGAAAAAAGTGAAACAAGAAGAAATAAGCACAAGTAAAAGAAACCAAACATGAATATAGAATACAAAATCTGCTCATCACTTCAAAATTATACCGGACGAACAGCATCGCATAGCTCCTCATATGTTATGTCTCTATTCTTACACATGATCTCATCAATTAATCCTGCAAATAGGTACAGGATATCTTCAAGTTACTGAAGTATTATTAACTTGGTTAAGCTGCACCTCATACCTGGCAAAGTGTGAGGACTCGGAGAATTACAGTTACTTGGATCATCCTTTTGAAAGCTATGTATTGATGAAACCTTTAATGCACTGTTCTCAGAAGAGGACAGAACACTACTATTGGCATCTTCAGTTGGGGAAAAAATATGATTCTTCTGCATTGATGACATATTACCAGCTGACATGTTCTGGGAATCCTTCCTGACAGAACTCTCTGTTGAGATGGCTGCTTCCTGGTGCTTCTGATCAAGAGAAGATGCTACCCTTCCAAATTTCTTTACTTCATCATTAGATTCACGGGAACTGCGAGAGCTATCTCTTGATGCATCTTCTTTGTTCTTCTTTTTGAAAACCTACATTATATGCAAAAGCTCAAATAAATTCACATAAAACTCAGCACAAACAACTGAAACAATACAAAGTTCAATGAACAATTCATGAGAAGCAGACGTGCTATCACTGCTTAAATGCGGATAAAATAAATTTGCAATGGACAATTTATAAGTAATATATGTACCGAAACTTGGTCCCTTCCTCCAGATGCTGACGAGCGTTTTGAAAACACACTAGCTGCATTTGGTGGGCCAAACTGCATACCAGCCGCCTGGCGTACACGTGGAACTCGTGGGACTCTTGGGGAGCTGTTCAATTGTTGATGCAGCAGTAGTGCAAGCTGCCAAGTAATGAAACACAGGAACTGAGTAGATAAAAACTAGTGATTTCCGGAAGCATAATCATTACTTGAAAGTTGAGCAATGTTCACACCTGTTCATCACTTAAGTTGGTGACAACATCAGATGTATGCAGACTAAGGGGCATTGAACTGTTAACAACTTCTGATGATGATTGGGGAACTTGTTGGTGGATCCTCTCATTTTTTTGGCTTGATTTTGATGATACGAACTTGATCTGGGACTGTGATGGAGACCCTTCACCAGAACAAGCCATTGCTGTAGTATTTGTGGTGGTGGCAGATTTAGAGAACTGTTCCTTTTGATCCGACAATCTATGTTTGGATGATGAACTAATACTTCTGCTTGTTTGTGATGGCTTATGTCCAGAATATGTTGAGCCCTTTGGTTGGCATTTTACAGGTTGTCCAATATGTTCTTGCAACCTCTCTTCGCAAGAGACAGTAGATTTTGCCGAATCATTCTTGCCAGCAGCAGATACAGACAACCTCACTTGTTTTTTGGTCAAATGAGCAGCTTTTCCAGCTGTTGATGATGCTGTAGAGCCTAACCTGGATAAACCAGAAAAAGATGACCTAGAGAAGACTGGTCCATATGAAGCTGAGGAAGCCTTTGGAACACCTAGTATCGACTTTGAAATGTCAGGCATCAAGTGTATCAGATTTTGAGTTTCTGGATCTGCAGGTTGGTCATGAGGAACTGAACCATGCCTCCATTCTAAGGAACTTTTCTGTGCTGTTGACGATCCTGCCAAGTCCTCTATACCCTGTCCGAGCGATCTAGGTTCATCATCTCTGGAAGAAATTCCCTCTATAGATCTATCACAGACTTGATAAATTGCTTCGCTTTTCATTTCTTGAACTTTTGGTTCACCAGATGGCAAACTGGTAATACCATTATGGTTCTGAAGATTCTCAGACAATTGACACAATGAATGTTGCTGATTTAGAGGCAAATGATCCAACCCATCCACCTTTCCATCAATAAAAGGACTAGCGGGACACTTCATACCTGTCGTAGATTGGTGATCACCACTCTCCAATTTCATAGCAACTTTATCAACTTTCAAGTTCAGGGAAATAGAGACATGAGAATCTGGATCCATGGGAACATCTAGCAAATCCTGGCTACCTCTAACATTACTAATTGAAGGCTTTAAGTTCTCTGAGATCATTATTTTAGAGCACTGACCACCACCTTGACTTCCTTCAAAATGGTGCTCATCCTTGGGCTGTTTTGAACCATGTAATGCCTTGGTTAAGACCTAAAAAAATATTTAGGAAGAAAAGTCATTAAGAGCAGCCTAACAGCAAGGATACGAAAACAAAGAACAATGATTATTAAGATCAGACGCCAATAATATCACCCTTGAAGAAGCATACAGGGTACATTGATTCACTAGACAATTAGTTTGCTAGAAAGTGATCTGTAATTCATTTGAATTGGGTCAAATGACTAGTCAAAAAAATAAAAAATCTATGAAACATTTTTCTTCTTTTGCTCTTTTGATTCTCTCTTGACAGGAGGAGGAAAGTAGAACAGACCACATAATAACTGAAAAATTAGGGATAAAATGAGGGATCAAAATTACAGTGACGAATGTAGCTAACATAGACTGAATATGAAGAAACATTTCTTCAGTTGGTTGAAGAAGGGAAGGACAATGGCAAATAAGAATACACACTATTAATCCTTGTAGGAGTGTCGAATGAAATTTGGAGAAAAACTTGTTAACTGAATGAGCCATAAGCCACTTAATTCCACACCTCTAAAGCACAAATACTACGTTTTCCTCTTCATATCAGTATCTGATACGTACCAAATGCTAATACGGTCCAGATTCATGTCAGATATGACTGAAGAAGTATCTAAATTAAACAAATTTAGTTTTCATTTTTTAATACAACTCCAACATGGCAGGGGACACAATACCAATATGTTGTAAAGTTATTTCAGGTTTAGCAGGTCAGGTTTGCAACAAAAATGGGTCTAGAGTCTACACTCGCCAACCAGTTAACTAACCCATTAGCAGGTAATCAAATTGAAGTGGAAATAGAGGTGATCATCAGGTAGACTGCATTTAGGCTGGGTTTTCTGTAGCAGACTGGACTGGCCCTCTGTTCACCAGCTACCCTGCCGACAAGTCACTTGAGCTAAGCTGGGTTCAGACCACGCTGAAATATTCCAGCCCATTTATCGCCACTAGCTCATGAGATATTAGGTTCGGGCTGAACATAACAAGTTAAGCCAGGCTCCTCTCACCCATCAAATGATCTTTGTTGCTCTACTATGTTCTTTTTTTTTTTTTTTATTGTTCCTTTTATTGTCTACAATGTGATTGTACCATCAATTAAATGTGACCAATTTGGGATCTTTTCTGTCGTTGTTTATTTACATGCTGTCTGTATCAAAAATATATATGTGGGATCTCATTCATCTTTTACATGTAATTGTTTCAACCATGGTCCTTCAAAAATCTATGTTTGAATTTAAAAAGAGGCAAAAATCATAATATAATATATTAATATCTAGTTATGGGAAATTTAGTAACTTACTATGAGTTTGCTGAATTAAGGGATCAAATATTTCAATTAGATCACTTCTCAGAACAAGAATACAGTTACCTATTTAGAACACAGGCTGGGTTGCAGGCAGGCTAGTCAGGTCGGGCTTTCAGGCCGTTTCCAGCCGAGTGAGCAAAAGGTTGGGCGCAAGTTGAACTAGGGCCGAGCTTAGCTTGGTACATTTTGAGCGGATTTGGGCTAGGTTCAGCCTAGCATCTCTAAGAATTTGAGATTTTTCATGTTTTCTTTATTGTTGTTGTAGTAGCTAAGACATATTTGTCATTTTAATAGGCAATACTGTGTGGCCACAAGCCTTAGCAATTGTTCTTCACTATGATAACTTTAATTAGTTATTGTCACTATTTTTATCTTACCATCTATTGCACTTTAATATTTAATTTTACAAGCATATTCATAGTTGAATTAATTGGAGTTTGTGAATTACTTACTGTTGTACATTAGTTTTACATTTGCATTCTCTTTTCATGTTACAATTGATGTCAATATGCAAAAGGAGAAATTAAAATTGGTAGGTTGTACTGTTGTGTTGTATTGTTGTGTTAAAATGCTTTCATATTATATTAGAATTAGATTAGAATGCATGTCATATTATCTTTTGGGCTTATTTAGTCTCTGTATTATCTAATGATGGGACTTGGGTTTTTCTATGAACTTTTGTAGAATACATTTTTTAACATATCTTAAATTGGTTGGCAATAGATTGAGAATATATATTTTTTATTAATTTATTTATTGTCATATGCTCCATGTCATATTTATATCTTTTTTTTTTAAAGAATTTGCCATATTCCCATATCCGTATTATCGTATCCCGTCTATATTTGTAGCCGTATCTGTATCCATATTTGTGCTTCATAGTTCCTCACAAAGGATTGATTAAGAGAAGAACACTTTTGTGTTAAGGAATGTAAGAGTTGATTTAATGCAGGGAAAAGTAATGGTCAAGAAGTATGGTTTCAATTGTGGCTATTGCTATGTTCTCGTTGACTCTTTTGGAGTTCCAGAACCCAAAGCCTTCTAATTCGACCAATGTCACCAAATGTTCTGAAAATCACAAAAACATAAAAATTAAAACCACACCTAGAAAGCCAATGTCACTTAAATGCACCTAAGGATGTATGTTCCTTTTCACTACTAAGGTCAGAGCATAAGCTACTGATGTTCTCAAGTTTCATCATTGGACTCTAGCCATCTAGAATGCAGCATTGCACTTAACCTAATATCATAATGCTTATGTTTCTCTCCCGTAACCCACGGTTTAGGCATTCTAAATTTGATGTGTGCAACATCATATGTAATTTATATCTAATTAGAAGCACAAATAAAACATGAAGAAAACTTATAGTGAAAAAATGCTCAATTTTACTTTCAGAAGCAGAAAGTCTCAGCATTCTTCAATAGGCTTGATGATACAAGTAGATGCACTCTTATATTTGTAGCCTATGACAATAAACGTTGTCTATCTAAGAGGTCCTGCATTTAAATCTGAGAAACAGCCTCCTAAGAAATGAAGGCAAAGTTGCATATATCTCTCCTCTGCAGAACCTACGTAGGTGAGAGCCTCATGCATGTGGACCATTTGTTAACTTTTCAAGCAATGTATAGTTTTTACTTGAGTATATCCTTTATTCTTAAGAAGTAAGTTCATACTCTTTGTCCAAAAGATGATATCAAATCTAAGAATTCAAAAGAACAATAAGATATAATCTAGAAACCTAGTTTCATTTGGTTTATCTTTGGTTTATCTAGTGAGTTCGATGCTTACAGTGCATAACTAAACCCCTTAAAAGAATAGGGAATCAGGTCAATCTTTGCAAAACATCTGGGTATAATAGTGACTCCACCAACTTTAGAGAACATATGAAAGGCAGTCAGGGTGGCCGCCAAGGCGGCCCTAAAAGGTGAGCAGCCTGCTGTTGGCAGTTTGCTATTATTTTCAATTTTTTAATAAGCAGAATAGGTGTTATTTTAAATTTCTTTTTTGCATGTATGTTTGCTAATTGCTACGCTGATGAAAGCCCGAGAAATATTACTATTGGTGTATTACTATTTATTTTCTACAAGTAAATGATTAGTATTTGTTGATTTATGATTGTGATTACTGTTTGCTATTCTGCTGGTTATTATTTGTTATTGCAATTAATATTTGTGAATTAGTTGGTAGAGGGATTACTGTTAAATTTTATATATTTAAAGTTAGACCGCCTTAGTAGTGCCCGTCTAAGCGCTATGTGGTGGGGTGACTGCTTGCAAACCATAAGCCCTTTCAAAATATTGATATTTAATTAAATTTAGTTATACTAACTTTGTATCTACTTTGTCATTCTCAAATATAAACATGAAATTATTGTTAGCTGAAACGAAAGTATTAAGTATTCAAACAAGTCTAGAACAAAAAATTCAGAGTTGCTTTCTATATCTTTTAGGAAAGTAAGCAATCTCGTTTGACCGAAGTTGAAGAGTAATGCTAAAGGAGCAATAGTCTGGTCTGGGGCCAATTTCAGAATCTTATGGACATATTAGAAATTAGTAGTTTATCTATAATCATTCAAAGAAACTAAAAAATAGGGTCAGGAAGAGATCCGAAAGAAATGTAATGATTAACTCCTAAAAAGGAAATGTATATTATGTAATTCCCACACCCTTTTAACCAAATCTTCTCATGATCTTATTTTACTCATTTTGTCTACTCAGGTGCAACTTCATACCCAATTATGAATTAATTTTCAATTAGGCAAGAGCTACCAACATGATAAATCTTAGTAATTATAATCCTAACTGCACCAATCACTTTAGGGCAAACTACAATACTTTTAATCAAGGGGCAGTTCATCACCATCTAACAAGTGACCCACGATTTCTGGAAACCAAAATGCCAAGCAATATAAACATTACATAAATTTAATGCCAATAAATGTTAAGTAATCAAATCCTTCTAATCACTAAAAATATTCCTCCAATGATGCACACACAAGTTAGTACTGTACCAATTGTACCATAATAAAAGGCCTAGTACTGTATGGCATGACACTCAACTAGTTAAAACTTGTTGTGCCAGAGGCACCAAGCGTGCTAGCCTTGTCTCATGATGGATCATGCCAAGCAGGTAAGCAGTTGCACACTACATGACCTCAATATACCCCAAAACAATCTTTGAACCTTTTTAGGGCCTAAAGATAAATTTTAGGAATTAAATTGAAGTCTTTTGGCACAAGATATTGGTTTAACATATGAACTTCTTATCGAATGTGGTATATATATTTGTAACAAGGTTCCCAGTTTTAGTCAATCGCAATCTCACCCTGTTGATTAGTTTTGGTAGGGTATCAATTGACCAAACTGGTTTCAGTAGCATATCAGCAACTTGAAGCCTACAAGGTAGTGTTTAGTAAGGGCCCTAGATTAAGATGTTCATGGGCTTTAAGTCCAATCCAGAAATCATAGCCATCTAGTAATCATGGATTATCATATTGGTCTGCATGATCAGCACAGATTAGTACATATTGTGCTAGAATAAAGGTCAACAATATGAGGGGAGTATCTCAGTACTACCATGTGTACAAGGCCAACCGCATATCGATAACACTTCCAATGCCACTAATACGACAAACCTTTTTAATCCTAAACTTAAAGGCTCATTTTCTTTGAAATTAAGAAAAAAAATCTAGAATAACTATTCTATATTCTTACTCCTAGAATTGTATCTCTAATATAGAGTAGGGCATTCAATGTTCACTTATTATCTAGAATACTGGTATAATAATCACTTTTGATGTGACAAAAAGGTGAGGCTAAATATAAATAAGTGAAAATTGACCCAAAAAAATGCTCTTTGATCTAACATATAATGAATTGATGGGATGGATGGACTAACTCTATATATGCAATGGATATATATGTATATATGAAATTCTTTATTTATGCAATAGCTACATATTAGCATTCTCTATGTATGCAATGGATACATATTAACATTCTATGTATACAATAGCTACAACATTATTATTCTCTATGTATACAAAAAATAGCTACATATAAGAAATTTTCTATATACGCAATGGCTACAGATATGAAATTCTCTATGTATACAACAGTCTATATAAACATTCTATGTAAACAATGGCTATATAGAAACATTTTATGTATACAATAGTTACATATTACCATTTTCTACATATGCAATAGCTAAATATAAATATTATCTATGTATGCAATGGCTACATATGATCGCAAAGACTGTACATCGAATACTATTCATCACGTATTACTCATAGATAGGATGCAAGGTTTTGAAAATCGGTATCGTGATCGGGATCGCCCGTCAAAAAAAAATGATATGTATCGGCCATATCGACCATATCGGCCGTATCGGCCGTCTATATCGAATCAGACTATTTTAATTAAATAAAATTCTAAATTTTATTTAAAAATATTGATAAATTTTGAAAAATTTAGAAAATAATAATTACTTATATATAAAGCCTAAAAATATCTCTCTCTCTCTCTCTCTCTCTCTCCCCCTCTCCCTCTCTTTGCAATAGGCCTGCTGCAGGCACCTACTACACCAGGAGCAGGTGCAAGCTGCTGCTATAGCAGCAGGCCTACTATAGTGCCAAAACTGGGATCTATGATAGGATGGATGGACTAACTCGATATATGCAATGGGGTATGTATACGACATTATATGTATACAATAACTACATATTGACATTCTTTATATATAAATATTATATAATGAGTATATATAAATATTTTATATATACAATGACTACACATTATCATTCTCTATATACGCAATAGCTATATATTGCCATTCTCTATATATGCAATGGGTACATACACCAAATTCTTTATGTATATAATAAGTACATATGAACATTCTCTATATATGCAACAGTTACAGATTGACATTCTACATATATGCAATAGCTACATATTAATATTCTCTTATGTATAAATAGGTGGTAGGAGAGAGTAAATAGTTATGAGCGAGAACTTTAGGCTTATGGAATAAGATAGTTGCAAGATAGAGGATTTTTGAAATAACTTTACTCAAATCAAGGGTACAACTATAATTGGATTTTTCTATGGTATAAAATTTATTCTAGATGAATAGTGTTTCTAATCTAGAGTAGGGATAATTTATGTTTATTTTCTAATCTAGAATAGTGCACCCTAATCTAAAATAGGGAAAAAGATAATTCTAAATCAAACGGGGGCTAAAAAAATCCCCCACTTCCTTACTATCTTGCTTCCATAATCCATAAGGGGAACAAAATCTCCCTCTCCACATTCCAAATGGAAAAATGAGAGATTAAGCCAAACTACAACAATTCCACATGGAACAAGAAAACAAGGCGCATGCCATCCTCATAAAAAGAATGTTGATCTTGTTGTCTTGGCACTCCCTCTCCCACATTACTCCCACATTACTCCCACCCATGTCTATTTCACATTTAAAATGCTCTAACTAGCATTTTATGTATAGTTTCGTAAAACAAGGAGTGTCTTTTCCATAATAAGCATAAGTCCAAGTAGTACCTAAGCTTGAATATAACTAGAAAATTAGAGCCCAAACCTCACTGATTGTAGAAGCTTGATTAATGATCTATATTCTATTAACCTATACATTGAGTAATTTGATATATTTAATGTTTTCAAAGGCAGTGGTGGGTGGTCACTCTACCACCTAGTGCCTAGGTAGAAAGCAACTGACAAGACAGCCTAGCATTTTTAATATAAAAAATAATAAATAAATAAATAATTACTATTTTACACTTTTACTTCCTCTACCAGTTAACTCACATTTTAAAAAATAAAAACTAAAATTACTGTATAGAATAGGAAGACATAAGTACTAACTAATTATTGATTTAAAAATAGTAAAAACAGTAATCGATAACTAATTGCTAATTACCGTAGACGATTAATTCCTATAGTAGCTTACCGTAGTAGATTAAGAGTAATAGAATATTTAAGCTTTAGATAATTAAAATTTAAAAACACTAAAACACAAAAATTGTAAGAGAGTGGTAGTGAGTGAGAGAGATAGAGAGTGGGAGAGAGAGAGAGAGAGAGAGAGAGAGAGAGAGGGGTACTACCCGTTGTGGGAGAGACTCAGAGAGTGGGAGAGAGACCGCCGCTCCTCGTGACAGGTCACAGCCTTGTCTGCCACTGGCGAAAGAAGAAATTATTTTTTGGGTTTCAGTGTGGAGCAGCAAGTGAGAGAGAGAGCAGCAAGTGAGAGAGGCGAGCGAGAGGAGAGTGATGGTTTTTTTATATAGGTTAGTTATTGAAATCCGACCCGCTTGATAACTCGACTCGACCTGCATCAAGAATAGGCGGGCTAAAGCATCGGCCCGCCTATTTGAGCCACCCAGCCCGCCTAGCACTTTTTAGCGCCTAGGCAGGCCGCCATTTTCTTGTACCAATCGGCTTGGTGGGGCAGCCGATGCCCACCTCACCATGGCAACCGTCATTTCCGCTTTTCAGAACCATAGATATATTTACACCTTACCTTTTAAAAATAAATTTTTGCTATACTATATTGTTAAAACATGACATTTCCTTCAATATTTTGTATTAAAGCTAACATTTAAATCATGACGAAATTTCCTATTTTATGAGTCTTATGTGTGCAGACTCAAATCAAACATCTAGATAGAAATTCTCAACATAATCTTTCAATCATTTTAGCTTCTAAGTAACCTAATTGGATAGTTCAGCACTAAGGTTTTGCCTTAATCAAAGCTCCCATAAAACCTTTTAGAGGTTTTTGCTTTTATACTAGATAACATTTTCAAACATAATAGAATTGAAATTTAAAGGTTTGCATCAAGAGGAAAGTAGCAAGGAATATAGAAAATATCTTCACACTAGCTCTATATTTTCTTATGACTAACTTCTTTTGTGTATATGAAATTGCAACAGAGATTAATTTCGAGAACTGACCAAAGCATTCAAATTTAGCAAATAACAAAGATCAGTTTTAAGGTGTATATCAATTGTCAACCAACTAAGCAACATGTTCTACAAGTCGAACAAAAGCATTTCCAAGTATATTATTTGTTAAATTAATTTAGAAATAATATTTCTAATATAGGGCTATCAGTTCTAAATAAACTAATAATAAACCCATTGAGATCTCAGTTGGGTAGCTTGATCAGTTGGTTCTCCTTTTTTTTCTTTTAACCTTTTGAGGAAGGATAGTAAATTATCGCTGCAAACATGTTGTAAATTATCCATATAATATATACCATATCATCAAAATATTCTTAAAATAAAAAAAAACTTCCAAAAAAAAAACAATTCTACTATTCTACACATTAGGTACTATTAAAAAGGAAAAGGACAGTTTGATAAATCATCAAAGGGTGCAGGTGCATTTATCTAATCAGGCCCCTAAAACTCAATATTGCCCATATTCAAAGGCAGAGCAAATGCATTAAAAATAGATCCTTATAACCTAAAAAGTGTCTTCAGTAATCGACAAAAATACCTTAAGCACCTAACATCGAAAGCACTTGTGCTTTGACATATTATCCTTATCTAAGAATCTTAAAAAGCATCCTCTCAAGTGCAGTACCATATCATTAGTTACACATGTCGATGAATATCCTGTTGTAAACCCCTCTTTAGGCACAACTGTTGGATGTTTAACTCACCTTATTTATCCCAATATTGAAGTGTCCAACTTTCTTATCAGTCTAGTCTCATAGCCTCCCTCTATTCAATAGTGAGGGAGGCAAAACAGAAAGACAGTTACATGGTGAACTGGAGTGCATAGTATAATTTCAAAATTTGGTAGGCTAACATATCAATCTCCTATATTGACATGAATCTTATTATAATGACTGATCGTAATGATTGATTAAAGAAAGATATGAATTCACCACTCTATGATTTCAACAAGTGAGTCCAATTTCTTTTATCATCACCAAATGGATAAGGATTTGACATGCAATCTTAATTGGTGCTTCTTAGAAAGAGACCATACCTCTACTATGAGGGATTCAGCAGGGACGTCAGGTACTTTCTCTTTTAATGCAGCATCAGTTCTAGAAGAGATTTCGGTCTTCACAGTGGTCATGGTGTCAACCTTCTCAACCTTCATAGGCATCTCCACTGCAATCTTCTGTCCCTCTGCCGAATTTTTCTCTGCTTTAATGTATCTATCTGCATCAGCAAAACCTGATCCTTCCTCTTGACCAGAGGAATCAGGTCCTTCTAGCAATTCTACCTTCCTATCTTCATACTTCACATCAGGAACAACTGACTCCCCAACCTGCAGATCCCTATCCGTGCGGAACCCGGATTTGTTCATATCAATTATGGGATTTGAACCTGTTACATCAAACGACAATCAAAAAAAAGAAACTAAAGAAAGCATCAAGGAGTCAAGAAAAAACCCACCTCTCCTCTTGGAGTCACCCGAGGTCTTCTTCTTCCCTTCCCCATACTCTTCCTTCCTCCTCTTGCTCCTATTTCTTTCCTTCTTTCCCGGCCGGTTGCCCCCTTCTTTCTTCCTGACAAACCCAGGCTCCCAGATTTTCCCAGCTCCGAAAGTTGGCGGCGACACAGTCTCCTTAGACAGCGCGAAAAGCACATCTGCCCCCCGGCTCGCGTTGCTCTCTCCCTCCTCCTCCTTCTCCCCCCTATCCCACGCCGGAAACTCCCTGTACCGCAAATTAAGCTTCTTGGGTACATACCCAGTGCAGCGCCAGAGGTCCGCCGTGAAGACAGACGAGAGGCCTTGAAAGACCGCCGGGTCCCCGCCAGGTGCGCCGTGCACGTGGACTCGGTCTTCTAATGGGACCTCAGCCCACCGGCGAAAGGTGGGGCCGGTCTTAGTGGGAAGCTCGACGAGGAGCTGCGCGACCTCGGTCTCCTCGGCATCGTCGTCATCAGCAGCAGAAGCGATGTGGAGGCGGCGGGCGGCAGCCTTGCAGTTGTGACAGGCGAAGGAAGGATCGTCCTTGACGAAGCGGGCGCAGCGGGTGTGGACCCAGACGCCGCACTCGTCGCAGCTCACCATCTCCTCGCCGTCGTCGAAGGTAACGCCGCAGGAGCAGTCGACGGTCCACGACCCGTCGCCCCAGTCGTCGGGGGGGTCGGATGCAGGGAGACGGTGGGAGCGGCCCTTCATGGTGGCTTCTGCCCAACCCTAATTTCTCTTCTCCTCCTACCCTTTCGCTCCCAATTCTTGAGATCAAAAAGGAGTAGAGAATGGAGATGAGATCTATGTCTTCTTGTATAGGATGGATCGAGGAATAACTCGATCCAAGGATTTTTTTCGTAAGGGGATCGGCGGTGGAAACCGCCGTTGCTGGCTCGCTCGTGCTCGAGTTTATTTTTATTTTATCTTTTGCACTTTTGCTCCGTGCCAAGTTCTTTGCTATGTGAAACGGTCATGGAAGAAGCAGGAGCGGATTCGGAGGATGATTCAGGTTGCACTTGAGGATGGTTTTGGCGTCCGGGACCGGGGAGTTTTTAATACTTATTTTAGGTTCGTATTTATATTCTTGTTACCAGATTGATTCCAAGCCGCGGCTGTCGATTGGTCAGATCGGGGTTAAGACGGTTAGGGATCAAATGAACGGACCGACTCAAGCTCCGCACATGCCCAATCTAAACTAGGCTAAACCTGACCCAGATACGATTTCGGCCTCAGCCCAAAATATTCATGGGCACCATGGGCTAACATTTGTTCGCGCCACCATCACCCACTATCAAAGTATACTTGCTCTTCACGTGATATATTACTTAATATTTTAATATAGTACTAGAATAGAAATATCAAAACTAACCAAATAACCTAAAAGCAATAAATAATCTAACATATATATTCATATATCACAATAAGTCCCAAAAGGCTTTGGGCATAATTTTAATCGATTCCAATTCTACTGAGTTGGAAGACCATTTTTAATTGCGTTTAGATTTGACCGAGCCAAAATGTGCTTGGCAAGCCCAAATTAGTATTGCGAGTCTCATCAATTTCCAGATTAAATTAAAATATCTTTAATTAAGTGCAATCAGCATCTCTTATGGCAATTGGCTCAACCGGGTATTAATTCCTTCATAAGTAATGTAACGCCCTCACGTACGTGATTGACTAACACGGCACGCGCGAGCACGTAATAGGACGGGCGGACGGGGGATCAAAGAAAAATACAAATGCACTCATATAACTCATCCAAGATAAAATTACATTATCATCTAGATAAACATGAATATAAGTATCCAAAGCCACAATAATCATGCTATACTACTATTTAATCCAGTAGGGTCTACATAAGTTACGATAAATCATCAAAATATAACTAATACAAGAAAATAATATAATCTAACATGTAGTATAGAAATCATCATCTAATATAATAAAATATAAATATATTTAATAATGGTACAACTTAATTTCTATACTATCTCATATCTATTTCACATCTTTTTCGCTTTAGAATGTCCCTTTTGGATATCTCAACTTGCTACCAAGTACATAATATCTAGGGTTAGAAAAGAAATATGAAGAGAGTTTCGAACTAAAGGCTCAGTAAATAAATCTTACCTAAAATAAATGCTATCAAACAGAGAGTAAATCATATATTGGATAATATAAATAAAAAAAACATTATGCCATGAATGATTATATAAATAGATCCTTAATAATAGATAAATGTATATTAGATATCATGTCATTGCAAATCAAGTATATAATTCTCAATGGTATATATATAAATTTTTAATTATACTATTATTATAACTCTCTCAAATATAATACATGTAATACATGTCGATCATGACTATACTATGATATTTAAATTCAATCACAATGATATATGATAACTACTCGATAATTATATAAATTAAATAATAATAGAATCATATGCATTCTCAATATTGTAAATACCAATGTTATCTCTAAATAATATCATCATATTAGACCACTCATCGTCAACACCTGGTACCCGATTTTATCATCGTGCTCAAAGGCTCAAAGTTGCCTAGAAAGAGGTCAGAGCATTTACATTCAGCCCTTGTCTAGTTATCTATTTGCTTTTACTTTGTGTTTGTTTATTAGTTTGTTTTCGTAGATTAGACCCTATAATTATCGTATTTACTTTCTCGCCATTTGCTTATGTGGATTAGTCATACTCGAGCCTATTCGATCTAAATAACTAGATCAAGTTGTTTAAGTTGTATCAGTCTAATTCGAATGGGCTAGTCAAACTGGCTCAATGGTAACCACCTACATGGTATTGTGGTGGTGCACACCGTAATGGATTATCGGACAAATTGATCTCTCTTTTGCCCTAGCTCTCTTCGTCTCATTCTTTTTTGTTCTCTTCTTGCACGACAATAGCCATCACCATAGCTCTGTGATACACTTTGCTAAAGTCTTTTCTTATTGCATTAGTTATTTATTTTAAAAAATAAATAAATTTTTTGTAAGTCGTATTCGAACGCAGAAGGGGGTGCATTTGAACGCCTTTGCGAACGCCTATATTAGTTTACAAAAATAGAGAACGCAAAATATGTGTTTGAACACGGCAGGACGCATTCAAATGCCCGCGTGAGAACGCTTGCATCGGCCACACAAAAAAGAATAGCTTTTGTGCGTTAGAATGCAATCGGCGAGAGTCCACTAGAATTAGAGTTAATAATTTGTTATTTTGGCTTGTTGGCTAACATCTATAAAGGTGTGGATGGCAGCCAAAATTATTATGATGAATGAATATTGGTTTTTATCTTCCTGTATCCTCTCTCTAGTCTCTCTACCCTAATCTCCCTCCTCCCTCTTCACCAACCAGCCACCTCTACCGTTAGCAAAGTCTCATCTATCTTCTAGTCTCCCTCATTTGTCGAGTCCTCCCTCTTTATTGGGATCTCGACCACTTCTCCCCCTTCGTCCTTATCCCTTAAACTACATCAACCATCCACCCTTATCTCTATTATCATCCATAACCCTACCATCATCTCCACCCGTCACCACCACTATCATCCCCACTCTATTGTATTTTCGCCATAGTTGTAGTCCAAATCTGTGAAAGGAATAAATATCCAAATCTTAGATCAAGAAGTTACGGATCAACTACCCTTAGTTCGTAATTTTCTGACTATGGAAGAATATTTGATAAATATTTTCCCTTGGTTGTGCGAACTGCTTCCTACAACTGAACCAGATATTGAAGAGGAAGTTCCTTAACTTACCATTGGTATCAAAGCCAGGCGAACCTTAGACCTTTATTAATGGTGGAGACAAGGAAGATAGCCTCATTAAGGAAATCAATGGAGAGCACACCGATAAGGGAAGACTCAACTCACGAAAACCCTAACCGTGCGGCTAATTCCCTTGGTATAGCCATAGTAGGACCGAGTCAACCAACGTCCATGGGTGTAAACATGGGCTTGGTGGTGATGGGTTACAATACCAAAAGATCGGCTATGGAATGATTCTTTCAAGATCTAGATTTATTACAAGAATTAGTCTGCGTAATCGTGAAAAAATATTCACCAAATATTCTTTGATAGTCATAAAATTACTAAATTAAGTGAATTAGATTCATAACTCTCAGATCTATAATTTTTGTATTTATGCCTTTTATAGATTCGAACTGCAACTAAGACAAAAACACTAAATAATGCGGGTGATGGTGGTGGTGACGGGTGGAGTGGATGCTAGGGTTAAGGATAGTTATGAAGATTAGGGATGGCAAAACTTGACCCGACCCGATAACCTGGTTGTTAATCGGTTTTGGGTTTAGGTTAATTAGGTTCGGGTCATAAATGGGTCAACCCACCTAACCCGATTATTAATCGGGCCGTGTTTGGGTTTATACCTCTGACCCACTTGACTCGTTTAACCTGTTTAAGTAAATGGGTCGGACGAGTCGGGTCGACCCGCTAACCTGCTAACCCGCCACACACATACATATATATTCTAAATTTCTAATTTGACCTAATACCCTAATACCCTAAGACCTAAACTTATTTCCTCACACCAGGCACCAGTGCCGTCGCCCCCTTCCCTTACTTCCTTCCCTTACCCATGCCTGCAGCCCACTTTGTCGTCGCCCCTTCCCTCCTCACTCTTCACACCGAGTCACATCGGTACATCGTCTCCTCATTACCGGCGCCCGAGCTTCTCATGCCGCCCGACCTCATTACCTGCTAGATCTCCCCCTTCACTCACGCTGGAGCTTCTCATATCGGATCTCCCCCTTCATGCCACCCAAGCTCACCGATCCAGCGATCCACTTCACTCACGCCGTCGATCCCCCTCACTCACGCTTCCTTACGCCGCCCGAGCTCATCGATTCGGCGATCCCCTTCACTCACGCCGTCGATCCCCCTCACTCACGCTTCCTTACGCCGCCCGAGCTCACCGATTCGGTGATCCCCTTCACTCACGTCGTTGATCCCCCTCACTCACGCTTCCTCACGCCGCCCGAGCTCACCGATCCCCTTCACTCACGCTGTTGACACCCGAGCTCCTTGCGCCGCCGGACACCCAAACTCCTCGCCTCCTTAGTTATCGTCGCCTCATGCCGTCGGATCTTGTCAAGTATGAATGAGATCAGAAATTTAGTTTGAGCAATTGAGCATCATTTTAGCTTATTATACTAATAGTTCAATTAAATTAATCTAAACATAGTTTAGGCTGACTCTACTTTTAATGATAATTTAGCTATGCTTGTTATTAACATTAATTTAGTGTTATACATTGAGGTTCTACTACTTAAGTACTGTAATACTAATTTTCATGACATTGAGGTTCTAATACATTGAGGTCTTCATGACATCCTCCTCTTGGTTGTTAAGCACTGTAATACTAATTTTTCTTTTCTGACTTAGATCCTTTCTATCTTAAGTGTGCTTATTATTATGATGTGAAGATTATTAGGCAAGTTTTGAGCTAGGCCATCTTTCACAAATACATTTGAAGATAGCAAAGTTGTTAGTGCCTTTAATGGTAATTTAGCTTATTTGATTGATATTTTGGATCTGATATGTTATTGTTCACTTTTAATGGTAATTTAGCTATGCTCCCTCCTATGACAGAACTCATAGTCTAGACTATTGTTTAATTACTGATTATTATTTAATTACTTTTTTTACTGCATTATTTTTTAATTTCTTGTTAGATCTATTTAGTCAAATCTATCTCACTTGATTTTAGTTTAATTTAATTTAGTTTCATGGCCTTGGTTCCATGTCAAGATATTATTTCTCTTGCTTTCATTTTAATTATGGGTGTTTTTACTTAGATTTATTTGTTAAATATCTTACTAATTTTATAGTGGCATCTTATCCATTAGCCTTTTTATCAATTATATACAAACTTTTTAATTAGTTTGAAGTATTTAATTACTGATTATTGTTTAGTTACTTATTTTACTGTATTATTTTTTTAATTTTTTGTTAGATCTATTTAGTCAAGTCCATCTCACTTGATTTTAGTTCAATTTAATTTAGTTTCATAGCTTTGGTTCCATGTCATGATATTATTTCTCTTGCTCTCAATTTAGTTATGAGTGATGATAGTGTGGAAATATTCTCTGATGGAGAAAATTATTCTGAGGAGGTTCCTTCTCCTATAGTAGGTGGACAGAATTCTAGTAGTAAAAGAAAAGAAAAACAAACATCTAGTATTTGGGAAATGTTTATGGAGCTACCTAAAGGAGAAGATGGGTTAAAAAGAGCTAAATTTAAATTGTGTGGTGTTATATATATATATTTATATATATATCAGATAGTAAGTATGGGATTGAAAATATGGAACGCCATATACCTATATACCTATATGCCCAAAGTATGGCCAATTATTCCTTGCCAAATCAGAAGGATCAATGTCTTTACAAGTTTCTAAGTTTGATTAGGAGAAATATCGTAAACTAATGACAATAACAATTGTTAAGCATGAATTGTCATTTCAATTTATTGATTATGAAGGAGTTAGAATATTGCACAGTTACTTATATGATGAGGTCAAACATATTAGTAGAAATACAGCTAAAGTAGATATTTTGAAAATGTATAGAAGGGAGAAAAATAAACTCAAAGATTGGTTACATTCTATTCTTGGAAGAATTAGTTTAACATCTGACTTGTGGACCTCCATAACCACTGATGGTTATATATGTCTCACGGCACATTTTGTTGATGAAAATTGGGTATTACAAAAAAATATATATAAATTTTTGTGCAATGCCAACCCTACACACTAGAATAGCTTTATCTGATAAGACTTATACATTGTTGACTGAATGGGGTATAGAGAAAAAGTTATTTTCTATAACACTTGATAATGCATCTGCAAATGATTTGTTTGTTGAGTTGTTAACGAGCCAACTTATGTTGAATGATGCTTTATTATATGGTGGCGATTTCTTTCATATTTGTTGTTGTGCTCATATTCTTAACTTAATAGTGCAAGAAGGTTTGAAAGAAATAGATGATTATGTATTTAAAATCAGAGAGAGCATTAAATATGTTAAAGGGTCACAAGTTAAAAAATAGAGATTTGCTGAATGTGTTAAACAAGTTTCTTTGAATAGTAGTAAAGGATTAAGACAAGATGTGCCTACAAGATGGAATTCAACTTACCTAATGCTTAACAGTGCTATTATATATCACCGTGCATTTCTTCATTTATAATTGAGTGATTCAAATTACAAGCATTGTCCATCACAAGAAGAATGGGATAAAGCTGAAAAGACTTGCAAGTTTTTGAAGTATTTTACACCTCTATTTTCTAGATCTATATACCCTACAGCAAATTTGTACTTTCCTAAGGTGGTTTTGATCTAATTGAATATAATGGAAGGCATACGAAGTTCAGATAATTTTATTAGTCATATAGCCACACAGATGAATGTGAAGTTTGAAAAGTATTGGAAACAATATAGTATTATTTTAGCAATAGCTATCATCCTAGATCTACGATTCAAAATACATTTTGTGGAATTCTCATACAACAAATTCTATGGCTCTTCTTATGACATGATAAAGATCCGCGAGAAGTTGTTTGCTCTTTTTGATCACTATGTTCAAAACACTTTTAAAGTTTCCAATGTGACATCTTCAACTACTTTATATAAAGTTTCAAATGATACTAAAGATAACAACTCTATGATGAAGGTAATTTAGTACTATTAGTATATATTCAGAATAATTTTTTTTATGTAGGAGTTTGATTCATTTGAGAGTTTTGAGTTTGTGAGTAAATTACAAAAGTCACAATTAGAATTGTATCTTAAAGAGCCTCGAATTAATCGAAGTTCTAAATTGGATATTCTTAATTATTGAAAATCCAATTAATTTATCCAGATCTTTCTCTCATGGCATGCGATATATTAAATATTCCTATTTCCACAATTGCTTATGAATCTGCTTTTAGTGTTGGTGTTAGAGTACTTGATCAATATAGAAATGCTTTAAAACCTGAAACTGTGGAAGTTTTAATTTGTATTCGAGATTGGTTGCTTCATACTAGAGATAAGTATATTATTATTTTCTTATATAAATATTCAAAAAGTTTAGTTTACTAATTATTTTATCATATTATGATAGACAATTTGGTAGCATTGGAGGAGCTAATGGAAGATATTACAAATTTGGACTTAATGGCTAATGCAAGTGAAATTGTAGAATCTAGTGAATGCTCAAATGCATAAATTTAAATCCGGTGAATGTTCATTGACTAATGTAAGTAAAGTTTTGTATATATCTTATATTTTAGATGTTTACCTTTTGTTCTTTTTGGCAAGGTTGTGATATTTGGAGATGAAGAGCTTAATGATAGTGTTTGCATATTTCAAACTATTTGTAATTTGTAAAGGATTGTAAACTCTAAATTTTGTTCTAATTCTCATGGGATTGTATGAACTTTATTGGAACTTTGTTGGAACTTTGTTCTAAACTCCATTGTATTGACTTTTGTTATGTTAAATTATTAGGATTGTAATTTTGATATTGTATAAGTTTTGAGTTGGAAATATATTATTTTATTCGTATGAATGTATGATACACTATTTGAAAGTTGGAACTTTGTTCTAAACTCCATTGTATGGACTTTTGTTATGTTAAATTATTAGGATTGTAATTTTGATATTGTATAAGTTTTGAGCTGAAAATGTATTATTTTGTTTGTATGAATGTATGATACACTTTTCGAGAGTTGGAACTTTGTTCTAAACTCTATTGTATGGGTTTTGTTATGATGAATTATTAGGATTGTAATTTTGATGTTGTATGAGTTTTGAGTTAAAAATAGGTTATTTTATTTACATAATACACCATTTATATATAATAAATTAGTAAATATTAAATTTATATAGGATTTATATTAAATGGGTTAGACGGGTCGTGTTAATGTGTTGGGTTAATATGACCTGTTTAAGTATATGGGTTAGACGGGTTGTGTTAGCGTTTCGTGTTAACCTGACTTGTTTATTAAATGGGTTAGGCGGGTCGTGTTGTGTTACCTATTTAGTAATCGGGTCGTGTTCGTGTTTACCAAATGCAACCCGTTTATTAATCGAGTCGTATTCGTGTCAAGGTAATGTTAACCTAACTCGAATCTGACCCGACCCGAACCCGCTTAACCCGACCCGATTGCCACCCTAATGGAGATGAAGGTAGATGGTGGATGTGGTTAAAAGATATAGACGAAGGGGAAGAAGTGGTCAAGATCCTAATGAAAAGGGAGGACTTGACAGACGATGGAGATTAGAAGTTAGGAGAGACCTTGCCAACAGTAGAGGTGGAATGATGGTGAAAATGGAGGAGGGAGAGAGAATAGAGAGAAGATAGGAGGCAAGAAATCAATAATCCAATAGCATTATGAATTTGGCTGCCATCCACACCTTTATAGAGGCTAACCAACAAGCTCTAATACAATAACTAACCTTACTCCTAGTGCAATCCTACCGATTGTGTTCGAATGCGCCCGATCGCGTTCGAACGCACAAAAGACGTTCTCTGTATGTGCGAACGCGATGCAGGCATTCGAACACGCTCGACCGCATTCGAATGCACTTTTTGTGTCTTCTGTATTTGCGAACCTAATGCAGGCGTTTGCAGGGGCGTTCGAATGCAACCCCTCTTGCGTTCGAATGCGACTTATAGGAATTTTATTCAAATGAAAATAAACTACTAATGTAGTAAGAAAAGAGCCTAACTAAATGTATCAGGCGAATGAACTTAGGGGTATGTTCCAAACATTCATGCATAGGGTGGACGCAATGTTGAATGATTATAATGCTTTAAAGGAATATGTTATGAACTGATCGGTTTTGTCCTCTCCTCGATGAAGATCGGTGCCTCAAGAAGGACCAATGGTGGAACCACACCGAACTGATGCCCCATAGGTCCAAGTACAACATGTTATTATCAATGAGCCTCTTTTACCTATTCTTCACATCATCACCCACCTCCGATACACAACCCGAGGCCAATGGTGGTGGAAACCGAGAGGCGCACGGCACTGGTGCACTTCGTCGATGAGGAAGATTGGCACTTAAATGATGATGTTGATCCCTTCGGAGATGGTGATGGGCATGTTTGAGGATTCAGAGAAGAAGAGCAATAAGCATAGCGGTTCAGACCTGAACCAAGGATCTTTCGCGAGCCACACAATGCTATTTGGGGAGAATTGCACGCTTGGACTTTCCAAAGTTCCAAGGTGGTGATCCGATGGATTGGGTGTTTCAAGTGGAGTAATACTTTGATTGTCAAGGGACAGCGGAGGATGCAAAGGTACTGATGGCAAGCTTTCACTTCCAAGGAACAGTATTGCATTGGTATCAATCGGCCATTCGAGGTGGAGGATTTACTGGTTGGGTAGACTTTTATAGGAGGATTACATGCAGATTTGGGACAGTGGCGTATGAAGATTTTACTGCCATGTTAAGCAAGATGGTTCAGAGGACAACCGTGTTGGAGTAAAGCAGAATTTGAAAGAGTTAGTAGTTGTTGCGAGCCACCTTGGCCCGAACTGACATTGTCGAGGATATTTATTTTAGGGCTACGGGAGGAGATTCTAGCAGATGTTCGTACTTTTTATCGTACAACTTTTGAGAAGGCTTTTGAGAAGGTTGTGAGGATATCACAGAGCTTCGCGTGGCTAGGACTAAGGCGAGATGTGAGGAATTTTGTTCATGCTTACAAAGTTTGTCAAAGGGCTAAGGCAACCATATTAAAACTGGCTGGATTACTTCAGCCTCTACCGATACCGGACCGTATTTGGGAAGACATTTCTATGGATTTTATAGAAGGTCTTCTGCTGGTGTGTGGCTATTCTGTTATTTTTGTAGTGGTTGACAGATTGAGCAAGTATGCGCACTTTTCTACATTGTCGCATCTTTTCTCACCCAAGTCTTTGGCTGAAATTTTTGTGAGAGATGTTGCTAGGTTGCATGGCATGCCACGCATGATTATTTCCGATCATGATCGTGTTTTCGTGAACAACTTTTGAATAGAGTTTTTCAGATTGTAAGGGACTCGATTGAGCTTCAGTTCGGCATACCATCCACAGACAAACGGCCAAATCGAGGTGGTCAATCGAGGCATTGAACAGTACTTGTGGTATTTTGTTGGAGAGATGCCGAGATGATGGTTGGAGTTCTTACCATGGACAGAGTGGTCTTATAACACTGCCCACCACAGTAGTATTGGCATGACTCTATTCAAGGTGGTGTATAGGCGCAAGCCTTCGACATTATGTGCCTATGACCCAATGGCATCTACAGGTCGGACGGAGGTGGACTTAGCTTTGATGGATAAAGACGTCACATTAAGGAGGTTGCGTGCTCATCTTAAACTTGCTCAAAACTACATAAAACAAGTTTATGATTGCAGCCATCGAGAGCATGATACGATCACGCCTCAGGCTATGGAGCTCTGATACCAAATTGATACGATCTCCCCTTAGGCTAAGGTTCAATCTCTTCCATTTCTTTGATCTGGACTAGATCCGGCACGGAACTTTGAAATAAGATCCCGAAATATGCCACTGTTGGATCAACATCAAATTTTGATATGTTGTAGCCCCAGAAAATAGCTTTCCAACAAATCAAGTTTCAGGCGAATCAGGGTTAGGGATCTCGAGATATCATCCATTTAGTGGACGAATGTCAGGATGATCTGTTTTGGATCCGTGGATGGAGGCACGTGATCCTAGGTAATAGTGGTTGAAGGTGGACCAGCGTTAATGGGGTGGCATCGGTAAAAAGTGGTGGTGGAAGGGTTATGGTTGATGGAAGGGTTAGGACAAGTGTTGGATAGATTGGAAGAAGGGGGAGGAGAGGGCCACCCCTAAGGGACTAGGGTGATTGGCTGGTCGAGGGAGGTTAGAAGTGGCATCGCCGGGGATTGAGAGAACGGGAGCGAAGAAGACGAAGGAGGCAAGGCAAAACACAATTCTCAATATTCAATAATCAATAATGACATTGGTTGCCTTCCACATCCTTTTATAGGCTAACCAACAACTCAAATTAACCCTAAAAACACAATTTTCGCCGACCGCATTCGAACTCGCCCGACCGCGTTCGAACGCGACTTACAGAAAACTTATTTTAATAGAAATTAAACACTAAAACATGAAATAAAAACACTCCTAAAGTGATTCCATGCTCGAGACGACGTCGGTAAGTCCGAATCGTATCAGAGCAGGAGTTTGACATCGGTAATTGGGTGTTCGTGAGGGTGCAACCGTACCGATAGGTGATCTTGCGGGTTTTAGAGCGTATCGGTCCGTGATATATTTAGTTAGGGATTTTTCTTATTGCATTAGTTGTTTATTTTCATTAAAATAAAATTCCTATAGATCGCGTTCGAACATGGAAGGGGTTGCGTTTGAACGACCTTGTGAACACCTGTATCAGGGTTGCAAAAACAAAGAACGCAAAATGTGAGTCCGAACGTGGTTGGGCGAGTTTGAATGCCGCGTTCGAATGCCTGCATCGCGTTCGCACATACAGAGAACGTCTTTTGTGCGTTCGAATGCTATCGGACGTGTTCGAACGCGATCGGTAGGAATCTTCTAGAATTAGGGTTAATAATTGTATTTTGGCTTATTAGGTAGCCTCTATAAAGGTGTGGATGGCAGCTAAAATCATTATGCTATTGGATTATTGATTTCTTACCTACTATCTTCTCTCTATTTTAATCTCTCTCCTTTCTCTTCAGCAACTTACAACCACCTTTACCATTGGCAAGGTCTCTCCTAACTTCTAATCTCTCTCGTCTGTCGAGTCCTCTCTCTTTTTTGGGATCTTGACCATTTCTTCCCCTTCGTCTTTCTCCCCTAAACAACATCAATCATCCACCTTCATCTCTATTATTATCCATAACTCTAACATCCACTTCACTCATCACCACCACCATCATCTGCAATATGTAATGTTTTCGTCCTAGTTGTAGTTCAAATCTACGAAGGGCGTAAATACGAAATCGTAGATCAGGGAGTTACGGATCAATTCCACTTATTTTTGTAATTTTCTAACTATGGGAGAATATTTGGTGAATATTTCCCTCGATTACATGGACTGCTTCCTACTATAAATCCAGATCTTGAAGGAATCATTACATAGACCTATCATTGGTATCAGAGGCAGGCCAACCTCAGATTTCTATTAATGGTTGAAACAAGGAAGATGACATCAACAAAGAGACCAGTGGAGAGCACACCGACAAGGGAAGACTCAACCCACGATAACCCTAATCGTGAGGCTGATTCCTTAGGAGCGACCACGGTAGAACAAAGTCAACCAATGTCCATAAGTATGAATATGGGCTTAGTAGATGAACTTAGGGACATGTTCCAAATATTGTTGCATAGAGTTGACGCAATATAGGACGATCATAATACTTTAAAGGAATATGTCATGAACCGATCAGCTTCGTCATCTCCTCGATGATGATCAGTGCCTCAAGAAGGACGACTGGTGGGACCACACCGGACAAATATGATACATTTAGTTAGGATCTTTTCTTATTGCATTAGTTGTTTATTTTCATTAAAATAAAATTCCTATAGGTCGCATTCAAACGTAGGAGGGGTCGCATTCGAACGCCCTTGCGAACGCCTACATCAAGTTCACAAATACAAAGAATGCATATTGTGCGTTCGAATACGGTCGGGCGAGTTCGAACGCCTGCATCGCATTCGCACATACAGAGATGGAGCTTTTATGTGCGTTTGAACGCGATCGGCGCGTTCGAACGCGATCGACGGGAATCCTCTAGAATTAGGGTTTCGTATTATTTTGGGAGTTGTTGGCTAGCCTCTATAAATATGTGAATGGCAGCCAACTTCATAATACAACTGGATTATTGATTTCTTGCTTCCTATCTTCTCTCTAGACTTCTCTCTCCTTCTTCTTCACCATCTTCCCACCTCTATAGTTGGCACGATTTCTTCTAACTTCTAATCTCCCTCGACTGTTGAGCCACCCCTCTTCTTTGGGATCTCGACCACTTTGTTTCCTTTATCTACTTCCCTTAATCACTTTCACAATCCACATTCATCTCCATACCCATCCATAACCCTAACATGCACTCCACCCATCACCACCACCATCACCCACGTTTTTCCATATTTTCGTCCCTACTACAGTTTGAATCTACAAAGGGCATATATACAAAAAGTTATGGATCTAACACAATTAGTTTCGTAATTTTTTTATTACCAGAGAATATCTGACGAATATTTTCCTACAGTTGCGCGAACTGATTTCGGTAATACATTCAGATCTTAAAGGAATCGTTTTGTAGCCTATCTTTGGTACAAGAACCCATCAAATTGGTACCAAAGCTTATCATTGGTACCAGAACCTATCACAGTACCGCAAAAGTCTAGGTGCAACATGTTAGTGTCAATGATCCTCTTTTACCTTTGCCTACATATCATCCCCCACTTACGTTACTAAACCCAAGCCCGGCGGTGGTGGAATCCGAGAGGCTAGTGTGCACTAGTGCGCTTCGTTAATGAGGTGGATTGGGACTTTGAGGATGAGGTTGATCCTTTTGGAAATGGTGATGGACGTGCTTGAGGATTTAGAGAAGGAGATCAATATGCATAAAGGTTCAGACCTGAACCAAAGATCTTTCGCGAACCTGACAATACTATTCGGGGGAGAATTACACGCTTGGACTTTCCAAAATTCCAAGGCGGTGATCCAACGGATTGAGTGTTTTAGGTGGATCAATACTTTGATTGTCAAGGGACAGCGGAGGACGCAAAGATCTAGATGGCAAGCTTTCACCTCCAAGGAATGGCATTGTATTGGTATAGATCGATTATTCGTGGTGGAGGATTTATCGGTTGGGATGACTTTTGTAGGAGGATTACACGCAGATTTGGGACAGCGGCATATGAAGATTTTGTTGTCACATTAAGCGAGATGGTTCAGAGGACAACCGTATTGGAGTATCAAGCTGAATTTAAAAGAGTTAGTAGTCATTGTGAGCCACCTTGGCCCGAACCTACATTGATGAGCGCATTCATTTCAGGGCTGCGGGATGAGATATAAGCAGATGTTCGTGCTCTTTGTCCTACCACTCTTGAAGAGGCCTTTGAGAAGGCCGTGAGGATGGAGCAAAAATATAAGGCTCTCAAGATGGTAGCAAAAATAAGTTGGGGAAACCGAGATGGGCGATTGATGGCAGCAAAAATAAGTTGGGGCAATCGAGATGGGAGATTTGTGCCTAGAATGTTGGCTAAAAATTCTACGGATTCAAAGACAATGGTTACGAGTATTAGACCAAGACCCCCTTTGAAACCTTCTTCTGATGTTAGATGAGGCACAAGACTTCCGTTCGAACTCTCACACCTGCCTAGGTGGAGGAGCGAAGAGCGAAGGGCCTTTGCTTTCGATGCGATGAACGTTTCACCCCGATCATTGATGTTCCAAACCGATCGAGAGTGTGATGCTCATCGACGGTCTGGAGGAGAGTGATGAGGTTGTTGATGATAAAGAGTATTCAGAAGAGGTCCATGAGGAGGCCATTGAGGAGGGCGCGAAGGAAGATATCCAAGTTGAAATATCAATGCATGCATATTCGGGTACTTCTGCACCTAGGACATTACGGATAACAGACTCGTTAGAAAGCATTGTGTGCATATCCTTATCAATTCTGGGAGTACACACAACTTTCTAAACGAGAAGTTAGTAAGGAGATTAGGCATTGATGCTGAACCGACCACGGGGTTTGACGTTGCTATTGTAGACGGCACGAAGCTTAAGGCGGAAAGCTTGTGTCGCTGGGTCGGTGTACGAGTGCTAGGACACGACATCATTGTGGACTTGTATCCATTGACACTGTGAGGAGCGGACATTGTCCTTGGAACTCAGTGGTTACAAAGCTTAAGACCCATCACTTTTGATTTCCGGAGCATGTAGATGAAATTTAAGCAAGGAAACAAAGACGTGCAGCTTGATGGCGTTCGATCTCCGTCGATTCCTACGATGCGGTCGATGGTGGGGCTGCCATGTGTGAGTGATTTTGCCTATCTTCTTCAGTTAGGACCAGTAGGAGATGAGACTCAAATGAATCTAGATACTACAATCGAGTTATCTAATTTATTAAATAAATTTGCTGGATTATTTGAGGAACCAAAATAGTTGTCATCAAGGAAAACGACGAACCATCGCATAGAGATTATGCCCGGGGTTGCATCGACGAATGCGAGGCCATATCGGTATCCACATGTGCAAATGGAAGTTATCTCCAAGATGGTAGCCAAGATGTTGGAGTAATGCCTCATTTAACCAAGTCATAGCGGGACATGGTGTTTTTGTGTCGACTATCGGGCACTAAATGATATTACCGTCAAGGACTGGTATCCCATTCCAGTTATAGAGGAGCTGTTGGACGAGCTTATAGGGGCGACTATATTCAACAAGCTTGACTTGAAGGACGGGAATCATCAAATTAGAGTTCACTCACAAGACTGCATTTCGAACTCCAAGCGGGCATTACGAGTTTGGGGTGATGCCTTTTGGTCTCACCAATACTCTAGCTACTTTTCAGGGCCTCATGAATGATATATTTCGGCCTCTATTGCGAATGTATGTTTTGGTATTCTTTGACGACATTTTGATGTATAGTAGGACTGAAATGGAACATTGGTGGCATTTAGGGGATGTGCTAAATTTGTTGAAGCAAAACCAGTTGAAAATCAAGAAGTCCAAGTGCCTATGGGGAGTACTACAAGTGGAGTATTTAGGCCACATCATCTCAGTGAAAGGTATAGCGGTGGATCCTCAAAAGGTAGCATACATGATCGCTTAGCCTATTCCTACTACCACCATAGGATTGCGAGGATTTCTGAAGCTGATCGGATATTACCGCCGCTTCATCGCCGGGTATGACAAGATCACTACTCTTCTCACTTCTTTGTTGAAGAATGACTCTTTTAGATGGATGGATGAAGCCACTACAGCCTTTGAAAAACTTAAAATAACAATAACGAAGGCGCCCGTTTTAGTACTACCGAACTTCACCAAAGAGTTCATTATGGAATGTTATATGTCGAGAGTTGGCATAGGAGCTATACTAATGCAAGGAGGACGTCTCATTGCCTTTCTTAGCAAAGCTTTATCACAAAATCTTAGCAATTATCGACTTATGAGAGAGAGATGTTGGCAATTCTACAAGCAGTGACAAAGTGGAGGCCTTATTTGATCGGTAGGCGATTCATTATCCGAACCGATCAAAGAACCCTTCCATACTTTTTGGGATAACGTATACACACTCCAACACAGTAGAGATGGGTCACAAAATTATTGGGGTATGATTATGAAATTTAATACAAGAAAGGAACAAAAAATAAAGCGGCGGATAAATTCTCACGCCAACTTGATACCGCCGAGCTTGTAGCCTATTTTTCTTCCACTTTTTCTTTTCTTGATGAGCTGAGGTATGCATGTACATCTGACCTAGATGTTTTGAGATTGCTAAAGGAGGTGTTGGATGATTCGGAGCGCCATCTAGAGTTGGAGAATCGAGGCGGTTTGCTGCTAGACCGTGGATGCATTTGGGTGCTCGCAAATGATGGATTGCGACAGAAATTGTTGGAGCACTTCCATCAAACTCTGGTCATGAGGGTGTCTTGAGGACTTTTATAAGGATATCTCAGAGTTGCACGTGGCTAGGATTGAGGCGTGATGAGAGAAGTTTGAAAAAAACCCTAGACACACGTATGTATCTAACCTTTAGGCAATGATATCGTTCGTTCGCTTAAGTAAAATTCTGAAGAAATATTAAGAACGAAAGCAGAGATGAACGCCAAGATTTTAACGTGGAAAAACCCAAAACGGGAAAAAAACCACGGATCCAAACTCGGATCAAACCAATCACTATGATAGTAGCAGTTACAAGACTGACTCACAAAACAACCCGTCGATCCAAACGACTTTGTTCCTCTCAGTCTTGATCGCTAGAACCCACGATTCACTGCTTCTTATGATTGAAGTCCAATCTCAGTAGCCTTCGAGATTGATCTTTCGTCTAGATAGCCCTTAAGACGAAAGATTAAATTCTTGTAGCCTCAAGAAGTCTCAAGAAGTCTCCTTCAATAATATTTCTTCAACAACCCTAGAGTTAGGGTTTCATAATCCTTATATATGATATTCAAGATAGATCCAAATCCGAGTCTTATCCGTACTCATGATCTTCAAGATAGAGCCAAATCCGAGTCTTATTCGTACTCATGATCTTCAAGATAGAGCCAAATCCGAATCTTATCCGTACTCACGAAAGTCCAAGATTTTCAAACTTTGTTGGTATGACTTGATCTCATCAACTTTGCTTCAATAATTTTGCAATTTTTCAAACCAGATATTTTCTAGACTTGTGTAAAGCTCATATACATGTAAAAAGTACACTTAGAATATTTTATACACAATTGCCAACAAATAAAAACCTAACAATCTCCCCCTTTGACAATTTGTGACAAAACACCTAGGTTACAAGATATTACAAGGACTTCAAATTGAGCAATCAACAAGTCTAGAATATTTTGCACATCAAGCCCTGCAAATAAACATATACCAATCCAAGATCAAGTGAAAATAACTTAAAATGAATAAACAATCCAAACACAAGTTATCAATCGAGCATAAATTCAAAAATACTTAAGCAGACAAAGTTCACAGTTACTTCAAGCATAAATTCAAAAATACTTAAACAGACAAAGTTCACAGTTACTTCAAGCAAAGTTCAAAAGTACTTAAGACTCTCATAAACTCCCCCTATGCTCATACTCCCCCTACACATCTAGACACCTAGACACTAACCTAGACACTAAGACACTCTCCCCCTTTTTGACACAAATGCCAAAGACTAGGAACTCAGAGGGAACTGACGATAAAGAATTATCAACACGAAGTTGAGGTAGGTGACGAAGGCGGCCTTGGTTTCTTGGTAACTGTAGCTTTTTTTTTTCTTTTTTTTTCTTTTTTTTAGGCATTCTAGAGAAGGAATTAAATTAAATTAATCTTGATTGATCATAACGATATGCATATGCAAGATGAGCATAGATAACATGAACCAATCTTCTTAAATAAACTTTCCTATATAAACAATGATGCAACACAGTAGTCAAACCGACTTAGTATTGAAATTTTGCACTTTTCGACTTATTCTCCATAACATAATAGGAATTTTTCCTGTATTTTTTTTACTGAAACATATATGTGCAATGATGGTTTTCACACATGAGTAGGTAACCTTTTTCTTGTAGTACAAATCAATAATATGCAAGAAGAAATTCACATATGTCATTTTTTTTGTTAATTTTGCAAATAATGGACTGAGTCAAACTGGACTCTAAACAAGACGGCTTTCACACTAACTCATTGTAGCCCTTTTCATTGATCTTTTATGAACAAATTTTTGATGACTAAGCATGAGGTCAAACTGTGCAAATCAAAGTTAATAGTGATCTATTTAAAAAAATAATTCATGATATCATGCTCACTCAAGAATACACATACGTTATGAGTGCATTAAATTTGGTTTCATTAGAATAGAAGTCGAGGGAGTGACAAAATCAAAATTGATACAATATACTAGAAGATGACAAGATTGACTATAATAACTCATAATCAAGAGAAAAATCATATTTTTATGTCAAGAGTATATAATTGAATCTAGGTGTGCATCAATTTTATTTTATGACAAAAACTCTCGACAAATGTGAAACTAAAACCAAAGAAAATTTCAGAGTAAAAGAAAACCTAAAAAAAAACGAAACGAAAGAAACTTGCAAACTAAAAAGAACTCAAATCCCAATAAAATCAGTCGAAAGCACAAATCCCTAAAGAAGTACGAAGATACTCAAATCTCTGTAAATCCAAAGGTTTTGTAAACAAATCACCCAACTGTTTCTCCGTCTCAACATGTTCTAGTGCTATTGTTTTGTCTTCAACTAACTCGCGTATAAAATATTGTCGGATATCAATATGTTTTGTACGTGAGTGTTGAACAGAATTTTTCGATATATTAATAGCACTCATGTTGTCACAATAAAGCACCATAGTATCTTGTTCAATGCCATAATCCTTGACCATCTGTTTCATCCATAGTAACTGAGAACAACAACTCCCTGCTACAATGTACTCGGCCTCCACAGTAGATAAAGATATCGAGTTTTGTTTCTTGCTGTGCCAAGCAACCAGATTGTTTTCAACATAAAAACATCCACCTAAAGTACTTTTTCTATCATCACATGAACCTGCCCAATCAGAATCCGTGTATCCCGATATGATAGCGCCTGAGTCATAAGTAAACCAAATACCTAAATCAACTGTGCCACTGACATATTTTATGATACGTTTCACAGCAAACAAATGTGACTCCTTAAGTTCAGACTGAAACCTAGCACACACACCGACACTAAATGCAATGTCAGGTCTACTAGTTTGGTAGTTGTACTCATAGGAGTTCTAGCATGTTTTGCATTTTCTAAACCAAATTTAGTCACAAGATCCTTAGCATACTTGGTTTAAGCGATAAAAATCCTTCTCTCCAATTGAGTAATTTGAAGCCCTAAAAAGAACTTCAACTCACCCATCATGCTCATCTCAAAATGACTGTACATGAGATCTGCAAACTCCTTAGTTAATAATTGACTCGTTGCCCCGAAAACAATGTCATCCACATATATTTGTGCCACAACTAAACTCTTGTTTTCACGTCTAATGAACAATGTCTTGTCCACTCCCCCTCGAGTGAACCCCGTATCCACTAAAAAGGTGGTCAACTTCTCATACCAAGCTCTTGGAGCTTGTTTTAGCCCGTAAAGAGCCTTTTTCAATTTAAAAACATGAGAAGGAAATTTTTGATCTTCGAAACCCTTAGGTTGTTCCACATAAACATCTTCATTCAGGATACCATTGAAGAAAGCACTTTTAACATCCATTTGAAATAATTTAAGTTTTAAATGACAAGCAATGGCAAGCAGTATACGAATAGACTCTAATCTAGCAACAGGAGCAAATGTCTCATCAAAATCTATACCCTCAACCTGAGTGTATCCATGTGCTACTAGTCTGGCTTTATTTCGAACTATATTGCCATGTTCATCACTCTTATTCTTGTAAATCCATTTTGTCCCAATGACGTTCACATTCTTAGGTCTAGGAACTAAATACCAAACATCATTCCTAGAAAATTTCTCTAATTCCTCATGCATAGCATTAACCCAAGAATCGTCTAACAATGCTTCCTTCACATTTTTAGGTTCAAAAGAAGATGTATAACAAGTAAATGATACCTTACTTTGGATTTGTCGTCTTGTCTTAATTGGTTCATTCACGTCTCCGATCACTTGTGACAGTGGATGATTTGATTTCACTCTAGCAGATGGTTCCGGTACGTTGCAGTCATTTTTGTTCAATTCAACTTTGTCCTCGTCCTGATTCTCAAATTCCAAATCAAGCTCATTTCTTATTTCTTCGTAATATGTATCTACAGAAACAGAAATAGGAGTAGCTTCAGTTAAGTCAGTCGAGGATTTATCTATCATAACATTAGCAGATTCCATAATAGTAGAAGTGTCAAGATTAAATACTCTGTAGGCTTTACTATTATTCGAATACCCCAAGAAGATGCCTTCGCTACTTCTAGTGTCAAATTTAGTCAAATATTCTCGATCACGTAAGATATAACATTTACTACCAAAAACTCAAAAATATTTAACACTAGGTTTCTTACCTTTCCAGATTTCATAAGCAGTCATATTTGTATCTGGTCTTAGATAAACACGATTTATCACATGTACCGCTGTATTGACCGCCTCTGCCCAAAACCTTTGAGTAACCTTTTTAGCATGAAGCATAACCCTAGCCATTTCCTACACAACTCGGTTTTTTCTTTCAACAATCCCATTCTGTTGTGGAGTTATAGGAGCTGAAAACTCATGTTGAATACCAAGAGAATTGCAAAATATAGAAAAAATTTTATTTTCAAATTCTCTACCATGATCAGAACGAATCCTAACTAGGGTTGTAGATTTTTCATTCTGCAATTTTAAGCATAGTGATTTAAAAACTTCAAAGCTTTCAGACTTTTCACGTAGAAAGGCAACCCAGGTATATCTGGAGTGATCATCGACCATTAAGAATATATAGCGTTTACCTGCAAGACTTTCCGTTTTTCTTGGACCCATCAAGTCCATGTGAACTAATTGTAGCACACGGTCAGTGGTAGCTGCATTTACCTTCTTGTGTGAGATACGAATTTGTTTTCCAATTTGACACGAACCGCACACTCTTTTTGACATTTCTTTCATCTTAGGTATTCCTCTTACCACTTCATGTTTGGACAGAGTAAATAATTCCTTGTGATTCACATGTCCAAGACGTTGATGCCAAAGATCTGCAATATCGAAAGAGACACTGTTACATTTCAGTTTAAGTGAAGTTCCAACGACATAGCAATTATCAGATGTTCTAGATCCATAACATATAACATTACCATCATGATGTAGAATAGTACAATCATTTTTGGAGAATTTTACCTCATAATCTTCATCACAAAATTAACTGATGCTTAGTAGATTTGCTTTCAAACCCTTAACATAAAGAACATTTTCGAGACTAGGAATCCCTAGAGTACTTACCTTTCATTTACTTATTACCTTTGATGAATTACCATCTCCAAATGTCACAACTCCCCCTTCATGTTTTTCAAGATTAGAGAATAACGACTTGTCACCCAACATATGTCTTGAACAACCACTGTCTAAATATCACAAATAAGAATTTAAAGCTTTCAAGGCTGTATGCACAACATAACATTTCAAATCACTTTTCTTGACCCATATGGCTTTTGTTTTCATCCCATAAATGAAGGAAGTTCTAGGTTTTTGCAAAAATTTGCAATGAGGTCGAATATGCCCTAGAATGCCGCAATGATAGCATGTTGGAACAAACCCTTTTCTACTCACCTTTTGTCGAGGAGTGTGACTAAAGTTTACCTTTGGTGCTGTCAAAGATTCACCAGTTTGTAGATTCAACTTCAATTTGGAAGGATTCATCTAGGATTGCTTTGAAAATGCGATTGATGACTTCAGGTATTCTTCATTTTTATACCTGCAGAAACAAAATTAGTTTTATTATTATTTGAAGTACTAGTATATCCAACACCATACCTGTCTTTTCCAGAGATCTGAGCTTGTAGAATCTCGTCCAGTTTGTTCTTCCCTTTTAGAAATGTAACTTCCTTATGCAATCGCTCTAGTTCAATTTTATCAGCCTTCATTTTATTTTTCGCATTGTCAAGTTGTTTAGAAAGATCTTTGACACGTTCAAGCTCCAATTTATACTTCTCAAATTGAATTCTTTCTGGTTCAATTTCTTTGAGTCGTTGAAGTAGTCTAAGATTGCTTTTCTTGAGTTTAAACGACTCCAGGTACAAGTCATTATATGCCTTTTGAATTTCAGATTCATCTTCCTCAGTTGGTAGCATATCAAGATCATCTGTACTATCAGTATCATTAACAGAGTCAGTATTAAGCAGAGAAGAGGCAAAGGCTACAAAGTTTTCTTCGTCTTTTTCAGAATCATCATTAGATTCATCTGAATCATCCCAAGTAACTTTCATAGCTTTGCCCTTTCTCTTAAGACGATTAGGGCATTCTTGTGCGATGTGTCCAAAACCAGAACATTCAAAACATTAAACTTTATTCTCAAAATTCTTATTTTTCTGTTTGACATTGTTGTTGCTACCACCTGTATTCGAAGTCATAGTATTCTTCTTTTTCACAAAAGCTTTGCCTTTTTCAAATTTTTCAGTATTCAACTTGTTTGGCTTTCGAAAGAATTTATTGAACTTTTTGACAAACATAGCCAACATCTCAACATCTAAATCACCTTCATCTTCAGACTCCTCTAAATTTTGTTCAACATTTCTGTTTTCAGGTATTTTTTCTCCTAGATTGAAACTGGAGTTGACTATATCACTCAGCTTTGCATAGAACTCATCAAATGTCTCATTCTCCTCCATACGTAGGGTTTCAAAACTAGTAGTCAACCTCTGAAGTTTCGAAAGTTTTACAACCACAGTTCCTTCATGAGTTGTTTCTAAGATCGTCCAAGCTTCTTTTGCTATTTCATAAGTAGAAATTCTTCTAAATTCTTCTAAGGAAACACAACTAAAAATTGCATTTATTGCTTTGCTATTCCAGCCAACTTTTTCATAATCTGTCTTATCCCATGACTCAATCGGTTTCTCAATAAACTCATTATTCACCATGTACATTGGTGGACTCCAACTGTTCACAATGGCCATCCATACTCGCTCATCTATAAACTTCAAATAAGCTCTCATCCTAGCTTTCCAATATCCATAATTTGATCCATCTAAAATAGGAGGTCTAATAGATGAGGGTCCATCTCTATGAAAATCCATGCCTATTTGATCTCTCTCAAAGGGTGAGAGAACCTGCTCTGATACCAATTGAAAAAAACCCTAGACACACGTATGTATCTAACCTTTAGGCAATGATATCGTTCGTTCGTTCGCTTAAGTAAAATTATGAAGAAATATTAAGAACGAAAGTAGAGATGAACGCCAAGATTTTAACGTGGAAAAACCCAAAACGGAAAAAAAACCACGGATCCAAACTCGGATCAAAACCAATCACTATGATAGTAGCAGTTACAAGACTGACTCACAAAACAACCCGTCGATCCAAACGACTTTGTTCCTCTCAGTCTTGATCGCTAGAACCCACGATTCACTGCTTCTTATGATTGAAGTCCAATCTCAGTAGCCTTCGAGATTGATCTTTCGTCTAGATAGCCCTTAAGACGAAAGATTAAATTCTTGTAGTTGAGTGGAACCTTATTAGTTGAAGAACCGATGTAGCCTCAAGAAGTCTCCTTCAATAATATTTCTTCAACCACCCTAGAGTTAGGGTTTCATAACCCTTATATATGATATTCAAGATAGATCCAAAGCCGAGTCTTATTCGTACTCATGATCTTCAAGATAGAGCCAAATCCGAGTCTTATCCGTACTCATGATCTTCAAGATAGAGCCAAATCTGAATCTTATCCGTACTCACGAAAGTCTAAGATTTTCAAACTTCGTTGGTATGACTTGATCTCATCAACTTTGCTTCAATAATTTTACAATTTTTCAAACCAGATATTTTCTAGACTTATGTAAAGCTCATATACATGTAAAAAGTACACTTAGAATATTTTGTACATAATTGTCAACAAATAAAAACCTAACAAAGTTTTGTCCGTGCTTGCGAAGTTTGTCAAAGGGTTAAGACAACTACATTGAAACTGGCCGAATTACTATAGCCTTTACCTATACCGGACCATGTTTGGGATAACATTTCTTTGGATTTCATAGAGGGTCTTCTGCTGGCATGTGGTTATTCTGTTATTTTTATGGTGATTGACAGGTTGAGCAAGTATGCGCACTTTTTGACATTGTCACATCTATTTTCAGCCTAGTCAGTGGCTAAAATTTTTGTGAGAGATATTGCTTGGTTATATGGCATGCCATGCATGATTATCTTAGATCGTGATCGTGTATTTATGAGCGACTTTTGGATGTAGTTTTTTAGATTACAGGGGACTCAATTGAACTTTAGTTCGGCCTATCATCCATAGATGGACGGCCAAACCGAGGTGGTCAATCGAAGCATTGAGCAGTATTTGAGGTGCTTTGTTGGAGAGATGCCGAGATGATAGTTAGAGTTCTTATCATAGGCAGAATGGTCTTACAACACTGCCTACCATAGCAGCATTGGCATGACTCCATTTGAGGTGGTGTTAGACGCACGACTCCGACATTATGCACTTATAATCTAGTGACATCTGCAGATCGAACGGAGGTGGACTTAGCTTTGATGGATAGAGACGCCACATTGAGGAGGTTGTGCGCACATTTTAAACTTGCTCAAAACTGCATGAAGTAAGTTTTTGATCGCAGCCATAAGGAATAGGAATTCAACATCGATAGTTGGGTGTTTGTGAGGGTGCAACCGTATCGACAGGTGACCTTGCATCCAATGGGAAACCAGAAGTTAGCACATCTCTACTTCGGTATGTTTCGGGTGTTAGAGCGTATTGGTCCGTGTTGCATATTGTTTGGATTTGCCGGAGAGTTTGAGAGTGCATCTTGTCTTTCATGTTTCTAATACACTTAGTTAGGATCTTTTCTTATTATATTAGGTTTGCCAGAGGGTTCGAGAGTGCATCTAATCCAATCCAATTGGTTTTGTAATTTTCTGACTACTAGAGAATATCTAACGAATATTTTCCCATGGTTGCGTGTACTACTTTCTATAATACATTCAGATCTTAATGAATTATTCCGTAGCCGATCTTTTGGTTTTAGAGCCTATCAAATTGGTATTAGAGCTTATCAATTGGTATCAGAGCCTATCAATTTGGTATCAGAGCCTAACAATTGGTATCAGAGCAGACAAACCTTAGACCTCCATTAATGGTTGAAACAAGGAAGATGACATCAATAAGAAGACCTATGGAGAGCACACCGACAAGGGAGGACTCAATGCACGATGATCCTAACCATGAGGTCGATTCCTTTGGAGTGACCACGGTAGAACCGAGTCAACCAACGTCCATAGGTTCGAATATGGATGAAATAAGGGGCACGTTCCAAACATTGTTGCATAGAGTTGACAATATATAAAAGGATCACAATGAATTCAAGGAATATGTCATGAATCGATTAGGTTCGTCATCTTCTCAACGACGAATAGAGTTTTAAGAAGGACTAGCGGTGGGACCTCATCGAACCAATACCCCACAGGTCCAGGTGTGTCATATGAGTGTCAATGATCCCCTCATACCTATGCCTTTATATCATCCCCTACCTCCGTTACAAAACTCAAGACCGGCGGTGGTGGAACTTGAGAGGCGTGCGGCACCGGTGCGCTTCGTCAATGAAGAGGAATGGTACTATGAGGATGAGGTTGATCCCTTTGGGTGATGGACAAGTTCGAGGATTTAGAGAAGGTGATCAACATGCACAAAGGTTTAGACTTGAACCAAAAATGTTTCGCGAACTTGACAACGCTATTCGGGGGAGAACTGTATGTTTGGACTTTCCAAAATTCCAAGGCAGTGATCCAACGGATTGGGTGTTTCAAGTTGAACAATATTTTGATTGTCAAGGTACAACAGAAGATACAATAGTTTAGTTGGCAAGCTTTCACCTCCAAGTAACGGCATTGCATTGGTATAGATCGATAATTCGTGATGGTGGATTTATCAGATGGGCTGATTTTTGTAGGAAGATTACACGCAAATTTGGGGCAGCGGCATATGAAAATTTGGTTACCACATTAAGCAAGATGGTTCAAAGGACTATCGTATTGGAGTACCATGCTAAGTTCGAAAGAGTTAGTAGTCGTTCTGAGCCACCGTAGCCCGAACGTACATTGATGAGTACATTTATTTCAAGGCTGCAAGAGGAGATAAAAGCAGATGTTCGTGCTCTATGTCTTACTACTTTTGAGGAGGCCTTTGAGAAGGCTGTGAGGATGGAACAAAAGCATAGGGCTCTAAAGATGGTAGCGAAAACCAATTGGGGCAACCGAAATGGGCGGTTTGCACCTAGAAGGCTGGAAATTCTATGGTTTCAAAAATAGCGGCTGCGACTACTAGACCACGACCACCCTTGAGACCTTTTTTCGACGTTAGAGGAGGCACTAGAACCCCCGTTCGAATTCTCACACCTGCCCAGATGGAGGAGCGAAGAGCGAAGGACCTTTGCTTTTGATGTGATGAGCATATCACCCCCGGTTATCAGTGTTCTAAACCAACCGATCAGGAGTGTGATGCTTATCGATGGTCCTGAGGAGGATGATGAGATTAATGATGATGGAGTGTCCAGAGGAGACTCATGAGGAGGCCGTTGTGGAGGGCGTTGAGGAAGATATCCAAGTTGAAATATCGATACATGTATATTCGGTTACTTCCGTGCCGAGGATGTTACAAGTAGATAGACTCGTTAGAAACATTGTGCACATCCTCATCGATTCGAGGAGTACACACAATTTTCTAGATGAGAGGCTAGTGAGGAGATTGGGTTTGGATGCCGAACTGATTACGGGGTTTGACGTTGCTATTGGAGACGGCACGAAGCTTGGGGCGGAGAGCTTGTGTCGTCAAGTCGGTATACGGGTGCAAGGACACGACATCATTGTGAACTTGTATCTGTTGGCACTGCAAGGAGCGGACATTGTCCTTGGTGCTCAGTGGTTATAGAGTTTGGGACCCATCACATTTGATTTCCGGAGCATGTGGATGAAATATAAACAAGGAAACAAAGATGTGTGGCTTGATAGTGTTCGGTCTTCGCCGATCTCTGCGATGCAGCCTTTGGTGGTACTGCCTTGTGCGAATGATTTATCCTATCTTCTTTAGTTAGGACCATCAGGAGATGAGCTTCAAACGAGTTCAGGTACTACCATTGAATTGTCTAATTTATTAGATAACTTTTTTGGACTGTTTGAGGAGCCCGTCCAACTACTCCTTGATAACCAGAATGGGATACCGGTCCTTAATGGTAATAGCGTTTAGTGCTCGGTAGTCGACACAAAAATGCCATGTTCCATCCTTTTGTCGCACCAAAAGCACGGGGGATGAGTATGAGCTATGACTTAGTTATATGAGGCTTTGCTCCAACATCTCGGCTACCATCTTTGAGAAAACTTCTTTTTGCACATGTGGATACCGATATGGCCTCACGTTCGCCGGTGCAGCCTTGGGTACAATCTCTATGCGATGGTCCGTCGCTCTCCTCGGTGGCATAGGAGCTATACTAATGCAAGAAGGATATCCCATTGCCTATTTTAGCAAAGCTTTATCACAAAAATCTCAGCAATTATCGACTTATGAGAGAGAGATGTTGGCAATTCTGTATGCGGTGACAAAGTGGAGACCTTATTTGATCGGTAGGCGATTTATTATCCAAATCGATCAAAGAAGCCTTCCATACTTTATGGGACAGCGTATATACACTCCGACATAGCAGAGATGGGTCACAAAATTACTGGGGTATGATTATGAAATCCAATACAAGAAGGGAACGGAAAATAGAGTAGCGGATGCACTATCGCGCCAACCCAATACCTCTAAGCTTGCAGTTATTTTTCTCCTACTTTTCCCTTCCTTGACGAGTTGAGGTATGCATGTACATCTGATCTAGATATTTTGAGATTGTTATAAGAGGTGATGGATGATCCGGAGCGCCATCCCGAGTTGGAGAATCGAGACGGTTTGCTGTTGGACTACGAATGCATTCGGGTGTTAGAGCGTATTGGTCAAGTTGCATATCATTTGGAGCTGCTGGAGGGGTCGAGAGTGCACCCTGCCTTTCATGTTTCATTTTTGAGAGAGCGCATTGGAGATCATGAGATTTTTGGATTGGTTCTACTGGAGCCATTGGAGGAGATAGAGGTCGTAGAGCCAGTTCGAGTACTTGCTAGACGCCGACGACGACATGGTACCAGATTAAAGATGGAGATTCTAGTTGAGTTGCTTGATAAGCCATCTGATGAGGTGACATGAAAGCTGGAGACTGATATCTTGGAGCATTTCCCTGACTTTTCACCTTGAGGGCAAGGTGGGGGAAGCGTGGTGGGCTGATACAGTTAGTTAAGATCTTTTCTTATTGGATTAGGTATTTATTTTCATTAAAATAAAATTCCCGTAGGTCGCGTTCGAACGCAGGTGGAGTCGCGTTCGAATGCTTGTGAACCCTTGTGAACATCTTGTGAACGCCTTGTGAATGCTTGTGAACACCTTGTGAACGCCTTGTGAACACCCATGTTTGTGAACGCCTACGTTCGAACGTTTTGTAAATGCCTATGTCATATTCGCAAATCCAGAGAAGGGGATTTTTGAGTGTATTCGAACGGGATCGACGGGAATCCTCTAGAATTAGGATTTCATATTATTTTAAGACTTGTTGGCTAGCCTCTATAAATTTGTGGATGGCAACCAACTTCATAATGCTATTGGATTCTTGATTTCTTGCCTCCGATCTTCTCTCTAGACTCCTCCCTCCTCCCTCTTCATCATTTTCCACCTCTACTGTTAGCAAGGTTTCTCATCGCTTCTAATCTCCCTCGATTGTCGAGCCACCCCTCTTCTTTGGGATCTCGACCACTTCGGTCCCTTCGTCTACTTCCCTTAATCACTTCGACAATCCACCTTTATCTCCATACCCATCCATAACGCTAACATCCACTCCACCCGTCATCACCACCATCACCCACGTTATTCCGTATTTCCGTCCCTACTATAGTTTGAATATGTAAAGGGCGTAAATACAAAAGTTGTAGATTAGAAAGTTACTGATCCAACCCAATTGGATTCGTAATTGTCTGACTACCGAAGAATATCTGAAGAATATTTTCCCACGGTTGCGCGGACTGCTTCCTACAATAAATTCACATCTTAAGGAATTATTCTGTAGCCGATCTTTTGTTCCTATCAAATTGGTATTAGAGCTTATAAATTGGTATCAGAGTCTATTAATTTGGTATTAGAGCCTAATGGTTTCATTGCTGAGGGAGCGGATTGGAGATTATGAGGTCGTTGGATCAGTTCTTCTAGAGCCATTAGAGGAGATAGAGATCGTAGAGCCAGTTTGTGTACTTGTTAGGCGCCGACGATGACATGGTACCAGATTAGCGATGGAGATTCTAGTCGAGTGGCTTGGCAAGCCATCCGATGAGGCGATATGGGAATTGGAGACTGATATTTTGGAGCGTTTCTTTAACATTTCATCTTGAGGACAATGTGGGGAAAGTGTGGTGGGCTGATACATTTAGTTAGTGTCTTTTTTATTAGATTAATGATTTATTTTTATTAAAATAAAATTCTTGTAGTTCGGGGTCGCGTTTGAACGACCTTGCGAACGCCTGTATCAGGTTTGCAAAAATGGAGAACGCAAAATGTGCATTCGAACACGGTCAAGCGAGTTCGAACGTCATATTCGAGTGCCAGCATCGCATTCTCACATACAGTGAATGCCTTTTGTGCGTTCGAACGTGATCGAGCACATTCGAATGCGATCGGTGGGAATATTTTAGAATTAGGGTTAATAATTGTATTTTGTCTTCTTGGTTAGCCTCTATAAAAGTGTAGATGGTAGTCAAAATCATTATACTATTAGATTATTGATTTTTTGCCTCCTATTTTCTCTTTATTCTAATCTACCTCCTATCTTTTCCCTATTCTAATCTTCCTCCTCCCTCTTTACCAACCTACCACCTCTATCGTTGGCAAGGTCTCTCTTAATTTCTAATCTCCCTCGTCTGTCAAGTCCTCCCTCTTTTTCGGGATCTTGACCACTTATTTTTCTTTGTCTTTATCGCTTAAACAATATCAACCATCCACCTTCATCTCTATTATCATCCATAACCCTAACATCCACTTCACCCGTCACCACCACCATCATCCGCAATATATCATAATTTTGTCCTAGTTGCAGTTGAAATCTGCGAAGGGCATAATATAAAAAATATAGATCAGGGAGTTATTGATCAATTCCAGTTGGTTTCGTAATTGTCTGACTATGAGAGTATATTTGGTAAATATTTTTCCTCGGTTGCGCGGACTGCTTCCTGCTATAAATCTATATCTTAAAGGAATCGTTCCGTAGACCTATCAGTTCGGTTGAGCATCACTTGGAGTTGCTTGAGGGGTCGAGAGTACATTCACTCTTCCATGTTTCATTGCTTAGAGTGCGGATTGGTAATCATCAAGTCGTTGGATTAGTTCTATCGGAGCCATTGGAGGAGACAGAGATTATGGAGCCAGTTCGTATACTTTCTAAGCATCGACAACGTCGTGGTACCAGATTGGAGATGGAGGTCCTAGTTGAGTGGCTTGGCAAACCATCCGATAAGACGACATGGGAGTTGGAGACGGGCAACTTGGAGTGTTTCCCACGACTTTATACCTTGAGAACAAGGTGGGGGAAAGTGTAGTGGGCTGATACACCTTGCTAGTCTTTTCTTATTGCATTAGTTATTTATCTTCAAAAAATATATTTTCTATACGTCGCATTCGAATGCGGAAGGAGGTGCGTTCGAACGCCTACATTAGTTTGTAAAAATAGAGAACACAAAATATGCGTTCGAACGTAGTCGGGCAAGTTTGAACGCATCGCGTGCGAATGCTTGCATCAGTTCGCATCCATAGAGAACATCTTTTGTGCGTTCAAACACGGTAAACCCCATTCGAATGCGACCACCAAGAGTCCACTAGATTTAGGATTAATAATTATTATTTTGGCTTGTTGGCTAGCCTCTATAAAGGTGTGGATGGTAGCCAAAATCATTATGATGAATAAATATTAGTTTTTTATCTTTCCCTGACATCCACTCCACCCGTCATCACCACCATCATCCCTATTCTATCGTTAGTTGCAGTTAGAATCTATGAAGGGTGTAAATATGAAAAATGTATATCAGGGAGTAACAGGTTGATCAAACTTAGTTTCATAATTTTATAACTACGGGAGAATATTTAGTGAATATTTTTTATACGATTCAGTTTTCATCGGTGTTGTCTCGAGCATGGATACACTTTAGGGTTGTCTTGTATTCTTGTTTTAGTATTTATTTCATAGAAAAATAAGTTTTCTGTATGTCGCGTTCGAACGCGGGTGGAGTGCATTTGAATGCACTTCCGAACGTTTGCATCAGGTTTGCAAGTACAAAACATGCAAAATGTGTGTTCGAACGCGCGAAAATTGTCGTCGAAAATCCAATATTTCTAGGGTTAATAATTGCCATTTTAAAATTGTTTGGTTAGCCTCTAAAGGTGTGGATGGCAACCAAGGAGTAATTATTGAATGAATTGAGTTTTGCCATAGTCTTCTTCTTCTTCTCTCGTTCTCTCATTCTCCGGCGCCGCCGCTTCTAACCTCCTTCGACCGGCCACTCACCCTAATCCCTTAGGGGTGGCCCACTCCTCCCCCTACTTCTTATCTATCTATCACCTTGCCCTAACCCCTTCCATCATCCATAATCCTTCCATCTCCACTTACTCATCGGTGCCACTCCATTATCGTCAGTCTACCACCATCTATCAACACCTAGGATCTCGTGCCTCTATCCATGGATCCATAGAGAGACTCCCTGATGTTTATCTACTTCTCGGACTATATCTTGAGATCCCAATGTCTGATTTCCTTGAAATTAGATTTGTTGGAAATCTCCTTTCTAGGGCTACAACATATCAAAATTTCACATTGATCTGATGGCTACATCTTCCGAGATCCATTGCCAAAGTTCCGTGCTAGATTTTGTCCATATCTTAAAACGGAATAGGTCAAACCTTAGCCTAAGGGGAGATCGTACCAATTTATCATCGGTTGTGCAGACTGCTTCTTTCAATCAATCTAGATCTTGAAGGGATTGTTCTATATCTTATCATTGGTATCGGAGCTCGGTGAACCTCAGGCCTCCATTAATAGTGGAGACAAAAGAAGATGGCATCAACAAGGAGATCAATGGAGAGCACACCGACAAGGAAAGACTCAATCCACGATAACCCTAACCGAGAGGCCGATTCCTTTGGGGCATACACGGTAGGACTGAGTCAACCAACGTCCATAGGTGTGAACATAGGCTTGGCGAATGAACTTAGGGGCATGTTCCAAATATTGCTGCATAAGGTGGATGCAATGCAGAATGATCATAATGCCTTGAAAGAATATGTCATGAATTGATTGGCTTTGTCATCTCCTCGACGAAGATTGGTGCCTCAAGAAGGACCAGCGGTGGGACCACACTGAACCGATACCCCACAAGTCTAGGTACGACATGTTAATGCCAATAAAGAGGATTGGCACTTAGATGATGATGTTGACCCTTCTGGAGATGGTGATAGGCATGCTCAAGGATTCAGAGAAGTAGAGCAACAAGCACAAAAGTTCAAATCTAAACCAAGGATCTTTCGTGAGCCCAACAATGCTATTCGAGGAAGAACTACACGCTTGGACTTCCCAAAATTCTAATGCGGTGATCTGACGGATTGGGTGTTTCAAGTGGAGCAATAATTTGATTGTCAAGGGACAACGGAGGATGCAAAGGTACAGATGGCAGGCTTTCACCTCCAAGGAACGGCATTGCATTGGTATCAATCAGCTATTCGTGGTGGATGATTTACTGGTTAGGCAGACTTTTGTAAGAGAATTACATACAGATTTGGGATAGCAGCATTTGAAGATTTTGCTGCTATATTAAGCAAGATGGTTCAGAGGACAATCGTATTGGAGTACTAAGTAGAATTTGAAAGAGTTAGTAGTCGTTGCGAGCCATCTTGGCTCGAATCAATATTGATGAGCACATTCATTTTAGGGCTGCGGGAGAAGATCCAGGTGGATGTTTATGCTCTCTGTCCTACCACTTTTGAGGAGGCCATTGAGAAGGCTGTGAGGATGGAGCAAAAGCACAAGGCTTTTAAGATGGCAGCAAAAGCAAGTTAGGGCAACTGAGATGGGCGGTTTGCACCTAGAATACTAACTGGAAATTCTATGAGTGTAAAAACAGTGGCTGATACGATTCGGACTTTACCGATGTCGTCTCGAGCATGGAGTCACTTTAGGAGTGTCTTTGTTTCTTGTTTTAGTGTTTAATTTCCATGAAATAAGTTTTTTGTAAGTTGCGTTCAAACGCGAGTGAAGTGAGTTCGAACGTGGTTGTGAATGTGGGTGAAGAGTGTGCATTGTGCGTTCGAATGCCCCGTTCGAACGCATTGTGAATGCTTGCATCGCATTTGCAAATCTAAAGAAGTGGGAAACAGGCGCGTTCGATCGTGCGTTCGAATGCCTGCATCGCGTTCACAATTCCAGAGAAGGGCAAACTTGGCGCGTTCGAACGTGGTCGGGCACGTTCGAATGTGGTCAGCGAAATTGTATTGTTTAGGGTTAATTTTGAGTTGTTGGTTAGCCTCTAAAAAGGATGTGGATGGCAACTAGAGGTCATTATTGATTATTAAAGAATTGAGTTTTGCCTTGCCTCCCTCGACCGGCCAATCACCCTAGTCCCTTAGGGGCGGCCCTCTCCTCCCCCTTCTTCCAATCTATCCAACACTTGCCCTAACCCTTCCATCGATGATAACCCTTCCTCCATCACTTTTCACCGGTGCCACCCCATTAATGCCGGTCTTCCACCAACCACCATCACCTAGGATCTTGTGTCTCCATCCACGGATCCTAAATAGACCATCCTGATGTTCGACCGCTAATCAGACTATATTTCAAGATCCGCACGTATGATTTTCCTGAAACTAAATTTGTTAGAAATCTATTTTATGGGGCTACAACATATCAAAATTTCACGTTGATCCGACGGCGGCATCTTTCGAGATCTTATTTCAAAGTTCCGTGCTAGATCTAGTCCAGATCAGAGAATCGGAAGAGATCGAACCTTAGCCTAAGGGGAGATCGTATCAGCGGCTACTAGTACTAGAGCACGACCATCCTTGAAACCCTCTTTCGATGATAGAGGAGGCACAAGACCCCTCGTTCGAACTCCCACACCTGCCCAGGTGGAGGAGTGAAGAGTAAAGGGCCTTTACTTTCGATGCGATGAACGTTTCACCCCCGGTCATCGGTGTTCCAAACCAATAAGGAGTGTGATGCTTATTAACAGTCTCAAGGGGGATGATGAGATTATTGGTGATGGAGAGTATTTAGAGGAGGTCTATGAGGAGGCCGTTGAAGAGGGCGCAGAGGAAGATATCCAAGTTGAAATATCGATGCATGCACATTCGGGTACTTCCGTGCCGAGGACATTGTAGTTGGCTGGACTTGTTAGAAAGCATTGTGTGCACATCCTTATCTATTCTGGGAGTACACAACTTTCTAGATGAGAGGTTAGTGAGGAAGTTGGGCTCAGACGCTGAAACAACCGCGGGGTTTGAGGTTGCTATTGGTGACGGCACGAAGCTTCGGTGGAGAGCTTGTGTCGCCGGGTCAGTATCTGGGTGCAAGGACACGACATCATTGTGGACTTGTATCCCTTGGCACCGCGAGGAGCAGACATTGTCCACTGCTCTATTTTCTATTCTAATCTTGTATTAAATTTCATAATCATACCCTATCAGTTTTGTGACCCATCTCTGCTGTGCCGGAGTTTGAATATGCTGTCCCACAAAGTATGAAAGGCTTCTTTGATCCGTTCGGATAATGAATCGCCTACCAATCAAATAAGGCATCCACTTTGTCACCGCACACAATATTGCCAATATCTCTCTTTCGTAATGTAACGCTCTCGCCCGACATGGGCACGTGTACGCCCACGCGCCCACACGGCACGTGCGGTGCACGCGACAGGTCAGGCGAGGCCCATTACGCACAGATACACTACTGTGCACATGTAATCATGGCATCATCAAATAATACCTGCTAACATATGCATACTCACATAATCCAACACCAAATAAATTATATTAATCAATCAAATAAATCTGTTAATATCTGAATATCCAAGTTCACAATAATATACACTAGATCACTACCTAATTTGGTAGGACCCACACAGGCCACAACAAACCATCAAAATACAACTAAACGACTGATACACGAGTGTACTATAATCTGACATGTATTATACAAATCATCATCTAATACAAAAGAGTACAAATATCAAATACTAGTACAACTCAATTTCTATATAAATTATCATCTATACTGTCTCGCATCTATAGCCCACCTCATCATCGTTCTAAAATATCTTTTCAAGATATCTCAAGTCGCTATCATGTACAATATATCTGAGGGGGTTAGAAAAGAAATAAAGAGAGTCATGAGGAAAATGCTAAGTGAATAGACCTTACCCCGAATCAATGATGCCAAATAGAGAGAAAATCATATAGTGGATAATATGAATCAGAAAGAACAACATGTCATGAATGAGTATGTGAATGTATCCTCAATAATATATAAATAAAAAGTAGATAACATGTTATAACTGATAAAAGTATATAATCCTCGACAATAAGTAAACAAATCTCCATGTCATACTATCATCATAACTCTCTCAAATATGACACATGATGCATGCCGACCATGACCATATTATGATATTAAATGCAATCATATATGATATATATTGACCACTCGATAATCTTGTAATCAGATGATAATGAAATCATATGTATTTCTCAACATCTTAGTCATCAATGTCATCTCTATATGTCATCATCATACTAGGCCACTATGCACAGTCAACACCCGGTACCCCGTCTCAACATCATATCTGAAGGCTCAGAGCATACTCCGCCACCCGCAAGAGTATCTTAAATATAACCATACCCCACCACCCGCTAGGGTATCAACATCCATCCAGACCGGGCACCCACATAGTTGATAGGAACTCTCGTGAGGATAACTCGTCACATATGCCCTGGCGAACGACATGTGTTCGAATGTCTGCTGCACACACAGACTAATGACCTCAGACGTAAGGCCAATAGGATCGCAATTATGTCGAGCGATCAATCATCTCTAGGCAGGTCCTAACCCTCGCGCCCACTCGGGTATCCTCGCGCTTTCTATCAACTATTCTATAAATCACATTTTATGCTTTTCTTTTAAATGACAGATCATATGCATATATCCAGTACAATAACAAGTCAATGCATAACAGAAATTTAGGTGGAATAGGAATCAAAAGAAAAATGATGTAATGCAGACTCTAACCATGTATCTGACACATGCATACTTATGTTAATCTATTACATACATACTCATGCTAGAGATCATCTCGGTATAAAATCATAATAGTATAATCATCTCCAATCATCTTTATATATCACCAATGTATTCATATCCCAGATCAACCTAATCAAATGCATGATAAAATATGCTTGATCTAAATCATCTCTTTATAAAGTCATATAATCATATTGGAGACCAAAATATGCATGTACATAATATATAATATATCCTAATTTGAGAAAGGCGTCTAGGGGATAAGACTACTCACCGTCTGATCAGAAGACACAAACCACGCATCTCTCACGTCCGTTAGTTAACTGAGTGACACTCATCGCTAACAAGGTCCACGGGGTCTCAAATAAGGGGTTCGGGATTTGAAAATATTTAAGTAGTATGATGTTAGCCATTTATCTAATTAGAATTAATTTAATTAAAATATAAAGGTTTATTAGGTTTAGAATCACTTCTCTTTATTTTTGATTACATAACTAGGTCTATATTATAGATACGATTCAAATAATTATAATTTACAAATCTATCTATTAATCTAATAGACATATAAATAAATAAATATAAGAATATATATTGTTATTGATTAAGACAGAAATACCTAAATAAATAAATAATAAAATTAAAAAAAAGGGATTACTAGTACTAGTGCTGAGCTTGGCCCAGCACTGGCCTGCTACAGTGCTGGGCCGAGCCCAGCACTATTGCAGAACAACAAGAAGAGAAGAAGCAGCTGAGGAAGAAGAAGAAGTAAGGAAGAAGGAAGAAGAAAGAAGGAGAAGAAGAGAAGGGAAGAAGAGAAGAAAGAGAAGGGAGGGAAGTGCGGACTCGGATCAGCGGGGAGGGCACCGATCATTGCTGGCCAGCCGACGGCTCGGCTCCGACGAGCCCGAGCTCAAGGCAAGAAAGAAAGAGAGAGAGAGAGGAAGAAAAAGAGAGAGAGGGGGAATGAGGGATCTCACTGGCGGCGGCGGCTTCGGGGAGGTAGTGGCGGGTCGACGTCGACAACGAGGAGAGGAAGGAGTGCGAGAGAGAGTAGAGAGAGAGAGAGAGAGAGAGAGTGACCGAGAGAGAGATAGTGTGAGAGAGATTTAAAGAGAGAGAGAAGGCGGTGGAGGAGGGAGGCTCCGGCGGCAGTGGCAGGGCCCATCGTGCCAGCTGGCCGCAGCCGGTTAGCTGCGGCAACGGCAACTGGGGCGCGTGGCACCCCCCCCCCCCCCCCCCCCCCACGCACGAGGCCGGCCACAGTGTGGCCGATCACGTCATGCCCAAAATTTTAATTTTAATTCTTTTTATAAGGTTGGGTTGTTACACGTAAGTTGATAATAGCTGAGATTTTTGGGATAAAGCCTTGCTAAGAGAGTCTTTGGGGCATCCTCCTTGCATTAGTACAACTCCTATGCCAACTCTCGATGCATCACATTCCATGACGAACTCTTTGGTGAAGTCTAGTAGTACTAGAACGGGCGTCGTTGTGATACACTTAGTTAGAGTATTTTCTTATTGCATTAGTTATTTGTGATACGATTTGGGCTTCACCGATGTTGTCTCGAGCATGGATACACTTTAGGGATGTCTTTATTTCTTGTTTTAGTGTTTAATTCTTAAAAAAATGGTTTTGTATATATCGCGTTCGAACGCAGGTGGAGTGCGTTTGAACGCGCTTGTGAACGCCTACATTAGGTTCGCACATCCAAACAGTGTGAAATGTGCATTCGAACGTCGCATTTGAATGTGCCTGCGAATGCCTGTATCGCGTTCATACATATAGAGAATGCAAAATGTGCGTTCGAACGCGATCGGGCACGTTCGAATGCGGTCGGTGAAAATCTACTATTTTAGGGTTAATAATTGCCATTTTTGAGTTGTTCGGTTAGCCTCTAAAGGTGTGGATGGCAACCATGGAATTATTATTGAATAAATTGAGTTTTGTCTTGTCTCCTTCGTCTTCTTCTCTCCAATTCTCTCTTTTCTCGGCGTTGTCGCTTCTAGCCTCCCTCGATCGGCCAATCACTCTAGTCCCTTAGGGGCGGCCCACTTCTCTCCCTTCTTCCAATCTATCTATCACCTTGCTCTAACCCTTTTCATCATCCATAACCCTTCCACCACCACCTACTTACCGGTGCCACCCCATTAACGCCGGTCTACCACCATCCACCATCCACCATTATCTAGGATCTCGTGCCTCCATCCACGGATCCTAAGATAGACTCCCTAATGTTCGTCTACTAATCAGACGATATCTTGAGATCTCACCACCCGATTTGCCCGAAACTTGATTTGTTGGAAAAGTATTTTCCATGGCTATAACATTTCAACATCTCACATTGATCCAACAGCAGAATCTTTTAGGATCTATTTTCTAAGTTCTGTGTCAGATTCTGTCCAGATCTGAAAATTAGAATAGATCGAGCCTTGGCTAAAAGGGGAGATCGTATCAAGCTGGTATCAAAGCCACTGATACTCGGACATGTGCTTCCTATGATGGCAACCAGAGCTATGGCTGCCAAGCGAGATGAGGAAGAAGAGATTATCCCAATAGAGGAAGGGGAAACGATTGTGGGGGCTTCCATCCGCGGAACCGTCCAACCAAATTGGAATACGGAAGAGCTTAGCGTTCAAGCCATGTTTGAGTCTCTTTCCGAACAAATGGCCATCAACAACTAGATGATGATGTAGATGATGTGGGAATTACGGGTGACAAGGGAAGCTTTGGCGAATGGGAATGCACCATCAACCCCACGACGCGAGTCCACCCCCATGAACCCACCACCACCGGTTTAGAATTTGCAACCACAAGAGCCGCTGCTGCCACCACCCTATGGGCGGAGATAAGCAAGGATTGTTCCACCAGGCCCAGTTGCAGGTGAGCCCATCTGATGAGTGAACCACTATCGAGATCATCTTGGAGACTAGATCCGTAGGCGGGGCAATACGAATCAGAACCGCGTTGAGTTAATCAAAATTGAAGGAGGGATCATCAACCATTAATGGTGCATCCTCCTCCGATTAGACACGGACTGGGATATGATCTAGATCGAGATAATGGTATTCGTGGGCAAATCGTGTGTCTCGAATTTTCCAAGTTCAAAGGTGGCGATCTAATCGATTGGTTGTATAGGGCAGAGCAATTCTTCGCATACTAGGGTACAGTGGAAGAATATAAGGTGACGCTTGCGAGCTTCCACCTTGAAGATGCAGCGCTTCATTGGTTTCGAGCAACCAATGTCCATGAGGCTATTGACACTTGGGTTGATTTTTGCGCCGATATCATATGTCGATTTGGAGCATCAAGGTATGAAGACTTCGATGCTCTCCTCTCAAAGACGGTGCAAAGGACCACGGTTGGGGCATACCAAGAAGAATTCAAGAGGATAAATAGCCAATGTCAACCCCCATGGACGAATCAGCAACTTTGCAGCACCTTCATCTCCGAGCTGTGGGGAGACATACAAGCCGACGTGAGGGCTTTAAGGCCAAAAACCTTAAAGGAGGCCTTCAAAGATGCGGTGCTCATGGAAGACAAACATCGAGCCATAAAGTTACACTTGAAATAGAATTGGACGAGCCAAGGAAGTCGCAATCCGGTTCAACCAACCATAGCGGCATGAAATGTTACCGGCGTAACAAGAACCGTTGCTGCAATGGTACCTCCTCGAGCGCCCATGAAGCCATCCCAAGATGTGAAGTACGCGCTTAGAGGTTCGGGACGAGCACTCACACCTGCTCAAGTGGAGGAATGAAGAGCCAAAGGCCTATGCTTTCGTTGTGATGAGAAGTTTATACTCGGACATCACCGCGCTAAACCGATGGGATCGGTGATGCTAATCGACGGATTGGAGGAGGCTGAGGATGAGATTGCAGATGAAGATGAGGGTGTGGCTAGATAGCAAGGAGGAGTAGCTGAGGAGCGACCTATGGAGGACATGATGGCCGAGATCTCCCTCCACGCCTAGTCCGAGATAGCCGCACCAAGGACTTTGCTGGTGAACGGTGTAATCAATACAACCATAGTGAGAATCTTGATCGACACCAGGTCCACCCACAACTTCATTGACAAGAGGCTTCTTAGGAAGATTGGGCTTGAGTCGGAACCCACGGAAGGGTTTGATGTGACGATTGGAGATGGCACCACATTGCGGGCAGATTTCATTTGTGGAGGTGTGGAGTTGAAGGTGCATGGCCAATTTTTCACATTAGATCTTTATCCGTTGGCCTTGCGAGGTGCCGACATTGTTTTGGGGACTCAATGGCTTTGAAGCTTGGGGCCCATGACATTTGAGTTTACAAACCTCACGTTGACATTTTTGAGGAATGACCAGAGAGTGCTGTTGGATGGAACTCAACTGCTGTTTGAACTTCTAAACGTAGGGGAAGCAAGGGAGCTCGCTTCTTTCTCGGCACCCACCTTTCCTTTCTTCTCAGATCTACGGAGAGCCAGCGTAAAGGATAGTGATCTGGTCTGACTCATGGAGGAGCTGAGAGAGAACCCATCAAGCCACCCCGAGCATGAGGAGTGTGATGGGTTAGTACTCGAGCGCGGGCGGATCAAGGTACCCGTGGACGAAGAGCTATGAAGACTATTAATAGCACACTTCCATGATACTCCTATAGTAGGCCATCGAGGGGCTGCTAAAGGTTTGAAAAAATTCGGTGGTGTTCGTTGTGGTAGATAGGCTGGGCAAATATGTGATCGGCTCTGATACCAATTTGCTAAAGCTCGGATACCAAATTGATGGGATCTAGAACCAAAAGATCGGCTACGAAACAATTCCTTAATATCTGAATTTATTATAGGAAGCAGTCCGCACAACCGTGGAAAACTATTCGTCAGATATTCTTCGGTAGTTAGAAAATAACGAAACCAATTGGGTTGGATCCATATCTTCCTAATCTACAATTTTTGTATGTACGCCCTTCGCAGATTCGAACTATAGTAGGGACGAAAATATGGAATAACGTAGGTGATGGTGGTGGTGACGGGTGGAGTGGATGTTAAGGTTATGGATGGGTATGGAGATGATGGTGGATTGTGGAAGTGATTAAGAGAAGTAGACGAAGGGAACGAAGTGGTCGAGATCCCAAAGAAGAGGGGTGGCTCGACAGTCGAGGGAGATTAGAAGCAAGGAGAAACCTTACCAACGGTAGAGGTGGAAGGATGCTGAAGAGGGAGGAGGGAGGAGTCTAGAGAGAAGATAGGAGGCAAGAAATCAAGAATCCAATAGCAATATAAAGATGGGTGCCATCCACATATTTATAGAGGTTAGCCAACAAGTCCTAAAATAATATGAAACCCTAACAAACCAACTAAACAAGTATTCTTTATCTTCTCCGAATACCTTTTGGATTAAGCTTTTGTTTTGTCATAGATATATTCCGAATCTAAAGAAGTCATGAATATCAAAGTTGTAGATCTAGAGGTTGTCGACCTTATCCAACTAGTTTGATATTATTTGGGTATGTGTCGAATATTCTACAAATCTTTTTCTGAAACTGCACAGAGTTGGATTTAGCTAACTAGATAAAATCCTAAATAAGTGTATCAGGTGGCTCAACAGTCGAGGGAGATTAAAAGCGAGGAGAAACCTTGCCAACGGTAGAGGTGGAAGGATGGTAAAGAGGGAGGAGTCTAGAGAGAAAATAGGAGGCAAGAAATCAAGAATCCAATAGCAATATAAAGTTGGGTGCCATCCACATATTTATAGAGGCTAGCCAACAAGTCTTAAAACAATATAAAACCCTAACAAACCAACTAAACCAGTATTCCTTATCTTCTCCGAATATTTTTTGGATTAAGATTCCATTTTGTCATAGATATATTCCGAATCTGGAGAAGTCATGAATATCAAAGTTGTAGATATAGATGTTGTCGACTTTATCCAACTAGTTTGATATTATTTGGATATGTGTCGAATATTTGACAAATATTTTTCTGAAACTGCGCAGAGTTGGATTTAGCTAATTAGATAAAATCCTTAGTATATCAGCCCACCACGCTTCCCTCACCTTACCCTCAAGGTGAAAAGTCAGGGAAACACTCCAAGATATTAGTCTCCAACTCCCATGTCGCCTCATCAGATGGCTTGCCAAGCCACTCAACTAGAATCTCCATCTCCAATCTGGTATCATGTCGGCGTCGGCGTCTGCGTCTAGCAAGTACTCGAATTGGCTCTACGATCTCTATCTCCTCCAATGGCTCCGGTAGAACCAATCCAACAATCTCATGATCTCCAATGCGCTCTCTCAATAATGAAACATGAAAGACAGGGTGCACTCTCGACCTCTCCGGCAGCTCCAAAAGATATGCAATCGGACCAATACGCTTCAACACCCGAATGTATCTATGGTCTAGTAGCAAATTGCCTTGATTCTCTAACTTTGGATGGCGCTTCTGATCATTCATCACCTCCTGCAACAATCTTAAAATATCTAGGTCAGATGTACATGCATACCTCAGCTCATCAAAGAAGGGAAAGGTAGGAAATGAATAGGCTGCAAGCTCGGCGGAATCGGGTTGGCACGATAGTGCATCCGTCGCTTTATTTTTCGTTCCCTTATTGTATTGAATTTCATAATTGTACCCAAGCAATTTTGTGACCCATCGCTGCTGTGCCGGAGTGTGTATGCACTGTCCCATAAAGTATGGAAGGCTCCTTTAATCGGTTCGGATAATGAATCGTCTACCGATCAAATAAGGCCTCTACCTTATCATGGCATGTAGAATTGCTAGCATCTCTCTCTCATAAGTCGATAATTGCTGAGATTTTTACGATAAAGCCTTATTAAGATAGGCAATGGGACGTCCTTCTTGGATTAGTACAGCTCCTATGCCAACACCTGACGCATCACATTCAACAATGAATTCTTTGGTGAAGTCCGGTAGCGTTAGAACGGGTGCCATCATCATTGCTGTTTTCAATTTTTCAAAGAAGTGAGAGGAGCAGTGATCTTGCCATATCCGGCGATGAATCGACGATAATAACCAGTCAGCCCCAAAAATCCTCTCAATTTAGTGGTAGTAGTAGGAATAGGCCAAGCGGTCATACATGCAACCTTTTGAGGATCCGCCGTTACACCATCCGCTGAAATGATATGGCTTAAATACTCCACCTTTAGTACTCTTCATAGGCACTTAGACTTCTTGATCTTCAATTGGTTTTGCTCCAATAAATCCTCCAAATGTCGCCAATGCTCCAATTTAGTCCTGCTATACGTCAAAACATCGTCAAAATATACCAAGACATACCTTCGCAAGAGAGGCCGAAATATATCATTCATGAGGCCTTGGAAGGTAGCTGGAGCATTGGTGAGACTAAAAGGCATCACTTGGAACTCGTAATGCCCGTCCAGAGTTCGAAATGCCATTTTGTGCACATCCACCGGGTGAACTCTAATTTGATGATACCCGTCTCTCAAGTCAAGTTTACTAAATATAGTCGCCCCTACAAGCTCATCCAGCAACTCCTTGATAATCGGAATAGGATACTCATCCTTGACAGTAATAGCGTTTAGTGCTCGATAGTCGACACAAAATCACCATGTTCCGTCCTTTTTTCGCACCAATAACATGGGGGATGAGTATGAACTATGACTTGGTTGTATGAGGCCTTGCTCCAACATCTCGGCTACTATCTTTGAAATAACTTCTTTTTGTACAAGTGGATACCGATATGGCCTCACGTTAGCTAGTGCAGCCCCGAGTACAATCTTTATACGATGGTCTGTCGCTCTCCTCGGTGGCAACTCCTACGACTCCTCAAACAATCCAGAAAAGTTATCTAATAAATTAGACAATTCAATTATAGTATATGAACTTGTTTGAGGCTCATCTCTTGCTGGTCCTAACTGAAGAAGATATGCCAAATCATACGCACCAAGCAGCCCCACCATAGGCTGCATCGCAAGAATTGGCGAAGTCCGTACACCATCAAGCCACACAACACATTGAAAGCAAAGGCCCTTCGCTTTACGCTCCTCCACCTGGGCAGGTGTAAGAGTTCGAATGAGGGGGTCTAGTGCCTCCTCTAACAACGGAAGGTCCCAAAGGTGGTCGTGGTCTAGTAGTCACAGCCGCTGTTTTTGAAACCGTGGAATTTGCAGCTGGCGTTCTAGGTGCAAATCGCCTCTCTCGGTTGCCCCAATTGGTTTTCGCTGCCATCTTTAGTGCCCTATGTTTTTGTTCCATCCTCACAGCCTTCTCAAAGGCCTCCTCAAGAGTAGTAGGACATAGAGCACGAACATCCACTTGTATCTCCTCTCGCATCGCTAAAATAAATGTACTCATCAATGTACGTTCAGGCCACGGTGACTCACAACGACTACTAACTCTTTCAAACTCAGCTTGGTACTCCAATACGGTAGTCCTTTGAACCATCTTGCTTAATGTGGCAGCAAAATCTTCATATGCCGCTGTCCCAAATCTGCGTGTAATCCTCATACAAAAATCAGCCCATCCGGTAAATCCACCATTACGAATAATCGATCTATACCAATGCAATGCCGTTACTTGGAGGTGAAAGCTTGCCATCTGAACTTTTGCATCTTCCGCTGTACCTTGGAATTTTGGAAAGTCCAAACGTGCGGTTTGATACGATTCGGACTTCACCGACATCGTCTCAAGCTTGGATTTACCTTAGGATAAGATTGAGTTTTAGGATAAGATTGAGTTTTAGGAAAAGATTGAGTTTTAGGATAAGATTGTGTTTTAGGATAAGATTGAGTTGTTGGTTAGCCTATAAAAGTATGTGTAGGGCAACCAAAATTATTATTGATTATTGAGAATTGAGTTTGCCTTGCCTCCTTCATCTTCTTCGCTCCCGTTCCCTCAATCTCCCCGGCGACGCCGCTTCTAATCTCCCTCGACAGGCCAATCACCCTAGTCCCTTAGGAGTGGCCCTCTTCTCCCCCTTCTTCCAATTTATCCATCGCTATCCCTAACCTTTCCATCATCCATAACCCTTCCACCATCACTTTTACACCGGTGCCACCCCATCAACACCGGCCCTCCACAATCCACCATTACCTAGGATTTCGTGCCTTCATCCACGGAATCCAAAACAGAGTATCCTGACGTTCGTCCACTAAACGAACGATATTTCGAGATCCCCATCTCCGATTCGCCTGAAACTAGATCCGTTGGAAAGATCTTTTCCGGGCCTACAACATATCAAAATTTCACAGCGATCCAACGGCGGGATATTTCGAGATCTGATCTCAAAGTTCCGTGCAAGATCGTATAAATCTTGAATCAAAGCCATAGCACCAAAAGAGGGTTCGTAACAATCTGGTATCAGAGCCACCGTTCCTCGGACAAGCGCTTCCAATGACGATCACTCGATCTAATAGGAATACGGAAGAACCTAGTGTTCTATCCATGTTGGGGTCTATTTCCAAACAGATTGCCATCAACAAGCAAATAATGATGGAGATGATGCAGGAAATACGGGCATGGACGAAACCTTTTTCAACAAGCAAGGCAATCACAAGACAGCATTGGGAACCCTCCACAACATACCCAACATCCTCCACGGCCTCCCCGTTCATCACAAAAATAGGGGAAAGTTCGGCTATCCAGCAAGAGCGAGATTCTACACCTCGACCTATGGTCAGCCGCAACGAACTGCCACCAACTACAATGAGATCTGCAACCATTGTAGCAGCCCTCGGAACCTCCACATCTTCCCATGCACCGGAGACCTTGTCGACAAATCGCGAAGTGCTGGCTACGCCACACCTGGTCGCTGGATATCCCTCATCAGGAATCCTCATCGGTGGTGAAGGAGATGATCCGAAACCGCGAATTTCGACACTTGGGCTGCCTTTCACTAGCTCCCTTTGCAACCATAGTGAGTCGGCAACTAAGAAGAAATCGCATATGGCCTCCAGCGATCTTCTACCATTCTCCTCGGTCAATCGACAGTCGACCACGACAGCTTCATCACCAGCGATGACGTTGCAGCTCCCTGCCAAGCTACCACTCAAAGGAGAAGGCCACGATCTTCCACCCATGGCAGCTGAAAGTGCAGATGTGGCTGGACATCGAGGAGAAGAAGTTGAGGAGCAATATCATGCGGAGGACACGATGGCCAAAATCTCCCTCCACGCCTATTCGGGGACAACTGCGCCAAAGACATTGCGGGTGAACGGAGTAGTCAAGAAGACCACAGTGAGAATCTTGATTGACACCGGGTCCACCCACAACTTCATTGACAAGAGGCTCCTTAGGAAGATTGGGCTCGAGTCGGAACCCACGGAAGGGTTCGATGTGACGATTGGAGATGGCACCACCTTGCGAGCAGATTCTATTTGTGGAGGTGCAGAATTGAAGGTGCAAGGCCAAACTTTCACATTGGATCTTTATCCGTTGGCCTTGCAAGGTACCGATATTGTTTTAGGGACCCAATGGCTTCGGAGCTTGGGGCCCGTGACCTTTGATTTTACAAGCCTCACATTGACCTTTTGGAGAGATGATCACAGAGTGTTGTTGGATGGAAGTAAACCGCCGCTTGAACTTCCAAAAGAAAGGGAGCTCGCTTCTTTCTCGGCACCCACTTTTCCTTTCTTTTCAGATCTACGGAGAGCCAGTGCAGAGGATAGTGATCTGGTCCGACTCATGGAGGAGTTGAGAGAGAACCCCTCAAGCAACCCCGAGCACGAGGAGCGCAATGGGTTAGTACTAGAGCACGGGCGAATCAAGGTACCCCGAAACGAAGAGCTACGGAGGCTATTGATGGCACACTTCCATGATACTCCTATAGCAGGTCATGAAGGGGTATTACGTACTTACAAGCGGCTGGCCCAAAACTGTACTTGGACTGGGATGAAGACGGACGTGAAGAAGTATGTGCGTGAATGTCAAATCTGCCAACGAGCCAAATCGGAGGCACTCAAGCCTAGCGGGCTACTGCAACCACTACCTATACCAGAGCGTATTTGGGAGGATATCTCCATGGACTTCATCGAGGGGCTGCCGGAAGTTCGAGGACAATCGGTGGTGTTTGTTGTGGTGGATAGATTGAGCAAGTATGCACATTTCATAACATTGTCTCACCCGTTTTCAGCAAAAAGGGTTGCTGAAATTTTTGTTCGGGAAGTGGCACGCTTGCATGGGATGCCTAGGACTATCGTGTCAGACCGGGATCGCATCTTCATAAGTGAGTTTTGGTCCGAGTTCTTCAGATTGCAAGGGACTCAAATCAATCTTAGTTCAGCATATCACCCCGAGACGGATGGCCAAACCGAGGTGGTGAATCGTGGACTAGAGCAATACTTGCGATGCTTTGTGGCGGATCGACCAAAGGATTGGGTCAAATTTCTTCCCTGGGCTGAGTGGTCATACAATACCGCTCATCACTCAAGCATTGGCATGACCCCATTTGAGGCGGTTTATGGGCGCACTCCCCCTGTCTTGCGTGCCTACGATAGACTCGCGGCGACGGATAGGACTGAGCTTGACTTGGAGCTTGCTGATCGAGATGAAACATTGAGACGGCTCAAGACTCACCTAGCCACAGCACAAAACCGCATGAAGCAAACGCATGACAAAGGCAGACGTGAGCGAGAATTTGAGGTGGATCAATTGGTGTTCGTTCGAGCTCAACCGTATCGACAATCCACATTGAGACCCATTTTGAACCAAAAGTTGGGATACAAGTACTATGGTCCGTACCGAGTGCTACAACGAATCGGTCCAGTAGCTTACCGATTGGACCTACCTGAAGGAACCAGGATACATCCCGTCTTCCATGTCTCGGCATTGAAGGCCCAGATCGGGCCTAACCATGTAGTGGGTTCGACCTTACCCGAACCAATGGAGGAAGATGGCTCCACTGAGCCGGTTCGAGTCCTAAGTCGTAGGAGAAGACGCCAAGGATCCAGATTAGAGACTGAAGTGCTGATTGAGTGGTTGGGCAAACCTACTGACGAGTCTACATGGGAGCTAGAGGCAGACATCATGGATCGCTTCCCAAATTTCAAACCTTGAGGACAAGGTTGCGGAAGCGTGGTGGATTGATACGATTCGGACTTCACCGACATCGTCTCAAGCTTGGATTTACCTTAGGATAAGATTGAGTTTTAGGATAAGATTGAGTTTTAGGAAAAGATTGAGTTTTAGGATAAGATTGTGTTTTAGGATAAGATTGAGTTGTTGGTTAGCCTATAAAAGTATGTGTAGGGCAACCAAAATTATTATTGATTATTGAGAATTGAGTTTGCCTTGCCTCCTTCATCTTCTTCGCTCCCGTTCCCTCAATCTCCCCGGCGACGCCGCTTCTAATCTCCCTCGACAGGCCAATCACCCTAGTCCCTTAGGAGTGGCCCTCTTCTCCCCCTTCTTCCAATTTATCCATCGCTATCCCTAACCTTTCCATCATCCATAACCCTTCCACCATCACTTTTACACCGGTGCCACCCCATCAACACCGGCCCTCCACAATCCACCATTACCTAGGATTTCGTGCCTTCATCCACGGAATCCAAAACAGAGTATCCTGACGTTCGTCCACTAAACGAACGATATTTCGAGATCCCCATCTCCGATTCGCCTGAAACTAGATCCGTTGGAAAGATCTTTTCCGGGCCTACAACATATCAAAATTTCACAGCGATCCAACGGCGGGATATTTCGAGATCTGATCTCAAAGTTCCGTGCAAGATCGTATAAATCTTGAATCAAAGCCATAGCACCAAAAGAGGGTTCGTAACACGGTTCTGCCCCGAATAGCATTGTCAGGTTCGTGAAAGATCCTTGGTTCAGGTTTAAACCTTTGTGCATATTGATCACCTTCTCTAAATCCTCGAGCACGTCCATCACCATCTCTATAGGGATCAAGCTCATCCTTATAGTGCTAATCCTCCTCATCGACGAAGCGCACCGGTGCCTCATGCCTCTCGGGTTCCACCACCGCAGGTCTTGGGTTTTGTAATGGAGGTGGGGGATGATGTGAAGGCATAGATATGAGGGGATCATTGACACTCATATGACGCACCTGGACCTGTGGGGTATCGGTTCGATGGGGTCCCACCACTGGTCCTTCTTGACACTCCGTTCGTCGTCGAGGATATGACGAACCCAATTGATTCACGACATATTCCTTGAATTCATTGTGATCCTTTTGTATATTGTCAACTCTATGCAATAATGTTTGGAACATGTCCCTTAGTTCATCCATATTCGAACCCATAGACGTTGGTTGACTTTGTCCTATCGTGGTCGCTCCAAGGGAATCAGCCTCATGGTTAGAATCATCGTGCATTAAGTCCTCCCTTGTCGGTGTGCTCTCCATAGGTCTCCTTGTTGATGTCATCTTTCTTGTTTCAACCATTAATGGAGGTTTGAGGTTCGCTTGCTCTGATACCAATTGTTAGGCTCTGATACTAATTTGATAGGCTCTAATACCAATTGATAGGCTTTGATACCAATTTGCTAAAGCTCGGATACCAAATTGATGGGATCTAGAACCAAAAGATCGGCTACGAAATAATTCCTTAAGATCTGAATTTATTGCAAGAAGCAGTCCACGCAACCGTGGAAAAATATTCGTTAGATATTATTCGGTAGTTAGCAAATTACAAAACCAATTGGGTTGGATCCATATCTTCATAATCTACAACTTTCGTATTTACGCCCTTCGTAGATTTGAACTATAGCAGGGACGAAAATACAGAATAACGTGGGTGATAGTGGTGGTGACGGGTGGAGTGGATGCTAGGGTTATGGATGGGTATGCAGATAAGGGTGGATTGTGGAAGTGATTAAGGGAAGTAGACGAAGGGAACGAAGTGGTCGAGATCCCAAAAAAGAGGGCTGACTCGACAGTCGAGGGAGATTAAAAGCGAGGAGAAACCTTGCCAACGGTAGAGGTGGAAGGATGGTGAAGAGGGAGGAGTGAGGAATCTAGAGAGAAGATGAGAGGCAAGAAATCAAGAATCCAATAGCAATATAAAGTTGGGTGCCATCCGCATATTTATAGAGGCTAGCCAACAAGTCCTAAAACAATATGAAACCCTAACAAACCAACTAAACAAGTATTCCTTATCTTCTCCGAATACCTTTTGGATTAAGCTTTTGTTTTGTCATAGATATATTCCGAATCTAGAGAAGTCATGAATATTAAAGTTGTAGATCTAGAGGTTGTCGACCTTATCCAACTAGTTTGATATTATTTGGATATGTGTAGAATATTCTATAAATCTTTTTCTAAAACTGCGTAGAGCTGAATTTAGCTAATTAGATAAAATCCTAAGTGTGTCAATATGTTCATTTCATAGCATTGACGTAGTTGTTTTCAGCAAAAAAGGTTGCTAAAATTTTTGTTCGGGAAGTGGCGTGCTTTCATAAGATGCCTAAGACGATCGTGTTAGATCGTGATCGCATCTTCATCAGCAAGTTTTGGTCTGAGTTTTTCAGATTGTAAGGGACTCGAGCCAACCTTAGTTCAGCTTATCATCCTGAGACAGATGGCCAAACCGAGGTGGTGAATCACGGACTAGAGCAATACTTGTGATGCTTTGTGGTGGACCGACCAAAGGATTGGGTCAAATTCCTTCCATGGGCCGAGTGGTCATACAATACAGCTCATCACTCTAGCATTGACATGACTCCTTTTGAGGTAGTTTATGGGTGCACTCCCCTATCTTATGTGCCTACAATAGACTTGCGGCAGCGAATAGGATCGAGCTCGACTTGGAACTTGTTGATCTAGATTAAACTTTGAGATGGCTCAAGATTCACCTAGCAACAGCCCAAAACTACATGAAAATGACTCATGACAAAGGTCGGCGTGAAAGAGAGTTTGAGGTGGATAAATTGGTGTTTGTTCGAGCTCAACCGTACCGACAATCCACATTGAGGCCAATTTTGAACAAGAAGTTGGGTCACAAGTACTATGGTCCGTACCGAGTGCTACAACGAATCAGTCTAGTAGCTTACCGGTTGACCTACCTAAGAGAACTAGGATCTATCCGGTTTTCCATGTATCGGCATTGAAGGCCCAGATTAGGCCTAACCATGTGGTGGGTTTGACCTTGCTTGAACCAATAGAGGAAGATGGCCTAGCTGAACCAGTTCGAGTCTTAGGCCGTAGAAGAAGACGCCATGGATCTAGATTGGAGATCGAAGTGCTGATTGAGTGGCTAGGTGATACACTTAGTTAGGATCTTTTCTTATTGCATTAGGTGTTTATTTTCATTAAAATAAAATTCCTGTAGGTCACGTTCGAACACAGGTAGGGTTGTGTTCGAACGCCCTTGTGAACGCAAATACAGATAACGCATATTGTGCGTTCGAACGTGGTCATGCGAGTTCGAACGCCCGCATTCGAATGCCTGTATTGCGTTCACACATCTAGAGATGGGGCTTTTTGAGTGTGTTCGAATGCGATTGGGCGCGTTCGAATGCGATTGATGCAAATCCTCAAGAATTAGGGTTTCATATTATTTTAGGACTTGTTGGTTAGCCTTTATAAATATATGGATGGCAGCCAACTTTAGGATGTTATTGGATTATTGATTTCTTGCCTCCTATCTTCTTTCTAGACTTCTCTCTCTTCCCTCTTCACCATTCTTCCATATCTACTATTGGCAAGGTTTCTCCTCACTTCTAATCTCCCTCGACTGTTGAGCCACCCTCTTCTTTGGGATCTCGACTACTTCGCTCCGCTCGTCTACTTCCCTTAATCACTTCCACAATCCACTCTCATTTTCATACCCATCCATAACCCTAACATCCACTTCACCCGTCACCACCACCATCACCCACGTGATTTCGTGTTTTCGTCCCTGTTACAGTTTGAATTTGTGAAGGGCATAAATATGAAAGTTGTAGATCAGGAAATTATGGATCCAACCCAATTAGTTTTGTAATTTTTTGACTACTGGAGAATATCTAACTAATAGTTTCCCACAGTTGTGCGGATTGTTTCCTACAATAAATCCAGATCTTAAGGAATTATTCCGTAGCCGATCTTTTGGTTCCAGATCCCACCAATTTGGTATCAAAGTTTATCAATTTGATATCAGAGTCTAACACTAGGCAAGCACACTGACGAGTCTACTTGGGAGTTAGAGTTAGATATCATGGATCGCTTCCCTAATTTCACACCTTGACGATAAGGTTGCGGAAGCGTGGTGGATTAATAAGTTTTGGGCTTCACCGATGTCGTCTCGAGCATTGATATACTTTAGGGATGTTTTTGTTTCGTATTTTGCTGTTTAATTTTTAAAAAAAATAAGTTTTCTGTATGTCGCGTTCGAACGCGGGTGGAGTGCGTTCGAACACGCTTGTAAACGCCTGCATTAGGTTTGCACATTAGAGAGTGAAAAATGTCCATTCGAACACTGCGTTTGAACGTGCCTGCGAATGCCTGCATCGCGTTTGCACATATAGAGAATGCAAAATGTGCATTCGATTGCTGCGTTCAAACGCGCCTACGAACGCCTACATTACGTTCGCACATACAGAGAATGCAAAATGTGCGTTCAAAAGCGATCGGGCGCGTTCGAACGCGGTCGGCAAAAATCTACTGTTTTAGGGTTAATAATTATAATTTTTTAATTGTTTGGTTAGCCTCTAAAGGTGTGGATGGAAACCATGGAATTATTATTGAATGAATTTCATTTTGCCTTGTCTCCTTCGTCTTTTTCTCTCCCATTGTCTCGTTCCCCGGCGTTGCTACTTCTAGCCTCCCTTGACTAGCCAATCACCCTAGTCCCTTAGGGGTGACCCACTCCTCCCCCTTCTTCCAATCTATCTATCACCTTGCCCTAACCCCTTCCAGCATCCATAATCCTTCCATCTCCACTTACTCATCGGTGCCACTCCATTATCGTCAGTCTACCACCATCTATCAACACCTAGGATCTCGTGCCTCTATCCACAGATCCATAGAGGGACTCCCTGATGTTTATCTACTTTTCGGACTATATCTTGAGATCCCACCTACCGATTCGCTTGAAACTTAATTTTCTAGAAAGCTCTTTTCTGGAGCTACAACATATCAAAATCTCATATTGATCCGACGACATCATCTTTTGGGATCTATTTTCAAAGTTCTATGTTAGATCATATTGAGATTTGAAAATCAGAATAGATCGAGCCTTGGTCAAAAGGGGAGATCGTATCAATTTGTTTTCATTAAAATAAATTTTTTGTAGGTCATGTTCGAACGCAATTGGGGTCGTGTTTAAAAGCCTTTGCGAATATTTGCATTAGGTTCACAAAAATAGAGAACGCAAAATGCGCGTTCGAATGCAGTCGGGCAAATGATGGAATGCGGTAGAAATTGTTGGAGCACTTCCACCAAACTCCAAAGGCCGATCATGAGGGAGTCTTGAGGACTTATAGGAGGATATCATAGAGCTGCACGTGGCCAGGACTGAGGTGGGATGTGAGGAGTTTTGTCCGTGCTTGCAAAGTCTGTCAAAGGGCTAAGACAACCACATTGAAATCAGCCGGATTACTACAACCTCTATCAATACCTGACCGTGTTTGGGAAGACATTTCTATGGATTTCATAGAGGGTCTTCTACTGGTTTGGGGTTATTTAGTTATTTTTGTGGTCGTTGATAAGTTGAGCAAGTATGTGTACTTTTCTACATTATCACATCCATTTTCAACCAAGTTAGTGGCTAAAAATTTTGTTACAGATGTTGCTAGGTTACATGGCATGCCACGCATGATTATCTTAGATCAGGATCATGTATTTATGAGCGACTTTTGGATAGAGTTTTTTAGATTATGATATGATCTCCCCTTTTAGGCCAAGGCTCGATCTATTCTGATTTTCAGATCTGAACAGAATCTGACACGAAACTTTAGAAATAGATCCCAAAAGATGTCGCCATCAAATCGACGTAAGATTTTGATATGTTGTAGCCCTGAAAAAGAGCTTACCAGCATATCAAGTTTTAGGCAAATCGAATGTTGGGATCTCGAGATATCGTCCGATTAGTGGACGAATATCGAGGTGTCTGTCTTAGGATCTGTGGATGGAGGCACGAGATCCTAGATGATAGTGGATGGTGGTGGACCGGCGTTAATGGGGTGGCACTAGTGAATAAGTGGTGGTGGAAGGGTTATGTGTGAAGGAAGGGTTAGGGCAAAGTGATGGATAGATTGGAAGAAGGGAGAGGAGTGGACCACCCCTACGGGAATAGGGTGATTGGCCGGTCGAGGGAGGGTAGAAGTGGCGATGCTGAGGAAAGAGAGAACAAGAGAGAAGAAGACGAAGGAGACAAGGTGAAAACTCAATTCATTCAATAATTATTCCATGCTTGCCATCCACACCTTTAGAGGCTAACCAAACAATTCAAAAATGGCAATTATTAACCCTAAAACAATAGATTTTCGCCGATTGCATCCGAACGCGCTCGATCGTGTTCGAACGCACATATTTTGCTCTCTGGATGTGCGAACGCGATGCAGACGTTTGTAGGCGTGTTCGAACGCACATTTTGCACTCTTAGGATGTGCGAACCTGATGTAGGTCTTCACAAGCATATTCGAACGCACTCCACCCGCGTTCGAACGCAACATACAAAAAACTTATTTTTTTAAAGAATTAAATACTAAAATAAGAAATAAAGATATCCCTAAAGTGTATCCATGCTCAAGAAAACATCGGTGAAGTTTGAATCGTATCAATCCACCATACTTCCGCAACCTTGTCCTCAAGGTTTAAAATTAGGGAAGAGATATTTGAACTCTGACTTAAACTCCTCCATGATTTGATCCTCTATATTGGTTCCCCACATATCTAAAAATAGAGGAAAGGTTGGTGTTGAAAAGGAGGCGAGCTCACTTGTGTCCGATTGTGCGAAAGGGCATCGACCGCTCGGTTCTCGGTACCCTTTTCGTAGACTAGTTCATAGTCATACCCAAGGAGTTTCGTGACCCACCATTACTGTGTTGGGGTGTGCACACGTTGCTCCATGAAGTAGGGTAAGCTACGCTGGTCCGTGCAGATAGTAAACCGTTGGCCAATCAAGTAGGGTCTCCATTTAGTGATGGCGTGTAGAATTGCTAGCATTTCGCGCTCGTAGGTGGATAGTTGTCTTGACCGGTTTCACAATGCCTTGCTCATATATGCCACGGGCCTGCCCTCTTGCATCAAAACAGCTCCAATGCCCTCACCCGAAGCATCGCATTCCACCACAAAGGGCTTGTTGAAATTTGGTAGTGCTAGAACCGGTGCGGTAGACATGGCTGTCTTCAATGCTTTTAAGGCCTCCGTCGCTTTGCCCGTCCATTGAAACCCTCCTTTTCTGAGAAAGGAGGTCAGCGGGGCAGCAATCTTGTCGTAGTTGGCAACGAATCGCCGGTAGTACCCCGTCAACCCAAGGAATCCCCTCAATTCTCGCTGATTAGTGGGAATCGGCCAGTCCACCATACTCTTGATCTTACTTGGATCGGCTTCCACTCCTCTCGCTGAGATTATATGTCCCAAGTACTCCACTCGTGGCACTCCCCAAAAGCTCTTGCTCATCTTGACTTTTAATTGGTTTTGTCGTAAGATATTCAACACCTTACGCACATGCCGCAAGTGCTCGCTCCAATTCCTACTATACACTAGAATATCGTCAAAGAAGATGAGCACATACCGATGCAAGAGAGGCCTAAAAAGGGTCATTCATCAGCCCTTGGAAAGTAGTCGGTGCATTGGTGAGCCCAAACGGCATGACTCGAAACTCATAGTGGCCTTTGTGAGTTCGAAATACCGTTTTGTGCACATCTTCTGGGTCGACGCGGATTTGATGGTACCCTGCTCTTAAGTCAAGTTTGTTGAAGTAAGCTGACCCTGTAAGTTCATCTAGCAACTCCTCGATTTCTGGTATTGGATACTGGTCTTTGACGGTGATCACATTCAAGGCTCGGTAATCGACACAAAATCGCCAACTCCCATCTTTCTTCCGAACCAGCAACACCGGCGATAAGTAGGCACTTCTACTTGGTTGAATAATCACTTGCTTTAGCATCTCCACTACCAATTTGCTAAATCTCTTTCTTCTGGACATGCGGGTACTAATAGGGCCAAACATTTGCTGGTTCAGCCCCTGGAATGATTTGGATGCGATGGTGTGCCGACGGGTCGGTAGTAGTCCTCGGGGTTCCTCGAAGAGATCCTTGAATTCCTATAGCAGCTCTTGCATGTCAGCAGCTATTTCCCTTGGTGGTGGATGTTCTGGTTCAGCAACAGCCATTTGCAATAGTAGAGCTCGGTCCCCTACACAAGGAAGTCCCAAAAGTGGTTGCAATGTTAGCCTTTACTGCGGTTGGTTTCCATCCAGCAGCACTCTTCGACCATTTCTCCGAAATGTAAGTGTGAGGTTTGAAAAATCAAATGTTACGGGCTCCAAGCTTTGAAGCCAATGGGTCCCTAAGACAATGTCGGCACTTCGCAAGGCCAACGGATAAATATCCAATGTGAAAGTTTGGCCTTGCACTTTCAATTCCATATCTCCACAAATAAAATTTGCTCGCAATGTGGTGCCATCTCCAATTGTCATACCCGTTCGTGTTTTCTGACTTGAGGCCAATCTTCCTAAGAAGCCTCTTGTCAATGAAGTTGTGGGTGGACCCGGTGTCGATCAAAAGATTGTTTGATCAGTTCTACCGGAGCCATTGGAGGAGATAGAGATTGTAGAGCTAGTTCGTGTACTTGCTAGGAACCGACGACGACATGGTACCAGATTAGAGATGGAGATTTCAGTTGAGTGGCTTGGCAAGCCATCGGATGAGGCGACATGGGAGTTGGAGACTAACATTTTGGAGCGTTTTCCTGACTTTTCACCTTAAGGGCAAGGTGGGGAAAGCGTGGTGGATTGATACGAATTGGATCAAATCGGATCACATCAAAGGGAGATTAGGCTCAATGGATTGAGTCTAATTATCTTATTTAGTTATTTGGTTTAGTTAGAGTCTTATTAGGTTAGGATTTTATTTAATTAGCTAAATCCAACTCTGTGCAATTTTGGGAAAATATTCATAAAATATTCTACACATATCCAAATAATATCAAACTAGCTGGATAAGGTCGCCAATTGCTAGGTCTACATCTTTTATATTTATGACTTCTCTAGATTCAGAATCTATCTGCAACAAAATGAACCAAGAGGTAATCGGAGAAGATAAGGAATACTAGTTTAGTGATACGATTTGGACTTTACCGATGTCGTCTCGAGCATGGATTCACTTTAGGAGTGTCTTTGTTTTTTGTTTCAATGTTTAATTTCCAAGAAAATAAGTTTTCTGTAAGTCGCATTCGAACGCGGGTGGAGTGAGTTCGAACGCGGTTGTGAACGGGTTGTGAGAGTATGCATTGTGCATTCGAACGCCCCGTTCAAACGCAATGTGAATACCTGCACCACGTTCGTAAATCTAGAGAAGTGGGAAACTGGCACGTTCGATCGCATTTTTAAACGCCTGCATCGCGTTCGCAATTCTAGAGAAGAGCAAACTCGGTGCGTTTGAACGCGGTCGGGCGCGTTCGAACACTGTCGGCAAAATTGTATTGTTTAGGGTTAATTTTGAGTTGTTGTTTAGCCTCTAAAAGGATGTGGATGGCAACCAGAGGTCATGATTGATTATTGAAGAATTGAGTTTTGCCTTGCCTCCTTCGTCTTCTTCGCTCTCGTTCCCTCAATCCCCGGCAACTTGATCCAACAGCGTTCAAACGTCCTTTCCAAGCGCTACAACATATCCAAATTTCACACAAATCCAACAGCGGCATCTTTCGAGATCTTATTTCAAAGTTCCATGCCAGATCGAGTTCAAATCAGAGAATTGGAAGAGATCGAACCTTAGCCTAAAGGGAGATCATATCATTTAGGTTGGTTTGTTAGGGTTTCATATTGTTTAGGACTTGTTGGTTAGTCTCTATAAATATGTGGAAGGCAACCAACTTCATTATGCTATTGGATTTTTGATTTCTTGCCTCCTATCTTCTCTCTAGACTCCTCCGTCCTCCCTCTTCACCATTCTTCCACCTCTACCATTGGCAAGATTTCTCCAAAAATTTCAGCAACCCTTTTTGCGCTTCTAATCAAGTACAGTTTTCCCTCTATAGGAGTCATGGAAGTGTGACATGTTGAGTCAAATCCAACAGCGGCATCTTTCGAGATCTTATTTCAAAGCACTTTTCCATGCCAGATCGAGTTCTAAATTTCGGATCATCTCCTTCACCACTGGAGATCATATCATTTAGGTTGGTTTGGGATCTCTATAAATATGTGGAAGGCAACCAACTTCATTATGCTATTGGATTTTTGATTTCTTGCCTCCTATCTTCTCTCTAGACTCCTCCGTCCTCCCTCTTCACCATTCTTCCACCTCTACCATTGGCAAGATTTCTCCTCGCTTCTAATCTCCCTCGTCTGTTGAGTCACCCCTCTTCTTTGGGATCTCGACCACTTTGTTCCCTTTGTCTACTTCCTTTAATCACTTCCACAATCCACCCTCATCTCCATACCCATCCATAACCCTAACATCCACTCCACCCGTCACCACCACCATTATCCACGTTATTCCATATTTTTGTCTGGCTACAGTTGGAATCTGCGAAGAGCATAAATACAAAAGTTGTAATCTCCAATATCTGACAAATAGTTTCCTATAGTTGCACAGACTAATTCGGGTAATATCTTGAAGGAATCTTAGCGTAGCCTATCTTTGGTTCTAGATCTTATCAATTTGGTATCAGAGCCTATCAAGTGGTAGTAGAGCAGGCAAACCTCAGACCTCCATTAATTGTTGAAACAAGGAAGATGACATCAACAATGAGACCTATGAAGAGCACATCGACAAGGGAGGACTCAATGCACGACGATCCTAACCGTGAGGCCGATTCCTTTGGAGCGACCATGGTAAGACCGAGTCAACTAACGTCTATGGGTTCAAATATGGATGAACTTAGGGGCATGTTCCAAATATTGTTGCATAGAGTTGATGACATGCAAAAGGATCATAATGAATTCAAGGAATATGTCCTAAATCGATTGGGTTCGTCATCTTCTCGATGATGAATAGAGTTTTAAGAAGGACTAGTAGTGGGACCCCATCGAACCGATACCCCCACAGGTGTAGGTGCATCATATGAGTGTTAATGATCCCCTTTTACCTATGCCTTCACATTATCCCCCACCTCTATTAAAAATGATACGATCTTTCCTTTTGGCTATGGAGCTCTGATACCAGCTTGATACGATCTCTCCTTTAGGGTTAAGGATCGATCTCTTCCGATTCTCAGATCTAGACTAGATCTGGCATGGAACTTTGAAATAAGATCTCAAAATATTCCGTCATCGAATCAACATGAAATTTTGATATGTTGTAGCCTCGTAAAAGAGCTTTCCAACAAATCAAGTTTCAGACGAATCGGGGTTGGGGATCTCGAGATATCATTCGTTTAGTGGACGAACGTCAGGATGATCTATTTAGGATCCGTGGATGGAGGCATGTGATCCTAGGTAATGGTGGATAGTGGAGGACTGGCGTTAATGGGGTGGCACCGGTAAAAAGTGGTGGTGGAAGGGTTATGGTTGATGGAAGGGTTAGGGCAAGTGTTGGATAGATTGGAAGAAGGGGGAGGAGAGGGCCACTCCTAAGGGACTAGAGTGATTGGCCGATCGAGGGAGGTTAGAAGCGGCGTCGCCGGGGATTGAGAGAACGGGAGCGAAGAAGACGAATAAGGCAAGGCAAAACTCAATCTCAATATTCAATAATCAATTCTGACTTTGGTTGCCATCCACATCCTTTTAAAGGCTAACCAACAACTCAAAATTAACCCTAAAAATACAATTTTTGCCGACCGCGTTCGAACTCGCCCGACCGCACGATCGAACGTGCCTCTCGATATTTGCGAACGCGATGAAGGCGTTCATAGTGCGTTCGAACGCGGTGCACTCTCTTCACCAATGTTTACAACCCCGTTCACAAACCGCGTTCGAACGTGACTTACAGAAAACTTATTCTAATGGAAATTAAACACTAAAACATGAAACACAAACACTCCTAAAGTGAATCCATGCTCGAGACGACGTCGGTGAAGTCCGAATCGTATCAATCCACCACGCTTCCGCAACCTGATCCTCAAGGTTTGAAATTTGGGAAGCAATCTCTGAACTCTGACTCAAGCTCTTCCATGGTATGATCTTTTGCATTGGTTACCCACATATCTAAAAATAGAGGATATGTTGGTGCTGGAAAAGAGGCAAGCTCACTTGTGTCCGGTTGGCGTGAAAGAGCATCGGCCGCTCGATTCTCAATCCCCTTTTTGTAGACTAATTCGTAGTCATACACGAGGAGTTTTGTGACCCACCGTTGTTGGGCTGGGGTGTGCACACGTTGCTCCATGAAGTAGGGTAAGCTACGCTGGTCCGTGCGGATAGTAAACCATTGGCCAATCAAGTAGGGTCGCCATTTGGTGACGGCGTGTAGAATCGCTAGCATTTCGCGCTCGTAGGCCTGTCGCGACTAATTTGACAATGCTTTGCTCATATATGCCACGGGTCTGCCCTCCTGCATCAAAACTGCTCCAATGCCCTCACCCGAAGCGTCGTATTCCACCACAAAGGGCTTGCTAAAATCTAGTAGTGCTAGAACCGGAGTGGTAGACATGGCTGTCTTCAAGGCTTCATCTCTATCAGCAAGTTCCAAGTCAAGCTCGGTCTTATCCGCCGCCGCAAGTCTATCGTAGGCACACAAGACAGGGGAAGTGCGACCATAAACCGCCTCAAAGCGGGTCATCCTTAGTCGAGCTTGGATACTTGTACTCCTACTGGCCCAAGGTGGAATTTGAGTCCGTCTACATTGAATCCACTTGGTCTCAGGTGGTCTAACCAATTGACTCAATGTCAGTCTGCAATGGAAATCTGGTGCATCCGATTGCGCTCGGGGGGTCGAGTTAGATGCAGTTGGTGGGTCCGGATTTGGTCCTCCCAATGACTCAAGTAATCTTAGTTTTCCTTTTTCTTTTATTTTTTGTTGACCAAGAAATAGGTTTATATGTAGAACCGGGACTATGTTCGAAATCCAGTCTGAACCGAATACCTTCCTCTGTCATCTTTGGTCTCTCTCTTTTTGAGAGAAGATTTTCTACCCCGCTTGACTATGAAGAGCTTCGAGTGAGAGATCAGAGAACTTATTTCATATACTGGTGCTGATCTGGTTTTTCTGAATGTTGGTTGTGCTGATAATCATTTTGCCCACTCCATGGATTAGGATCCAAGTCAAATGTATCTTGGTATAAGCAAACTCGACTTAAGTCAAGTAGAGGGTTTTTGATCATGCCTCTTATTTGACTTAACCGAGTCCCAAAGTCCAGAGCTGACTCATGCTCAAGTTGACCCCTTTGGCTCATAGGTCCAACCTAGCTCTTGTCTAGCAATTCCACTTGGTCAAGCCCAACCATGTAGCCATCTTGAAATTTTAACCACTTGGGGTTTTCAAAAAAATTTGAAACCCCTAATATTTCTCCCATAATTTCATCTCCATCAGCCGTTGCCATAGGAGTTACCTTGGCACGTGGCAGCCTTGGCTGAGCAGTGACCACCTCCAGTAGTTGCTTTAGCAAGGTTCCCGACGGTGTGGCGGTAGTCGGCGGTGATGGAAGGTCGAAGTTGGCCCAAAAAATGAAATCTTCAGGTCCTTCTTCTCTATCCCATTGCCACCATGGCAAGGAGCCTTTGGCCATCTGGATTTCTATAATAGTTGCTGGTGAGGTCCCTCTTGGGTGGCGGCGGTTGACTGTTGTGGAAGGCTGAGGTTGACAAAATTAAAATCTTCATCTCCTTCTTCATTTTGTCACAGCTATAGCAGGGAGCTTTCGGCCGTATGGGTGACAAAAGCAGCAGCCCGCGAGGTCTTTACGGGGCTGTCAACAGTCGGTGCTGCCATGGGTGGAAGATCATGGCCTTCTCCTTTGAGTTGTAGCTTGGCAGGGAGCTGCAACATCATCGCCGGTGACGACGCTATCACGGTCGACTGTCGATTGACCGAGGAGAATGGTGGAAGGTCGCTGGAGGCCATATGCGATCTCTTCCTAGTTGCTGACTCGCTGTGGTTGCAAAAGAAGGTGGTGTAAGGCGGCCCAAGTGTCGGAGCTCGTGGTTCCGGATCATCACCCTCACCACTGATGAGGATTCCTGATGAGGGATATCCAGCAGCCATGCGTGGTCTTCCTCCATTCAACAGTGATTCGCATGGTTGTTGACTCGTCGAAGAATTCCATTTTGACGTCAAAAGAACCTTTCCAACCGTCGAGCTCGTCGGAGGAAACTGTTGCCTTGAAGCTGGACTCTTCGCCGTTTCTGTAGGGATCAGGAATGGTGTAGCCAGCACTTCGCGGTTTGTCAACGAGGTCTCCGGTGCATGGGAAGATGTGGAGGTTCCGAGGGCTGCTACAATGGTTGAGGATCTCATTGTAGTCGGTGGCAGTTCGTTGCGGCTGACCATGGGTCGAGGTGTAGAATCTCGATCTTGCTGGATAGCCAAACTCTCCCCTACTTTTGTGATGAACGGGGAGGCCGTGGAGGATGTTGGGTATGTTGTGGAGGGTTCCCCATGCTGTCTTGTGATTGCCTTGCTTGTTGAAGAAGGTTTCGGCCATGCCCGTATTTCCCATATCATCTCCATCATTATTTGATTATTGATGGCCATCTGTTTGGAAAGAGACCCCAACACGGCTTGAACGCTAGGTTCTTCCGTATTCCTGTTAGATCGGGTGGTTCCGCGGTTGGAAGTCCCCGCAATCGTTTCCCCCTCCTCTATTGGGAGAATCTCTTCTTCATCATCTCGCCGTGCAGCCATGGCTCTGGTGGTCGTCATAGGAAGCGCTTGTCCAAGGAATGGTGGCTCTGATACCAAGCTTGATACGATCACGCCTCGGGCTATGGAGCTCTGATACCAAGCTTGATACGATCACGCCTCAGGCTATGGAGCTCTGATACCAGCTTGATATGATCTCTCCTTTAGGGCTAAGGATCGATCTCTTCCGATTCTCAAATCTGGACTAGATCTGGCACGGAACTTTGAAATAAGATCCCAAAATATTCCGCCGTCGGATCGATGTGAAATTTTGATATGTTGTAGCCTCGTAAAAGAGCTTTCCAAAAAAATCAAGTTGCAGGTGAATCGGGGTTGGGGATGGTGGTGGATCGACGTTAATGGGGTGGCACCGGTGAATAAGTGGTGGTGGAAGGCTTATGGGTGATGGAAGGGTTAGGGCTTGTGTTGGATAGATTGGAAGAAGGGGGAGGAGTGGGCCCCTCCTAAGGGACTAGGGTGACTGGCCAAACGAGGGAGGCAAGAAGTGGCGTCGCCGGGGATCGAGAGAACGGGAGACAAGAAGACGAAGGAGATAAGCCAAAAACCAATTTATCAATAATGACTCCATGGTTGCCATCCACATCCTTTAGAGGCTAACTAAATAATTCAAAAATAACCCTAAATAGTACATTTTCACTGACCGTGTTTGAACGCGCCCGATTGCATTCGAACGCACCTATTTCCCTCTTCTCTGGATTTGCGAACGTGATGCAGACGTTCGCAGCGCGTTCGAACGCACCTATTTCCCACTTCTCTGGTTTTGCGAACACGATGCAGGCGTTCACAGCATGTTTGAACGAGGCGTTCGAACGCACAATTCGCACTCTCTGGATGTGCGAACGTGATGCAGGCATTAATAATTACCATTTTTGAATTGTTTGGTTAGCCTCTAAAGGTGTGGATGGCAACCATGGAATCATTATTGATGAATTGAGTTTTTGCCTTGTCTCCTTCGTCTTCTTTGCTTCTATTTTTTCAATCCTTGGCGGCGCCGCTTCTAACCTCCCTCGACCAGCCAATCACCCTAGTCCCTTAGGAGGGCGGCCCACTCCTACTCTTTCTTCCAATCTATCTATCATCTTGCCCTAACCCTTTCCATCATCCATAACCCTTCCACCACCACTTACTCACCGGTGCCACCCCATTAACGCCGGTCTACCACCATCCACCATCATCTAGGATCTCGTGCCTCTATCCACGGATCCTAAGATAGACCCGTTGACGTTCATCTACTAATCAGATGATATCTCAAGATCTCTAAATCCGATTCGATTGAAACTTGATTTATTGGAAAGTATTTTTCTGGGGCTACAACATATCAAAATCTCACATCAATCCGACGACAACATCTTTCAGGATCTATTTTCAAATTTCCGTATAAGATCTTGTTCAGATCTGAAAATCGGAATAGATCGATTCTTGGCCCAAAAGGGGAGATCGTATTAGGTTGCTATCCACCACACCTTTAGAGGCTAACGAAACAATTCAAAAATGGCAATTATTAACCCTAAAACAGTAGATTTTTGTCGATCGTTTCGAAAACGCCCGATCGCGTTCGAACGCGGCCATATTTCGCACTCTCTAGATGTGCGAACGCGATGTAGGCGTTTGTAAGTGTGTTCGAATGCATATTTCGCACTATCTAGATGTGCGAATCTGATGCAAGCGTTCACAAGCGCGTTTGAACGCACTCTACCCTCGTTCGAACCCGACATACAGAAAACTTATTTTTTTTAAGAATTAAATGCTAAACAAGAAACAAAGACATCCCTGTATCCATGCTCGAGACAACATCAGTGAAGTCCGAATTGTATTAGGTTATAAGGGCCTTGATTGAACCTTAGTTCAGCCTACCATCCATAGACAAATGGCTAAACCGAGGTGGTCAATCGAGGCATTGAGTAGTACTTAAGGTGCTTTGTTTGAGAGATGCCGAGAAGATGGTTGGAGTTTTTACCGTGGGCGGAGTTGTCTTACAACACCACCTACCATAGCAGCATTGGTATGACTACGTTCGAGGTGGTATATGGGCGCACGATTCCGACATTACGCGCTTATGATCTAGTGGCATTTGCAGATCGGACGGAGGTGAAATTAGTTTTGATGGATAGAGACGCCATATTGAGAAGGTTGCGCGCCCATCTTAAACTTGCTCGAAACTGTATGAAGCAAGTTTATGATCGCAGCCATAGGGAGTAGGAGTTTGACATCAGTAGTTGGAGACGGAGTGGCTTAGCAAGCCATTCGATGAGGTGACATGGGAGTTGGAGACGGATATCTTGGAGCGTTTTCTTGACTTTACACCTAGGATCTTGTGCCTCCATCCATGGATTTATAGAACGGACTCCCTAATATTCGTCTACTTATTTGACATATCTCTAGATCCCACAATTTAATTTTCTTAAAATTAGATTCGTTGGAAAACTCTTTTCCAGGGCTACAGCATATCAAGATTTTACATTGATCCAACGGCGATAACTTTCAGAATTCTCTTCCAAAGTTCCGGGCCAGATCTTATCTAGATCTAAAAACGGGATAGATCAAACCTTGAGGGCAAGGTGGGGAAAGCGTGGTAAGCTAATACATTTAGTTAGTATCTTTTCCTACTGCATTAGTTGTTTATTTTCATTAAATAAAATTGCTGTAGGTCGCGTTTGAATGCAGGAGGGGTCGCGTTCAAATGCCCTTGCAAACGCTTGCATCAGGGGTGTTCGAACGCCTGATACAAAGGACGCGAAAAGGGCATTCGAACGTGGTCGGGCGCATTCGAATGCCTGCATTGCGTTCACACATACAGTGAACGCCTTTTGTGCATTTAAATGTGATCGAACGCATTCGAACAAAATCGGTGGGATTACACTAGGATTAGGGTTAATTTATGTTATTAGGGTTTGTTGGCTAGCCTCTTTATCCAAATTTATTATGCTATTGGATTATTGATTTCTTGCCTCCTATCTTCTTTCTATTGTCTCTCCCTCCTCTCTCTTCACCAACCTACCACCTCTACCGTTTGTAAGGTCTCTCATAACTTCTGATCTCCCTCATCTATCGAGTCCTCTCTCTTCTTTGGGATCTCGACCACTTCTTTCCCTTTGTCTATATCCTTTAACCACATCCACCATCCACCTTCATCTCCATACCCATCAATAACCCTAACATCGACTCCACCTGTCACTACCACCATCGCCCGCATTATTTTGTGTTTTCGTCCCAGTTGTAGTTCGAATATGCAAAGGGCGTAAATACAAAACTTGTAGATCAGAAAATTGCAAATTTAATCCACGATTTCATAGGACGGATTTTATAATTTTCTGCATATCAAAGGATATTTGGTGAATAGTTTTCCATGATTACGTAAGCTGATTCCTATAATAAAGTCAGATCTTGAAGAAATCGTTCCGTAGCCTATCTTTTGGTACCATAACCCATCATTGGACTTTCCAAAATTCCAAGGCAGTGATCTAACGGACTAGGTGTTTCAAGTGGAGCAATACTTTAATTGTCAAGGGACAGTGGAGGACGCAAAAGTCCAAGATGGCCAGCTTTCACCTCCAAGGAACAGCATTGCATTGGTATCGATCAGTTATTCGTAGTGGAGGATTTACCGATTGGGCTGATCTTTGTAGGAGGATTACATGCAAATTTGGGATAGCGGCATATGAAGATTTTGCTACCACTTTAAGCAAGATGGTTTAGAGATGGCCGTATTGGAATACCAAGCTGAATTTGAAAGAGTTAGTAGTCGTTGAGAGCCACCTTGGCCCGAACCAACATTGATGAGTGATACACTTAGTTAGGATCTTTTCTTATTGCATTAGGTGTTTATTTTCATTAAAATAAAATTCCTATAAGTCGCATTCAAACGCAGGTCGAGTCGCGTTCGAACGCCCTTGTGAACGCCTGTGTCGAGTTCACAAAACCAGAGAAAGGGCTTTTTTGAGTGCGTTCAAACGCGATCGCGCGCGTTTGAACGCGATCGATAGGAATCCTCTAGAATTAGGGTTTCATATTATTTTAAGACTTGTTGGCTAGCCTCTATAAATATGTGGATGGCAACCAACTTCATTATGCTATTGGATTCTTGATTTTTTTGCCCCCTATCTTCTCTCTAGACTCCTCCCTCCTCCCTCTTCACCATCCTTCCACATCTACCGTTGGCAAGGTTTCTCCTTGCTTCTAATCTCCCTCAACTGTCGAGCCACCCCTCTACTTTAGGATCTCAGCTACTTTCTTTTCTTCATCTACTTCCCGTAATCACTTCCACAATCCACCCTCATCTCCATACGCATCCATAACCCTAACATCCACTCCACCAGTCACCACCACCTTCACCTGCGTTATCAATGAGTATATTTATTTCATGGCTGCGGGATGAGATACAAGCGGATGTTCGTGCATTTTGTCCTACGACCCTTGAGGAGGTCTTTGAGAAGGCCGTGAGGATGGAGCAAAAGCATAAGGCTCTCAAGATGGCAGCAAAAACAAGTTAGGGCAACCGAGATGGGCGGTTTGTGCCTAGAACAACAACTGAAAATTTTGCGAGTTTAAAGACAGCGATTGCTTGCTAGTACTAGACAACGACCACATTTAAGACCTTCTTCCAATGTTAGAAGAGGCATAAGATCTCCCGTTTGAACTCTCATACCTACCTAGGTGGAGGAGCAAAGAGAAAAGGGCTTTTGCTTTCGATGCGATGAACATTTTAACCCTAACGAATATTTTTCCATGGTTGCGTGGACTGCTTCCCATAATAAATTCAAATCTTAAGGAATTATTTTGCAGCCGATCTTTTGGTTCTACATCCCATCAATTTCGTACCCGAGCTTTAACAAATTAGTATCAGAGCCTATCAATTGGTATCAGACCTTATCAATTGGTATCAAAGCCTATCACCTTGCTCCAATATCTCGGCTACCATATTTGAGATAATTTCTTTTTGCATGTGTGGATACCGATATAACCTCACATTCGCCGATGTAACCCCAGGTTCAATCTCTATGCGATGGTCCGCCGTTCGCCTTGGTGGCAACTCCTGTGGCTCTTCAAATAGTCCAGAAAAGTTATCTGATAAATTAGTCAATTCAATGGTAGTATCTGGACTCATTTGAGGCTCATCTTCTACTGGTCCTAACTGAAGAAGATAGGCCAAATCATGTGCACAAGGCAGCCCCACCACAGGCTGCATCGTAGGAATCAGCAAAGACCGAATGCCATCAAGCTGCACATCTTTGTTTCCTTGTTTAAATTTCATCCACATGCTATAGAAATCAAATGTGACGGGTCCCAAACTCTGTAACCACTAAGTGCCAAGGACAATGTCTACTCCTCGCAGCCCCAACGGATACAAGTCTATAATGATGTCGTGTCCTCGCATTCGTATACTGACCCGGCGACACAAGCTCTCTACCTTAAGCTTCGTGCTGTTTCCAATAGCAACGTCAAATCCCGTGGTCGATTCAGCATCCAAATCCAATCTCCTCACAAATGTCTCATCTAGAAAGTTCTGTGTACTCCCCGAATCAATGACGTTGTGCACACAATGCTTTCTAACGAGTCCGTCTACTCGTAATGTCCTCGGCGCGAAAGTACCCGAATATGCATGCATCGATATTTATGCTTGGATATCTTCCTCCACGCCCTCCTCAATGGCCTCCTCTTGGACCTCCTCTGGACACACCTCATCATCCTCCTCAAGACCGTCGATGAGCATCACACTCTCGTTCGATTTAGAACACCGATGACCGGGGGTGAAACGCTCATCACATCGAAAACAAAGGCCCTTCACTCTTCGCTCCTCCACCTGGGCAGGTGTAAGAGTTCGAACGGAGGGTCTTGTGTCTCCTCTAACATCGGAAGAAGGCCTCAAAGGTGTTCGTGGTCTAGTACTTATTGCCGTTGTTTTTGAACCCAAAGAATTTCTAACCGGCGTTCTAAGTGCAAACCGCCCATCTTGCATGCCCCAATTGGTTTTCGTTGCCATCTTTAGAGCCTTATGCGTTTGCTCCATCGTCACGGCCTTCTCAAAGGCCTTTTCAAGAGTAGTAGGACAAAGAGCACGAACATCCGCCCCTATCTCATCCCGTAGCCCTGAAATAAATATGCTCTCCAATATGGTCATCCTTTGAACCATCTTGCTTAATGTGGCAGCAAAATCTTCATATGCCGCTGTCTCAAATTTGCGTGTAATCACTCATATAAAAGTCAGCCCATTCGGTAAATTCTCCACCACGAATAACCAATCTATACCAATGCAATACCATTCCTTGGAGGTGAAAGCCTGCCATCTGGATCTTTGTATCTTCTGCTGTATTTACAATCAAAATATTGTTCAACTTGAAACACCCAATCGGTTGGATCACCGCCTTGGAATTTTGGAAAGTCCAAGCGTGCGGTTCTCCCCCGAGTAGCATTGTCGAGTTCGCAAAAGATCTTTGGTTCTGGTCTAAACCTTTGTACATGTTGATCACCTTCTCTAAATCCTCGAGCACGTCCATCACCATCTACAAAGGGATCAACCACATCTTTAAAGTGCCAAACCTCCTCATCGATGAAGCGCAACCGTCGAGTCTTGGGTTTTGTAATGGAGGTGGGGGATGATGTGTAGGCATAGGTAAAAGGGGATCATTGATACTCACATGACGCACCTGGACCTATGGGGTTATCGGTTGAATGAGGTCCTGCTGCTAGTCCTTCTTGAAGCTCCGTTCGTCGTCGAGGAGACGACGAACCTAATCGGTTCATGACATATTCCTTGAAATCATTGTGATCCTTTTGAATTGCGTCATCTCTATGCAGCAATGTTTGGAACATGCCCCTAAGTTCATCGGCCAAGCCCAAATTCACACCCATGGACGTTGGTTGACTCGGTCCTACTGCAGTCGCTCCGAAGGAATCGGCCTCACGGTTAGGGTTATCATGAATTGAGTCTTCCCATATTAGTATGCTCTCCATAGGTCTCCTTATTGATGTCATCTTTCTTGTTTCAACCAAGAGGTCTGTGATTCGCCTGCTCTAATACCAATGATAAGTTCTGATACTAAATTGATGGGTTCTTGTACCAAAAGGTCGGCTACGGAATAATTCCTTTAAGATTTGAATTTATAGTAGAAAGTAGTCCACGCCGTGGAAAAATATTCGTCAGATATTCCCCTGTAATTAGAAAATTACGAAACTAAGTGTATTAGATTTGTATCTTCCTAATCTACAACTTTCGTATTTAGCCCTTCGCACATTCAAACTGCAACTGGGACAAAAACATGGAATAATGTGGGTGATGGTGGTGGTGAGGATGGAGTGGATGTTAGGTTTATGGATAGGTATGGAGATAAAGGTGGATGGTGGATGTGATTAAGGGATATAGACGAAGGGAACGAAGTGGTCGAGATCCCAAAGAAGAGGGGTGACTCGATAGATGAGGGATATTAAAAGTTAGGAGAAACCTTACCAACGGTAAAGATGGAAGGATAGTGAAAAGGGAGGAGAGAGAGAGTCTAGAGAGAAGATAGGAGGTAAAAAATCAATAATCCAATTACATAATAAAGTTGGCTGTTATCCACATATTTATAGAGGTTATCCAACAAGTCCTAAAATAACAAGTAACCCTAATTCTAGAGGATTCCCGTCAATCGTGTTCGAACGCACAATGCGGGCGTTCGAACGCACAATGCGGGCATTCGAACGCACTTTGCGGATTCTCTATATTTGTGAACCTGATGCAGGCGTTCGTAAGGGCGTTCGAATGCGACCCCACTTGCGTTTGAACGCGACTTATAGGAATTTTATTTTAATAAAAATAAACTACTAATGCAGTATAAAAAGATCCTAACTAAGTGTATCAGAATGATATATTTCGGCTTCTCTTGTGAAGGTATATTTTGGTATTCTTTGACGACATTCTAGCATATAGCAGGACTGAATTAGACCATTGGCAGCATTTGGAGGATGCAAGTGCCTATGGGGAGTACAACAAGTGGAGTATTTAGGCCACATCATCTTAGTGGAAGGTGTAGCGACGGATCCTCAAAAGGTAGCATGCATGACCGCTTGGTTGATTCCTACTACCACCATAGGATTGCAAGGATTCTTGGGGCTGATCGGATATTATCGTCGCTTCATCGCCGGATACGGCAAGATCACTGCTCCTCTCACTTTTTTGTTAAAGAATGACTCTTTTAGATGGATGGATGAAGCCACTATAGCCTTTGAAAATCTGAAAGCAGTAATAACGACGGCTCACATTCTAGCGCTACCGAACATCACCAAAAAGTTCATTGTGGAATGTGATGCGTCGGGAGTTGGCATAGGAGCTGTACTAATGCAATAGTAAGGCTTTATCACAAAAATCTCAGCAATTATCGACTTACGAGAGTGAGATGTTGGCAATTCTGCATGTGGTAACAAAGTGGAGGCCGCCTTATTTAATTGGTAAGCAATTCATTATCCGAACCGATAAAAGGAGCCTTCCATACTTTATAGGACAGCATATTCACACTCTGGCACAGTAGAGATAGGTCACAAAATTGCTAGGGTATGGCTATAAAATTCAATATAAGAAAGGAACAGAAAATAGAGTGGCAAATACACTATCACACTAACCCGATACTACTGAGCTTGTAGCCTATTCTTTACCTATATTTCCTTTTCTTGACCAGCTAAGGTATGCATGTACATCTGACCTAAATATTTTGAGATTGTTACAAGAGGTGCTGGATGATCCGAAGCACCATCTAGAGTTGGAGAATCGAGGTAGTTTGCTACTGGACCGCGGATGTATTTGGGTGCCCGCAAATGATGTATTGCAGCAGAAATTGTTGGAGCACTTTCACAAAACTCCAAAGGCTGGTCATGAGGGTGTCTTGAGGACTTATAGAAGGATATCTTAGAGTTGCACGTGGCTAGGATTGAGCCGAGATGTGAGGAGTTTTGTCTATGCTTGCGAAGTTTGTCTAATAGGTTCTGATACCAATTTGATGAGGTCTGATACCAAATTGATAGGCTCTGATACCAATTTGATAGGCTGTGATACCAATTTAATGTGCTCTGATACCAATTGTTAAGCTTTGATACCAAATTGATGGGTTCTTGTACTCAAAGATCGGTTACGGAATAATTCTTTAAGATCTGAATATATTGTAAGTAGTCCGTCAAACTGTGGGAAAATATTCGTCAGATATTCTTCGATAGTCATAAAATTACGAAACCAATTGGGTTAGATCTGTCACTTCCTAATCTACAACTTTATTATTTACGCCCTTCACAGATTGGGACTGAAACTGGGATGAAAACACGAAAGAACGTGGGTGATAATGGTGGTGACATGTGGAGTGGACGTTGGGGTTACGAATGGTTATGAAGATGAGGGTGGATTGTGGATGTGATTAAGGAAAGTAGACAAAGGGAACGAAGTGGTCGAGATCCCAAAGAAGAGGGGTGACTCGACAGACGAGGAAGATTAGAAGTTAGGAGAAACTTTGCCAATGGTAGAGGTGGAAGGATGGTGAAGAGGGAGGAGGGAGAAGTTTAGAGAGAAGATAGGAGGTAAGAAATCAATAATCCAATTCCATAATGAAGTTGGCTGCCATCCACATATTTATACAGGCTTGCCAACAAGTTCTAAAACAATATGAAACCTTAACAAACCAACTAAATCAGTATTACTTATCTTCTCCGATTACCTCTCAGATTAAACTTTCATTTTGTCATAGATAAATTCAGAATCTAGAGAAGTCATAAATATCAAAGTTGTAAATTTGGAGGCTGGCAATATGAAACCTTAACAAACCAACTAAATCAGTATTACTTATCTTCTCTGATTACCTCTCAGATTAAACTTTCATTTTGTCATAGATAAATTCAGAATCTAGAGAAGTCATAAATATGAAACCTTAACAAACCAACTAAATCAGTATTACTTATCTTCTCCGACTACCTCTCAGATTAAACTTTCATTTTGTCATAGATAAATTCAGAATCTAGAGAAGTCATAAATATCAAAGTTGTAAATTTGGAGGCTGACGACCTTATTCAACTAGTTTGATATTATTTCGATATGTGTAGAATATTTTACAAATATTTTCCCGAAACTGCATAGAGTTAGCTAGCCTCTATAAATATGTGAATTACAACCAACTATAAATATGCGAATGGCAACCAACTTCAGAATGCTATTGGATTCTTGATTTCTTGCCTCCTATCTTCTCTCTAGACTCCTCCCTCCTTCCTCTTTACCATCTTTCCACCTCTATCGTTGGCAAGGTTTCTCCTCGCTTCTAATCTCCCTCGTCTGTTGAGTCACCCCTCTTTTGTGGGATCTTGACCACTTCGTTCCCTTCGTCTACTTCCCTTAATCACTTCCACAATCCACCCTCATGTCCATACCCATCCATAACCCTAACATTCACTCCACCCGTCACCACCATCACCCACGTTATTCCATATTTTCGTCCCTTCTACGGTTCGAATCTGCGAAGGGTGTAAATACAAAAGTTTTAGATCAGGAAGTTACTGATCCAACCTAATTGATTTGGTAATTTTCTGACTACTAGAGAATATCTGAAGAATATTTTTCCATAATTGCATGGACTGCTTCATACAATAAATTTAGACCTTAAGGAATTGTTCCGTAGCCGATCTTTTAGTTCAAGATCTCATCAAATTGGTATTAGAGCCTATCAATTAGTATTAGAGCCTATCAATTTGGTATCAGAGCTTATCATTTGGTATCAAAGCCTATCAAGTGGTATTAGAGCCTATTAAATTGGTATCAGAGCCCTATCAATTGGTATCAGAGCCCTATCACGAACCGATACCCCACAGGTCTAGGTGTGTCATATAAGTGCCAATGATCAACTCCTACCTATGCCTTCACATCATCCCCCACCTCCATTACAAAACCCAAGACCGACGGTGGTGGAACCCGAGAGGCGTAGTATGGCATCGGTGCGCTTCGTCGATGAGAAGGATTGGCACTATGAGGATGAGGGTGATCCCGATGGAGATGGTGATGGACGTGCTCGACGATTTAGAGAAGGTGATCAATATGCTCAAAGGATCTTTCGCGAACTCGATAACGCTATTCGGTGGAGAACCGCACGCTTGGACTTTCCAAAATTCCAAGGCGGTGATCTAACGGACTGGGTGTTTCAAGTTGAACAATATTTTGATTGTCAAGGTACAGCGGAAGATGCAAAAGTCTAGATGGCAAGCTTTCACCTCCAAGGAACGGTATTGCATTGGTATAGATCGGTTATTTGTGATGGTGGATTTACCGGATGGGCTGAATTTTATAGAAGGATTACACGCAGATTTGGGACAGCAGCATATAAAGATTTTGCTACCACATTAAGCAAGATGGTTCAGAGGACTATCGTCTTGGAGTACCAAGCTGAGTTTGAAAGAGTTAGTAGTCGTTGTGAGCCACTGTGGCCCGAACGGACATTGATGAGTACATTTATTTCAGGTCAGTGGGAGGAGATATAAGCGGAGGTACTAGAACCCCCGTTCAAACTCTCACACCTGCCCAGGTGGAGGAGCGAAAAGTGAAAGGCCTCTACTTTCAACGTGATGAGTGTTTCACCCCCGATCATCGGTGTTCTAAACTGATCGGGAGTGTGATACTTATCGATGGTCCTAAGGAGGATGATGAGGTTGTTGATAATGGAGAGTGTCCAGAGGAGACCCATGAGGAGACCGTTGAGGAGGGCATGGAGGAAGATATCCAAGTTAAAATATCAATGCATGCATATTCGGGTACTTCCGCGCCGAGGACTTTATGAATAAACACACTCGTTAGAAAGCATTGTGTGCACAACCTCATCGATTCAGGGAGTACACAACTTTCTAGATGAGAGGCTAGTGAGGAGATTGGGCTTGGATGCTGAACTAACCACGGGATTTGACGTTGCTATTAGAGACGGCACAAAGCTTAGGGCAAAGAGCTTGTGTCTTCGGGTCGGTATATGGGTACAAGGACACGACATCATTATGGACTTGTATCAGTTGGTGCTATAAGGAGTGAACATTGTCCTCAGTGCTTAGTGGTTACAGAGTTTGTGACCCGTCACATTTAATTTATGGAGCATGTGGATGAAATATAAATAAGGAAACAAAGATGTGTGTCTTGATGGCGTTCGATCTTCACTGATTCCAACGATGCAGCCTATGGTGGGGCTGCCTTATGCGTATGATTTGGCCTATCTTTTTCAGTTAGGACCAGTAAGAGATGAGCCTCAAACGGTCAGATATTACCATTGAATTGTCTAATTTATTAGATAACTTTTCTGGACTGTTTGAGGAGCCACAAGAGTTGCCACCGAGGAGAGTGGCGGACCATCGCATAGAGATTGTTCCCGGGGCTACACCAGCGAACATGAGGCCTTATCGGTATCCACATGTGCGAAAATAAGTTATCTCAAAGATAATAGCCAAGATGTTGGAGCAAGGCCTCATACAATTAAGTCATAGCTCATACTCATCCCCCGTACTTTTGGTGTGAAGAAAAGACGGGACATGACATTTCTGTATCGACTATCGAGCACTAAACGCTATTACCATCAAAGACTGGTATCCCATTCTAGTTATCGAGGAGTTGCTGGACGAGCTTGCAGGGACGACTATATTTAGTAAGCTTGACTTGAGGGCCGGGTATCATCAATTTAGAGTTCACTCAGCGGATGTGCATAAAACTGTATTTCGGACTCCGAACGGGCATTACGAGTTCCGAGTGATACCTTTTGGTCTCACCAATGCTCCAGCTACCTTTCAAGGTCTCATGAATGATATATTTTGACCTCTCTTGCGAATGTATGTCTTGGTATTTTTTGACGATATTTTGATATATAATAGGACTTAAATAGAGCATTGGCGGCATTTGGAGGATGTGCTGAATTTGTTGAAGCAAAACCACTTGAAGATCAAGAAGTCCAAGTGCCTATGGGGAGTACCAAAGGTGAAGTATTTAGGCCACATCATTTCAGCGGATGGTGTAGCGGCGGTAGATCCACAAAAGGTTGCATGCATGACCGCTTGGCGTATTCCTACTACTATTGTAACGCCTCCGCCCGGCACGGACACGTGCACGCCCACGCGCCCACACGGCACGCGCGACGCACGCGACAGGTCAGGCGGGGCCCGTCACGCACAGATACACTCCTGTGCACATACAATCATGACATCATCAAAAACACCTGCTAACATATCCATGATCACATAATCCATCACCAAATAAATCATACTCTTAACCAAATAAACCTGTTAACATATGAATATCAAAATACACAATAATACACACTAGACCGCTACATAATCTGGCAGGACCCACACAGGCCACAACAAACCATCAAGATACAACTAAACAACTGATACAAGAGTACACCATGATTCGACCTGTATTATATAAATCATCGTCTAATACAAAAGAGTACAAATATCAAATACTGGTACAACTCAATTTCTATATAAACTATCATCTACGCCATCTCGCATCTATAGCTCACCTCATCATCACTCTAAAATATCTTCTCAAGTCGCTATCACGTACCACATATCTGAGGGGTTAGAAAAGAAATAAAGAGAGTCATGAGCAAAAGGCTCAGTGAATAGACCTTACCCCGAATCAGTGAAGCCAAACAGAGAGTAAATCATGTACTGAATAATATGAATCAGAAAGAGTATCATGTCATGAATGAGTATATGAATGTATCCTCAATAATATATAAATGAAAAGAAGATAACATGTCATAATTGATAAAAGTATATAATCCTCGACCATGAGTAAACAACTCTCCATGTCATCTATCATCATAACTCTCTCTCAAATATGATACATGATGCATGCCGATCATGACTATGCTATGATATCAAATGCAACCATATATGATGCATATTGACCACTCGATAATCAGGTAATCAGATGATAATGAAATTATATGCATTTCTCAACATCTCAATCATCAATGTCATCTCTATATGTCATCATCATACTAGACCACTGTGCACAGTCAACACCCGGTACCCGGTCTCAACATCATGCCCGAAGGCTCAGAGCATACTCTGCCATCCGCAAGGAGTATCTCAAATATAACCATACCCTGCCATCCGCTAGGGTATCAACATCCATCCAGACCGGGCACCCTTCTAGCTGATAGAAATCTCGTGAGGATAACTCGCCACATATGCCCTGGCGAACGGCATGTGTCCGAATGTCTGCTGCGCACACAGACTAACGACCTCGGACGTAAGGCCAACAGGATCGCGACCATGTCGAGCGATCAATCATCCACCAAGCGCGTCCTAACCCTCGCGCCCACTCGGGTATCCTCACGCTTTCTATCAACTATCCTATCAATCACATTTCATGCTTTCCTTTTTAAATGACAAATCATATGCATATATCCAGTACAATAACAAGTCAATGCATAACCGGAATTTAGGTGGAATAGGAATCAAGAGCAAAATGATGTAATGCAAACTCCAACCATGTACCTAACACATGCATACTCATGCTAATCTATCACATCCATACTCATGATAGAAATCATCCCGACATAAAACCATAACAGCATAATCATCTCCAATCATCTCTATATATCACCAATGTACTCATATCCCAGATCAGTCTAATCAAGTGCATGATAAAATATGCTCGACTGAAATCATCTCTATATAAAGTCATATAATCATGCTGGAGGCCAAAATATGCATGTACATAATATACAATATATCCTAATTTGAAAAAGGGATCTAGGGGATAAGACTACTCACACTGATCAGAAGATACAAACCACGTATCCCTTACATCCGCCCATCAACCGTGTGACACTTCTCGCTAGCAAGGACAACGGGGTCTCAAATAAGGGGTTCGGGATCTGAAAATATTTAAGTAACATAAAGTTAGTTGTTTATCCCATTATAATCCGTTCGAGTAAAATATGATGATTTATTAGATTTTAGAATTTCTACTTAATTTTATAATTGGCTAGATTTTTATTATAAATAAAATATAAATATAGATAAAAGCCTAATTATAATTAAATTATATCTTGATTAATTGGGGATTATGTAGTCATTATCTTATTTGTTACAAACTAATAATGTATAACAAATTAATAGAATTACTAAAAATGTAGATCATAAGAATATTAGAATATAAATCTAATAATTATAATTTACAAATCTATCTATTAATCTAATAGATATGTAAATAAATAAATAAATATAAGTATTACATATATTTATACCTAATTAATCATTAATGATAAAAATTATCATTAATAAAATTATATTGAAGGATATATAATATTATTAACATAGTTCATGTCTAAATAATCTATTTACATTAATTAAGAAGAAAAATACCTAAATAAATAACCTAAATAAACTAATTAATTAATAAATTAAACACATCTGCCATCAGTGCTGGGCTCGGTCTGCTACAGTGCTGGGCCGAGCCCAACACTGTGCAGAAAGAAAGAGAAGGAGCTGAGGAAGAAGGAGAAAAAGAAAGAAAGAAAGAAGGAAAGAAAGAAGAAGAAGAAGAAGAGGAAGAAGAAGAAGAAGAAGAAGAAGAAGAACAGAAGAGAAAGAGAAGAAAGAGGGGAGGTGAGGGAGGCGGTTGCGGACCCGGGCCGGCGGGGAGGGCACCGGCCGCTGCTGGCCAGCCAGCGGCCGGCCTCTCGCCGGTGGCTCGGCTCCGACAAGCCCACCCTCGGGCAAGAGAGAGAGAGAGAGAGAGAGAGAGAGAGAGAGAGAGTGAGAGAGGAGCTCACCGGCGCTCGTGGAGGTGGCGACGGCGACGACCGGCCTCGGCGAGAGAGAGAGAGAGAGAGATATAGAGAGAGAGCCTCGAGAGAGAGAGAGAGAGATAGAGAGAGATTTAAAGAGAGAGAGAGGGAAGGCGGTGGAGTAGGAGTAGTGGCGGCGCCGGGGCCCGCCGGGGCCCACCGCGGCCAGCTGGCCGCAGCCAACTGGCTGCGGCAGCGGCTGCAGGCGCGTGGCGCCCCACCAAGCTGCATGAGCAGCTGGCATGGGCACGAGGCCGGCCACAGTGTGGCCGGTCGCGTCGTGCCCATGAATTTTTTTTTTTTTTTTTTTTTTTTTTTTTTTTTTTGGATTGGGTTGTTACAACTATCACCGGATTGAGAGGATTTTAGGGGCTGACAAAATATTATCGACACTTTATCGTCGGATATGGCAAGATCACTACTCCTCTCACTTTTTTGTTGAAGAATGACTCTTTTAGATGGACGGATGAAGCCACTTCAGCCTTTGCAAAATTGAAAACAGCAATGACGACGGCACCCGTTCTAGCGCTACCGGACTTCACTAAAGAATTCATTGTGAAATGTGATGTGTCGGGTGTTGGCATAGGAGCTGTATTAATACAAGAAGGACGTCTCATTGCCTATCTTAGCAAAGCTTTATCACAAAAATCTCAGCAATTATCGACTTATGAGATAGAGAGATGTTGGCAATTCTGCATGTAGTGACAAAATGGAGGTCTTATTTGATTGGTAGGCGATTCATTATCCGAACCGATCAAAGGAGCCTTCCATACTTTATGGGACAACGCATACACACTCCAACACAGCAATGATGGGTCACAAAATTATTGGGGTATGATTATGAAATTCAATATAAGAAGGGAACGAAAAATAGAGCGGCGGATGCGCTATCGCGCCAACCCGATACCACCTAGCTTGCAGCCTATTCATCTCCTACATTTCCTTTCCTTGATGAGCTGAGGTATGCATGTACATCTGACCTAGATATTTTGAGATTATTGCAGGAGGTGATGGATGATCCGGAGCGCCATCCCGAGTTGAAGAATCGAGGTGGTTTGCTACTGGATCGCTGATGCATTCGGGTGTTAGAGTGCATTGGTTCGGTTGCATATTGTTTAGAGCTGCCGGAGGGGTCAAGAGTGCACCCTGTCTTTCATATTTTATTGTTAAGAGAGCGTATTAGAGATCATGAGATTGTTGGATCGATTATACTGGAGCCATTGAAGGAGATAGAGATCATAGAGCCAATTCGAGTACTTGCTAGACGTCGACGACGACGTGGTACCAGATTGGAGATAGAGATTCTAATTGAGTGACTTGGCAAGCCATCTGATGAGGCGATGTAATAACCCAAAAAAAATATTTGGTATTGCATGGCACGAACTCATGCCATGTAGGTTGTGGGCGCATGTTGAGGGCGCCACGTGCACCCACAACCGTCGGCCCGGCCAACCACGCCGGGCCGCCCTTCCCCTTCTTCACCGCCTTCCCTTTCTCTCTTTAAATCTCTCTCTCTCTATCTATCTCTCTCTCGATCTCTCTCACTCTACTCTCTCTCTCCACTCTCTTTCGCATTGCTTCCTCTCCTCATTGCCAACGTCGGCCCGCTACCGCTATCGCCATGCTACGGTAGGTGAGCCTTCTCCTAGACGGACAGCCAAATCGAGGTACTCAATCAAGGCATTGGGCAGTACTTGATGTGATTTGTCGGAGAGAGGCCGAGATGATGGTTGGAGTTCTTACCGTGGACGGAGTGGTCTTACAATACCGCCTACCACAGTAGCATTGACATAACTCCATTTGAGGTAGTGTATGGATGCACGGCTCTAACCTTACATGTTTATGATCTAGTGGCATCTGTAGATCGGACAGAGGTGAACTTAGCCTTGATGGATAGAGATGCCACATTGAGGAGGATGCATGCTGATAAACTTAGTCAGGATCTTTTCTTATTACATTAGTTGTTTATTTTCATTAAAATAAAATTCCTGTAGGTCGCGTTCGAACGCAGGTGGAGTCGCATTCAAACGCTTGTGAACCCTTATGAACGATTATGAACGCCTTGTGAACGCCCACGTTTGTGAACGCCCACGTTTGTGAACGCCTTGTGAACATGTTTGTGAATGCCCGCGTTCGAACCGCTTGTGAACTCCTGTGTCGCGTTCGCAAATCCAGAGAAGGGCTTTTTGAGTGCGTTCGAACGCGATCGGGTGCATTCGAACGCGATCGACGGGAATCCTCTAGAATTAGGGTTTCATATTGTTCTAGGACTCGTTGGCTAGCCTCTATAAATATTTGGATGGTAACCAACTTCATATTGCTATTGGATTCTTGATTTCTTGCCTCCTATCTTCTCTCTAGACTCTTCCCTCTTCACCATCATTTCACATCTACTGTTGGCAAGGTTTCTCTTCGCTTCTAATCTCCCTCGACTGTCGAGCCACCCCTCTTCTTTGGGATCTCGACCACTTCATTCTCTTCATCTACTTCCCTTAATCACTTCCACAATCTACCCTCATCTCCATACCCATCCATAACCCTAACATCCACTCCACCTGTCACCACCACTATCATCCACGTTATTCCGTATTTTCGTTCCTACTACAATTCGAATCTATGAAGGGCATAAATACAAAAGTTGTAGATTATAAAGACACGGATCCAACCCAATTGGTTTCGTAATTTTCTAACTATCAGAGAATATCTGAAGAATATTTTCCACAGTTGTGCGGACTACTTCCTACAATAAATTCAGATCTTAAGGAATTGTTCCGTAGCCGATCTTTTGGTTCTAGATCCCATCAATTTGGTATCCGAGCTTTAACAAATTGGTATCAGAGCCTTAACACGTGCTCACCGTAAACTTACTCAAAACCATATAAGGCAAGTTTATGATCACACCCATAGGGAGTAGGAGTTTGACATCAGCAGTTGAGTGTTTGTAAGGGTGCAACTGTATCGACAGGTGACCTTATGTCCGATGCGTAACCAAAAGTTAGCACATCACTACTTTGGTCTATTTCGGGTGTTAGAGCGTATTGGTTCGGTTGCATATCGTTTAAAACTACCGGAGGGGTTGATAATGCATCCTATTTTCCATGTTTCATTGCTAAGGGAACGCATTGGAGATCATGAGATTGTTGGATTAGTTCTACCGAAGCCATTGGAGAAGATAGAGATCGTAGAGCCAATTCATGTACTTGTTAGACGTCGATGACGACATGGTACTAGATTAGAGATGGAGATTCTAATTGAGTGGCTTGTCAAGCCATTTGATGAGGCAACTTGGGAGTTAGAGACTAATATTTTGGAGTGTTTCCCTGACTTTACACCATGAGGGCAAGGTGGGGGAAGCGTAGTGTGCTGATACATTTAGTTAGGATCTTTTCTTACCACATTAGTTATTTATTTTTATTAAAATAAAATTTCTATAGGTTGCGTTCGAACGCAGGAAGGGTCGCGTTCGAACACCCTTGCGAACGCCTGCAGCAGGTTAGCAAATACAGCGGACACGAAAAGTATGTTCGAACTCAGTCGAGCAATTTCAAACGCCTACATCGCGTTCGCATATACAGAGAACATCATTTGTGCGTTCAAACGCGATCAGGCGCATTCGAACGTGATCGGCGGGAATCCTCTAGAATTAGGGTTACTTATTGTTATTAGGACTTATTGGCTAGCATCTATAAGTATGTGGATGGCAGCCAAATTCATTATGGAATTGGATTTTTAATTTTTTGCCTCATATCTTCTCTCTAGACTCTTTCTCTCCTCCTTCTTCACCATCCTTCCACCTCTACCATTGGCAAAGTTTCTCTTAACTTCTAATTGTCCTCGTCTGTCGAGCCACCCCTCTTCTTTGTGATCTCGATCACTTCTTCCCCTTTGTCTACATCCCTTAACCACATCCACCATCCATCTTCATCTCCGTACCCATCCATAGCCCTAACATTCACTCCTCCCGTCACCACCACCATCACCCATATTCTTTCATGTTTTCGTCCTAGTTGTAGTTCAAATCTGTATAGGGTATAAATATAAAAGTTGTAGATCAGGAAGTCACAAACGTAAGCCAATTGGTTTTGTAATTTTCTGACTATAGGAGAATATTTGATGAATATTTTTCCACGATTGTGTGAACTAATTTTTATAATAAATTTAGATCTTGAATGAATCATTCCGTAGCTGATCTTTTGGTACCATAACCCATCATCTTACAATACCGCCTACCATAGTAGCATTGGCATAACTCCGTTTGAAGTAGTGTATGGGCGCACGCCTTCGACATTACGCGTTTATAATCTAGTGGCATTTGAAGATCGGACGAAGATGGACTCAACTTTGATGGATAGAGACGCCACATTGAGAAGGTTGTGTGCCCATCTTAAACTGGCTCAAAAGCACACGAAATAAGTTTATGATCTCAATCATAGGGAGTAGGAGTTCGACATCTGTAGTTTGGTCTTTGTAAGGGTGTAACCGTATCGACAGGTAACCTTGCGTCCGATGCGAAACTAGAAGTTAGCATATCGCTACTTCAGTCTGTTTCGGGTATTAGAGCGTATTGATTCGATTGCATATCATTTGGAGCTGCTAGAGGGGTCGAGAGTGCATTCTATCTTCCATGTTTTATTACTGAGGGAGTAGATTGGAGATCATGAGGTCGTTGGATCAGTTCTATCGGAGCCATTGGAGAAGACAGAGATCATAGAGCCAGTTTGTGTACTTGCTATGCGCCGACGACTACATTGTACTAGATTAGAGATGGAGATTCTAGTCGAGTGACTTGGCAAGCCATCCAATGAGGCGACATAGGAGTTGGAGACTGATATTTTGGAGCGTTTTCCTGACTTGTTAGCTTGAGGATAAGGTGGAGGACGCGTGGTGGGCTGATACATTCAGATAGGGTCTTTGAACGCGGTTAGGGGCGTGTTCGAACATATTTGTGAATGCCTGCATCAAATTCGCAAATATAGAGAATGTGAGATGCGCATTTGAACGCCTGCATCGCGTTCACATCGACAGAGAATGTCTTTTATGCGTTCGAACACAATCGACGAGAATCTTCTAGAATTAGGGTTAATAATTATATTTTGGCTTGTTGGCTAGCCTCTATAAAGGTATGGATGGCAACCAAAATCATTATGCTATTGGATTATTGATTTTTTGCCTCCTATTTTCTTTATCTTATCTACCTTAATCTCCCTCCTCCCTCTTCACCAACCTACCACCTCTACCGTTGGCAAGGTCTCTCCTAACTTCTAGTCTCCCTCGTCTATCGAGTCCTCCCTCTTCCTTGGGATCTTTACCACTTCTTCCCCTTCGTATTTATCACTTAAACAACATCACCCATCCACCCTCATCTCTATTACCATCCATAACACTAACATCCACTCCACCCGTTACCACTATCATCATCTGCACCATATCATATTTCGTCTAAGTTGTAGTTCGAAGCTGTGAAGGGTATACATACAAAAAATGTAGATCAGGGAGTTATAGATCGATTCCAGTTAGTTTCGTAATTTTCTATTTATGGAAGAATATTTGCTGAATATTTTCTTTCAATTACATGGACTGCTACTACAAGATCTTGAAGGAATCATTCCGTAGCCTTTCATGAGGCCATATCGATATCCACGTGTGCAAAATGAAATTATCTATATGATGATAGCCGAAATGTCGAAACAAGGCCACATACAACTAAGTCATAGCTTTTACTCATCGCCTGTGCTGTTGGTATGAAAAAAGGACAGGACATGACGTTTTTGTGTCGACTACCGAGTACTAAACGCTATCATCGTCAAGAACCGATATCCCATTCCGGTCATAGAGGAGCTACTGGATGAGCTTGCAGGGGTGACCATATTCAAGAAGCTTGACTTGAGGGTCGGGTATCATCAAATTAGAGTTCTCCTGGCAGATGTCCACAAGACTACATTTCAGACTCTAGATAGGCAATACGAGTTCCAAGTGATGCCCTTTGATCTCACCAATGCTCTAGCTATTTTTCAAGGCCTCATGAATAATATTTTTCGGCTTCTACTGTGAAGGTATGTCTTGGTATTCTTTGACGACATTTTGATGTATAGCAGAACTGAAAAGGTGCATTAGTGGCATTTGGAGGATGTAGTGAATTTGTTGAAGCAAAACCAACTGAAGATTAAGAATTCCAAGTGCCGATGGAGAGTACCACAAGTGGTGTATTTAGGTCACATCATCTCAGTAGAAGGAGTGTTGGTGGAACGTCAAAAGATAACATGCATGACCACTTGGCTGATCCCTACTACTACCACAAGATTGCAAGAATTTTTGGGGCTGATCGAATATTATCACTGCTTCATTGCCGGGTATAGCAAGATCGCTGCTCGTCTCACTTTTTCGTTAAAGGACTCTTTTAGATGGACGGATGAAGCCACTATAGTCTTTAAAAAACTAAAAACAGCAATGAGAACAACACCCATTCTAGCTCTACCGGACTTAACCAAAGAGTTCGTCGTAGAATGTGATGCGTCAGGAGTTGCCATAAAAGCTGTACTAATGCAAGGAGGATGTCCCAAAGTCTTTTATAGCAAGGCCTTATCACAAAAATCCAAACAATTATCGACCAAACAGAGAGAGAGATGTTGACAATTCTGCATGCAGTGACAAAGTGGAGGTCTTATTTGATCGATAAGCGATTCATTATCTGAACCGACCAAAAAAGCCTTTCATACTTTATGGGACAACATATTCACACTCTAGCACAATAGAGATTGGTCACAAATTGCTGAGGTATGATTATGAAATTTAATACAAAAAAGGAAATAGAGCGACGGATGCACTATCACACTAACTCGATACCATCGAGCTTGCGGCCTATTCTTCTTCTACTTTTCCTTTTCTTGACGAGCTGAGGTAGTATGTATGTATATCTGACCTAAATGTTTTGAGATTATTACAGGAGGTGTTGGATGATCCGAAGTGCCATCTAGAGTTGGAGAATCGAGGCAATTTGCTGTTGGACTAGGTGCCCGCAAATAATGGATTGTGGCAGAAATTGTTGGAGTACTTCCACCAAACTTCAGAGGTTGGTCATGAGGGTGTCTTGAGGACTTATAGGAGGATATCTCAGAGTTGCACGTGGCTAAGATTGAGGCGAGATGTGAGGAGTTTTGTTTGTGCTTGCGAAGTCTGTCAAAGGGCTAAGGCAACCACATTGAAACCGGTCGGACTACTACAGCCTCTACCGATATCAGACCATGTTTGGGAAGACATTTCTATAGATTTCATAGAAAATCTTCCATTAGTACGTGGTTATTCCGTTATTTTTGTGGTGGTTGACAGGTTGAGTAAATTTGTGCACTTTTTTACATTTTCACATCCATTTTCAGCTAAGTCGGTAGGTAAAATTTTTATTAGAGATGTTGCTCGGTTATATGGCATGCCACGCACGATTGTCTCAGATAGTGATAATGTATTGATGAGCGACTTTTGGAAAGAGTTTTTCAATTACACTGGACTTGATTGAACTTTAGTTCGTCCTACCATCCACAAACGGACGGCTAAACCGAGGTGTTCAATCGAGGCATTGAGCAATATTTGAGGTGCTTTGTTGGAGAGATGTTGAGGCGATGGTTGAAGTTCTTATCGTGGGCGGAGTGGTCTAATAACACCGCTTACTATAGTAGCATTGGCATGACCCTATTCAAGGTGGTGTATGGGCACACAACTCTGACATTACGCGCTTATGATCCAGTGTTATCTGCAAATCGAACGGAGGTGGACTTAACTTTGATGGATAGAGACGCCACATTAAGGAGGTTGCATGCCTATCTTAAAGTTGCTCAAAGCCGCATGAAGCAAGTTTATGATCGTAGCCATCGCGAGCAGGAGTTCGACATCAGTAGTTGGGTGTTTATGAGAGTACAACCGTATTGACATGTGACCTTACGTTCAATGCAAAACTAAAAGTTAGCACATCGCTACTTTAGTCTATTTCGAGTGTTAGAGAGTATCGGTCCGATTGCATATCTTTTGGAGGTGCCGAAGGGGTCGAGAGTGCATCCTATCTTCTATGTTTCATTGCTGAAGTAGCGGATTGGAGATCATGAGGTCGTTAGATCAGTTCTACAAGAGCCATTGGAGGAGACAGAGATCGTAGAGCTAGTTCGTGTACTTGCTAGGCACCGACGATGTCATGGTACCTGATTAAAGATGGAGGTTCTAGTCAAGTGGCTTGACAAGTCATCCGATGAGGTGACATGGGAGTTGGAGACGGATATCTTAGAGCATTTCTCTGACTTTACACCTTGAGGACAAGGTAGGGGAAGCGTGGTCGGCTAATACACCTTGTTAGAGTCTTCTTATTGGATTAGTTTTTTATTTTCAATAAAATAAATTTTCTATAGGTCACGTTCGAACGCAGTCGGGCACGTTCGAATGCCTGCATCAGGTTCACAAAAATAAATAATACCTTTTATGTATTCAAATGCGATCGGGCACATTTGAACACAATCGGTAGGAGTCCACTAGAATTAGGGTTAATAATTATTATTTTGGCTTGTTGGCTAGCCTCTATTAAGGTATGGATAGCAACCAAAATTGTAATGCTATTGGAATATTTTTTTTTTGCCTCTCTATTTTCTTTCTAGTCTCTCTGCCCTAATCTCCCTCCTCCCTCTTCACCAACCTACCACATTTACTATTAGCAAGGTCTCTTCTAACTTCTAATCTCCCTCGTCTGTGGAGTCCTCCCTCTTCTATGGGATCTCGACCACTTCTTCCCCTTCGTCTTTATCACTTAAACAACATCAATCATTCACCCTCATCTCCATTATCATCCATAACCCAAACATCCACTCCACCATCACCACCACCATCATCTTCACTATATCATGTTTTTGTCAATGTGAAAAATGTAGATAAGGGAGTTACTGATCTATTCCACTTAGTTTCGTAACTTTCTGACTACGAGAGAATATTTAGCGAATATTTTTCCTTGGTTGCGCGGACTGCTTCCTACAATAACTCCAGATCTTGAAGGACTCACTCTATAACCTATCAGAGCCACGAGTGGAGTACTTGGGTCACATAATCTCAATGAGAAGAGTGGAAGCCGATCCAAGCAAGATCAAACACATGGTGGACTGGCCGATTCCCACTAATCCGCGGGAATTGAGGGGATTCCTTGGGTTGACAGGATACTATTGGCGATTCATTACCAATTATGACAAGATCCCTGCCCTACTAACCTCCTTACTTAGAAAAGGAGGGTTTCAATGGACGAGCAAGGCGATGGTGGCTTTCGAAGCATTGAAGATAGCCATATCTACTGCATCAGTTTTAGCGTTGCCGAATTTCAGCAAGCTCTTCGTGGTGGAATGCAATGCCTCGGGTGTAGACATTGGAACTGTTTTGATGCAGAAGAGTAGGCCCATGGCATATATGAGCAAGGTATTGTCAAACCAGTTGTGACAATTATCCACCTATGAGTGCGAAATGGTGACCCTATTTGATTTGCTGATAGTTTACTATCCACACGGACCAGCGTACCTTACCCTACTTCATGGAGCAACGTGTGCAAACCCTGGCACAACAACAGTGAGTCACGAAACTCCTTGGGTATTACTACGAGCTAGTCTATAGAAAGTGGATCGGGAACCGACCCGCCAATGCCCTTTCGCGCCAACCGGACGCAAGTGCGTTCGCTTCCTTTTCAGCGCCGACCTTCCCTTTATTTTTTGATCTGTGGAGAGCTAGTACAGAGGATCGAGTCATGGAGGAGCTCGAGTCAAATATTATGGATCGCTTCCCCAATTTCACACCTTGAGGAAAAAATGGCGAAAGCATGGTGGATTGATATGATTCAGACTTCACTGATGTCGTCTCGAGCATGGATACACCTTAGTCCTTATTATTTTAGTGTTTTATTGAGAGAAAAATAAGATTTCTATAAGTTGCGTTCGAACGCGGGTGGGTACGTTCGAACGCACTTACGAATGCTTGTAGGCTTACACAACTATAGAGAACAAGAATTATGCAATTGAACGTCGCTTCGAACGCAGGTGGGTGCATTCGAATGCTCTTGCGAATGCTTGCAGGCATTCGCAAATACAGAGAACACATTTGGTCTATTTGAACGCGGTCGCCAAAAATCCACTGTTTCTAGGGTTAATAATTGTTATTTTTGAATTGTTTGGTGATAGGTTCTAATACTAATTTGATGGGATCTAGAACCAAAGATAGGCTACGCTAAGATTCCTTCAAGATCTGAATTTATTACCGAAATTAGTCCACGCAATAGTGGGAAACTATTTGTCAGATATACTTCGGTAGTTAGAAAATTACGAAACCAATTGGGTTGGATCCCGAACTTCCTAATCTACAACTTTCGTATTTACGCCCTTCGCAGATTCTAACTATAGCAGGGATGAAAATACAGAATAACGTGGGTGTGGGTGGTGGTGACGGGTGGAGTGGATGTTAGGGCTATGGATGGGTATGAAGACGAAGGGAACAAAGTGGTCGAGATACCAAAGAAGAGGGGTGACTCGACAGATGAGGGAGATTAGAAGCAAGGAGAAACCTTACCAACGGTAGAGGTGGAAGGATGGTGAAGAGAGAGGAGAGAGAGGAGAGAGAAGTCTAGAGGGAAGATAGGAGGCAAGAAATTAATAATCTAATAGCATTACGAAGTTGGCTGCCATCCACATATTTATAGAGGTTAGCCAACAAGTCCAAAAACAATATGAAACCCTAATTCTAGAGGATTTCCGTCGATCGTGTTCCAACGCACTCAAAAAGACCATTCTTTGGATTTGCGAACGCGACACAGACGTTTGAACACGGGAGTTCGAACTCGCCCGATCGCTTTCGAACGCACAATATGCGTTCTCTGTATTTACGAACCTGATGTAGGCATTCACAAGACGTTCAAAAGGGCATTCGAACGCGACTCCACCAGCGTTCGAACGCGACCTACAAGAATTTTATTTTTATAAAAATAAACACCTAATGCAATAAGAAAAGATTCTAACTAAGTATACCAGCCCACCACGCTTCCCCCACCTTGCCCTCAAGGTGAAAAGTTAGGAAAATGCTCCAAGATATCAGTTTCCAACTCCTATGTCGTCTCATCAAATGGCTTGGCAAGCCACTCAACTAGATTCTCCATCTCTAATCTGGTACCATGTCATTGTCGGCGTCTAGCAAGTACTCGAACTGGCTCTACGATCTCTATCTCCTCCAATAGCTATGGTAGAACCGATCCAACAATCTCATGATCTCCAATGCCCCCTCTCAAACTGAAATATGAAAGACAAGGTGCACTCTCAACTCCTCCGGTAGCTCCAAACGATATGCAATCGAACCAATACTCTCCAAAACCCAAAACGAACCAAAGTAGCGATGTGCTAACTTTTGGTTTTGCATTGGACGTAAGGTCACCTGTCGATACGGTTGCACCCTCACAAACACCCAACTGTCGATGTCAAACTCCTGCTCCTTATGACTACAATCATAAACTTGCTTCATGTGGTTTTGAGCAAGTTTAAGATGAGCACGTAACCTCCTCAATGTGGCGTCTCTTTCCATCAATGCTAAGTCCACCTCTGTCCGATCTGCAAATGCCACTGGATCATAAACGCGTAACATCGGAGCTGTGCATCCATACACCACCTCAAATGGAGTCATGCCAATACTGCTATAATAGGCGGTGTTATAAGACCACTCTGCCCATGGTAAGAACTCTAACCATCCTCTCGGCATCTCTCCAACAAAACACCTCAAATACTACTCAATGCCTCGATTAACCACCTCGGTTTGGCCGTCCGTCTATAGATGGTAGGTCGAACTGAAGTTTAATCAAGTCCCCTGCAATCTAAAAAACTTAGTCCAAAAGTCGCTCAAAAAAACACAATCACGATCTAAAACAATCGTGCATGGCATGCCATGTAATCGAGCAATATCTTTAACAAAAATTTCAGCCACAGTCTTGGCTGAAAACGGATGTGACAATGCTTAAAAGTGCACATACTTGTTGAATCTGTCAACCACCATAAAGATAACAGAATAGCAACATACGAGCGGAAGACCCTCTATGAAGTCCATAAAAATGTCTTCCCAAACATGGTCCGATATAGGTAAAAGCTGTAGTAATTCGGCCAGTTTCACGGTGGTTGCATTAGCCCTTTGACAAACTTCGCAAGCACGGACGAAACAACTCACATCCCGTCTCAATCCTAGCCATGTGCAACTCTAAGATATCCTCCTATAAGTCCTCAAGACACCCTCATGACCAGCCTCTGGAGTGTGGTGAAAAAGCTCCAATAATTTCTGCCGCAATTCATCATTTGTAGGCACTCAAATGCATCCACGGTCAGCAGCAAACTGTCTCGATTCTCCAACTCGGTATGGCGCTCCAAATCATCCATCACCTCCTACAACAATCTCAAAATATCTGAGTCAGATGTGCATGCATATCTCAGCTCGTCAAGGAAGGGAAAGGTAGAAGATGAATAGGCTGCAAGCTCTGCGGTATCGGGTTGGCGCGATAGTGCATCCATCGCTCTATTTTCTGTCCCCTTCTTATATTGAATTTCATAATCATACCCCAATAATTTTGTGACCCATCGCTGCTATGCTAGAGTGTGTATACGTTGTCCTATAAAGTATGGAAGGCTCTTTTGATCGGTTCAGATAATGAATCATCTACCGATCAAATAAGGTCTTCACTTTGTTACCGCATGCAGAATTGTCAATATCTCTCTCTCATAAGTCGATAATTGCTGAGATTTTTATGATAAGACCTTACTAAGATAGGCAATGGGACGTCCTTCTTGCATTAGTATAGCTCCTATGTTGACACCCGATGCATCATATTCAACAATGAATTCTTTGATGAAATCAGGTAGCGCTAAAACGGGTGCCGTCGTCATTGCTATTTTTAATTTTTCAAAGGCTGAAATGGCTTCATCCGTCCATCTAAAAGAGTCCTTTTTCAACAAAAAAGTGAGAGGAGTAGCGATCTTACCATATCCGGCGATGAAGCGCCGATAATATCCGGTTAGCCCCAAAAATCCTCTCAATCCAATAGTAGTAGTAGGAATAGGCCAAGCAGTCATACATACAACCTTTTGAAGATCCACCGCTACACCATCAGCTGAAATGATGTGGCCTAAATACTCCACCATTGGTATTCCCCGTAGGCCCTTGGACTTCTTGATCTTCTATTGGTTTTGCTCCAACAAATTCAGCACATCCTCCAAATGCCGCTAATGCCCTATTTAAGTCCTACTATATATCAAAATATCGTCAAAAAATACCAAGACATACCTTCGCAAGAGAGGCCGAAATAAATCATTTATGAGACCTTGAAAGGTAGCTGGAGCATTGGTGAGACCAAAAGGCATCACTCGGAACTCGTACTGCCCGTTCGGAGTTCGAAATGCTGTTTTATGCACATCTGCCGGGTAAACTCTAATTTAATGATACCCAACCCTCAAGTCAACCTTACTAAATATAGTTGCCCCTACAAACTCGTCCAGTAACTCCTCAATAACAAAAATGGGATACCAGTCCTTGACTATGATTAGTGCTCGATAATCGATACAAAAATGCCATGTTCCGTCCTTTTTACGCATCAATAGCACGGGGGATGAGTATGAGCACACAATGCTTTCTAACTAGTCCGTCTACCCGAAATGTCCTCGGCGCGGAACTACCTGAATATGCATGCATCGATATTTCCAGGCGGCGTACTAAGTGCAAACCATCCATCTCGATTTCCCCAATTGGTTTTTACTGCCATCTTTAGAGCCCTATGATTTTGTTCCATCCTCATGGCCTTCTTAAAGGCTTCCTCAAGAGTAGTAGGACATAGAGCACGAACATCCACTTGTATCTCATCCCGCAGCCTTGAAATAAATATACTTATTAATATCCGTTCGAGCCACAATGGCTCACATCGATAAATAACTCTTTCAAACTCAGCTTGGTACTCAAATATAGTAGTCCTTTGAATCATCTTGCTTAATGTGGTAGCAAAATCTTCATATGTTGCTGTCCCAAATCTGCGTGTAATTTTCTTACAAAAATCAGCACATCCGGTAAATCCACCACCACAAATAACCGATCTATACTAATGTAATGTCCTTTCTTGAAGGAGGAAGCTTGCTATCTAGTCTATTGCATCTTCCGCTGTACTTTGACAATCAAAATATTGTTCAACTTAAAACACCTAATCCGTTGGATCACCGCCTTGGAATTTTGGAAAGTCTAAACGTGCGGTTCTCCTCCGAATAGCGTTATCGGGTTCGCGAAAGATCCTATGTTCAGGTCTAAACCTTTGTGCATATTAATCACCTTCTCTAAATCTCCGAGCACGTCCATCACAAACTCCATAGGGATCAACCTCATCCTCAAAGTGCCAATCCTTCTTATCGACGAAGCGCACCAGTGCCGCTGTTCCACCACCGCTAGTCTTGGGTTTTGTAACGGAGGTGAGGGATGATGGGAAGGCATAGGTAGAAGGGGATCATTGACACTCATATGACGCACCTGGACTTATGGGGTATCGGTTCGATAACGTCCCACCGCTGGTCCTTCTTGAAACTCAGTTCGCCGTCGAGGAGATGACAAACCCAATCGATTCATGACATATTCTTTGAATTCATTGTGATCCTTTTGTATGTTGTCAACTCTATGCAACAATGTTTGGAACATGCCCCTTAGTTCATCCAAATTCGAACCCATGGACGTTGGTTGACTTAGTCCTGCCGTGGTCCCTCCAAAGGAATCGGTCACATGGTTAGGATCATCATGCATTTAGTCCTCCCTTGTCGGTGTGCTCTCCATAGGTCTCCTTATTGATGCCATCTTTCTTATTTCAACCGTTAATGGAGGTCTGAGATTCGCCTCCTTTGATACCAAATGAAAAGCTCTGATGCCAAATGATAGGCTCTGATGCCAAATGATAGGCTCTGATACCAAATTGATAGGCTCTGATACCAAATTGTTAGGCTCTAATACTAATTTGATAGGATCTGGAACCAAAGATAGGCTACGGTAAGATTCCTTCAAAATGTGAATTTATTACAAGAATCAGTCCGCGCAATCGTGAGAAAATTTTCATCAGATATTCTTCGATAGTCCAAAAAATACGAAATCAATTGGGTTGGATCCGTAACTTCTTAATCTACAACTTTTGTATTTACATCCTTCACAGATTCTAACTATAGCATAGACAAAAATACAGAATAATGTGGGTGATGGTGGTGGTTACGGGTGGAGTGGATGTTAGGGTTATAGATGGATATGAAGATGAGGGTAGATTGTGGAAGTAATTAAGGGAAGTAGACGAAGGGAACAAAGTGGCCGAGATCCCAAAAAAGAGGGGTGACTCGACATATAAGGGAGATTAGAAGCGAGGAGAAACCATGCCAACGGTAGAGGTGGAAGGATGGTGAAGTGGGAGGAGGGAAAAGTCTAAAGGGAAGATAGGAGGCAAGAAATTAAGAATCCAATAGCATTATGAAGTTGGCTGGGATCTACATATTTATAGAGGCTAGCTAACAAGTCTTAAAAAAATATGAAACCCTAATTCTAGAGGATTCCCGTCGATCGTGTTCGAACGCGCCCGATCGCGTTCGAACGCACTCAAAAAGCCCCTTCTCTGGATTTACAAACGCAACACAGGCATTCAAACTCGCCCAACCGCGTTCGAACGCATAATATACGTTCTCTGTATTTGAAAACCTGATGTAGGTGTTCACAAGGGCGTTCGAACGCAACTCCACCTGCGTTCGAACGCGACCTACAGGAATTTTATTTTATTGAAAATAAACACCTAATGCAATAAGAAAAAGATCGTAACTAAGTGTATCATTTGGTTAGCCTCTTAAGGTATGGATGGCAACTAAAAAGAGGATATTGGATGAATTTAGTTTTTGCCCTCATCTTCTTCTTCTCCTTCTCTCATTCCCTCATCCCTCAGCTTCACCGCTTCTAGCCTCTCTCGACTGGCCACTCATAGTAGTCCCTTAGGGGTGACCCACTCCTCCTTCAAATCTCTCTCTACCCTCACCCTAACTCTTTTCATTATCCATAATCCTTCCACCAGCACTTTACTCACTGGTGCCACACAATTACTGCCGACGTACCACCTCCATAATTGATACAATTCGGATTTCACCAATGTCGTTTCGAGCACGCATACACTTTAAGGGTGTCTTTGTTTCTTATTTTAATGCTTAATTTCTAAGAAAATAAGTTTTCTTTAAGTCTTCGAACCGTTCGAACGCGATTGTGAACGCCTATATCACGTTCGCACATCCAGAGAGTGTGAATTGTGCATTCGAATGCTGCGTTAGAACGCGCTGTGAACGTCTGCATCACGTTCGCAAATCCAGAGAAGTAGGAAACAGGTGAGTTCGGATGCGCGTTCAAATGCCTACATCGTGTTCGCAAATCCAAAGAAGAGCGAACTAGGTGCGTCGAACTCCATCGGGCGCGTTCGAACACAGTCAGCAAAAATGTATTGTTTAAGGTTAATTTTGAATTGTTAAAATATGTGGAGGGCAACCAGTTAGTGATTATTAATGAATTGAGTTTTTGTCTTGCCTCCTTCGTCTTCTTCGCTCTCGTTCTCTCGATCCCCGGCGACGCCGCTTCTAACCTCTTTCGACCGGCCAATCACCCTAGTTCCTTAGGGGTGGCCCTCTCCTCCCCTTCTTTCAATCTATCCAACACTTACCCTAACCCTTCCATCAACCATAACCCTTCCACCACTACTTTTCACCGGTGCCACCCCATTAACGTCGGTCTACCACCAACCACCCATCATCTAGGATCTCATTTCTCTATCTACGGATCCTGATCAAACCCCCTAACGTTCATCCACTAATCGGACGATATCTCGAGATCCCCATATCCGATTCGCCTAAAACTTAATTTGTTGGAAAGCTCTTTTCTAGGGGTACAACATATCCATATTTCATGTCGATCCAACGATAGTATCCTTCGAGATCTATTTACAAAGTTCTGTGCTAGAATTAGTTTAGATTTGAGAATTGGAAGAGATCGAACCTTAGCCAAATGGAGAGATCGTATCAAGCTAGTATCAAAGCCACCATTCCTCGGACACGTGCTTCCTATGACGACAACCAAAGCCGTGGTTGCACGGCGAGATGATGAAGAAGAGATTCTCCCAATAGAGGAGAGGGAAACGGTTGCGGGGACTTCCACCCGGGAAATCGCCCGATCTAATCAGAATACGAAAAAACCTAGTGTTCAAGCCGTGTTGGGGTCTCTTTCCGAACAAATGGCCATCAACAACCAGATGATGAAAGAGATGATGCGGGAATTACGGGCGACAAGGGAAGCCATGGTCCAAAAGACCACGGTTGGGGCATACCAAGAGGAATTTGAGAGGATAAGTAGCAGCTGTTATCCCCTATGGACGGATTAGCAACTTCGCAGCACCTTCATCTCCAGGCTGCGGAGAGATATACAAGCCGATGTAAGGGCTTTAAGGCCTAGAACCTTAAAAGAGGCCTTCGAAGATATGGTGCTCGTGGAAGACAAACACAGGGTCATAAAGTTACACCTGAAACAGAGTTGGATGAGCCAAGGAAGTCGCAATTCGGTTCAACCAACCATAGCGGCAAGAAATATTACCGGAGTATCAAGAACCGCTACTGCAATGGTGCCTCCTCGAGCACCCCTAAAGCCATCCCAAGATGTGAAGTTGATACACTTAGTTAGAATCTTTTCTTATTGCATTAGGTATTTATTTTCATTAAAATAAAATTCCTGTAGGTCACGTTCGAACGCGACTCCTTTCTTATTGCATTAAGTATTTATTTTCATTAAAATAAAATTCATGTAGGTCACGTTCGAACGCTGGTGGAGTCGCGTTCGAACGCCCTTATGAACGCCTCGATGGGAATCCTCTAGAATTAGGATTTCATATTGGTTTAGGACTTGTTGGCTAGCCTCCATAAATACGTGGATGGCAACCAACTCCATAATGCAATTGAATTCTTGATTTCTTGCCTCCTATCTTCTCTCTAGATTCCTCCCTCCTCTCTTTTCACCATCCTTCCACATCTACCGTTGGTAAGATTTCTCTTCGCTTCTAATCTCCCTCGTCTGTCGAGTCACCCCTCTTTTTGGGATCTCAACCACTTCTTTCCCTTTGTCTACTTCTCATAATTACTTCCATAATCCACCCTCATCTTCATACCCATCCATAACCCTAACATCCACTCTACCCGTCACCACCACCATCACCCATGTTATTTTGTATTTTCGTCCCTGATACAATTCGAATCTATGAAGAGCATAAATACGAAAGTTGTAGATTAGAAAGTTACGGATCTAACCCAATTGGTTTCGTAATTTTATGACTAACGCAAGACCCACACAGACTATAACAAACTATTAGGGTACAACTACAACAACTAACACACTAGTATAAAATAATGACTTGTATTATACAAATCATCGTATGATACGGAAGAGTACAAAAATATCCATTAACTATACAACTCAATTTCTATATAAACTATCTTATATATCATCTCACATCTATAGCTCACTTTATCTTTACCCTAAAATATCTTCTTCGGATATCTCAAGTCGCTATCACATACCATATATCTAAAGGGGTTAAAAAAGAAATAAAGAGCGTCATGAGTTAAAGACTTAGTAAATAGACCTTATCCCAAATCAATAATGCCAAATGGAGAGTAAATCATATACTAGATAATATAAATTAGAATGAAGTATCATATCATAAATGAGTATATAAATATATCATCAATAATATATAAATGTATGGTAGATATTATGTCATACTTGATCAAATATATAATTCTTAACAATGTATAAATATATTTCCATATTATACTATCATCATAACTCTCTCAAATATACTACATAAGATGAATACCAACCATGATCATACTATGATATCAAATATAACTACATATGATATAAAATGACTACTCGATAATCAGGTGTATCATATGATAATGAAATCATAAGAATTTCACAACATCTCAATCATCAATATCAACTTCAAATAATATCATCATACTAAATCACTATGCACAGTCAACATCCGGTACCCAGATCCAGCCCAAATGCTCTAAGCATACCCTGTGTAATAACCCAAGTAGGATTAGAAAAAAAGAAAAAAAATTGCTCGGCACGATGTGACCGGCCACATTGTGACTGGCCTCGTGCTCAGCATGCCGTGGCAGTAGTGGAGGAGCCACGCACCTCCACTGAGCCACTCTTCTCCACGTTGCAGCGACGCGTGGAGATGGGACTCGGCCTACCGACCACTCTGCCACCACCGCCTGACCATCTCTCTCTTTAATATTTTTTCTCTCTCTCTCTACCATGCATTCTCTCGATCTCTCTATCTCTAGCTCTCTCCCTCTCTCTCTCCTTCTAGTTCACTAACAGTCACTGACCGTCGCCGTCGACCATTCTATCCACCGGTGAACCTCTCTCTCTCCCCCCATCTCTCTCTCTCTTTCTCTCTCTCTCTCCTCTCGGGACAGATGGAGATTTGAGCCGCTAGTGAGAGTCCGACTGCTGAGTGGCCACCAGCAGCCGTACCCCCTCCCCTGCGGCCCAACCCTCTTCCCCTTTTCTCTTTTCTCTTTTCTCTTCTTCTCGTCCTCCTTCCCTTCTTTCCTCCTCTCGGGTAGCACCCTGCAATAAGGTACTGGGCTTGGCCCAGCACCCTTGCTGCGCATGGCGCTAGGCCGAGCTCAGCCCAGCACTTCCTATGTTATGGTGTTAGGCCGATCCCAGCACTATGTATAGTTTCTGTTATTAAAAAAGATGTAATTATATATATATATATATATATATACATATTATTGATTACTATTTAAATTATATTTGATTATGTCATTAATTATTTAATTAGTTTAGTTAATCTAATGTATTTACTTTATATGAATTAAATCTAATTATATCATAGTTAGTAAATAAATCTAATTATACCATGTTTAGCAAAATACCTGTAACATAAATTACTATATTAATCCTAGATAGGTAATAGTAATTATTAGGGTTATGTACGTATATTCTCGTGTAATTATCTACAGTAACTTAATTCTTATTTTTCTTAATTATCAATGACAATAATAGGTAGATAATTATGTTTTAAATACACTATTAGATAATATAATTATGGTTAATAAATAAAAAAACAAATATAGAATGAAGAATATATGATTACAACGAGAAATTATCTTTTAGCCGGGTTAATTTTAATTAATAGAAAAACTGACATTATATGTTATAAATAATATTAGATTTCGACCCTCTTGTTCAAGACCTCGTGGACTTAGCTATCAAGATTTGATCGTTGTCGTAGCAGCGTGAACGAGCGGTTGTTTGTTAATTGCAGTGGTGGTGAGTACTCTTATTCCGAAAACGTCTTTCTCAAATTAGATTATATTATATATTATGTATATGCATGTTTTGGCTTCTACCATGATTATATGACTTTATCTAAAAATGATTACAGTCGATCATATTTTATCATGCATGTAATTAAGCTGATCTTGGATATGAGTATGATAATAATATATAAAGATAATTAGAGATAACTATACTGTTATAATTTTATGTCTAGTTGATCTATAGCATGAGTATGTGATACACTTAGTTAGAATATTTTTTTATTGCAATAGGTGTTTATTTTCATTAAAATAAAATTTTTGTAGGTCGCATTCGCACGCAGGTGGAGTCACATTCGAACGCCCTTGTGAACGCCCGCGTTTGTGAATAGCCGCGTTCGAACGCCTTGTGAACACCTGTCTATCGATCTGTAGCATGAGTATGTGATGCACTTAATTAGGATCTTTTCTTATTACAATAAGTGTTTATTTTCATTAAAATAAAATTCCTATAGGTCGCGTTCGAACACCCTAGTGAACGCCAGCGTTTGTGAACGCCCGTGTTCGAACGCCCTTGTGAATGCCAACATTTGTGAACGCCTTGTGAACGCCAGTGTTCGAATGCCTTATGAACGTCTGTGTCGCGTTCGCAAATCCAGAGAAGGAACTTTTTGAGTGCATTCAAACGCGATCGGGTGCGTTTAAACGCGGTCGACGAAAATCCTCTAGAATTAGGATTTCATATTGTTTTAGGACTTGTTGGCTAGCCTCTATAAATATGTCGATGGCAAACAACTTCATAATGCTATTGGATTATTGATTTCTTGCCTCTTATCTTCTCTCTAGATTTCTCCCTCCTCCCTCTTCACCATCCTTCCACATCTACCGTTGGCAAGGTTTCTCCTCGCTTCTAATCTCCCTTGTCTGTCTAGTCACCCATCTTCTTTGGGATTGACCACTTTGTTCCCCTTGTCTACTTCCTTTAATCACTTCCACAATCCACTCTCATCTCCATACCCATCCATAACCCTAACATCCAGCCCACCCGTCACCACAACCATCACGTTATTCCGTGTTTTCATCCCTGCTACAGTTTGAATCTGTGAAGGATGTAAATACGAAAGTTGTAGAACAGGAAGTTACGGATCCAACTCGATTGGTTTCGTAATTTTCTGGCTACCAGAGAATATCTGACGAATATTTTTCCACGGTTGCATGGATTGATTTCTATAACAAATTCAGATATTGAAGAAATCTTAGCGTAACCTATCTTTGGTTTAAAAACCCATCAATTTAGTATCAGAGCCTATCAAATTGGTATCGGATAGTATCAGAGCCTATCAATTGGTATCAGAGTTTATCAATTGATATCAGAGCAAGCAAAACTCAGACCACCATTAATGGTTGAAACAAGGAAAATGACATCAACAAGGAGACCTATATAGAGCACACCGATAAGGGAGGACTCAATGCACGATGAAACTAACCGTGATGTCGATTCCTTTGGAGCGACCATGGTAGGACCAAGTCAACCAACATCCATGAGTTCGAATATGGATGAATTAAGAGACATGTTCCAAACATTGTTGTATGGAATTGACAACATACAAAAGGATCACAATGAATTCAAGAAATATGTTAGGAATTGATTAGGCTTGTCATCTCCTCGACGACGAATGGAGTTTCAAGATGGACCAGCGGTGGGATCCCATAGAACCGATACCCCACAGGTCCAGGTGCGTCATATGAGTGTCAATGATCCCCTCCTACCTATGCATTCACATCATCCCACACCTCCGTTACAAGACCCAAGACCGGCGGTGGTGGAACCCGAGAGGCGTGCGGCACCGGTGCGCTTCGTCGATGAGTAGGATTGGCACTTTGAGGATGAGGCTGATCCCTATGGAGATGGCGATAGATCTTTTGCGAAACCGACAATGCTATTCGCGGGAGAACCGCACGTTTGAACTTTCCAAAATTCCAAGACGGTGATCCAATGGATTGAGTGTTTCAAATTGAACAATATTTTGATTGTCAAGGTACAGCGGAAGATGCAAAAGTCCAAATGGCAAACTTTCACCTTTAAGGAACGGTATTGCATTGGTATAGATCGGTTATTCATGGTGGTGGATCTACCGGATGGGTTGATTTTTTGTTAAAGCTCAGATACCAAATTGATGGGATCTAGAATCAAAAGATTGGCTACGGAACAATTCCTTAAGATCTAAATTTATTGTAGAAAGCAGTCCACGCAACTGTGAAAAAATATTCGTCAGATATTCTCCTGTAGTTAGAAAATTACGAAACCAATTGGGTTGGATCCGTATCTTCTTAAACTACAACTTTCGTATTTACGTCCTTCACAGATTCAAACTGTAGTAGGGACAAAAATACGAAATAACGTAGGTGATGGTGGTGATGACGGGTGGAGTGGATGTTAGGGTTATAGATGGGTATGGAGATGAGGGTGGATTGGGTCTGTGATTAAGGAAAATAGACGAAGGGAACGAAGTGGTTGAGATCTCAAAGAAGAGGGGTGGCTCGATAGTCGAGGAAGATTAGAAGTGAGGAGAAATCTGCCAACGATAGAGGTGGAAGGATGATGAAGAGAGAGGATGGAGAAGTTTAGAGAGAAGATAGGAGGCAAGAAATCAAGAATCTAATAGCAATATAAAGTTGGTTGCCATCCACATATTTATAGAGGCTAGCCAACAAGTCTTAAAACAATATGAAACCCTAATTCTAGAGGATTTCCGTCGATCGCGTTCGAACGCACCCAATCGCGTTCGAACGCACTCAAAGAGCCCCTTCTCTGGATTTGCGAACGCGACACAAGCGTTCACAAGCCGTTCGAACGCGGCCATTCACAAACGCGTTCACAAGGCGTTCACGAATGCGGGCATTCACAAGGCATTTATAAGGCGTTCACAAGCATTCACAAGGGTTCACAAGCGTTCGAACGCGACCTACAGGAAGTTTATTTTAATGAAAATAAACACCTAATCAAAGTGGTATCAGAGCCTATCAATTTAGTATCAGAACCTAACATTGGTATCAGAGCTTATCAATTTGGTATCAGAGCTTATCACAAACAAGTCAAAATTGACAATTATTAACTCTAGAAACAATGAATTTTTACTGACCGCATTCGGACGGGGTCGAATGCGTCCGAACGCACAAATTGCATTCTCTGTCAATGCGAACGTATGCAGGCGTTTGCACGTGGGCATTCAAATAGGGTTGAGCGCATTTGAACTCACAATTTGCATTCTCTGTTGATGTGAACGCCTATAGGCGTTTGCAAGCGCATTCGAATGCACCCACCCACGTTCGGAACACAACCTACGAAAATATTATTTTTCTCTGAATAAAACTCTAACACAATAAGAAAATACACCCATAAGGTGTATCCATGCTCGAGACGACTCGTAAAGTCTAAATCGTATCATTCACGATTCGCACCGATCAAAAGAGTTTGTCATACTTCCTTAGGTAGCGCATACATACACCAGCCCAGCAAAGATGGGTGTCCAAGCTACTTGGATATAACTACGAGTTGATGTACAAAAGAAGGATCGAAAACAGCACCGCTGATGCTTTATCAAGGCGTCCAAATCCAATTGAGTTTGCAGCAATTTCAGCATCGATTTTTCTATTTTTTCAACAGCTATAGGAGGCCTACAAGGAGCCTAACACCATAAGGATGATGGATGACCTTGCTATAGATCCCAACAAAAAGCAAGGAGTTTTGTTGATGGACGGACTCATAGTGGACCATGGTAAGATGGTCGTTCCAACCAATTGCCGCTTGCGCATGGAGTTGGTGCGCCACTTCGATGACACCCCTATGGTTGGACATGAAGAGGTGTTGCACACCTATAAACGGCTGAACCAAAATTGCACATGGGCTGGAATGAAGAAGGATGTGCAAGCCTACATCCGGGCTTGTGAGATGTGCCAAAAAGCAAAGACCGAATAAGCTAAACCCCCAGCTTACTTCAACCGCTCCCAATTCCCAAGCAGGGTTAGGAGGACGTCACCATGAACTTCATTGACAATCTACCTAAGACCAGAGGTCATTTGGTGATCATGGTGGTAGTGGACCGCCTCAATAAATATGCACACTTTTCGGCTTTGGCACATCCCTACACGGCAAAAAAGGTCGCAAATGTTTATATGCGCGACGTGACTAAGATGCATGGTATGCCAAAATCGATTGTTTCATCTTGTGACATTATATTTGTGAGTCAATTTTAGCAAAAAAATTTTGCTCTTCCAGAGACTACCTTCCGTATGAGTTCAGCCTATCATCTTCAAACGGACGGCCAATTTGACGTGCTGAACCGATGCTTGGAGCAATACTTGCAGTGCTTTGTCGATGAGCGATCGTTGTAGTGGCTATCTTATTTGCATGGGCAGAATGGTCATAAAATACGGCCTTCCACTTGGCCATTGACATGACTCCGTACGAGGCTATCTTTGATCGACCAGTTCTGACCTTGCACACATACTTACCTACCATCAACCCAAGCTAACCGAACTGAGGTGGATGCAATTTTGCGAGATCGAGAGAGGTGTTGAGAAGACTCAAGATACACCTAGTGGCTAGGGCTGTCAGGCTTGACGAGCAGCTCGAGCTCGACTCGGGCTCGGCTCGGGTGAAGCTCGAGTCCGGCTCGGCTTGATCAGAGCTGAGCTGAGCCCGAGCCATTATAATAGGCTCGAAATTAATATCGAGCCGAGTCGAGCCTAAGCTAGAGCCGGCTCGCTCAGGCTCGCCTCGATAGGCTCGATAGCCTGACTCCTTATAACTAAGGACACGTGGCATAAAGAAATATTGCCACGTGTCCCTCACTAACTCATTCTCACCCGTAACACAATATTCATCACCCTCACCTACCCCACCCTCACCTACCCTCACCTACCCCACCCTCATTAATCACTTCACCTTTCCCATCACATCACCTTCCCCATCCTCAATTCCCCCACCCCACCCTCACCTTCACCCTCATCCTCATCCACCCGATCACCACTCCTAACCTCACCCCACACGCCACCACCTCTTCCCTCCTCGTCAGCCTCCATCGGCAACGACGGCAAGCCACCACCATGGCGCCACGCCTTCCTCTCCGTCGGCCTCCATCGGCAACGACGGCAAGCCACCACCACGGCGCCACGCCTTCCTCTCCGTCGACCTCCTCCTCCTTCGTCGGCCTCCATCGGCAACCACGGCAAGCCACCACCACGGCACCACGCCTTCCTCTCCGTCGACCTCCTCCTCCTCCGCCGTTGGCCTCCTCCATCCATCTCCGACTCCTTCGGCAAGCCGCTGTCCATGTCGCCACCGCCCACGTCGCCACCGCCTCATCCTCTAATCAAGCCCAAGCTTTGCTCGGGCTCGGCTCAGGCTCGGTTAGGCTCAGCTCGAGCTCGGCTCGGGTTGAGCTGAGCCGAGCCTGAGCAACATTATGAGGCTCGAAAGTAATTTCGAGCCGAGCCTGAGCCTCGGCTCGTTTACACCCCTACTACTGGCTGCCCAAAATCAAATAAAGCAAGTCTATGATCAGAGGCACCATAAGAGGTCCTTCTCAGTTGAGGATTGGGTCTACGTCAAGCTCCAACTATATCAGCAAAGTTCGTTTAGACCCATCATTAACTAGAAGTTGGCTCCAAAATTCTATGGACATTACCAAGTGATCAAGTGGATTGGACCTATGGCGTATCACCTAGACATACCCGAGAAGGCATGGATTCATCCGGTTTTTCATGTCTCAAGCCTTAAAGCTCGAATTCCTCCTGCCAAGCCAATTAGAGTTGTTCCACCCGAGCCAATAAGGGCTGATCCGAATGAGTCCGAAGCAGAACCAAGTACCCATATTTCAGCTTGGATCCTAGCCAGATGACGCACTCGAGTCCAAGGCAAGTGGGTGACTAAAATTTTGGTGGAGTGGTGCGGACGCACCATGAACGAGACGACTTGGATGCCCGAATCTGACTTCATAGACCGCTATCCAGATTTGACACCTTGAGGATAAGGTGAACAAAAGCATGGTGAAGTGATACAACTCGATCGAATTGGATCCACTCGTGGCATTGAGTTTATTGAGATGAGCCTATTTATATAGTTTGGAAGAAATAAATTTGCTTAAGAAAATAAAATATTTTCCTAGGGGCGTTCGAACGCCAAGGGACCACGTTCGAACGAACCATTCAAACACCCGCATGCGTTCACAAAGACAAAGAACGGGAATTGTGCGTCCGAACGACCTCGAGCCCGTTCGAACACCTGCACATGTTCACAAAAACAAAAAACAGAACTTGCGCGCTCGAACGTGATCAGACACGTTCGAATGCGATGTGGCGAGAACCCTTGGTTTTTAGGATTTTATTTTTATTATTTGGGTCAGAATGATAGCCTCTAAGTACTGTGGATTGCACCCTAGTTGGGTCATGATATGAATGAATCTTTTTTTCTCTATCTCCCTTCCTCTCTCTTTGTCCTCATGCCCTAATTTCACATCGACCCCTAGCCAACATTGGTTAGATCTTTCCCCTCGTCTGTCGCTACCCTACTTCTTCTGGTAGCGACCCTATTCTTCTTCCTCGTCTGATCTCTTCTCTGATCGCAAGCATCTCTATCTCTATATTCATCCCACTTTCATTTTTTCCATCACCAGTGAAAAACTCCCTTCAATCTAAATACCCAACCTAAACCTTTTTTTAGCCCGATTCGTAACATGTTTCTACAACTATAATCTACTTTTACAAAGAATAAAGGCAATCTAACGGCTACGATAAAGAATAAAGACGAAAATAATAACTAAGTTAAGATCAAATTTTTTCAATAATAATTATCAACATATGTCCCCTCTCATTTATAAGAGTAAGGATCGAATCCACATGCAAATTATTTAATTTATTTAAAATTCAAACAATAAGATAAAACTAATTAACCAGCTTGACTTGATTTAACCCATGTAATCAAATCATAATGGATACTAACTAAAAAGACATAAATCCAGGTACACTCTAATACTAATTGAAAAGTAAGAAATATTTTTACTTCTATTAAGAGAATCCATCAAAAAATCTCCGGACTAAATATATTTTATAATTTTTTATTGTTCTACCGTGCAAACTTTAAGAATATACAATATATATTTTCTCTCTCATCTCAATCTCCTTTAAAATCTACAAAATACACATTCTCTCTCCTAATAAATAAAAAATCATAAAAAACAAAAGTCAAAGTGTGTTATAATTATTTTACTAAAAAAATTGGGTGAAACTGTAAAATAAAATTAAAATGGGTAAATATGTAAACATATAAGTTATATTAATTTATGGTACAAAGCACCCAATAAATTATATTATAATTTTTTTTTATTATTATTTTATTTTATTTTTTGAGAAAAAGAACTTAGTAATATATTTTCCTCGTATGAGACAATTCCACAGTACATAAAAGTTCTGCATCAGCTAACCAATATATGTTAAAATTAGAGACATTTCCTGCATAACTACGTCAACATACATAAAAAAGAAAAACTCCTCTAGATAAATAAAAGCCAGGTAATATGCCAACAGAAAAAATTTGCCATATAATCTCACGGATCTCAGTGATATTTGACAATCTACTTATCTTGAGACATCACTACTGCAAAAATGTTAACCTATGATGATGGCAAAAGCTCAAGTTATTGGTCTGAAGTAAGAGTCAACACAAATGCCTATTTGTTAAGGGTATATCTACTGATTCACTATGCAAAACTGCCTCCAGAAAGGCTACACAATCTGCTCGCAACTTCACGTGTTACAGAAAGAGAAGTCCCCAAGTTTTGATCAAGCAAAAGAGATATAAACTGCAATGAGAATAGAAAACCACGAGAGAAGTCAATTGAAGTTTAATCAATAAATCCAGAAAAGCATAAAAAAATAAAAATAAAAATAAAAAAGGATAGAAGATAAAGGTAGAGCAATCAGAAAGAATAACAAATGGGATGAATACTAAAATTTGGCTAAAGAATTAAACTATTAACAAGATTCACATTGCAGGACCCTCTCATCTCCACAACCCTCTTAGACAAAGGGTTGAAATCACACATAGGAGAAGAGAAGGGTGATAGGTTAGCGGTGGAGCGCCATATGGCAAAGTATAGATCTGCAAATAAGGTGAAGACTTGAGAAAAGTGAAGAGGTAGGATAAAGAAGTACAGGACTTGGGAAAGATGAGGGCAGACCATTCTTTAAGTATTTTCGAAGGAGATGAATGCAAAATCAGCCGGAAAAAATATTTTTCCACTTCCATGAGGGTAATTTAGTCTATATGCACATAACTTACTTTACACATACTGATCATGTGACTTTCTGTTAAATAAGCTCACGGTAAACTAACATACAGGTTTAATTGTAGGTTTTCAAAATGCTTGGAGATGATTTGTACACTTTTATTATCGAGGGGGTAAACTGATACTAAGTCAAAGTTCAAGGGACCAAAGTGTAATTAAACCTTCCTTATGTCAGTGAATTTGATATTGAAGCAAAATGAGATAGACCACTATATATTTGCATTAAATTACATCTTATAAATAAATATAAGAGTGTTCTAGCTAGCTCCTATGTATTAGAGTAGAAATCCAGCATAAATTCTCTGGTTACCATAAATTTAATTTCTGTTTGCAAATAATTTCAGCAGTAACTATAAATCACATAGCATGTCTTGCGGAATTTCAGACTAGTAAATAGTAAAATCCTAAATCAATGAAGGTTAAAAAATTACTAATGTATCAAAACTCGGCTCCCACAGAATCCAATATAACAGCTTTTCAGGAAAATTAGACTATTTTACTGTTTATATCGCTACAAATCGATCCTACAAAAGAGAAATGATCATAAATCACAGACCTGGAATATGTAAATGTAGAGGGCCTGCTGCAGACATAAACATAGCCATATTAAAGTATCTATAGTGCAGGATATAACTGAACCCAGGCAAATTCCTCTTTGTAGCCCAAGCTTACTTCACAGGATTCTGAACATGTGTATACTGCAATGGTTGCCCAATCCAGGGACTCGGGATCATTTTTCACTCCAAAGTAGTAAAGCAACTGTGGCATGATCTGCAGAGTTAGAACAGTCACTGGTAGTTTCAATAAAGTAAATAGGCTTCCTAACCATCTCTAATAACATAGGGGCATTGACTTATGCTTTGTTTGTTAACATGTTTTAAAATCTGAAGAAAACAAAAACCATGGCCTACAGCAAAAATAAAAAACAAAAAGAATTTGTTGTACCTGGAATTCATAGCATAATGGGCCTTTACAATAGCTGCATGAAGGAATATCTGCTTTAGATGGCCGGCCAATCGATAAAGGCCAAAGAGGTCTTGCCATTGGATCTCGAAAATATCTGTTAAAGAAAGTGTTAAGAAACTGATAATCAGTATCATACACTTGCAAAAGAGCAGATGAAAATAAAAGGACAAATGGGGAATGCCAATTTTTATGCAAGCTAACTAAAGGAAATTATTATAATAGCATAGGCATGACATTCACACCAAAGCAGTTCGTTTCGATTCCAGACACTTGACACGTAGCTTAAAATGCCAAATGGGAAAATGCACCAATTTTTACAGTACAATTTCATCATCTCAGAATGAAGACCAAAGTTCAAAAAGTTCACAAGCAAGAAATCAGCATGCATTGTTAAAGCATATGCCACTCGGTAAGAAGAAAAAATGAAGAGCAACAAAAGAAAAGAAAAGACAATATATGAAGCATGAGAAAGATTTCACCTTAAAACTTGCTCAGTTGCTCCAGCAATTCGCTCTTGAAAAGATGCCCAACTTCTTTTATCCGCATCACCCTGCTTGCAGGTATGCGGATTGAAACAAAGCCATATATTTTTAAAAGAAGCATCGCATGAAAGCATATATGATAAAAAGCAAACCTCAAATTGGTCCATCATAGACTGTATCATCTCATCAGTTTTGTTCAGTTTGGGTGCCAAAGATATAGCCATGTTATTCTCCCCAGATTTATCAGAATCAAAAATATATTCATCCTCAATAGAAATTTCAAATTCAGGCCATAAAGTGTTGCTAGAAACTACAAGTAATTTCAAATATATCATGTACTTATCACTTACTAGTTAAAAAAAATTATATAAGACAAGAATATGAACGCACATTTTTTTGCAACCCCAAGCATTTCCGAACTTTTAGCAAGACCAGAAGATGATGCTACTAAAGATCTGATTATCTGATGACAATCACTATTATGTCCTGATCGCCAGTGCAATGCCTGAAAAAATTAAAAGATTTAAGGATCCATCAATTACCCACATGGTAATATAGGGAAATAGAAAAATAAAGTAGAAAAATATCTTATCTAAGAACCTGATGCTTCTCAGAACAATAGTTTGCTCTTCTACAATGACTGCAGAGTTTATCTCCTTTCCATGTGCCACACCAACAACAGAGGGAAACTAGAGAATCATCCATAGAAAGATAATTTAGAGATCAGTAAAAGCATCAAACTTCTGATCCGATTCCAAGCAATTATCTGTTCACTAATGTAAATCACACTAGTCACTGCACAGACAAGACTAATAACTTCCAATCAAAGACAAGAAAATGCATATACTGCGAACCCTGGAAACAGCAGCATTGAAATCTGAGGAAGATGTCCTTACATGAAAGCAAATGAATTGTTGCATTGTGCCATAAGATCAGACCTATTTAGGGTTGTAAACGTAGGGAAGTTGAGAAGCAAGGTATTTACAAACCGAGCAGATCAAATGAGGATCCTGTGATTGATGGGTTCTATTACAAGAGAGATCAGCAGTAGTTGCATTTGCAGAAATAATCCAGAATAGCAATATACTTTCTCTGATATCATATGTCATTTCTCATAACAATCTTATTTTCTTATTTATCTTTTTTAGAAGATTCTCAAAGCAATCTTAATCCAACTACATATTGCTCATTCTGCAAGAAAGATTCAAAGTGATGTACTTGTCCTAAGTAGATCAATCCAACTTTGCCTTGCTAAAGCTAATAAAGAACAAAATAATTAATAGACAGCTAACAAAAGCCAGCAAATTACCTCCTGCTTTTAGTGGCTTGTCGGTGCCGTCATGCCTCGGAGGATCACTCGAGTAAAATTGATTAGTCCGTGGTAACTGGCAACGAAAAACTCTCACGCTACAACCATCCCAAATGCTTAAAAGTCAAAAAACCCAAATCAAAACTAGGTCTAGAGAAAGCACATAAAAGATGAATTACCTTCTACGAGGATTCTCTTCCCCATGCTTCCACTGCTCGTGCTGGTCTAGGAGAAGACATGACATTGATGGGCACATGAAAACGAATAAGGTCCTATGGAATGTCGACTCTTTCTCTCCTATCGGCGCATAAATCTACAAAACTCAACATTTAAACAGCACAATTCTACTAAAGAAACCAAAATTCGAACAAGAGAAAGAAGAAACGTCGATTACCTGAAGAAGAAACTGCAGAGGCTCTCCGCATAAGCCACAAGTGCGAGATTTCTCCGACGGCAAGTTTACCGGATCCAACCACGCCTAAGAATAAAATAAATTAAGACAAGAAATTTTCAAAAAGAAAAGAAGAATTCAACGAAACTAATGACAAAGGAGCAAATTACAAGGACATACGGGAACACCGCCAGCTTTGCTTGGAAACAAATGGCGAAGGAGGGTTTGCGGATTCTTGGGCTTCTCGACGAACCCTAGGGTTATTCCCTCTTCCCCCTCTTCGCCCTCGTCATCCTCCATATCGTCCACTTCGATCTCTTCGCTCTGCTCCTCGTCTTCCTCCTCTTCTAGGGAAGTTACTCGTAGGTTGCTAAGTTCGCCGACCTCAGATTCCATATTCGGAGGAGACACGAGGGGCGGCGGGGGCTAACAGGGAGAGAGGAAACAAAAGAGGGAGAGAGGTGAATAAAGAGTTCTACTCGGAGAGAGAGAGACAGAAAGAAAGAACTTGATGAAAGAGAGAACAACATGGAAGGGAAGAGTTAGAGGCACCGCAGCCCGCAGAATTGCCGCAGCCCTAGGGTTTGGCTCCTTGGGGCTGAGAGAAAAAAAGAAAGGATGGAGGAGGAGGCTTACCTTGATTTGGAGGGACGGTGGTCGCCGACAGAGTAGGGCGACGATGGTTCTAGCGTACGGGTGAAAACAGATACAACCCTACAAATTGCATATAGATATAATAGTACTTAATTCATATCCGGATTCATATTTTTAGTTCAGATATGGATTCGTATACGAATATTGTACTGATAATAAAATTTAAAACCATATTCTAACTAGGATACGGATAATTTTTAGATAAAGGATCAGATCTTAAATAAATATTAATTAAATTTAAAATAATTATAATATTTTATTTAAATATAATTAATATAAAATTATTAAGAGTTTTACAACAAATAATTTTTTAGTATGCCAAATATATAAAAATTAGAGAAATTAATCTCTATAAATAATATATAACGTATTATTAGTAATAATATTAATATTTACTATTTAAATAAGTAAACTAAAAACTGTATATCATTTTAAAAAATATGCGGGTAAACAGATATCCGATATCTGTATCCGAATTCGAAAAATATATTCGACCTATATCCGAATTTTTTCAAAAATTCTATCCGTATCCGAATCAGATAGAAATTTTTTATCCGAATCCAATCCGAGTCAGGTCGGAGTTAATCCGACCCGTTTTCACCCCTATGCTAGCAGCATGAGGAGAGTATTATTAAAATGGGTTTGGGGTGAGGTTGGCATGTGGAACTAGGCTAAGTCCAGCCTAAGCCCAACTTGGGTATTATGGCTCGCTCCAGGTTTGGCCTTTGTCACCCGGCCTAGCCGGAAAGTCTGACTTAACTAGCCCACCCAGCTCGACCCATCCGTGTGCAGGCCTGACAGCCTTGTAATAGTGGAAGTAGACCAAGGGGCCAGAATTCCAATTGGATCTTCACTATATGCAAGTCATGCAGCTGGATTACAAGATATCCTAATGCCAAGTTTCCTCCAAATTTCATTTGGTACATAAGTGGGCCCTATTACCATTTTCTCCTGTTCTAAGTGATATGAACCGAGTCAAGTGGTATTACATCAAGGGGACATAAATGGGTTGACTGTATTTATCTTATCTGCTTTTATAGTTTAGTTAGAGCCTTTATAGATTAGAATTGTTTAATAAGCTAAATACAACTATACTTGATTTTGAAAAGATATTTACAGAATATTCAACAATGTTCAAATAATACGAGACTACTTGGAAAAAATCAGAAACGATCTAGAATTTTTGTAATCAAAATTTTCTCATAGTCGGACGCAATCTACAACAAAACAAAGAACTAATCCGAGATAGATAAGGAAGATTAGTTTAGTTAAGTTTGTTTAGAACTTTTATATTTTATTTTCTACATATAGGGCTTTATGGCTTGTATTTTAAGTATGCTTAGAATAAAAGATTAATTAGCTTTTGTCATTGCATCCCTGGTATCTCCGTTCCAACCTCAATCTCCCTCCTCCCTCTTTACCAACCAGCGTCGCCTCTCCTATTAGGTCGGTCTCGTCTAGCTTTTAATCTCTCTCATCCCTCAATCCCCCAGTCCCATAGGGTAGGCCTACTTCTCCCCTTTCATCTTATTTTGACCATCTCTATCTATCGTACGATTTTTATCTTTACCCGCTACTATAGTCGTAGATCAATTATAGCCTTCAACCATCTGTCACATCTACATCCAAAAACCACCACCACCATTATCTACTACTGAACCACTTCTATCAACTACTCGACCTCCACTCCATCATCACCTCCATCTAATACCTAGGAATTCGTGCCACCACTAAGGAAATCCGTACAACTATTATGATCCAATCTTCCCTCAAAAGGTTTAATTGTCTCATAACTGGTTTTGAATAGAATTTGCACAGAATTTTTGAAAGTTGTTATGGTCAATCTAACCTTTAAATCCTACTAAAATTTGGATATATGATATGATTTAGACTTCACCGAGATCGTCTTGAGCATAGATACACTTTAGGGGTGTCTTTTATTTTTGTTTTAGTGTTTATTTCAAGAAATAAAAAGGTTTTCTGTATGTCGCATTCGAATGCGTTTGTGAACGCCTGCATCAGGTTCGAAAATACAGAGAACGCAAAATGTGTGTTCAAACACGTTCGAACGCGATCGGTGAAAATCCACTGTTTTTAGGGTTAATAATTGATATTTTTGAATTGTTTGGTTAGCCTCTAAAGGTGTGGATGTCAACCAAGGAGTCATTATGATACGATTCAGACTTCACCGATGTCATCTTGAGCTTATATTCACTTTAGGAGTGTTTTTATTTCATGTTTTAGTGTTTAATTTCCATTAAAATAAGTTTTCTATAAGTCACGTTCAAACGCGGGTGAAGCGAGTTCGAACACAGTTTGTGAACGGGGTTGTGAACGGGGTAGTGAACGTGGGTGAAGAGAGTGCACTGTGCGTTCGAACGCCCAGTTCAAACGCACTGTGAACGCCTGCATCGCGTTCACAAATCCAGAGAAGTGGGAAACAAGCGCGTTCGATCGTGCGTTCGAACGCCTACATCGTGTTCGCAAATCCAAATGAGCGAACTCGGTGCATTCGAACGCGGTTGGCAAAAATTGTATTGTTAGGGTTAATTTTGAGTTGTAGTTAGCCTCTAAAAGGATGTGGATGGTAACCAAAGTCATTATTTAATTGAGAATCAAGTTTTGCCTTGCCTCCTTCGTCTTCTTCATTCCCGTTCTCTCAATCCCCGGCGACACCGCTTCTAACCTCCCTCGACCGGCTAATCACCCTAGTCCCTTAGGGGTGGCCCTCTCCTCCCCCTTCTTCCAATATATTCGACACTTGCCTTAATCCTTCCGTCGACCATAACCCTTCCACCACCATTTTTCACCGGTGCCACCCCATTAACGCCGGTCCTCCTTCAACCACCATCACCTAGGTCACGTGCCTCCATCCACGGATCCAAAACAGACCACCCTGACCATCATCCATTAATCGGACGATATCTCGAGATCCCCACATCCGATTCGCCTGAAACTAGACTCGTTTGAAAGCTATTTTCTAGGGCTACAACATATCAAACTTTCACGTTGATCCGACGGCGGCATATTTAGAGATCTTATTTCAAAGTTCCGTGCCAAATCTAGTTTAGATCAGGAAATTGGAAGAGATCGAACCTTAGCCTAAAGGGGAGATCGTATCAAGCTTGGTATCAGAGCCACCGTGGGTGGAAGCTTTCTATGACAACCACCAGAGCCATGGCTGCACAACGAGATGATGAAGAAGATATTCTCCCAATAGAGGAGGGGGAAACGATTATGAGGACTTCCACCCATGAAACCACCCGATCTAATCGGAATACGAAAGAACTTAGCGTTTAAGCCGTGTTGGAGTCTCTTTCCGAGCAAATGGCCATCAACAACCAGATGATGATAGAGATGATGCGGGAACTATGGGCGACGAGGGAAGCAATGGCGAACGGGAACGCACCATCGACCCCACGACGCGAGTCCAACCCCTTGAACCCACCGCCACCGGTTCAGCCTTTGCAACCACAAGAGCCGCTGCTACCACCACCCTATGGGCAGAGGCAAGCAAGGATGGTTACACCAGGTCCAGTTGCAGGTGAACCCATCCAACGAGCGAACCACTATGGAGTCCACCTTGGAGATCAAGATCCATGGGCGGGTCAATACGAGCCAAAATCACAGCGAGTTAATCAAAACCGAAGGAGGGATTATCAACCCTTCATGGTGCATCCTCCCCCAGTTAGACAAAGACTTGGACATGATCCGGAACGAGACAACGACATCCGTGAACAAGTCGTGCATCTCGAATTCCCCAAGTTCAAAGGTGGCGATCCGATCGATTGATTGTATAGGGCGGAGCAATTCTTTACATACCAAGGTACGGCGGAAGAATACAAGGTGATGCTTATGAGCTTCCACCTTGAGGATGCAGTGCTTCATTGGTTTCGAGTAGCCAATGCCATTGAGGTTATCAAAACTTGGGCTGAATTTTGTGCTAATATCACATGGCGATTTGGAGCATCGGGATATGAAGACTTTGATGCTCTCCTCTCAAAGACGGTACAAAAGACTACGGTTGGGGCATGCCAAGAAGAATTTGAGAGGATTAGTAGCCGATGTCATCCACCATGGACGGATCAGCAACTTCGCAGCAACTTCGCAGCACCTTCATCTCCGGGTTGCGGGGTGACATACAAGCCGATATGAGGGCTTTATGGCCTAGAGCCTTAAAGGAGGCCTTCGAAGATGCGGTGTTTATGGAAGACAAACATAGCACCATGAAGATACACCTGAAACAGAGTTAGACAAGCCAAGGAAGCCGCAATCAATCTCAACCAACCATAGCGATAGGAAACAGCACTAGAGTACCAAGAGTTGCTGCTGTAGTGGTACCTCCTCGAGCACCCTTGAAGCCATCCCAAGATGTGAAGTATGCACCTAGAGGTCCGGAACGAGCATCCACACCTACCCAAGCAAGTGGAGGAACAAAGGGCCAAGGGCCTATGCTTCTGTTGTGATGAGAAATTTGTACTCGGGCATCACTGTGCTAAACTAATAGGATCGGGGATGCTAATCGATGGATTGGAGGAGGCTGAGGATGGGTTTGCAGCTAAAAATAAAGGTGTGGCTGGATCTTAAGGAGAAGAAGCTAAGGAGCAACCCGTGAAGGACATGATAGCCGAAATCTCCCTCCACGCCTATTTGGGAACAGCTGCGCCAAAGACATTGCGGGTGAACGGTGTAGTCAAGAAAATTATAATAAGAATCTTGATTGACACCGGGTCCACCCACAACTTCATTGACAAGAGGCTCCTTAGGAAGATTGGGCTCGAGTCGGAACCCATGGAAGGGTTCGATGTGATGATTGGAGATGGCACCACGTTGCGAGTGGATTCTATTTATGGAGGTGTGGAATTGAAGGTGCAAGGCTAAACTTTCACATTGGATCTTTATCCGTTGGCCTTGCAAGGTGCCGATATTATTTTGGGGACCCAATGGCTTCGAAGCTTGGGGCCCGTAATATTTGATTTTACAAGCCTCACATTGACATTTTGGAGGAATGACCAGAGAGTGCTACTGGATGGAAGTAAACCACTACTTGGACTTCCAAATGAAAGGGACACAAGGGAGCTCGCTTCTTTCTCGGCACCCACCTTTCCTTTCTTCTCAGATCTGCGGAGAGTCAGTACAGAGGATAGTGATCTAGTCCGACTCATGGAGGAGTTGAGAGAGAACCCCTCAAGCCACCCCGAGCATGAGGAGCGCGATGGGTTAGTACTAGAGCGCCGGTGAATCAAGGTACCTCGGAACAAAGAGCTACGAAGACTATTGATAGCACACTTCCATGATACTCCTATAGCAGGTCATGAAGGGGTATTACGTACCTACAAGCGGCTGGCCCAAAACTGTACATGGGCAACGATGAAGACGGACGTGAAGAAGTATGTGCGTGAATGTCGAATCTGCCAACGAGTCAAATCGGAGGCACTCAAGCCCAGCAGGCTGCTGCAACCACTACCTATACCGGAGCGTATTTGGGAGGATATCTCCATGGACTTCATCGAGGGGCTGCCGGAGGTTCGAGGACAGTCGGTGGTGTTTGTTGTGGTGGATAGACTGAGCAATATGCTCATTTCATAGCATTGCCTCACCCATTTTCAACGAAAAGGGTTGCTGAAATTTTTGTTCGGGAAGTGGCACGCTTGCATGGGATGCCTAGGACGATCGTGTCAGACCGGGATCGCATCTTCATCAGCGAGTTTTGGTCCGAGTTCTTTAGATTGCAAGGGACTCAAATCAACCTTAGTTCAGCTTATCACCCCGAGACGGATGGCCAAACCAAGGTGGTGAATCGCGGACTAGAGCAATACTTGCGATGCTTTGTGGCAGACCGACCAAAGGATTGGGTCAAATTCATTCCATGGACTGAGTGGTCATACAATACCGCTCATCACTCTAGCATCGGCATGACCCCCTTTGAGGCGGTTTATAAGCGCACTCCCTCTGTCTTGCGTGCCTACAATAGACTCGTGGCGACGGATAGGACCGAGCTTGACTTAAAGCTTGCTGATCGAGATGAAACATTGAGACGGCTCAAGACTCACCTAGCCACAACCCAAAACCGCATGAAGCAAACTCATGACAAAGGCCAACATGAGCAAGAATTTGAGGTGGATCAATTGGTGTTCGTTCGAGCTCAACCGTATCGGCAATCCACATTGAGGCCAATTTTGAACCAAAAGTTGGGATACAAGTACTATGGTCCGTACCGAGTGCTACAACGAATCGGTCCAGTAGCTTACCGGTTAGACCTACCTGAAGGAACCAGGATACATTCGGTCTTCCATGTATCAACATTGAAGGCTCAGATCGGGCCTAACCATGTGGTTGGTTCGGCCTTACCCGAACCAATGAAGGAAGATGGCTCCACTGAACCGATCCGAGTCTTAGGCCGTAGGAGAAGACGTCATGGGTCCAGATTAGAGACTGAAGTGCTGATTGAGTGGCTGGGCAAACCTACTGACGAGTCTACATGGGAGCTAGAGTCAAATATCATGGATCGCTTCCCAAATTTCAAACCTTAAGGACAAGGTTGCGGAAGCGTGGTGGATTGATACAATTCGGACTTCACTGATGTTGTCTTGAGCTTGGATTCACTTTAGGAGTGTTTTTGTTTCATGTTTTAATGTTTAATTTCCATTAAAATAAGTTTTATGTAAGTCGCATTCGAACGCGGGTGGAGTGAGTTCGAACGCAGTTTGTGAACGGCGTTGTGAACGTGGGTGAAGAGAGTGCACTGTGCGTTCGAACGCCCCATTTGAACGCACTGTGAATGCCTGCATCGCGTTCGTAAATTCAGAGAAGTGGGAAATAGGCGCGTTCGATCACGCGTTCGAACGCCTGCATTGCGTTCGCAAATCCAGAGGAGCGAACTCGGCACGTTTGAACGCGGTCGGCGAAAATTATATTGTTAACGTTAATTTTGAGTTGTGGTTAGCCTCTAAAAGGATGTGGATGGCAACCAAAGTCATTATTGAATTGAGAATCGAGTTTTGCCTTGCCTTCTTCGTCTTCTTCGTTTTCGTTCTCTCAATCCTCGGCGACGCCGCTTCTAACCTCCCTCGACCGACCAATCACCCTAGTCCCTTAGGGGTGGCTCTCTCCTCCCCCTTCAATCTATCCGACACCCCATTAATGCCGATCCTCCTTCAACCACCATCACCTAAGATCACGTGCCTCCATCCACGAATCCAAATAGACCACCCTGACCATCGTCTATTAATCAGACAATATCTCGAGATCCCCACATATGATTCGCCTGAAACTAGATTCGTTGGAAAGCTCTTTTCCGGGGTTACAACATATCACAATGTCATGTTGATCCGACGGCGACATATTTTGGGATCTTATTTCAAAGTTCCGTACCAGATCTAGTCCAGATCAGGAAATTGGAAGAGATCGAACCTTAACCTAAAGGGGAGATCGTATCACATTATGGAATGAATTGAGGTTTGCCATAGTCTTCTTCATCTTGTTCTCTCTTGTTCTCTTGTTCCCCGCCATCGTCGCTTCTAGCCTTCCTCGACCGACCACTCACCCTAGTCCTTTAGGGCGGCCCACTCCTCCCCCTTCTTCTAATCTATCTATTACCTTGCCCTAACCCCTTCTATCATCTATAATTCTTCCACCACCACTCACTCACTGGTGCCACCCAATTACCACTAGTCTACCACCATCCATCATCACCTAGGATCTCGTGCCTCCATCCACGAATTCATAGATGGACTCCTTGACGTTTGTGTACTTCTCAAACAATATCTCGAGATTCCATCGTCCGATTTCTCTAAAATTAGATTTGTTGGAAAGCTCTTTTCTAAGGCTACAACATATCAAAATTTCACATTGATCCTATGGCTACAACTTTTGGAATCCTTTTCTAAAGTTTCGTGGCAAATCTTATCTAGATCTAAAAAATGAGATAAATCTAACCTTAGCCTAAGGGGAGATCGTACCGAGAGTGATATCAGAGCCACTGTTTTTTGAGCACGTGCTTCCTATGACGACAACCAGAGCCATGGCTACACGGCAAAATAAGGAAGACGAGATTTCCTCAATAGAGGAGGAGGAAATGGCTGTAAGAACTTCCACCCGCGGAACCGCTTAACCAAATTTGAATACGAAAGAGCCTAGCATTCAATCCATGATTGGGTCTCTATTCGAGCAAATAGCCATTAATACTCAGATGATGATGATGGAGATATGCAAGAAATACGGGCATGGTTGAAACCTTCTTCAACAAGCATGGCAATCGCAAGGCAGCATGGGGAGCCCTCCGCAGCATACCCAACATCCTCCACGGCCTCCCTGTTCCTCACAAAAATAGGGGAGAGTTCGGCTATCCAGCAAGATCAAGCTTCTACACCTTGATCTTTGGTCAGCCGAAATGAACCGCCGCTGGTTACAATGGGATCCTCAACCATTGTAGCAGCCCTCGGAACCTCCACATCTTCCCATGCATTAGAGACCTCACCGACAAACCGCGAAAGGCTAGCGATATCCTTTCTGATCCCTGTAGAAATGACGAAGAGTTTGGCTTCAAGGTAGTAGTTTTCTCCGGCGAGCTCAAGGTTGGAAAGGTTCTTTCGACATCAAAATGGAGTTCTTTGACGAGTCAACAACCATGCAAACCACTATTGAATGGAGGAAAACCATGCATGGTCGCTGGATATCCCTCATTAGGAATCCTCATCAGTGGTGAGGGAGATGATTCGGAACTGCTAGTTTTGACACTTGGGCTGCCTTACACCACCTCCCTTTGCAACCACGACTAGTCGGCAACTAGGAAGAAATCACGTATGGCCTCCAGCGACCTTCCACCATTCTCCTCGGTCAATCAACGGTCACGTCACCGGCAATGATGTTGCAGCTCCCTGCCAAGTTACAACTCGAAGGAGAAGGCTGCAATCTTCCACCCATGGCAGCACCAACCACTGACAACCCCGTAAAGACCTTATGGGCTGCTACTTTTCTCACCTAGACGGCCCAAAGCTTCCAGCCATAGCCGAGACTAAATAAAGAAGCAGATGATGAAGATTTTGTTTTTGTCAACCTCAGCCTTCCACAGCAGCTACCGCCGTCACCCCAAGAGGGACCTCACCGATAGCTATTTTCATATTCCAAATGGCCAAAGACTCCTTGCCGTGGCTGCGATGAGATAGAGAAGAAGGAGATGAATATTTTATTTTTTAGGCCAACTTTAGCCTTCCATCGCCACCGACTGTCGCCACACCAGTGAGAACCCTACCAAAGCAACTACCGGAGGTGGTCACTCCTCAGCTATGGTTGCCACGTGCCAAAGCAACTACCGGAGGTGGTCACCACTCAACTATGGCTGCCACGTGCCAAGGCAACTCCTATGGCAATGATAAGCTCTAATACCAGATGATGTGCTTTGATATCAAATTGATGGGAAAAGATTCACTATGGAATAATTCCTTAAAATCTAAATTTATTGTAAGAAGTAGTCCGCACAACTGTGAGAAAATATTTGTTAGATATCCATAACTTTCTGATCTACAACTTTCGTATTCAATCCCTTCACAGATTCGAACTATAGTAGGGATGAAAACACGGAATAACGTGGGTAATGGTGGTGGTGACGGGTGGAGTGGATGTTAGAATTATGGATGGGTATGGAGATAAGGGTGGATTGTGGAAATGATTAAGGGAAGTAGATGAAGGGAACGAAGTGGCCGAAATCCCAAAGAAGAGGGGAGACTCAACAGACGAGGGAGATTAGAAGTGAGGAGAAACCTTGCCAACGGTAGAGGTAGAAGGATAGTGAAGAGGGAGGAGGGAGGAATCTAGAGAGAAGATAGGAGGCAAGAAATCAAGAATCCAATAGCATAATGAAGTTGGCTGCCATCCACATATTTATAGAGGCTAGCCAATAAGTCCTAAAACAATATGAAACCCTAATTCTAGAGGATTCCCGTCGATCGCGTTCGAACGCCCGATCCTATTCGAACGCACTCAAAAAGCCCCTTCTCTGGATTTGCAAACGCGACACAGGTGTTTGAATGCGGGCGTTCGAACTCACCCGATCGTATTCGAACGCACAATATTCGTTCTTTATATTTACGAACCAGATGTAGGTGTTCATAAAGCATTCACAAGGACGTTCAAACGTGACTCCACCTGCGTTCGAACGCGACCTACAAGAATTTTATTTTAATGAAAATAAACACCTAATGCAATAAGAAAAGATCCTAACTAAGTGTATCAGCCCACCACGCTTCCCCCACCTTGCCCTCAAGGTGAAAAGTCAGAGAAATACTCCAAGATATCAGTCTCCAACTCCCATGTCGTCTCATCAAATGGTTTGCCAAGCCACTCAACTAGAATCTCCATCTCTAATCTGGTACCATGTCGTCGTCAGTGTCTAGCAAGTACTTGAACTGGCTCTATAATCTCTATCTCCTTCAATGGCTCTAGTAGAACTAATCCAACGATATGATGATCTCCAATGTGCTCCCTCAGCAATGAAACATGGAAGACAGGATGCACTCTCGACCCCTCTGGCAACTCGAAATGATATGCAACCAGACCAATACGCTCCAACACTCGAATGCATCCGCGGTCCAACAGCAAACTACCTCCATTCTTTAACTTTAGATGGCGCTCTAGATCATCCATCACCTCTTGCAACAATCTCAAAATATCTGGGTTAGATGAATATGCATACCTTAGCTCGTCAAGGAAAGGAAAGGTAGGAGATGAATAGGCTGCAAGCTCGGCGGTATCGGGTTGGTGCGATAGTGCATCCGCCGCTCTATTTGCTGTTCCCTTCTTATATTGGATTTCATAATCATATACTAGCAATTTTGTGACCCATCATTGCTGTGCCGAAGTGTGTATACGCTGTTCCAAAAATTATGGAAGGCTCCTTTGATCGGTTTGGACAATGAATCACCTACTGATCAAATAAGGTCTCCACTTTGTCACCGCATATAGAATTGCCAACATCTCTCTCTCATAAGTCGATAATTGTTAAGATTTTTATGATAAAGCCTTACTAAGATAGGCAATGGGACGTCCTTCTTGCATTAGTACAGCTCTTATGTCAACACCCAATGCATCACATTTAATAATGAATTCTTTGGTGAAGTTCGGTAGCGCCAGATAGGGTGCCGTCATCATTGCTGTTTTCAATTTTTCAAAAGCTGAAATGGCTTCATCCGTCCATCTAAAAGAGTCCTTCTTCAACAAAAAAGTGAGAGGAGCAGCGATCTTGCCATATCCGGCGATGAATCGACGATAATAACCAGTCAGCCCCAAAAATCCTCTCAATCCGGTGGTAGTAGTAGGGATAGGCCAAGCGGTCATACATGTAACCTTTTGAGGATCCGTTGCTACACCATCTGCTGAAATGATGTGGCCTAAATACTCCACCTTTGGTACTCTCCATAGGCACTTGGACTTTTTGATCTTCAATTGGTTTTGCTCCAACAAATTCAGCACGTCCTCCAAATGCCGCCAATGCTCCAATTCAGTCCTACTATACACTAAAATATCGTCAAAAAATATCAAGACATACATTCGCAATAAATGCCAAAATATATCATTCATGAGGCCTTGAAAGGTAGCTGGAGAATTTGTGAGACCAAAAGGCATCACTCGGAACTCGTAAAGCCCATCCGGAGTCCGAAATGCAGTTTTGTGCATATCCGCCGGGTGATTTCTAATTTGATGATACCTGGCCATCAAGTCAAGCTTACTAAATATAGTCGCCCCTGCAAGCTCATCCAGCAACTCCTTGATAACCGGAATCGGATACCGGTCCTTGACTGTAATAGCGTTTAGTGCTTGATAGTTGACACAAAAATGCCATGTCCCATCCTTTTTTCGCACCAAAAGCACGTGGGATGAGTATGAGCTATGACTTGGTTGTATGATGCATTTCTCCAACATCTCGGCTACCATCCTTGAGATAACTTCTTTTTGCACATGTGGATACCGATATGACCTCACGTTCGTCGGCGCAACCCCGAGTACAATCTCTATGCAATAGTCCGTCGCTCTTCTCGGTGGCAACTCCTGCGGCTCCTCAAATACTCCAAAAAAGTTATCTAATAAATTAGATAATTCAATGGTAATACCTGAACTCATTTGAGGCTCATCTCTTACTGATCCTAGTTGAATAAAATAGGTCAAATCATATGCATCAAGCAGCCCCACCATAGGCTGCATCGCACATCTTTGTTTCCTTGTTTATATTTCATCCACATGCTTTTAGAGGATTCCCGTCGATCGCGTTCGAACGCCCGATTGTATTCGAATGCACTCAAAAAGCCCCTTTTCTGGATTTGCGAACGCAACATAGGTGTTCGAACACGGGTGTTCGAACTCGCCCGACCGCGTTCGAACGCACAATATGCATTCTCTGTATTTGCAAACCAGATGTAGGCGTTCACAAAGAATTCACAAGGGCGTTCGAACGTGACTCCACCTACGTTCAAAGGCGACCTGTAGGAATTTTATTTTAATAAAAATAAACACATAATATATTAAGAAAAGATCCTAACTAAGTGTATCAGCCTACCACACTTCCCCCACCTTGCCCTCAAGGTGAAAAGTCGGAGAAATGCTCCAACTTGATAGGATCTAGAACCAAAGATTTTTTCAAGATCTTAATCTATTATAGGAATCAGTCCGCACAACCGTGGAAAAATATTTGTCAGATATTCACTAAAAGATAGAAAATTATGAAACTAATTGGGTTAGATCTGTAACTTCCTAATCTACAACTTTCGTCTTTATGTCCTTCGCAGATCCAAACTTTAACAGGGATGAAAACCCGAAATAACGTGGGTGATGGTGGTGGTTAAGGGTGGAGTGGATGTTAGGGTTATGGATGGGTATGGAGATGAAGGTGGATTGTGGAAGTGATTAAGGAAAGTAGACGAAGGGAACAAAGTTGTCGAGATCCCAAAGACGAAGGGTGGCTCGACAATTGAGGGAGATTAGAAGTGAGGAGAAACCTTGCCAACGATAGAGGTGGATTAGAAGCGAAAAGACTCTAACTAAGTGTATTAGCCCACACTTCCCCCACCTTGTCCTCAAGGTGTAAATTCAGGGAAACGCTCTAAAATGTCCGTCTCCAACTCCCATGTCACCTCATCAGATGGTTTGCCAAGCCACTCAACTAGAATCTTCATCTCTAATCTGGTATAATGACGTTGTCGATGCCTAACAAGTACATGAACTAGCTCTACGATCTCTGTCTCCTACAATGGCTTCGGTAGAACTAACCAACGACCTCATGATCTCCAAATCCACTCCCTTAGCAATGAAACATGAAAGACATGATGCACTCTCGACCGTTCTGGCAGCTCCAAACGATACGCAACCGGATCGATATGCTCTAACACTTAAAACGGACCAAAGTAGCGTTGTACTAACTTCTAGTTTCGCATCGGACGTAAGGTCACCTAACGATACGGTTGCACTCTCACGAACACCCAACTACCGATGTTGAATTCCTGCTCCCTATGCCTGCGATCATAAACTTGCTTCATGTGGTTTTGAGCAAATTTAAGATGGGCACGCAACCTCCCCAATGTGGTGTCTCTATCCATCAAAGCTAAATCCATATCCGTTTGATCTACAAATGTCACTAGGTCATAAGCGCGTAATGTCGGAGCTGTGCGCCCATACACCACCTTAAGATATCATCAAATAAGTAAACGAACGTTAGGAAGTTTGTTTATAGATCCGTGGATGGAGGCACGAGATCCTAGGTGATGATGGATGGTGGTAGATCGGTGGTAAAGGGGTGGCATCGGTGAGTAAGTGGTGGTGGAAAGATTATGGATGATGGAAGGGTTAGGACAAAGGTAAATAGATTTGAAGAAGGGGGGAGGAGTGGGCCACCCTTAAGGGACTAGGGTGAGTGACCGGTCGAGAGAGGCTAGAAGCGGCGAAACCGTGGAGTGAGGGAACGAGAGAGAAAAAGAAGAAGATTAGGGCAAAACTCAAGTCATTCAATAATAATTCCTTGGTTGCCATCAACACCTTTAGAGGCTAACCAAACAATTTAAAAATGACAATTATTAACCCTAGAAATAATGGATTTTCGCTGACCGCGTTCGAACGCACAAAAATCATTCTTTGTCGATGTGAACTTGATGCAGGCATTTGAACGCACTCGATAATTTTCCAGTGCACATTTTGGGTTCTCTGCTTTTGCAAACCTGATGCGGGAGTTCGCTAGCGCGTTCGAACGACCCCACATGCGTTCGACTGTGATTTATAGAAAACTTATTTTTCTCTAATCAAAACACTAAAATAATTAAGAAAAGTGATAGGCTCTGATACCAATTTGTTAAGGCTCGGATACCATATTGATGGGATCTAGAACCAAAAGATCGGCTATGGAACAATTCCTTAAGATTTGAATTTATTGTAGAAAGCAGTCCGCACATCCGTGGAAAAATATTCGTCAGATATTCTCCGGTAGTTAGAAGATTACAAAACAAATTGAGTTGGATCCGTATCTTCCAAATCTACAACTTTCGTATTTACGTCCTTCGTAGATTCGAATTGTAGTAGGGACGAAAATACGGAATAACGTGGGTGATAGTGATGGTGACGGGTGGAGTGGATGTTAGGGTTATGGATGGGTATAGAGATGAGGGTGGATTGTGGAAGTGATTAAGGGAAGTAGACATAGGGAACGAAGTGGTCGAGATCCCAATGAAAAGGGGTGGCTCAACAGTCGAGGGAGATTAGAAGCGAGGAGAAACCTTGCCAACGGTAGAGGTGGAAGGATTGTGAAGAGGGAGGAGGGAGGAGTCTAGAGAGAAGATAGAAGGTAAGAAATCAAGAATCCAATAGCAATATAAAGTTGGGTGCCATCCACATATTTATAAAGGCTAGCAAACAAGTCCTAAAACAATATGAAACCCTAACAAACCAACTAAACCAGTATTCCTTATCTTCTCCGAATATCTTTTGGATTAAGCTTTCATTTTATCATAGATATATTCCGAATCTAGAGAAGTTATGAATATCAAAGTTGTAGATCTAGAGGTTGTCAACCTTATCCAACTAGTTTTATATTATTTGGATATGTGTCGAATATTTTACAATCCAAAATTGCACAGAGCTGGATTTAGCTAATTAGATAAAATCCTAACTAAGTGTATCAAAAAGACACTCATAAAATGTATTCTTGCTTGAGACGACATCAGTGAATTTCGAATTGTATCACAATATTTGGGACATGCCCTTAAGTTTATCTGCCAAGCCTATGTTCACGGTTAAGGTTATCGTATCACAATTTTTTTCTAACCCGTTAGATATGTGGTACATGATAGCAATTTGAGATATCCTGAGAATATATTTTAGAATGATGAGGTGAGCTATAAATGTGAGATGTTATAGAAGATAGTTTACCTAAATATTGAGTTGTATCATTATTTAATATTTGTAATCCTTTGTATAAACGATGATTTGTATAATAAAGGTCGGATTATAGTGTACTTGTGTGTTAGTGGTTATAAGTTGTGTCTTGATGGTTTGTCGTAGCTTATGTGGGCCTTACTAGATTATGTAGTGGTCTCGTGTACATTATTGTGGACTTGGATATTTATATGTTAACAGATTTATTTGATTGATAGTATTATTTATTTGGTGATGGATCATGTGAGCATGAATATGTTAGCTAGTTTTATTTGATGATATCATGATTATATGGGCACAGGAGTGTATCTGTACGTGACGGGCCCCGCCTGATCTGTCATGTGCGTTGCGCCTGCCGTGTGGGCGCATGGGTGTGCACGTGCCCATGCGGGCGGGGGCGTTACACAGATCAACCTCGAGTGTAGGAAGACAGACTACGTAGTTTGAAGAGAATATTCACCAGATATTGCTCCGTCATTAGAAAATTATGAAACCACTTAGATTCGATCCATAACTTTTTGACCTATGATTTTAGTATTAACGTCCTTTGCAGATTCAGATCACTGCTAGGGGTATAATATGGTGGAATCTCAGTGGAAGGGTTGGTGATGAGAAGTGATGATGATGGAGATGAAATGAATGCGGGATATGATAAGGGTTTCTCTAGGGCTATAGGGTAAAAGAAGAGGAGAGAAAAGTGAGTCGGTGTCCCAAGAAGGAGGGAGGGTCCGATGGACAAGGGAGGCTAGGGGTAACCGACATTGATGGTGCATGGTTAGGGCTTGAGGGAGGAGGGAGAAGTTTTCAGTCTAGAGGGGAGAAGAAAAGATAAATTGATAATTTCATTCTTAATCCCTAACGAGGTTGCCTTTCACATTATGTATTAGTGGCTAACCTAGCAAAAACAATCTAATAATCTCTTCCTAATACAAACACCCTTGTTGAGTGCATTTGAACGTGTCCGAGAGGTGTTTGAATGCACTTTGAGTGGTCCCTGTATTTATGAACGCACTCAAGAGTTCAAACGTAGATGTCAAACGTAGTTGAGCGTCTCTATCCTCAGCATTCAAACACACCTTCTCAATGTTTGAACTCACTTGCCAGAAATTTTATTTTCTAAGGAAAACTAGAAATTACACAATAAATGGAACCACAAGTCAATCCTAACAGTTTACCATGCTTCCCCCACTTTGTCCTCAAGGTCTAAAGTGAAGGAAACGTTCTAAAATCTACATCTTGTGCTCCTAAGTAGCCTCATCAGTCGCTCATCCCGACCACTTGATTAACATCTCGATCTCAAGTCCGGCTCCATGTTGACGCCACCATTTGGCCAAGACCCTCACGAGTTTGACTACATCCTATATCTCCTCCAAGGGCTTGGGTAGCTCGGTTCCCACAACTAGATCTGGTTCGATTCTAGTTTTGAGAATCAACACATGGAAGACTAGATGTATTCAAGTTCCAGCTTGCAAGTTGAGTTGACAAGCCACTGGTCCAACTTGCTCCTCAATGCAAAATGGTCTAAAAAATTTGTGTGCCAACTTTTGATTTTGTAGTGGATGCAACGTCGTTTGCCGGTATGGTTGCGCCTTCACATAGACCAAATCTTTCACTACAAACTCTCTTTGTAGCCCTTGTCATACACCTGCATCATGCGACTTTGAACTACTGCCGATGTGTCAGTTCATCTCGGTCCATCAAATCGAGATCCAACTCTGTATAGTCTGCCGATGTCAACCAATCATAGGTTTGTAAGACCGCTGGTGCTATCCCGTACACCGCCTCAAATAGGGTCATTCCTATGCTAGTGTGGTATGTGGTGTTATAAGACCATTCCGCCCATAGTAAGTAACTCAGCTCAGTTTTTGGTCGATCCCCAACAAAAGAGTGAAGGTATTGCTCGATACCATGATTGCGGTTCTTGATTTAGGTGCATAGTAAAATTGCTTCAATTTATATCAATTTCTATTTATATTTTAGGAAAATAAAATAGTTTCTAGTAGATGCATTTGAATGCAAATGGATGGCGTTTGAATGCTTGATCTTGTGTTTGCACATACAAAGAACACATTTTGGCTGTTTGAATGCGATCAGGGTATCCAACATAAGTTCTCATCTATGGCCGAGGTTAATTTTCTGTCGCTTCTCCCTCTTCCTTCTAGTGACCAGCTATACCTAGAAGCTCCTTTCTCCCCCTCATCTAGTTCCAAGTACTAATCCATCCACCATACTATAATCATCTTCCATAACGCTAACCACGTATTCCATGTCCATCCCGCTATCTCCTGACCTTCATTCATTGTTTCATACGTAACTTTCGATCTACGAATCCGATCGTTATGATTCTAGTTGTGTTAGATTTCTAACGCATAAAGGAAGAACATGTATAAATCTCAAATCAATCCAATAGTTAGATCGATTCCGATCATCTTTACAACTTTTATACTGAGTTTTGTCTAGATTATTAAATCGGATAGAAAATCATCCTTCACTAAAAGTGATCGTGACAACCACGGTTTGGCCATCTATTTGGGGATGGTGAGGTTCAACAGAGTACCTTCCAATCTAAAATAATGCATCCAAAAGTCATTGGTATATAAACAATCATGATCTGAAATGATGGATCCTAGCATACTGTGTAGTTTGGCGACATTGCGAACAAAGATTTCAACAATAATTTTTGCTGAAAATGGATACTTCAAGGCTAAAAACTATGCTCCTTTGCTTAGTGGTCCACCACCACTAAGATCACCGAATACCCTTTTATCTTAGGCAAGCTCTCTATGAAGTCCATAGAAACATTCTCTCTAACTAGTTTGGGAATCGGCAATGGATGCAATAAGCCCAATGGTTTCAATGTTTCAGCCTTCACCTATTAACAGATTTCGCATTCCTTCACAAGCCTTTTCACTTCTGCCTTCATCCCTGCCAAGTTCAGTTGTGAGACATCTTTTTATATGTCCTCAAAACACACTCATGACCCGTTGTTGGAGTACCATGGAAATGCTCTAACAAGGGAGCTCAAAGTCTTTGAGTCCGCCAGTACTTGTATCCGCCCGCGCTCCACCAACAAATAGTTGTTTACTTTAGATGATGTGATGGATCTGTTGCCACCTCTTGCAATAGCCTGCATCCCTTTGGATCAGTATTAGTAGCCCTCCTCAGATTCTCCAAGAAGGGAAAAATAGTAGTAGAAAAAACCATCAACTCCCTAGCGGCCGGATGGCGCGATAGTGCGTCAATTGCTAGGTTTTTGCTTCCCTTCTTGTATATGATCTCATAATTGTATCCAAGCAACTTTGTCACCCACCTCTGCTATGCTGGGGTGTGTACCAGTTGTTCAAGGAAATATGGCAAGCTTCATTGATTAGTTCTAATCACAAAGTGCTAACCGATCAAGTAAGGTTGCCACTTCGTAATCGCATGCAAGATTGCCATCATTTCCCTTTTGTAAGTTGACAATTGCTGAGATCTTCTCATCAAACCATTGCTTAGGTATGCAATGGGACTTCCCTCTAGCATAGCCCCAATACCTATTCCCAACGCATCACAATCCACAATGAATTATTTGCTAAAATCAAGTAGGGCAATAATGGGTGCTAAAATCAGGTAGGGCAAGAACGAGTGCTGAAATCATCGCTACCTTCAAGTCTTCAAACGCTACTGTGGCTTTGTTCGTCTAATTGAATCCATCCTTTTTCAATAGTGCTATAAGTGGTGCAGGGATCCTTCCATAATTGGCCACAAATATGCGGTAGTACCTAATCAACCTAAGAAAGCCGCACAACTTGTGGGGATTCTTCGATGTCGGCCAAGCTACCAAACATGAGATTTTTCATTGGTTTGCTGCCACTCCATTAGCTGAAATTATGCGTCCAAGATACTCTACTAGAGGCTCTCTCCATAGGCATTTGGAGTCCTTCACTTTTAACCAATTTTCTCTAATAAAATCAGCACTTTGCACAAATGCCGCAGGTGATCCTACCACGTCTGACTATAAACAAGTATGCCATAAAAAAACAAAACATATCATCGCAACACCCGATAGTCCACTCAAAATTGATACAATCTTCCCTAGATTAGGTTCAATCTATCTTGTTATCAAATCTGTGCAGGACCTTGCACTAAACTTTCGAAGGAGATTCCTAAAGATATAACAGTCGGATTAACATGAAATTTTGATAGGTCATAGCTCTAGAAAAGAGCTTTCCAATAATCTAATTTAAGGTGATTCAGATGGCGGGATCCGGAGATATCTTCGGATAAGTGGGTGAACGTCAAGGAGTCTGATCTACAAGATTTAGATCAGAACATGATTTTGATCCGTGGATGGGGGCGCGGGATCCTAAGTGGAATATGGAGGTGGTAGGCCTATGGTAATGGGTGGCACTGGTAAGGAAGGTGGTGGGGAAGGATTATGGATAGTGGAAAGGGTTAGGGCAAAGGTAGAGAGAGATTTGAAGAAGAGGGAGGAGTGGGACGCCCCTAAGGGACTACGGTGAGTGGTCGATCGAGGGAGGCTAGAGGTGGTGGCGCCATGGTGGTGCCATGGTGGTGGCTACTGCTGTGGGATGAGGGAACGAGAGGGAAGGAGAGGAAGAAGATTAGGGCAAGAAACTTAATTCATTGATAACTAACCACGGTATGCAGCACAATGATTTATAGGTAGCTACCGTCTAGCCAGTTCGGCTAACCCGATCGGATTGAACACATAAGTACTTAAAAGCAAATAGTACTAATTTAGGGGCTAATTTGCAATAAGCAAATAACAGCAATTAAACAATTAACGAGAAATAGAAATAGGGATCCAACCCTTTTGTGTTCGGCTCGAGGCGGCTTGGTCTGACCTAAGTGATAGGGTAAGGTTCCAAAAGATAGGCTATGATACCAATAATAGGGTAAGGTACCAAAAGATAGGTTCTGATACCAATGATAGGGCTACGGAACAATTCCTTCAAGATCTGAATTTATTGTAGAAAGTAGTCCGCGCAACCGAGGGAAAATATTCACCATATTCTCCTATAGTTAAATAATTATGAAACTAAGTGGAATCAATCCGTAACTTCCTGATCTACGTTTTTCATGCCCTTCGTAGATTCAAACTGCAACTGGGACGAAAACAAGATATAGTGCGGGTGATGGTGGTGGTGATGGGTGGAGTGGATGTTAGGGTTATGGATGATAATGGAGATGAGGGTGGATGGTGGATGTTGTTAAAGGATAAAGACGAAGGGGAAGAAGTGGTCGAGATCCCAAGGAAGAAGGGGGACTCGACAAACAAGGGAGATTAGAAGTTAGGAGAGACCTTGCCAATAGTAGAGGTGGTAGGTTGGTGAAGAGGGAGGAGGGAGATTAGGGTAGAGAGAATATAGAAAAGATAGGCAAATTTTGAGCAGGTTTAAGATGGGCACGCAACCTCCTCAATGTGGTGTCTCTATCCATCAAAGCTAAGTCCACCTCCGTCCAATCTGCAGATGCTACTAGGTCAAAGCGCGTAATGTCGGAGCCCTACGTCCATACACCGTCTCAAATGGAGTCATGTCAATGCTATTGTGGTAGGCGGTGTTGTAAGACCATTATGCCCATGGTAAGAACTCCAACCATCGTCTCAATATCTCTCCAATAAAACACCTCAAGTACTACTCATTGCCTCGATTGACCATCTCGGTTTGGCCGTCCATCTGTGGATGGTAGACCAAACTGAAGTTTAATTGAGTCCCTTTTAATCTAAAAAACACAGTCCAAAAGTTGCTTATAAATACATGATCACGATCTGAGACAATCGTGTGTGGCATGCCATGTAACCGAGCAACATCTCTAACAAAAATTTCAGCTACTCACTTGATTGAAAATGGATATGACAATGCCGAAAAGTGCGCATACTTGCTTAACCTATCATCGACTACAAAAATAACTAAATAACCACATACCAGCGGAAGACCCTCTATGAAATCCATAGAAATGTCTTCCCCAACACGGTCTGATATTGGTAAAGGCTATAGTAATCCGGCAGGTTTTAATGTGGTTGTCTTAGCCTTTTAATAGACTTTGCAAGCATAGACAAAACTCCTCACATCCCGCGGCAATCTTGGCCATGTGCAACTCTAAGATATCCTCCTATAAGTCTTCAAGACACCCTCATGACCAGCCTCTAGTGTTTGATGAAAGTGCTCCAACAATTTCTACTACATCCCATCATTTGTGGGTACTTGAATACATCCGTGGTCCATCAGTAAACCGTCTCGATTCTCTACATCCCATCATTTGGCGTCATAGTGCATCCATTGCTCTATTTTCTATTCATTTCTTGTATTGAATTTCATAATCATACCCCAGCAATTTTGTGATCCATCTCTGCTATGCCGGAGTGTATATACGTTGTCCCATAAAGTATGGAAGGCTCCTTTGATCGGTTCAGATAATAAATCGCCTACCGATCAAATAAGGCCTCTACTTTATCACCGCATAAAGAATTACCAACATCTCTTTCTTGTAAGTCGATAATTGCTTAGATTTTGCAATAAAGTCTTACTAAGAAAGGCTATGGGATGTGCTCTTTGTATTAGTACAGCTCCTATGCCAACTCCAAACGCATCACATTCCACAATGACCTCTTTGGTGAAGTCCGGTAGCGTTAGAATAGGAGTCGTCGTCATTTCTGTTTTTAATTTTTCAAAGACTGTAGTGGCTTCATCCGTCCATCTAAAAGAGTCATTCTTCAAGAAAAAAGTGAGAGTAGCATCGATCTTTTTATACACGGCGATGAAGCGGTGATAATATCCAGTTAGCCCTAAGAATTCTCACAATCCTGTGGTGGTAGTAGGAATCTGTCACGCGGTCATGCATGCTTCCTTTTGAGGATCCGTCGCTACACCTTCTGCTGAGATGATCTAGCCTAAATATACTACTTGTGGTACTCCTTATAGGCACTTGGACTTCTTGATTTTCAGTTGGTTTTGCTTCAACAAATTCGGCACATCTTTCAAATGCCGCTAATGCTTCAATTCAGTCCTACTATATACCAAAATGTCATCAAAGAATACCAAAACATACCTTTGTAATAAAGGCTGAAATATATCATTCATGAGGCCTTGAAAAGTAGCTGGAGCATTGGTGAGACCAAAAGGCATCACTAGGAACTCGTAATGCCCGTTCGGAGTCCGAAATGCAATCTTGTGCACATCCACTGGGTGAACTCTAATTTGATGATACCTGACTCTCAAGTCAAGCTTGCTGAATATAATCGCCCCTACAAGCTCGTCTAGAAGCTCCTCTAGAACCAGAATGGGATATCGGTCCTTGATGGTAATAGCGTTTAATGCCCGATAATCGACACAAAAACGTCATGTCTCGTCCTTCTTTTGCACCAATAGCATGGGCGATGAGTAAGAGCTATAACTTGGTTGAATGAGGCCTTGCTCCAACATCTTGGCTACCATCTTGGAGATAACTTTCTTTTTCACATGTGGATACCGATATGGCCTTACATTCGCTAGTGCAGCCCCAGGTACAATCTCTATGCAATGGTTCGCTGTTCTCCTTAGTGACAACTCCTTTGGTTCCTCAAATAGTCTAGCAAATTTGTCTAATAAATTAGACAACTCGATGGTAGTATCTAGACTCATTTGAGGCTCGTCTCCTGCTGGTCTTAACTAAAGAAGATAGGCCAAATCACTCGCACATGGTAGCCCCACCATCAGCTGCATTGTAGGAATCGGCGGAGATCGAATGGCATCAAGTCGCACATCTTTGTTTTCTTGCTTAAATTTCATCCACATGCTCCAAAAATTAAAAGCGACGGGTCCCAAGCTTTGTAACCATTGTGTGCCTAGGACAATGTTCGCTCCTCGCGGTGCCAATGGATATAAGTCCACAATGATGTCGTGTCCTTGCACACGTATACCGACCTGGCGATAAAAGCTCTCCGTCTTAAGCTTCGTGCCGTCTCCAATAGCAACGTCAAACCCTGTGGTTGGTTCAGCATCCAAGCCCAATCTCCTCACTAACCTCTCATCTAGAAAGTTGTGTGTATTCTCGGAATCGATTAGGGTGTTCACACAATGCTTTCTAACAAGTCCGTCTACCCATAACGTCCTTAGTGCGAAAGTATTCGAATATGCATGCATCAATATTTCAGCTTGGATATCTTCCTCTGCGCCCTCCTCAGTGACCTCCTCATGGACCTCCTCTGAACACTCTTCACCTCCAATAACCTTATCGTCCTCCTTAAGACTGTCGATGAGCATCACACTCTCGATCGGTTTAGAACACCGATGACCGGGGGTGAAATGTTCATTGCATCAAAAGCAAAGGCCTTTCGCTCTTCGCTCCTCAACTTGGGTAGGTGTGAGAGTTTGAACGGGGGGTCTTGTGCCTCCTCTAACATCAGAAGAAGGTCTCAAAGGTGGTCGTGGTCTAGTAGTCATAATCGCTGTCTTTGAACCCGCAGAATTTCCAACCGGCGTTCTAGGCACAAACCGTCCATCACGGTTGCCCCAACTTGTTTTCGTTGCCATCTTGAGAGCCTTATACTTTTTCTCCATCCTCACGACTTTCTCAAAGGCCTCCTCAAGAGTGGTAGGACAAAGAGCACGAACATCCGCCTATATCTCATCTTGCAGCCCCAAAATAAATTGATACAATCTCCCATTGGGCTAAGGTTAGATCCATCCCGTTTTTCAGATTTGGACAAGATCTAACATAGAATTTTGGAAAAGGAGTTCAGAAATTCTAGCTGTCGAATCAATATGAAACTTTGATACGTTGTAGCCCTGGAAAAGAGTTTCTAACAAATCTAATTTTAGGAAAATCGGATAGTGGAATCTTGAGATATTGTCTAAAAAGTAGACGAATGTCAGGGAGTCCATCTATGGATCCGTGGATGAAGGCATGAGATTATAAGTGATGATAGATGGTGGTAGACCGGTGGTAATGGGGTGGCACCGGTGAGTGAGTGGTGATGGAAAGATTATGGATGATGGAAGGGGTTAGGGCAAGGTAATAGTTAGATTGAAAGAAGGCGGAGGAGTGGGCCGCCCCTAAGGGACTAGGGTGAGTGGCCGGTTGAGGGAGGCTAGAAGCGGCGGCGCCGGGGAATGAGAGAACGAGAGGGAAGAAGAAGAAGACTAGGGCAAAACTCATTTCATTCAATAATCACTCCTTGGTTGACATCCACACCTTTAAAGGCTAACCAAACAATTCAAAAATGACAATTATTAACCTTAGAAACAACGGATTTTCGCCGATTGCGTTCAAACGCATATTTTGTGTTCTCTATATTTGTGAATCTAATGGAAGCATTCACAAACGCATTCGAACGCACCCTACCCACGTTCGAATGCGACATACAAAAAACTATTTTTTTCTAAAATAAACACTAAAATAAGAATAAAAAACACCCCTAAAGTATATCCATGCTCGAGACGACGTCGATGAAGTCCGAATCGTATCAATCCATCACACTTCCGCAATCTAGTCCTCAAGGTGTGAAATTGGGGAAGCGATCATTGAACTCTAACTCAAGCGCCTCCATGACTCGATCCTTTGCACCGGTTCCCCACAGATTTGAAAATTGAGGAAGGGTTGGTACTGAAAAGGAAGCTAGTTCACTTGTGTTTGGTTGGTGCGAAAGGGCATCGACAGCTCGATTCTCGATCCCCTTTTTGTAGACTAGCTCGCAGTCATACTCAAGGAGTTTCGTGATCCACTATTGTTGTACCGGGGTGTGCACATGTTGCTCCATGAAATAGCGTAAGCTACGCTGGTCCGTGCGGATAGTAAACCTTTGGCCAATCAAGTAGGGTCGCCATTTAGTGATGGCGTGCAGAATTGCTAGCATTTCACACTCGTAGGTGGATAACTGTAGCGACTGGTTCGATAATGCGTTGCTCATATATGCCACGGGTCGGCTATTTTGCATCAAAATAGCTCCAATGCCTTCACCCGAGGCATCTCATTCCACCACGAAGGGCTTGCTGAAATTCGGTAGAGCCAAAACTGGTGCGGTAGACATGGCTATCTTCAATGCTTCGAAAGCCTCCGTTGCCTTTTTCGTCCATTGAAACCCTCCTTTTTTGAGTAAGAAAGTCAGTAGGGCAGCAATTTTGTTGGAGTTGGCAACGAATCACCGATAGTACCTCGTCAACCCAAGGAATACCCTCAATTCCTACTGATTAGTGGGAATCGACCAGTCCACCATGTTTTTGATCTTGCTTGGGTCGGCTTCCACTCCTCTTACTGAGATTATGTGACCCAAGTACTCCACTCAGGGTTCACCCCAAAGGCACTTACTCATCTTGACTTTTAATTGGTTTAGTTGCAAGATATTCAACACCTCACGCACATGCTACAAGTACTCTCTCCAATTCCTGCTATACACTAGAATATCGTTAAAGAAGACGAGCACATACCAACCCAAGAGCGGGTGAAAAAGGTCATTCATCAGCCCTTAGAATGTCGTCAGTGCATTAGTAAGTCCAAACGACATGACTTTGATGAGCTCTAATACCAAATTGATGGGCTCTAATTCCAAATTGATAGTCTCTACTACTCATTTGATGGTCTCTAATACCAATTTGATGGGCTCTGATACCAAATTGATAGTCTCTAATACTACTTTGATAAGCTCTGATACTAAATTGATAGGATCTGAAACCAAAAGATCGGCTACAGAATAATTCCTTAAGATCTGAATTTATTGTAGGAAGCAGTCCGCACAATCATGAGAAAATATTCGTCAGATATTATCTGATAGTCAGAAAATTATGAAACCAATTGGGTTGTATCCATAACTTTCTAATCTACAACTTTCGTATTTATGCCCTTCACAGATTCGAACTATAGCAGAGACAAAAGCATGGAATAACGTGGGTGACTATGGTGGTGACGAGTGGAGTGTATGTTAGAGTTATGGATGGGTATGGAGATGCGGGTGGATTGTGGAAGTGATTAAGGGAAGTAGACGAAGGGAATGAAGTGGTCAAGATCCCAAAGAAGAGGGGTGACTCGACAAACGAGGGAGATTAAAAGCGAGGAGAAACCTTGCCAACGGTAGATGTGGAAGGATGGTGAAGAGGGAGGAGGGAGGAGTCTAGAGAGAAGATAGGAGGCAAGAAATTAAGAATCCAATAGCATAATGAAGTTGGTTGTCATCCACATATTTATATAGGCTAGCCAACAAGTCCTAAAACAATATGAAACCCTAATTCTAGAGGATTCCCATCGATTGCGTTCGAACGTCTACATGAATTTTATTTTAATGAAAATAAACACCTAATGCAATAAGAAAAGATCCTAACTAGGTGTATCAGACTCGAAACTTGTAGTGGTCATCATGAGTCCGAAACACCGTTTTGTGCACATCTTCCGGGTCGACGCCGTTTTGATGATACCTTGCTCTTAAGTCAAGTTTGCTAAAATAAGCCGACCTTGTAAGTTCGTCCAGCAACTCCTCCACACCTCCACAAATAAAATATGCTCACAAGGTGGTGCCATCTCCAATCATCACATCGAACCCGTCCATGGGTTCCGACTCGAGCCCAATCTTCCTAAGAAGCCTCTTGTTAATGAAGTTGTGGGTGGACCTGGCGTCGATCAAGATTCTCATTGTGGTTTTCTTGACTACACCGTTCACCCACAAAGTCTTTGGCACGACTGTCCCAGAATAGGCGTGGAGGGGGATTTTGGCCATCATGTCCTCCCCGGGTTGCTCCTCAGCTACTCCTCCTTGCTATCCAGCCACACCCTCATCTTCAGCTACAATCTCATTCTCTACCTCCTTCAACCCGTCTATTAGCATCATCGATCCCATCAGTTTAGCACAGCGATGTCCGGGTACAAACTTCTTATTACAACGAAAGCATAGGCCTTTGGCTCTTCGCTCCTCCACTTGAGCTGGTGTGAGTGCTCGACTTGGACCTCTAGGTGCATACTTCACATCTTAGGAGGGCTTCAGGGGTGCTCGAGGAGGCACCATTGTAGCAGTGGCTTTTGGTACGCCGGTAAAATTTCCAACTGCTATGGTAGGACGATTTGCACACCGATACCGTTGTCTCGATCCTGATCATATCCAAGTCCTTGTCTAGCCGAAGGAGGATGCACCATAAATGGTTGATGATCTCTCCTTTACTTTTGGTTAACTCGACACTGTTCCGGTTTGTATTGCCCCGCCCAAGGGTCTAGATCCCCAAGATGATCTCCATTTTAGTTCGCTCGTCGGATGGGCTCACCCGCAACTTGGCCTGGTGGAACCATCTTTGCTTATCTCTGCCCATAGAGTGGTGGCAACAGAGGTTCTTGTTGGTGCAAATTTTGAACTAGTGGCAACGGGTTCATGGGGGTGGACTTGCGTCGTGGGGTGATACGATTCGGACTTCACCGACATCGTCTCGAGTTTGGATTTACCTTAGGATAAGATTGAGTTTTAGGATAAGATTGAGTTTTAGGATAAGATTGAGTTTTAGGATAAGATTGTGTTTTAGGATAAGATTGAGTTGTTGGTTAGCCTATAAAAGTATGTGTAGGGCAACCAAAATTATTATTGAATGATTGAGAATTGAGTTTGCCTTGCCTCCTTCATCTTCTTCGCTCCCGTTCCCTCAATCTCCCCGGCGACGCCGCTTCTAATCTCCCTCGACAGGCCAATCACCCTAGTCCCTTAGGAGTGGCCCTCTTCTCCCCCTTCTTCCAATTTATCCATCGCTATCCCTAACCTTTCCATCATCCATAACCCTTCCACCATCACTTTTACACCGGTGCCACCCCATCAACACCGGCCCTCCACAATCCACCATTACCTAGGATTTCGTGCCTTCATCCACGGAATCCAAAACAGAGTATCCTGACGTTCGTCCACTAAACGAACGATATTTCGAGATCCCCATCTCCGATTCGCCTGAAACTAGATCCGTTGGAAAGATCTTTTCTGGGCCTACAACATATCAAAATTTCACAGCGATCCAACGGCGGGATATTTCGAGATCTGATCTCAAAGTTCCGTGCAAGATCGTATAAATCTTGAATCAAAGCCATAGCACCAAAAGAGGGTTCGTAACAATCTGGTATCAGAGCCACCGTTCCTCGGACAAGCGCTTCCAATGACGATCACTCGATCTAATAGGAATACGGAAGAACCTAGCGTTCTATCCATGTTGGGGTCTATTTCCAAACAGATTGCCATCAACAAGCAAATAATGATGGAGATGATGCAGGAAATACGGGCATGGACGAAACCTTTTTCAACAAGCAAGGCAATCACAAGACAGCATTGGGAACCCTCCACAACATACCCAACATCCTCCACGGCCTCCCCGTTCATCACAAAAATAGGGGAAAGTTCGGCTATCCAGCAAGAGCGAGATTCTACACCTCGACCTATGGTCAGCCGCAACGAACTGCCACCAACTACAATGAGATCTGCAACCATTGTAGCAGCCCTCGGAACCTCCACATCTTCCCATGCACCAGAGACCTTGTCGACAAATCGCGAAGTGCTGGCTACGCCACACCTGGTCGCTGGATATCCCTCATCAGGAATCCTCATCGGTGGTGAAGGAGATGATCCGAAACCGCGAATTTCGACACTTGGGCTGCCTTTCACTAGCTCCCTTTGCAACCATAGTGAGTCGGCAACTAAGAAGAAATCGCATATGGCCTCCAGCGATCTTCTACCATTCTCCTCGGTCAATCGACAGTCGACCACGATAGCTTCATCACCAGCGATGACGTTGCAGCTCCCTGCCAAGCTACCACTCAAAGGAGAAGGCCACGATCTTCCACCCATGGCAGCTGAAAGTGCAGATGTGGCTGGACATCGAGGAGAAGAAGTTGAGGAGCAACATCATGCGGAGGACACGATGGCCAAAATCTCCCTCCACGCCTATTCGGGGACAACTGCGCCAAAGACATTGCGGGTGAACGGAGTAGTCAAGAAGACCACAGTGAGAATCTTGATTGACACCGGGTCCACCCACAACTTCATTGACAAGAGGCTCCTTAGGAAGATTGGGCTCGAGTCGGAACCCACGGAAGGGTTCGATGTGACGATTGGAGATGGCACCACCTTGCGAGCAGATTCTATTTGTGGAGGTGCAGAATTGAAGGTGCAAGGCCAAACTTTCACATTGGATCTTTATCCGTTGGCCTTGCAAGGTACCGATATTGTTTTAGGGACCCAATGGCTTCGGAGCTTGGGGCCCGTGACCTTTGATTTTACAAGCCTCACATTGACCTTTTGGAGAGATGATCACAGAGTGTTGTTGGATGGAAGTAAACCGCTGCTTGAACTTCCAAAAGAAAGGGAGCTCGCTTCTTTCTCGGCACCCACTTTTCCTTTCTTTTCAGATCTACGGAGAGCCAGTGCAGAGGATAGTGATCTGGTCCGACTCATGGAGGAGTTGAGAGAGAACCCCTCAAGCAACCCCGAGCACGAGGAGCGCAATGGGTTAGTACTAGAGCACGGGCGAATCAAGGTACCCCGAAACGAAGAGCTACGGAGGCTATTGATGGCACACTTCCATGATACTCCTATAGCAGGTCATGAAGGGGTATTACGTACTTACAAGCGGCTGGCCCAAAACTGTACTTGGACTGGGATGAAGACGGACGTGAAGAAGTATGTGCGTGAATGTCAAATCTGCCAACGAGCCAAATCGGAGGCACTCAAGCCTAGCGGGCTACTGCAACCACTACCTATACCAGAGCGTATTTGGGAGGATATCTCCATGGACTTCATCGAGGGGCTGCCGGAAGTTCGAGGACAATCGGTGGTGTTTGTTGTGGTGGATAGACTGAGCAAGTACGCACATTTCATAACATTGTCTCACCCGTTTTCAGCAAAAAGGGTTGCTGAAATTTTTGTTCGGGAAGTGGCACGCTTGCATGGGATGCCTAGGACGATCGTGTCAGACCGGGATCGCATCTTCATAAGTGAGTTTTGGTCCGAGTTCTTCAGATTGCAAGGGACTCAAATCAATCTTAGTTCAGCATATCACCCCGAGACGGATGGCCAAACCGAGGTGGTGAATCGTGGACTAGAGCAATACTTGCGATGCTTTGTGGCGGATCGACCAAAGGATTGGGTCAAATTTCTTCCCTGGGCTGAGTGGTCATACAATACCGCTCATCACTCAAGCATTGGCATGCCCCCATTTGAGGCGGTTTATGGGCGCACTCCCCCTGTCTTGCGTGCCTACGATAGACTCGCGGCGACGGATAGGACTGAGCTTGACTTGGAGCTTGCTGATCGAGATGAAACATTGAGACGGCTCAAGACTCACCTAGCCACAGCACAAAACCGCATGAAGCAAACGCATGACAAAGGCAGACGTGAGCGAGAATTTGAGGTGGATCAATTGGTGTTCGTTCGAGCTCAACCGTATCGACAATCCACATTGAGGCCAATTTTGAACCAAAAGTTGGGATACAAGTACTATGGTCCGTACCGAGTGCTACAACGAATTGGTCCAGTAGCTTACCGATTGGACCTACCTGAAGGAACCAGGATACATCCCGTCTTCCATGTCTCGGCATTGAAGGCCCAGATCGGGCCTAACCATGTAGTGGGTTCGACCTTACCCGAACCAATGGAGGAAGATGGCTCCAATGAGCCGGTTCGAGTCCTAAGTCGTAGGAGAAGACGCCAAGGATCCAGATTAGAGACTGAAGTGCTGATTGAGTGGCTGGGCAAACCTACTGACGAGTCTACATGGGAGCTAGAGACAGACATCATGGATCGCTTCCCAAATTTCAAACCTTGAGGACAAGGTTGCGGAAGCGTGGTGGATTGATACGATTCGGACTTCACCGACATCGTCTCGAGTTTGGATTTACCTTAGGATAAGATTGAGTTTTAGGATAAGATTGAGTTTTAGGATAAGATTGAGTTTTAGGATAAGATTGTGTTTTAGGATAAGATTGAGTTGTTGGTTAGCCTATAAAAGTATGTGTAGGGCAACCAAAATTATTATTGAATGATTGAGAATTGAGTTTGCCTTGCCTCCTTCATCTTCTTCGCTCCCGTTCCCTCAATCTCCCCGGCGACGCCGCTTCTAATCTCCCTCGACAGGCCAATCACCCTAGTCCCTTAGGAGTGGCCCTCTTCTCCCCCTTCTTCCAATTTATCCATCGCTATCCCTAACCTTTCCATCATCCATAACCCTTCCACCATCACTTTTACACCGGTGCCACCCCATCAACACCGGCCCTCCACAATCCACCATTACCTAGGATTTCGTGCCTTCATCCACGGAATCCAAAACAGAGTATCCTGACGTTCGTCCACTAAACGAACGATATTTCGAGATCCCCATCTCCGATTCGCCTGAAACTAGATCCGTTGGAAAGATCTTTTCCGGGCCTACAACATATCAAAATTTCACAGCGATCCAACGGCGGGATATTTCGAGATCTGATCTCAAAGTTCCGTGCAAGATCGTATAAATCTTGAATCAAAGCCATAGCACCAAAAGAGGGTTCGTAACATGGGGTCGTTAGTGCATTTCTGTTTGCCATGGCTTCTTTTGTTGCCCGTATTTCTTGTATCATCTCCATCATCATCTGGTTATTGATGGCCATTTGCTTGGAAAGAGACCCAATCATGGTTTGAACGCTAGGCTCTTCAGTATTTAGATTTGGTCGGGCGGTTCCGTGGGTGGAAGTTCCCGCAGCCATCTCTCCCTCCTCTATTGGGGAGATCTCTTCCTCCTCGTTTGTCGTGTAGCCAGAGCTCTAGTGGTTGTCATCGAAAGCGCGTGTCCAAGAAATGTTGGCTCTAATACCACTCTTGATTATGATCTCCCCTTGGGCTAAAGTTAGATCTATCCCGTTTTTTAGATCTAGATAGGATCTACCATGAAATTTGGAAAAGGAGTCCAGAAATTCTAGTCATTGGATTGACATGAAACTTTGATAAGTTGTAGCCCTAGAAAAGATCTTTCTAAAGAATCTAAATTTAGGGAAATTAGACGGTGGGATATTGAGATATCGTCCAAGAAGTAGACGAACATCAGGGAGTCTATCTATGGATCCATGAATGGAGGCACGAGATCCTAGGTGATGATGGATGGTGGTAGACCAACGGTAATGGGGTGGCACCGGTGAGTGAGTGGTGGTGGAAGGATTATGGATAATGGAAGGGGTTAGGGCAAGGTAATAGATAGATTGGAAGAAGGCGAAGGAGTTGGCCGCCCTTAAGGGACTAGAGTGAGTGGCTAGTTGAGGGAGGCTAGAAGCGGCGGCGCCGGGGAACGAGAGAATGAGAGAGGAGAAGAAGAAGAAGACTAGGGTAAACCTCAATTCATTCAAGAATCACTCCTTAGTTGTCATCCACACCTTTAGAGGCTAACCAAATAATTCAAAAATGGCAATTATTAACCCTAGAAATAGTGGATTTTCGTCGATCACATTCGAATGCACTCGATCACATTTGAAGCACTTGATTGTGTTTGAATGCATATTTTGCGTTCTCTGTATTTGTGAACCTAATACAAGCATTCACAAACGTGTTCGAATGCATCCCACTCACGTTCGAACGCAACATACAAGAAACCATTTTTTCTTCTCATGAAATAAACACTAAAATAAGAATAAAAGACACCCTTAAAGTGTATCCATGCTTGAGATGACATCGGTGAAGTTCGAATCGTATCATGAATGTGCTCATCAATATTTGTTTGGGCTAAGGTGGCTCACAACGACTACTAACTCTTTCAAATTCAGCTTGGTACTCCAATACGGTTGTCCTCTGAACCATCTTGCTTAATTTGGTAGCAAAATCTTTATATACCGTTATCCCAAATTTGCGTGTAATCCTCCTACAAAAGTCAGCCAAACTGGTAAATCCTCCACCACGAATAACCGATTTATACCAATGTAATGCCGTTCCTTGGAGGTGAAAGCTTGCCATTTGGACATTTGTGTCCTCCGTTGTCTTTTGACAATTAAAGCATTATTCAACTTGAAATACCCAATCCATCAGATCATCGCCTTGGAATTTTGGGAAGTCCAATTGTGCAGTTCTCCTTCGAATAGCATTGTCGGGTTCGTTAAGATCCTTGGTTTAGGTCTCAACCTTTGCGCTTGTTGATCTTCTTCTCTAAATCCTCGAGCATGTCCATCACCATCTTCGAAGGGATCAACCTCATCCTCAAAGTGCCAATCCTCCTCTTCAACAAAACGCACTAGTGCCGCTCGCCTCTCGGGTTCCACTACAACTGATCTTGGGTTTTGTAACGAGGTGCGGGATGAAGTGTAGGCATAGGTAAAAGAGGATCATTGACACTAACATGTCGCACTTAGACCTGTGGGGTATCAGTTTGGTGTGGTCCCACCGCTGGTCCTTCTTGAGGCATCGATCATCGTCAAGGAGATGATGAAGCCGATCGGTTAATGACACATTCTTTTAAAGCATTATGATCATTCTATATTGCGTCAACTCTATGTAGCAATGTTTGAAACTTGCCCCTAAGTTCATCCGTCAAGCCCATATTCACACCCATGGACGTTGGTTGACTCGGTCCTACCGTGGTCGTTCCAAAGAAATCCTTGTTGGTTAGCATATATAAGTATGTGGATAGCAGCCAAATTCATAATGGAATTGGATTATTGGTTTCTTGCCTCCTATCTTCTCACAAAACTCTCTCTCTTCTCCCTCTTCACCAACCTACCACCTCTACCGTTGCCAAGGTTTCTCCTAACTTCTAATCTCCCTCGTCTGTCGAGTCCTCTGATACGATTCAGACTTTACTAATGTCGTCTCGAGCATAGATTCACCTTAGGAGTGTCTTTATTTCTTGTTTAGTGTTTAATTTCCATGAAAAATAAGTTTTCTATAAGTCGTGTCCGAACGTGGGTGGAGTGAGTTTGAACGCAGTTGTGAACGTGGGTGAAGAGTGTGCATTATGCGTTCGAATGCCCCGTTCGAATGCACTGTGAACGCTTACATCGCGTTCACAATCTATCCCTTAGGGACGGCCCTCTCCTCCCCCTTCTTCCAATCTATCCAACACTTGCCCTAACCATTCCATCAACCATAATCTTTTCATCTCCACTTTTCACCGGTACCACCCCACAAACGCCGGTCTGCCTCCAACCACCATCACCTAGGATCTCGTGCCTCTATCCACGGATCCTAAACAGACCAGCCTGATGTTCATCCACTAATCGGACGTTATCTCGAGCTCCCCACGTCCGATTCGTCTGAAACTTGATTTTTTGGAAATCTCTTTTCTGGGGCTACAACATATCCAAATTTCACGTCGATCCAATGGTGGCATCTTTCAAAATCGTATTTTAAAATTCCGTGCTAGATCTTGTCCAGATTAGAGAATTAGAAGAGATCGAACCTTAGCCTAAGAGGAGATCATATCAAGCTTGGTATTAGAGCCATCGTTCCTCGGACAAGCGCTTCCTATGACAACCACTAGAGCCATGGTTGAATGGCAAGATGATGAAGAAGAGATTCTCCCAATAGAGGAGACAGAAACGGTTGCGGGGACTTCCACCCGCGGAAACGTCCGATCAAATCGAAATACGAAAGAACCTAATGTTCAAACCGTGTTGGGGTCACTTTTCGAACAAATGGCCATCAACAACCAGGTGATGATGGAGATGATTCAAGAAATACGGGCGTGGCCAAAACCTTCTTCAACAAGCAAGGCAATCGCAAGGCAGTATGGGGAGCCCTCCGCAGTATACCCAACATCCTTCACGGCCCTCTCGTTCCCCACAAAAATAAGGGAGAGTTCAGCTATACAGCAAGATCGAGCTTCTACACCCCGACCCATGGTCAGCTGCAACGAACCGCCACCGACTACAATGGGATCCTCAACCATTATAGTAACCTTCGGAACCTCCACATCTTCCCATGCACCGGAGACTTCGCCGACAAACCACGAAGGGCTGGCTGCAGAATTCCTGATCCCTACAGAAACGGCGAAGAGTCCAGCTTCAAGGCAATAGTTTCCTTCGGCGAGTTCAACAGTTGGAAATGTTCTTTTGACGTCAGAACGGAGTTCTTCGACGAGTCGACAACCGTGCGAACCACTGTTGAATGGAGGAAGACCACACATGGCTCCTGGATAACCCTTATCAGGAATCCTCATCAGTGGTGAGGGAGATGATCCGGAACTACGAGTTCCAGCACTTGGGTTGCCTTATACCATCTCTCTTTGCAACCACGGTGAGTCAGCAACTAGGAAGAAATTGCATATGTTCTTCAGCAACCTTCCACCATTCTCCTCGGTCAATCGACAGTCGACCGCGGCAGCGTCGTCACCAGCGATGACGTTGCAGCTCCCCGCTAAGCTACAACCCAAAGGAGGAGGCCACGATCTTCCACCCATGGCAGCACCGACTGCCGATAACCTCATAAAGAACTCACGGACTGCTGCTTTTCTCACCCAGACGGCCGAAAGCTTCCTGCCATGGCTACGACAGGACAGAGAAGAAGGAGATGAAGATTTCAATTTTTGGGCCAACTTCGGCCTTCCATCGCCGCCGACTGCCGCCACACCGTCGGCAACCCTGCTAAAGCAAATACTGGAGGTGGTCACTACTCAGCCAAGGCTGACACGTGCCAAGGCAACTCCTATGGCAACGGTTGGTGGAGATGAAATTATGGGAGAAATATTAGGGGTTTCAATTTTTTTTTAAAACTCTAAGTGGTTAGAATTTCAAGATGGCTGCATGGTTGGGCTTGACCAGGTGGAATTGCTAGACATGAGTTGGGTTGGACCTATGAGCCAAAGGGGTCAAGTCGAGCGTGAGTTATCTCTGGACTTCGGGACTCAATTAAGTCAAATAAGGGACATGATCAGAAACCCTCTACTTGACTTAAGACGAGTTTGCTTATATTAGGATACATTTGACTTGGATCCTAATCCATGGAGTGGGCAGAACGATTATGAGCATAACCAACAATCAGTTCGGCTAGTTGAACCTAACTTGAGTCACTGGGAGGACTTAATCTGGATCCACCAACTACATCTAACTTGACCTCCCGAGCGCAATTGGATGCACTAGATTTTTATTGCTGAATTGACATTGAGTCAATTGGTTCGACCACCCGAGACCAAGTGGACTCAATGTAGACGGACCCGAATTCCACCTTGGGCCAGTAGGAGTACAAGTAGAATTTAAAAGAGTTAGTAGTCGTTGTGAGCCACCTTAGCCCGAACCGACATTAATGAGCACATTCATTTTAGGACTATGGGAGGAGATCTAGGCGGATGTTCGTGCTCTCTATCCTACCACTATTGAGCAGGCCGTGAGAATGGAGCAAAAGCACAAGGCTTTCAAGATGGTAGCGAAAGCAAGTTGGGGCATCCGAGATGGGCAGTTTGCGCCTAAAACGTTGGTTGGAAATTCTACGGGTTCAAAGACAGCGGCTGCTTGTATTTCAGCACGACCACCCTTGACACCCTCTTCTGATGTTAGGAGAGGCACAATACCCCCTGTTCGAACTCTCACACCTGCCCAGGTGAAGGAGTGAAGAGCGAAGGGCCTTTGGTTTCGATGCATTTCACCCTTGATCATCAGTGTTCCAAACCGATTGGGAGTATCATGCTCATCGATGGTCTCGAGGGGGACGATGAGATTGTTGGTGATGGAGAGTGTTCAAAGGAGGTCAATGAAGAGACCGTAGAGGAGGGCGTGGAGGAAGTGATAAGCTCTGATACCAAATTGATGGGCTCTGATACCACTTGATAGGTTCTTGTACCAAAAGATCAGCTACGAAACAATTCTTTAAGATCTGAATTTATTGTAGGAAGAAGTCCGCATAATTATGAGAAAATATTTGTCAAATATTCTTCGATAGTCAGAAAATTACAAAATCAATTGGGTTAGGTCCGTGACTTCCTAATCTACAACTTTTGTATTTATGCCCTTCACAGATTAGAACTATAGCAGAGACGAGAACAGGGAATAACGTGGGTGACGATGGTGGTGACGGGTGGAGTGGATGTTAGGGTTTTTGGATGGGCATGGAGATGAGGGTGGATTGTGGATGTGATTAAGGGAAATAGATGAAGAGAACAAAGTGGTCGAGATCTCAAAGAAAAGGGGTGGCTCGATAGTCGAGGAAGATTAGAAGTTAGGAGAAACCTTGCCAACGGTAGAGGTGGATGAGGCTCTAATACCAAGTTTGATACGATCTCCCCTTTTGGGCTAAGGCTCTGATACCAAGCTTGATACGATCTCCCCTTAGGCTGAGGTTTGATCTATTCCAAATTCCTAATCTGGACTTGATCTGGCATGAAAATTTGAAATAAGATCCTGAAATATGCTACCGTCGGATCAATGTGAAATTTTGATACGTTGTTTCCCCAAAAAACTGATTTCTAACAAATCTAGATTCAGGCGAATCGGATGTGGAGATCTCGAGATATCGTCCGATTAGTGGACGAAGGTTAGGGTGGTTTGTTTTGGATTCGTGGATGGAGGCACGTGATCCTAAGTGATGGTGGTTGAAGGAAGACCGGCGTTAATAGGGTGGCACCGGTGAAAAGTGGTGGTGGAAGGGTTATGGTCAATGGAAGGGTTAGGGCAAGTATCGGATAGATTGGAAGAAGGGGGAGGAGAGGGCCGCCCCTAAGGGACTAGGGTGATTGGCCGGTCGAGGGAGGTTAGAAGCGGCGTCGCCGGGGATTGAGAGAACGGGAGCGAGAAGGAGGCAAGGCAAAACTCAATTCGCAATAATCAATCATGATTTTGGTTGTTGCCATCCACATCCTTTTAGAGGCTAACCAACAACTCAAATTAACCCTAACAATACAATTTTCGCCGACCGCGTTTGAACACGCCTGACCGTGTTCGAATGCACCGAGTTTGCTCCTCTGGATTTGCGAATGCGATGCAGGCGTTCGAACGCGCGATGGAAAGCGCCTGTCGGTATTTGTGAACACGATGCAGGCGTTCACAGTGCGTTTGAACGCACTGCGTTCGAACGCACAGTGCACTCTCTTCATCCACGCTCACAACCCCGTTCACAAACCGCGTTCGAACTCACTCTACCCGCGTTCGAACGTGACTTATAGAAAACTTATTTTAATGGAAATTAAACACTAAAACATAAAATAAAAACACTTCTAAAGTGAATCCATGCTCGAGACGACGTCGGTGAAGTCCGAATTGTATCAATCCACCTTGCTTCCGCAACCTTGTCGTCAAGGTTTGAAATTTGGGAAGCGATATTTGAACTCTGACTCCAGCTCTTCCATGGTATGATCTTCTGCATTGGTTCCCCACATATCTGAAAATAGATGAAATGTTGGTGCTGAAGAAGAGGTAAGCTCACTTGTGTCCAAGTCAAGCTCGGTCCTATCCGTCACCGTGAGTCTATCATAGGCACGCAAACAGGGGCAGTGCGACCATAACCGCCTCAAAGGGTTCATCCTCAATCGAGCTTGGATACTTATTCTCCTACTAGCCCAAGGTGGAATTTGGGTCCATCTACATTGAGTCCACTTGGTCTCGGGTGGTCGAACCAATTAACTCAATGTCAGTTCAGCAATAGAAATCTGGTGCATCCGATTGTGCTCGGGAGGTTGAGTTAGATGTAGTTGATGGATCCAGATTAGATCCTCCTAGTGACTCAAGTTAGGTTCAACTAGCCAAACTGATTATTGGTTGTGCTCACAATCATTCTGCCCACTCCATGGATTAGGATCCAAGTCAAATGTATCCTGGTATAAGCAAACTCGTTTTAAGTCAAGTAGAGGGTTTCTGATCATGTCCCTTATTTGACTTAACTGAGTCCCAAAGTCCAGAGCTGACTCATGCTCGACTTGACCCCTTTGGCTCATAGGTCCAACCCAGCTCTTGTCTAGCAATTCCACCTGGTCAAGCCCAACCATGTAGCCATCTTGAAATTTTAACCACTTAGGGTTTTCAAAAATCTTTTGAAACCCCCAATATTTCTCCCATAATTTCATCTCCATCAGCCATTGCCATAGGAGTTACCTTGGCACGTGGTAGCCTTGGCTGAGTAGTGACCACCTCCACTAGTTGCTTTAGCAAGGTTCCCGACAGTGTGGCGATAGTCGGTGGCGATTGAAGGTTGAAGTTGGCCCAAAAAATAAAATCTTCAGGTCCTTCTCTGTCCCGTTGCAACCATGGCAAGGAGCCTTCAGTCATCTGGAATACTAAAATAGCTGGTGAGGCCCCTCTTGGGGTGGTGACGGTTGACTGCTGTGGAAGGCTGAGGTTGACAAAAACAAAATCTTCATCTCCTTCTTCTTCATTTTGTCGCAGCCATGGCAAGGAGCTTTCGGCCGTCTGGGTGAGAAAAGAATTAGCCCACAAGGTCTTTACGAGGCTGGTCTTCCGTGGTTGGAAGATTGCGGCCTTCTCCTTTGAGTTGTAGCTCGGCGGGGAACTGCAACGTCATCGCCGGTGATGGCGCTTTCGCGGTCGACTGTCGATTGACCGAGGAGAATGGTGGAAGGTCACTAGAGGCCAAACATGATTTCTTCCTGGTTGCTGACTCGCTGTGGTTGCAAAAGAAGGTGGTGTAAGGCAGCCCAAGTGCTAGAACTTGCGATTCTGTATCATCTCCCTCACCACTGATGAGAATTTTGGATGAGGGATATCCGGTGGCCATGTGTGGTCTTCCTCCATTCAATAGTGGTTTACACAGTTGTTGACTCGTCGAAGAACTCTGTTCTAACATTGAAAGAATCTTTCCAACCATCGGGCTCGCCGAAGGAAACTATTGCCTTGAAGCTGGACTCTTCGCCGTTTCTGCAGGGATCGGGAAAGGAATGACTAGCTTTTTGCGGTTTGTCGGTGAGCTCTCCGGTGCATAGGAAGATTTGGAGGTTCCAAGGGATGCTACAATGATTGAGGATCCCATTGTAGCAGACGACGGTTCGTTGCGGCTGACCATGGATCGAGGTGTAGAAGCTTGATCTTGCTGGATAGCCAAACTCTCCCCTACTTTTGTGAGGAACGGGGAGGCCGTGGAGGATGTTGGGTATGCTGCGGAGGGTTCTCCATGCTGCCTTGCGATTGCCCTGCTTGTTGAAGAAGGTTTTGGCCATCCCCGCGGGTCGAAGTCCCTGTAATCGTTTCCCCTTTCTCTATTGGGAGAATCTCTTCTTCATCATCTCGCCCTACAGCCATGGCTCTGGTCGTCGTCATTGGAAGCATGTGTCCGAGGACTGGTGGCTCTGATACCAAGCTTGATATGATCTCCACCTTTTGGGCTAAGGCTCTGATACCAAGCTTGATACGATCTCCCCTTAGGCTATGGTTCTATCTCTTCCAAATTCCTGATCTTAACTAGATCTGCCATGAAAATTTGAAATAAGATCCCGAAATAGGCCGCCATCGGATTGATGTAAAATTTTGATATGTTGTTGCCCCAAAAAAGAGCTTTCCAACAAATTTAGTTTCAGGCAAATCAGATATGAGGATCTCGAGATAACGTCCTATTAGTGGACAAAGATCAGGGTGGTCTGTTTTGGATACGTGGATGGAGGCACGTGATCCTAGGTGATGGTGGTTGAAGGAGGACCAGCGTTAATGGGGTGGCACCGGTGAAAAGTGGTGGTGGAAGAGTTATGGTCAATGGAAGGGTTAGGGCAAGTATCGGATAGATTGGAAGAAGGGGGAGAAGAGGGCCGCTCCTAAGTGACTAGGGTGATTGGCCGGTCGAGAGAGGTTAGAAGCAGCGTCGCCGGGGATTGAGAGAACGGGAGTGAACAAGACGAAGGAGGCAAGGCAAAACTCAATTCTCAATAATCAATCATGACTTTGGTTGTTGCCATCCACATCCTTTTAGAGGCTAACCAACAACTCAAATTAACCCTAGTAATACAACTTTCGCCGACCGCGTTCGAACGCACCAAGTTCGCTCCTCTGGATTTGCGAACACGATGCAGGCGTTCGAACGCGCGATTGAACGTGCCTGTCAGTATTTAACGCAATGCAGGCAATCACAGTGCGTTCGAACGCACAGTGCACTCTCTTCACCCACGTTCACAACCTCGTTCACAAACCGCGTTCGAACTCACTCCACCCGCGTTCGAACATGACTTATAGAAAACTTATTTCAATGGAAATTAAACACTAAAACATGAAACAAAAACACTCCTAAAGTGAATCCATGCTCGAGACGATGTCGGTGAAGTCCGAATTGTATCATAGAGGTTCGCAACCTTATCCAACTGGTTTGATTTATTTGGATATGTGTAGAATATTCTACGAATATCTTACCAAAACCGTGCAGAGCTAGATTTAGCTAATTAAATAAAATTCTAACCTACTACGACTCTAACTAAACCAAATAACCAAATAAGATAATTAGACTCAATCCATTCAGCCTAATCTCCTTTTGATGTGATCCGATTTGATCCGATTCGTATCAATCCACCAAGCTTCCCCCATCTTGCTCTCAAGGTGAAAAGTCAAGGAAACGCTCCAGAATGTTAGTCTCCAACTCCCATGTCGCCTCATCGAATAGTTTGCCAAGCCACTCAACTAGAATCTCCATCTCCAATCTAGTACCATGTCATCGTCGGCGCCTAGCAAGTACACGAATTGGCTCTACAATCTCTATCTCCTCCAATAGCTCCGATAGAACTGATCCAACGATCTCATGATCTCTAATGCACTCCCTCAGCAATGAAACATGGAAGATAATATGCACTATCGACCTCTCCGGCAACTCCAAACGATATGCAATCGGACCAATACGCTCCAACACTCGAATGCATCCGCGGTCCAATAGCAAACTACCTCGATTCTCCAACTCTAGATGGCGCTCCGGATCATCCGTCACCTCCTGCAACAATTTCAAAATATCGGGGTTGGATTTACATACATACCTCAGCTCGTCAAGAAAAGGAAAGGTAGGAGAAGAATAGGCTGCAAGCTCGGCGGTATCAAGTTGGTGCGATAGTGCATCCGTCGCTCTATTTTCCGTTCTCTTCTTGTATTGAATTTCATAATCATATCCTAGCAATTTTGTGACCCATCTCTACTTTGCTGGAGTGTGTATACGCTATCCTATAAAGTATTAAAGGCTCCTTTGATCAGTTCGGATAATGAATTGCCAACCGACCAAATAAGACCTCCACTTTGTCATCGCATGTAGAATTGCCAAGATCTCTCTTTCATAAGTTGATAATTGCTGAGGTTTTGTGATAAAGCCTTGCTAAGATAGGTAATGGGGCATCTTTCTTGCATTAGTACAACTCCTATGCCAACACCCGACGCATCACATTCCATAATGAATTCTTTGGTAAAGTCCGGTAGCGCTAATACGGGTGCTGTCGTCATGGCTGTTTTTAGTTTTTCAAAGGCTGTCGTGGCTTTATCTGTCCATTTAAAAGAGTCCTTTTCAACAAAGAAGTGAGAGGAGCAGTGATCTTGTCATATCCGACGATGACTCGGCGATAATATCTGGTCAGAACCAAAAACCCTCTTAATCCGGTGGTAGTAGTAGGAATAGGCCAAGTGGTCATGCATGTAACATTTTGAGGATCTGCCACTACACCATCCGCTGAAATAATGTGGCATAAATACTCCACCTTTGGTACTCCCCATAGGCACTTGGACTTCTTGATCTTCATTTGGTTTTGGTTCAACAAATTTAGCACGTCCTCCAAATGCCGCCAATGCTCCAATTTAGTCTTGCTATACATCAAAATATTGTCAAAAAATACCAAGACATACCTTCGCAATAAAGGCCGAAATATATCATTCATGAGGTGAGAGTAAAAGGCATTGGTGAGAGTAAAAGGCATCACCTGAAAGTTGTAATGCCCGTCCGGAGTCCGAAATGCAGTTTTGTACACATCCACTGAGTGAACTCTAATTTGATAATACCTGGCCTTCAAGTCAAGCTAACTAAATATAGTCACCCATGCAACCTCGTCCAGCAACTCCTCGATAACCGGAGTGGGATACCGATCTTTAATGGTAATAGCATTTAGTACCCGATAGTCAACACAAAAATGCCATGTTCCATCCTTTTTTTGCACCAATAGCAGCGGGGATGAGTATGAGCTATGACTTTGTTTAATGACGCCTTGCTCCAACATCTTGGCTACCATATTTGAGATAACTTCTTTTTGCACATGTAGATACCGATATAATCTCCTGTTCGCCGGTGTAGCCCTGGGTACAATCTCTATGCCATGATCTGCCACTCTCCTCAGTGGTAACTCCTGTGGCTCCTCAAATAGTCCAGAAAAGTTATTTAATAAATTAGATAATTCAATAGTAGTACCTAAACTAATTTAAGGCTTATCTCTTGCTAGTCCACAATGATACAAGTCCACAATGATCTCCTCTCCTCACAGCGCTAACGAATACAAGTCCTAATATGATCACGCCTCGGGATATAGTGCTATAATACCAGCTTCATACGATCTCTCCTTTTGGGCTAAGGATCGATCTCTTCCGATTCTCAGATCTGGACTGATCTTGCATGAAACTTTGAAATAAGATCCCAAAAGATACCGTCGTCGGATCAATGTGAAATTTTGATATGTTGTCGCCCTTGAAAAGAGCTTTCCAACAAATCAAGTTTCAGGCGAATCGGAGTTGGGGATCTCAAGATATTGTCCGTTTAGTGGATGAACATCAGGATGCTCTGTTTTGGATCCGTGGATGGAGGCACGAGATCCTAGGTAATGGTGATTGGTTGAGGACCAGCGTTAATGGGGTGGCACCGGTGGAAAAGCGGTGGTGGAAGGGTTATGGATGATGGAAAGGTTAGGGCAAGTGTTGGATAGATTGGAAGAAGGGGGAGGAGAGGGCCACTCCTAAGGGACTAGGGTGATTGGCCAGTTGAGGGAGATTAGAAGCGGCGTCGCCGGGGATTGAGAGAACGGGAACGAAGAAGACGAAGGAGGCAAGGCAAAACTCAATCTCAATATTCAATAATCAATTTGGTTGCCCTACACATCCTTTTATAGGCTAACCAACAACTCAATTAACCCTAAAACACAATTTTCGCCAACCGCGTTCGAACTCGCCCGACCGAGTTCGAACTCACTCCACCCGCGTTCGAACTCGACTTACAGAAAACTTATTTTCATGGAAATTAAACACTAAAACATGAAAGAAAAACACTCCTAAAGTGAATCCATGCTCGAGACGACGTCGGTGAAGTCCGAATCGTATCAAGTCCACAATGATGTCGTGTCTTTGCACCCATATACAGACTCGGCGACACAAGCTCTCCGCCCTAAGCTTCGTGCTGTCTCCAATAGCAATGTCCAATCCCGTGGTCGGTTTGGCATCCAAACTCAATCTCCTCACTAACCTTTCATCTAGAAAGTTTTGTGTACTCCCCGAATCGATAAGGATGTGCACACAATGCTTTTAAATGAGTCTGTCTACCCATAACGTCCTCGGTGCGAATGTACCCGAATATGCATGCATCGATATTTCAGCTTGGATATCTTCCTCCACGCCCTCCTCAACGACCTCCTCATGGGTCTCCTCTGGACACTCACTATAACGCCCACGCGCACGCGACATGACGGGTGGGGACCATCACTCACAGATACTCTCCCGTGCACATATAATCATGACATCATCAAATAAAATCTGCTAACCTATCCATGATCACATAATCCATCACCAAATACATCGTACTATCAACCAAATAAACTTATTAACATATGAATATCCAAGTCTATAATAATATACACTAGACCACTATATAATCTGGCAGGGCCGACACAAGCTACAACAAACCATCAAGATACAACTGAACAACTGATACACGAGTGCTCTATAATCTGACATATACTATACAAATCATTATCTGATACAATAAGGTACAAATATAACAAACAATGATACAACTCAATGTCTGGTTAAACTATCTTCTATACTGTCTCGCATCAATAGCTCACCTCATCATCACTCTAAAATATCTTCTCAAGATATCTTAGGTCGCTATCACGTAGCACATATCTGAGGAGTTAGAAAAGAAACATAAAGAGAATCATGAGCAAAAGGTTCAGTGAATAGACCTTACCTCGAATCAGTGATGCCAAACAGAGAGTAAATCATGTACTGGATAATATGAATCAGAAAGAGCATCATGTCATGAATGAGTATATGAATGTATCTTCAATAATATATAAATGAAAAGTAGATAACATGTCATAACTGATAAAAGTATATAATCCTCGACAATGAGTAAACAATCTCTATATCATACTATCATCATAACTCTCTCTCAAATATGATACATGATGCATGCCGACCATGACCATGTTACGATATCAAATACAACTATATATGATGTATATTGACCACTCGATAATCAGGTAAGTAGATGATAATGAAATCATATGCATTTCTCAACATCTTAGTCATCAATGTCATATCTATATGTCATCATCATACTAGACCAATATGCACATTCAACACCCGGTACCCAGTCTCAACATCATGCCCGAAGGTTCAGAGCATACTCCGCCACCCACGAAAGTATCTCAAATATAATAATACCCCACCACCCGCTAGGGTATCAATATCCATCCAGATCGGACACCCTTCTAGCTGATAGAAATCTTGTGAAGATAACTCGCCACATATGCCCTAGCGAACGGCATGTGTCCGAATGTCTGCTGCGCACACAAACTAACGATCTTGAACGTAAGGCCAACAGGATCGTGACTATGTCGAGCGATCAATCATCCACCAAGCGCGTCCTAACCCTCGCGCCCATTCGGGTATCCTCACGCTTTCTATCAACTATCCTATCAATCACATTTCATGCTTTCCTTCTAAATGACAAATCATATGCATATATCCAGTACGATAGCAAGTCAATGCATAACAGGAATTTAGGTGGAATAGGAATCAAGAGAAAAATGATGTAATGCAAACTCCAACCATGTATCTAACACATGCATACTCCTGCTTGTCTATCACATGCACACTCATGCTAGAGATCATCTCAGTATAAAATCAGAACAATATAATCATCTCCAATCATCTCTATATATTACCAATGTATTCATATTTCAGATCAATCTAATCAAATGCATGATAAAATATGCTTGACTGAAATCATCTCTATATAAAGTCATATAATCATGCTAGAGATCAAAACATGCATGTACATAATATATAATATAACCTAATTTGAGAAAGGGATCTAGGGGATAAGACTACTCACCCTTGATTAGAAGACACGAACCATGCAACTCTCACGTCCACTAGTTAGACATCAACTCAACATCAGGGTCCACGATGTCTCACATAAGGGGGTTTGTGGTATAAAAATATTTAAGTAACATGAAGTTATCCGTTCATCTAATTAAATCCGTTCATGTAATATAAGATGATTTAGTAGGTTTTAGATTTCTACTTATCTTTATAACTAGCTAGATTTTAAAAATAAAACTATATCTTGATTAATTAGAACTATATAATCATTACTTTATAAAATAATGAAGAAATACATAAGCCTAGTATTTTATTTGTTACAAAATAACAATATATAATAGATTATTAGAATTACTTAAATTGTATCTCATATGAATAATAGTATACAAATTTGATAATTATAATTTACAAATCTATATATTACTCTAATAGGGATATAAATAATAAATATAAGTATTACCAATATTTATACCTAATTAATCATTAGTTATACAAATTATGATTCATAATAATTATATTGAAGAATATATAATATTATTAAAATAGTTCATGTCTAAATAATCTATTTGCATTAATTAAGAAGAAAAATACCTAAATAAATAACATAAATAAAACAATTAATAAATAAATAAATTAAATCTACTACAGTGCTGGGCTGAGCCCAACACTGTGCAGAAAGAAAGAGAAGGAGCTGAGGAAGGAGGAGAAAAAGAAAGAAAGAAAGAAAGAAAGAAAGAAGAAGAAGAAGGAGAAAATAAAGAAGAAGAAGAGAGAAGGGGAGGGAGGTGCGGACCCGGCCGGCGGGGAGAGCACCGGCAGCTGGTGGCCAGCTAGCTGCTGGCCTCTCGTCGGCGGCTTGGCTCCGACGAGCGCGAGCCCAAAGAAAGAAAAAGAGAAAGAGAGAGAGAGATAGTGATAGAGAGAGAGACGGAAGAGGAAGGAGGAGGAGGCTCACCTGCGGCAACACGACGACAACGGCGGCGGTTCGACAGTGGGAGAGAGAGAGAGAGAGAGAGAGAGAGAGAGAGAGAGAGAGAGAGAGGAGAATTAAAAGATAGAGAGAGAGGCGGTGGGGGGGGGGGTTGGCGGTGGCTGCGGCGGTGCTGGGGCCTGCCGTGGCCAGCTGGTCGCAGCCGGTTGGCTGCGACAGCGGTAGTGGGCGCGTGGCGCCCCACCACGCAAGCTGCATGTGCAGCTTGCATGGGCACAAGGCCGGCCACAGTGTGGCTCGTCACGTGCCCAAAAACTTTTAAATTTTTATTATTTTTATTATTTTTTTTGTCTTTTATTTATTTATTTATTTTATACATTATTATTATTATTAGTATTATTATTATTATTTTATTTATTTATTTCTAGGTTATTACATTTTCCTCCCCCCTTATAAAAATTTTGACCCCGAAATTTAATCACACTAGTATTGTAAGAAAATCCACATATCTAGTTCTAGTACTTTCTAGTCAAATTGACCAGTGCACAATCTTACTTTTTCAAATCTATAACTTATACCACCATAAGTAACTCCCTTACAAAAATTAAATTTTCTAGATCTAGGTCAGTCAGGTAATCATACTATGTCTATACACATCAGTAATACCACTAGTCTACAAGAAAGAGTACATTTAATTAATTAAATCGTATTCTATTCCCAAATACCTCAAGCTATCCTAATTTATCACTTTTCCTGCTAACTACAACAATACACATCATAATGCCATAATCATCTATGATAATACGATACGACCTATTTAAGTAAATTATCTCCAATCTATTGAATATATACTCCGATCCCAAACATACACAATGGATTCGTCCCTCAATATTATCACAAATACCAAGTAGAACGATAAATGAAAATTATTTCAAGAACATCCGAGATACTTAACTCATGCTTCTCTTTCTAGACAAAAAATCTCACTAATCTAAACATACTCAGCATCATCCGATATCCTCATAAAATTTAGACGATAGCACAAACTCTCTTATTTAAAGTGCACTGCTCATATGCTCAAACTATTATGCAAATTACTAATTAAATCAATAGAGATCACACATATCCATATAAGACTACAATATCACTTGTATTCATAATTCATTCTTTAAAATAATATACAGCACATCTGATCCAAACTGTCAAAGTTAATCATAATGCAGCATTAAACAAATTTATACACCCTTCTGATTCTCCACATTATCTTCCTTCTTAATCTGTAATATTTGAAAGGTTAAATTCAAACTACCTCAAGAAACATATATGATAAAATTTATAATGATCTTTCTATCAATCATTTTCTATATCCAAACTATTCATTCCTTGATTCACATAATTCTTGTTTGATTATTATCTATTTAGTTACTATCACTACTAATATATCCACCAAAATATCACTTCATGATAATGATATTCAGATCCAAAGACTATCTAATGAGTTCTACTAAGTAATCCAATAGTCTCTTCAATATCTCAACATATATAATATTCAATTCATCATATTAATCCATTACCACACAAATATTTACTAATCCATCATACGTGATCTTTAAGAATACATAAACATGACTTAGACAAATCCACAAAATATTGTACATGAACTAAAGCTACTAAGATTAATCTCCCGAATTGATAATGCTATTATGATATGCTAATAAACTAACTAACACTAACTGATTTATATAGATCAGAAGACATCCAAAAATATAGCTAATAACCTTCTCGAAACTAACTTTGCAATTCATTAAAAGATTAAATTTCCACAAACTATAATAGAACCAATCATGAAATCATTATCTCCCAATTATGAAATCATTATCTCCCAATCAAATATCTTTATCTTAAGACTTAAATGTAAACCTGTAAGTCTTTACAATCATTAAATCAATCTTATCATTCAAAATGGCTCGCTCAATAACCTCCCGTAATAATCGAACATATAAGCCAACGGTTAAACAAATGCTAATATAATCACTTTTCTATACATCATTATTTGTTTATCATCTAGTAGTATAATAAACATCCATCGATACACTGTATATGAAATATCATAGTCCTCTATATTCCTTTCATTATCGTCTTATGAAGCAATTAGTTCAACTTCCAAATCATCTATCGATCATAATAAATAATCATAGCTATAGGCTCTATTAATGACTCTATCAAATTATCTCTCCAATTAGTATCATTGAAACAACTAATATGTCAAAACACATGATATCTCAATTTAACATCTATACTAAAATATCTCATTCTTAATTAAATCACTTAAATCTTATATTTCTTCAAGAGTCCCAACTTGATATTCTATCACATCCTCTATATAAAGTCCACCACCTATACTGAACAATTTAATCTTATAGCATCATCAACATCCTTCTATGACATTATTAATATCACCTAAAAATCATAATAACATAAGTCTATATATTTGCAGCCAGACTTCATCACCCAAAACACACAATCGTCATGCTATAATATTATTATCCTCTAAATCAAAGCCCAAAACTAAACAAATAGTCGACATATATTTTCACCGTCATACAAAATATGTCATAGAGATATCAACTTAACAACATCACCCTATATTATTCAGTTCATTATCATTCTTTTCATCTATTCGAATTCACACAATTAGCAGCTTCTAAACTAGATCTACTATCATGTCATCCAATACTATATACATTACGTCTCAACTACTAACATCACTCATAATCCAATAATTATATCCATGTCATATTTCTTATGCTTATTACCCTATTTGGTAATCATCAACTTAAAGATTTAAACGAGGCGTTAATCCTCTGATAATACTATTGGACAAACATATCACTATTAAATCACCCATCTTATCGATACAATTAAAATTTCATACCTACTAACATAAGTATCTTGCAAACATAATTTATCATACTCGTCATTCGAAAATTCTTTCTATATACAATCTACAATCATCTATATCACAGCACATAATATCTTTTTCACTATACAAAATCATCATATCTTTTATTTATTCATCTACAATCCATAATTATAGCCCTCATAGAGATCAAAATAGTCTCTCTGTGCATATATCTCTTTACATCAGTTTTCTAATATCAAATATATCTAGAAAAGATCAAAAATCTAAAAATATGCTATGTCTATTCCGAATAACCTCAAATCTACCGATAATAATCCTTCTGTACAAAATACATATCTCCATATATTTATAAATTTCTACACTTTATCACAACATATGAACAAGTCTATATATCCAATATTAGGCCCCACAAACTTTAACACCTCAATATCAATAACATCAATGCATGATTTAGTAATATCTTTCCGTATCCATTAGTCGCTCAAATAAATTCTCAATATACTAATATCACAAATTATTTCTATCAATATCATCAAAGTTTAAAACTTAATAATCTTAACATCACCACCTAGATTTCTATCTCAACCAATTAATATCAAAGTCATCAAGATCGACCACTAGCGTAACCCTAAACCAAATCGACAATTACTATCCTTGATGGTTTGCCAGATCATCCTTAAACCTAAGCTCAGATACCACCTGAACTGTAACGCCCCTACCCCGGCAAGGGCACGTGCGGCGCACGCGACAGGACGAGCGGGGCCCGTCACTCACAGATGTCGTGTCTTTGCACGATGATGTCGTATCAAGTCCATAATGATGTCGTGTCTTTGCACCATATACAGACTCGGCGACACAAGCTCTCCGCCCTAAGCTTCGTGCTGTCTCCAATAGCAATATCCAATCCCGTGGTCGGTTTGGCATCCAAACTCAATCTCCTCACTAACCTTTCATCTAGAAAGTTTTGTATACTCCCCGAATCGATGAGGATGTGCACACAATGCTTTTAAATGAGTCTGTCTACCCATAACGTCCTCGGTGCGAATGTACCCGAATATGCATGCATCGATATTTCAGCTTGGATATCTTCCTCCACGCCCTCCTCAACGGCCTCCTCATGGGTCTCCTCTGGACACTCACTGTAACGCCCACGCGCACGCGACATGACGGGTGGGGACCATCACTCACAGATACTCTCCCGTGCACATATAATCATGACATCATCAAATAAAATCTGCTAACCTATCCATGATCACATAATCCATCACCAAATACATCATACTATCAACCAAATAAACTTATTAACATATGAATATCTAAGTCTATAATAATATACACTAGACCACTATATAATCTGGCAGGGCCGACACAAGCTACAACAAACCATCAAGATACAACTGAACAACTGATACACGAGTGCTCTATAATCTGACATATACTATACAAATCATTATCTGATACAATAAGGTACAAATATAACAAACAATGATACAACTCAATGTCTGGTTAAACTATCTTCTATACTGTCTCGCATCAATAGCTCACCTCATCATCACTCTAAAATATCTTCTCAAGATATCTTAGGTCGCTATCACGTAGCACATATCTGAGGGGTTAGAAAAGAAAAATAAAGAGAATCATGAGCAAAAGGTTCAGTGAATAAACCTTACCTCGAATCAGTGATGCCAAACAGAGAGTAAATCATGTCCTGGATAATATGAATCAGAAAGAACATCATGTCATGAATGAGTATACGAATGTATCCTCAATAATATATAAATGAAAAGTAGATAACATGTCATAACTGATAAAAGTATATAATCCTCGATAATGAGTAAACAATCTCCATATCATATTATTATCATAACTCTCTCTCAAATATGATACATGATGCATGCCGACCATGACCATGTTATGATATCAAATGCAACCATATATGATGTATATTGACCACTCGATAATCAGGTAAGTAGATGATAATAAAATCATATGCATTTCTCAATATCTTAGTCATCAATGTCATATCTATATATCATCATTATACTAGACCACTATGCATAGTCAACACCCGGTACCCGGTCTCAACATCATACCCGAAGGCTCAGAGCATACTCCGCCACCCGCAAGAGTATCTCAAATATAACCATACCCCACCACCCGCTAGGGTATCAACATCTATCCAGACCGATCACCCTTCTAGCTGATAGAAATCTCGTAAGGATAACTCACCACATATGCCTTGGCAAACGACATGTGTCCGAATGTCTGCTGTGCACACAGACTGACGACCTCGAACGTAAGGCCAACAGGCTCGCGACTATGTCGAGCGATCAATCATCCACCAAGCGTGTCCTAATCCTCGCACCCACTCGGGTATCCTCACGCTTTCTATCAACTATCCTATCAATCACATTTCATGCTTTCTTTCTAAATGACAGATCATATGCATATATCCAGTACGATAGCAAGTTAATGCATAACAGGAATTTAGGTGGAATAGGAATCAAGAGAAAAATGATGTAATGCAAACTCCAACAATGTATCTAACACATGCATACTCCTGCTAGTCTATCGCATGCACACTCAAGCTAGAGATCATCTCGGTATAAAATCAGAACAGTATAATCATCTCTAATCATCTCTATATATCACCAATGTATTCATATCCCAGATCAGCCTAATCAAATACATGATATAATATGCTCGACTGAAATCATCTCTATATAAAGTCATATAATCATGCTGGAGGTCAAAACATGCATGTACATAATATATAATATAACCTAATTTGAGAAAGGGATCTAGAAGATAAGACTACTCACCCTTGATTAGAAGACACGAACCACGCAACTCTCAAGTCCACCAGTCAGACATCAACTCAACGTCAGGGTCCACGATGTCTCACATAAGGGGGTTCAGGGTCTGAAAATATTTAAGTAGCATGAAGTTAGCCGTTCATCTAATTAAAATCCGTTCATGTAATATAAGATGATTTAGTAGGTTTTAAAATTCCAACTTATCTTTATAACTAGCTAGATTTTAAAAATAAAACTATATCTCGATTAATTAGAACTATATAATCATTACTTTATAAAATAATAAATAAATACATAAGCCTAGTATTTTATTTGTTACAAAATAACAATATATAATAGATTATTAGAATTACTTAAAATGTATCTCATAAGAATAATAGTATATTAATTTGATAATTATAATTTGCAAATCTATATATTACTCTAATAAGGATATAAATAATAAATATAAGTATTACCAATATTTATACCTAATTAATCATTAGTTATACAAATTATGATTCATAATAATTATATTGAAGAATATATAATATTATTAAAATAGTTCATGTCTAAATAATCTATTTGCATTAATTAAGAAGAAAAATACCTAAATAAATAACATAAATAAAATAATTAATAAATAAATAAATTAAATCTGCCATCAGTGCTGGGCTCGGCCCAGCACTGTATGCACTGTCTACTACAGTGCTGGGCCGAGCCCGACACTGTGCAGAAAGAAAGAGAAGGAGCTGAGGAAGGAGGAGAAAAAGAAAGAAAGAAAGAAAGAAAGAAAGAAGAAGAAGAAGAAGAAGGAGAAAATGAAGAAGAAGAAGAGAGGAGGGGAGGGAGGTGCGGATCCGGCCGGCAGGGACGGCACCGGCAGCCGGTGGCCATCATCAACCACTTCATCATCCTCCTCAAGACCGTCGATGAGCATCACACTGCCGATTGATTTAGAACATCGATGACCGGGGGTGAAACGCTCATCACATCAAAAGCAACGGCCCTTCGCTCTTCGCTCCTCTACCTAGGTAGGTGTGAAAGTTAGAACGAGGGGTCTCGTGCCCCCTCTAATATCCGAAGAAGGTCTCAAAGGTGGTCGAGATCTAGTAGTCGCAGCCACTATTTTTGAAACCGCAGAATTTCCAGCCGGCATTCTAGCTGCAAACCACCCATCTCGGTTGCCATCCTTAGAGCCCTATGCTTTTGTTCCATCCTCATGGCCTTCTCAAAGGCCTCCTCAAGAGTAGTAGGACCATAAAGCACGAACATCCGCTTGTATCTTATCCTGTAGTCTTGAAATAAATGTACTTATCAATGTACGTTCGGGCCACGGTGGCTCACAATGATTACTAACTCTTTCAAACTCAGCTTGGTACTCCAATACGGTTGTCCTATGAACAATTTTGCTTAATGTGGCAGCATAATCTTCATATGTCGCTGTCCCAAATCTATATGTAATCCTCCTACAAAAATTAGTCCATCCGTTAAATCTACTATGATAGGATCTCGAACCAAAGATAGGATATGCTAAGATTCCTTCAAGATCTGAATTTATTATAGGAATCGGTTCGTGCAACCGTCAGATATTCTTTGGTAGTGAGAAAATTATAAAACCAATTGGGATGGATCCATAATTTCTTGATCTACGACTTTCGTATCTACGCCCTTTGCAGATTCGAATTGTAGCAGGGATGAAGACACGGAATAACGTGGGTGATGGTGGTGGTGATGGGTGGAGTGGATGTTAGGGTTATGGATGGGTATAGAGATGAGGGTGGATTGTGGAAGTGATTAAGGACAGTAGACGAAGGGAACGAAGTGGTCGAGATCCCAAAGAAGAGGGGTGACTCGACAGACGGGGGAGATTAGAAGCGAGGAGAAATCTTGCCAATGGTAGAGGTGGAAGGATGGTGAAAAGGGAGGAGGAATGAGTCTAGAGAGAAGATAGGAGGCAAGAAATCAAAAATCCAATAGCATAATAAAGTTGGTTGCCATCCACATATTTATAGAGGCTAGGCAACAAGTCCTAAAATAATATGAAACCTAATTCTAGAGGATTCCTGTCGATGCGCCCGATCGCGTTCGAACTCAATCAAAAGGCCCCTTCTTTGGATTTGCGAAAATGACACAGGTGTTCGAACGTGGGCGTTTACAAGGCGTTCACAAGGCATTCGAATGCGGGCATTCACTAGAGTTCACTAGGCGTTTACAAGGGTGTTCGAATGCAACTCCACCTGCGTTCGAACGCAACCTACAAGAATTTTATTTTAATAAAAATAAATACCTAATGCAATAAAAAAAGATCCTAACAAAGTGTATCAACCCACCATTTCCCTCACCTTGCCCTCAAGGTGAAAAGTCGGGGAAACGCTCTAAGATATCAGTCTTCAACTCCTATGTCGCCTCATTAGATGGCTTGCCAAGCCACTCAATTAGAATCTCCATTTCTAATCCGGTACCATGTCGTCGTCGGCGTCTAGCAAGTACTCGAATTGGCTCTACTATCTTTATCTCCTCTAATGACTCCTATAGAACCGATCCAGTAATCTCATGATCTCCAATGTGCTCTCTCAACAATGAAATATGAAAGACAGGGTGCACTCTCGACCCCTCCGGCAGCTCCAAACAATATGTAACAGGATCAATACACTCCAACACTCGAAACGGACCAAAATAGCGATGTGCTAACTTTTGGTTTTGCATCGAACGTAAGGTCACCTGTCGATACGGTTGCACCCTCACAAATACCCAACTGTCGATGTTGAACTCCTGCTCCCTATGGCTATGATCATAAATTTGCTTCATGCGGTTTTGAGCAACTTTAAGATGAGCACGCAACATCCTCAATGTCGCGTCTCTATCCATCAATGCTACGTCTACCTCCATCCTATATGCAGATGCCACTGAATTATAAGCATGTAATGTCAGAGCCGTGAGTCCATACACCACCTCAAACTGAGTCATGCCAATGCTGCTATGGTAGGCGGTGTTATAAGACCACTACCCCCATGCTAAGAACTCCAACCATCGTCTCGGTATCTCTCCAACAAAGCACCTCAAATACTACTCAATGTCTCGATTAATCACCTCAGTTTGGCCGTCCATCTGTGGTTGGTAGGTCGAACTGAAGTTTAATTGAGTCCCCTGCATTTTGAAAAACTCAGTCCAAAAGTCACTCATAAATACACGATCACGATCCGAGACAATCATGCGTGGCATGCTATGTAATCGAGCAATATCTCTAATAAAAATTTCAGCCACCGTCTTGGCTAAAAACAAATGTGACAATGCCAAAAAGTACGCATACTTGTTCAATCTGTTAACCACCATAAAGATAACAGAATAACCACATACCAGCAGAAAACCCTCTATGAAGTCCATAGAAATATTCTCCCAAACACGGTCCGGTACAAGTAAAGGGTGTAGTAATCCAGCCGGTTTCAAAGTGGTTGCTTTAGCCCTTTGACAAACTTCGCAAGCATGGACAAAACTCCTCACATCCCGTCTCTATCCTGGCCACGTGCAACTCTGAGATATCCTCCTATAAGTCCTCAAGACACCCTCATGACCAGTCTCTAGAGTCTGGTGAAAGCGCTACAATAATTTCTGCCGCAATTTATCATTTGCGGACACTCGAATGCATCCACGGTCCAGCAGCAAACCGCCTCGATTCTCCAACTCGCGATGGCGCTCCGGATCATCCATCACCTCCTGCAATAATCTCAAAATATCTAGGTCAGATGAACATGCATACCTCAGCTCGTCAAGGAAGGGAAAGGTAGGAGATGAATAGGCTGCAAGCTTGGTGGTATCGGGTTGGCGCGATAGTGCATCCGCCGCTCTATTTTCTGTTCCCTTCTTGTATTGAATTTCATAATCATACCACAACAATTTTGTGACTCATCGTTGTTGAGCCAGAGTGTGTATGCGCTGTCCCATAAAGTATGGAAGGCTTCTTTGATCGGCTCGGATAAAGTAGTAGGAATAGTCCAAGCAGTCATACATGCAACCTTTTGTGGATCCGCCGCTACACCATCCGCTGAAATGATGTGGCCTACATACTCCACCTTTGGTACTCCCCATAGGCACTTGGGCTTCTTGATCTTCAATTGATTTTGCTCTAACAAATTCAGCACGTCCTCCAAATGCCGCCAATGCTCCAATTTAGTCCTAATATACACCAAAATATCGTCAAAAAATACCAAGACATACCTTCACAAGAAAGACTAAAATATATCATTCATGAGGCCTTGGAAGGTAACTGGAGCATTAGTCAGACCAAAAGGCATCACTCGGAACTTGTAATGCCCGTCTGGAGTCCGAAATGCAGTTTTATGCACATCCGCCGGGTGAACTCTAATTTGATGATACCCGGCCCTCAAGTCAAGTTTACTAAATATAGTTGCCCCTGCAAGCTCGTCTAGCAACTCTTCAATAACTGGAATGGGATACCGGTCTTTGATAGTAATAACGTTTAGTGCTCAATAGTCGATACGAAAACGCCATATTCCATCCTTTTTTCGCACCAATAGCATGGGGGATGAGTACGAACTATGACTTGGTTGTATGAGGCCTTGCTCCAACATCTCGGCTACCCGAATCGATGAGGATGTGCACCAGCCTCTCGTCTAGAAAGTTGTGTGTACTCCCCGAATCCATGATGATGTGTACACAATGCATGCATTGATTTTTCAGCTTGGATATCTTCCTTCACGCCCTCCTCAACAGTCTCCTCATGGCTCTCCTTTGATACGATCTCCCCTTAGGCTAAGGTTCGATCTCTTCCAATTCTCTGATCTAGACCAGATTTGGCAGGAAACTTTATAATAAGATCTCGAAATATGCCGCCGTCGAATTGATGTGAAATTTAGATATGTTGTAGCCATAGAAAAGAGATTTTCAACAAATTAAGTTTTAGGCGAATCGGATATGGGGATCTCAAGATATCATCCGTTTAGTAGATGAACGTCAAGGGATTTGATCAGGATCCGTGGATGGAGGCACGAGATCCTAGGTGATGGTGGTTGGAACCGGACTGGCGTTAATGAGGTGGCACTGGTGAAAAGTGGTGGTGGAAGGGTTATGGTTGATAGAAGGTGGAGGAGAGGGCCGCCCTTAAGGGTCTAGGGTGATTGGTGAGCCGAGGGAGGTTAGAAGCGGCGTCGCCGGAGATTGAGAGAACGAGAGCGAAGAAGACGAAGGAGGCAAGGGAAAACTCAATTCTTCAATAATGACTCTCTGGTTGCCATCCACATCCTTTAGAGGCTAACCAAACAATTCAAAATTAACCCTAAATAATACATTTTTGCCGATCGCGTTCGAACGCGCCCAATCGCGTTCGAACGCATCGAGTTCGCTCTTCTCTGGATTTGTGAACGAGATGCAGGCGTTCGAACATGCGACCGAACACATCTGTTTCCCACTTCTCTGGATTTGCAAACACGATGCAGGCATTCATAGCGCGTTTGAACGCACAATGCACACTCTCACAACCATGTTCACAACTGCGTTCACCACCACGTTCGAATGCATACAGAAAACTTATTTTCTTAGGAATTAAACATTAAAATAAGAAAAACAAAGACACTCCTAAAGTGTATCCATTCTCGAGACGACATCAGTGAAGTCCGAATTGTATCAATCCACCATGCTTCCGCAACCTTGTTCTCAAGGTTTAAAATTTGGGAAGCGATCTTTGAACGCTGACTCAAGCTCCTCCATGGTATGATCTTCTGCATTAGTTCCCCACATATCTAAAAATAGAGGAAATGTTGGTGCTGAAAAAGAGGCAAGCTCACTTGTGTCTAGTTGGCGCGAAAGGGCATCGGCCCCTTGGGATGTGCACAAGTCTTTTCAGCCTTGAAAAGACTACATTTCGGACTTCGAACGGGAACTACGAGTTTCGAGTCATACCCTTTGGTCTCACCAATGCTCCAGCTACTTTTCAAGGCCTCATGAATGATATTTTTCGGCCTCAACTGTGAAGGTATGTCTTGGTATTCTTTGACGACATTTTGGTGTATAGTAGGACTAAAAAGGAGCATTGGCGGCATTTGGAGGATATGCTGAATTTGTTGAAGAAAAACCAGCTGAAGACTAAGAATTCTAAGTGTCTATGAGGAGTACCATAAGAGGAGTATTTAGGCCACATCATCTTAGCAGAAGGAGTGGTGGCGGATCCTCAAAAGGTAGCATGCATGACTGTTTAGCCGATCCCTACTACCACCATAGAATTGTGAGGATTCTTGAGGCTGATCGGATATTATCGTCGCTTCATCGCCGGGTATGACAAGATCGCTGCTCCTCTCATTTTTTTTAAGGACTCTTTTAGTTAGACGAATGAAACCACTACAGTTTTGAACAACTAAACACAGCAATGACAATGGCTCCCGTTCTAGCACTACCGGATTTTAATAAAGAGTTCATTGTGGAATATGATACGTCGGGAGTTGGCATAGGATCTGTACTAATGCAAGGAGGATGTCCTATCGCCTTTCTTAGCAAGACTTTATCATAAAAATCTCAGCAATTATCAACCTATGAGAGAGATGTTAGCAATTTTGCATGCGTTGACAAAGTGGAGGCCTTATTTGATCGATAGGTGATTCATTATCCGAATTGATCAAAGGAGCCTTCTATATTTTATGTGACAGCGTATACACACTCCTACTCAGGAGAGATGGGTAACCAAATTGCTGGGGTATGATTATGAAATTCAATACAAGAAAGGAACGAAAAATAGAGCGGCAGATATACTATCACGCTAACCGGATATCGCCAAGCTTGTACCCTATTCTTCTTCTACTTTTTCTTTTCTTGACAAGTTGAGGTATGCATGTACATTTGACCCAATATTTTGAGATTGTTACAGGAGGCGTCAAATGATCCAAACTGCCATCAAGAGTTGGAAAATCAAGGCGATTTACTACTGGATCGCGAATGCATTTGGGTGCCCCCAAATGATGGATTGCGACAAAAATTGTTGGAGCACTTCCACCAAACTCTAGAAGCAGGTCATGAGGGTGTCTTGAGGACTTATAGGAGCATATCATAGAGTTGCACGTGGCCAGTTTGTGATAAGGTCTACGGTACTAAAAGATAGGCTCTGATACCAATGATTAGGCTACGAAATAATTCCTTCAAGATCTGAATTTATTGCAGGCAACAGTCCGCGCAACCGAGGGAAAATATTCACCAAATTTTCTTCCATAGTCAGAACTGATCCTAGCAAGTACACAAACTGGCTCTATGATCTCTATCTCTTCTAATGGCTCTGGTAGAACTGATCCAACGACCTCATGGTCTCCAATCCGCTCCCTCACCAATAAAATATGGAAGATAGGATGCACTCTCAACCCCTCCGGCAGCTTCAAACGATATACAACTGGACCAATATGCTCTAACACTCAAAATTAACCGAAGTACCGATATGCTAACTTCTAGTTTCGCATCGAACGTAAGGTCACCTGTCGATACGGTTACATCCTCACAAACACCCAACTGCCGATGTCGAACTCCTGCTCTCTATGAGTGCGATCAAAAACTTGCTTCATGCGGTTTTGAGCAAGTTTAAGATGGGTACGCAACCTCCTCAATGTGGTGTCTCTATCCATCAAAGCTAAGTCCATCTCCGTCCGATATGTAGGTACCACTGGATAATAAGCACGTAATGTCGGAGCCGTGCGTCTATAAACCACCTCAAATGGAGTCATGCCAATGCTGCTATGGTAGCCGGTGTTGTAAGACCACTCTGCCCATGGTAAGAACTCCAACCATCGTCTCGGCATCTCTCCAACAAAGCATCTTAAGTATTGCTCAATACCTCGATTGACCAGCTCGGTTTGGCCGTCCGTCTGTGGATAGTAGGCCGAACTGAAGTTCAATCGAGTTCCTTGCAATCTGAAAAACTCCATCCAAAAGTCGCTCATAAATACATGATCACGATCCAAGACAATCATGCGTGGCATGCCATCTAACTGACCAACATCTCTAACAAAAAGTTCAACCACTAACTTGGCACAAAATGAATGTGACAATGCCGAAAAGTGCGTATACTTGCTCAATCTGTCAACCACCACAAAAATAATGAAATAGCCACGTACCTACGGAAGACCGTTGATGAAATTCATAGAAATGTCTTCCCAATCACGATTCGGTATAGGTAAAAGCTGTAGTAATCCAGCAAATTTCAATGTGGTTGCCTTAGCGCTTTGACAGATTTTGCAAGCATGGACAAAACTCCTCACATCCCACCTCAATCCTAGCCATGTGCAACTTTGAGATATCCTCCTATAAGTCCTCAAGACACTCTCATTGCTAGCCTCTGGAGTTTGGTGGAAGTGCTCCAACAATTTCTGCCGCAATCCATTATTTGCAAGCACCTGAATGCATGCATGGTCTAGTAGCAAACCGCCTCAATTCTCATACTCTGAATGGCACTTCGGATTATCCATCACGTCCTATAAGAATCTCAAAACATTTTGGTCAGATGTACATGCATACCTCAGCTCATCACGAAACGGAAAAGTGGGAGATGAATAGGCTACAAGCTCGGCGATGTCGGGTTGGCGTGATAGTGCATCTGCCACTTTATTTTTTATTCCTTTCTTGTATTGAGTTTCATAACCATACCCCAACAATTTTGTTACCCATCTCTGCTGTGCTGAAGTGTGAATATGCTGTCACATAAAGTATGTAAGGCTCCTTTGATCGGTTCGGATAATGAATCGCTTGTCAATCAAATAAAGTCTCCACTTTGTCACAGCATACGGAATTGCCAACATCTCTCTCTCGTAAGTTGATAATTGCTGAGATTTTTGTGATAAAGCCTTACTAAGAAAGGCAATAGGACGTGATAGGCTCTGATACCAATTGATAGGCTCTGATACCAAATAATAGGCTGTGATACCAACAATAGGCTCTGATACCAAATTGATAGGATCTCGAACCAAAAGATCGGCTATGAAAAAATTCTTTAAGATCTGAATTTATTAAAGAAAGCAGTCTGCGCAACTATGGTAAAATATTCATAAGATATTCTCTGGTAGTCAGAAAGTTATGAAACTAATTGGGTTGGATCCAAAACTACCATATCTACAACTTTTATATTTATGCCCTTCGCAGATTCGAAATTTAGCAGGGATGAAACCACGGAATAACATGGGTGATGGTGGTGGTGACGGGTGGAGTGGATGTTAGGGTTATGTATCGGTATGGAGATGAGGGTGGATTGTGAAAGTGATTAAGGAAAGTAGATGAAGAGAACGAAGTGGTCGAGATCCAAAAGAAGAGGGGTGACTCGACAGACGAAGGAGATTAAAAGCGAGGAGAAACCTTGCCAACGGTAGAGGTGGAAGGATGGTGTAGAGGGAGGAGGGAGGAGTCTAGAGAGAAGATAGGAGGCAAGAAATCAAGAATCCAATAGCATTATGAAGTTGGTTGTCATCCACATATTTATAGAGGCTAGCCAACAAGTCCTAAAATAATATGAAATCATAATTCTAAAGGATTCCCGTCAATCGCGTTCGAAAGCACTCGATCGCGTTCGAATGCACTCAAAAAGCCCCTTCTCTGGATTTGCGAACGTGACACAGGCGTTCACAAGTCGTTCGAACATAGGCGTTCACAAGTGCGTTCATAAGGCGTTCATAAACTTGGGCGTTCACAAGGCGTTCGAATGCGACTCCACCTGCATTCGAACGCGACCTACAGGAATTTTATTTTAATAAAAATAAACACCTAATGCAATAAGAAAAGATCCTAAGTAAGTGTATCAGGACGTCCTCCTTACAATAGTACACCTCCTATGCCAACTATTAACGCATCACATTCCATAATGAACTCTTTGGTAAAGTCTAGTAGACGTAAAACAGGCGTCGTCGTCATTACTGTTTTCAGTTTTAGAAAGGATGTAGTGGCTTCATCCGTCCTTCTAAAAGAGTCCTTCTTTAACAAAGAAGTGAGAAGAGAAGGGATCTCGCCACACTCGGCGATGAAATGGTGATAATATCCGGTCAGTTCAATCCGGTGGTGGTAGTAGGAATAGACGAAACGGTCATACATGCTACCTTTTGAGGATCCGTCGCTACACCTTCCGCTAAGATGATCTGGCCTAAATATTCTAATTGTGGTACTCCCCATAGGCACTTGGACTTCTTGATCTTCAGCTGGTTTTGCTTCAACAAATTCACAAATTCAGCACATCTTTCAAATGCCACCAATGCTCCAATTTAGTCCTACTATACAATAAAATATCGTCAAAGAATACCAAAACATACTTTTGTAATAGAGGCCGAAATACATCATTCATGAGGCCTTGAAAAGTAGCCGGAGCATTGGTCAGACAAAAAGGCATCACCCGGAACTTGTAATGCCCATTCGGAGTCCGAAATGTAGTCTTGTACACATCCGTCGGGTAAACTCTAATTTGATAATACCTAGCCTTCAAGTTAATCTTGCTGAATATAGTCCCCCTGCAAGCTCGTACAGCAACTCCTCTATAATTGGAATGGGATACCGGTCCTTGACGATAATAGCATTTAGTGCCCAATAGTCGACACAAAAACATCATGTCCCATCCTTCTTTCACACCAATAGCACGGGCGAGGAGTAAGAGCTATGACTTGGTTGAATGAGGCCTTACTCCAACATCTCGGCTACCATCTTTAAGATAACTTCCTTTTGCATATGTCAATACCGATATGGCCTCACATTCAGTGGTGCAACCCCAGGCACAATCTCTATGTGATGGTTTGCCGTTCTCCTTGGTGGCAACTTTTTTGGTTCCTTAAATAGTCCAACAAATTTGTCTAATAAATTAGACAACTCAATGGTAGTATCTGGACTCATTTGAGGCTCGTCTCCTGCTGGTCCTAACTGAAGAAGATAGGCCAAATCACTCACACATGGTAGCCCCACCATCGGCTGCATCGTAGGAATCGGTGGAGATTGAATGCCATCAAGCCGCACATCTTTGTTTCCTTGCTTAAATTTCATCCTCATGCTTCGGAAATCAAAAGTGATGAGTCCCAAGCTTTGTAACCACCGAGTGCCAAAGACAATGTCCGTTCCTTGCAGCGTAACCAGATATAAGTCCAGAACGATGTCATGTCCTTGCACCCAAATATCGACTCGGCAACACAAGCTCTCCGCCTTAAGCTTTGTAACATCTCCAATAGCAACATCAAATCCCATGGTCGGTTCAGCATCTAAACCCAATCTCCTCACTAACCTCTTGTTTAGAAAGTTGTGTGTACTCCTTGAATCGATGAGGATGTGCACACAATACTTTCTAACGAGTTCGTCTACCTGTAACGTCTTCGATGTGGAAGTACCCGAATATTCATGCATCGATATTTCAGCTTCGATATCTTACTCCGCACCCTCCTCAACGGCTTCCTCATGGACTTCCTCTGAACACTCTCCATCACTTAAAACCTCAACGTCCTCCTCCAGACCGTCGATGAATATCACACACTCCCGATCAATTTGGAACACCGATGACCGGGGGTGAAACGTTCATCCTCCACCTAGGTAGGTGTGAGAGTTCGAATGGGGGAGGAGGGGTCTTGTGCCTCCTCTAACATCGGAAGAAGGTCTCAAAGGTGGTCGTGGTTCTAGTACTCATAGTTGTTGTTTTTGAACCCGCAGAATTTTTTGCCAGCGTTCTAGGCGCAAACTGCCCAACTCGGTTGCCCCAACTTGCTTGTGCTGCAATCTTGGAAGCCTTATATTTTTGCTCCATCCTCACGGCCATCTCAAAGGCCTTTTCAAGAGTGGTAGGACAAAGAGTACAAACATCCGCCTATATCTCATCCAGCAACCCAGAAATGAATATGCTCATCAATATCGGTTCGGGCCAAGGTGGCTCACAAGAACTACTAATTCTTTCAAATTCAGCTTGATACTCCAATACGATCGTCCTTTGAATTATCTTGCTTAATGTGGCAGCAAAATCTTCATAATATTGTTCAACTTGAATGATAAGCTCTAATACCAAATCATAGACTTTGATACCAAATTGATGAGCTCTAATACCAATTTGATAGGATCTGGAACCAAAGATAGGCTATGCTATGATTCCTTCAAGATCTGAATGTATTATAGGAATCAGTCCATGCAATTATGAAAAAATATTTGTCAAATATTCTCCGATAGTCATAAAATTATAAAACCAATTGAGTTAGGTCCGTAACTTCTTGATATACAACTTTCATATTTATGCCCTTTGTAGATTCAAACTGTAGAAGGGACAAAAAGATAGAATAACGTGGGTGATGGTGGTGGTGACGAGTGGAGTGGATGTTAGGGTTATGGATGGGTATGGAGGTGAAGGTGGATGGTAGATGTGATTAAGTCCATATACCAATGGAAGACCCTCTATGAAGTCCATAGAATTGTCTTCCGCAACACAGTTTGGTATATGTAATAATTGTAGTAATCCGGCCGGTTTCAAGGTGGTTGCTTTAGCCCTTTGATAGACTTCGTAAGCACGGACAAAACTCCTTACATCCCATCTCAATCCTGGCCACGTGCAACTTTGAGATATCCTCCTATAAGTCCTCAATATACCCTCATGACCAGCCTCTGGAGTTTGGTGGATGTGCTTCAATAATTTCTATCGCAATCCTTCATTTGCGGGCACCCGAATGCATCCATGGTCCAGTAGCAAACCGCCTCGATTCTCCAACTCTAGATGGCACTCTGGATCATCTATCACCTCCTACAATAATCTCAAAATATTTGGGTCAGATGTACATGCATACCTCAGCTCGTCAAGGAAGGGAAAGGTAGGAGAATAATAGCCCTAAAAATCCTCTCAATCTAGTGGTGGTAGTAGGAATAGGCCAATCGGTCATACATGCAACCTCTTGAGGACCGCCGCTACGCCATCCGCTGAAATGATGTGGCTTAAATACTCCACTTATGGTACTCCCCATAGGCACTTGGACTTCTTGATCTTCAATTGGTTTTGCTTCAACAAATTCAGCACATCCTCCAAATGCCACCAATGCTCCATTTCAGTCCTACTATACACCAAAACATCGTCAAGAAATACCAAGACATACCTTCGCAAGAAAGGCTAAAATATATCATTCATGAGGCCTTGAAAGGTAGCTGGAGTATTGGTGAGACCAAAAGGAATCACTCGAAACTCGCCCATCTAGAGTATGAAATGCAGATTTGTGCACATTCGCCGAGTGAACTCTAATTTGATGATACTCGACCCTCAAGTCAAGCTTACTAAATATAGTCGCCCCTGTAAGCTCGTTCAGCAACTCCTCAATAACCGAAAAGGGATACCGGTCCTTGATGGTAATAGCATTTAGTGCTCAATAGTCAACACAAAAACGCCATGTCCCGTTCTTTTTTCGCACCAAAAACACAGGAGATAAGTATGAGCTATGACTTGCTTGTATAAGACCTTGCTCTAATATCTCGGCTACCATCTTTGAGATAACCTCTTTTTGCACATGTGGATACCGATATGGCCTCACGTTCGGTGCAGCCCTGGGTACAATCTCTATGCGATGGTCCACCGTTCTCCTCGGTGGTAACTCTTGCAGCTCCTCAAACAGTCCAGAAAAGTTATCTAATAAATTAAATAATTCAATGGTAGTACTTGAACTTGTTTGAGGCTCATGTACTGCTGGTCCTAACTGAAGAAGATAGGCCAAATTGTATGCACAAGTCAGCCCCATCATAAGCTACATCGTAGGAATCGACGAAGACCAAACACCATCAAGCCGCACATCTTTGTTTTCTTGTTTAAATTTCATCCACATGCTCCGGAAATCAAATGTGATGGGTCCCAAACTCTGTAACCACTAAGCACCAAGGACAATGTCCGCTCCTTGCAGCGCCAACGGATACAAGTCCACAATGATGTTGTGTCCATGCACCCGTATACCGACCCGGCGACACAAGCTCTCCGCCTTAAGCTTGGTGCCATCTCCAATAGCAACGTCAAATCCCATGGTTGGTTCGGCATCCATACCCAATCTCCTCACTAACCTCTCATCTAGAAAATTATGTGTACTCCCCGAATCGATGAGGATGAGCACAAAATGCTTTCTAACGAGTCCGTTTACCCGTAACATCCTCGGCGCAAGAAAGTTATGTGTACTCTCCGAGTCGATGAGGATATGTACACAATGCTTTCTGACGAGTCCATCTACCCGCAATGTCCTTGGCACGGAAGTACCTGAATATGCATGCATCGATATTTCAGCTTGGATATCTTCTTCCACGCCCTCGTCAATAGCCTCCTCATTGATCTCCTCTGGACACTCTCCATCATCAACAACCTCATCATTCTTCTCAAGACCATTAATCAGCGTCACACTTCCGATCGGTTTAGAACACCGATGACCGGTGGTAAAATGCTCATCACATCAAAAGCAAAGGACCTTCCTTCTTCGCTCCTCCACCTGGGCAAGTGTGAGAGTTTGAACGGGGGAGCTTGTGCCTCCTCTAATATCGGGAGAAGGTCTCAAAGATGGTCCTGGTCTAGTACTCATAGTCGCTATTTTTGAAACTGTAGAATTTCTAGTCGGCATTCTAGGTGCAAATCGCCCATCTCGGTTGCCCCAATTGGTTTTCGCTGCCATCTTTAGAGCCTTATGCTTTTGTTCCATCCTCATGGCCTTCTCAAAGGCCTCCTCAAGTGTAGTAGGACATAGAGCACACATATCCGCTTGTATCTCATCCTGCAGCCTTGAAATAAATGTATTCATTAATGTCTGTTCGGGCCACGATGGCTCAGAACGACTACTAACTCTTTCAAACTCAGCTTGGTATTCCAATTCGATCGTCCTATGAACCATCTTGCTTATTGTGGCAGCAAAATCTTCATATGTCACTGTACCAAATTTGCGTATAATCCTCCTACAAAAGTCAGCCCATCTCGTAAATCCATCACCACGAATAATCGATTTATACCAATGCAAAACCGTTCCTTGGAGGTGAAAGCTTTCCATCTGGACTTTTGCATCTTCCGCTGTACCTTGACAATCAAAATATTATTCAACTTAAAACTCCCAATCCGTTGGATCACCGCCTTAGAATTTTGGAAAGTCCAAGCATGCGGTTCTCCCTCGAATAGGATTGTCGGGTTCACGAAAGATCCTTGGTTCAAGTCTAAACCTTTATGCATGTTGATCACCTTCTCTAAATCCTCGAGCATGTCCATCATCATCTCCATAGGGATCAACCTCATCCTCGTAGTGCCAATCCTCCTCATCGACGAAGCACACTAATGCCATATGCCTCTCGAGTTCCACCACCAAATTGATAAGCTCTGATACCAAATAATGACTATGATACCACTTGATAGGCTCTAATACCAAATTGATGAGTTCTGATACCAATTTGATATGATCTAGAACCAAAGATAGGCTACGTTACGATTCTTTCAAGATCTAAATGTATTATAGGAATCAGTCTACGTAACCGTAGGAAAATATTTGTCAAATATTATATGGTAACTAGAAAATTACAAAACAAATTAGGTTAAGTCCATAACTTCCTGATCTACTACTTTTGTATTTATGTCCTTTGCAGATTCGAACTATAGTAGGGATAAAAACATAGAATAACATGGGTGATGGTGGTGGTGACGGGTGGAGTGGATGTTAGGGTTAGTGTTATGGATGGGTATGGAGGTGAAGGTGGATGGTGGATGTGATTAAGGGAAGTAAACGAAGGAAACGAAATGGTTGAGATCCCAAAGAAGAGGGGTGACTTGACAGTCGAAGGAGATTAGAAGTTAGGAGAAACCTTGCCAACTGTAAAGGTGGAAGGATGGTGAAGAGGGAGGAGGAAGAAATCTAGAGAAAAGATAAGAGGCAATAAATCAATAATCCAATAGCATAATGAAGTTGGTTGCCATCCACATATTTATAGAGGCTAGCCAACAAGTTCTAAAATAATATGAAACCCTAATTCTAGAGGATTCCTTCGATCACGTTTGAACGTGCCGGATTGCGTTTGAGTGCACTCAAAAAGCTCCATCTCTGAATGTGCAAATACGATACAGGCATTCGAACATGGGCGTTCAAACTCACCCAACCACGTTCGAACGCACAATATGCATTCTCTGTATTTGCGAACCTAATGCAGGCATTCACAAGGGCGTTTGAACGCGACCCTTCCAACGTTCGAACGCGACCTACTGGAATTTTATTTTTATGAAAATGAACACCTAATATAATAAGAAAAGATCTAAACTAAGTGTATCATTAAAACACCTAATCCATGGGATCATTGCTTAGAAATTTTGAAATGTCCAAGCATGCAGTTCTCCCCTGAATAGCATTGTCGTGTTCGCGAAAGATCCTTGATTTAGGTCTGAACCTTTGTGCATGTTCGTCTCCTTCTCTAAATTCTCAAGCACGTCCATCACCATCTCCAAAGGGATCAATCTCATCCTTAAAGTGGCAATCCTCCAATTCGACAAAGCGCACTAGTGCCGCTCGTCTCTCAGGTTCCACCATCGCTGGTCTTGGGTTTTGTGATCCAATTCGGACTTCACTGATGTCGTCTCGAGCATGGGTACACTTTGGGGGTGTCATTGCCTACATCCAGAGAGTGCGAAACATGTGTGTTCGAATATGACTGCAATTGCCTACATCGTATTTGCACATCTAGAGAGTGCAAAACATGTGTGTTCGGGTGCGGTCGAACGCGGTCGACGAAAATCTACTATTTTAGGGTTAATAATTGCTATTTTTGAATTGTTTGGTTAGCCTCTAAAGGTGTGGATGGCAACCATGGAATAATTATTTAATGAATTGAGATTTGCCTTATCTCCTTCGTCTTCTTCTCTTCCGTTCTCTCGTTCCCCAGCGTTGCCGTGTCTAGCCTCTCTCATCCGGCCAATCACCCTAGTCCCTTAGGCGGCCCACTCGTCCCTGTTCTTCCAATCTATTTATCACTTTGCCCTACCCCTTTCATCACCCATAACCCTACCACTACCACTTATTCACCGGTGTCACCCCATTAATGCTGGTCCACCAACCTTCACCATCCCCAAGGATTTCGTGCCTTCATCCACGGATCCTAAGATAGCCTCCTCGATGTTCATCCACTAATCGGATGATATCTCGAGATCCCAATATCCGATTTGCCTAAAACATGACTTGTTAGAAAGTTCTTTTCCAAGGCTACAACATATCAAAATCTCACATTAATCCGACAACGAAATCTTTCAGGATAGTTTTCCAAAGTTCCATGTCAGATCCTATCTAGATTTGAAAATTGAGAAGGTTCGAACCCTGACCTAAGGGGGAGATTGTATCAAGTTGGTATCAGAGCCACCGTTTCTCAGACATGCTCTTCCTATGACAATAACCAAAGTCATGACTGCACGGTGAGACGACGAAGAAGAGATTCTCCCAATAGAGGAGGGGAAACAGTTGCGGGGACTTCCACCCGCGGAACCGCCCAGCCAAATCAGAATACGGAAGAGCCTAGTGTTGAAGCCATGTTGGGGACTCTTTCCGAACAAATGGCCATAAAAAACTAGATAATGATAGAGATGATGCGGGAATTACGGGCGACAAGAGAAGCCATGGCGAACGGGAATGCACCATCGACCCCACGACGCGAGTCCACTCCCATGAACCCGCTGCCACCGGTTCAGAATTTGCAACCACAAGAGCCGTTGCTGCCACCACCCTATGGGCAAAGACAAGCAAGAATGGTTCCACCAGGCCTAGTTGCAAGTAAGCCCATCCGATGAGCGAACCACTATAGAGATCATCTTGGAGATCTAGATTAGTGGGCGGGGCAATACGAACCGGAACCGCTTTGAGTTAATCAAAATCGAAGGAGGGATCATCAACCATTCATAGTGCATCCTCCACCGGTTAGACAAGGACTTGGATATGATCCGGATCGAGACAACGACATCTGTGGGCAAAATGTGCGTCTTGAATTCTCCAAGTTCAAAGGTGGTGATCCGATCGATTGATTGTATAGAGTGGAGCAATTCTTTGCATACCAGGGTACATCAAAAGAATATGAGGTGATTCTTGCAAGCTTCCACCTTGAAGATGTGGCGCTTCATTGGTTTCGAGCAGCCAATGCCCATGAGGCTATTGAAACTTGGGCTGACTTTTGCGCCGATACGCGGCGATTTAGAGCATCGGGATATGAGACTTCGATGCTCTCCTCTCAAAGACGGTGCAAAGGACCATGGTTGGGGCATACCAAGAATAATTTGAGAGGATAAGTAGCTATTATCAACCCCCATGGACGGATCAACAACTTCACAGCACCTTCATCTCCGGGTTGCGGGGAGACATACAAGCCGACATGAGGCCCTTTAAGGCCTAGAACCTTAAAAGAGGCCTTCGAAGATGTGGTGCTCATGGAAGACAAATATCGAGCCATGAAGTTACATCAAAAACAGAACTGGACGAGCCAAGGAAGTCGCAATCAAGCTCAACCAACCATAGCGGCAAGAAATGTTACCGGAGTACGAAGAACCGCTGCTGCAATAGTGCCTCCTCGAGCACCCCTAAAGTCATCCCAAGATATGAAGTACACACCAAGAGGTTCGGGACGAGCACTCACACCTGCTCAAGTGGAGAAACGAAGAACAAAAGGCCTATGCTTTCGTTGTGATGAGAAGTTTGTACCCGGGCATCGTTGCGCTAAACCGATAGGATCGGTGATGCTAATCAACGGATTGGAGGAGGCGAAAGATGATATTGTAGATGAAGATGAGGGTGTGGCTGGATAGCAAGAAGGAGTAGTTGAGGAGCGACTTGTGGAGGACATGATGGCCGAGATCTCCCTACACGCCTATTCCGGGACAGCAGCACCAAGGACTTTGCGGGTGAACGATGTAATCAAGACAACTATAGTGAGAATTTTGATCGACACCGGATCCACCCACAACTTCATTGACAAGAGGATTTTAGGAAGATTGGGCTTGAGTCGAAACCCACGAAAGGGTTCGACGTGACGATTAGAGACAGCACCACATTGCGGGCAGATTCCATTTGTGGAGGTGTGGAGTTGAAGGTGCAAGGCCAATTTTTCACATTGGATCTTTATCCATTGGCCTCGAAGCTTAGGGCTCATGTGATACCCTTAGGATTTTATCTAATCAGCTAAATCCAACTCTGCACAGTTTTGGTATAATATTTGTAGAATATTCGACACATATCCAAATAATATCAAACTGGTTGGATAAGATCTATAACCTCTAGATCTAGAACTTTAATATTCATGACTTCTCCAGATTCAGAATACATCTATGACAAAATGAAAGCTTAATCCAAAAGGTATTCGGAGAAGATAAGGAATACTAGTTTGGTTGGTTTGTTAGGGTTGCATATTGTTTTAGGACTTGTTGGCTAGCCTCTATAAATATGTGGATGGCAACCAACTTCATATTGCTATTGGATTCTTGATTTTTTACCTCCTATCTTCTCTCTAGACTTCTCTCTCCTCCCTCTTTACCGTCCTTCCACCTCTACCGTTGGCAAGATTTCTCCTCGCTTCTAATCTCCCTCGACTATCGAGCCACCCCTTTTCTTTGGGATCTCAACCACTTCGATGCCTTCGTCTACTTCCCTTAATCACTTCCACAATCCACCCTCATGTCCATACCCATCCATAACCCTAACATCCACACCACCCGTCACCACCACCATCACCCACGTTATTCCATATTTTCGTCCCTGTTACAGTTCGAATTTGTGAAGGGCATAAATACGAAAGTTGTAGATTAGGAAGATACGGATCCAACCTAATTAGTTTTGGAATTTTCTAACTACTAGAGAATATCTGACAAATATTTTCCCACAGTTATGTGGACTGCTTCCTACAATAAATTCAGATCTTAAAGAATTGTTCCGTAGCTGATCTTTTGGTTCTAGATCCCATCAATTTGGTATCCGAGCTTTAGCAAATTGGTATCAGAGCCTTAATAATTGGTATCAGAGCAGGCGAACCTCAGACCTCTATTAATGGTTGAAATAAGGAAGATGACATCAACAATGATACCTATGGAGAGCACACCGACAAAGGAAGAATCAATGCACGATGATCCTAACCGTGAGGCCGATTCCCTTAGAGCGACCACGGTAGGACCAAGTCAACCAACGTCTATGGGTTTGAATATGGATGAACTAAGGGGGATGTTCCAAATATTGTTCTATAGAGTTGACAACATACAAAAGGATCATAATGAATTCAAGGAATATGTCGTGAATCGATTGGGTTCGTCATCTCCTCGACGACGAACGGAGTTTCAAGAAGGACCAGTGGTGGGACCCTATCGAACCGATACCCCATAGATCCAGGTGTGTCATATGAGTGTCAATGATCCCCTCCTACCTATGCCTTCACATCATCCCCCACCTCTGTTACAAAACCCAAGACTGGCGGTGGTGGAACTCGAGAGGCGTGAGGCACCGGTGCGCTTCATCGATGAGTAGGATTGGCACTATGAGGATGAGCTTGAACAACATGCACAAAGGTTTAGACCTGAACTAAAGATCTTTCGCGAACCTGACAATGCTACTCGGGGGAGAACCGCACGTTTGGACTTTCCAAAATTCCAAGGCAGTGATCCAATATTTTGGAAAGTTAAACAATATTTTAATTGTCAACATACAGCAGAAGATGCAAAAGTCCAGATGGCAAGCTTTCACCTCCAAGGAATGGCATTGCATTGGTATAGATCGATTATTCGTGGTGGTGGATTTACCGGATGGGTTGATTTTTGTAGGAGGATTACACACAGATTTGGGACAGTGGCATATGAAGATTTTGCTGCCATAATAAGCAAGATGGTTCAAAGGGCTACCGTATTGGAGTATCAAGCTGAGTTTGAAAGAGTTAGTAGTCGTTGTGAGCCACCGTGGCCTGAACGTACATTGATGAGTATATTTATTTCAAGGCTGCGAGAGGAGATATAAGCGGATGTTCGTGCTCTATGTCCTACTACTCTTGAGGAGGGCATTGAGAAGGATATCCAAGTTGAAATATCGATGCATGCATATTCGGGTACTTCTGCGCCGAGGACGTTACGAGTAGATGGACTTGTTAGGAAGCATTGTGTGCACATCCTCATTGATTCGGGGAGTACACACAACTTTCTAGACGAGAGGTTAGTGAGGAGATTGGGTTTGGATGCCGAACCGACTATGGGATTTGACGTTGCTATTAGAGACGACACAAAGCTTAGGGTGGAGAGCTTGTGTTGTCGAGTCGGTATACGGGTGCAAGGACACGACATCATTATGGACTTGCATCCGTTGGCGCTACGAGGAGCGGACGTCGTTCTTGGTGCTCAGTGGTTACAAAGTTTGGGACCCGTCACATTTGATTTCCGAAGCATGTGGATGAAATATAAACAAGAAAACAAAGATATGCAGCTTGATGGTGTTCGGTCTTCGCCGATTCCTGCGATGCAGCCTATGGTGGGGCTGCCTTGTGAGTATGATTTGGTCTACCTTCTTCAGTTAGGACCAGCAGGAGATGAGCCTCAAACGAGTTCAAGTACTACAATTAAATTGTCTAATTTATTAGATAATTTTTCTAGACTGTTTGAGGAGCCGTAGGAGTTGCCACCGAGAAGAGCGGTAGACCATCGTATAGAGATTGTACCCGGGGCTGTACCAGCTAACGTGAGGCCATATCAGTATCCACATGCGCAAAAAAAAAGTTATCTCAAAGATGGTAGCCGAGATGTTAGAGCAATGCCTCATACAACCAAGTCATAGTTCATACTCATCCCCCGTGCTATTGGTGCGAAAAAAGGACGGAACATGGCGTTTTTGTGTCGACTATCGAGCACTAAACGCTATTACTGTCATGGATCGGTATCTTATTCTGATTATTAAGGAGTTGTTGGATGAGCTTGCAGGGGCGACTATATTTAATAAGCTTGACTTGAGGGGCCGGGTATCATCAAATTAGAGTTCACCCGGCGGATGTGCATAAAACGGCATTTCGGACTCTGGATGGGCATTACAAGTTCCGAGTGATACCTTTTAGTCTCACCAATGCTCCAGCTACCTTCCAAGGCCTCATGAATGATATTTTGGCCTCTCTTGCAAAGGTATGTCTTGGTATTTTTTGATGATATTTTAGTGTATAATAGAACTAAATTGGAGCATTGGCGGTATTTGGAGGACGTGCTGAATTTGTTGGAGCAAAATCAATTGAAGATTAAGAAGTCCAAGTGCTTATGGGGAGTACCAAAGGTGGAGTATTTAGGCCACATCATTTCAGCGAATGGTGTAGCGACGGATTCTCAAAAGGTTGCATATATGACCGCTTGGCCTATTCCTACTACTACCACCAGATTGAGAGGATTTTTGGGGCTGACTGGTTATTATCGTCGATTCATTACCGGATATGGCAAGATCGTTGCTCCTCTCACTTCTTTGTTGAAGGATTCTTCTAGATGGACGGATGAAACTACTTCAGCCTTTGAAAAATTGAAAATAGCAATGACGATGGCACCCATTTCTGCGCTACCGGACTTCACCAAAGAATTCATTATTGAATATGATGCATCAGGTGCTAGCATAGGAGCTGTACTAATGCAAGAAGGACATCCTATTACCTATCTTAGTAAGGCTTTATCGCAAAAATCTCAAGAATTTTCGACTTATGAGAGAGAGATGCTAGCAATTCTACATGCGGTGACAAGGTGGAGGCCTTATTTGATCGGTAAACGATTCATTATCCAAACCGATCAGAGGAGCCTTCCATACTTTATGGGACAGCGCATACACACTCCGGCACAGCAGCGATGGGTCACAAAATTGCTGAGATTGTTGTAGGCGGTGATGGATGATCCCGAGCGCCATCCTGAGTTGGAGAATCGAGGCAGTTTGCTGTTGGACCACGAATACATTCGAGTGTTGGAGCGTATTGGTCCGGTTGCATATCGTTTGGAGCTGCCGGAGGGGTCGAGAGTGCACCCTCTCTTTTATGTTTCATTATTGAGAGAGCACATCAGAGATCATAAGATTGTTGGATCGATTATACCGGAACCATTGAAGGAAATAGAGATCGTAGAGCCAGTTCGAGTATTTGCTAGACGCCAACGACGACATGGTACCAAATTGGAGATGGAGATTCTAGTTGAGTGGCTTGGCAAGCCATCTGATGAGGTGATATGGGAGTTGGAGACTGATATCTTGGAGCGTTTCCCTGACTTTTCACCTTGAGGGCAAGGTGGGGGAAGCGTGGTGGGCTGATACACTCAGTTATGATATTTTTTTATTGCATTAGGTATTTATTTTCATTAAAATAAAATTCCTGTAGGTCGCGTTCGAACGTAGGTGGAGTCGCGTTCGAACGTAGGTGGAGTCGCGTTCGAACCCTTGTGAACCCTTGTGAACGCTTGTGAACGCCTTGTGAATGCCTTGTGAACGCGTTTGTGAACTCTCGCGTTTGAATGACTTGTGAACGCCTGTGTCGCGTTCGCAAATCTAGAGAAGGGGCTTTTTGAGTGCGTTCGAACGCAATCGGGCGCGTTAGAACGCGATCGACGGGAATCCTCTAGAATTAGGATTTCATATTGTTTTAGGACTTATTGGCTAGCCTATATAAATATGTGGATGGCAACGAACTTCATAATGCAATTGGATTCTTGATTTCTTGCCTTCTATCTTTCCTTTAGACACCTCCCTTCTCCCTCTTCATCATCCTTCCACCTCTACCATTGGCAAGGTTTTTCCTCACTTCTAATCTCCCTCGACTGTCATAATCGTATCAATCATACCACAGCAATTTTGTGACCCATCGTTGCTGTGCTGGAGTGTGTATGCGCTGTCCCATAAAGTATGGAAGGCTTCTCTCATAGGTTCGGATAATGAATCATCTACTGATCAAATAAGGCCTCCACCTTATCACCGAATGTAGAATTGCTAGCATCTGTCTCTCATAAGTCGATAATTGCTGAGATTTTTGCAATAAAGTCTTACTAAGATAGGCAATGGAACATTCTTCTTGCATTAGTACAGCTCCTATGCCAACACCCGACGCATCACATTCAACAATGAATTCTTTGGTGAAGTCCGGTAGCGCTAGAACGGGTGCCGTCATCATTGTTGTTTTTAATTTTTCAAAGGCTAAAGTGGCTTCATCCATCCATCTAAAAGAGTCCTTTTTCAACAAATTGAGAAGAGTAGCGATCTTGCCATATTCGGCGATGAATCGACGATAATAGCGTCTGCCCATAGGGTGGTGGTAGCAGCGGCTCTTGTGGTTGCAAAAGCTGAACCAGTGGCGGTGGGTTCAAGGGGGTGGATTCACGTCGTGGGGTTGATGGTGCTTTCCCGTTTAACATTGCTTCCCTTGTTGCCCGTAGTTCCTGCATCATCTCCATCATCATCTGGTTGTTGATGGCCATCTGCTCGGAAAGAGACCCCAACACGGCTTGAATGCTAGGTTCTTCCGTATTTCAATTAGATCGGGCGGTTCCGCGGGTGGAAGGCCCCGCAATCGTTTCTCCCTCCTCTATTGGGAAAATTTCTTCTTCATCATCTCGCCGTGCAGCCATGGATCTGGTGGTCATCATAGAAAGCGCTTGTCCGAGGAATGGTGGCTCTGATACCAAGCTTGATACAATCACGCCTCGGGATATGGTGCTCTGATACCAGCTTGATACGATCTCTCCTTTTGGGCTAAGGATCGATCTCTTCCAATTCTCAGATCTGGACTGATCTTGCACGGAATTTTGAAATAAGATCTCGAAAGATTCCGATGTCGGATCGACGTGAAATTTTGATATTTTGTAGCCCGGGAAAAGCGGTTTCCAACAAATCAAGTTTCAGGTGAATCGGAGTTGGGGATCTCGAGATATTGTTCGTTTAGTGGATGAACATCAGGATGGTCTGTTTTGGATCCGTGGATGGTGGCACGAGATCCTAGGTAATGGTGATTGGTGGAGGACCGGCGTTAATGGGGTGGCACCAGTAAAAAGTGGTGGTGGAAGGGTTATGATTGATGGAAGGGTTAGGGCAAGTGTTGGATAGATTGGAAAAAGGGGGAGGAGAGGGCCACTCCTAAGGGACTAGGGTGATTGGCCGGTTGAGGGAAGTTAGAAGGGGCGTCGCCGGGGATTGAGAGAACGGGAACGAAGAAGAGAAGGAGGCAAGGCAAAACTCAATCTCAATATTCAATAATCAATTTGGTTACCCTACACATCCTTTTATAGGCTAACCAACAACTCAATTAACCCTAAAACATAATTTTCGCCGACCGCTTTCGAACTCGCCCGACCGAGTTTGAATGCACCACTCCACCCGTGTTCAAACTCGACTTACAGAAAACTTATTTTAATAGAAATTAAATACTAAAACATGAAAGAAAAACACTCCTAAAGTGAATCCATGCTCGAGACGACGTCGGTGAAGTCTGAATCGTATCAGGTTCTTTCATATTCCGATTAGATCGGGTGGTTCAATGGGTGGAAGTCCCTGCAACCGTTTCTCTCTCCTCTATTGGGAGAATCTCTTCTTCATCATCTCGCCGTGCAGCCATAGATCTGGTGGTAGTCATAGGAAGCGCTCGTCTGAGGAACGATGGCTCTGATACCAAGCTTGATACGATCACGCCTCGGGCTATGGAGCTCTGATACCAACTTGATACAATCTCTCCTTTTGGGGCTAAGGATCGATCTCTTTCGATTCTTAGATCTGGACTGATCTTGCAAAGTACTTTGAAATAAGATCCCGAAAGATACCGTCGTCGGATCGACGTGAAATTTTGATATGTTGTCGCCCTTGAAAAGAGCTTTCCAACAAATCAAGTTTCAAGCGAGTCGGAGTTAGGGATCTCTAGATATCGTCCGTTTAGTGGACGAACGTCAGGATGCTCTATTTTGGATCCGTGGATGGAGGCACGAGATCCTAGGTAATGGTGGTTGGTGGAGGACCGACGTTAATGGGGTGGCACCGATGGAAAAGTGATGGTGGAAAGGTTATGGATGATGGAAGGGTTAGGGCTAGTGTTGGATAGATTAGAAGAAGGGGGAGGAGAGAGCCACTTTTAAGGGACTAGGGTGATTGGCCAGTCGAGGAAGATTAGAAGCGGCGTCGCCGGGGATTGAGGGAACGGGAGCGAAGAAGACGAAGGAGGCAAGGCAAACTCAATTCTCAATATTAAATAATCAATCCTGACTTTGGTTGCCCTACACATCCTTTTATAGGCTAACCAACAACTCAAATTAACCCTAAATACAATTATCGCCGATCGCGTTCGAACTCGCCCGACCGCGTTCGAACGCACGATTGAACACGTCTCTTGGTATTTGCGAACGTGATGCAGGCGTTCACAGTGCGTTCGAATGCACCGCGTTCGAACGCAAAGTGCACTCTCTTCACCCACGTTCACAACCCTGTTCACAAACCGCGTTCGAACTCACTCCACCCGCGTTCGAACGCGACTTACAGAAAACTTAGTTTAATAGAAATTAAACACTAAAACATGAAACAAAAACACTCCTAAAGTGAATCCATGCTCGAGACGACGTCGGTGAAGTCCGAATCGTATCAATTCACCACGCTTCCACAACCTTGTCCTCAAGGTTTGAAATTTGGGAAGCAATCTTTGAACTCTGACTCAAGCTCTTCCATGGTCTGATCTTCTGCATTGGTTACCCACATATCTAAAAATAGAGGATATGTTGGTGCTGGAAAAGAGGCAAGCTCACTTGTGTCCGGTTGGCGCGAAAGAGCATCGGCCGCTCGATTCTCAATCCCCTTTTTGTAGACTAATTCGTAGTCATACACGAAGAGTTTCGTGACCCACCGTTGTTGGGCTGGGGTGTGCACACATTGCTCTATGAAGTAGGGTAAGCTACACTGGTCCGTACGGATAGTAAACCATTGGCCAATCAAGTAGGGTTGCCATTTGGTGACGGCGTGTAGAATCGCTAGCATTTCGCGCTCGTAGGCGAATAGCTGTCGTGACTGATTTGACAATACTTTGCTCATATATGCCACGGGTCTGCCCTCCTGCATCAAAACTGCTCCAATGCCCTCACTCGAAGCGTCGCATTCCACCACAAAGGGCTTGCTAAAATCCGGTAGTGCTAGAACCGGAGCGGTAGACGTCTTCAAGGCTTCATCTCTATCAGCAAGTTCCAAGTCAAGCTTGGTCCTATCCACCGCCGCAAGTCTATCGTGGGCACACAAGACAGGGGAAGTGCAACCATAAACCGCCTCAAAGGGGGTCATCCTTAGTCGAGCTTGGATACTTGTACTCCTACTGGCCCAAGGTGGAATTCGAGTCCATCTACATTGAGTCCACTTGGTCTCGGGTGGTCTAACCAATTGACTCAATGTTAGTTCAGCAATGGAAATCTGGTGCATCCGATTGCGCTCGGGGGGTCAAGTTAGATGCAGTTGGTGGGTCCGAATTTGGTCCTCCCAATGACTCGAGTTAGGTTCAACCAGCCGAACTGAATATTGGTTGTGCTGATAATCATTCTGCCCACTCCATGGATTAGGATCCAAGTCAAATGTATCTTGGTATAAGCAAACTCGACTTAAGTCAAGTAGAGGGTTTTTGATCATGCCTCTTATTTGACTTAACTGAGTCCCAAAGTCCAGAGCTGACTCATGCTCAAGTTGACCCCTTTGGCTCATAGGTCCAACCCAGCTCTTGTCTAGCAATTCCACTTGGTCAAGCCCAACCATGTAGCCATCTTGAAATTTTAACCACTTGGGGTTTTCAAAAAAATTTGAAACCCCTAATATTTCTCCCATAATTTCATCTCCATCATCCGTTGCCATAGGAGTTACCTTGGCACGTGGCAGCCTTGGCTGAGTAGTGACCACCTCCAGTAGTTGCTTTAGCAAGGTTCCCGACGGTCTGGCGGCAGTCGGTGGCGATGGAAGGCCGAAGTTGGCCCAAAAAATGAAATCTTCAGGTCCTTCTTCTCTATCCCATTGCCACCATGGCAAGGAGCCTTTGGCCATCTAGATTTCTATAATAGTTGCTGGTGAGGTCCCTCTTGGGGTGGCGGCGGTTGACTATTGTGGAAGGCTGAGGTTGACAAAATTAAAACCTTCATCTCCTTCTTCATTTTGTCGCAGCCATAGCAAGGAGCTTTCGGCCGTTTGGGTGACAAAAGCAGCAGCCCGCGAGGTCTTTACGGGGCTGTCAACAGTCGGTGCTGCCATGGGTAGAAGATCATGGCCTTCTCCTTTGAGTTGTAGCTTGGCAGGGAGCTGCAACGTCATCGCCGGTGACGACGTTGTCGCGGTCGACTGTCGATTGACCGAGGAGAATGATGGAAGGTCGCTGGATGCCATATGCGATCTCTTCCTAGTTGTTGACTCGCTGTGGTTGCAAAAGAAGGTGGTGTAAGGCGGCCCAAGTGTCGGAGCTCGCGGTTCCGGATCATCACCCTCACCACTAATGAGGATTCCTGATGAGGGATATCCAGCAGCCATGTGTGGTCTTCCTCCATTCAACAGTGATTCGCACAGTTGTTGACTCGTCGAAGAACTCCATTTTGACGTCAAAAGAACCTTTCCAACCGTCGAGCTCGCCGGAGGAAACTATTGCCTTGAAGCTGGACTCTTTGCCGTTTCTGTAGGGATCAGGAATGGTGTAGCCAGCACTTCGCGGTTTGTCGACGAGGTCTCCGGTGCATGGGAAGATGTGGAGGTTCCGAGGGCTGCTACAATGGTTGAGGATCTCATTGTAGCCGGTGGCAGTTCGTTGCGGCTGACCATGGGTCGAGGTGTAGAATCTCGATCTTGCTGGATAGCCGAACTCTCCCCTACTTTTGTGATGAACGGGGAGCCCGTGGAGGATGTTGGGTATGTTGTGGAGGGTTCCCCATGCTGTCTTGTGATTGCCTTGCTTGTTGAAGAAGGTTTCAGCCATGCCCGTATTTCCCACATCACCTCCATCATTATTTGATTATTGCTGGCCATCTGTTTGGAAAGAGACCCCAACACGGCTTGAACGCTAGGTTCTTCCGTATTCCTATTAGATCGGGTGGTTCCGCGGTTGGAAGTCCCCGCAATCGTTTCCCCCTCCTCTATTGGGAGAATCTCTTCTTCATCATCTCGCCGTGTAGCCATGGATCTGGTGGTCGTCATAGGAAGCGATCATCCGAGGGCTAAGGATCAAGCTTGATATCAAGCTTGATACGATCACTCCTTTAGGGCTAAGGATCGTTCTCTTCCGATTCTTAGATCTGGACTAGATCTCGCATGGAACTTTGAAAATCTCAAAATATTCCGCCATTGGATCAACGTAAAATTTTGATATGTTGTAGCCCCAGGAAAGAGCTTTCGAACAAATCAAATCTCAGGCGAATCGGAGTTGGGGATCTCGAGATATCGTCCGTTTAGTGGACGAACGTCAGGATGATCTGTTTAGGATTCGTGGATGGAGGCACGTGATCCTAGGTAATGGTGGATGGTGGAGGACCGGCGTTAATGGGGTGGCACCGGTAAAAGGTGGTGGTGGAAGGGTTATGGTTCATGGAAGGGTTAGGGCAAGTGTTGGATAGATTGGAAGAAAGGGGAGGAGAGAGCCACTCCTAAGGGACTAGGGTGATTGGTCGGTCGAGGGAGGTTAGAAATGACGTCGCCGGGGATTGAGAGAACGGGAGCGAAGAAGACGAAGGAGGCAAGGTAAAACTCAATCTCAATATTCAATAATCAATTCTGACTTTGGTTGCCATCCACATCCTTTTAAAGGCTAACCAACAACTCAAAATTAACCCTAAAAATACAATTTTCGCCGACCGCGTTCGAACTCGCCCGACCGTGTTCGAACGAACCGCGTTCAAACGCACGATCGAACGCGCCTCTTGGTATTTGCGAATGCGATGCAGGCGTTCACAGTGCATTCGAACGCACCGCGTTCGAACGCAAAGTGCACTCTCTTCACCCACGTTTACAACCCCGTTCACAAACCGCGTTCGAACTCACTCCACCCGCGTTCGAACGCGACTTACAGGAAACTTATTTTAATGGAAATTAAACATTAAAATATGAAACAAAAACACTCCTAAAGTGAATCCATGCTCGAGACGACGTCGGTGAAGTCCGAATCGTATCAGAATAATCGATCTATACCAATACAATACCATTCTTTAGAGGTGAAAGTTTGCCATCTAGACTTTTGCATCTTCCACTGTACCTTGACAATCAAAATATTGTTCAACTTGAAATACCTAATCCGTTGGATCACCTCTTTGAAATTTTGGAAAGTCCAAACGTGGGATTCTCCCCTGAATAGCGTTGTCAGGTTCACGAAGGATCCTTGGTTCAGGTCTAAACCTTCGTGCATGTTGATCACCTTCTCTAAATCCTCGAGCACGTCCATCGCCATCTCCATAGGGATCAACCTCATCCTCAAAATGCCAATCCTCCTCATCGACGAAGCGCACCGGTGGACAGCCGAGGGAGATTAGAAGTGAGGAAAAACCTTGCCAATGGTAGAGGTGGAAGGATGATGAAGAGGGAGAAGGGAGATGTCTAAAGGAAAGATAGAAGGCAAGAAATCAAGAATCCAATTGCATTATGAAGTTGGTTGCCATCCACTGTTACGAACCTCCCTTTTGGCTATGGCTCTGATACCAGCTTGTTACGATCCTTCCTCGGCTATAGGCTCTGATACCAGATTGATACGAACCCTCTTTTGGTGCTATGGCTCTGATTCAAGATTAATACGATCTTGCACGGAACTTTGAGATCAGATCCCGAAATATCCCGCCGTTGGATCGCTGTGAAATTTTGATATGTTGTAGGCCCGGAAAAGAGCTTTCCAACGGATCTAGTTTCAGGCGAATCGGAGATGGGGATCTCGAAATATCATTCGTTTAGTGGACGAACGTCAGGATACTCTGTTTTGGATTCCGTGGATGAAGGCACGAAATCCTAGGTAATGGTGGATTGTGGAAGGCCGGTGTTGATGGGGTGGCACCGGTGTAAAAGTGATGGTGGAAGGGTTATGGATGATGGAAAGGTTAGAGATAGCGATGGATAAATTGGAAGAAGGGGGAGAAGAGGGCCACTCCTAAGGGACTAGGGTGATTGACCTGTCGAGGGAGATTAGAAGCGGCGTTGCCGGGGAGATTGAGGGAACGAGAGCGAAGAAGATGAAGGAGGCAAGGCAAACTCAATTCGCAATATTCAATAATAATTTTGGTTGCCCTACACATACTTTTATAGGCTAACCAACAACTCAATCTTATCCTAAAACACAATCTTATCCTAAAACTCAATCTTATCCTAAAACACAATCTTATCCTAAAACTCAATCTTATCCTAAAGTAAATCCAAACTTGAGACGATGTCGGTGAAGTCCGAATCGTATCAATCCACCACGCTTCCGCAACCTTGTCCTCAAGGTTTGAAATTTGGGAAGCGATCCATGATGTCTGCCTCTAGCTCCCATGTAGACTCGTCAGTAGGTTTGCCCAGCCACTCAATCAGCACTTCAGTCTCTAATCTGGATCCTTGGCGTCTTCTCCTACGACTTAGGACTCGAACCGGCTCATTGGAGCCATCTTCCTCCATTGGTTTGGGTAAGGTCGAACCCACTACATGGTTAGGCCCGATCTGGGCCTTCAATGCCGAGACATGGAAGACGGGATGTATCCTGGTTCCTTCAGGTAGGTCCAATCGGTAAGCTACTGGACCGATTCGTTGTAGCACTCGGTACGGACCATAGTACTTGTATCCCAACTTTTGGTTCAAAATGGGTCTCAATGTGGATTGTCGATACGGTTGAGCTCGAACGAACACCAATTGATCCACCTCAAATTCTCGCTCACGTCGGCCTTTGTCATGCGTTTGCTTCATGCGGTTTTGTGCTGTGGCTAGGTGAGTCTTGAGCCGTCTCAATGTTTCATCTCGATCAGCAAGCTCCAAGTCAAGCTCAGTCCTATCCGTCGCCGCGAGTCTATCGTAGGCACGCAAGACAGGGGGAGTGCGCCCATAAACCGCCTCAAATGGGGTCATGCCAATGCTTGAGTGATGAGCGGTATTGTATGACCACTCAGCCCAGGGAAGAAATTTGACCCAATCCTTTGGTCGATCCGCCACAAAGCATCGCAAGTATTGCTCTAGTCCACGATTCACCACCTCGGTTTGGCCATCCGTCTCGGGGTGATATGCTGAACTAAGATTGATTTGAGTCCCTTGCAATCTGAAGAACTCGGACCAAAACTCACTTATGAAGATGCGATCCCGGTCTGACACGATAGTCCTAGGCATCCCATGCAAGCGTGCCACTTCCCGAACAAAAATTTCAGCAACCCTTTTTGCTGAAAACGGGTGAGACAATGTTATGAAATGTGCATACTTGCTCAATCTATCCACCACAACAAACACCACCGATTGTCCTCGAACCTCCGGCAGCCCCTCAATGAAGTCCATGGAGATATCCTCCCAAATACGCTCTGGTATAGGTAGTGGTTGCAGCAGCCCGCTAGGCTTGAGTGCCTCCGATTTGACTCGTTGGCAGATTTGACATTCACGCACATACTTCTTCACGTCCGTCTTCATCCCAGTCCAAGTACAGTTTTGGGCCAGCCGCTTGTAAGTACGTAATACCCCTTCATGACCTGCTATAGGAGTATCATGGAAGTGTGCCATCAATAGCCTCCGTAGCTCTTCGTTTCGGGGTACCTTGATTCGCCCGTGCTCTAGTACTAACCCATTGCGCTCCTCGTGCTCGGGGTTGCTTGAGGGGTTCGCTCTCAACTCCTCCATGAGTCGGACCAGATCACTATCCTCTGCACTGGCTCTTCGTAGATCTGAAAAGAAAGGAAAAGTGGATGCCGAGAAAGAAGCGAGCTCCCTTTCTTTTGAAAGTTCAAGCAGCGGTTTACTTCCATCCAACAACACTCTCTGATCATCTCTCCAAAAGGTCAATGTGAGGCTTATAAAATCAAAGGTCACGGGCCCCAAGTTCCGAAGCCATTGGGTCCCTAAAACAATATCGGCACCTTGCAAGGCCAATGGATAAAGATCCAATGTGAAAGTTTGGCCTTGCACCTTCAATTCTGCACCTCCACAAATAGAATCTGCTCGCAAAGTGGTGCCATCTCCAATAGTCACATCGAACCCTTCCGTGGGTTCCGACTCGAGCCCAATCTTCCTAGGGAGCCTCTTGTCAATGAAGTTGTGGGTGGACCCGGTGTCAATCAAGATTCTCACTGTGGTCTTCTTGACTACTCCGTTCACCCGCAATGTCTTTGGCGCAGCTGTCCCCGAATAGGCGTGGAGGGAGATTTTGGCCATCGTGTCCTCCGCGTGATGTTGCTCCTCAACTTCTTCTCCTCGATGTCCAGCCACATCTGCACTTTCAGCTGCCATGGGTGGAAGATCGTGGCCTTCTCCTTTGAGTGGTAGCTTGGCAGGGAGCTGCAACGTCATCGCTGGTGATGAAGCTGTCGTGGTCGACTGTCGATTGACCGAGGAGAATGGTAGAAGATCGCTGGAGGCCATATGCGATTTCTTCTTAGTTGCCGACTCACTATGGTTGCAAAGGGAGCTAGTGAAAGGCGGCCCAAGTGTCGCAATTCGCGATTTCGGATCATCTCCTTCACCACTGATGAGGATTCCTGATGAGGGATATCCAGCGACCAGGTGTGGGGTAGCCAGCACTTCGCGGTTTGTCGACGAGGTCTCCGGTGCATGGGAAGATGTGGAGGTTCCGAGGGCTGCTACAATGGTTGAGGATCTCATTGTAGCCGGTGGCAGTTCGTTGCGGCTGACCATGGGTCGAGGTGTAGAATCTCGATCTTGCCGGATAGCCGAACTTTCCCCTATTTTTGTGATGAACGGGGAGGCCGTGGAGGATGTTGGGTATGTTGTGGAGGGTTCCCAATGCTGTCTTGTGATTGCCTTGCTTGTTGAAAAAGGTTTCGTCCATGCCCGTATTTCCTGCATCATCTCCATCATTATTTGCTTGTTGATGGCAATCTGTTTGGAAATAGACCCCAACATGGATAGAACGCTAGGTTCTTCCGTATTCCTATTAGATCGAGTGATCGTCATTGGAAGCGCTTGTTCGAGGAACGGTGGCTCTGATACCAGCTTGTTACGAACCTCCCTTTTGGCTATGGCTCTGATACCAGCTTGTTACGATCCTTCCTCGGCTATAGGCTCTGATACCAGATTGATACGAACCCTCTTTTGGTGCTATGGCTCTGATTCAAGATTAATACGATCTTGCACGGAACTTTGAGATCAGATCCCGAAATATCCCGCCGTTGGATCGCTGTGAAATTTTGATATGTTGTAGGCCCGGAAAAGAGCTTTCCAACGGATCTAGTTTCAGGCGAATCGGAGATGGGGATCTCGAAATATCGTTCGTTTAGTGGACGAACGTCAGGATACTCTGTTTTGGATTCCGTGGATGAAGGCACGAAATCCTAGGTAATGGTGGATTGTGGAGGGCCGGTGTTGATGGGGTGGCACCGGTGTAAAAGTGATGGTGGAAGGGTTATGGATGATGGAAAGGTTAGGGATAGCGATGGATAAATTGGAAGAAGGGGGAGAAGAGGGCCACTCCTAAGGGACTAGGGTGATTGGCCTGTCGAGGGAGGTTAGAAGCGGCGTTGCCGGGGAGATTGAGGGAACGGGAGCGAAGAAGATGAAGGAGGCAAGGCAAACTCAATTCTCAATCATTCAATAATAATTTTGGTTGCCCTACACATACTTTTATAGGCTAACCAACAACACAATCTTATCCTAAAACTCAATCTTATCCTAAAACTCAATCTTATCCTAAAACTCAATCTTATCCTAAAGTAAATCCAAACTCGAGACGACGTCGGTGAAGTCCGAATCGTATCATCCACATATTTATATAGGCTAGCCAACAAGTCCTAAAACAATATGAAATCCTAATTCTAGAGGATTCCCGTCGATCGCATTCTAATGCGCCTGATTGCATTCGAACGCACTCAAAAAGCCCCTTCTCTGGATTTGCGAATGCGACACAGGCGTTCACAAGTCATTCAAACGCGGGAGTTTACAAACGCGTTCACAAGGCATTCACAAGGCGTTCATAAGCATTCACAAGGGTTCGAATGCGACTCCGCCTACGTTCGAACCCGACCTATAGGAATTTTATTTTAATGAAAATAAACACCTAATGCAATAAAAAAAGATCCTAACTGAGTGTATCAGCCCACCACGCTTCTCCCATCTTGCCCTCAAGGTAAAAATTCAGGGAAATGCTCTAAGATATCAGTCTCCAACTCCCATGTTGCCTCATTAGATGGCTTGTCAAGCCACTCAACTAGAATCTCCATCTCCAATCTAATAGCATGTCATCGTCAGCGTCTAGCAAGTACTCGAACTAGCTCTATGATCTCTATCTCCTCCAATAGCTCCGGTAGAACCAATCCAACAATCTCATGATCTCCAATGCGCTCTCTCAACAATGAAACATGAAATATAGGGTGCACTCACAACCCCTCCGGCAGCTCCAAACGATGTGCAATCGGACTAATACACTCCAACACTCGAATGCATCCGCGGTCCTACAACAAACCGCCTCGATTCTCCAACTTTGGATAGCGCTCCGGATCATCCATCACCTCCTGCAACAATCTCAAAATATCTGGGCCAGATGAACATGCATACCTCAGCTCGTCAAGGAAGGGGAACGTAGGAGATGAATAGGCTGCAAACTCGATAGTATCGGGTTATCGCGATTGTGCATCCGCCACTCAATTTTTTGTTCCCTTCTTGTATTCGATTTCATAACCATATCCCAATAATTTTGTGACCTATTGCTATTGTGCCATAGTGTGTATACGCTGTCCCATAATATATGTAAGGCTCCTTTGATCGGTTCGGATAATGAATCGCTTACCGATCAAATAAGACCTCCATTTTGTCATCACAAGCAAAATTGCCAACGTCTTTCTCTCATAAGTCGATAATTGCTGAGATTTTTGTAATAAAAGCTTACTAAGATAGGCAATGTGACGTCCTTCTTGCATTAGTATAGCGCCATGCCAACACCCAACGCATCATATTCAACAATGAATTCTTTGATGAAATCCGGTAGCACTAAAACGGGTGCCATCGTCATTGCTATTTTCAAATTTTCAAAGGCTAAAGTGGCTTCCTCCATTCATCTAAAATAATCCTTATTCAACAAAGAAGTGAGAGGAGCAGCGATCTTGCCATATCCGGTGATGAATCAATGATAATAACCGGTCAGCCCCAAAAATCCTCTCAAGCTAGTGATAGTAGTAGGAATAGGCCAAGCGGTCATACATGCAATCTTTTGAGGATCCGCCACTACACCATCCGCTCAAATAATGTGGCCTAAATACTCCACCTTTGGTACTCCCCATAGGCACTTGGACTTCTTGATCTTTAATTGGTTTTACTACAACAAATTCCGCACGTCCTCCAAACGCCACCAATGCTCTAATTCAGTCCTGCTATACACCAAAATATCATTAAAAAATATCAAGACATACCTTCGCAATAGAGACCGAAATATATCATTCATGAGGCCTTGGAAGGTAGCTGGAGCATTAGTGAGACCAAAAGGCATCACTCAGAACTCATAATGCCCGTCTAGAGTCCGAAATGCAGTTTTGTACACATCAGCTGGGTGAACTCTAATTTGATGATACCCAGCTCTCAAGTCAAGCTTACTAAATATAGTCACCCTACAAGCTCATCCAGTAATTCCTCAATAACCGGAATAAGATACCGGTCACTGATGGTAATAGCATTTAATGCTCGGTAGTCGACACAAAAACGCCGTGTCCCATTCATTTTTCGCACCAAAAGCATGGGGAATGAGTATGAGCTCTGACATGGTTGTATGATGCCTTGCTCCAACATCTCGGCTACCATCTTTGAGATAACTTTTTCTTGCACATGTGGATACCAATATGGCCTCACGTTAGCCGATGTAGTCCTGGGTATAATCTCTATACGATGGTCCATCTCATGAGTAGCTTATCATACAAAGGTATCTAATGTGTCCTTGGCTTGAGGGATCCGAAGGCTGTCCTTCCCCTTTCTCTTAAAGCTCGCCCTACTTCAATAATGTCTTATGCACTCCACTCGCTGTCTTCTCCATGAGCCTTGTCTTTGAAGGCCACTAGCTGCACATCTTTGTTTCCTGGTTTATATTTCATCCACATGCTTCGGAAATAAAATATGACGAATCCCAAACTATGTAATTACTGAACACCAAGGATAATGTCCACTGCTCGCAGGGCCAATGGATACAAGTTCACAATGATGTTGTGTCCTTGCACCCGTATACCAACTCGGCGACACAAGCTCTCTACCCTAAGCTTTGTGTCGTTTCCAATAGCAACGTCAAACCCCATAGTCTGTTCGGCATCCAAATCCAATCTCCTAACTAGCCTCTCGTCTAGAAAGTTATGTGTACTCCCCGAATCGATAAGGAAGTGCACATAATGCTTTCTAACGAGTCTGTCTACCTGTAACGTCCCCGACACAGAAATACCCGAGTATGCATACAAGGATATTTTAGCTTGGATATCTTCCTCAATAACCTCCACAACGGCCTCCTCATGGGTCTCCTCTGTACACTCCCCATTATCATCAATCTCATCATCCTCCTTAGGACCATCGATAAGCATCACACACCCAATCGGTTTAGAACACCGATGACCGAGGGTGAAGCGCTCATCACATCAAAAGCAAATACCCTTCGCTCTTCACTCCTCCACCTCGGCAGGTGTGAGAGTTCGAATGGGGGGTCTAGTGCCTCCTCTAACATCGAAAAAAAGGTCTCAAAGGTGGTCGTGGTCTAATACTCGCAGTCGCTGTTTATGAAACTGTAGAACTTCCAGCAGGCGTTCTAGATGCAAACCGCCCATCTCGGTTGCCCCAATTAATTTTTGCTGCCATTTTGAGAGCCCTATGCTTTTGTTCCATCCTCATGGCCTTCTCAAAGGCCTCCTCAAGAGTAGTAGGACATAGAGCACAAACATCCGTTTGTATCTCCTCTCACAGCCCAGGAATAAATGTACTCATCAATATACGTTCGGGCCACGGTGGCTCACAACGACTATTAACTCTTTCAAACTTAGCTTGGTACTCCAATACGGTAGTCCTCTGAACCATCTTGCTTAATATGGCAGCAAAATCTTCATATGCCGCTGTCGCAAATCTACGTGTAATCCTTCTATAAAAATCAGCTCATCCGGTAAATTCAACACCACGAGTAACCAATCTATATCAATGAAATGTCGTTCCCTGGAGGTGAAAGCTTACCATGTGGAATTTTGCATCTTTCGTTGTACCTTGACAATCAAAATATTGTTGAACTTGAAACACCTAATCCGTTGGATCACCGCCATGGAATTTTAGAAAGTCCAAGTGATAGGCTCTGATATCAATTGATAGGCTTTGATACAAATTTGTTAAAGCTCAGATACCCAATTGATGGGATCTAGAACCAAAAGATCGGCTATGGAACAATTCCTTAAGATCTGAATTTATTGTATCAAACAGTCCGCGCAACCGTGGGAACATATTCTTCAGATATTCTATAGTAGTTAGAAAATTACAAAACCAATTGGGTTGGATCCATATCTTCCTAATCTACAACTTTTGTATTTATGCCCTTCACATATTTGAACTGTCGTAAGGACGAAAATACGGAATAACGTGGGTGATGGTGGTGGTGACGGGTGGAGTGGATGTTACAATTATGGATGGGTATGGAGATGAGGGTGGATTGTGAAAGTGATTAAGGGAAGTAGACAAAGAGAACGAAGTGGTCGAGATCCCAAAGAAGAGGGGTGGCTCGACAGTCGAGGGAGATTAGAAGCGAGGAGAAACATTGCCAATGATAGAGGTGGAACGATGGTGAAGAGGGAGGAGGGAAGAGTCTAAAGAGAAGATATGAGGCAAAAAATCAAGAATCTAATAGAAATATAAAGTTGGATATCATCCACATATTTATAAAGGCTAACCAAATTTCAAACCTTGAGGACAAGGTTGCGGAAGCGTGGTGGATTGATACGATTCGGACTTCACCGACGTCATCTCGAGCATGGATTCACTTTAGGAGTGTTTTTCTTTCATGTTTTAGTGTTTAATTTCCATTAAAATAAGTTTTCTGTAAGTCGAGTTCGAACGCGGGTGGAGTGAGTTCGAACGCGGTCGGCGAAAATTATGTTTTAGGGTTAATTGAGTTGTTGGTTAGCCTATAAAAGGATGTGTAGGGCAACCAAATTGATTATTGAATATTGAGATTGAGTTTTGCCTTGCCTCCTTCGTCTTCTTCGTTCCCGTTTTCTCAATCCCCGGCGACGCCGCTTCTAACCTCCCTCGACCGGCCAATCACCCTAGTCCCTTAAGAGTGGCTCTCTCCTCCCCCTTCTTCCAATCTATCCAACACTTGCCCTAACCCTTCCATCCACCATAACCCTTCCACCACCACTTTTTACCGGTGCCACCCCATTAACGCCGGTCCTCCACCAATCACCATTACCTAGGATCTCGTGCCACCATCCACGGATCCAAAACAGACCATCTTGACGTTCGTCCACTAAACGAACGATATCTCGAGATCCCCAACTCTGATTCACCTAAAACTTGATTTGTTGGAAAGATCTTTTCCGGTGCTACAACATATCAAACTTTCATGTCGATCCGACATCGGAATATTTCGGGATCTTATTTCAAAGTTCCATGCCAGATCTAGTCCAGATCAGGGGAATCGGAAGAGATCGATCTTTAGCCCCAAAGGAGTGATCGTATCATGCTGGTATCAGAGCTCCATAGCCTAAAGGGAAGATCGTAACAAGCTTGGTATCAGAGCTCCATAGCCCGAGACGTGATCGTAACAGAACCTAGCGTTCAAACCGTGTTGGGGTCTCTTTCTGAGCAAATGGCCATCAATAATCAAATGATGATGGAGATGATGCGGGAACTACGGGCGACAAAGGAAGCAATGGTGAATAGGAAAGCACCATCGACCCCACGACGCGAGTCCACCCCCTTGAACCCACCACCACCGGTTCAGTCTTTGCAACCACAAGAGCCGCTGCTACCACCACCCTATGGGCAGAAGCAAGCAAGGATGGTTACACCAGGTCCAGTTGCAGGTGAACCCATCCGACGAGCGAACCACCATGGAGACCACCTTGGAGATCAAGATCCGTTGGCGGGCCAATACGATCTAGAACCACGGCGAGTTAATTAAAACCGAGGGAGGGATCATCAACTCTTCATGGTGCATCCTCCTCTGGTTAGACAAGGACTTGGACATGATCCGGAACGAGACAACGGCATACGTGGACAAGTCGTGCGTCTCGAATTCCCCAAGTTCAAAGGTGGCGATCCGATCGATTGGTTGTATAGGGCGGAGCAATTCTTTGCATACCAAGGTACGACGGAAGAATACAAGGTGACGCTTGTGAGCTTCCACCTTGAGGATGCGGCGCTTCATTAGATTCGAGCAGTCAATGCCATAGAGGCCATCGAAACTTGGGCTGAATTTTGCGCCGATATCACACGGCGATTTGGAGCATCGGGGTAATGAAGACTTTGATGCTCTTCTCTCAAAAATAATGCAAAAGACTACGGTTGGGGCATACCAAGAAGAATTTGAGAGGATTAGTAGCCGATGTCATCCACCATGGACGGATCAGCAACTTCGCAGCACCTTCATCTCCAGGCTGCGGGGTGACATAAAAGCCGATGTGAGGGGTTTAAGGCCTAGAACCTTAAAGGAGGCCTTCGAAGATGCGGTGCTTATGGAAGACAAACATAGGGCCATGAAGATACACTTGAAGCAGAGTTGGACAAGCCAAGGAAGCCGCAATCAATCCCAATCAATTGTAACGGCAGGAAACATCACCGGAATACCAAGAGTTGCTGCTACAATGGTACCTCCTCGAGCACCTTTGAAGCCATCCCAAGATATGAGGTATGCACCTAGAGGTCCAAGACGAGCACTCACACCTGCCCAAGTAGAAGAAAGAAGAGCCAAGGGCCTATGCTTCCGTTGTGATGAGAAGTTTGTACCCGGGCATCGCTGCGCTAAACCGATGGGATCGGTGATGCTAATCGATGGATTGGAGGAAGCTAAGGATGAGTTTGCAACTGAAAGTGCAGATGTGGCTGGACATCAAGAAGAAGAAGCTGAGGAGCAACCCGTGGAGGACATGATAGCCGAAATCTCCCTCCATGCCTATTCGGGGACAGCTGCGCCAAAGACCTTGCGGGTGAACGGTGTAGTCAAGAAAACCATAGTGAGAATCTTGATTGACACCGGGTCCACCCACAACTTCATTGACAAGAGGCTCCTTAGGAAGATTAGGCTCGAGTCGGAACCCACGGAAGGGTTCGATGTGACGATCGGAGATGGCACCACATTACGAGCAGATTCTATTTGTGGAGGTGCAGAATTGAAGGTGCAAGGCCAAACTTTCACATTGGATCTTTATCCGTTGGCCTTGCAAGGTGCCGATATTGTTTTGGGGACCCAATGGCTTCGAAGCATGGGGCCCGTGACATTTGATTTTACAAGCCTCATATTGACGTTTTGGAGAAATGACAAGAGAGTGCTGCTAGATGGAAGCCAACCGCTGCTTGAACTTCCAAATGAAGGGGTCGCAAGGGAACTCGCTTCTTTCTCGGCGCCCACCTTTCCTTTCTTCTCAGATCTGCGGAGAGCTAGTGCAGAGGATAGTGAGCTGGTCCAACTCATGGAGGAGTTGAGAGAGAACCCCTCAAGCCACCCCGAGCACGAGGAGCGCGATAGGTTAGTACTACAGTGCGGGCGAATCAAGGTACCCCGGAACGAAGAGCTACGGAGAGTATTGATGGCACACTTCCATGATAGTCCTATAGCAGGGCATGAAGGGGTATTACGTACCTACAAGCGGCTGGCCCAAAACTGTACATGGACAGCGATGAAGACGGACGTGAAGAAGTATGTGCGTGAATGTCAAATCTGCCAACGAGTCAAATCGGAGGCACTCAAGCCTAGCGGGTTGCTGCACCACTACCTATACCAGAGCATATTTGGGAGGATATCTCCATGGACTTCATCGAGGGGCTGCCGGAGGTTCGAGGACAATCGGTGGTGTTTGTTGTGGTGGATAGACTGAGCAAATATGCTCATTTCATAGCATTGTCTCACCCGTTTTCAGCGAAAAGGGTTGCTGAAATTTTTGTTCGGGAAGTGGCACACTTGCATGGGATGCCTAGGACGATCGTGTCAGACCGGGATCGCATCTTCATCAGTGAGTTTTGGTCCGAGTTCTTCAGATTGTAAGGGACTCAAATCAACCTTAGTTCAGCTTATCACCCCGAGACGGATGGCCAAACCGAGGTGGTGAATCGCGGACTGGAGCAATACTTGCGATGCTTTGTGGCGGACCGACCAAAGGATTGGGTCAAATTCCTTCCATGGGCTGAGTGGTCATACAATACTGCTCATCACTCTAGCATCAGCATGACCCCCCTTTGAGGCGGTTTATGGGCGCACTCCCCCTGTCTTGCGTGCGTACGATAGACTCGCGGCGGCGGATAGGACTGAGCTTGACTTGGAGCTTGCTGATCGAGATGAAACATTGAGACGGCTCAAGACTCACCTAGCCACAGCCCAAAACCGCATGAAGCAAACTCATGACAAAGGCCGATGTGAGCGAGAATTTGAGGTGAATCAATTGGTGTTCGTTCGAGCTCAACCGTATCGGCAATCCACATTGAGGCCAATTTTGAACCAAAAGTTGGGTTACAAGTACTACGGTCCGTATCGAGTGCTACAACGAATCGGTCCAGTAGCTTACCGGTTGGACCTACCTGAAGGAACCAGGTTACATCCGGTCTTCCATGTATCAGCATTGAAGGCCCAGCTCGGGCCTAACCATGTGGTGGGTTCGGCCTTACCCGAACCAATGGAGGAAGATGGCGCCACTGAACCGGTCCGAGTCTTAGGCCGTAGGAGAAGATGCCATGGGTCCAGATTAGAGACTGAAGTGCTGATTGAGTGGCTGGGCAAACCTACGGACGAGTCTACATGGGAGCCAGAGTCAGATATCATGGATCACTTCCCAAATTTCAAACCATGAGGACAAGGTTGCGGAAGCGTGGTGGATTCATACGATTCGAACTTCACCGACGTCGTCTCGAGCATGGATTCACTTTAGGAGTGTTTTTCTTTCATGTTTTAGTGTTTAATTTCTATTAAAATAAGTTTTATATAAGTCGCGTTCGAACGCGGGTGGAGTGAGTTCGAACGCGGTTTGTGAATAGGGTTGTGAACGTGGGTGAAGAGAGTGCACTTTGCGTTCGAATGCGGTGCATTCGAACGCACTATGAACGCCTGCATCACGTTCGCAAATACCAAGAGGCGTGTTCAATCGTGCGTTCGAACGCGGTCGGGCGAGTTCGAACGCGATCGGCGATAATTGTATTTAGGGTTAATTTGAGTTGTTGGTTATCCTATAAAAGGATGTGTAGGGCAACCAAAGTCAGGATTGATTATTGAATATTGAGAATTGAGTTTGCCTTGCCTCCTTCGTCTTCTTCGCTCCCGTTTCCTCAATCTCCGACGACGCCACTTCTAATCTCCCTCGACTGACCAATCACCCTAGTCTCTTAGGAGTGGCCCTCTCCTCCCCCTTTTTCCAATCTATCCAACACTAGCCCTAACCCTTCCATCATCCATAACCTTTCCACCATCACTTTTCCACCGGTGCCACCCCATTAACGCCGGTCCTCCACCAACCACCATTACCTAGGATCTCGTGCCTCCATCCACGGATCCAAAATAGAGCATCCTGACGTTCATCCACTAAACGGATGATATCTCGAGATCCCTAACTCCGACTCACTTGAAACTTGATTTGTTGGAAGGCTCTTTTCAAGGGCGACAACATATCAAAATTTCACATCGATCCGACTGCGATATCTTTCGGGATCGTATTTCAAATTTCCGTGCAAGATTAGTCCAGATCTGAGAATCGGAAGAGATCGATCCTTAGCCCCAAAAGGAGAGATCGTATCAAGCTGGTATCAAAGCTCCATAGCCCGAGGCGTGATCGTATCACTTAGTGTGACAGCAAAATCTTCATATGACGCTGTTCCAAATCTGCGTATAATCCTCCTACAAAAATCAGCCCATCCGGTAAATCCACCACCACGAATAATCGATCTATACCAATGCAATGTCGTTCCTTGGAGGTGAAAGCCTGTACCTTGACAATCAAAATAACTCTTGAAATACCTTTCCCTGTACCTTGATAATCTGAAAAAAAATAAATCCCTAGACACACGTATGTATCTAACCTCTAGGCAATGATATTTCTCGTTCGCTTAAGTAAAAGTCGGAAGAAATATTAAAAACGAAAGTAGAGATGAACGCCAAGATTTTAACGTGGAAAAACCCAAAACGGGAAAAAACCACGGATCCAAACTCGGATCAAAACCAATCACTATAATAGTAGCAGTTACAAGACTAACTCACAAAACACCACGTCGATCCAAACGACTTTGTTTCTCTCAGTTTTGATCGCTAGAACCCACGATTCACTGCTTCCTGTGATTGAAGTCCAATCTCAGTAGCCCTCGAGATTGATCTTTCGTCTAGATCACCCTTAAGACGAAAGATTAAATTCTTGTAGATGAGTGGAACCTTGTTGGTAGAAGAACCGATGTAGCTTCAAGAAGTCACCCCCAATAATGTTTCTTCCACCACCCTAGAGTTAGGGTTTCATAATACTTATATATGATATTCAAGATAGAGCCAAATCCGAGTCTTATCCGTACTCATGATCTTCAAGATAGAGCCAAATCTGAATCTTATCCGTACTCATGAAAGTCCAATATTTTTAAACTTTGTTGGTGCGTTCGAACGGGCTCGAGTGCGTTCGAACGCGACAGCTTGAATTCTTCAGGTTGCGTTCGAACGCGTTTGTGAACACGGCTCTCTATCTGTGTGAACGCAGTGCCCGCGTTCGAACGCGTTTGTGAACGCGGCTCTCTGTCTGTGTGAACGCAGATTTTGCGTTCGAACTCGTTTGTGAACGCACCGCGTTCGAACTTGTTTGTGAACACAGCTCTCTGTCTGTGTGAACGCAGTGCCCGCGTTCCAACGCATTTGTGAACGCGGCTCTCTGTCTGTGTGAACGCACCGCGTTCGAACGCGTTTGTGAACGCGGTGTGAACTCAACAGCTTTTCTCCAATAACCTTGCAATTCTTCAGACCAGAGATATTCTAGACTTGTGTAAAGCTCATATACATGTAAAAAATACACTTAGAATATTTTGTACACAATTGCCAACAAATAAAAACCTAACATAATCAAAATATTGTTCAACTTGAAATACCCAATCTGTTGGATCACTAGCTTGGAATTTTGGAAAGTCTAAACGTACGGTTCTCCCCCAAATAGCATTGTCAGGTTCGTGTAAGATCCTTGGTTCAGGTCTAAACCTTTGTGCATGTTGATCACCTTCTCTAAATCCTCAAGCACGTCCATCACCATCTCTATAGGGATCAACTCCTATGTCGCCTCATAAGAATGGCTTACCAAGCCATTCAACTAGAATCTCCATCTTCAATCTGGTACCATGTCATCGTCGGCGTCTAGCAAGTACTCGAACTGGCTCTACGATCTCTATCTCCTCCAATGGCTCCGGTAGAAACGATCCAATAATCTCATGATTTCCAATGCGCTCTCTCAATAATGAAACATGAAAGACAGGGTGCACTCTCGACCCCTCTAGCAACTCCAAACGATATGCAACTGGACCAATACGCTCCAATACCCGAATGCATCCGTGGTCCAGCAGCAAATCACCTCGATTCTCAAACTCTAGATGGCGCTCTGGATCATTCATCACCTCTTGCAGCAATCTCAAAATATCTGGGTCAGATGTACATGCATACCGCAGCTCATCAAGGAAGGGAAAGGTAGGAGATGAATATCTTAGAGTTACACGTGGCCAGGATTGAGATGGGATGTGAGGAGTTTTGTCCATGCTTGCAAAGTCTGTCAAAGGGCTAAAGCAACCACTTTGAAACCGATCGAATTACTACAGCCTTTACCTATATCGGACCGTGTTTGGGAGGACATTTCTATAGATTTCATATAGGGTCTTCCACTGGTACGTGGTTATTCTATTATCTTTGTGGTGGTTGACAGATTGAGCAAGTATACGCACTTGTCGGCATTGTCACATCCGTTTTCAATCAAGATAGTGGCTGAAATTTTTGTTAGAGATATTGCTCAATTATATGGTATGCCATGCACGATTGTCTCAGATTGTGATCGTGTATTTATGAGCGAATATGATGCAAGCATTCGAATGCGCCCAACCGCGTTCCAATGCTTATTTTGCGTTCTCTATTTTTGCAAACCTGATGCAAGCGTTCGAACTCGACCTCTTCCGCATTCGAACGCGACTTACAGAAATTTTATTTTAATAAAAATAAATAACTAATGCAATAAGAAAAGACCCTAACTAAATGTATTAGCCCACCACGCTTTCTCCCACCTTGTCCTCAAGGTGAAAAGTCAGAGAAACGCTCCATAATATCAGTCTCCAACTCCCATGTCGCTTCATCGGATAGCTTGACAAGCCACTCAACTAGAATCTCCATCTCTAATCTAGTACCATGTCGTCGTCGGCACCGAACAAGTACACAAATTGGCTCTACAATCTCTGTCTCCTCCAATGGCTCTAGTAGAACTGATTCAACGACCTCATGATTTCCAATCCGCTCCCTCAGCAATGAAACATGAAAGACAGAATGCACTCTTGACCCCTCCAGCAACTCCAAACGATATGCAACTAGACCAATACACTCTAACACTCGAAATGGATCGAAGTAGCGATGTGCTAACTTCTAGTTTCGTATCAGACACATGGTTACCTGTCGATACGGTTCCACCCTCACAAATACCCAACTACCGATGTTGAACTCCTACTCCCTATGGCTGTGATCATAAACTTGCTTTATGCGATTTTGAGTAAGTTTAAAATGGGTACGCAACCTCCTCAATATGGCATCTCTATCCATCAAAGCTAAGTCCACCTCTGTTCGATTTGTAGATGCCATTGGATCATAAACGCGTAATGTTAGAGTCGTGAATCTATACACCACCTCAAATAGAGTCATACCAATGCTGCTATGGTAGGCGGTGTTGTAAGACCACTCCACCCACGCTATAAACTCCAACCATCGTCTCGGCATTTCTCCAACAAAGCACCTCAAGTACTGCTCAATGCCTCGAATGACCACCTCGGTTTGGCCATCCGTATGTAGATGGTAGGTCGAACTGAAGTTCAATTGAGTCCCCTGCAATCTGAAAAACTCCATCCAAAATTCGTTCATAAATACACGATCATGATATGAGACAATCGTGTGTGGCATGCCATGTAATCGAGCAACATCTCTGACAAAAATTTCAACCACTAACTTGGTTAAAAATGGATGTGATAATGCCGAAAAGTGCGTATACTTGCTCAACCTCTCAACGACCACAAAAATAACTAAATAGCCACGTACTAGCGAAAGACCCTCTATAAAATCTATAGAAATATCTTCCCAAACATGATCCGATATAGAGAAAGGGTGAAGTAATCCGGCCAGTTTCAATGTGGTTGCTTTAGCCCTTTGACAAACTTCGCAAGCACGGACAAAACTCCTCACATCACTCCTCAATCCTAGCCATGTGCAACTCTGTGATATCGTCCTATAAGTCCTCAAGACTCTCTCATGACCAGCCTCTAAAGTTTGGTGGAAGTGCTCCAATAATTTCTGCCGCAACCCATTATTTGCGAGCACCCGATTGCATCTGCGGTCCAGTAGCAAACCGCCTCGATTCTCCAACTCTGGATGACGCTCCGGATTATCCATCACCTCCTATAAAAATCTCAAAACATCTGGATGGTTGATGTTGTTTAAGAGATAATGACGAAGGGGAAGACGTGCTCGAGATCTTAAAAAAGAGGGAGGACTCGACAGACGAGTGAGATTAAAAGTTAGCAGAGACCTTGCCAACAATAGAGGTGGTAGGTTGGTGAAGAGGGAGGAGGGTGATTAGGGTAGAGAGAATAAAGAGAAGATAGAAGGTAAGAAATCAATAATCCAATAGCATAATGAATTTGGCTGCCGTCCACATCTTTATTCTAGAAGATTCCCGTCGATCGTGTTCGAACTCACCCGATTACGTTCGAACGCACATTTTGTGTTCTCTATTTTTGCGAACCTGATGTAGGCGTTCGCAAGGGCGTTCGAACGCGACCCTTTTTGTGTTTGAACGCGACCTATACGAATTATATTTTAATAAAAATAAATAACTAATGCAATAAAAAATGACTCTAACTAAATGTATCATATTTGAGTCAAAGATATGTAGACTTATATTGATTTACGGTTATTATGTAGTACTAATGATGTTGTAAAATTAAATTATTCAGTATATGTGGTGGACTTTGTTTGGAGGATGTAATAGAATATTAACTTGAAACTTTTGAGGAATTACCAAGTTTAGGTTATCATTTTCAGAAATGAGATATGATGATTTCTATTTTTTCTTTTTGACATGGATATTAAATTGGGTATTATGATTGTCAATGAGCTTCCACGACAGTGGTTGTCTTATTTGCTTTGGGCAGAATGGTCATACAACATAGCCATCTACTCAACCATTGGTATGACTCCATACGAGGCTATCTATGGTCAGCCGCCTCCGACCTTGCACACATACCTTCCATCGGCCCGAGCTGACCAAACTGAGGTGGATGCAGTTTTGCGATATTGCGATGAGGTATTGAGAAGATTCAAGATGCATCTAGCGATTGCCCAAAACTAAATAAAGCAAGTCTTTGACCAACGGCACCAAGAAAGGTCCTTCTCGATTGGGGATTGGGTCTACATTAAGCTCTAACCATATCGGCAAAGCTCAATTAGACTCATTCCTAATTAGAAGTTGGCTCCAAAATTCTATGGACCTTATCAAGTGATCGAATAGATTGAACCTGTGACATACCATCTAGACTTACCTGAGGAGGCGCGGATACATCCAATTTTTTATGTCTTAAGTCTTAAGGCTCGAGTTCCTCCTACTGAGCCGATTGGACCTGTTCCACCCAAGCCAATAAGGGCTGTGATACGATTCGAACCTCACTGATATCGTCTCGAGCATAGATACACTTTAGATGTGTCTTTTATTCTTGTTTTAGTGTTTTATTTTAGAGAAAATAAGTTTTCTGTAGGTCGCGTTCGAACGCGGGTGAGTGCGTTTGAACACACTTGCGAATGCCTACATCAGGTTCTCATCGACAGAGAACACTTTTTGTGCGTTCGAACGCGGTCAGTGAAAATCCATTGTTTCTAGGGTTAATAATTATCATTTTTGAATTGTTTGATTAGCCTCTAAACGTGTGGATGGCAACCAAGAAGCCATTATTGAATGAATTGAGTTTTGCCCTAATCTTCTTTTTCTTCTCTCTCGTTCCCTTATTCAACTGCTCCGCCGCTTCTAGCCTCCCTCGACCAGCCACTCACCCTAGTCCCTTAGGAGCGGCCCACTCCTCCCCCTTCTTCAAATCTATCTACCCTTGCCCTTAATCTTCCATCATCCATAATCCTTCCACTACCACTTCCTTACTGGTGCCACCCCATTACCACTGGCCTATCATCACCATAATCCACCTAGGATCTCGTGCCTCCATCCACGGATCCATAGATAGACTCCCTGACGTTCATCTACTTATCTAATGATATCATAAGATCTCACTATCTAGTTTTCCTAAAATTAGATTCGTTGGAAAGATCTTTTCTAGGGCTACAATATATAAAAAATTCACATTGATCCGATGGCTATAATTTTCATAATCCTATTCCAAAGTTTTATGCCAGATCCGATCCAAATCTAAAAACGGGATAAATCAAACCTTAGCCCAATGGGAGATCGTATCAGGCTGATCTGGATGAGTCAAAAGCCGAACCAAGTACCCCTATTCAAGTTTGGATCCTAGCCAAACGAAATAGTGGAGTCCAGGATGAGTGGGTGATACACTTAGTGACGATCTTTTCTTATTGCATTAGGTGTTTATTTTCTTTAAAATAAAATTCCTGTAGGTCGCGTTCAAACATAGGTGAAGTCGGATTCGAACACCTTTGTGAATGCCTTGTGAACGCCTTGTGAATGCCGTGTGAACGCCCATGTTCAAACTCCTGTGTCGCGATCGCAAATCTAGAGAAGGGGCTTTTTTGAGCGCGTTCAAATGCGATCGGGCGCGTTCGAACGCGATCGACGGGAATCCTCTAGAATTAGGGTTTCATATTGTTTTAGGACTTGTTGGCTAGCCTCTATAAATATGTAGATAGAAACCAACTTCATTATACTATAGGATTCTTGATTTCTTGCCTCCTATCTTCTCTCTAGATATCTCCCTCCTCCCTCTTCACCATCCTTCCACATCTACCGTTGGCAAGGTTTCTCCTCCCTTCTAATCTCCCTCGACTGTCGAGCCACCCCTTTTCTTTGGGATCTTGACAACTTCGTTCTCTTCGTCTACTTCCCTTAATCACTTCCACAATCCACCCTCATCTCCATACCCATCCATAACCCTAACATCCACTCCACCCGTCACCACCACCATCACCCACGTTATTCTAAATTTTTGTCCTTGCTACAGTTCGAATCTGTGAAGGGTGTAAATACAAAACTTGTAGATCAGGAAGTTGTTGATCTAACGCAATTAGTTTCATAATTTTCTGACTATTAGAGAATATCTGAAGAATATTTTCCTATGATTATACAAACTGATTCCTATAATAAATTCAGATCTTAAGGAATTGTTCCATAGCCGATCTTTTGGTTCCAGATCCTATCAATTTGGTATCAGAGCAGGCAAACCTCAAACCTCCATTAATGGTTGAAACAAGAAAAATGACATCAACAAGAAGACCTATGGAGAGCACACAAATAAGAGAGAACTCAGTGCACGATGATCCTAATCGTGAGGCCGATTCCTTTGGAGCGACCACGGTAGGACCAAGTCAACCAACGTCCATGGATTCGAATATGGATGAACTTAGGGGAATGTTCAAAATATTGTTGCATAGAGTTGACAACATGCAAAAGGATCATAATGAATTTAAGGAATATGTCATGAATCGATTGGGTTCATCTCCTCGACGACGAATGGAGTTTCAAGAAGGACCAGCGATGGAACCCCGTAGAACCGATACCCCACAGATCTAAGTGCGTCATATGAGTGTCAATGAACCCCTCCTACCTATGCCTTCACATCATCCCCCACCTCCGTTACAAAACCCAAGACCGGCGGTGGTGAAACCTGAAAGGCATGCGGCACTAGTGCGCTTCGTCAATGAGTAGGATTGGCACTTTAAGGATGAGCTTGATCCCGATGGATTTGGCGATGGACATGCTCGAGGATTTAGAAAAGGTGATCAATATGCATAAAGGTTTAGACCTGAACCAAGGATCTTTTGCAAACCCGACAACGCTATTCAAGGGAGAACCGCACGCTTGGACTTTCCAAAATTTCAAGGCGGTGATCCAATGGATTGGGTGTTTCAAGTGGAACAATAGTTTGATTATCAAGGTACAGCAGATGATGCAAAAGTCCAGATGGCAACCTTCCACCTCTAAGAAACGACATTGCATTGCTATAGATCGGTTATTCGTGGTGGTGGATTTATCGGATGGGTTGATTTTTGTAGGAGGATTACACGTAGATTTGAGACAGCAGCATATGAAGATTTTGCTGCCATATTAAGCAAGATGGTTCAAAGGACTACCGTATTGGAGTACCAAGCTGAGTTTGAAAAAGTTAGTAGTCATTGTGAGTCACCGTGGCCCGATGATAAATACATTTATTTCAAGGTTGCGAGAGGAGATACAAGCAGATGTCCGTGCTTTATGTCCTACTACTCTTGAGGAGGCCTTTGAGAAGACCGTGAGAATGGAACAAAAGTATAGGGCTCTAATAATGACAGCAAAAACTAATTGGGGCAATCGAGATGGGCGGTTTGCACATAGAACGCCGGCTAGAAATTTTGTGGTTTCAAAAACAGCGGCTGCGACTACTAGACCACGACCACCTTTGAAATCTTCTTCTGACGTTAGAGAAGACACTAGACGCCCCGTACAAATTCTCACACCTGCCCAGGTGGAGGAAGCAAAGAGCGAAGGGCCTTTGCTTTCGATGTGATGAGCATTTCACCCTCGGTCATCAGTGTTCTAAATCGATTGGGAGTGTGATGCTTATCGATGGTCCTAAGGGATGATGGGGTAGTTGATGATAGAGAGTGTCCAAAGGAGACCCATGAGGAGATTGTGGAGGACGGCGTGGAGGAAGATATCCAAGCTGAAATATCAATGCATGCGTATTCGGCTACTTCCGCGCCGAGGACGTTATGAGTAGATAGACTCGTTAGAAAGCATTGTGTGTACATCCTCATCGATTTGGGGAGTACACACAACTTTCTAGATACGAGGCTAGTGAGGAGATTGGGTTTAAATGCCGAACCGACTACGGGGTTTGACGTTGCTATTAGAGATGGCACGAAGCTTAGGGCAGAGAGCTTGTGTCGCCGAGTCGGTATACGGGTGCAAGGACACGACATCATTATGGACTTGTATCCGTTGGCATTCCGAGGAGCGGACATTATCCTTGGTGCTCAGTGGTTACAAAGTTTGGGACCCGTCACATTTGATTTTTGGAGCATATGGATGAAATATAAACAAGGAAACAAAGATGTGCAGCTTGATGGTGTTCGAACTTCGCCGATTCCTGTAGTGCAGCCTATGGTGGGGCTGCTTGGTGTGTATGATTTGGCCTATCTTCTTCAGTTAGAACCAGTAAGAGATGAGCCTCAAACGAGTTCAGTTACTATAATTGAATTGTCTAATTTATTAGATAACTTTTCTGGACTGTTTGAGGAGCCGCAAGAGTTGCCACCGAGGAGAGCAGTGGACCATCGCATAGATATTGTACCTAGGGCTGCACCGACGAACGTGAGGCCATATCGGTATCCACATGTGCAAAAAGAAGTTATCTCAAACATTGTAGCCGCAATGTTGGAGCAAGGCATCATACAACCAAGTCATAGTTCATACTCATCCCCTGTGCTATTGATACGAAAAGAGGACGAAACATGGCATTTTTATGTCAACTATCGAGCACTAAACGCTATTATCGTCAAGGACCGGTATCCCATTCTAGTTATCGAGTAGTTGCTGGACGAGCTTGCAGGGGCGACTATATTTAGTAGGCTTGACTTGAGGGTCGGGTATCATCAAATTAGAATTCACCCGGCGAATGTGCATAAAACTGCATTTCGGACTTTGGACGGGTATTACTAGTTCCGAGTGATGCCTTTTGGTCTCACCAGTATTCCAGCTACCTTCCAAGGCCTCATGAATGATATATTTCGGCCTCTCTTGCAAAGATATGTCTTAGTATTTTTTGACAATATTTTGGTGTATAGCAGGACTGAATTGGAGCATTGATGCCATTTGGAAGACGTGCTGAATTTGTTGGAGCAAAACTAATTGAAGATCAAGAAGTCCAAGTGCCTATGGGGAGTACCAAAGGTGGAGTATTTAGGCCACATCATTTCAGTGGATGGTGTAGCGGCGGATCCTCAAAAGGTTGCATGTATGACTGCTTGGCCTATTTTTACTACTACCACCGGCTTGAGAGAATTTTAGGGGCTGACTGGTTATTATCGTCGATTCATCGTCGGATATAGCAAGATCGCTGCTCCTCTCACTTCTTTGTTGAAGTAGGATTCTTTTAGATGGACGGATGAAGTTACTTCAGCCTTTGAAAAATTGAAAATAGCCATGACGACAGCACCCGTATTATCCCTGTCAGACTTCACCAAAGAATTCATTGTTAAATGTGATGCATCGGGTGTTAGCATAAGAGATGTACTAAACAAGGACGTCACATTGCCTATCTTAGCAAGGCTTTATCACAAAAATCTCAGTTTTTATCGACTTATGAGAGAGATGTTGGCAATTCTGCATGCGGTGACAAAGTGGACGCCTTATTTGATCGGTAGACGATTCATTATCCGAACCAATTAAAGGAGCCTTCCATACTTTATGGGACAGCGCATACACACTCCGGCACAACAGCGATGGGTCACAAAATTGCTGGGGTATGATTATGAAATTCAATACAAGAAGGGAACGGAAAATAGAGCGGTGGAGGCACTATCACAACAACTCGATACCGCCGAGCTTGCAGCCTATTCATCTCCTACCTTTCCCTTCTTTGACGAGCTGAGGCATGTATGTATATATGACCCCGATATTTTAAGATTGTTGCAGGAGGTGATGAATGATTCGGAGTGCCATCCCGAGTTAGAGAATCGAGGCGATTTGCTGCTGGACCGCGGATGCATTCGAGTGCCCGCAAATGACGGATTGCGGCAGAAATTGTTGGAGCACGTTCACCAAACTCCAGAGGCTGGTCATGAGTGTGTCTTGAGGACTTATAGGAGGATATCTCAGAGTTGTACATAGCCATGATTGAGACGGGATGTGAGGAGTTTTGTCCGTGCTTGCAAAATCTGTCAAAGGGCTAAAGCAACCACATTGAAACCGGTCGGATTACTACAGCCTTTACCTATACCGGACCATGTTTGGGAGGACATTTCTATGGATTTCACAGAGGGTCTTTCGCTGGTACGTGGTTATTCTGTTATCTGTGTGGTGGTTGATAGATTGAACAAGTATACACACTTTTCGACATTGTCACATCTGTTTTTAGCTAAGACGGTGGCTGAAATTTTCGTTAGAAATATTACTCGATTATATGGCATGCCACGCACGATTGTCTCGGATCGTGATCGTGTATTTATGAGCGACTTTTGGACTGAGTTTTTTTAATTGCAGGGAACTCGATTGAACTTCAGTTCAACCTACCATACACAGATGGACAGCCAAACCGAGGTGGTCAATCGAAGCATTAAACAGTATTTGAGGTGCTTTCTAGGAGAAATGTCGAGACGATGGTTGGAGTTTTTACCGTGGGCGGAGTGGTCTTATAACACCGCCTACCATAGCAGCATTGGCATGACTCCATTTGAGGTAGTGTATGGACGCACGGCTCTGACGTTACGTGCTTATGATCTAATGGCATCTGCAGATTAGATGGAGGTGGACTTAGCGTTGATGGATAGAGACACCACATTGAGGAGGTTGCGTGCTCATCTTAAACTTACTCATGAAGCAAGTTTATGATCGTAGCCATAAGTAGTAGGAGTTCGACATTGGCAGTTTGGTGTTTGTTAGGGTGCAACCGTATCGACAGTTGACCTTACATCTGATGCGAAACCAAAAGTTAGCACATCGCTACTTTGGTTCGTTTTAGGTGTTGGAGCGTATTGGTCCGGTTGCATATCGTTTGGAGCTACCAGAGGAGTCGAGAGTGCACCTTATCTTTCATGTTTCATTGTTGAGAGAACGCATTGGAGATCATGAGAATGTTGGATCGGTTCTACCGAAGCCATTGGAGGAGATAGAGATCATAGAGCTAGTTCGAGTACTTGCTAGACGCCGACGACGACATGGTACCAGATTGGAGATGGAGACTCTAGTTGAGTGGCTTGGCAAGCCATCTGATGAAGCGACATGGGAGTTGGAGACTGATATCTTGGAGCATTTCCTTGACTTTTCACCTTGAGGGCAATGTGGGAGAAGCGTGGTGGGCCGATATACTTAGTTAGGATCTTTTCTTATTGTATTAGGTGTTTATTTTCATTAAAATAAAATTTCTGTAGGTCGTGTTCGAACGCAGGTAGAGTCGCGTTCGAACGCCCTTGTGAATGCCTTGTGAACGCTCGCGTTCGAACGCCATGTGAACGCCTGCGTTCGAACGCCCGTGTCGCGTTCGCAAATCCAAATAAGAGGCTTTTTTAGTGCATTGAAACGCGATCGGGCATGTTCGAACACGATCGACGGGAATCCTCTAGAATTAGTGTTTCTTATTATTTTAGGACTTGTTGTCTAGCCTCTATAAATATGTGGATGGCAACCAACTTCATTATGCTATTGGATTCTTGATTTCTTGCCTCTTATCTTCTCTCTAGACTTCTCCTTCCTCCCTCTTCACCATCCTTCCACGTTTATCGTTGACAACATTTCTCCTCGTTTCTAATCTCGCTCAATTATTGAGCCATCCCTCTTCTTTGGGATCTCGACCACTTCGTTCTCTTCGTCTACTTCCCTTAATCACTTCTATAATCCACCCTCATCTCCATACACATCCATAACCCTAACATCCACTCCACCCGTCACCACCACCATCACCCACGTTATTCCGTATTTTTATCTCTGCTACAATTAGAATCTGTGAAGGACATAAATGTTGTTGATCAGGAAGTTACGGATCCAACCCAATTAGTTTCATAATTTTTTGACTATCGGAGAATATCTGACAAATATTTTTCCACGATTGCACGGACTAATTCCTGTAATAAATTTAGATCTTAAGGAATTGTTTCGTAGCCAATCTTTTGGTTCCAGATCCTATGAATTTGGTATCAAAGCCTATCAAGTGGTATCAGAGCCTATCAGTGGGTGACCAAGATTTTAGTAGAGTGGCGTAGACGTATAGTGGACGAGGCGACTTGGATGCCTGAATCTGGACTTTATGGACCGCTATCTAGATCTAAAACCTTGAGGGCAAGGTGAACGGAAGTGTGGTGGAGTGATATGACTCAGTCAAATTGGATCCACTCGCGACATTGGGTTCATAGGGATGAGCCTATTTATCTAATTTGATTTTTGCTTAAAGAAATAAAAGTTTTTTGCCGGGAGGCATTCGAATGCCAAGGACTACATTTGAACGAGCCATGAGAATGCCTATATGCGTTTAGAAAAATAGAGAACGTGATTTGCTCGTTCGAACGGCCACGGGCTTATCCGAATGCAATCGTTGGAACCCCTGCACTCGTTCGCACTAACAGAGAACAATATTTGCGCGTTCGAATGTGATCGGGCACGCGAACGCACCATGGTAAAAATTGTTGGTTTGTTAGTATTTTAATTTGGTTGTTTGGGTTACAAAGGTGAGCCTTTATAAATATGTGGAGGAAACTCTAATTGGAGTTTATCTGATAATTTGGAAAGGCATTGGTGCCCTTATCTCCCTCCTCTTGCTCTAACTAGTGGCGCCCTCTCCCACCTCCTTCCTTCCACCACCCAAGTCCTTGGTCGACTTTCTCTAACTCCTAATCCTCTTTACTGCAATAACTTCTCCTCCTTCACTCTGAAGAAATTATCCCAGCACCTATCCATTGAAAGGTTAATAAGCTAGGGTTCATCCAACCTTTGGTCACTGTTCGGTCGATATCTTAAGATCTATCCATCCAAACCCTGCAATCTTAAATTCGTTAGAAAGCTCCCTTCAAGTGTTACGACATATCCAAAATTCAACAAGATCCAACAAGTAGATACTCCTCCCTTTTGAAAGTCACATCCTCAAACTGGTCCAAAACCATTACACATTGGATCAAGCCAATTCGTAACAGAAATAAAAGATGAATGATAAATTAAAATAATATATCTAAGAGAGGTTGTAGTCTAATCAATGGTAAATTGGTAATTACGTTAGTGCATGGTATAAGATATAATTTTGATTAATAGTATTTATATTATGGAATATGGCTATTATGATGTTCAATTATTATTCTAGAATAAGAGGTTGTATTCTAGTATAAGGATTTTTGTTATTCCTAAAGTGAACATAGGCTAAGGGTCTAGGATTGTACGACAGTTGAAAGAGTGAGGGGACAACCGATCTATGGTGGTGTGCGATGATGTCTAGAGCTGAGAGAACATGATGGAGATGGGGCAATCGAGATGAGATAAAGAAGAGATGAGTGACTAGGGTTAGAGATTAACTTCAATAATTGGATAAACATAAACGAGTTGTTTTCCACATATATATAGAAGCTAACTTATCTTGGACTCGATTTAGAATTTGAACTTGAATTTGGATTGCAAATAAAAGACTTAACCAGTTAGTCCAAAAATAGTAGGTGATTGAGTTAACCCTATTCTATCAAAATAGTACATGAATAAAAAGCGAGTGAGTAAACCAACATAAGTTGGCTTAACATAGCGAGTCCAATGTCCTTCGAGGTGTTACGATCAAGCCTGAATAATATCATTTCGTTCCCTTTTTAGCCTAGGATTGTTAAACTACATTTTTGCATGTTGTTAGGTATGTATTGTTTGATGATAATCGTTGGCCATTTGAAATTAAGGTGTGATATATGTCGTCATGGTGTGGCATTTCCTTAAGACTGTCGGTGATGATTTCCGAACTTGTGGTGTCTAGAAGGTAGCGTAATCAGCATCACATCTTGCTTTTGCTTGCAAGCGTTCTTGTTTTCTCCTTCTTCAGTGAATCATTCTTTTATTTTTATCATAAACAGGGATTCATTCTTTTTCAGCTTACTACTCTATTTATGGCTTTCATTCCCGCTCCTTATATAGATTCAATTTGTGTGTTGTGCGTATGTTTTTTTTTTTGTTATTTAATGACAAATTTGTGTTAGTCTTGTGGCGCTGAGTATTTGATACACTTAGTTAGGATTTTATCTAATTAGCTAAATCCAGCTCTGCGGAGTTTCGAAAAAATATTTGTAAAATATTCGACACATATACAAATCAAACTAGGTGGATAAGGTCGAAAACCTCTAGATTTACAACTTTGATATTCATGACTTCTCCAGATTCGGAATATATCAATGACAAAACGAAAGCTTAATCCAAAAGGTATTCGTAGAAGAGAAAGAATACTGGTTTATTTGGTTTGTTAGGGTTTCATATTGTTTTAGGACTTGTTGGTTAGCCTCTATAAATATGTGGATGGCACCAAAATTTACATTGCTATTGGATTCTTGATTTCTTGCCTCCTATCTTCTCTCTAGACTCCTCCCTCCTCCCTCTTCACCATCCTTCCACCTCTATCGTTGGCAAGGTTTCTCTTCGCTTCTAATCTCCCTTGATTGTCGAGCCACCCCTCTTCTTTGGAATCTTGATCACTTCGTTCCCTTCGTCTACTTCCCTTCATCATTTCAACAATCCATCCTCATCTCCGTACCCATCCATAACCCTAACATCCACTTCACCCGTCACCACCACCATCACCTACGTTATTTCGTATTTTTGTCCCTGCTACAACTCGAATAAGGGCGTAAATACAAAAGTTGTAGATTAGGAAGATACAAATCCAACCCAATTGGTTTCGTAATTTTTTAACAACCGAAAAATATCTGACAAATATTTTCCCATGGTTGCGCGGACTACTTCCTACAATAAATTCAGATATTAAGGAATTGTTTTGTAGCCGATCTTTTGGTTCTAAATCCCATCAATTTGGTATCCGAGTTTTAACAAATTTGTATCAGAGCCTATCAATTGGTATCAGAGCTTATCAATTGGTATCAGAGCCTATCAATTCGTATCAGAGCAGGCGACCCTCAGACCTCCATTAATGGTTGAAACAAGGAAGATGACATCAACAAGGAGACCTATGAAGAGCACACCGACAAGAGAGGACTCAATGCACGATGATCCTAACCATGAGGTCGATTCCCTTGGAGCGACCATGATAGGACCAAGTCAACCAACGTCTATGGATTCGAATAAAGATGAACTAAGGGGCATGTTCCAAACATTGTTGCATAGAGTTGACAACATACAAAAGGATCACAATGAATTCAAGGAATATGTTGTGAATTGATTGGGTTCGTCATCTCCTCGACGACGAATGGAGTTTCAAGAAGGATCAGCGGTGGGACCCCATCAAACCGATACCCCACAGGTCTAGGTGTGTCATATGAGTGTCAATGATCCCCTCCTATCTATGCCTTCACATCATCCCCCACCTCCATTACAAAACCCAAGACTGACGGTGGTGGAACCCAAGAGGCGTGAGGCATCGGTGCGCTTCATCGATGAGGAGGATTGGCACTATGAGAATGAGCTTGAACCCTATGGAGATGGTGATAGGCGTGCTCGAGGATTTAGAGAAGGTGATCAACATGCATAAAGGTTTAGATCTGAACTAAGGATCTTTCGCGAACCTGACAATGCTATTTGGGGGAGAACCGCACATTTGGACTTTCCAAAATTCTAAGGCAGTCATCCAACGGATTGGGTATTTCAAGTTGAAAAATATTTTGATTGTCAAGGTACAGCAGAAGATGCAAAAGTCCAGATGGTAAGCTTTCACCTCCAAGGAACAACATTGCATTGGTATAGATCGATTATTCATAGTGGTGGATTTACCGGATGAGCTGATTTTTATAAGAGGATTACATGTAGATTTGGGGCAGCGGTATATGAAGATTTTACTGCCACATTAAGCAAGATGGTTAAAAGGACTACCGTACTGGAGTACAAAGCTGAGTTTGAAAAAGTTAGTAGTCATGAGCCACTGTGGCTTGAACGTACATTAATGAGTACATTTATTTAAGGGCTGCGAGAGGAGATACAAGCGAATGTGAAAAAATCCCTAAACACATGTATGAATCTAAACACTAGGCAATGATATCGCCCGTTTGCTTAAGTAAAAGTCCGAAGAAATATTAAGAACGAAAGCAGAGATGAACGCCAAGATTTTAACGTGGAAAAACCCAAAACGGGAAAAAAAAACCACGGATCCAAACTCAGATCAAAACCAATCACTATGATAGTAGCAGTTACAAGACTGACTCACAAAACAACCCGTCGATCCAAACGACTTTGTTCCTCTGAGTCTTACGCTAGAACCCATGATTCACTGCTTCTTGTGATTGAAGTCCAATCTCAGTAGCCCTCGAGATTGATCTTTTGTCTAGATAGCCCTTAAGACGAAAGATAAATTCTTGTAGATGAGCGGAACCTTGTTAGTTGAAGATCCGATGTAGCCTCAAGAAATCTCCTTCAATAATCTTCTTCAACCACCCTAGAGATAAGGTTTCATAATCCTTATATATGATATTCAAGATAGAGCCAAATCCGAGTCTTATCCGTACTCATGATCTTCAAGATAGAGCCAAATCCGAGTCTTATTCGTACTCATGATCTTCAAGATAGAGCCAAATCCGAGTCTTATCCGTACTCACGAAAGTCCAAGATTTTCAAACTTCGTTGGTATGACTTGATCTCATCAACTTTGCTTCAATAATTTTGCAATTCTTCAAACCAGAGATTTTCTAGACTTGTGTAAAGCTCATATATATGTAAAAAATACACTTAGAATATTTTGTACATAATTGCCAACAATTAAAAACCTAATAATCTCCCCCTTTGGCAATTTGTGACAAAACAACTAGATTACAAGATATTACAAAGAATTCAAAATGAGCATTCAACAAGTCTAGAAGATCTCACACTTCAATCCCTACAAATAATAAAAATATACCAATCCAAGATCAAGTGAAAATAACTTGAAATGAATAACAATCCAAACACAAGTTATCAAGCAAGCATAAGTTCAAAAGTACTTAAGCAAAGTTATAAACAAAGATATAAAGACTCTAATAAACTCCCCCTATGCCAACACTCCTCCTACACCAGTAAACTCCTAAAATTTAAACTCGCACCACACACTACACACTAGACACTCTCCCCCTTTTTGACACAAATGCCAAAGACTAGAAACTCGGAGGGAACTGACGATGAAGAATCGTCAACACGAAGTCGAGGTAAGTGACGAAAGCTACCTTGGTTTCTTGGTAACTGTAGCTTTTTTAGACATTCTAGAGAAGGAAAAAAGTCGCAAGATTCAACATATAACCAAAGCATACAAAAAATTCTAGACATTCTTATCACGTTCAATCGCACAAGAAACATCAAGGTATTAACTTTAACGTGATCAAAATTCGAAAACGCACGAAACCAATCAAGATTAAGAGACTTAATTGAATAAAAAATAAGAAAATTGATGAATGATCATACCTCGCAAAAAGTGAAGAAAATCTTGAAGTTTCGACCAAAAGACTTTAGATCCGGAGGAGAACTACCCTCTAAAAGGGTTTGAAGTGAAAATTTTGATAAAAAAGATGAAGATCTTGAAGATTTGATTTTTTTTTTAAATCAGTAAAAAACACAATAAATCTTTTTGGAGATGCACTTCTAAAAAATTCAAAATAGATTCAAGACATAGAATATGACAATCAAATGAAATAAGTCATACACAGATCAATCAAATCATCAAGAGCATATTATAATCAATTCTAATGTATTACTCAAAATTAAATTAATCTTGATTGATCATAACAATAAGTATATGCAAGTTGAGCATAGATAACATGAACATATCTTCTTAAACAAACTTTTCTATTTAACCAATGATGCAACACAGTAGTCAAACAGACTTAGTATAGAAAATTTTGCACTTTTCGACTTATTCTCCATAACATGACAGGAATTTTTTCTGTATTTTTTTTTACTGAAATATATAGGTGCAATGATGGCTCTCATACATGAGTAGGTAGCCCTTTTCTTGTAGTACAAATCAAACAATGTGCAAGAAAAATTCACATATGTCATTTTTTTTTTGAATTTGCAAATAATGTACTGAGTCAAACTGGACTCTAAACAAGACGGCTTTCACACTAACTCATTGTAGCCCTTTTCATTGATCTTTTATGAACAAATTTTTGATGACTAAGCATGAGGTCAAACTGTGCAAATCAAGGTTAATAGTGAGCTATTTAAAAAAATAATTCATGATATCATGCTCACTCAAGAATACATATATGTTATGAGTGCATTAAAATTAGTTTCATTATAATAGAAGTCGTGGGAGTCACAAAATCAAAATTGATACAATATACTACAAGATGACAAAATTGACTATAATAACTCATAATCAAGAGAAAAATCATATTTTTGTCAAGAGTATATTATTGAATCTAGGAGTGCATCAATTTTTTTTTTATGACAAAAACTCTCGACAAATCTGAAACTTAAAACCAAAGAAAATTTCAGAGTAAAAGAAAACCTAAATCAAACGAAACGAAAGAAACTCGCAAACTAAAAAAAACACAAATCCCAATAAAATCAGTCCAAAGCACAAATCCCTAAAGAAGTAGAAAGATACTCAAATCTCTGTAAATCCAAAGGTTTTGTAAACAAATCTCCCAACTGTTTCTCTATCTCAACATGTTCCAGTGCTATTATTTTGTCTTCAACTAACTCGTGTATAAAATGATGTCGGATATCAATATGTTTTGTACGTGAGTGTTGAACAGGATTTTTCGATATATTAATAGCACTCATGTTGTCACAATAAAGCACCATAGTATCTTGTTTAATGTCGTAATCTTTGATCATCTGTTTCATCCATAGTAACTGAAAGCAACAACTCCCTGCCGCAATGTACTCGGTCTCTGTAGTAGATAAAGATATCGAGTTTTGTTTCTTACTGTGCTAAGCAACCAAATTGTTTCCAACATAAAAGCATCCACCTGAAGTACCTTTTCTATCATCACATGAACCTGCCCAATTAGAATCCATGTATCCCGAGTCATAAGTAAACCAGATACCTAAATCAACTGTGCCACTGACATATTTTATGATATATTTCACAGCAAATAAATGTGTCTCCTTAGGTTCAGACTGAAACCTAGCACACACACCGACACTAAATGCAATTCTGGTCTACTAGTAGTTAAGTACAAAAGACTATCAATCATACTCCTATATAGTGTCTGATCAACACTTTTTCCTAAAGTGTCTTTTCCTAGTTTGGTAGTTGTACTCATAGGAGTTCTAGCCTGTTTTGCATTGTTACATTTCAGATTATGTGAAGTTCTAACAACATAGCAATTATCAGATGTTCTAGATCCAAAACATATAACATTACCATCATGATCTAGAATAGTACAATCATTTTTGGAGAATTTTACCTCATAACCTTCATCACAAAATTGACTGATGTTTAGTAGATTTGCTTTCAAGCCCTTAACATAAAGAACATTTTTAAGAATAGGAATATCTGGAGTACTTACCTTTCATTTACCTATTACTTTGGATGAGTTACCATCTCCAAATGTCACAACTCCCCCTTTATGTTCTTCGAGATTAGAAAATAAGAATTTGTCGCGTGACATATGTCTTGAACAGCCACTATCTAAATACCACAAGTCAGAATTTAAAGCTTTCAAGGCAGTATGTACAACATAACATTTCAAATCACTTTTCTTGACCCATATGGCCTTTGTTTTCATCCCATAAATGAAAGCACTTCTAGGTTTTTGCAAAAATTTACAATGAGGTCGAATATGCCCTAGAATGCCGCAATGATAGCATGTCGAAACAAACCCTTTTCTACTCACCTTTTGTCAAGAAGTGTGACTAAAGTTTACCTTTGGTGCCGTTGAAGATTCACCAGTTTGTAAATTCAACTTCAGTTTAGAAGCATTCATCCAGGATTGCTTTGTAAATGTGGTTGATGACTTTATGTATTCTTCCTATTCTATACTTGCAGAAACGAAGACAGTTTTGTTATTATTTGAATTACCAGTGTATCCAACACTATACCTGTCTTTTCTAGAGATCTGAGCTTTTAGAATATCGTCAAGTTTGTTCTTCCCGTTTAGAAATGTAACTTCCTTATGCAATCGCTCTAGTTCAATTTTATTAGCCTTCATTTTATTTTTCGCATTGTCAAGTTGTTCAGGAAGGTCTTTGACACGTTCAAGTTCCAATTTATACTTCTCCTCAAATTTAATTCTTTCTGGCTCAATTACCTTGAGTCGTTGAAGTAGTCTAAGATTGCTTTTCTTGAGTTTAAATGACTCCAGGTATAAGTCATTATATGCCTTTTGAATTTCAGATTCATCTTCCTCAGTTGGTAACATATGAAGATCATCTGTACTATCAGTATCAACAATAGAGTCAGTATTAAGTAGAGAAGAGGCAAAGGCTACAAAGTTTTTTTCATCTTTTTCAGAATCATCATCAGATTGATCTGAGTCATCCCAAGTAACTTTCATAGCTTTACCCTTCCTCTTTAGACGATTACGGCATTCTTGTGCGATGTGTCCAAAATCAGAACATTCAAAACATCAAATTTTATTCTCAGAATTCTTATTTTTCTGTTTGACATTGTTGTTGCTTACACCTGTATTCGAACTCATAGAATTCTTCTTTTTCACAAAGGCTTTGCTTTTCTCAAGTTTTTCAATATTCAACTTGTTTGACTTTCGAAAGAATTTATTGAACTTTTTGACAAACATAGCCAACATCTCAACATCTAAATCACCTTCATCATCAGACTCCTCTAAATTTTGTTCAACTGTGGATAGGGCTATCCATTTGGACTTCCTTGGTTTTGAAAGACTGAACTCAAATTTTGTAGATTTCCTACCAATTGTTCAACTTTCATAGAATTGATATCCTTACTTTCCTCAATAGCTGTAACTTTTGCCTGAAACCTTTCTGGAAGAGACCTAAGGATCTTACGGACAATTCTGTTTTCAGGAATTTTCTCTCCTAGGTTGAAACTGGAGTTGACTATATCACTCAGCTTTGCAGAGAACTCATCAATGTCTCATTCTCCTCCATACGTAGAGTTTCAAAACTAGTAGTCAATCTCTAAAGTTTCGAAAGTTTTACAGCCATTGTTCCTTCATGAGTTGTTTCTAATATCGTCCAGGCTTCTTTTGCTATCTCACAAGTAGAAATTCTTCTAAATTCTTCCGAGGAAACACAACTAAAAATTGCATTTATTGCTTTGCTATTCCAGCCAACTTTTTCATAATCTGTCTTATCCCATGACTCAATCGATTTCTCAATAAACTCATCATTCACCTTGTACATTAGTGGACTCCAACCATTCACAATGGCCATCCATACTCGCTCATCTATAAACTTCAAATAAGCTCTCATCCTAGCTTTCCAATATCCATAATTTGATCCATCTAGAATAAGAGGTCTAATAGATGATGGTCCATCTCTATGAAAATCCATGCCTATATGATCTCTCTCAAAGGGTGAGAGAACCTGCTCTGATACCAATTGAAAAAACCCCTAGACACATGTATATATCTAAACACTAGGCAATGATATCGCTCGTTCGCTTAAGTAAAAGTCCGAAGAAATATTAAGAACGAAAGCAGAGATGAACGCCAAGATTTTAATGTGGAAAAACCCAAAACGGAAAAAAAAAACCACGGATCCAAACTCGAATCAAAACCAATCACTATAATAGTAGCAATTACAAGACTGACTCACAAAACAACCCGTCGATCCAAACGACTTTGTTCCTCTCAGTCTTGATCGCTAGAACCCACGATTCACTAGTTCTTGTGATTGAAGTCCAATCTCAGTAGCCCTCGATATTGATTTTTCGTCTAGATAGCCCTTAAGACGAAAGATAAATTCTTGTAGATGAGCGGAACTTTGTTAGTTGAAGAACCGATGTAGCCTCAAGAAATCTCCTTCAATAATCTTCTTCAACAACCCTAAAGATAGGGTTTCATAATCCTTATATATGATATTCAAGATAGAGCCAAATCCGAGTCTTATCCGTACTCATGATCTTCAAGATAGAGTCAAATCCGAGTCTTATCCGTACTCATGATCTTCAAGATAGAGTCAAATCCGAGTCTTATCCGTACTCACGAAAGTCCAAGATTTTCAAACTTCGTTGGTATGACTTGATCTCATTAACTTTGCTTCAATAATTTTGCGATTTTTCAAACCAGAGATTTTCTAGACTTATGTAAAGCTCATATACATGTAAAAAATACACTTAGAATATTTTGTACATAATTGCTAACAATTAAAAACCTAACAGAATGTTCGTGCTCTATGTCCTACTACTCTTGATGAGACCTTTGAGAAGGCCGTGAGGATGGAACAAAAATATAGGGCTCTAAAGATGGCAGTGAAAACCAATTGGGGCACCCGAGATGGACGGTTTGCACCTAGAACGCCGGCTGCAAATTCTGCGGTTTCAAAAACAGTGACTGCGACTATTAGACCAAGACCACCTTTAAGACCTTCTTCTGATGTTAGAGGAGGCACTAGACCCCCCATTCGAACTCTCACACCTGCCTAGGTGGAGGAGCGAAGAGCGAAGGGCCTTTGCTTTCGATGTGATGAGCGTTTCACCCTCGGTCATCGGTGTTCTAAATCGATCGGAAGTGTGATGCTTATCGATGGTCCTGAGGAGGATGATGAGACTGATGATGATGGAGAGTGTCCAAAGGAGACCCATGAGGAGACCGTTGAGGAGGGGGTTGAGGAAGATATCCAAGTTAAAATATCGATGCATGCATATTCGGATACTTTTGCGCCGAGGACGTTACGAGTAGATGGACTCGTTAGAAAGCATTGTGTGCACATCCTCATTGATTCGAGGAGTACACGCAACTTTCTAGATGAGAGGTTAGTGAGGAGATTGAGTTTGGATGCCAAACCGACTATGAGGTTTGACGTTGCTATTGGAGACGGCACGAAGCTTAGGGCGGAGAGCTTGTGTCGTTGAGTCGGTATACGGGTGCAAGGACACGACATCATTGTGGACTTGTATCCGTTGGCGCTACGAGGAGCGGACATTGTCCTTAGTGCTCAGTGGTTACAAAATTTGGGACCTGTCACATTTGATTTCCGAAGCATGTGGATGAAATATAAACAAGGAAACAAAGATGTGCGGCTTGATGGTGTACGGACTTCACCGATTCCTGCAATGCAGCCTATGGTGGAGCTACTTGATGCGTATGATTTGGCCTATCTTCTTCAGTTAGGACTAGCAAGAGATGAGCCTCAAACGAGTTCAGGTACTACAATTGAATTATCCAATTTATTAGATAACTTTTTTGGACTGTTTGAGGAGTCACAGGAGTTGCCACTGAGGAGAGCGGCGGACCATCGCATAGAGATTGTACTTTGGGCTGCACTAGCGAACGTGAGGCCATATCGGTATCCATATATGCAAAAAGAGGTTATCTCAAAGATGGTAGCCAAGATATTGAAGTAAGGCCTTATACAACCAAGTCATAGCTCATACTCATCCCCGGTGCTTTTGGTGCGACAAAAGGATGGGACATGGCGTTTTTACTATCAAGGACCGATATCCTATATTGATTATCGAGAAGTTGCTATATGAGCTTGTAGGGGCGACTATATTTAGTAAGCTTGATTTGAAGGCCGAGTATCATCAAATTAGAGTTCACCCGACAGATATGCATAAAACTGCATTTCGAACTCCGGACAGGCATTACAAGTTTCGAGTGATGCTTTTTGGTCTCACCAATGCTCCAGCTACCTTCTAAGGCCTCATGGTTTGTTCGTGTTTTAACTTAGTTGTTGGTTTGTTAGGATTTGTTAGAATTGTTTAATTTAATTGATGAGTCCTTAGGGTGAGCCTCTATATATATGTGGAGGAAACCTAATTGGAGTAGGATGATGATGTTATTGGAATTGGCTTTAGCCTTATCTCTTTCTCTACTTAACTCTAGTCGTTGGCGCCTCTCCCACCTCTCTTCTTCTATCGTCCAAGTCTTTGGTCGGCCTTTTCCAGCCTCTAACCACCCTCTTCCACAATAACTTCTCCCCCTTCACACCAAGAACTAAACCTAGCATCCATCTAACCATTAAAGGGCTATCAAGCTAGGATCTAATTGACCTACGACCACTATTCAGTCGATATCTTGAGATCTAACCGTCCAAATCTTATGATATTAGATTCTTTGGAAAGCTCTCTTCACAGGCAACAACATATCCAAAATTTGAGGAGAATCTGTTAGTTAGATTGTTCATAGATTCCCTAGGAAGTTACATGCTACATTAACTCCAGAACCGTTGCAGATCAGATTAAGCCGGTTCGTAACAACTAGTATCAGAGCCAACAATCCTTGGACCGTCATGGCTACCACAAGATCGAAGGTAGCAAAGCAAATGAGCGAGCAAGGTATGGAGACAGACCACACGACTCTATCAAGATCTTCATTTCGACAGAGCTCACGAGGACGGATGAATGGCTCTTCTAATCTCTCCCAAACCCTAGCTCTCATGGCACAAATGTTGTTGGAGATCAAGGTGATCCTTGTGGACACAAACCAAAGTTGTCCAAGGCGTACACTCATACCAACCGTGGGGAAGGTAATCAAGGCAGCACACTAATAGGAGCAAGCGCAGCCATCGAACTAGATCAAGCCATGGCAACGTGGGTTGAACCTGCACCAAGGGCACCTCCACAACATGATGAAGGACCACTGAGGTATATATCACCATCAAAAGAAACCTTGCTGCCCACGCCGACAGCTAGGAATCCCAAAGCGATCGTCAACCATCACCAATTGCCACCCGAGCTATTGATTGAGATCATTGAAGCTTTGAAAAATATCGAGGATTTGATACCTCGACGGCCTAATCCTTTGGTCATGGGTGCCCATCAAGTTTCTTATCGATCTAAAGGACAACCTCCTTAGCCCATAAGCAATGTGCCAAGGCCTAAACAGATTAGCCCTTGCACGACGCCTAGACTAGACTCGAGCATACATTGGATTGTGGGTGAGTTAAATTAGCCTTGGACTAATTGGTCGAGCACAAATCAACGCGCTGTATTGTGTTACACTTGACCGAGCCATGGCTTCCTCCACAAGTCTTGCGCTCTTGGACTCGGCTCGGATGTTGATGGGAACGATTCAACAAATTTGGAAGGTTTGGAAACCACCATAGACACCTTAAGGATAAGGTGATCGGAAGCGTGGTGGATTGATGCGAATCGGATCAAATCGGATTACATCAAAGGGAGATTGGGCTTAATGGATTAAGTCTAATTATTTTATTTGGTTATTTGGTTTAGTTAGGATTTTATTAATTAGCTAAATCTAACTCTGCACAGTTTCGGGAAAATATTCGCAGAATATTCTACACATATCCAAATAATATCAAACCATTGGATAAGATCACTAACCTCCAGATCTACAACTTTGATGTTCATGACTTCTCCATATTCAAAATCTACCTATGACGAAACGAAAGTTTAATTCGAGAAGATAAGCGACGAAACGAAGGGTTAATCTAAAAAAATAAGGACGGCTAGTTTAGTTAGTTTGTTCGGGTTTTAACTTAGTTGTTGGTTTGTTAGGATTTGTTAGAGTTATTTAATTTAGTTGATGAGTCTCTAAGGTAAGCCTCTATATATATGTGGAGGAAACCCTAATTAGAGTAAGATGATGATGTTATTGGAATTGGCTTTAGCCTTATCTCATTTTTTACTTAACTCTAGCCATTGGTGCCTCTCACACCTCCCTTCTTCCGCCGCCCAAATCTTTGGTTGGCCTCTTCCAGCCTCTAACCACCCTCTTTCACAACAACTTCTTTCCCTTTATACCAAGAACTAAACCTAACATCCATCTAGTCATTGGAGGGCTATCAAGTTAGGATTTAATTGACTTTCGACCACTATTCGGTCGATATCTTGAGATCTAACCGTCTAAATCTTGTGATATTGGATTCGTTAAAAAGTCTCTTCAAGGGCAACATCATAACCAAAATTCAGATTAGATTGTTCACAGATTCCTTTAAAAATTACGTACTATATCGACTCTAGTACCGTTGTGGATCGGATTAGTCCGGTTCGTAACAAAATAACAAAGATACACATAAAAATATATAAAAAAAATTTGTAATGTCATAACGTTGTGCGTGATTATTTATTTTAGTCATAAAATTTGCCATTATAAAAATATTAAAATAGATCATTCAAATTTTATTTTAATATTTTTTTTAGTTTTTTCTAATAAAATGCTCAAATCTTCCAATAATTTTTAAATATACAATACTAAATAGTTTAGCATTTTTATAAAATAAACATTTTGGTATTTTTATCTAAAGATAAAAGTTTGGACTATAGTGTTGCATATCCATTTTAGTATTAAATTTAAGGTAAAGTCTATTTGGATAAATAAAATATAAAAGATGGTTAGTTTGGTAAAACCCTCCTGTGGCGCTATCTGGATTATTCATAATCTCACTTTTTTACATTGGAGAAGAGTTGTATATCCCTACTTGTCTTCTTTAATGCTACATAAACAAAGAAATAAATGATAACTTTATTTCTTATAGTATTGAATGAACCACACTTTTACAGCCTAGAAATACAATAACGTACGTCTAGAAAAATAATTAAAAATGAAACGACTGTATGTTGGTCCCAGCTCCAGTACTTCGTCCGGGCAACAAGACGGGTAGCAAGAGAAATAAATACACAACTACAAATGGTAATTAGCACTTAACAGGGTAGCTCTCTATGCAGCCGGCCCAGGGATTGCAGCGGCCTTTGCTGTCACCACCGTTGACTGCAGGCACGTCCCGGAGCGCCCGCCACACGGCGCTGTTGCACTTGAATCCGGATCCGAACCCAATCTGCCAAACCCGGTCTCCCCGTCCCACTCTTCCCTTTGCCTCGGCATATGCGAGCTCATACCATAGCGAGCTGCTGCTAGTGTTCCCAAACCTGTGTAGGACGCTCTTAGACGGTTCCATGTCCTTGTCTCCGAGCCCCAGGTTCCGCTGGACCTCCTCCAGCACCGCCCTTCCACCGGCGTGCACGCAGAAGTGTTCAAATGCTCGCCGGAAATCTGGGATGTAAGGCCTGACGGACTTCTTCCTCAGCACACGCTTGAGAAACAGAGTCTTGAGGAATTTAAGCTGCTCACCCAGAGGTAGTACCAGTGGCCCCAGGGTGGTAATGTTGGTCTTGAGTGCATTCCCGGCAACTGCCATCAGCTCCCTCGCAAGAGAAACACCGATCGCCCCATTGTCGTCTTCCCGTTGGTACACACACCCATAGCATGAGTCATCGGCACCCTTGTGCGTCCGCACCGCGTGGACTAGTCTATACTTGGCTCGTCCTGCGTCTGCCCGCCGGTTGGACAGGAGGACCGCGGCTCCGCCCATGCGGAAGATGCAATTTGATAGCAGCATGGATCTATCGTTTCCAAAGTACCAATTCAACGTGATATTTTCTGTGCTCAGTACTAGAGCATACGAGTTCGAATTCGCCTGGAGCAGGTCCTTGGCTAGATCGATTGCAATAAGGCCGGCGCTACAACCCATGCCACCAAGGTTGAAGGTCTTCACGTCCTCCCGCATCTTGTAGTGATTAACGATCATGGACGAGAGCGACGGCGTCGGGTTGAATAGGCTGCAGTTAACCACCAGAATGCCGATATCACGGCTCGGGTCGATTGCCGTCGACTCAAACAGTGCGTCCAGACAGCCGAACATGACGGACTCCGCCTCTTTGCGTGCCTCTGACATGCAGAGCTGTGGAGGCCGGGCCTGCACACCAGGTGGGAGGTATGTCTCATCTCCGAGCCCGGACCGTGTAGTTATCTTGGTCTGGAAGTTGAGGGACTCCTTGTTGAAAACCCCAGTGCTCTCAGTCATCTCCAAGAACCCCTGGTTGGAGATCTTATGCTCATCCTCCGGCTTGTAGCACGCAAACTCGACAAGGTAGACCGGGCGTGGCCGCTTGAAGTAGTAGATTGTAAAGAGAAGTACCATGACAAAACAGGAGACCAAGCCGGTGACGAGATCGACGGAGAAACGGGATGGCATGGTTAGTATCAGCTCCAAGCGGAGTACATATGTGGCAGCAAAGAGTATGAGAGGTAGCACCATATAGGCTGTTGGGGTGCTTGTGTAACCCAAGCCGAGTTTCACATACTTGAGATTCACCGACTGTACAAAGTCCGGCAGACGGCGGCGAATTTTTATAACAATAGACGAGTCTTTGAATGCCATCTCGGCAGTGAGACGCTCACGCTCCATCACAGATGGCTCCGTCATCTCCATGTAACTAAGATGATGATAATGAAGAAAATGGAGCTACGATGGATTAAAACTTATAAGAAAGAAAGTGCTTTAAAGAAGATGAGCACAAGAGGTATCTATAGACTACAGGTGGCAAGTGGTACAAGAAACTGTGTGAACGCAAAGACGGTCGGCATCCGCAACTGCAGGAATTTCCTGCAGTGGGGTACTTTGTCAGATCTTGATAGGCTAACAATCTCTGGAAGTAGAGAAATTAAAGGAAAGTTAGATTGCCAAGTATCGTGCTATAGGAAATTCCTACAACCAGGCCTGCAGAAGATCGTGTTACCATGTGGGAATGTGTTTGTGTGGCGTAGAGAGCGAGAGAACATAGTTGATTGGTCAATAGGTAGCTGGGCTGAAAGAGAGCTGTATGCTATGATAGGTGGGGCAGGTCGCCTATTAATGTGAGTAGTTCCGGAGGAAGGGAGGAATCGCTCAACCACCAGCGGACAGGGGAATTAAATAAGTGCCAACGATTTTAGACACATACAGTTAACTGCCTGTCTGTTCCGTAGATGATTTGCTGTTGGCGCTAGAGCAATTTAACTTTGGTCTTATGCCGGTCCATCGGAGCAGTCTCGTTCACGCATTCCCACGTGGAAACATAGCTATCAGCCTTCCAGAACATCTCACTAGTAACTTATGGTCGATTCAACATCCAACAACCCACGTCAAACAGACGGGTAAACAGATAAATCAATCACTAAGCCGATTCGATTTGAGTACAAACAACCCGACCCTAACTGACTCCGTTGAAAATTAATTTCGAGTCCAAAATAATTTGATCTAATAGTTATAAATTACATAATAATAATAATAATAATAATAATAATAATAATAATAATAATAATATTATTATTATTATTATTATTATTATTATTATTATTATTATTATTATTATTATTACTCGAGCTCATTAAGTGGAGCTCATGTTAGCTAACTTCAACCTAAATTAACGTCTTAGGTTCCGCTCAATTGAATTCGAGATAAGCTCCAACTAAACTTAACCAGATCATTTATTTTGAAAGTTTTATGGTTCAATTTTATTATAAGATCGAAAATACAAATAACCTAGCTATTCAACTGGCAAACTGTGCAGCTCTTAGACAGATTTTTTTGCAAACCAAATTAGTTAGCTCATTTTCTAAAAATTATTTAATTGTTATGCTATTATTAATCCCAAGGGTTATTTAGTCCGAAAATTAAAATAATTATATTATTAAAACTAAAAATGAAATTAAGATATGATTTCGTATATGTCATGTGATTTGATGTCTATTAGTTAAAAATTGCTAAATAAAAGAAAAAATATATAATTTATAGCTTTTATAGATATTTTTTAGTTTTAAAGTTATTTAGAATTATATTTCTATACTTAAAATATTCCCAATTAAACCAGCAGTCTGACCAACTGACCCACTGTACTAGTTGAACTAGGTCAACATCAGCTTTTATTCTGATAAAACAAAATATTAGATTGCCTGAATCACGAGTCTTATATTACGTCGCAGCTAAAATCAAAATGCCTCTGGTCTCAAATTAAAATTTGAAGAATAATGGCTATTTTTATGTTATTCTGGATGGTCGTAAATTCTAAAAATCCTTGTTCTTCTCTCGTTAGTCAATTCTAGTAGCTGTTTTTAATTGAACACTTTAATGTTTTATCACTCTTATTCATATATTTTTCATCTCAAAAGAAAATCAAAGAAAAAGGACATTCATTAGTAGGTAATTAAAAGTATCACACTAATTCAAATCTAGGAGAAGAAGATATGAAATTATTACATAATTAGATGTTTTTATCATTGTTACTACCTCTATTAATGCACCGACTATTTACCAGGGCCTTGTCTCATGTAAAAGAAACCTCACCAAAATTACCTATATATAGATGGAAGGAGTCTTATAATTCTTTAATTTTAAAATAGTTTATTTGCATCGAAAATTCACTTGGTTTTTAATTTAGTGAGCCACGGTCTTTTTCGATTTTCTTTGCACTTGAGACTTTTTCCCATTTTCTTTCTAATTTTGTCATTTGTCATTTAGTATATTATTAAATATTGACGGAACACTATAAGATTGAATGAAATGGCCCCATACTCATCTTCTTCTTTATCACCATCTCTTACTTCATACACTGGTGTTAATTCATCTTCTTCTATCTTCTTCTTCTTTTCATACTTAAACTACAAACTTCCAATTTACCGTAGTTTTAGAAAAATAGTTAGAAGATAATCATTTGATATCCAAATATTATAAAATCAATTGGATAAAATCGATTAGATAAACTTGTATTAAAAAAATATTAATTAAGGGATAGAAGAAAAAGAAAGAAAGAAAAACAATGTGAAGAAGAATAAACAAAAATAGAAGAGAACGAAGTAGAAGAAAAAATATTTACAACTTTTATTGATTTTTAACAACTTCCGTTGTTTTTCTTGTACATTGTAGAATCTATATACTTCACTATCTCTCAAGATGGCAGCAAAAACAAGTTGGGGCAACCGAGATGGGTGGTTTGTGCCTAGAACGCCGGTTGAAAATTCTGCGGGTTCAAAGAAAGCGGCTATGAATACTAGATCATAACCATCTTTGAGACATTTTTCCGATATTAGAGGAGGCACAAGATCCCCCGTTTGATCTCTCACACCTGCCCAGGTGGAGGAGCGTAGAGAGAAGGGCGTTTGCTTTCGATGCGATGAATATTTTACCCCCGATCATCGGTATTCTAAACCGATCGAGAGTGTGATACTCATTGACGGTCTCGAGGAGGACGATGAGGGTGTTGGTGATGGAGAGTGTTCAGAGAAGGTCCATGAGGAGGCCGTTGAGGAGGGCGCGGAGGAAGATATCCAAGCTAAAATATCGATGCATGTATATTCAGGTACTTTTGCGCCGAGGACGTTACGGGTAGACGGACTCGTTAAAAAGCATTGTGTGCACATCCTTATCAGTTCAGGGAGTACACACAACTTTCTAAACGAGAGGTTAGTGAGGAGATTGGGTTTGGATACTGAACCGACCACAGAGTTTGACGTTGCTACTAGAAGCAGCACGAAGCTTAATGCGGAGAGCTTGTGTTGCCTAGTCGATATACGAGTGCAAGGACACGATATCATTGTGGACTTATATCCATTGGCACTGGATATTGTCCTAGGCACACAATGGTTACAAAGCTTGGGACTCGTCACTATTGATTTTCAGAGCATGTGGATGAAATTTAAGCAAGGAAACAAAGAGGCGCGGCTTGATGGCGTTCGTACTCCACCAATTCCAACGATGCAGCCGATGGTGTGGCTGCCATATGCGAGTGATTTGGCCTATCTTCTTCAGTTAGGACCAATAGGAGATGAGCCTCTAGATACTACCATTGAGTTGTTTAATTTATTAGACAAATTTGTTGGACGATTTGACGAACCAAAAGAGTTGTCACCAAGGAGAACGGCAGACCATCGCATAGAGATTGTGCCCAGGGCAGCACCAGCGAATGTGAGGCCATATCGGTATCCACATGTACAAAAGGAAGTTATCTCTAAGATGGTAGTCGAGATACTAGACCAAGGCCTCATTCAACCAAGTCATATCTCTTACTCATCGCCCGTGCTATTGGTGCGAAAGAAAGACGGGACATAGTATTTTTGTGTCAACTATCAGGCACTAAACGCTATTACCGTTAAGGATCGGTATCCCATTCCAGTTATAGAGGAGCTGTTGGACAAGCTTGCAGAGGCGACTATATTCAGCAAGCTTGACTTGAGGGCTGGGTATCATCAAATTAAAATTCACCTAGTGGATGTGCACAATACTGTATTTCGGACTCCAAACGGGCACTACGAGTTCCGGGTGATGCCTTTTGGTCTTACCAATGCTCCAACTACTTTTCAAGGCCTCATGAATGATATATTTCGGCCTCTATTGCAAAGGTATGTTTTGATATTCTTTGATGACATTTTGGTATATAGTAGGACTGAATAGGAGCATTGGCGGCATTTGGAGGATGTGCTGAATTTGTTAAAGTAAAACCAGCTGAAGATCAAAAAGTCCAAGTGCCTATAGGGAGTACCACAAGTGGAGTATTTAAACCACATCATCTCAGCGAAAGGTATAGCGGCGGATTCTTAAGAGGTAGCATGTATGACCACTTGACCTATTCCTACTCCCACCATAAGATTGCTAGGATTCTTGGGGCTGACCGGATATTATCGCCGCTTCATCGTCGAGTATGGCAAGATTGCTGCTCCTCTCACTTCTTTGTTGAAGGACTCTTTTAGATGGATGGATGAAGTCACTACAACCTTTGAAAAACTAAAAATATTAATGACGACGACACCTATTTTAGCACTACCAGACTTCACCATAGAGTTCATTGTAGAATGTAATGCGTCGGGAGTTGGCCTAAGAGTTGTACTAATATAAGGAGGATGTCCCGTTGCCTTTCTTAGCAAAGCTTTACTATAAAAATCTCAGCAATTATCGACTTACGAGAGAGAGATGTTGGCAATTCTGTATGTGGTGATAAAGTGGAGACCTTATTTGATCGATATGCGATTTATTATCCGAACCGATCAAAAGAGCCTTCCATACTTTATGAGACAGCGTATTCACACTCTGACACAGCAGAGATGGATCACAAAATTGCTGGGGTATTATTATAAAATTCAATACAAGAAAGGAACAAAAAATAGAGTGGCGGATGTACTATCACGCCAACCCAATACCGCCGAGCTTGCAGCCTAATTTTCTTCCACTTTTTCTTTTCATGATGAGCTGAAGTATGCATGTACATCTGACCCAGATGTTTTGAGATTGTTACAGGAGTTGATGGATGATCCGGAGCACCATCTAGAGTTGGAAAACCGAGGCAATTTGCTGTTGGACCGTGAATGCATTCGGGTGCCTGCAAATGATGGGTTGCGGCAGAAATTATTGGAGCACTTCTATCAAACTCCAGAGGCTGGTCATGCAGGTGTCTTGAAGACTTATAGGAGGATATCTCAGAGTTGCACGTGGCCAGGATTGAGGCGAGATGTGGGGAGTTTTGTTCGTGCTTGCAAAGTCTGTCAAAGGGCTAGCTAGATTACTTCAGCCTTTACCTATATCGGATCGTGTTTTGAAAGACATTTCTATGGATTTCATAGAGGGTCTTCTGCTAGTACATCAAAGCTAAGTCCACCTCCGTCCAATCTACAGATGCCACTGGATCATAAGCGCGTAATGTTGAAGCCGAGCGTCCATACACCATCTCAAATAAAGTCATGCCAATACTGCTATTGTAGGTAGTGTTGTAAGACCACTCTGCCCACAGTAAGAACTCCAACCATCATCTCGGCATCTCTCCAACAAAGCACCTCAAGTACTGCTTAATGCCATGATTGACCACCTTAGTTTGGCAGTCCATTTGTGGATGATAGGCCAAACTGAAGTTCAATCGAGTACTCTGCAATCTGAAAAATTCCATCTAAAAGTAGCTCATAAATACACAATCATGATTCGAGATAATCGTGCGTGGCTGATATATTTAGTTAGGATCTTTTCTTATTGCATTAGTTGTTTATTTTCAATAAAATAAAATTCCTATAAGTCGCGTTTGAACGCAGGTGGGGTCACGTTCAAATGCCCTTGCGAATGCTTGCATTAGGTTCGCAAATACAGAGGACGCAAAAAGTGCGTTCGAACACGGTTAGGCGGGTTCGAACACCGTGTTCGAATGCCTGCATCGTGTTCGCATATACAGAGAACGTCTTTTGTGCGTTCGAACGCAATCAGCGTGATTGCACTTAGATTAGGGTTACTTATTGTTATTAGGGCTTTTGGCTAGCTTCTATAAATGTGTGGATGGCAGCCAAATTCATAATGCTATTGGATTATTGATTCCTTCCACCTCTACCATTGGCAAGGTCTCTCCTAACTTCCAATATCCCTCGTCTATCGAGTCCTCCCTCTTTTTAGGGATCTCGACCACTTCTTCCCTTTTGTCTCCATCCCTTAATCACATCCACCATCCACCATCATCTCCATAATCATCCATAACCCTAACATCCACTCCACTCGTCACCACCACCATCACCCGCGTTAGTTCATATTTTTGTCCCAGTTGCAGTTTGACTCTGTGAAGGGCATAAATATGAAAATTATAGATCAGGAAGCTACGAAAAATTGCTCAGCTAGATAGGTCCAATCTAGCAGGTCTCCTCTAGAAAATTTTGGAAAATCAAGCTTGACGGTCCGAGCTTGGATCCCAAAATGTGGTCTGTCATCACGGGCGAAGTGATCTCGAGGTTGAGGCTGGTCTCTTGGGTCATAGGCCCACGGGTTCGGCTCAATCTGACGACGTGAGCCCACCGGTTCATTCCACCATTCATCCTCGGGCTCGTACTCGTGCTTAGGGTCTTGTTCATGGGTTCCAAATTGGTTTGCATGAGGTGGTCGAACTGGTTCGCAAAAATTTGGTCTGCCTCAAAAATTGTGCGCTTCATCTCCTTCATTCCAATAACCTAACCCTAGGGCTGAATTTGGAATTCGGCCTAGGGGTGCTGCCACAGGGTGCATAGGGGGTGACGGCGGCTGGGCTCGGTCGGGGATCACCGACAGTTGACCCCTGGCTGGTCCTCGCGGTAGTGGAATAGCGATGAGAGACGGTGGAGGGCCAAACTTGAGCTCGGGCTCGAGCTGCTGCAGTAGCGGTCCTAGTGTGTCGTCGACCAGTCCATCGACCCCCGGCGGCTGCGAGACCAGTGGCCCCACTACAATGGACTAGTGGCGGCAGAAAACTACGATGGAGCTACCCCGACGTAAGGGTAGCTTCCCGCGGCTGTGGTTGTCGGGTTTGGCCACCCGACAGTCGCCGGTGGTTGCGGCGGCCACCACTGGCCGACAGTCGGCCCTAGGAAGCTAGCCGTGGCCACCGGTGGCCGTGGGAGAGTCGGACCTGTGGCCACCAGTCGCGGATTTGCTGCAACACGAACCGCTGGGGCTGGCGGTCTTCCAGCCTGTGCCAGCGTGAAAGGCAGCTTGGGTTCGGGTGCAGGGACCTCGTGGAAGAGACCGGTCATGGCGGTAGGTGCCGTGAGCGTCTGGACAGCCGCTAGTGAGAAGCTAGGGTTTTCGGCCCTAGCTCCCACCGTGGGTGGGGAAGATAATCTCGCGGATGCTGTTGTAGGTGATTTTGGCGTGGCAACGGCATTTGGGAAGGTCTGCAGGGCCAGAGGAGTTCCCACCATGACCGAAGGAGGGGTTGAGGCCCCGATTTGGGCCGGCTCATCCCCTCCCTCACGGGTTGATAATGGTGTTGCGATTGGCTTTGTTCTATCGTGGCCAGCGGTGCTAGCAGCGCAGGTCAGTGGAGGGTGGCTAGTAAGGCCTCTGTCAAGGTCTGGATCGAGTCTTTGAGGGCGGTTTGGATCTCCTTCACGTTCTCTTTCAACTCGACCGAAAATGCTTTAAAAAAAACTTTTCCCACGCCGGTGGCTCATCGTCGACCATTGCTAGGATTGGAGGGGGTGCCAAGTCAATAGGATTGGAGGGGGTGCCAAATCAACTCCCATAGGAACGGAGATGAGATCGTGGTCCTCCATGGTCGATGCCTCCTTGTTGGCCTTGGAACGCATGTTAACCATCTTTCGAGGAACGTCGGCTTTGATACCAATTTTATGGACCAGATTTGGAATGATCTATCTGTAGGATGATTATGAAAATTTAGGTGGAGGTAGTCTCATGAGTTAGGGTTCTAATGGCTCTAGTTTCACCTAAATCGGAGGTCGGGATAAAAGAATAAAAATAAAATAGTGGAGATACGTCAAGGAGGGCAAAATGGTAATTTTATATGCTGTGGCGGTCGTCGTAGGGTGGTGGACAACCAACGGTGGTGGTGGACGGGTGTAGTAGGGTGGCTATTGGAGGTAAGAGGTGGCTAGGGTTTGGATGCTTGAAGGGGATCTACGGTTATGATCTACTCTTATGAAGATAAAGACAATCCAATGGTTAATATAAAAAGATAAGGACAAGAATAATAACTAGCTAAACTCAGATTTCTCTCAATTCAATGCTCCTTATCAAATCATGTCCACCCCTATTTATAGGAGTAAAATTTCCTAACAGATCGGATTCACATGCGGATTATCCGATTTATTTAAAATTCAAAAGAGAAAGATAAAGCTAAGTAACTAATTGAACTCGACTCGACTTGACTTGACTTAACCCGTGTGGTCGGATCGTAACAGAATCACACTTGGACTTTCCAAAATTCCAAGGCAGTGATCCAACGAATTGAGTGTTTCAAGTTGAACAATATTTTGATTGTCAAGGGACAACGAAGGATGCAAAGGTTCAGATGGCAAGCTTTCACCTCAAAGGAACGTTATTGCATTGGTATCAATCGGTTATTCGTGGTAGAGGATTTACCGATTGGGCTGACTTTTGTAGGAGGATTACACGCAGATTTGGGATAGCGGCATATGAATATTTTGTTGCCACATTAAGCAAGATGGTTTAGAGGACGACCGTATTGGAATACCAAGCTGAATTTTAAAGAGTTAGTAGTCGTTATGAGCCACCTTGGCCCAAACTGACATTGATGAGCATATTTATTTCAGGGCTGCAGGAGGAGATACAGGCGGATGTTTGTGCTCTATGTCCAACCACTCTTGAGGAGGCCTTTGAAAAGATCATGAGGATGGAGCAAAAACATAACTCTCAAGATGGCAGCAAAAACAAGTTGGGGCAACTGAGATGGACGGTTTGCTCCTAGAACGCCGGTTGAAAATTCTGTAGGTTCAAAAACAGCGGGTGCGAGCACTATACCATGACCACCTTTGAGACCTTCTTCCAATATTAGAGGAGGCACAAGACCCCGCGTTCGAACTCTCACACCTGCCCAGGTGGAGGAGCAAAGAGCGAAGGGTCTTTGATTTCGATTTGATGAGCATTTCACCTCCAGTCATTGGTGTTCCAAACCGATTAGGAGTGTGATGCTCATCGACGGTCTCGAGGAGGATGATAAGATTGTTGATGGTGGTGAGTGTCCAGCAGAGGTCCATGAGAAGGCTGTTGAGGAGGGTGCAGAGGAAGATATCCAAGCTGAAATATCGATGCATGCATATTTGGGTACTTCCGCACCGAGGACGTTACGGGTAGATGGACTCGTTAGAAAATATTGTGTGCACATCCTTATCGATTCTAGGAGTACACACAACTTTCTAGATGAGAGGTTAGTGAGGAGATTGGATTTGGATGCCGAACCGACCATGGAATTTGACGTTGCTATTGGAGACGACACGAAGCTTAAGGCGAAGAGATTGTGTTGTCGGGTCGGTATACGGGTGCAAGGACACGACATCATTGTGGACTTATATCTGTTGGCGCTATGAGGAGTGGACATTGTCCTTAGCACTCAGTGGTTACAAAGCTTGGGACCCGTCACTTCTGATTTTCGGAGCATGTGCATGAAATTTAAGCAAGGAAAGAAAGATGTATGATACAATTCGGACTTCACCGACGTCGTCTCGAGCATGGATTCACTTTAGGAGTGTTTTCATTTCATGTTTTAGTGTTTAATTTCTATTAAAATAAGTTTTCTGTAAGTCGCGTTCGAACGCGGTCGGGCGAGTTCGTACGCGGTCGGCGAAAATGATGTTTTTAGGGTTAATTTGAGTTGTTGGTTAGCCTATAAAAGGATGTGGAAGGCAACCAAAGTCATGATTGATTATTGAATATTGAGATTGAGTTTTTCCTTGCCTCCTTCGTCTTCTTCGCTCCCGTTCTCTCAATCCCCGGCGACGCCGCTTCTAACCTCCCTCGACTGGCCAATCACCCTAGTCCCTTAGGGGTGGCCCTCTCCTCTCCCTTCTTCCAATCTATCCAAAACTTGCCCTAACCCTTCCATCAACCATAACCCTTCCACCACCACTTTTTACCGGTGCCACCCCATTAACGCCGGTCCACTTTCAACCACCATTACCTAGGATCACGTGCCTCCATCCACGAATCCAAAACAGATCATCCTGACGTTTGTCCACTAAACGGACGATATCTCGAGATCCCGAACTCCGATTTGCCTGAAACTTGATTTGTTGGAAAGCTCTTTTACAGGGATACAACATATCAAATCACGTCAATCCGACAGCGGCATATTTGGGATCTTATTTCAAAGTTTCATGCGAGATCTAGTCCAGATCAGGAAATTGGAAGAGATCGAACCTTAGCCTAAGGGGAGATCGTATCAATTTGGTATCAGAGCTCCATAGCCTGAGGCATGATTGTATCAATGTATGGCTTGATGGCGTTCAATCTCCACCGGTTTCTGCGATGCAGTTGATGGTGGGGCTACCATGTGCGAGTGATTTGACCTATCTTCTTCAGTTAGGACTACCAGGAGACGAGCCTCAAATGAGTCCAGATACTACCGTCGATTTGTCTAATTTATTAGACAAATTTGTTAGACTGTTTGACAAACCAAAAGAGTTGCCACCAAGGAGAACGGCGGACCATCGCATAAAGATTGTGCCTGGGGTAACACCAGCGAATGTAAGGCCACATCGGTATCCACATGTACAAAAGGAAGTTATCTTAAAGATGGTAGTCGAGATGTTGGAGCAAGGCTTTATTCAACCAAGTCATAGCTTTTGCTCCTCGCCCGTGCTATTGGTGCGAAAAAAGGACGGGACATGACATTTTTGTGTCGACTATCAGGCACTAAACGCTATTACCGTCAAGGACCGGTATCCCATTCCGGTTATAGAGGAGCTTCTGAATGAGCTTCCAGGGGTGACTATATTCAGCAAACTTGACATGAGGGCCGGGTATCATCAAATTAGAGTTTACCCGGTAGATGTGCATAAGACTGCATTTCGGACTCCGAACGGGCATTACGAGTTCCAGGTGATGCCTTTTGGTCTCACCAATGCTCCAGCTGCTTTTCAAGGCCTCATGAATGATATATTTCGGCCTCTATTGCGAAGGTATGTTTTGGTATTCTTTGACAAAATTTTGGTATATAGCAGGACTGAATTGGAGCATTGGCAGCATTTGGAGAATGTGCTGAATTTGTTGAAACAAAACCAACTAAAGATCAAGAAGTCCAAGTGCCTATGGGGGATACCACAAGTGGAGTATTTAGGCCACATTATCTCAGCGGAAGGTGTAGCGGCGGATCCTCAAAAGGCATGCATGATTGCTTGGCCTTTTCCTACTACCACCACCGGATTGAGAGAATTTTTGGGATTGACCGGATATTATCGCCGCTTCATCGCTGGGTATGGAACGATTGTTGCTCCTCTCATTTCTTTGTTGAAGGACTCTTTTAGATAGACGGATGAAGCCACTACAGCCTTTGAAAAACTGAAAACAGCAATGACGACGGCGCCTGTTTTAGCACTACCGAACTTTACCAAAGAGTTCATTGTGCAATGTGATACGTCGGGAGTTGGCATAGGAGCTGTACTAATGCAAGGAGGACGTCCCATTGTCATTCTTAGCAAATCTTTATCACAAAAATCTTAGCAATTATCAACTTACGAGATAAAGATGTTGGTAATTTTGCATGCGGTGACAAAGTGGAGACCTTATTTGATTAATAGGCGATTCATTATCCGAACCGATCAAAAGAGCCTTCCATACTTTATGGGACAGCATATAGACACTCCGGCATAGCAGAGTTGGGTCACAAAGTTGCTGGGGTATAATTATGAAATTCAATACATGAAAGGAACGAAAAATAGAAAGGCGGATGCATTATCACGCCATCCCGACACCGCCGAGGTTGAAACCTATCCTTCTCCCACTTTTCCTTTTCTTGATGAGCTAAGGTATACATGTACATCTGACCCAGATGTTTTAAGATTGTTACAAGAGGTGATGGATGATCCGGAGTGCCATTCCGATTACGTTCGACACACTCAAAAAGTCCCTTCTCTGGATTTGCTAACGCGACATAGGCGTTCACAAGTCGTTCGAGTACGGGCATTCACAAATGCGAGTGTTCACAAGCGTTCACAAGAGGTTCACAAGCGTTCACAAGGTGTTCACAAAGGTTCATAAGCGTTCGAACGCAACTCCACTTGTGTTCGAATGCGGCCTATAAGAATTTTATTTTGATAAAAATAAATACCTAATGCAATAAGAAAAGATCCTAACTAAGTGTATCAGAAGTAGACAAAAGGAACGAAGTGGTCGAGATCCCAAAGAAGAGGGGTGCCTCGATAGTCGAGGGAGATTAGAAGTTAGAAGAAACCTTGCCAACTGTAGAGGTAGAAGGATGGTGAAAAGGGAGAAGGAAGAAGTCTAGAGAGAAGATAGGAGGCAAGAAATCAATAATTCAATAGCATTCATCATCATACTCCAATTAGAGTTTCCTCCACATATATATAGAGGCTCACCCTAGGGACTCATCAACTAAATTAAACAACTCTAATAAATTCTAACAAATCAACAACTAAGTTAAAACTCTAATAAACCAACTAAACCAATCTTCTGTATCTTCTCTAGTTAACTCTGGATTAAGCTTTTGTTGTGTCATAGATATATGCCGAATCTGGAGAAGTCATGAATACCAAAGTTGTAGATCTGGAGGTTAGTGACATTGTTCAACTAGCTTGATATTATTTGGATATGTGTAGAATATTCTGCGAATATTTTTTTAAAAGTGCGCAGAGTTGGATTTAGCTAATTAAATAAAATCCTAACCTACTAAGACTCTAACTAAACCAAATAACTAAATAAGATAATTAGACTCAATCCATTAAGCCCAATCTCTCTTTGATGTGATCCGATCTGACCCGGTTCGCATCATTTTATAACCCATCTCTGTTGTGCCAGACTGTGTATACGCTGTCCCATAAAATATGGAAGGCTCTTTTCATCGGTTCAGATAATGAATCGCCTATCGATCAAATAAGGCCTCTACTTTGTCACCGCATGCAGCGATTGCCATACCCGACATTGAAGCGACGATAATATCCGATCAACCTCAAGAATTCTCGCAATCTTGTGGTAGTAGTAGATATCGACCAAGCAGTCATGCATGCTACCTTTTGAGGATCTGCCGCTACACCTTCCGCTGAGATGATGTGGCCTAAATACTCTACTTGTGGTACTCCCCATAGGCACTTGGACTTCTTAATCTTCAACTGGTTTTGCTTTAATAAATTCAACACATCCTCCAAATGCCACCAATGCTCTAATTCAGTCCTATTATACACTAAAATATAGTCAAAGAATATCAAGACATACTTTCGCAGTAGAGGCCAAAAAATATTATTCATAAGGCCTTGAAAATTAGCTGGGGCATTGGTAAGACCAAAGGGCATCACTCGAAACTCGTAGTGCCTGTCCGGAGTTCGAAATGCAGTTATATGCACATCCACCGGGTGAAATCTAATTTGATGGTACTCGGCCCTCAAGTCAAGCCTACTAAATATAATCGCCCCGGCAAGCTCCTCTAGTAGCTCCTTATAACCGGAATGCATACCGATCCTTGACGATAATAGCGTTTAGTGTCCAATAGTCGACACAAAAACGTCATGTCCCATCCTTTTTTCGCACCAAAAGCACGGGCGATGAGTATGAGCTATAACTTGGTTAAATGAGGCCTTGCTCCAACATCTCGGCTACCATCTTGGAGATAACTTGTTTTTGCACATATGGATACCGATATGGCCTCACGTCCGCCAATGCAGCCCCGGGTTCAATCTCTATCCAGCAAATTTGTCTAATAAATTAGATAACTCGATGGTAGTATCTGGACTCATTTGAGGCTCATCTCCAGCTGGTCCTAACTAAAGAAGATAGGCCAAATCACTCGCACATGGCAGCCCCACTATCGGCTCCATCGGAGGAATCGACGGAGATCGAACGCTATCAAGCCGCACATCTTTGTTTCCTTGCTTAAATTCCATCCACATACTCCAGAAATCAAAAGTGACGGGTCCCAAGCTTTGTAACCATTGTGTGCCTAAGATAATGTTCGCTCCTTGCAGTGCCAACAGATACAAGTCCATAATGATGTCGTGTCCTTGCACCCGTATACCGACCCAATGACACAAGCTCTCCGCCTTAAGCTTCGGGCCGTCTCCAATAGCAACATCAAACCCCATGGTCGGTTCAGCATCCAAGCCCAATCTCCTCACTAACCTTTCATATAGAAAGTTGTGTATACTCCCCGAGTCGATGAGGATATGTACACAATGCTTTCTGACGAGTCCATCTACCCGCAATGTCCTTGGCACGGAAGTACCTGAATATGCATGCATCGATATTTCAGCTTGGATATCTTCCTCCGTGCCTTCCTCAACGGCCTCCTCATGGACCTCCTCTGAACACTCTCCATCATCAACAACCTCATCATCCTCCTCGAGATCGTCGATGAGCATCACACTCCCAATCGATTTGGAACACCGATGATCGGGGGTGAAACGTTCATCGCATCAAAAGCAAAAACCCTTGGCGCTTCGCTCCTCCACCTGGGCAAGCGTGAGAGTTCAAACGGGGGCTCTTGTGCCTCCTCTAATATTGGAAGATGGTCTTAAAGGTGGTCGTGGTCTAGTGCTCACAGTCGCTGTCTTTGAACCCGTAGAATTTTCAGCCGGCGTTCTAGGCGTAAACTGCCCATCTCGGTTGCCCCAACTTATTTTTGTTGCCTTCTTGAGGCACTAATCTTCGTCAAGGAGATGATGAAACCGATCGATTAATGACATATTCCTTTAATGCATTAGGATCATTCTACATTGCGTCAACTCTATACAACAATGTTTGGAGCATGCCCCTAAGTTCATCCGCCAAGCTCGTGTTCACACCCATGAACGTTGCTTGACTCGGTTCAACCATGGTCGCTCCAAGGGAATCGGCCTCACGGTTAAGGTTATCATGGATTGAGTCTTCCCTTTGTTGGTGTGCTCTCCATTGATCTCCTTATTGATGCATCTTTCTTGTTTCCACCATTAATGGAGGTTTAAGGTTCGCGTGGCTCTGATACCAATTGATAGGGTCTACGGTACTAAATTGATAGGCTCTGATACCAATGATAGGTTACAGAAACAAATTGATAAGCTCTGATACCAATGATAGGGTCTATGGTACGATTCCTTCAAGATCTGAATTTATTGTAGGAAGTAATCCACACAACCAAGAGAAAATATCCAGCAAATATTCCTCCTATAGTCAAAAAATTACAAAATTTAGTGGAATCAATCTGTAACTTCCTGATCTACGTTTTTTGTATTTATGCCCTTCTCAGATTCGAACTACAATAGGGACAAACTTATGATTTAGTGCAGATGATGGTGGTGGTGACGGGTGGAGTGAATGTTAGAGTTATGGATGATAATGGAGATGAGGGTGGATGGTAGATGTTGTTTAAGTGATGAAGACAAAGGGGAAGAAGTGGTCGATATCCCAAGGAAGAGGGAGGACTCGATAGACGAGGGAGATTAGAAGTTAGGAGAGACCTTGCCAACGGTAGAGGTGTTAGGTTGGTGAAAATGAAGGAAGGAGATAAGGGTAGAGAGAATAGAAAGAAGATAAGAGGTAAGAAATCAATAATCCAATAGCATAATGAATTTGGCTGCTATCCACACCTTTATAGAGACTAGCCATCAAGCCCTAATAACAATAATTAACCCTAATCCTAGTGGAATCCTGTCAATCGCGTTCGAACACACAAAAAACATTCTCTGTATGTGCGAACGCGATGCAGGCATTAAAACGCACTCGATCGCGTTCAAACGCACATTTTGCATTCTCTATTTTTGTGAACTTGATGCAAGCATTCACAAGAGCATTCGAACGTGACCTCTCCCGCGTTCGAACGTGACCTACATGAATTTTATTTTAATGAAAATAAATAACTAATGCAATAAGAAAAGACCCTAACTAAATGTATCAAACTCACATTGGAGATCTCAAAAAAATTTCATTTCTTCATTAATCCCGATTGAGTAAAAAGTTGGCCTATATATAGGCTTTATAAATGACAATAAGCAAATAACACCCTAAACAATTGCGAAAAAGCAAATATAACCTCTAAACACCATAAATAGCAAATATATAATAAAAATAATTGACTTACACTAATTTCTTGAAGGAGGAACTGCACTAATATATGCGCCTGTGTAGTATGCCATTGGTGTCCGCACATACTCCCCGATGGGAGAGAACTCGAGTATGTCCCTTGCAGCATTCAAGTTGCTCCAATCTCACAATTTCCTGACACCCCAAGTCACTTTAATTAAGCCAAATATCATCAGATTCAGGGATAGGTTTCACACCTCCACTCTCAAGCAAGGGTTTCACATCTAAGTTTTTCTAATGATAAGACTTATCCTTAGCGACTTCGAGCAGTGGACTAAGACTTTTCTCATACTTCTCTAGTCTGTCGAGCTCTTACCGTTCTTAGTCAAACCAAGTATTATCATGCTTAGGGATAGGTTTCACACCTTCACCCTCAAGCTAGGGTTTCACACCCAAATCTTCATGATGTCAAGGCTTGTCCATTTTCAAAAATGACACTGATCATGGGGATTGAGAGAAGAAGTTGATGGGGACGCAACAATGAAGGATATGGGTTGGCGGCTGCAAGTGAGCGACGATAGGCGACGGAGTTCAGAGAAGATGGCGTTAGCAATGGCGAAGAGCAAGGTTGGCAATGTCGGCGTCAATGGAGAGCGACACTGGTGATGACGGCATCAATGGAGAGCACTACTGGCGACGACAATGTCGTGAAGAAGTTGCTGGCTATGAGGAGTCTGGTGAAAGAAGGAATTGGGTTAGGATTAAGGTAGTTGATAAGGCTAAGGTGGGAATGGGGTTGGGGTTTGGGCTAATGGGTTAGATTGTGTTAGGTGCTAATAGATTTGGATAGGGTTGAGTTGGTAAGCGGAATTGGTTTGGGTTTAGATGGGTTTGAGTTTAATAGGTTGGAGAAAGTGAGAGAATTTTGGTATTTTGCGGAGAAACTAAAATTTGAAATTTTGGTAGATATGGTAAGGAAGAAAAGAAAGAGAATTTTAATATTTTGGGGGGGAAATTTTAAAATTCGAACTTTGAGATAGCCTTGAGTAGTTTTTGGATAGTTAGGATTTATTAAGAGGGTTAAGGAAAAAAATATTTGTTGAAATCTCAAGAAAAGGATAAGCGACTAGAATTTGAATTTCAAAAATTCAAAATATTTGAATTTCAAAATTTTGAAAATTCGAAATTCAAAAATTTGAAATACATGAAATTTGAAAATTCTCAAAACTTGAAAATTTGAAATTCTTTGAGATGATATAGTTTTTTTTGTCTCACCTATGGCAAAGAAGAAAGTTGATTTATGTGATGATGGACTATTGGATGATGCATGAACACTTCACGTTTGGTTGGATCTTACTTCACAATTTGTTACGATCCTTCCTCGGCTATAGGCTCTGATACCAGATTGATACGAACCCTCTTTTGGTGCTATGGCTCTGATTCAAGATTAATACGATCTTGCACGGAACTTTGAGATCAGATCCCGAAATATCCCGCCGTTGGATCGCTGTGAAATTTTGATATGTTGTAGGCCCGGAAAAGAGCTTTCCAACGGATCTAGTTTCAGGCGAATCGGAGATGGGGATCTCGAAATATCGTTCGTTTAGTGGACGAACGTCAGGATACTCTGTTTTGGATTCCGTGGATGAAGGCACGAAATCCTAGGTAATGGTGGATTGTGGAGGGCCGGTGTTGATGGGGTGGCACCGGTGTAAAAGTGATGGTGGAAGGGTTATGGATGATGAAAAGGTTAGGGATAGCGATGGATAAATTGGAAGAAGGGGGAGAAGAGGGCCACTCCTAAGGGACTAGGGTGATTGGCCTGTCGAGGGAGATTAGAAGCGGCGTTGCCGGGGAGATTGAGGGAACGAGAGCGAAGAAGATGAAGGAGGCAAGGCAAACTCAATTCTCAATAATCAATAATAATTTTGGTTGCCCTACACATACTTTTATAGGCTAACCAACAACTCAATCTTATCCTAAAACACAATCTTATCCTAAAACACAATCTTATCCTAAAACTCAATCTTATCCTAAAACTCAATCTTATCCTAAAACTCAATCCAAACTCGAGACGACGTCGGTGAAGTCCGAATCGTATCACAATTCCAAAATGAGAACTGATTCTTCTCATTCCTCTACAACGTGATCTTCTCATGCGATGATGATTTGACATTCGTGATGCAAGTGTCGAATGAAGGATAAGTGTAGAGCGACATAGAACTTGGAAGGCAGGCCATCTATACACGGTGGAATTGGTGATAAAGGTTGGGAAAGATGGGTAGCACGAGAAAATTAATGGGCGATAGAGACAGAAAATATGGTTTGGAGAAAAGTTGAATCCTAAAAAACCATTGCTCTAATACTAAAAATGATGTGAAACAAATTAATCGTTAAGATTTTAGGAACGATGATGGTCAAAGAAAGAGAAAAAGAATGGGGTTTTACACCTCCATTCTCAACTAGGGATTCACACCCAAAACTCACATTGGAGATCTCAAAAAGAATTTTGTTTCTTCATTAATCTCGATTGAGTAAAAAGTTGGCCTATATATAGGCCTTACAAATGACAATAAGCAAATAACACCCTAAACAATTGCAAAAAAGTAAATATAACTCTAAACACCATAAATAGTAAATGTATAATAAAAATAATTGACTTAGACTAATTTCCTGAAGTAGGAACTACACTAATACATGCGCTTGTGTAATACTGATACGATTAGGACTTCATCGATGTTGTCTCGAGCATGGATACACTTTAAGAGTGTCTTTGTTTCTAGTTTTATTGTTTAACTTCCAAGAAAATAAGTTTTCTGTAAGTCGCGTAGAACGCAGTTGGAGTGAGTTCGAACACGATTGTGAACGCGGTTGTGAACGAGGTTATGAGAGTGTGCATTGTGCGTTCGAACGCACTATAAACGCCTACATCGTGTTCAAAAATCTAGAGAAGTGGGAAACAGATGCGTTCGAATGCATACATTGCGTTCGCAAATCCAAAGAAGAGCCAACTCGGTGCGTTCGAACACAGTCGGGCGCGTTCGAATGCGGTCGGTGAAATTGTATTGTTTAGGGTTAATTTTGAGTTGTTTGGTTAGTCTCTAAAAGGGATGTGGATGGCAACCAGAGGTCATTATTGAAGAATTGAGTTTTGCCTTGCCTCCTTCTTCTTCGCTCTCAGTCTCTCAATCCCCAGCGACGCCGCTTCTAACCTCCCTCGATCGGCCAATCACCCTAGACCCTTAGGGGCGGCCCTCTCCTCCCTCTTCTTCCAATCTATCCAACACTTGCACTAACTCTTCCATTAACCATAACATTTCCATCACCACTTTTCACCGGTGCCACCCCACAAACACCGGTCCGCTTCCAACCACCATCACCTAGGATCTCGTGCCTCCATTTACGGATCTTAAACAGACCACCATAATGTTCGTTCACTAATCGAACGATATCTCAAGATCCCCACATCCGATTTGCCTAAAAATTAATTTGTTGGAAAGCTCTTGTTTGGGGCTACAACATATCCAAATTTCACGTCGATCCGACGACGACATCCTTTGAGATCTTATTTCAAAGTTTCATGCCAGATCTAGTCCAGATTAGAGAATTGGAAGAGATCGAACCTTAGCCTAAGGGGAGATCGTATCAATATGTCATTGATGTCCACATCAGAATGATTTATAATTCGATTTCCATGATAATACACTTTTATAGAGATCACTTTTTGTTATATTGATTTATTTAATATGAGATAATATGAATGATTTATGATTTTGATTTAGCATATATGGATTTTGAAATTTAGTACAAGAGACAAGAAATTTTTTTATTTTTCAAGACGGCTTATATATATTATTTTGATTCTTTTTCTGCTATTATGTGTATCACATGTTGATATTTGTTATTAAGCTTATTTTTACTAGAACGGGTTAGTTGTCATTAAACATATTGTTATTTTTCAAGACAGCTTACATATATTATTATGATTCTTTTTCTGCTATTATATGTATCAGATGTTAATATTTGTCATTAGACATATTCTTAGTAGAGTGGGTTACTTGCAGGAGATTAAAACCTGCTTAATGAGAACTCTAAAGGCTGAGTACTATTTTCGCTATGTCAATCTATTTTAAGATTTGATTATTATTTGGACTTTCATGTTTTTTTTTAATTTTATCCTAGAGATTTGCTGCCATCATGTTCCTGGATCAAAATGTGATAGGCTAACCTCCAAATATGTGGAAAAGCAGCCTCTTTCTTTGTTGTTTAATCAAAAAAAGTTGGACTCTTCTTCTTTCTCTTCTTCTTCCTCCAAGCTTCGGCGACCTAGATCTCCCTGAGATCTACCATTGACCATCTCCTCGATTGGCCGTACCCCTTGACCCTTTGGAGTAGCCCACCTTCCTCTCGGCTAAGGTTTGATCTATCCCATTTTCAGATCTGGGCAGGATTTGACATGAAACTTTGGAAAAAGATTTTGAAAGTTATAGCCGTCGGATCAATGTGAAATTTTGATAGGTTGTAGCTTGAAAAAGAGCTTTCCAACAAATCTAATTTTAGAAAAATTGGATGGCAGGATCTAGAGATATCATTAGATAAGTAGATGAACATCAGAGAGTATTCTATGGATCCATGGATGGAGGCACGAGATCCTAGGTGATAATGGATGGCGGTAGACCAGCAGTAATAGGGTGGCACCGGTGGGTAAGGTGGCGATGGAGGGAATATGGATGATGAAAGGGTTAGCGTAAGGGTAAATAGATTTGAAGAAGGGAGAGGAGTGGACCACCCCTAAGGGACTAGGGTGAGTAGCCGGTCGAGGGAGGCTAGAAGCAACAGAGCCATGGAATGAGGGAACAAGAGGGAAGAAGAAGAAGAAGAAGAAGATTATGGCAAAACTCAATTCATTCAATAATAATACCTTGGTTTGAGGATAACCAAACAATTTAAAAATTACAATTATTAACCCTAGAAATAGTGGATTTTCGTCGATCACGTTCGAACTGGGTCGAACGCATTCGAATGCACAAAAAGCATTCTCTGTCGATGCGAACCTGATGTAGGCGTCTATTTTTGCAGACCTAATGCAGGCATTTACAAGTGCATTCGAATGCACCCACTCGCGTTCAAACACAACTTATAGAAAACTTATTTTTCTCTGATCAAAACACTAAGAAAAGAATAAAAGACACCCTTAAAGTGTATCCATGCTCGAGACAACATCGGTGAAATCCGAATCGCATCAATCCACCACACTTCTGCAACCTTGTCCTTAAGATGTGAAATTGGGAAAGCGAACCATGATATTTGACTCAAGCTCCTAGGTAGACTCGTCAGTGAGCTTGCCTAGCCACTCGATCAATACTTCTATCTCCAATCTAGATCCTTGGCGTCTTCTTCTACAGCTTAAGATTCAAACTAGTTCAGCTAGGCTATCTTCCTCTATTGGTTCGGGTAAGGCCGATCCCACCACATGATTAGGCCTGATTTGGGCCTTTAATGCTGACACATGGAAAACCGGATGGATCCGAGTTTCTTTAGGTAGGTCCAACCAATAAGCTACTGGTCTAATTCATTGTAGCACTCAATACGGTCCGTTGTACTTGTGACCTAGCTTCTAGTTCAAAATCGGTCTCAATGTGGATTGCCGATATGGTTGAGCTCGAACAAACACCAATTGATCCACTTCAAACTCTCGCTCACGCCGGCCTTTGTCATGAGTCTGCTTCATGCGATTTTGGGCTGATGCTAGGTGAATCTTGAGCCATCTCAAGGTTTCATCTCAATTTGCAATTTCCAAGTCGAGCTAAGTCCGATCTATCGCCGCGAGTCTATCATAGGCACGCAAGATAGAGGGAGTGTGTCCATAAACCACCTCAAAGAGGGTCATACCGATGCTAGAGTGATGAGCTGTATTGTAAGACCACTCGGCCCATGGAAGGAATTTGACCCAATCCTTTAGTCGGTCCGCCATAAAGCAACGCAAGTATTGCTCTAGTCCGTGATTCACCACCTCAGTTTGACTATCCGTCTTGGGGTGATAAGCTGAACTAAGGTTGACTTGAGTTCCTTGCAATCTAAAAAACTCGGACCAAAACTTGCTGATGAAGATGCGATCCCGGTCTAACACGATCGTCTTAGGCATCTCATGCAAGCGTGCCACTTCTCGAACAAAAATTTCAGCAACCTTCTTCGTTGAAAACGGGTGTGTTAATGCTATGAAATGAGCATATTTGCTCAGCCTATTCACCACAACGAACACCACCGACTGGCCTCGAACCTCCGGTATCCCCTCAATGAAGTCCATGGAGATGTCCTCCCAAATATCTTCTAGTATAAGCAGTGGTTGCAATAGCCCGCTTGGTTTGAGCGTCTCCGACTTGACTCATTGGCAGATTTGGCATTCACGCACATATTTTTTCACGTCCAACTTCATCGCTGTCCATGTACAGTTTTGGGCCAGTCGCTTGTAGGTGCGTAAAACCCCTTCATGGCCTGCTATAGGAGTATCATGAAAGTGTGCCATCAATAGTCTCCGTAGCCCTTCGTCCATGGGTACCTTGATCCGTCCGCGCTCAAATACTAACCCGTCGCGCTCCTCGTGCTCGGGGTGGCTTGAGGGGTTCTCTCAGCTCCTCTATGAGTCGGACCAGATCACTATCCTCCGCGCTAGCTCTCTGCAGATCTAAGAAGGGAAAAGTAGGTGCTGAGAAAGAAGCGAGTTCACTTGCATCCCCTACACATGGAAGTTCAAACAGCGGTTGCAAAGCTGGTTCTTGTCGCGGATGATTTCCATCCAGCAGCACTCATTTGTCATTCCTCCAAAATATGAGTGTGAGGTTTGTGAAGTCAAATGTCATGGGCCCTAAGCTTCGAAGGCATTGAGTTCCCAAGACGATGTTGGCACCTTGCAAGGCCAACGGATAAAGATCCGATGTGAAAGTTTGGCCTTGCACTTTCAACTCCACACCTTCGCAAATAAAATCAGCTTGTAATGTGGTGCCATCTCCAATCATCACATCGAACCCTTCCATGGGTTCCAACTCGAGCCCAATCTTCCTAAGAAGCCTCTTGTCAATGAAGTTGTTGGTGGACCCAGTGTCAATCAAGATTATCACTATGATTTTCTTGACTACACCGTTCACCCTTAAGGTTTTTGGTATGGCTGTCTCAGAATAGGCGTGGAGGGAGATTTCAACTATACTATCTTCCACGGGTTGCTCTTCTGCTACTCCTTCTTACTGATTAGCCACACCTTCATCTTCAGCTGCAACCTCATCCTCCACTTCCTCCAATCCATCTACTAACATCACCAACCCCATCTGTTTAGCGCAGCGATATCCAGGCACGAACTTCTCATCATAGTGAAAGCATAGGCCTTTGGCTCTTCGTTCCTCCACTTGAGCAGGTGTGAGTGTTCGACCCGAACCTTTAGGTGCTCTATTCTAGTTCGAATCCTAGCCAGGCAACACACTCAAGTCTACGACGAGCGGGTGACCGAGATTTTAGTGCAGTGCCGCGGATGCATAGTAGATGAGACGACTTGGATGCTCGAATCCGACTTCATAGACCGCTATCTAGATTTGACACCTTGAGGGCAAGGTGAATAGAAGCGTGATGGAGTGATATAACTCGGTCAGATTGGATCCACTAATGACATTGGGTTCATTGGGATGAGCCTATTTATCTAGTTTTATTTTTGCTTGAGAATATAAGGCTTTTTGCTAGGGGGCGTTCGAACGGGCCATGCGAACGCCTTCACGTATTCACAAAAAATAGAGAATGGGATTTGCACTTTCGAATGGCCACGATCTTATTCAAATGCAACCGTTTGAACGCCTACACGCATTCGCAATAATAGAGAATGGTATTTGCGCGTTGGAACGCGATCGAGTGCATTCGAACGCACCGTGGCAAGAACTATTGGCTTATTAGGGTTTTAATTTGGTTGTTTGGGTCAAAAGGGTGAGCCTTCATAAATATGTGGATGAAACCCTAATTAGAGTTTATCTAATAATTTGTTCGACATTATTGCTCTTATCTCCCTCCTTCTTATTCTAACCATTGGTGCGCTCTATCTCCTTTCTTTCACCACCCAAGTCCTTAGTTGGCCTTCTCTATCTCCTAATTTCCCTCTTCTGTAGTAACTTCTCCCTCTTCACTCCAAAAGAATTTTCCTAGCACTTGATACGATCTCCCTTAGGCTAATGTTCGATCTCTTCCAATTCTCTTATCTAGACTAGATTTGACATAGAACTTTGAAATAAGATCCCAAACAATACTGCAGTCGAATCGACATGAAATTTTGATATGTTGTAGCTCCAGAAAAGAGCATTCCAACAAATCTAGTTTCAAGCAAATCAGACATGGGGATCTCGAGATATCGTTTCAAACAAAGGTCAGGGTGGTCTATTTTGGATCCGTGGATGAAGGCACGTGATCCTAGGTGATGGTGGTTGGTGGAGGACCGGCGTTAATGGGGTGGCACCGGTGAAAAGTGGTGGAGGAAGGGTTATGGTCGATGAAGGGTTAGGGCAAGTGCTGGATATATTAGAAGAAGGGATAGGAGAGAGCCGTCTCTAAGAGTCTAGGGTGATTGGCTGGTCGAGGGAGGTTAGAAGTGGCGTCGCCGGAGATTAAGAGAACGGGAGCGAAGAAGACGAAGGAGACAAGGCAAATCTCAATTCTCAATAATCAATAATGACCTCTGGTTGCCATCCACATCCTTTTAGAGGCTAACCAACAACTCAAAATTAACCCTAAACAATACAATTTTCGCCGACCGCGTTCGAACGCACCGAGTTCGCTCTTCTCTGGATTTGCGAACGCCATGCAGGCGTTCACACTACGTTCGAACGGGGCATTTGAACACACAATGCACACTCTTCACTCACGTTCACAACCCCGTTCACAATCGCGTTCGAACTCACTTCACCCGCGTTCGAACGTGACTTACAGAAAACTTATTTTTATAGAAATTAAACACTAAAATAAGAAACAAAGACACTCCTAAAGTGACTCCCTGCTGGAGACGACATTGGTGAAGTCTGAATCGTATTAGCACCTACTTAGCCATTGAAGGGCTAACAAGCTAGGGTTTATCCGATCTTCGATCACTGTTCGACCAATATCTCAAGATCTAGCCATACAAATGTTACAATCTTTGATTCGTTGGAAAGCTCTCTTCAAGGGAGACAATATATCCAAAATATAGCACGATCCAACGGTTAGATCCTCTGAAATTTCCTTCAGAAGTTACATCCTCAAATCGGTCTAAAACCATTATAGATTGGATCAAGCTGGTTTGTAACAACCACCATCTAATTTTTGGCTTTAGTTGTGGCAGATATGTCTGGCTGCTCTTTCTTGCATCCCTAATGGCATTGTATGCATTGTATCTTTTTGTGAGGACCCATATTTAAATGTTATTTAAAAAAATTAAGAAAAAGGCGAGGGATATTTAGTAAAAAAAAAATAGATTGGGTTTTGCCATAAAAGAAAACAAAAATTAGGTAAATATACAAAACATGAAACTTTTTTGTGTAAATTACTGATACTATGTTGTCGTCCGATTAGCTCACTTGGTTAGAGCGTTGGGTTAATAAATATGATTGTAGCAATTTCAAGACTGGGCACACACTTGCTATTGTAGCATTTAAAATTTTGAAATAATTAAAAACAATTCCAGGATAAAATTATAAATTACTCCTACAATTTGACTAAAATACTGCTGCTTGGTATTTTTTATCAAATAAAAAATTATTTATGAATAATGAAAAGAGAGGCTATGTTTATAATAAAATCAAATGTTGAGTGTTATATGTAATTTTGTCTGATTCCACAAAAATTATAAACAACTTTTGAATATAATATTTTTGCTTGGTATTTTTTAAGAAATAAAAAATTATTTATAAATAATGAAAAGTGGGAGCTTTGCTTATAATATCAAAATGTAGGTTGTTATATGTAATTTTCTCTGATTCCACAAAATTTGCAAATTCGTCTTACTTACGGTCTCAACTAAATTGTGTTAACATTCGTGTCCCGTATCGTTTACTTAATATAATGAACTACTACTTTTTTTACTTTCCCTAATTCCTCCTCTAGCAGCAACACACCCTTCTAGTATGTAATTGGCAGTTCAACCAACAAATGGCCCTGGTGGCCGCAATAAAATCACTATTTGGTTTAAAAAATCACGGAAGCAGGTCAGGAGACACGGAAATCTCAAGTTATAGTCCAAGGCCAAAAAAGTTAATAAGATAGGACTAAATATACTGTTCAAGAACGACCCTGAGAACTAGCAAAGTTTTTTGTTAGTTTGTTTGTTGAGAAATCAGAACTAGCCAAGTTTATATAAGCTACTGTGCTAGCTTGCCAATATTAAACCAACAATTATCTCAAACAACAATGAACATGTAACAAAGAGACGGAAAATGCAAGCATATCAGACAAGAAAGCCAAGAAAAAGCAGAAGGTATGCCTACAATATTCACTGATGTTAAAAAGAACATATCTGAAATTTATTTGTGAAATAGTTTGTGTAACATGAGTATGATACAGAAATGCTGTTGATATCCCCAATATCAAACTTTCCTCTAAATCATTATGTATTCTAGCAAAGATGATGCAATTCTAATTGTTAGTATGAGATCTGAGAAACAGCTGATCTAGTTTGATCAAATAGATACAGTCCTCAACATCTCCAACATGTTCCACAAAGGCGTTACTATCTGATTAAGGTCGACACTGTCAAACAAGCAATTCAGTCCCCATGAATTCCCTTAACATGTGGTTGCAGGTAGTAAAGCTTCAGTATTCTCAATACCTCTTGATAAGGAGGTAACAAGCAATTCAGTCCCCATGAATTCCCTTAACATGTGGTTGCAGGTAGTAAAGCTTCAGTATTCTCAATACCTCTTGATAAGGAGGTTGTGTCAGTCCAGTTGAACTTCAGTATTCCCCATACTAAGAAGAAAGCAAGGTTGTGCAAGTCCTGTTGAACTATTAAACAAAGGCAACATAAAAAGTTACAGTTGCCCCATCATCGACCTTCTGGTTAGAGACATAAGCAGTGTTAACCTGATAATTGGACCTTTCTATGCACTGGAAATCTCATTACTACCTAGAAAGCACACTGCCTCAACACCTTTCTCATCAACAGAGGAATCCCTAAACATCTGAATTAGAATCAACTTCCATTACAACACACTGTTGATCTGCAGCTGGCTTAACTGTTAAAAGGTCAACAGCCATCTGCACAGGGCAAGTAGTTTCTTCTGGAGCTGTATTACTACCACCATGAAACTCCTTCATAACATGACGAAAAACTTCCTGTTCAGCTAGAACAACATCCTTAGTACCATCATCAAAATCAGCAATACTAGCTTCAGCATCAGCAGAGCAGGGTCCCAGATCCATCTCCAGAACAGTCTTTGCAGTGCCAGCCTCTTCATTAAGAATGGGATCACAGAGCACCCTATTTGAAACAATTGTTCCAACTACTTTATCAATATCACAACCTGCAATATGTTTGATCTCAGTTGTTTCAACTGTCACACCTCTGTCCCCACCATTTCCCACAGTGCCTTGAAGAATGTTGTGGACTTCTAAAGATTTCTTCTCACTGCCATCACAGACAGCAGTGTTGACCTCAATGGTCTCAATGATCATCGGATCATAATAAGTTAGTGCAATCTCACCTACTCTTAGAGCATCTGATGGAACATTAGACACCTGGTGGGTAAGTCTTTCCTTTGAAACACTGTTTGAAGTTCCAGAGTTCAAAGTCGGTGGCGATCCGTGGTGAGACTGTAAATTAATATCAATCATCTCCTCAGCCTCAGAGTTGTTGCGACAACCATTGCCAATTTGTCCAGAAGTTGCTACATCAATAGAAATCTGATTGCTACAGGCATATTCCGAATTATTATTTTGGTCTAGAGAGTTTCCTGATTCATTTTCTAGACAGCCACATCTAACAGAAGCATTATTATCCCATCGTAGCTCAGTTGGCAATGACTCAATTGAAGATTCATGTGACCACAGTAAAGCATTCTTGTCATAATCATTGGTAACTCTCCTTGTAGCCATGTCCTCAGCATCACAACACCTCTCGTTCCTTAGGGTTTCATTTCCCTTGACAGGAAGTGACTGCAAGTTGTTCATGAGAATGGTTCCACCATATTCTGGCTTCTGGGTGGAAATTGCTCTCAATTCATTAGCTGTTTGCTGCTTCCCGGGAACTGATGGAGTTGAGGAGCAACTAACACTATTTTGGTCCGGTAGTGCATTTAGCTGCGTCCTAACACAAACAGCCAGACCAATTGCATGATCACGAATTACAGAATCATGGGGTGAACAGTAAAGAGTATTCCTCAAAGTCTGGTTATAATCAAAGAGACTTGTAGAATGTGCAGCCAATCCCCTGTCACGATACACTTTAGTCAATTTAGTTACATGTTTACAAATGTTTCCCATCCTGGACCAACTACAATCGCACATGGCAAACTCAGAACCCGGATTTAGTACAGTGTGCAACTTCTCTTTATTTGTCTGACAAACCACTTTTGCACATTTGCCTTCCAAAGCAACATCAAGATCCGGAATTAGCAATCCTTGGCGCCATGGTGTTAAACCACTTTTCCATTCATCTCTCCAGTAGCGTGAAAAATTGTCCTTCCCAGCATATTCATCTAACCAATAATAAGAATGTACCTTGGTACCTAACTTATCAACCAACCAGTCTGCACGCTGATAGAGACTTGTATCATTCTCATTCAGTAGTCGAAGTTTCAACAGGTGATGATAACTCTCAATGGCTGCAGATACTTCTGCACTAGCAAATGGGAGGGCCTTCAAGGCAGAGATCCATGCTCCTAAAGGAAATAAGATATATTATAATCAGTTTACTGAACATGATTAAAGAATAATTTTTTGACTATATAGATAAGGACCAACCGATTCTTGGAAACCACACAGCCTTAAAGTAGTCCAGGAAATCTGAGCAATCAACAAAATCTTCCAGGAAAGCCTCAAATAATTCCAAATCTCCACTTCCTCTGCAAATATTGGATACCGCTAAGCCAAGTTGTCTTGCCATTGCAACACGAACATCTGTTTCTGAGCACTTCTTCAACAAACTCTTATGCCAAGCATGACGCACGCGCCAAAAGCTAATCAATATTGAGCATTGGAACACCTCCCTGTTTAACATCTTAAGATCAAAGAATATCGACTCACTGGAACAGAATAGTCTAAATGAGGAAAGCGTCAAAATAACCTGATGGTAAGCAAATCTGCTAAAGGGTCATCTACAATGAAGCCACCCAACTGCCATGTTGGATCTTTCATATGAACTCGATCATAAAGGGCTCCCATCCATCTATGTATCTCGCCATTTGCAAAGTTTGGTGTGATGATCCAGGCTATAGGAATCGCATTGTTGTATGAGTCAAAAACAAGGAGGCTATAAATGGGATACTGCAAGATAGTGAACAAAGGATCTGTGTCAGGATTCAACAGATTACAATGGAAAGAAGAAATAGCAAAGAAGACCTTTAATTTGTTTGTGCCAAACTTTGAATCTGATGCCAACAGACTGCGGTTGCCAAAATGAATCATTTGCTGAAGCTGCCATTCTGTTTGAATGCCCAATAAAAAAGTGCCTGAGCTGGAGAAGTCCTCGTATAAGAATATGTGATCCCGGTGGTTTTCAACCCATAAATCAATACTAGTGGCATCATCAATGTCCAGCTCATATGTCGAGCGCCTGATCTTCCTTTCTATCCTCCGGACATACCTATGGGTGAGAAGATCATCACGGTTGCATGGACCACCCTGCTTCTCAACCATTTCTGAGTGCCTCTGCATTATGGTTTCTACAGGAACCCCAACATAGAGCAAAGACATAATCTGAAGACGAAGTTCATCTGATATGTAAGGTGCAAACATCGCCCGTGTTCCAACAGCCTTCTTATCCATGGGACCATGGCAGGGTAAACCTTTCCTATCTACATGTTTATCTTGATTATATATTATAAGTGCAACAGATGGTTCAGCTATCAAGCGCTTTACAATAAAATGGCAGACACAGCCTCTCTTAGTATTAGGTCGGCCAGCAGGAGTCTTCCGTTTTGCAGCATAGTTCCTACTAGGGCGAATAACACCCCCCTTTCTATGATCATCAGGGCCAAATGAACACCAGTACCTGCATTCAACAGGATAATTGACAAATGTATGCTTCAAGAATACATGTGACGAGACCAACAGTAATGTTTGGGTATCCATTCGTAACTCCAGCCATACATTTATAGTGGCAACACTAACCATTATATCCAAGGATCATAACAATCAAATGAGTGACTAATTAAAGTTTCATATGTAACTATTCAAATGATTGGTTGGCAATACAAGAAGAGGAGCTAAAAAGATTCAATTTTTAGCATGAAGAGATAACCATTGATAGCAAGTGCAGATACTTTTCATTTTGGAACTACAAAAATTAGCTTAACAACCAGGAGTTATTCTTTTTTCCACAGAAAAACATATAGAATGATAGTGACTTACAAGATATATTCAAGTATTCCATCAACTTTTGGTTTGTATGCCATCTCTAAAGGACGCCTTCTCCGTGCTTCAACATGAAATCTGGTTGGACATTCTTTTTTGTTGGATTCACCTCTCACAAAATCATTCACTCTTGAAAAGGGAATGAGTGCAAGCCTATCCATGGATTCTCTCCAGCCTTCCACCCTAGACCATGTGATCTCAGCAGCTGAGAATTCCAATGTTGGTGGATTCTGCACTGGAAGTGTCAAAATCTCATCCCATCTAGCCATCTGCATAAGAGACGTCCTGAATACTACATTAATAATGTTGTTATCTGATTATCAAATACCTAGCCTAGTATGATCAGAATGCTCCAATCATAACAGAAGCCAAAGGGAAATCAGTGGATCTAAGTATCTTCTTCAGAATTTTATGATTGAAGAGCATAGAAATTTAGTGACAACAGAAGACAGTGTGTACCTGTCCATAATTAAAAAAAAATACAGAGATATCTGTGTTTCAGAAATTGTGCTTATGTTAACTGTTTCGGAGAGGGACATGCACCCCGGTAAGCAAAAGATTTCACATGCATCACAAAAAGAATTGCATTACACTTGACATAACACAAAAATCTGACTGAAATAAATAAAAAAAGGACTTAAGAACACCTTGCCCATAATGGCAAAATCCTTCTAATTATGTCAAAGATGCATAATTTTCTTTCCTTTATTCCTTACTATGATGATTGGAGATCACCACTCAGCTTAGATCTGACCTGTGAATCTTCCTCTTAGTGTCACCTTGCCGGTGGTACCTTCCACCGGTCAGTTTAATACTGGGTTGTGTCTGGATTATGTGGTTTCTTCCCATGGACTTTCAGAAAGTTTTGACTGCCGTCGCTCCTGCCCCTTATATCTTTGCCAGTTGCTTTCCCTTCCACAAGATGGAGCTGTTACCTCCCTTTGTGTTCATTTCACAGTTGGTGGGTTTCGAGTCTTCCCCACAGCCAACCATTGGGGAGGTTGCCGAACACAGACGGCCGCCTTGGCTGATGAATTAAATGCCTCAGTGATTCTTTCATCCACCTCTTTCTTTTGGATGTGTCCCATAGCCCCGCTATCGCCGTCGGACCCTTTCTCCATTGCAGCTGTTATACTCCCCTTTGAGGAAGAAGACAATGAGCTAGGCTGGGCTAAACCCAACCTATAATCGTGGTCTTTGGATGCGAGCCAACCGCAACCTAGCCAGGGATGTGCCCAAGGGCCCAACCTATTTCTTCTAAATAGGATCAACCTATTTCTTTCAGATTGGCGAGCTGCAACTAGCAACAGCCCAACACTTTTTTCTTTTGTGGACCACAAGCAGGTGAAAATACCCTTTATTATATTTTACTATGTATTTTCATCAATTTGTTTTATGTTGACCAGATTAGATGGAGACATTAGAAATAAATTATATATATATATGTAAAAATGATATCTCACTTGTTTGATATATTTGTATTAAGTCAACATTAACTATATTAACTATATAACAAAGGTGCTTTCACATTAATTATTTAACTCTTTTTAATGGGTGTTATGAATATCTTTTTCCAATTGGACAATACAATTGACTGTATCTAAACCCATAAAGATAGTTCCACGACATATTTATTTATTTTAATGCTAGGCCAGGTTTTGTACTCATGATTTAATAATAGTCTCCTTATAATAGATCCCCTTTCATACAAGGAGCATCTTGAGATACTTGAGAAACTAGATAACTAAAAAGCAATTGCAACAGTCAGATACATTCCAAACAAGTGACGCCCCTATAATCTGAGAATAGTGTAGACATATTGTTATGATGCTAGCATTTTGACACAGTAAGAATATTATGACATTCATATTCATCCTTTTATTCTTAGCATTCATGTGTTATCAATTCATGATAATTGAATACATTGTTTATACATTATATGCATTTTAAATATGTTAATCAAGCCATATATATTAAACATTGCACCACATGCACATATCATAAAGTGGCAAATAGTTAGATCCCGCTTTGACAATACCCTTTATTCCATGACGCAAAATTATGGCATCTTTATGAGTTGGGGTTTGTGATTTATATACTAGTTGAGGTGAGGAGTATGAGGATGGGCTTATGGCCGGAGTTATTAATTTGATGGTCATACATAACCATTCATATACAGCATCGCCAAGCATGTTTGTTGGATATTACCACTTGATATCTATCCTTTATTGTTTGATACTCTGAGAGGACTTTTGATGTTATTTATTATTATATAAAGGCTCTAGGAGAGCGTATAATAATGCGACTGCATTGAGGCTCTAGGATAGCATAATAATGTATGATCTTATTTTCTTTATTAAATGACAAACTATCGGTATTGAATTTATGAGTTTATTATATCATCATTTATGCATGATTTGTATTGTTGCATAATATATTATACTATTTTTAGATTGCAGAAGTGTATACTTGCTAAACTTTATGGTCGCTACCTTTGGTGGAATATGTTTTCATATCAATAGATGATTTCGAGATCGTAGAAGAGCATGCGACAATTAGTTAAATTATATTTTTTAATAACTTATGACTAGATTATTTATGTTCTGTCTACATGGGTATTTATCTGCTTTTGGTTGTTTTATGGACATATATTCTGGAGGCTTGTTGTGGCATGTGGTATTGGATATTTTTTGTTTAAATTATTTTTGATAAATTTTGGTTTATTACCTTGGATACTATGTGGAAATATTGACCAGTGAGTCACGTGGGAATTATATGGGTTGCATCCACGTGTAAAACATGTCTATTTGGTGGTGGGTATTTCAATAAAACTCTTTGATACAGACATCACTAATAGGACTCGATGGCATGTCTACCAACATAAGAGACACAGACAGTTGATGATTCCTCCTATAGGGATTTGTTTATGATTTTTATTTATTTGGGTGCCTTTATTTATTTTCTATATAGGGTGTCTTTTGCTTAATTCCATTGTAGGTCTATATATAGACCCGTTGTATTTTTCTTTTAGGCTAATAAAAGATTATTTGATTTTGCTCTTTTGAGAATCTTAGTGTGAAACTATTTTTAGGGTGAAGATATGAAACCACATTCATTTCTTCCTTAGTTTCCTCCCCTGCCATCACGTTTTGCATCATTTCGGTATCAGAGCAAAGAATCTCAGTTTATGAACGCCCCTCCTCCTAAGTTTTACGCCGCTCCACATTTGTTCTTCGCACGACCAATCGCTCCACGAACACCTGAACGTCAAAAATTCCGACGCACGACGAGCGAGGAAATTATCGTTGACGATGAACAAAAAGAATCCATTGTCATAGCAGAATCACTATATAAGATTCCAAAATCTTCAAATATTATTTGTTGTTACATTATTCAGTGATCTACTACCTAGATCCATCTTTATTTTAATTATAGATTGAAAAAACAATAACAACACATCTCTTTTAGTGTTAAAAATCAAAACTGAATACGAATCATGTCTGAATTATCATAAAGTTTACAATCTGTTAAGCAACGGAGTAACTCAAGAAATAGATAGTTTTATCATGTAGAATGACTATTTATTTAAATCTCGAAAGTTATGCATTCCTAACACCTCGTTAAGGGAATTTTTAATTTGGAAATTGAATGCTGGAGGTTTAGCAGGACATTTTAGGTATGCAAAAACTATTAAAGCTACGAAACATCGATTTTTCTGACCAAACCTTAAGAGAGATGTTATGAGACTTATTGGTCGATGTCACGCATGTCAACTCGCTAAGCAGCAAAAATAAAATAGGGGATTGTACACACATTTACTTGTTCTTAACTGTCCTTGGCAAGATGTTAGTATAGACTTCGTACTTTGACTACCAAAGACTACTCGAAAGCATGCTTGTGGTGGTGGATCGATTTTCAAAACTGGCCCACTTTATACCTTGTTCTCAAACTTTTAACGCCTCTTGAGTTGCGAAACTCTATTTTGATGAATTTATTAGGCTACACAGGCTACCAAAAACTATTTTATCAAATAAGGATGTGAAATTCACTAGCTATTTTTGAAAAATCCCATGGCATAAGATGGGAACCAAGCTTCAATATTCAACTGTTTTCCACCCACAAACTAACGGACAGACTAAAATAGTCAATAAGAGTTTAGATAACCTACTGAGGACTCTTGTCAGCGAAAATCTAAGAGAATGGGATCAAAAATTACCAACTGCTGAATTTGCATATAATAATCCTGTTAATAGGTCAATAGGTTTAAGTCCAACTAAGATATATCTCATTCCTATGACCCATTATCATAGGTTGTCTGAGTCTACATCTGCATTTGCATCACATATTCATGACTTGCATAAAGAAATCAGTAACAAAATTGCTCAAAATAATACCACTTATAAAATTCAAGCTAATCTAAGTAGATTCAAAAAATTTAATGTTGGAGACTATGTGATGGTCCGGATACATCCGGAACGGTTCCCACCTAGAACTATCAAAAAATTGTATGCACAAAGTGCTGGACCTTTTAAAATTCTCAAAAAACTTAATTATAATGCTTATGTTCTAGATTTCCCCAATAATTTCGGCATCAGTTCTACCTTTAATATTGAAGATCTAGTAGCTTATAAAGGTCCAGATTTTACCCCAGATAACCCACTAGCTACGAAGCCTACTAATGAGCCTATTTATGAGAGACCCTCTTTACCTCCACTTTCCAATATTTTACCTAACATAAAAGACAAAATTGATAAAATTTTAGATTATAAAATTATTTCAACTAAAGAATGTGGAACCTAACGGTATCTAGTACGTTGAAAAGGATGACCTACATCTGATGACACATGGCTTGATAGCCACGATTTAGAGATGCATCACCCTAATATTTTAGAGTAGTATGAGAGCAGCAGAGCTGCAAACTTCATAGGGTCAAGTTCTCTCCCATTCGGAGAGAATGATGCAAACATCACTGATAGGACTCGATGGTGTATGTACCAGCGTAGGAGACGCCGACAGTTGATGATTTTCCCTTATAAGGATTTGGTTATGATTTTTATTTATTTAGAGTATTTTTTGTTTATTTTCTATGTAGAGTGTCTTTTGCTTAATTCCATTATAGGTCGGAATATAGACCTATTGTATTTTCTTTTGAAGCTAATGAAAGATTATTTGATTTTGCTCTTTTGAAAATCTCGGTGTGAAATCATTTTTAAGATGGAGGTATGAAACCCCATTCCTTTGTTCCTTAGTTTTCTCCCTCATCTCTCTCTCCCCTATTTTGCATCACTCTTGTGTCAAATTTCCAACACAAACTCACCAGTCTTGATCAAATATAGAATTAGCACAACTAGGGAGGGAGAGAAACAAAAGGAGAGAAATGTCAAAATGTTATTCAAAGCCAACATGATAATAGATGTGTCATCCAGATCCAATCGTACTTAAGAACAGCATGACTCCATGTCAAATCAACTTTGAGAAAAAGATTAAAAAAAAACCATAAGATACAAATGCACTCGTATTTGCTTAATAAGTTGCAATGACTAGCATGATGACCAATAATAGGAAATCAACATCCTGTAAATTTAGTTTGCCTAAACCCACTAGAAAACCCTCTCTAACACGTATGTTACAGTCTAGTGTCTATAGTGGTGTAATATATACGTATCCATGTTTTGTTAAGGCATCACATACATTGTTTGGTATGTTAGTTAATATCTTACAATTTAGGATTAACTAAATATTTAGCATAGCCATTTCTCTAAAGGTTATGGGTTCAAACATTGTCAAGCCCCAATTGATCCTTCTTTTATATTATCTATTTAGTGTCGAGGGGTGGCACTTCTTCTTAGGTCTTATATACCATTTGTCCACCTGCAATGTATCAAGAGTATGTTGATGTCTTGAACACATTATTGGTGCATTATCTAACAACATAAGTGTTTGGGTTAAATTTTTAGATAAGAGCCAAGAATCTGGTATTCTATGTGTATGTGTCCATGGAATTGTCTTATCTAAATTTGGAAATTCTAGGTGTGTCTATGGAATCATTCTCTATGAAGCTAAAATGGAAAACTTTCCAATCTCAACAATTCAACCTCTCGAACAAGTTGATAGCAGAAAGACCTAAAGCGCTTGACAGAAAGCATAAAATAAACACATCGATGTTTCTTATTTCTAGTTTGAGTTAAGATGTAAGAGACTATAATGTTGTGAGCGGCTGCGGGTGGCGAGCGGCCACCATATAGCAATTACGCGGAAGGCCGGCGGCAAGGCTGGGGACAAAGTGATCTAGTATTTTTTATATAAAAAAAATAAAAAATATATGATATATGATATATTTTTAACTCACATTTTAAAAACTAGTACTGTACATAATCAGTAAGACAGTAAGTAATTACTGATTTAAATAGTAAAAACAGTAATTGCTAAGTAATACTTTTCAGACTTTTCAGTAATTGCCAATTTACAAACTAAGCAGTAAGCAAGTAATTACAAACTACATTTCAGTAATTGCCCTTTCACAATCTAATATTCTAATTACCTAATTAGAATTTAGCAATTAATTAAGAATTTAGATAGAGCAGAGAAGCTATTCTACATTCTTGCCGGCGCCGAAAGTGAAAGGGAAGAAGAAAAGAAGAAGAGAGGGAAGAAAGAGCTGCCGCTTGCCGTCGCTTGCCAGCCGAGAATGAAAGAGAAGTAAGAAGAAAGAGAAGAGGAAAAGAGGAAAAAGAGATGTTACCTGCCGCCGCCGCTTGCCGTCACCGCTTGCCGCTGCCGCTACCAATACCACTCGCTGCCGTCGCCCAAGAGAGGAGGGAGAGCTCAATTGGGTTAGGGCAGCGTGTGTTTTTTTGTTTTTTTAAGGGAAATTGACCGAAAACACCGAGCATTTTCCTTATATTATAGTTTACACGCTACCTTAGTGATATTTATCAATATACCCCTTCATTATACATTTAGTGCTTTGCCAAAGTGTTCTGATCTTCCCTCGAAATGTAGCTAGTTATTTTATACATTCACTAATATAATTATTGGCTAAATATAATTAGTACAATTAGTAATTAACTATAATCATAGGCATTTACATGTATATATATATATATATAGATATAGCTTATATATTATTATTAGATTAATACTTATAGTTTTATTAATTTAAATTCATGTATATTTCTATTCGTGATCATATTTATGTAATTTTAATATCTAACATATATTATTATGTATAAAAATGAAATAGTAAGATTGCCTATTAACTATACAAGATTGAATATCTAATCACTATTTTACGTATAATTAATAATTAATCAAGTAAGAGTAAGAATCACAAATTAATTATAATTACAGTTTGCCTATACTTATATTTTTATTTATTATATATATATATAGCCTTTCATCTTTTATATAAAAAGAGAATAACCATTTCTCTTATTTCTAAAACGAGTAAGTCGGATTGGATTCATTCTCGCACATTAGGCTCTTATGGTGATAAGAACGGAACGTCTTCTTCAATATATAGATCGGTTGCAGGAGAGTAATCCGCGCAACCGAAGAAAAATATTCACCAGATATTCTACCATAGTCAAAAAATTACGAAACTAAGAGTGATCGATTCGTAACTTCCTAATCTATGTTTTTGGTACCCTTCGTAGATTCGAACTACAACGTGGATGAAAATACGCAGAGTTGGGGTGATGGTGGTGGTGACGGGTGGAGGTGATGATAAGGTTAGGGATGATAGTGGAGATGAGAGTGGATGGTCGATGAAGTTTAGGGGATAAGGATGAAGGGGGAGAAGTGGCCGAGAGCCCAAGAAGGAGGGAGAACTCAACAAACGAGAGAGATTAGAAGAACACTGACATTGAGATGGCGCACGGCTAGGGCTTGGAGGAAGAGGAAGGGAGATTAGGGTAGAGAGGACCGAAAGAGATAGAAATCAAGATTCATTCATCATAATATTTTTGGTTGCCATTCACACCTTAAAAGGCTAACCAAAAAAGCCAAAAATGTGATACGATCTTCCCTTTTGGCCAAGGCTCGATCTATTCCGATTTTTAGATTTGGACAAGATCTGACACAGAACTTTAAAAATATATCTCGAAAGATTTAGCCATTGGATTGATGTAAAATTTTGATATATTGTAGCCCCAGAAAAGAGCTTTCAAACAACTCATGTTTCAGGCAAATCGAACGGTGGGATCTTAAGATATCGTCCGATTAGTGGACAAACATCAAGGAGTCCGTTTTAGGATCCGTGGATAGAGGCACGAGATCCTTGGTGTTGGTGAAGCTTGGTGAACCAGTGTTAATGGGATGGCACCGATGAGTATGTGGAGATGGAAGGGTTATGGGTGATGAAAAGGTTAGGGCAAGGTGATAGATAGATTAGAAGAAGGGGGAGGAGTGGGCCGCTCACCACTAAAGGACTAGGGTGATTGGCCGGTTGGGGGAGGCTAGAAGTGGCGATGCTGGAAAACGAGAGAACGGGAGAGAAGAAGACGAAGGAGACAAGGCAAAACTCAATTCATTCAATAATAATTTCATGGTTACCATCCACACCTTTAGAGGCCAACCAAACAATTCAAAAGTAGCAATTATTAAGCCTAAAACAATAAATTTTTGTCGATCACGTTCAAACGCACTTGATCGCGTTCGAATGCACATTTCATGTTTTTTATTTTTGCAAACCTGATGCAGGCATTCACAAGCGTGTTCGAACGTACTCCATCTGCGTTTGAACATGACATACAGAAAACTTATTTTTCTATAAAATAAACACTAAAACAAGAATAAAAGACACCTCTAAAGTGTATCCATGCTTGAGATGTCCCTGGTGAAGTACGAATCATATCAATCCACCACACTTCCATACACTTTGTCCTCGAGGTGACTCGAGTCAAACTTGCTATGTTCGGTGGGTCATCCTCAGTCAAGCTTGGATACTTGTACTCCTACTGGCCCAAGGTGGGATTCAGATCCATCTACATTGAGTCCACTTGGTCTTGGGTGGTCGAACAAATTGACTCAATGTCAATTCAACTATAGAAATTTGGTGCATTTGATTATACTTGGGAGGTCGAGTTAGATATAGTTAAGGGATCCTGATTGGGTCCACCCGGTGACTCGAGTTAGGTTCAACCAGCCGAACTGACTTTTGGTTGTGCTCATAATCGTTCTGCCCACTCCATGGATTAGGATCCAAGTCAAATGTATCCTAGTATAAGCAAACTCGACTTAAGTCAAGTAGAAGGTTTCTGATCAGGTCCCTTATTTGACTTAATTGAGTCCCCAAGTCTAGAGATGACTCACACTTAACTTGACCCCTTTGGCTCTTAGGTCCAACCCAACTCATGTCTAGCAATTCAACCAAGTCAAGCCCAACCATGTAGCCATCTTGAAATTCTAACCACTTAGGGTTTTCAAAAAAATTTGTAATCCCTAATATTTCTCCCATAATTCCATCTCCATCAGCCGTTGTCATAGGAGTTGCCTTGGCATGTGGCAGCCATGGCTGAGCAGTGACCACCTCCGGTAATTGCTCTGGCAGGATTCCCGGCGGTGTGGTGGTGATCAACGGTGACGGAAGGCCGAAGTTGGCCCAAAAAATAAAATCTTCAAGTCCTTCTTCTCTGTCCCGTTGCAGCCACGTCAAGGAGCCTTCGACCATCTAGAATACGAAAATAGCTACCGGTGAGGTCCTTCTTGGGGTGGCGGTGGTTGACTGCTATGAAAGGCTGAGGTTGACAAAAATAAAATCTTCATCTTCTTCTTCTTCATTTAGTCGCAGCCATGGCAGCAAGATTTTGGTCGTCTGGGTGAGAAAAGCAGCAACCCACGAGGTCTTTATGGGTCAACAGCCAGTGCTGCCGGGCGTGGAAGATTGCGGCCTTCTCCTTCGAGTTATAGCTCGACGGGGAGCTGCAACGTCATCGCCGGTGATGACGCTATCACGGTCGAGTGTCGATTGACCGAGGAGAATGGTGGAAGGTCGCTGGAGGCCATACACTATTTCTTCCTGGTTGTCGACTCGCCGTGGTTGCAAAGGGAGGTGGTGTAAGGTGGCCCAAGTGTCGGAACTCACCACTAATGAGGATTCCTGATGAGGGATATCCAGTGGCCATGTGTGGTCTTCCTCCATTCAATAATGGTTCGCACAGTTGTCGACTAGTCGAAGAACTCCATTCTGACGTCGAAAGAACCTTTCTAATCATCGAGCTCGCCGGAGGAAACTGCTGCCTTGAAGCTAGACTCTTTGTCGTTTTTGCAGGGATCGAGAAGCGTGCGGCTAGCCTTTCGCGGTTTGTTGGCGAGGTCTTCGGTGCATGGGAAGATGTGGAGGTTTCGAGGGCTGCTACGATGGTTAAGGATCCCATTGTAGCCGGTGGCGATTTGTTGCGGCTGATTATGGGTCGGGGTGTAGAAGCTTGATCTTGCTGGATAATCGAACTCTCCTGTATTTTTGTGGGGAACATGGAGGCCATGGAGGATGTTGGGTATGCTGCGGAGGGCTCCCCATGCTGCCTTGCAATTGCTATGCTTGTTGAAGAAGGTTTCGGCCACGCCCGTATTTTCCGCATCATCTCCATCATCATCCAGTTGTGGATGACCATTTATTTAGAAAGAGACCCAAACATGGCTTGAACACTAGGCTCTTCCGTATTCCAATTTGGTTGGGCAGTTCTGCAAGTGGAAGTCCCTGCAATTGTTTCCCCCTCCTTTATTGGGAGAATCTCTTCTTCCTCATTTCATCGTGTAGCCATGACTCTGGTTGTTGTCATAGGAAGTGCGTGTCCAAGAAACGGTGACTCTGATACCAGCTTGATATGATCTCCCATTTTGGTTAAGGCTCGATCTATTCTGATTTTTAGATCTGGATAGGATCTGACATGAAACTTTGAAAATAGATCTCGAAAGATTCAGCCGTCGGATCGACGTAAAATTTTAAGATGTTATAGCCCCGAAAAAGATCTATCCAAAAAATCAAATTTCAAGTGAATCAGATGGTGAGATCTCGAGATATAGTTCGATTAGTGGACAAACATCAGGGAGACCGTTTTAGGATCCGTGGATGGAGGCACGAGATCCTTGGATGGAGGCACGAGATCCTTGGATGGAGGCACGAGATCCTTGGTGTTGGTGAAGGTTGGTGGACTGGTGTAATGGGGTGGCACCGGTGAGTACGTGGAGATGGAAGGGTTAGAGCAAAGTGATAGATAGATTGGAAGAAGGGGGAGAAGTGGGCCGCCCCTAAGGGACTAGAGTGATTGACCGATTGACGGAGGCTAGAAGCGGTAACGCCGGGGAATGAGAGAATGGGAGAGAAGAAGACGAAGGAGGCAAGACAAGACTCAATTCATTCAATAATAATTCTATGGTTGCCATCCACGCCTTTAGAGACTAACCAAACAATTCAAAAATAGCAATTATTAACCCTAAAATAGTAGATTTTCGCCGATCGCGTTCAAACGCACATTTTGTATTCTCTATATTTGCCAACCTGATGCAAGCGTTCCCAAGCGCGTTTGAACGCACTCCATCCGCGTTCGAACGTGCCCGATCACGTTCGAGCACATATTTCACGTTCTCTGTTTTTGCGAACCTGATGTAGGCGTTCACAAGTGCGTTCGAACGCACTCCATCTGCGTTCGAACGCGACATACAAAAAAACTTATTTTTCTATAAAAGAAACACTAAAACAAGAATAAAAGACACCCCTAAAGTGTATCCATGCTCGAGACGTCCTTGGGGAAGTTCGAATCGTATCAAAATGATAACTATTAACCCTAGAAACAGTTGATTCTCACCGATCATGTTCGAACGGGGTCAACCACGTTCAAACATACAAATTACGTTCTCTATCGATACGAACGTATACAAGCATTCGCACGCGGGCGTTCCAACGCGGTTGAGCGCGTTCGAACACACAATTTGCATTCTATGTCGATGTGAACGCCTGCAGGTGTTTGCAACGACGTTCAAACGTGCATCTTCTCGTGTTCGAATGTGACATATAGAAACCTTATTTTTTTTTTGAAAGAAATAACTAGTACAATAAGAAAAGACTCCAGTAACGTGTATCAACCCACCACGCTTCCCCCTCCTTGTCCTCAATGTGCAAAGTCGGGGAAACGCTCCAAGATGTCCATCTCCAGCTCCTATGTTGCCTTATCGGATGGCTTGCCAAGCCACTCGACTAGGACCTTCATCTCCAATCCGGTACCATGATGTCGTCGATGCCTCGCAAGTATATGAATCGACTCCACAACCACTGTCTCATCCAATAGCTCTGGTAGAACCGATCCCACGACCTGGTGATCTCTAATCTGCTCCCTCAGCAATGAAACATGAAAGACCGGGTGGACGCTCGACCTCTCGGGCAGCTTCAAGCGATATGCAATCGGATCAATATGCTTTAACATCCGAAATAGACCAAAGTAGCAATGTGCTAACTTCTGATTTCGTATCGGATGCAAGGTCACCTGTCGGTACGATTGCACCCTCTCGAACACCTAACTATTGATGTCGAACATCTGCTCTCGATGGCTACAATCATAAACTTGCTTTATGTAGTTTTGATCAAGTTTAAAATGGGCATGCAACCTCCTCAATATGGCGTCTCTATCCATCAATGCCAAGTCCACCTCCATACAATCCGCCGATGCCATAGGGTCGTAGGCGTGTAATGTCGGAGTCGTGCGCCTATACACCACCTCAAATGAAGTCATGCTAATATTGTTGTAGTGGGCAATGTTGTACGACTACTCCGCCCACGGTAAGAACTCCAACTAGCGTCTTGGCATCTCCCCCACAAAGCACCGCAAATACTGCTCAATGTCTCGATTGACCACCTTGTATCGACCGTCCGTCTGTAGATAGTAGGCTTAACTGAGGTTCAATTGAGTCCCCTACAATCTGAAAAACTCCATCCAAAAGTCGCTAACAAATACACGATCATGATTAGAGACAATCGTGTGTAGTATGACATGCAACCTAGCAATATCTCTCACAAAATTTTCAACCACCAACTTGACTGAAAATGGATGCGACAATATGAAAAAATGCGCATACTTGCTTAATCTGTCAACCACCACAAAAATAACTGAGTAGCCATGTACTAGCGGAAGACCTTCTATGAAATCCATAGAAATGTGATAAGAATAGAACGTCCTCTTCAATATCTAGATAGGTTGCAGGAAAGCAGTCCGCGCAACTGAGGAAAAATATTCACCAGATATTCTCCTGTAGTTAAAAAATTACAAAACAAAGGGTGGTCGATCTGTAACTTTCTGATTTATGTTTTTAGTATTTACACCCTTCAAAGATTTAGATTGCAACAGGGACAAAAATATGTAAGAGTCAGGGTCATAGTTGTGGTGATGGGTGGAGGTGATGATAAGAGAGATGATAGTGGAGATGAGGATGGATGGTTTATAGAGTTTAGGGGATAAGGATAAAGGGAGAGAAGTGGCCGAGATCCTAAGAAGAAGGGAGGACTTGATAGGCGAGGGAGGTTAGAAAAACACTAAATTTGAGATGGCACATGGCTAGGGCTTGAAGGAAGAGGAAGGGAGATTAGGGTAAAGAAAATAAAAAGAAATAGAAATCAAAATTCATTCATCATAATATTTTTGGTCGCTATCCACACCTTAAAAGGCTAACCAAATAAGCCAAAAATGACGATTATTAACCCTAGAAATAGTGGATTCTCACTGATCACATTTGAACAGGGTCGACTGCGTTTGAATGCACAAATTGCGTTCTTTGTCAATGCGAACGTATGCAGGTATTCGAACGCGGATAAGCATGTTCAAACGCACAATTTGCATTCTCTATCGATGTGAATGCCTACAGGCATTTGCAATGGCGTTCAAACGCGCCCCTTCCTACATTCAAACGCGACCTACAAAATTCTTATTTTTTTGAAAATAAATAACTAATACAATAAGAAAAGACTCCAGCAAGGTGTATCAGCCCACCACGCTTCCCCCACTTTGTCATCAAGGTGCAAAGTCGGGAAAACACTCCAAGATGTCCATCTCTAACTCCCATGTCACCTCGTTGGATGGTTTGCTAAGCCACTGGACTAGGACCTCCATCTCCAATCTGGTACCATGATGTCGTCGGTGCCTTGCAAGTACACGAACTAGCTCCACAATCGCTGTCTCCTCCAATGGCTCTGGTAGAATCGATCCAACGACCTATTGATCTCTAATCCACTCCCTTAGCAATGAAATATGAAAGATTGGATGTATTCAGTAGCTCCAAGCGATATGCAACCGGATTGATACGTTCTAACACCCGAAACGGACCGAAGTAGCGATGTGCTAACTTTTGGTTTTGCATTGGACGCAAGGTCACTTATCGGTATGGTTGCACCCTTACGAATACCCAACTGTCGATGTCGAACTCCTGCTCCCGGTGGTTGCGATCATAAACTTACTTCATGCAGTTTTAAGCAAGTTTAAGATGGGCACGCTGATAGACTACGAAACAATTCCTTCAAGATCTGGATTTGTTGTAGGAAGCAATTCGCATAACCAAGGAAAAATATTCATCAAGTATTCTCTCATAGTTAGAAAATTACGAAACTAAATGGAATCGATCCGTAACTCCCTGATCTACATTTTTTGTACTTACACCCTTCGCAGAATCGAACTACAACTAGGACAAAATTATGAATTAGTGTAGATAATGGTGGCAATGATGGGTGGAGTGCATGTTAGGGTTATGGATGGTAATGGAGATGAGGGTGGATGTTAGATGTTGTTTAAGTGATGAAGACGAAGGAAAAGAAGTGGTCGAGATCCCAAGAAAGAGGGAGGACTCGAAAGACGAGGAAGATTAGAAGTTAAGAGAGACCTTGCCAATGGTAGAGATGATAGGTTGGTGAAACGGGGGAGGGAGATTAGGGTAGAGAAGATAGAGAGAAGATAGGAGGCAAAAAACTAATAATCCAATAGGAATAATGATTTTGGCTGTCATCCACACCTTTATAGAGGCTAACGAACAAGCCAAAATAACAATTATTAACCCTAATTCTAGAAGATTCCTGCCAATCGCGTTCGAACACGCTTGATCACGTTCGAATAGATAAAAGACATTCTTTGTCGATGCGAACATGATGTAGGCGTTCAAACGCGCCCAACCGCGTTCAAACGTGCATTTCGTATTCTATGTATTTGTGAACCAGATATAGGCGTTCACAAATACGTTCGAACGCGCCCCCAACCACGTTCGAAGCGACCTACAAAAAATTTATTTTAATGAAAATAAATAACTAATGCAATAAGTAAAGATCCTAACTAAATGAATCAGCCCACTGCGCTTCTCCAAACTTGTCCTCAAGTTGAAAAGTCAGAGAAACGCTCCAAAATATCAGTCTCTAACTCTCATGTTGCCTCATCGGATGGCTTGCCAAGCCACTCAACTAGAATCTCCATCTCTAATCTGGTACCATGTCGTCGTCAACGCCTAGCAAGTACACGAACTGGCTCTATGATCTCTGTCTCCTCCAATGGCTCCGGTAGAACTGATCCAACGATCTTATGATCTCCAATTCGCTCCCTCAGCAATGAAACATGGAAAACAGGATGCACTCTCGACCCCTTCGGCAGCTCCAAACGATATCCAACCGGACCAATACGCTCTAACACCTAAAACGGACCAAAGTAACGATGTGCTAACTTCTAGTTTTGCATCGGATGCAAGGTCACCTGTCAATACAGTTGCACCCTCACAAACATCCAACTGCTAATGTCGAACTCCTACTCCCTATGACTGCGATCATAAACTTGCTTCATGCGGTTTTGAGCAAGTTTAAGATGGTCACCCAACCTCCTCAATGTGGCGTCTCTATCCATTAATATCGAAGCCATGCACTCATACACCACCTTGAACGGAGTCATACCAATGCTACTATGGTAGGCAGTGTTGTAAGACCACTCCATCCACAGTAAGAACTCTAACCATCGTCTCGGCATCTCTCCAACAAAACACCTATAGTACTGCTCAATACCTCGATTAACCACCTCTGTCCAAAAGTCGCTCATAAATACACGATCACAATCTGAGACAATCGTGCGTAGCATGCCATGTAACCGAGCAACATCTCTAACAAAAATTTCAGCCTCTGACTTGACTGAAAATGGATGTGACAATACCAAAAAGTGCGTATACTTACTCAACCTATCAACGACCATAAAAATAACTGAATAGCCAAGTACCAGCGAAAGATCCTTTATGAAATCCATAGAAATGCCTTCCCAAACACGATCCGGTATAGGTAAAGGCTGTAGGAATCTAACCGGTTTCAATATAGTTGCCTTAGCCCTTTGACAGACTTTGCAAGTACGGACAAAACTCCTCACATCCCGCCTCAATCCTGGCCATATACAACTCTGAGATATCCTCCTATAAGTCCTCAAGACACCCTCATGACCAGCCTCTGAAATTTGGGGGAAGTGCTCTAACAATTTTAACCGCAATCCATCATATGTGGGCACCTGAATGCATCCGCGGTCCAACAGCAAACCGCCTCAATCCTCCAACTCTAGATGGCGCTCCGGATCATCCATCACCTCTTGTAACAATCTCAAAATGTCTGGGTCAGATGTACATGCATACTTTTGTATGATCCACGCATAATTGTCTCGGATCGTCCATGCACGAGATAATCTCCTCACATCCCTCCTCACTAGTCAAGAACCGATATCCTATTCCATTATCGAGGAGTTGCTGGACGAGCTTGTAGGGGCGACTATATTTAGTAAGCTTGACTTGGGTGCCGGGTATCATCAAATTAGAGTTCACTTGATGGATGTGCACAAAACTGCATTTCGTACTCCAAATGGGCATTATGAGTTTCGAGTGATGCCTTTTGGTCTCACCAATGCTCCAGCTACTTTTCAAGGCCTCATGAATAATATATTTCGGCCTCTCTTGCAAAGGTATATCTTGGTATTTTTTGACGATATTTTGGTGTATAACAGGACTGAATCAGAGCATTAGCGAGATCAAAAGGCATTGGTGAGACCAAAAGGCATCACTCGGAACTCGTAATGCCCCTCCAGAGTCCAAAATGCAGTTTTGTGCACATCTGCCGGGTGAACTCTAATTTGATGATAACCGACCCTCAAGTCAAGCTTACTAAATATAATCGCCCCTACAAGCTCATCTAGCAACTCCTCGATAACCGGAATGGGATACCGGTCTTTGACGGTAATAGCATTTAGTGCTCGATAGTCGACACAAAAATGTCATGTCCCATCCTTTTTTCGCACTAAAAGCACAGGGGATGAGTATGAGCTATGACTTTGTTGTATGAGGCCTTGCTCCAGCATTTAGGCTACCATCTTTGAGATAACTTCTTTTTGCACATGTAGATACCGATTTGGCCTCACGTTCGCCGGTGCAGCCTTGGGTACAACCTCTATGCAATGGTACGCCGCTCTCCTCAGTGGCAACTCCTACGGCTCCTCAAACAGTCTAGAAAAGTTATCTAACAAGTTAGATAATTCAATTGTAGTACTTGAACTCGTTTGAGACTCATCTCCTATTGGTCATTACTGAAGAAGATAGGCCAAATCATACGCACCAAGCAACCCCACCATAGGCTGCATCGTAGGAATCGACAAAGTCCAAACACCATCAAGCCGCACATCTTTGTTTCCTTGTTTATATTTCATCCACATGCTTCGGAAATCAAATGTGACAGGTCCCAAACTCTGTAACCACTGAGCACCAAGGATAATATCCGCTCCTCACAGCGCCAATGGATATAAGTCCACAATGATATCATATCCTTGCACTCGTATACCGACTCGACGACACAAGCTCTCCGCCCTATGCTTCATGCCGTCTCTAATAGCAACGTCAAACCCCGTAGTCGGTTCAGCATCAAAACCCAATCTTCTCATTAGCCTCTCGTCTTGAAAGTTGTGTGTACTCCCTGAATTGATGAGGATGTGCACACAATGCTTTCTAACGAGTCCATCTACTCGTAACGTCCTCGGTGCGGAAGTACCCGAATATGCATGCATCGATATTACAGCTTGGATATTTTCCTCCACGCCCTCCTCAAGGGTAACCTCTAGACACTCTCCATCATCAACTACCTCATCATCCTCCTCAGGACCATCGATAAGCATTACACTCCCGATCGATTTAGAACACTGATGATCAGGGGTGAAATATTCATCACTTCAAAAGCAAAGGCCCTTCGCTCTTCGTTTCTCCACCTGGGCAGGTGTGAGAGTTCGAACGGGGGGGAGGGGGGGGGGGGGGGGGGGGGGCGGTCTAGTGCCTCCTCTAACGTCAAAAGAAGGTCTCAAAGGTGGTCATGGTCTAGTAGTCGCAACCTCTGTTTTTAAAACTTCAGAATTTCCAACTGGCATTCTAGGAGCAAACCGCCCATCTCGGTTGCTACAATTGGTTTTCGTTGCCATTTTTAGAGCCCTATGCTTTTGTTCAATCCTTACGGCCTTCACAAAGGTCTCCTTAGGGGTAGTAGGACATAGAGAACGAACATCCGCTTGTATCTCCTCTCACAGCCCTAAAATAAATGTACTCATCAATATACGTTCAGGCCATGGTGGCTCACAACGACTACTAACTCTTTCAAACTCAGCTTGGTACTCCAATACGGTAGTCCTCTGAACCATCTTGCTTAATGTGGCAGCAAAATCTTCATATGCCGCTATCCCAAATCTGCGTGTAATCCTCCTACAAAAATCAGCCCATCTGATAAATCCACTATCATGAAATATTGATCTATACCAATGCAATGCCGTTCCTTGGAGGTGAAAGCTTGCCATCAGGACTTTTGCATCTTCCACTGTACCTCGACAATCAAAATATTGTTCAACTTGAAATACCCAATCCGTTGGATCACCGCTTTGAAATTTTGGAAAGTCTAAACGTGTGGTTCTCCCCCGAATAGCGTTGTTAGGTTCGTGAAAGATCCTAGATTCAGGTCTAAACCTTTGTGCATGTTGATCACCTTCTCTAAATCCTCGAGCACGTCCATCACCATCTCCATAGGGATCAACCTCATCCTCAAAGTGCCAATCCTCCTTATCGACGAATCGCACCGGTACCACACACCTCTCGGGTTCCACCACCACAGATCTTGGGTTTTGTAACGAAGGTGGGGGATGATGTGAAGACATAGGTAGGATGGGATTATTGACACTCATATGACGCACCTAGACTTGTGGGTATCGGTTCTATGGGGTCCCACCGCTGGTCCTTCTTGAAACTCCGTTCGTCGTCGAGGAGATGACGAACCCAATCGATTAATAACATATTTCTTGAATTCATTGTGATCTTTTTGTATGTTGTCAACTTTATGCAACAATGTTTGGAACATGCCTCTTAGTTTAACAATATTCAAACCCATTAATGTTGGTTGACTCGGTCCTACTGTGGTCATTCCAAAGGAATCGGCCTCACGGTTAGGATCATCGTGCATTGAGTCCTCCCTTATCGGTGTGCTCTCCATAGGTCTCTTTGTTGATGTTATCTTCCTTGTTTCAACCATTAATGGAGGTCTGAGGTTCGCTTGCTTGATACCAAATTGATAGGCTCTGATACCAAATTGATAAACTCTGATACCAATGATATGCTCTGATACCAAATTGATAGACTCTGATACCAAAGTGATAGGCTCTGATACCAAATTGATAGGATCTGGAACAAAAGATAGGCTACACTAAGATTCCTTCAAGATCTGAATTTATTATAAGAATCAGTTTGTTTAACTGTGAGAAAATATTCATCTGATATTATTTGGTAGTTAGAAAATTATGAAACCAATTGGGTTGGATCCGTAATTTCCTGATTTACAACTTTCATATTTACGCACTTTGCAAATTCCAACTGTAACAGGGATGAAAATCTGGAATAACATGAGTGATGGTGGTAGTGACGGGTGGAGTGGATGTTAGGGTTATGGATGGGTATGGAGATGAGGGTGGATTGTGGAAATGATTAAGGGAAGTAGATGAAGGAAACGAAGTGGTCGAGATCCCAAGGAAGAGGGGTGATTCGACAGACAAGGGAGATTAGAAGCGAGGATAAACCTTGTCAATGGTAGAGGTGGAAGGATGGTGAAGAGGAAAGAGGGAGAAGTCTAGAGAGAAGATAGGAGACAACAAATCAAGAATCCAATAGCATAATGAAATTGGCTGCCATCCACATATTTATAGAGGCTAGCCAACAAGTCCTAAAATAATATAAAACCCTAATTCTAAAGGATTCCCGTCGATCGTGTTCGAACGCGCCCGATCGCGTTCGAACGCGCTCAAAAAAACTCTTTCTCTGTATTTGCGAAAGTGACATAGGCATTCGTACATGGGCGTTCAAACTCACCCAACCGCGTTCGAACACAGGCGTTCACAAGGGAGTTCGAACGTAACTCCACCTACATTCGAATGCGACTCCACCTGAGTTCGAATGCGACCTACATAAAATTTATTTTAATGAAAATAAACTCCTAATGCAATAAGAAAAGATCCTAACTAAGTGTATCATACTCCCAGAATCGATAAGGATATGCACACAATGCTTTTTAACGAGTCCGTCTACCCGTAATGTCCTCGGCACAGAAGTACTCAAATATGCATGCATCGATATTTCAGCTTGGATATCTTCCTCTGCGCCTCCTCAACGGCCTCCTCATGGACCTCTAAACACTCTCCATCACCAATAATCTCATTGTCCTTCTCGAGATCATCGATGAGCATCACACTCCCGATCGATTTGGAACACCGATGACCAGGGTTGAAACGTTCATCACATCGAAAGAAAAGGTCCTATGCTCTTCGCTCCTCCACCTCGGCAAGTGTGAGAGTTCGAACAGGGGGTCTTGTGTCTCCTCTAACATCGGAAGAAGGTCTTAAAGGTGGTCATGGTCTAGTATTCGCAGCCGCTGTCTTTGAACTCACAGAATTTCCAGCTGGCGTTCTAGGCACAAACCGTCCATCACGGTTGCCTCAACTTATTTTCGTTACCATCTTGAGAGCCTTATGCTTTTGCTCCATCCTCATGGCCTTCTCAAAAGCCTCCTCAAGAGTGGTAGGATAAAGAGCACAAATATCTACCTGTATCTCCTCTCGCAGCCCTAAAATGAATGTGCTTATCAATGTCGGTTCGGGCTAAGGTGGCTCACAATGACTACTAACTCTTTCAAATTCAGGTTGATACTCTAAAATGGTCATCCTCTGAACCATCTTGCTTAATATGGCAGCAAAATCTTCATATGCCGCTATCTCAAATTTGCGTGTAATCCTCCTACAAAAGTTAGCCCAATTGATAAATCCTCTATCACGAATAACCGATTGATACCAATGTAATGCCGTTCGTTGGAGGTGAAAGCATGCCATCTGGACCTTTGGACACTTTGCTGTCCCTTGACAATCAAAGTATTAGCTTCATTGAGTCCAGAACCGTTGTGGATCGGATTAGGCTGGTTCGTAACAGGCCCGAACGTGTTCTTTGTATGTGCGAACTCCTGTGCTCACGTTTGAATGGCCTGAATGCATTTTCTGTATGTGTAAATGCCTGTGCATGTGTTCGAACGCCCCGAATGCATTCTCTATATATGTGAACTCCTGAGAGTGCGTTCGGATGCCGCATTCGAATGCAGTGCGAACGCAGAAACCTTTCTCCTTTGATCTTGAAATTCTTCAATCCAAATACTTTTAAAACTTATATAAATGCTTTTGTATAAAAACACTTAGAATATTTTGTACACAATTGCCAACACTAAAAACCTAAAAATCTCCTCCTTTGGCAATTTGTGACAAAATATTTAGTTTACAAAAATTACAAAGAGTCCTAAATGAGCATTCAACAAGTCTAAAAGATGTAACACCTCAATCCCTGCAACTAAAAACATACCAATCCAAGATAAAAAATAGTGACCATTCAGCACATTATACTTCAGTTAACATAAACGCAAAGCAACATATTTTCATTTAAACTAAGCATTCAACACATTATACAGAAGTAAGCATTTAAACTAACCATTCAGCACATTATACAGAATAACACAAATAAAATAGATGCTAATGCAACTCACTCCTTACTCCCCTTAAACCAAATTCCCTACTCCCCTTAAATTTGATCTCTCACTCACTCTCCTCCTTTTTTACACAAATTTCCAAAGCCTAAGCACTAGGAGGAAAATGGCGATGGAGGATAGACAACACAGAGTCATGCACTGTCCCCTGACAAGCTTGCTTAGCCCGTATCTCTGCAGTAGTAGTAGAAAACCTAGCAACTGCCAATTATATATCATGAACCTGAGTGCTAAGCTGATCAAACTGTTTAGTCATAAACTGAAACTCTCCATCAGGTTTATATGATTCATCACCGGAGTTGTCCTCAGAAGAGATTTCTTGGTGTGATGGTCGTTCAGCAGTGGAAGAGGAGGTTGGTTTGTAAGGAGATGGTGGATCATGAGCTTAACTCCTCTTTGTGGTGATCTGATCCAAACGTTTTTTAGCCTTAACCGATGCTTCTGAGGAATCAACTCTCACACCACTCTGCATGCACAGTTTGGTCATGAAGATCCCAAACGGCAAACCTTCACGGGGGGCCTCTTTTTGTGCAGCTAACACAATGCTATAATAAATAATAGTGGCGATGTCAATGGATACGCCTGTAAGCATCGCGTGAAGGAGAAATGCTCGATCCTAACTGATGTTGGAGTGCCGAGTCTTTGGGGTGACATTGTAGAGACAAATAAGGTGTAACATGCAAGCCACAGATACCAGTTTGGCATGAGGCATCATAGTGCCTATCCACTCTTCCCACTGTACTAAAATGTCACTAACAATATTCTAAACAAAAGGAAGAGGCTCAAAGGGAGGGTACTCAAAATCACCTGTTGGAAGATGAAACTCTACTTGAATGATATCAGAGTCTAGATACACAAGCACACCACGGACTGTTGACCATATACACTAATCCAGAATAGTAGTGTTACTAAAAAATTCACGAATAACCTCCATATAAATTGTCCCATCCATCTTACATACTGCTAGCCACCCTCACTTAGTAAACAACTTTTCAATCCCCAAAGATGCAAAATCTGGTATGACTATTGGCCTCTCACATATTATTGGGCGCATTCCAAAGTTATGCTTGATGGTGAAGAAGGCGGCCTTGGCCTCTTGGAAACAGCTACTTTTTTAGGCATTCTAGAGAGAAAACACATCTTAACATCCAAAACATACCCAAAGCATAATAAAAAAATAAAAAAAATCCAAGACACCATGAAAACCCTAAGAGAAATCCATATTCCACTTGAAAAAGCAAGTTTATCACATTCAATCGCTTAAGAAACATCAAGATGAAAACTCTATCATGATCAAAACTTAAAAATGCATGAAAAACCAAGATCAAGAGGCTAATTTGAATTAAAAAATAAGAAAGTATTCACAAATCATACCTCGCAAAAAATGATGAAGAACTTGAAGATTCAACCCAAAAGTACTAGATCCAGAGTAAAAATGGCCTTTGAGAGAATGTAGAGTGAAAGATTTAGTAGAAACCGTGAAGATCTTGATGATTTGGGAGAGTGGAAGAAAAATGGGTTTTAGGGTTTGATGGGGAAGATGAAATCTTGGGTTCGGATGCAATATATATAAAGAACCCCGAGTGTGTTTGAACGCACCAGTCCGCATGTTCAAACGCGCCAGTCACTGTGTTCAAACTCAAAAATCTTGCGTTCGAATGAGTTTTTTTTTTAAAAAAAAAAAAATTCTAGAACATTTTTGGAGATGCATTTCTAAAAATTCAGAATAGATTCAAGACATAGATATGCCTATTAAATGAAATAAATCATACACAGATTAATCAAATCATCAAGAGCATATTATGATCAACTCTAATGCATCACTCAAATTATAAATTAATCTTGATTTATCATAACAAAATGCATATGCAAGCTGAGTATAGACAACATGAAACAATCTTTTTAAATAGACTTTCCTATTAAACAATAATACAACACAGTAGTCAAACTGACTTAGTATATAATTATGCACTTTTCGACTTATTCTTCAAAACTACACAGGAATTTTTTTTATATTTTTTTATCACTGAAACTATATAGGTGTAATGATGACTTTCATACATAAGTAGGTAGCCCTTTTCTTATAGTACATAATGAACAATGTATAAACAAATATATTTATTTTTTTTTCTTTAAAATTTTTTTAAGCAATGTACTGAGTCAAACTGGATTCTAAACAAGATGACCTTCATACTAATTCATTGTAACCCTTTTCATTGATTTTTTATGAATACGTTACTAATGACTAAGTATGAGGTCAAATTGTGCAAATCAAAGTCAATAGTAACTTATCTAAGAAAATATTTCATGATGTCATGCTTACTCAAGAATATACATATGTTATGAGTGTATTAAATTTAATTTAATTATTACATAAGCTGAAGAGTGAATAAATCAGAAATGACATAATATACTACAAGATGACAAAATTGACTATAATAACTCATAATCAAGAGAAGGTCATATTTATATATCAAGAACATATTTTTGAATCTAGAAGTGCACCAATTTTTTTAAAAAAAAACTCTCAACAAATAACTCATATACAATCTAGAACCAAAAACCAAAAAAAATTCAAAACTTTTTCAGAGTAAAAAACCTAAAAACTGAAAACTAAAAAATAAAAAACACGCAACCCGAACACAAAAGAAATCAGTCCAAATCATAAATTCCTAAAGAAGTATGAAGATACTCAAATCTCTGTACATCCAAAGGTTTTGTAAATAAATCCCCCAACTATTTCTCCATCTCAACATGTTCCTGTGCTATTACTTTGTCTTCAACTAACTCTCATATAAAATGATGTCGGATATTAATGTGTTTTGTACATGAGTGTTGAATAGGATTTTTCGATATATTAATAACACTTATATTGTCACAATAAAACACCATAGTATCTTGTTTAATGCCAAAATCCTTGATCATCTATTTCATTCATAATAATTGAGAGCAACAACTGCCCATTGCAATATACTCAGCCTCTGCAGTAGATAAAGATATCGAGTTCTGTTTCTTATTTTGTTAAACAACTAGATTATTTCCAACATAAAAATAGCCATCTGAGATAGTTTTTTTGTCATCACATGAACTTGCCAAATCAGAATCTATGTATCCCGATATGATAACATCTGAGTCATAAGTAAACCAGATACCCAAATCAATTATGTTACTAACACATTTTATGATATGTTTCGTGGTAAACAAATGTGTTTCCTTAGATTCAGACTAAAACTAGCACACACACTCACACTAAATATAATGTCTGGTCTACTAGCAGTTAAGTATAAAAGACTACCAATCATGCTCCCATATAGTGTTTCATCAACACTTTTTCTTGAAATGTCCTTTTCTAGTTTAATAGTTGTACTCATAAAAGTTCTAACATGTTTTGCATTTTCTAACCCGAATTTTGTCACTAGATTCTTAGCATACTTGGTTTGAGCGATAAAAATCCCTCTCTCCAATTGAGTAATTTGAAGTCCTAAAAAAAACAACTCACCCATCATGCCCATCTCAAAATGACTATGCATGAGATCTGCAAACTCTTTAGCCAAAGATTGACTCGTTGCCCCAAAGACAATATCATCCATATGTATTTGTGTCATAACTAAACTCTTTTTCTCATGTCTAATGAACAAAGTCTTGTCCACTTTCCCTCGAGTGACCCTCGCATCCACTAAAAAAGCAGTGAACTTCTAATACTAAGCTTTTGGAGCTTATTTTAGCCCGTAGAGAGCATTTTTCAATTTAAACACATGAAAAAAAAATTTATGATCTTCAAAACCCTTAAGTTGTTCCACATATACATTTTCATTCAAGATTCTATTTAAGAAAGCACTTTTAACATCCATTTGAAACAATTTAAATTTTAAATGACAAGCAATGACAAGAAGTATACGAATAGACTCTAGTCTAGCAACAGGTGCAAATGTTTCATCAAAATCTATACCCTCAACCTAAGTGTATCCCCATGGTACTAGTTTGGTTTTATTTCTAACTATATTGCTATGTTCATCACTTTTATTCTTATATATCCATTTTGTTCCAATTACGTTTACATTCTTAGTCTAGAAACTAAATACCAAACATCATTTCTAAAAAATTGCTCTAGTTCCTCATGCATAGCATTGACCCAAAAATCATCTAACAATGCTTCCTTGACATTTTTAGATTTAAAAGTAGATGTATAGCAAGTAAATGATGCATCACTTTGGATTTGTCATCTTGTCTTCATTGGTTCATTCACATCTCCGATCACTTGTGATAGTGGATGATTTAATTTCACTATGGTTGATGGTTCTACTACACTGCAGTCATCTTTGTTTATTTCAACTTTGTCCTTATTTTTTTTTTCTCAATTGATAGATCAAGCTCCTTTTTCACATCTTCGTCATGTGGACCTTTCTAAATTTCATATGCAGTCATTTTTGTACCTGGTCTTAGATAAACACGATTTATCACATGTAACGCTGTATTTATTACTTCAGCACAAAACCTTTAAAGAACCTTTTTAGCATGAAGTATAACCCTTATCATTTCCTATACAACACGGTTCTTTCTCTCCACAATTATGTTTTGTTGTGGAGTTATAAGAGCTAAAAATTCATTTTGAATACTAAGAGAATCATAAAATATGGAATAACTTTCATTTTCAAATTCTCTACCATGATTAGAACGAATCCTAACTAAGGTAGTAGATTTTTCATTCTGCAATTTTAAGCATAGTGATTTAAAAACTTTAAAAGTTTCAGACTTCTTACGTAAAAAGGTAACCCAGGTTTATTTGTAGTAATCATCAACCATTAAGAATATATATCGTTTACCTCCAAGACTTTCCGTTTTTGTTGATCCCATTAAGTCCATATAGACTAATTATAACACACGGTCAGTGGTAGCTATATTTACTTTCTTGTGTGAGATCCTAATTTATTTTTCGATTTGACATGGATTGCACACACCTTTTGACATTTCCTTCATCTTAGGTACTCCTCTTAACACTTCTTGTTTGGACAGATTAAAAATTTCCTTGTGATTCACATGTCCAAGATGTTGATGCTAAATATCTACAATATCAAAAGAAGTACTGTTACATTTCAGATTATATGAAGTTCCAACAACATAACAATTATCAGATATTTTAGACCTATAACATATAACATTATCTTCATGATCTAGAATAGTACAATCATTTTTGGAAAATTTTATCTCATAATCTTTATCACAAAATTGACTAATGCTTAGTAGATTTGTTTTCAAGTATTTAACATAAAGGATATTTTCAAGGATAAGAACACCTGGAGTACTTACCTTTCCTTTACCTGTTACCTTGGATGAATTACCATCTTCAAATGTCACAACTCTCCCTTCATATTCTTCGAGTTTAGAAAATATGGATTTGTCACCTGACATATGTCTTGAATAACCACCGTCTAAATACTATAAGCCAGAATTTAAAGCTTTCAAGGCAGTATGCACAATATAACATTTCAAATCACTTTTCTTAACCCATATGGACTTTGTTTTCACCTCATAAGAAGGCACTCTTAGGTTTTTGTAGAAATTTGCAATAAGGTTGAATATGTTCTAGAATGCCATAATGAAAGCATATGGAAATAAATCCTTTTTTACTCACCTTTTGTTGAGGAGTGTGTCTAAAGTTTACTTTTGGTGCCATTAAAAATTCATCAATTTGTTGATTCAACTTCAATTTAGAGACATTCATCCAGGTTTGCTTTGTAGATATGATTGATGGTCTTAAGTTTTCTTCCTTTTGTAGACCTGCAAAAACAAAAACAGTCTTTTTATTATTTGAATTACTAGTGTATCCAAATTCATACCTATCTTTTCTAGAAATCTGAGCATTTAAAATCTCGTCAAGTTTGTTCTTCCCTTTTAGAAATGTCACTTCTTTCTACAATTGCTCTAGTTTAATTTCATCATACTTCATCTTCTCCTCAAATTGATTTCTTTCTGGTTCAATTACCTTAAGTCTCTAAAGTAGTCTAAGGTTGCTTTCCTTGAGTTTGAACGACTCCAAGTATAAATCATTATATTCCTTTTGCATTTCTGATTCTTCTTCTTTAGCTGGTAACACTTCCTATTCATCTGTACTATCAGAATCAATAATAAAGTCAGTATTAAAAATAAATGAGACAAAAGCTATAAAGTTCTTTTGGTCTTTCTCAGAGTTATCGTCTGACTCATCTAAGTCATTCCAAGTGACTTCATAGCTTTACCCTTCCTCTTAAGATGATTAGGACATTCCTGTGTAATGTGTCCAAAACCAGAATATTCAAAACATCGAATTTTTCATCAGAACTTTTATTTTTCTGTTTAACATTGTTGTTACTCACCCCAGCTTTCGAACTCACAGAATTCTTCTTTTTCACAAATGTTTTGTTTTTCTCAAGTTTCTCAGTATTTAACTTGTTTGACTTTCTAAAGAATTTATTGAACTTTTTAACAAACAAGGCCAACATCTCAACATCTAAATCACCTTCATTATCAGACTTCTCTAAATTTTGTTCAACAGTGGTTAGGGCCATACCTTTGAACTTCTTAAGTTTAAAAAGATTGGACTCAAATATTTGTAGATTCATACCAATTGTTTAACCTTCATATAATTGATGTCGTTATTTTCCTCAATAGTTGTAACTTTCGCTTGAAACCTTTCTGAGAGAGACCTAAAGATCTTACGAATAATTCTATTTTTTAGAAATTTTTTCTCTTAGGTTGAAACTAGAGATGACTATATCACTTAGCTTTACATAGAACTCATTAAAAGTCTCATTCTCCTCCATATGGAGAGTTTCAAAATTAGTAGTCAACCTCTGAAGTTTTGAAAGTTTTACAGCTATGGTTCCTTTTATAAGTAGTTTCTAAAATCGTCTAAGCATCTTTTGCTATTTCATAAGTAGAAATTCTTTTAAATTCATCTGAGAAAACACAACTAAAAATAGCATTATAGCCTTGCTGTTCTAGCCAACCTTTTCATAATCTGCCTTATCCCAAGACTCAATAGGTTTCTCAACAAGCTTATCAGTCACCATGTACATCAGTGCACTCCAACCGTTCAAAACGGCTATCTATACTCGCTCATCTATAGACTTCAAGTAAGCTATCATCCTAGCTTTTCAATATCCATAGTTTGATCCATATAAAATATGAGGTCTAATAGACTATTGTCCATCTCTATGAAAATCCATGCCTAGCTGATCTCTCTCTATGGGTAAGAGAACCTGCTCTAATACCAATTGAAAAAACCTAGACACACGTATGTATCTAAACCCTAGGCAATGATATCACCCATTTATTTAAGTAAAAGCAAAATAAATATTGAAAAAACAAAAATAAAGATGAACACTAAGATTTTTATGTGGAAAAATCCAAACAGGAAAAAAATCACAGATCAATCACTAACATAGTAGCAATTACAAGACTAACTTACAAAACAACTCGTTGATCCACACGACTTTGTTCCTCTTAGTCTTGCTCGCTAGTACTCACGATTTACTGCTTCTCGTGATTGATATCCAATCTCAATAGCCCTTGTGATTGATCCTTCGTCTAGATGACCCTCTAAGACAAAAGCTTAATGCGATGTAGAAGAGACGGACCTTTTTGGTAGAAGAAATGAAGTAGTCTCAAGAACTCTCTTTTAATTACCTTCATCAACCACCCTAGAGTTAGGGCATCACAATGTTTATATATGTAACCAAGATAAAGCCAAATCCAAGTCATATCCGAACTCACATAAGTCCAAAATTTGCATATTACGCAGATGCGTTCGAACGCGGCTCAAGTGTATTCGAACGGGTTGACTTGTTCTTAGGTACGTTTGAACGGGCCCAAGTGCGTTCAAATGTGATGACTTGAATACACTCCTTTGTATGTGTGAACGTGCTGTGAACGTATGCAGGGTGCATTCGAGCGGTCCTTGACTGCGTTCGAATAGCAGAAAAACTTTCTTTGTTTGTGAATGCCTGTGAATGCATTCGAATGGCCCGAATGCGTTCTCTATATGTGTGAACGCCTGTACTTGCGATCTTTGTATGTGTGAACGCCTATGCATGCGTTCGAATGCCTCAAACACATTCTCTGTATGTTTGAACTCCTAAGAGCGTGTTTGAACGCCGTGTTCGAACACGGTGCAAATGCAGAAACCTTTCTCCTTTGATCTTGAAATTCTTCAATTTAAATACTTTCAAAACTTGTATAAATGCTTATGTACATGTATACAAATACTTAGAATATTTTATACATAATTGCCAATACAAAAAACCTAACAATTACAATTATAAAGCTCAATCTCATCATTCAAAAAGCTCGCTTAATAACTTCTGGTAATAAATTCTAATAAATCACTTTCTATGCATCACTATCTATTTATCATTTAGCAGTATAATAAACATCCATCAATACATTTTATATGAAAGATTATAGTTGTTTGTATTCTCTTCATTACCGTCCTATGAAGCAATTAATCCAACTTTCAAATAATCTATCAGTCATAATAAATGATCATATTTATAGACTCTATGAATAACTCTATCAAGTTATCTCTCCTATTAATACCCTAAAAAATAACTAACATGTTTTGCCTTACTCGAGCGGTTTGAGGAGAACAACACAAATGAAATAGTCAAAGTGTTGGGACAACATAGGAGACACCTAATAGCATCTGAAACCAAAGATAGGCTACGCTAAGAATCTTTTAAAATCTGAATTTATTACAAGAATTAGTCCGCGCAACCGGGGAAAAATATTCATCAGATATTCTTCGGTAGTCATAAAATTACGAGACTAACTAGGTTGGATTCGTAACTTCCTTATCTACAACTTTCATATTGATGCCCTTCACAAATTCAAACTTTAGTAGGGACGAAAATATGGAATAACGTGGGTGATGGTGGTGGTGACGGGTGGAGTAGATGTTAGGGTTATGGATGGGTATGGAGATGAAGGTGGATTGTGAAAGTGATTAAGGGAAGTAGATGAGAGGAATGAAGTGGTCAAGATTCCAAAAAAGAGGGGTGACTCGACAGACGAGGGAGATTAGAAGCGAGGAGAAACCTTGCCAACAATAGAGGTGGAAGGATAGTGAAGAAGGAGGAGAGAGGAGTCTAGAGAAAAAATAGTAGAAAAGAAATCAAGAATCCAATAGCATAATGAAGTTGGCTGCCATCCACATATTTATGGAGGCTAGCCAACAAGTCCTAAAATAATATGAAACCCTAATTCTTGAGAATTCCCGTCGATCGCGTTCGAACGTGCCCGATCGCATTCGAACGCACTCAATAAAGCCCCTTCTCTCGATTTGCGAATGCGACACAGGCGTTCGAACGCGTGTGGTTCGAACTCGCCCGACCGCATTCGAACGCACTATGTGCGTTCTCTATATTTGTGAACCTAATGCAGGCATTCACAAGGTGTTTACAAGGGCGTTCGAACGCGACTCCACCTGCATTCAAATGCGACAATACAGAAATTTTATTTTAATGAAAATAAATACCTAATGTAATAAGAAAAGATACTAACTAAGTGTATCAGCCCACCACGCTTTCTCCACTTTGCCATCAAGGTGAAAAGTTAAGGAAACGCTTCAAGATATTAGTCTCCAACTCCCATCCCATGTCGCCTCATTAGATGGCTTGCCAAGCCACTCAACTAGAATCTCCATCTCCAATCTGGTACCATGTCATCGTCGGTGTCTAGCAAGTACTCGAACTGGCTCTATGATCTCTATCTCCTCCAATGGCTTCGGTAGAACCGATCCAACAATCTCATGATCTCTAATGCGCTCTCTCAACAATAAAACATAAAAGACAGGATGCACTTTCGACCCCTCTAGCAGCTCCAAACGATATGCAACTGGACCAATATACTCCAACACCCGAAACGGACCAAAATAGCGATGTGCTAACTTTTGGTTTTGCATTGGACATAAGGTCACCTGTTGATACGGTTGCACCCTCACAAACACCCAACTGCCGATATCCAACTCCTGCTCCCTATGGCTACGATTATAAATTTACTTCATGCAGTTTTGAGCAAGTTTAAGATGAGCACGCAACCTCCTCAATGTGACATCTCTATCCATCAACGCTAAGTCCACCTCTGTCCTATCTACCGATGCCACTGGATCATAAGCGCGTAACGTTGGAGCCGTGCGTCCATACACCACCTGAAATGGAGTCATGCCAATGTTGCTATGGTAGGTGGTGTTATAAGACCACTCCGCCCACGGTAAGAACTCCAACCATCTTATCGGCATCTCTCCAACAAAGTACCTTGATACGATTCGGACTTCACCGATGTCGTCTTGAGCTTGGATTCACTTTAGGAGTGTTTTTGTTTCATGTTTTAGTGTTTAATTTCCATTCAAATAAGTTTTCTGTAAGTCGCGTTCGAACGTGGGTGGAGTGAGGTCGAGCGCGTTTGTGAACGGGGTTGTGAATGGGGGTGAAGAAAGTGCACTGCGTTCGAACGCACTGTGAATGCCTGCATCGCGTTCGCAAATCCAGAGAAGTGGAAAACAAGCACGTTCGATCGGCGTTCGAACACCTGCATCGCGTTCACAAATCCAGAGGAGTGAACTCGGTGCGTTCGAACGCGGTCGGTGAAAATTGTATTGTTATCGTTAATTTTGAGTTGTTGGTTAGCCTCTAAAAGGATGTGGATGGCAACCAAAGTAATTATTAATTATTAGGAATTGAGTTTTGCCTTGCCTCCTTCGTCTTCTTCGCTCCCGTTCTCTCAATCCCCGGCGACGCCGCTTCTAACCTCCCTCGACCGGCCAATCATCCTAGACCCTTAGGGGCGGCCCTCTCCTCCCCCTTCTTCCAATCTATCCATCACTTGCCCTAACCCTTCCATCGACCATAACTCTTCCACCACCACTTTTCACCGGTGCCACCCCATTAACGCCGGTCCTTCTCCAACCACCATCACCTAGGATCACGTGCCTCCATCCACGGATCCAAAACAGACCACCATAACTATCGTCCACTAATCGGACGATATCTCGTGAACCCCACATCCAATTTGCCTTAACCTAGATTTATTGGAAAGCTCTTTTCGGGGGCTACCACATGTCAAAAATTCACGTCAATCCGACGACGGAATATTTTGGGATCTTATTTCAAAGTTCCGTGCCAGATCTAGTCCAGATCAGAAAATTGGAAGAGATCGAACCTTAGCTGAAGGGGAGATCGTATCAAGCTTGGTATCAGAGCTCCATAGCCCGATGCAAGATCGTATAAATTTGGTATCAGAGCCACCGTTTCTAGATCGTATCAAGCTGGTATCAGAGCCACCGTTTCTAGATCGTATCAAGTTGGTATTAGAGCCACCGTTCCTCGGACAAGCGCTTCCTATGACGACCACCAGAGCCATGGCTGCACGGCGAGATGATGAAGAAGAGATTCTCCCAATAGAGGAGGGGGGAAACGATTGCGGGGACTTCCACCCGCGGAACCGCCCAATCTAATCGGAATATGGAAGAACCTAGTGTTTAAGCCGTGTTGGGGTCTCTTTCCGAGCAAATGGCCATCAACAACCAGATGATGATGGAGATGATGTGGGAACTATGGGTGACAAGGGAATCAATGGCGAACGGGAATGCACCATCGACCCCACGACGCGAGTCCACCCCTTGAATCCACCGCCACCGGTTCAGCCTTTGCAACCACAAGAGCCGCTGCTACCACCACCCTATGGGCAGAGGCAAGCAAGGATGGTTACACCAGGTCCAATTGCAGGTGAACCCATCCGACGAGCGAACCACTATAGAGACCACCTTGGAGATCATGATCCGTGGGCGGGTCAATTCGATCCGAAACCACGGCGAGTTAATCAAAACCGAAGGAGGGATCATCAACCCTTCATGATGCATCCTCTCCCGGTTAGACAAGGACTTAGACATGATCCGGAACGAGACAACGGCATCCATGGACAAGTCGTGCGTCTCGAATTTCCCGAGTTCAAAGGTGGCGATTCGATCGATTGGTTGTATAGGGCGGAGCAATTCTTTGCATACCAAAGTACGGCGGAAGAATACAAGGTGACGCTTGCGAGCTTCCACCTTGAGGATGCGGCACTTCATTGGTTTCGAGCAGCCAATGCCATTGAGGCTATCGAAACTTGGGCTGAATTTTGTGCTGATATCACACGACGATTTGGAGCGTCGGGGTATGAAGACTTTGATCGACACCGGGTCCACCCACAACTTCATTGATAAGAGGCTCCTTAAGAAGATTGGGCTCGAGTTGGAACCTACGGAAGGGTTTGATATGACGATTGGAGATGGCACCACATTGCGAGCAGATTCTATTTGTGGAGGTGTGGAATTGAAGGTGCAAGGCCAAACTTTCACATTGGATCTTTATCCGTTGGCCTTGCAAGGTGCCGATATTATTTTGGGGACCCAATGGCTTCGAAGCTTGGGGCCCATGACATTTGATTTTACAAGCCTCACATTGATATTTTGGAGGAATGACCAGAGAGTGCTGCTGGATGGAAGTAAACCACTGCTTGGACTTCCAAACGAAAGGGACACAAGGGAGCTCGCTTCTTTCTCGACCTTTCCTTTCTTCTCAGATCTACGAAGAGCTAGTGCAGAGGATAGTGATCTGGTCTAACTCATGGAGGAGTTGAGAGATAACCCCTCAAGCCACCCGGAGCACGAGGAGCGCGACGGGTTAGTACTAGAGCGCGGGCGAATCAAGGTACCCCGGAACGAAGAGCTATGGTGACTATTGATAGCACACTTCCATGATACTCCAATAGTAGGTCATGAAGGGGTATTACGTATCTATAAGCGGCTGGCCCAAAACTATACATGGACAGCGATGAAGACGGACGTGAAAAAGTATTTGCGTGAATGTCAAATCTGCCAACGAGTCAAATCGGAGGCACTCAAGCCTAGCGGGTTGCTGCAACCACTGCCTATATCGGAGCGTATTTGGGAGGATATCTCCATGGACTTCATCAAGGGGCTGCTGGAGGTTCGAGGACTATCGGTGGTGTTTGTTGTGGTGGATAGACTGAGCAAATATGCTTATTTCATAGCTTGTCTCACTCGTTTTCAGCGAAAAGGGTTGCTGAAATTTTTGTTCGGGAAGTGGCACGTTTGCATGGGATACCTAGGACGATCGTGTCAGATCGGGATCGCATCTTCATCAATGAGTTTTGGTCCGAGTTCTTTAGATTGCAAGGGACTCGAATCAACCTTAGTTTAGCTTATCACCCCGAGACGGATGGCCAAACCGAGGTGGTGAATCGTAGACTAGAGCAATACTTGCGATCCTTCCATGGGCTGAGTGTTTATACAATACCGCTCATCACTCTAGCATCGGCATGACCCCCTTTGAGGCGGTTTATGGGCGCACTCCCCCTGTCTTGCGTGCCTACGATAGACTCGCGGCGGTGGATAGGACCGATCTTGACTTCGAGCTTGCTAATCGAGATGAAACATTGAGACGGCTCAAGACTCACCTAGCCACAGCCCAAAATTGCATGAAACAAACTCATGACAAAGGCCAACGTGAGCGAGAATTTGAGGTGGATCAATTAGTGTTCGTTCGAGCTCAACCGTATTGGCAATCCACATTGAGGCCGATTTTGAACCAAAAGTTGGGTTGCAAGTACTATGGTCCGTACCAAGTGCTACAACGAATCGGTCCAGTAACTTACCGGTTGGACCTACTTGAAGGAACCAGGATACATCTGGTCTTCCATGTATCAGCATTGAAGGCCCAGATTAGGCCTAACCATGTGGTGGGTTCGGCCTTATCCTAACCAATGGAGGAAGATGGCTCCACTGAACCGGTTCGAGTCTTAGGCCGTAGGAGAAGACGCCATGAGTCCAGATTAGAGACTGAAGTGTTGATTGAGTGGCTGGGTAAACCTACTGACGAGTCTACATGGGAGCTAGAGTCAGATATCATGGATCGCTTCCCAAATTTCAAACCTTGAGGATAAGGTTGCGGAAGCGTGGTGGATTGATACGATTCGGACTTCACTGATGTCGTCTTGAGCTTGGATTCACTTTAGAAGTGTTTTTATTTCATGTTTTAGTATTTAATTTCTATTAAAATAAGTTTTCTGTAAGTCGCATTCGAACGCGGGTGGAGTGAGTTCGAACGCGTTTGTGAATGGGGTTGTGAACGTGGGTGAAGAGAGTGCACTGTGCGTTCGAACGCACTGTGAGCGTCTGCATCGTGTTCGCAAATCCAGAGAAATGGGAAACAGGCGCGTTCGATCACGCGTTCGAACACCTACATTGCGTTCGCAAATCTAGAGGAGCGAACTCGGTGTGTTCGAACGCGGTCGGGCGAGTTCGAACGCGGTCGGCGAAAATTGTATTGTTAGCGTTAATTTTGAGTTGTTGGTTAGCTTCTAAAAGGATGTGGATGGCAACCAAAGTCATTATTGATTATTGGGAATTGAGTTTTGCCTTGCCTCCTTCGTCTTCTTCGCTCCCGTTTTCTCAATCCTCGGCGACACCGCTTCTAACCTCCATCGACCGGCCAATCACCCTAGACCCTTAGGGGTGGCCCTCTCCTCCCCCTTCTTCCAATCTATCCATCACTTGCCCTAACCATTCCATCGACCATAACTCTTCCACCACCACTTTTCACCGGTGCCACCCCATTAATGCCGGTCCTCCTCCAACCACCATCACCTAGGATCACGTGCCTCCATCCACGGATCCAAAACAGACCACCCTAACCGCCGTCCACTAATCGGATGATATCTCGAGATCCCCACATCCGATTCACCTTAAACTAGATTCACTGGAAAGCTCTTTTCTGGGGCTACCATATATCAAACATTCACATCAATCCGACGGAGGAATACTTTGGGATCTTATTTCAAAGTTCTGTGCCAGATCTAGTCCAGATCAAGAAATTGGAAGAGATCGAACCTTAGCCAAAGGGGAGATCGTATCAAGCTTGGTATCAGAGCTCCATAGCCTGAGGCGAGATCGTATCAATTTGGTATCAGAGCCACCATTTCTATATCGTATCAAGCTGGTATCAGAGCCACCGTTTCTAGATTGTATCATATCTTAAATACTGCTCAATGCCTCGATTAACCACCTCGGTTTGGCCGTTCGTTTGTGGATGGTACGCTAAACTAAAGTTTAATCAAGTCCTTTGAAATCTAAAAAGCTTAGTCCAAAAGTTGCTCATAAATACATGATCACGATCTAAGACAATCGTGCATGGTATGCCATGTAATCGAGTAATATCTCTAACAAAAATTTCAACCACCGTCTTGGCTGAAAACAGATGTGACAATACCGAAAAGTGCGCATACTTGCTCAATCTGTCAACCACCACAAAGATAACAGAATAACCATATACTAGCGGAAGACCTTCTATGAAGTCCATAGAAATGTCCTCCCAAACACGGTCTGGTATACGTAAAGGCTGTAGTAATCCGACCGATTTCAAAGTGGTTGCTTTAGCCCTTTGACAGACTTCGCAAGCATAGACAAAACTCCTCACATCCCGTCTCAATCCTGCCCATGTGCAACTCTGAGATATCCTCTTATAAGTCCTTAAGACACTCTCATGACCAACCTCTGGAGTTTGGTGAAAGTGCTCCAACAATTCCTGCCGCAATCTGTCATTTGCGGGCACTCGAATGCATCTGCGGTCTAGCAGCAAATCGCCTCGATTCTCCAACTCGTGATGGCACTTCGGACCATCCATTACCTCCTACAACAATCTCAAAATATCTGGGTCAGATGTACATGAATACCTCAGCTAGTCAAGGAAGGGAAAGGTAGGAGATGAATAGGCTGCAAGCTCGGCGGTATCGGGTTGGCGCGATAGTGCATCCGCCACCTTATTTTTTGTTCCCTTCTTGTAGCGAATTTCACAATCATATCCTAACAATTTTGTGACCCATTGCTGTTGTGCCAGAGTGTGTGTGCACTGTCTCATAATAAAGTATGGAAGACTCCTTTGATCGGTTCGAATAATGAATCGTCTACCAATCAAATAAGGCCTCTACTTTGTCACCGCATGCAGAATTGCCAACATCTTTTTCTCATAAGTTGATAATTGCTGAGATTTTTGCGATAAAACCTTGCTAAGATAGGCAATGGGACGTCCTTCTTGTATTAGTACAGCTCTTATGCCAACACCCGATACATCACACTCAACAATGAATTCTTTGGTGAAGTCCGGTAGCGCTAGAACGGGTGCCGTCGTCATTGCTGTTTTCAAATTTTCAAAGGCTAAAGTGGCTTCATCCGTCCAACTAAAAGAGTCATTCTTCAACAAAGAAGTGAGAGGAGCAGCGATCTTGCTATATCCGACGATGAATCGCCGATAATAACCAGTCAGCCCCAAAACTCCTCTCAATCCGATAGTAGTAGTAGGAATAGGCCAAGCGGTCATACATGCAACTTTTTGAGGATCCGCCGCTACACCATCTGCTAAAATGATGTGGACTAAATACTCCACCTTTGGTACTCCCCATAGGCACTTGGATTTCTTGATCTTCAATTGGTTTTGTCCCAACAAATTTAGCACGTCCTCCAAATACCGCCAATGCTCCAATTCAATCCTGCTATACACTAAAATATTATTAAAAAATATCAAGACATACCTTCACAAGAGAGGCCAAAATATATCATTCATGAGGCTTTGAAAAGTAGTTGGAGCATTGGTGAGACCAAAAGGCATCACTCGGAACTCGTAATTCTCGTCCGGAGTCTAAAATGCAGTTTTGTGCACATCCGTCGGGTGAACTATAATTTGATGATACTTGGCCCTCAAGTCAAGCTTACTAAATATAGTTGCCCCTGCAAGCTCGTCCAGCAACTCCTCGATAACCGGAATAGGATACCAGTCCTTGACGATAATAGCGTTTAGTGCTCGATAGTCGATACAAAAACGTCATGTTCTGTCCTTTTCTTGCACCAAAAGCACGGAGGATGAGTATGAGCTATGACTTGGTTGAATGAGGCCTTGCTCCAACATCTCGACTACCATCTTCGAGATAACTTATTTTTGCACATGTGGATACCGATATGGCCCCACATTCGTTGGTGCAACCCCGGGTACAACTCCTGCGGCTCCTTAAACAGTCCAAAAAAATTATCTAATAAATTAGGCAATTCAATGGTAATACCTAAACTCGTTTGAGGCTCATCTCCTGCTGGTTCTAACTGAAGAAGATAGGCCAAATCATACGCATAAGGTAGCCCCACCATAGGCTACATCACAGGAATCGGCGAAGACCGAACACCATCAAGCCGCACATCACTGTTTCCTTATTTATATTTTATCCACATGGTTTGGAAATCAAATGTGACGAGTACCAAACTCTGTAACCACTGAGCACCAAGGACAATGTTTGCTCTTCGCAGCGCCAACGGATATAAGTCCACAATGATGTTGTGTCCTTGCACCCATATACCGACTCGGCGACACAAGATCTCCGTCTTAAGGTTTGTGCCATCTCCAATAGTAATGTCAAACCCTGTAGTCGATTCGGCATCCAAACCCAATCTCCTCACTAGCATCTCATCTAGAAAGTTGTGTACTCCCCGAATCGATGAGGATATACACACAATGCTTTCTAACGAGTCCGTCCACTCGTAACGTCCTCGACACGGAAGTACCCGAATATGCATGCATCGATATTTCAGCAGGGATATCTTCCTCCACGCCCTCCTCAACGGTCTCCTTTGGACATTGTCCATTATCAAGTACCGCATCCTCCTCCTCAGGACCATTGATAAGAATCACACTCCCGATCGATTTAGAACACCGATTACCGGGGGTAAAACGCTCATCACATCGAAAGCAAAGGCCCTTCTTTCTTTGCTCCTCCACCTGTGCAGGTGTTAGAGTTTGAACTGGGGGTCTAGTGCCTCCTCTAACATTGGAAGAAGGTCTCAAAGGTGGTCGTGGTCTAGTAGTCGTCGCCACTATTTTTGAAACCGCAGAATTTTCAACCGGTGTTCTAGGTGCAAACCACCCATCTTGATTGCCCCAATTTGTTTTCACTACCATCTTTAGAGCCCTATGTTTTTGTTCCATCCTCACGGCCTTCGCAAAGGCCTCCTTAAGAGTATTAGGATATAGAGCACGAACATCGGCTTATATCTCCTCTCGTAGCCCTAAAATAAATGTACTCATCAATGTACGTTCGGGCTACGATGGCTCACAACGATTACTAACTCTTTCAAACTCAGCTTGGTACTCCAATACGGTAGTCCTGTGAACCATCTTGCTTAATATGGTCACAAAATCTTCATATGCCGCTGTCCCAAATCTACGTGTAATCCTCCTACAAAAATCAGCCCATCTGATAAATCTACCACCACGAATAATCAATCTATACCAATGCAATGCCGTTCCTTGGAGGTGGAAGCTTGCCATCTAGACTTTTGCATCTTCTGCTATACCTTGACAATCAAAATATTGTTTAACTTAAAACACCCAATTCGTTGGATCACCGCCTTGGAATTTTGGAAAGTCCAAGCGTGCGGTTCTCCCCCGAATAGCTTTGTCGGGTTCGCGAAAGATCCTTGGTTCAGATCTAAACCTTTGTGCATGTTGATCACATTCTCTAAATCCTCGAGCACGTTCATTACCAACTCCATAGGGATCAACCTCATCCTCATAGTGCCAATCTTCTTTATCGACGAAGTGCACTGGTGCCGCACGCCTCTCGGGTTCCACCACTGCCAGTCTTAGGTTTTGTAACGGAGGTGGGGGATGATGTGAATGTGTAGGTAGGAGGGGATCATTGACACTCATATAACGCACCTGGAACTGTGGGGTATCGGTTCTATGGGGTCCCACCGCTAGTCCTTCTTGAAAATCTGTTTGTCGTCGGGGAGAAGACGAACCCAATCGATTCACGACATATTCTTTGAATTCATTGTGATCCTTTTATATGTTGTTGACTCTATGCAACAATGTTAGGAACATGCCCCTTAGTTCATCCATATTCGAACCTATGGACATTGGTTGACTCGGTCCTATCGTGGACGCTCTAAAAGAATCGACCTCACGGCTAGGATCATCGTGAATTCAGTCCTCTCTTGCCGGTGTGCTCTCTATAGGTCTCCTTGTTGATGTTATCTTTCTTATTTCAACCATTAATAGAGGTTTGAGGTTCGCCGGCTCTAATATCAAATGATGGGAACTGGAATCAAAGATAGGTTACGCTAAAATTCTTTCAAGATCTGAATTTATTATAGGAATCAGTCCGTACAATTGTGGAAAAATATTTATCAGATATTCTCTGGTATTTATAAAATTACGAAACTAATTTGGTTGGATCCGTAACTTCCTAATCTACAACTTTTGTATTTACGCCCTTTGCATATTCGAACTGTAGCAAGGACAAAAATACGGAATAACGTGGGTGATAGTGGTGGTGACGGGTGGAGTGGATGTTAGGGTTATGGATGGGTATGGAGATGAGGGTGGATTATGGAAGTGATTAAGGGAAGTAGATGAAGGGAACGAAGTGGTTGAGATCCCAAAGAAGAGGGGTGACTCGACAGACGAGGGAGATTAGAAGCGAAGAGAAATCTTGCCAACAGTAAAGGTGAAATGATGGTGAAGAGGAAGGAGGGAGGAGTCTAGAGAGAAGATAGGAGGCAAGAAATCAAGAATCAAATAGCATAATGAAGTTGGCTGCCATCTACATATTTATAAAGGTGCCAACAAGTCCTAAAATAATATGAAACCCTAATTCTAGAGGATTCTCGTCGATCGCGTTTGAACGCACTCAAAAAACCCTTTTCTCTGGATTTGCGAACGTGACACAGGCGTTCGAATGTGGGCGTTCAAACTCGCTTGATTGCGTTCGAGCGCACTATATGCGTTCTCTGTATTTGCGAACCTGATGTAGGCGTTCATAAGGCGTTCACAAGGGCGTTCGAACGTGACTCCACTTGCGTTCGAAGGCGACCTATAGTAATTTTATTATAATAAAAATAAACACCTGATGCAATAAGAAAAGATCCTACTAAGTGTATCAACGCTACATAACTATATTGGAGAACGAGGTTTTGATCAAGTGGTTGGGTCGACCTATAGATGAGTCCACTTAGGAGCTTGAGTCCGACATACTTGATCGCTTCCCCTACTTTGCATCTTGATGACAAGGTAGCGGAAGCGTGGTGGAATGATATGGATTGGACCTAACCAACCCACCTCGAAACGAACAATTTTTATTTCTGAAGAATAAAGTTCTTTGGGCTAGGCGTTCATATGCCAGGGAGGCCCGTTCAAATGCCCCATTCGAATGCCCGGAAGCTTTTCGCAATTACAAAAGCACTATTTTGGCCGTTCCAATCCCGTTCGAATGCATAAGCCGTTCACAAATACAGAAGTGCTATTTCGGTCATTTGAATGCCTTGCAAGTCTATTCAGATGCCCACAGTGAAGATGCATTTTATTAGGGTTATTTTATGTGTTTGTGGTTGTTAGATTAGCCTCTTAATATGTGAAAAACAACCTCATCGAATCTATTGAAGAATATTCATGTTTTCATTTGAATTGTTAAATTGGTAAGCATCACCCTCCAAAGTTCCTATTCTAGTTCTATCTCAAGCACAAACCCCAACTTCAAAGGTAATCATATTATGAGATTAATTTATTTCTACTCTTAACTTATCTTACTCATACTCCTAAATAAACTCAAGGCTAAAATACTTTCTCAATGTTTAAATAAACAAACAAAGGAGCCTCGCCCTTCTATATATAGATGTTGGATATAATGAGTCATACTAGGATTAATTCTAAAGGTTGACATAATTCGAATTAAAATTTTTCTTAAAGGCTTATATAATTGGACTTCTTTTAAAGACATACTTGACTTAACTAGATTTACCTTCAGAAATTTCATGACTTAATTGGACTTAATGACTTACATTACTTAACTAGACTTGCTTTAAGGGCTTACATCATGAATTAATTATAATATAACTATACTTTATCCATCAAGCCCAATATCTCAGTGATTCATTTTGATCAGACCCGAATCACATCACCAATTTAACCATCTAAGTCATTTGCTGAAATTGAAATAGATCACATGTTGAAATAAAACAAAGCTAACTATGATAAGTGACTTGATGATATGAGTCCAATGCCCCACGAGGTGGCCCGACTTGACTTAGATCACATCACATTCATGTAGATTTGTGCCTCCACCCTCAATCTACTAACCCCTAAGACCTTAAGCTAATCTAACTTTAGGTTCTTAGAAACGTCTAAACCTTAATGTTCCATGGTTGACCTAGCTTTCATCTGAGTCGAACCAAGATCTGTGGGCAGATTTGGACTCGCCTTGATATTGCGAGTAAGAATATACCTTCGGATCGACTTGCTCTAGATTGCACGGACTTGATTGTTCATCCTATAGTCTACGAATGCTCTAGATAGATTTTTTTTTTCTCTATCAGGGTCCATGAGGAGGTGCAACAACACCATTACTCATTATCTTGCCGGTTTACCTTTTCAAGATCGAGCATGTAAAGAATAGATTAATCCATCTCTATTCCAGAAAGCATCGAGTGAATAATCTGTCTATATACTTTTATCTTAAAAGAAAGCATCGACGAAAAAGAGAGGAATCCGATCCACACGAGCGGAGGACGCCTTCCTTGCGCGTCTTGCAGACCACTCTTTCCCGGGTCCCCACACACCCTTTCTCCCGCATCCATCCCCCCTGACTACATAATCACCATCCAAACCGTCCCTTTCTTTTCCTTCCACAGAGCATTCCAGTAGAAGACCGCATTCCGTACTCCTCCAACCGAACTGCCAACTTTAAGACCGCATTCCACGGCAGTAGAAGGCGATGGCGGTGGCCTCGGCATGGTCGAAACCCGGCGCCTGGGCCCTGGACGTCGAGGAGCACGAAGCCGCCCTCCTCCAAGACAAGACCGATCCCGGCACTGCTGCTGGCTCCGTCCCATCTTTCGATTTCCCCACCCTCGCCGCCGCCGCGGCTTCGAAGGCACCCAAGAAGAAGAAGGCCCAACCCGTATCCCTCGCCGAATTCACCACCGGCAAGCCCGTCTCCCACGGTGCTGGATCTCGCTTCGCACCCAAGGGTCTCATCCCCGACGAGCTCCTCGTCCTCCCCACAGGACCCCGCGAGCGGTCCGCCGAGGAGCTCGAGCGGTCCTCCTCCCGTGGCTTCGGCTACGCCACTTATAACGGTGGCGGCGGCGGTCGGATCTCGGGGGAGGATTCCAGTTCCCGATGGGGCTCATCTAGGGCTACGGATGAGCCGAGGCGGAGCGGATCTAATCGGGATATTGCCCCGTCACGAGCCGACGACGTTGACGATTGGGGTGCGGTGAAGAAACCGATGGTGCTGGAGAGGAGGGAAAGGTCAGGGTGTTTCTTCGATTCCCAGTCCCGCGCGGACGAATCGGATAGCTGGATCTCGAATAAGAGCACTGTGCCTAGGTCTAATGATCGGGGATTCGATGCCCCGCGAGAGAGGAGGGGTGGATTTGAGACCTTCAATAAAGAAGGCCCTGATTCGGAGGTGTGGGGAAAGAAAAGGGAGGAAGTGAGCAGTGGAGGGAGGCCAAGGCTTGTGTTGCAGCCACGGTCACTGCCGCTGGCCAACGCGTGCAACGGGGAGCAGCAGCCGTTGTCTGCTGGGAACAGCAAAGGATTGAGCCCTTTCGGGCAGGCTCGTCCTCGCGAGGAGGTTCTGGCAGAGAAAGGTGAAGATTGGAAGAAGATTGATGAAAAGCTTGAGGCGATGAAAGTCTGGGAGTTGCCGCCGGATAAGACATCTTTCGGTAAGAAGGGCTCTGGCATGGGGAATGGGAATGGGAACTTGCTAGAGGATCAAACTGAGAGGACTTGGAGGAAGGCAGATACAGTCCAACGTCCACCTACTAGGTCTGTTCATAATTTCTGTTCTCTTCTGTTGATATCTTTTTCTCTTTTATTATCTGGCATTAATAATTGACTCTGATCTATGCCTGCATTCCAAGTATCTTAACTAAATAATTTGAAATATTAGCATCTTTCTTACAGATACTACCATAAGTTTTCTTCCTTGTGTAGATTGTAAGCCTATATGATACTATCTTGATGTCATTGTGATTTAGTTGCTTATTTTATTATTCAGTTATATCAGAAAATAGTTAGGTATGCCATTCTTAATAGCTTTATTAATCTTTGCTCTTTTCCTGCAAATTTACAGTTGTATATCATATGATTCTAAGGGTTAAATATCCAAGATTTTGTTAGGATAATGCTTTCCACAAATTAAACCTGAAATTTTCAGCCTGTCAATGGGTCCAAGAGTTATTGTTAGATTTTGTGCTGGACCAAAATTTCTATTTTAACTTGGGTAGATGAGGGAAGAGAAAGGGAGATCCCCTATGGCAATAAAGGGGAACCTATTCAATTTTGGGATAAAAGAGGAGGTTGCACGAGGAGAGCAGGGATAGAGCTGTGGAATGTGTGCGGTAGGTGAATATATAAATTTTTTGTAGCACCATGACTTCCTTTTGTGGTCATTATTTAACACCTCCATGCTGGAAAATAATGAAGCATAATCTAGAAGAAACTTGATTGACTTTGATTTTAATATATCCCATAGCTTATCGAAACTAGTAAAACTTGAGAGATTCACGAGGGTAGAATGTGATGAACCTAGAGCCTAAGTTACTTCACTAATTCATATGAGAGAATATATAAAATAATTTGACCTTGGAAACAACTTTCGCACAATTGTGCAATCGAAAAATGCCACGTAGACTGTAAGTTCAATTGGTCAGAATTTTGAAGCATCAAAACATCCCAAATTTGAAGAATGGATCTAGACTGTTGGTTTATGTCTTTTTGTTAGTTATGTAAATGGTATTTTTATAATAAAAATAATGTTTTATTCTTAATTGTCTTGTTCATTAGTACTATTGATCGTGAACACTATTTTGAAAGGCAGTTAGGGCAGCCGCCAAAGCGAGGGCGGCACCTAGGCGGCCTCTCAAAGGCGGGTGGTCCAAGCCGAGCTGCCTTGGCAATTTTGGCAGCCCACCTTGGCAGTTTTGGTGTTATTTTTTATTTATTTTTTAAGCAGAATAGATACTATATTATTTATTTATTTCTTTATGTATGTTTGCTAATTTCTGTTCTACTTGGAGCTTGAGAAAGATTACTATTTGTTTTTTGCAAGTATGTGATTAATATTTGTGGATTATGCATGAATACAGCAGCCTACATAACGATGACATTTTTCTTATTCCACAACCAAACATCCCTCATCATTTGTGAGTACAATCAACGTCTGTATAAAGAGGTTGAAATTTTAGGCTGCTTTCTTATTTCCTCTCATATAAATGCTTAGTAAGATCTTTCTGTGCATCTGCATCCTAGAGAACAAAAGTTTATGTGTGCATTTGTTGGCATATTCCTGCACCTTTATGTGCATGCTATGTGCGTGTTCATGTGGGCATGCACATATGTCTTGACATGCATTTTATATGTATGTGTGTGCATGTGAGAGTTCGTTTGCGGTGTTTGAGTTTGTGCTCATGCATTTGTTTGTGTGCTTTTATGTATTTGGGTGCTTTTATCTTCGCACTGCAACTTCTTCAGGCAAAATGGCTTACTGTTACTATTCAGTTAAACCCTCTACGCTTTTTTTTTTTCTGGTATGTCAATGATCAGTATTGTACTACTATTGTTTTTTGTATGCTTACGAAGCGCTCTCTATCATTATCGTGTTGCTGACTGGTTAAATTTAATCTTGTAGTTCAGAGAATGTTGAGGAGGGACTACCTGAAACCTAATATGTTCAAAGACAGTTGATTCTGGTCTCCAATGATCATGTAGTTCAAATTATGACTCATCAAATTGGTATTTGGTTCAAATTATTGTTGATGTTAAAGTTTGTGCCAAACTTGTAGTACTGAAGTACTGATGCAGTTTTGATCGGTGTTTCTGACATTCTGTATACATTTTGTTAACTGGGTGCATGTTTGCGTTCAGAGTTTGCATGGAGAATTTTGGTTTCTGATACATTTTGCTTAGGTAGCTACTATTATTTCTTGAAACTAGACTTGTGGATCTGTATTATTTATTCTAGAAGAGATTTTGCTATGAAATACACTATTACCATTGTTATTGTTGCTGATATGAACATCATTTATGTGGATTGAGTGATTGTCGTCATGAAGGTCAAGTACAGTAAATCAGGTTACTATCCTTATTGAATCCTTTTTTTCATGTTTTGCCTGTGTTGCGATTGCTTTGGAATGGTCTGCAAATATTGACGAAGCAGTTGGAAGTAGCTATTTTGTCAATTAAAGGGTGATGTTTCAATGTCACTGCGATATATGTTTGTTCCTATGTGAGTGTTGATTTTATTTTTCTAAATGTCTTTCCAAGAACTAAGAGGGCTGAGCACGAGTCAAATATTGACTTTAAGAATTAGCAAATTCTTGAACTGGAATTGCTCCAGCTCCCATTTGTTTTAAGTTGATAGAAGAAGAGAAGGGATGTTGTAAAATGTTTGTTCCTATGTGAATTCTTGAACTGGAATTGCTCCCATTTTGGTCCTGAGTAGTGAAACTCAGATCCAAGTGAACAAGAGAATATGGCTAGTGATGTGCAAAACATTTTTACTTGTTTAACTACGAGAGTTCTGATTTTGGGATATCTCACTGATGTAAATAAAACATTCTACCTGTTGTTCCATAATGTTGCAGCGTTGATGAATCTCTTGAATCCACGAGAGAAATAAACAAGTTAAACAAAAACCTAGGAGACTTTGAGTTAAAAACGTTTTGACCTCTTAACTCTGACTCGTTATATCTTTCACCCACTTCAGAAAAGAATCGGACAGAGGCACTCCGTGAATTACTTAACATTAATTCCTTTTTGTCAGCATTCCATTAAAAATTCTATTAGAAATAGCCTTAAAACTACTAAGTTGATAGATACTCAAAAAATGTCTTCCTTTCTATCTTTACATCTTTCCATCTTTCCCTCCTTCCTTTTTTCTTCTCCTTTTCCCCTCCTTTTTTTCTTCTCCTTTTCCCCTTCTTCCTTTTTACAACATCCCTTCTCTTCTTCTATCATCTCTTCTTGAAGAGGTGAGTTGTGATGGCATTACTCCTATTTGGAAGGAGAGAATAGGATAGGAGAGAAGAGAAAATAAAAGGAGAGAAAATTTGTTTTCTTGTTTGGATGGATATTTAAGAAGAGAATAGAAGAGAAAGGGAGAGAAAGGAAACGGTTATTTTTCCGCTCTTATAATAGAGAGAACATAAGAGAAAAGACTGAAGAAAATATACTAGTGAGTCAATAATAAATTTTTTTGATAAATAGGAAACTTATGAGTAAGATACTTTTGAATGGAAATGTGGGCATGTTCACATTACCTGAATTTAGTCAAATACAATATGATGGATTTGTTGGTTCATTAATCAACCTTTGTGATAGGCTACGGAACGATTCCTTCAAGATCTGAATTTATTGTAGGAAGCAGTCCATGCAACTGAGGGAAGCTAAGTAGGATCGATTCGTATCTCCCTTATCTACGTTTTTTATATTTACGCCCTTTGTAGATTCAAACTACACTCGGACAAAAACACGATATAGTGCAGATGATGGTCGTGGTGACGGGTGGAGTGAATATTAGGATTATGGATGATAATGAAGATGAGGGTGGATGGTTAAAGTTGTTTAAGTTATAAAGACGAAGGGGAAGAAGTCGAGATCCCAAAGAAGAGGAAGGATTCAACAGACAAGGGAGATTAGAAGTTATGAGAGATCTTGCCAACGATAAAGGTGGTAGGTTGGTAAAGAGGGAGGAGGGAGATCAAGGTAGAGAGATTAGAGAGAAGATAGAGAGGCAATAAACCAATATTCCAATAGCATTATGATTTTGGCTATCATCCACACCTTTATAGAGGCTAGCCAACAAGCTAAAATAATAATTATTAACCCTTCTACTGGACTCCCATCGATAGCGTTCGAACGCGCCCGATCGCATTCGAACGCACAAAAAGTGTTCTCTGTTTTTGCGAACCTAATGCAGGCGTTCAAACGTAATGTTCTCCGGGCGCGTTTGAACGCACAAAAAGCATTCTCTATTTTTGCGAACCTGATGCAGGCGTTTAAACGTAGCATTTGAACACAACCTACAGAAAATTTATTTTAATAAAAAGAATTAACTAATGTAATAAGAAAAGACTCTAACAAGGTGTATCAGCCCACCACGTTTCCCCTACCTTGTCCTCAAGGTGTAAAGTCGGGGAAATGATCCAAGATGTCTGTCTCCAACTCCCATGTCGTCTCATTGGATGGCTTACCAAGCCACTAAATAGAACCTCCATCTCTAATCTGGTACCATGATGTTGTTGGCGCTTAGTAAGTATATGAACTAGCTCTATGATCTCTGTCTGCTCCAATGGCTCCGATAGAACTGATCCAACAACCTGATAATCACCAATTCGCTCTCTCAGCAATGAAACATGGAAGACAGAATGCACTCTCGACCCCTCCGGTAGCTCCAAACGATATGCAACCGGGTCAATATGCTCTAACACTTGAAACAGACCAAAGTAGCGATGTGTTAACTTCTGGTTTCACATCTAATGCAAGGTCACCTGTCGATATGGTTGCACCCTTACGAATACCCAACTGCTGATGTTGAACTCCTGCTTCCTATGGCTACGATCATAAATTTGCTCAATGCGGTTTTGAGCAAGTCTAAGATGGGCACGCAACCTCTTCAATGTGGCATCTCTATTCATCAAAACTAAGTCCACCTCCGTACGATCTATAGATACCACTAGGTCATAAGCGTGTAATGTCAGAGCCGTGCACCCATACACCACCTCAAATAGAGTCATGCCAATGCTGCTATGATAGGCTGTATTGTAAGACCACTCCGCCTACGGTAAGAACTCCAACGATCGTCTTGGTATCTCTCCAACAAAACACCTCAAGTATTGCTCAATGCCTTGATTGACCACCTCGGTTTGGCCATCCGTTTGTGAATGGTAGGCTGAACTAAAGTTCAATCGAGTCCCCTGTAATCTAAAAAACTCCATCCAAAAGTCACTCATAAATATACGATCATGATTCGAGACAATCATGCGTGGTATGCCATGTAATCGAGCAACATCTCTAACAAAAATTTTAGCCACTAAGTTGGCTAAAAATAGATGTGATAATGCTGAAAAGTGTACATACTTGCTCAATCTATCAACCACCACAAAAATAATGGAATAGGTCATATATGTAACCTTGTGAGGATCTGTGGCTACACCATCCGCTGAAATGATGTGGCCTAAATACTCCACTTGTAGTACTCCCCATAGGCACTTAGACTTCTTGATCTTCAATTGATTTTGCTTCAACAAATTCAAAACATCCTCCAAATGCTGCCAATGCTCCAATTCAGTCCTACTATACACCAAAATATCGTCAAAAAATACTAAGACATACCTTTGCGATAGAGGCTGAAATATATCATTCATGAGGCTTTGAAAGGTAGCTGGAGCATTGGTGAGACCAAAAGGCATCACCCGGAACTCGTAATGCCCGTCCGAAGTCTAAAATGCAGTTTTGTGCACATCCACCGGGTGAACTCTAATTTGATGATACCCGACCCTCAAGTCAAGCTTACTAAATATAGTCGCCCCTGCAAGTTCGTCCAGCAACTCCTCGATAACCAGAATGGGATATTGGTTCTTGATGATAATAGCGTTTAGTGCTCGATAGTCAACACAAAAACGCCATGTCCTGTCCTTTTTTCGCACCAATAGCACGAGGGATTAGTATGAGCTATGACTTGGTTGAATGAGGCCTTGATCCAACATCTCGGCTACCATATTTGAGATAACTTCTTTTTGCACATATGGATATCGATATGGCGTCACGTTCGTCGATGCAGCCCCGGGTACAATCTCTATGCGATGGTCCGCCACTTTTCTCGGTAGCAACTCTTGTGGCTCCTCAAATAGTCCAAAAAAGTTATCTAATAAATTAGACAATTGGATACGATCTCCCCTTTAGGCTAAGGTTCGATCTATTTTAATTTTCAGATCTAGACAAGATCTGACACGGAATTTGGAAAATATATCTCGAAAGATGCTGTCATTGGATCGACATGAGATTTTGATATATTGTAGCCCTGAGAAAGAGCTTTCCAACAAATCAATTTTTAGGCAAATTAGATGTAGGGATCTCGAGATATTGTCCGATTAGTGGATGAACATCAAGGGGTCTGTCCTAGGATCCGTGGATGGAGGCACGAAATCCTAGATGTTGGTGGATGGTGCAAGTGATGGACAGATTGGAAAAAGAAGAAGGAGGAGTGGGCCACCATTGAGGGACTAGGGTGATTGGCCGGTCGAGGGAGGTTAGAAGTGGCATCTTTGGGGATCGAGAGAACGGGAGCGAAGAAGATGAATGAGACAAGGCAAAAACTCAATTCATCAATAATGACTCCATAGTTGCCATCCACACCTTTAGAGGCTAACCAACCAATTCAAAAATAACCCTAAATAGTACATTTTCGCCCAATCGCGTTCGAACGTACATATTTCACACTTCTCTAGATTTACGAACACGATGTAGGCATTCGCAAGCGCGTTCGAACGCACAATTCACACTCTCTGGATGTGCGAACCTGATGCAGGCATTCGAATGCACTCCACCTGCGTTCGAGCGTGACATACAGAAAACTTTTTTTTTAAAATTAAACACTAAAACAAGAGACAAAGACATCCCTAAAGTGTATTCATGCTCGAGATGACATCGGTGAAGTCCGAATGGTATCAATCCACCACGCTTCCACAACCTTGTCCTCAAGGTTTGAAATTAGGGAAGTGATCTTTGAACTCTGACTCAAGCTAATACATGCTTTGATCCTCTGCATTGGTTCCCCACATATTTGAAAATAGAGAAAAGGTTAGTGCTGGAAAAGAGGCGAGCTCACTTGTGTCCGGTTGGCACGAAAGGGCATCGGCCGCTCGGTTCTCGATCCCTTTTTTGTAGATTAATTTATAATCATACCCAAGGAGTTTTGTGACCCACCATTGCTTTCTTGAGATGTGCACACGTTGCTCCATGAAGTAGGGTAAGCTACGCTGGTCCGTGCGAATAGTAAACCATTGGCCAATCAAGTAGGGTCACCATTTGGTGATGGCATGTAGAATTGCTAGCATTTTGCACTCGTAGGTGGATAGCTGTCATGACCGGTTTGACAATGCCTTGCTCATATGTGCCACGGGTCTGCCCTCTTGCATCAAAATTGCTCTAATGCCCTCACCCGAAGCGTCGCATTCCACCACAAAGGGCTTGCTGAAATTTGGTAGTGCTAGAACCGGTGCGGTAGACATGGCTGTCTTCAATGCTTTGAAGGTCTCCGTCGCCTTGCCCGTTCATTGAAACCCTCCTTTTCTGAGTAAGGAGGTTAGCAGGGCAGCAATCTTGCCGTAGTTGGCAATGAATCACCGGTAGTACCCCGTCAACCCAAGGAATCCCCTTAATTCTCGCTGATTAGTGGGAGTCGGCTAGTCCACCATATTCTTGATCTTGCTCGGATCGGCTTCCACTCCTCTCACTGAGATTACATGTCCCAAGTACTCTACTTATGGCTCTCCCCAAAGGCACTTGCTCATCTTGACTTTTAACTGGTTTTGTCGCAAGATATTCAACATCTCACACACATACCGCAAGTGCTCGCTCTAATTCCTACTATACACTAGAATATCGTCAAAGAAGACGAGCACGTATCGACGCAAGAGCGGGTGGAAAAGGTCATTCATCATCCCTTGGAAGGTGGGTGGTGCATTGGTGAGCCCAAATGGCATGACTTGGAACTCATAGTGGCCATCGTGGGTTCGGAACGCCGTTTTGTGCACATCTTTTGGGTCGACGCGGATTTGATGGTACCCCGCTCTTAAGTCAAGTTTGCTGAAGTAAGCTAACCTTGTGAGTTCAACCAGCAACTCCTCGATCACCAGTATTGGATACCGATCTTTGACGGTGATAGCATTCAAGGCTCAGTAGTCGATGTAAATCGCCAACTCCGGTCTTTCTTCTGGACCAGCAGCACCGGCAACGAGTAGGCACTTCTACTCGGTTGAATAATCCCTTGCTCGAGCATTTCCACCACCAATTTGCTGATCTCTTCCTTTGGATATGCGGGTACTTATAGGGCTGGCCATTTGCTAGTTTAGCCCTTAGAATGATCTGGATGCAATGATCGTGCCGACGGGTCGGCGGCAGTCCTCGAGGTTCCCCAGAGAGATCCTTGAATTCCTGCAGTAGCTCTTGCATGTTAGCGGCTATTTTCCTTGGTGGTGGATGTTCTGGTTCAGCAACAGTCATTTGCCACAGTCATTTGCCAAAAGTGGTTGCAATGTCGGCCCTTGCCACAGTTAATTTCCATCCAGCAGCACCCTTCGACTATTCCTCTGAAATGTCAGCGTGAGGTTTGAAAAATCAAATATTATGGGCCCCAAGCTTTGAAGTCATTTGAACCCCAAGACATTGTCGATACTTCGCAAGGCCAACGGATAAAGATCCAATGTGAAACTTTGGCCTTGCACCTTCAATTTCACACCTCCACAAATAAAATCTGCTTGCAATGTGGTGCCATCTCCAATTGTCACATCGAACCCTTCCGTAGGTTCCGACTCAAGCCTAATCTTCTGAAAGAGCCCCTTGTCAATGAAGTTGTGGGTGGACCCGGTGTCGATCAAGATTCTCACTATGGTTTTCTTGACAACACCATTCACCCACAAAGTCTTTGGCGCGGCTGTCCCTGAATAGGCATGGAGGGAGATTTCAGCTATCATATTTTGCACGAGTTGCTCCTCAGCTACTTTTCCTTGATGTCCAGCCGCACCTTCATCTTCAGTTACAAACTCGTCCTCCATATCGTCCAATCCATCTATTAGCATCACCAATCCCATTTGTTTAGCGCAACGATGCCCGGGTACAAACTTCTTATCATAACGAAAGCATAGGCCTTTGGCTCTTCGTTCCTCCACTTGAGGAGGTGTGAGTGCTCGTCCTGGACCTCTAGGTGTGTACTTCACATCTTGGGATGGCTTCAGGGGTGGTCGAGGAAGCACCATTGCAGCAGCGGTTCTTAGTACTCCGATAACGTTTCTGATACGATTCGGACTTCACCGACGTCGTCTCGAGCATGGATTCACTTTAGGAGTGTTTTTGTTTCATGTTTTAGTGTTTAATTTCCATTAAAATAAGTTTTCTGTAAGTCGCGTTCGAACATGGGTGGAGTGAATTCGAACGCGGTTTGTGAATGGGGTTGTGAACGTGGGTGAAGAGAGTGCACTTTGCGTTCGAACGCACTGTGAACGCCTGCATCACATTTGCAAATACCGAGAGGCGCGTTCGATCGTGTGTTCGAACGCAGTGCGTTCGAACGCGGTCGGGCGAGTTCGAACGCGGTCGGCGATAATTGTATTTAGGGTTAATTTGAGTTGTTGGTTAGCCTATAAAAGGATGTGTAGGGCAACCAAAGTCAGGATTGATTATTGAATATTGAGAATTGAGTTTGCCTTGCCTCCTTCGTCTTCTTCGCTCCCATTCCCTCAATCCCCGGCGACGCCGCTTCTAATCTCCCTCGACTAGCCAATCACCCTAGTCCCTTAGGAGTGGCCCTCTTCTCCCCCTTCTTCCAATCTATCCAAAACTAGCCCTAACCCTTCCATCATCCATAACCTTTCCACCATCACTTTTCTACCGGTGCCACCCCATTAACGCTGGTCCTCCACCAACCACCATTACCTAGGATCTCGTGCCTCCATCCACGGATCCAAAATAGAGTATCCTAACGTTCGTCCACTAAACGGACGATATCTCGAGATCCCTAACTCCGACTTGCTTGAAACTTGATTTGTTGGAAAGCTCTTTTCAAGGGCGACAACATATCAAAATTTCACGTCGATCCGACGGCGGTATCTTTCGGGATCTTATTTCAAAGTTCCGTGCAAGATCAGTCCAGATCTGAGAATCGAAAGAGATCGATCCTTAGCCCCAAAAGGAGAGATCGTATCAAGCTGGTATCAGAGCTCCATAGCCCGAGGCGTGATCGTATCACACGGCGATTTGGAGCATCGGGGTATGAAGACTTTGATGCTCTTCTCTAAAAAACAATGCAAAAGACTACGGTTGGGGCATACCAAGAAGAATTTGAGAGGATTAGTAGCCGATGTCATCCACCATGGACGGATCAGCAACTTCGCAGCACCTTCATCTCCGGGCTGCGGGGTGACATACAAGCCGATGTGAGGGCTTTAAGGCCTAGAACCTTAAACGAGGCCTTCGAAGATGCGGTGCTTATGGAAGACAAACATAGGGCCATGAAGATACACTTGAAGCAGAGTTGGACAAGCCAAGGAAGCCGCAATCAATCCCAATCAACCGTAACGGCAGGAAACATCACCGAAGTACCAAGAGTTGCTGCTACAGTGGTACCTCCTCGAGCACCTTTGAAGCCATCCCAAGATGTGAAGTATGCACCTAGAGGTCCAGGACGAGCACTCACACCTGCCCAAGCAGAAGAAAGAAGAGCCAAGGGCCTATGCTTCCGTTGTGATGAGAAGTTTGTACCCGGGCATCGCTGCGCTAAACCGATGGGATCGGTGATGCTAATCGATGGATTGGAGGAAGCTGAGGATGAGTTTGCAGCTGAAAGTGCAGATGTGGCTGGACATCAAGGAGAAGAAGCTGAGGAGCAACCCGTGGAGGACATGATAGCCGAAATCTCCCTCCACGCCTATTCGGGGACAGTTGCGCCAAAGACCTCGCGGGTGAACGGTGTAGCCAAGAAAACCACAGTGAGAATCTTGATTGACACCGGGTCCACCCACAACTTCATTGACAAGAGGCTCCTTAGGAAGATTGGGCTCGAGTCGGAACCCACGGAAGGGTTCGATGTGACGATCGGAGATGGCACCACATTACGAGCGGATTCTATTTGTGGAGGTGCAGAATTGAAGGTGCAAGGCCAAACTTTCACATTGGATCTTTATCCGTTGGCCTTGCAAGGTGCCGATATTGTTTTGGGGACCCAATGGCTTCGAAACTTGGGGCCCGTGACATTTGATTTTACAAGCCTCATATTGACGTTTTGGAGAAATGACAAGAGAGTGCTGCTAGATGGAAGCCAACCGCTGCTTGAACTTCCAAATGAAGGGGTCGCAAGGGAACTTGCTTCTTTCTCGGCGCCCACCTTTCCTTTCTTCTCAGATCTGCGGAGAGCTAGTGCAGAGGATAGTGAGCTGGTCCAACTCATGGAGGAGTTGAGAGAGAACCCCTCAAGCCACCCCGAGCACGAGGAGCGCGATGGGTTAGTACTAGAGTACGGGCGAATCAAGGTACCCCAGAACGAAGAGCTATGGAGACTATTGATGGTACACTTCCATGATACTCCTATAGCAGGGCATGAAGGGGTATTACGTACCTACAAGCGGCTGGCCCAAAACTGTACATGGACAGCGATGAAGACGGACGTGAAGAAGTATGTGCGTGAATGTCAAATCTGCCAACGAGTCAAATCGGAGGCACTCAAGCCTAGCGGGTTGCTGCAACCACTACCTATACCAGAGCGTATTTGGGAGGATATCTCCATAGACTTCATCGAGGGGCTGCCGGAGGTTCGGGGACAATCGGTGGTGTTTGTTGTGGTGGATAGACTGAGCAAATATGCTCATTTCATAGCATTGTCTCACCCGTTTTCAGCGAAAAGGGTTGCTGAAATTTTTGTTCGGAAAGTGGCACGCTTGCATGGGATGCCTAGGACGATCGTGTCAGACCGGGATCGCATCTTCATCAGTGAGTTTTGGTCCGAGTTCTCCAGATTGCAAGGGACTCAAATCAACCTTAGTTCAGCTTATCACCCCGAGACGGATGGCCAAACCGAGGTGGTGAATCGCGGACTAGAGCAATACTTGCGATGCTTTGTGGCGGACCGACCAAAGGATTGGGTCAAATTCCTTCCATGGGCTGAGTGGTCATACAATACTGCTCATCACTCTAGCATCAGCATGACCCCCTTTGAGGCGGTTTATGGGCGCACTCCCCCTGTCTTGCGTGCGTACGATAGACTCACGGCGGCGGATAGGACTGAGCTTGACTTGGAGCTTGCTGATCGAGATGAAACATTGAGACGGCTCAAGACTCACCTAGCCACAGCCCAAAACTGCATGAAGCAAACTCATGACAAAGGCCGATGTGAGCGAGAATTTGAGGTGGATCAATTGGTGTTCGTTCGAGCTCAACCGTATCAGCAATCCACATTGAGGCCAATTTTGAACCAAAAGTTGGGTTACAAGTACTATGGTCCGTATCGAGTGCTACAACGAATCGGTCTAGTAGCTTACCGGTTGGACCTACCTGAAGGAACCAGGTTACATCCGGTCTTCCATGTATCAGCATTGAGGGCCCAGCTCGGGCCTAACCATGTGGTGGGTTCGGCCTTACCCGAACCAATGGAGGAAGATGGCCCCACTGAACCGGTCCGAGTCTTAGGCCGTAGGAGAAGACGCCATGGGTCCATATTAGAGACTGAAGTGCTGATTGAGTGGCTGGGCAAACCTACTGATGAGTCTACATGGGAGCTAGAGTCAGATATCATGGATCGCTTCCCAAATTTCAAACCTTGAGGACAAGGTTGTGGAAGCGTGGTGGATTGATACGATTCGGACTTCACCGACATCGTCTCGAGCATGGATTCACTTTAGGAGTGTTTTTGTTTTATGTTTTAGTGTTTAATTTCCATTAAAATAAGTTTTCTGTAAGTCGCGTTCAAACGCGGGTGGAGTGAGTTCGAACGCGGTTTGTGAACGGGGTTGTGAACGTGGGTGAAGAGAGTGCACTTGCACTATGAACGCCTGCATCACATTCGCAAATACCGAGAGACGCGTTCGATCGTGCGTTTGAACGTGGTCGGGCGAGTTCGAACGCGATCGGCGATAATTGTATTAAGGGTTAATTTGAGTTGTTGGTTAGCCTATAAAAGGATGTGTAGGGCAACCAAAGTCAGGATTGATTATTGAATATTGAGAATTGAGTTTGCCTTGCCTCCTTCATCTTCTTCGCTCCCGTTCCCTCAATCCCCGGCGACGCCGCTTCTAATCTCCCTCGACTAGCCAATCACCCTAGTCCTTTAGGAGTGGCTCTCTCCTCCCCCTTCTTCCAATCTATCCAAAACTAGCCCTAACCCTTCCATCATCCATAACTTTTCCACCATCACTTTTCCACCGGTGCCACCCCATTAACGCCGGTTCTCCACCAACCACCATTACCTAGGATCTCGTGCCTCCATCCATGAATCCAAAATAGAGCATCCTGACATTCGTCCACTAAACGGATGATATCTCGAGATCCCTAACTCCGACTCACTTGAAACTTGATTTGTTGGAAAGCTCTTTTCAAGGGCGACAACATATCAAAATTTCATGTCGATCCAACGGCGGTATCTTTCGAGATCTTATTTCAAAGTTCCATGCAAGATCAGTCTAGATCTGAGAATCGGAAGAGATCGATCCTTAGCCCCAAAAGGAGAGATCGTATCAAGCTGGTATCAGAGCTCCATAGCCTGAGGCGTGATCATATCAGTTTCCTGCCGCTATGGTTGGTTGAACTGATATGCGGCTTCGTTAGCTCATCCAATTCTGTTTCAGGTGTAACTTCATGGCTCTACGTTTGTCTTCCATGAGCACCGCATCTTCGAAAACCTCCTTTAAAATTCTAAGCCTTAAAGCTCTCATGTCGGCTTGTTTGTCTCCCCACTGCCCGGAGATGAAGGTGCTGCGAAGTTGCTGATTCGTCCATGGGGGTTGACATCGGCTACTTATCCTCTCAAATTCTTCTTGGTATGCCCTAACCGTGGTCTTTTACACCGTCTTTGAGAGGAGAGCATCGAAGTCTTCAGAACTCGACACTCCAAATCGCTGCGTGATATCGGCGCAAAAGTCAGCTCAAGTTTCGATAGCCTCATTGGCATTGGCTGCTCACAAGCATCACCTTGTATTCTTCTGCTATACCTTAGTATGCGAAGAATTGCTCTGCCCTATATAACCAATCGATCGGATCGCCACCTTTGAACTTAGGGAATTCAAGATGCACGATTTGCTCACAAATGCCATTGTCTCGATCTGGATCATGTCCAAGTCCTTGTCTACTACCATGAATGGTTGATGATCCCTTCTTCAATTTTGATTAACTCGATGTGGTTCCGGTTCGTATTTGTAACAACCCAATCTTAAAAAAAAAAAAAAAAAAAAAATTTTCTAGGCACGACGCGACCGGCCACACTGTGGCTGGCCACGTGCCCATGCAAGCTGCGCATGCAGCTTGCGTGGTGGGGGCGCCACGTGCCCGCTGCCGCTGCCGCAGCCAATGGGCTGCGACCAACTGGCCGCGGCGGGCCCCGGCGCCGCCGCAAACCGCCCCCCCTCACCGCCTTCCCTCTCTCTCTTTAAATCTCTCTCTCTCTCTCCCGTTTGGTCTCTCTCTAAACCTCTCTCTCTCTCTCTCTCTCTCGTCGAGGCCGGACTATCGCCATCGCCGCCACCTCCACGAGCGCCGGTGACTTCCCCTCTCTCTCTCTCTCTCTCTCTCTCTCTCTTTCTTGCCCGAGGGTGGGCTCGTCGGAGCCGAGCCACCGGCGAGAGGCCGGCCGCTGGCTGGCCAGCAGCGGCCGGTGCCCTCCCCGCCGGCCCGGGTCCGCAACCGCCTCCCTCACCTCCCCTCTTTCTTCTCTTTCTCTTCTGTTCTTCTTCTTCTTCTTCTTCCTCTTCTTCTTCTTCTTCTTCTTTCTTTCCTTCTTTCTTTCTTTCTTTTTCTCCTTCTTCCTCAGCTCCTTCTCTTTCTTTCTGCACAGTGTTGGGTATTTAGACAGTGTTGGGTATTAGTTTATTTAGGTTATTTATTTAGGTATTTTTCTTCTTAATTAATGCAAATAGATTATTTAGACATGAACTATGTTAATAATATTATATATCCTTCAAAATAATTTTATTAATGATAATTTTTATCATTAATGATTAATTAGGTATAAATATATGTAATACTTATATTTATTTATTTATTTACATATCTATTAGATTAATAGATAGATTTGTAAATTATAATTATTAGATTTATATTCTAATATTCTTATGATCTACATTTTAAGTAATTCTATTAATTTATTATACATTATTATTTTGTAACAAATAAGATAATGACTACATAGTCCCTAATTAATCAAGATATAATTTAATTATAATTAGGTTTTTATCTATATTTATATTTTATTTATAATTAAAATCTAGTCAATCATAAAAATAAGTAGAAATTCTAAAATCTAATAAATCATCATATTTTACTCGAACGGATTATAATGGGATAAACAACTAACTTTATGTTACTTAAACATTTTCAGATCCCGAACCCCTTATTTGAGACCCCGTTGTCCTTGCTAGCGAGAAGTGTCACACGGTTGATGGGTGGATGTAAGGGATACATGGTTGGAGTTTGCATTACATCATTTTTCTCTTGGCTTCTTTACCACCTAAATTCTTGAGTTGTATGATCTGTTGTCGTACTAGATATATGCATATGATTTATCATGTATAGGAAATTATAAAAGTACATGTGTATGTGATGTGATATGATGTGATGTGATGTGATATGATGTGATGTGATGGCTGGAACGGTATCTGGTCCGGACTGGTACTGGACATACTCTTAGCGTATGGCAGAGTATGGTGATGGCTGATAGTTGTACTCTTAGCATATGACAGGGTACACTATCATTGATATACCCTTAGCGTATGGCAGGGTATGATTACTTTCTTCAGAGATACCCTTAGCATATGGCGGGGTATGATTTATCTACAGAGATACTCTTAGCGTATGACAGGGTATGCTCTGAGCTTGTGACATGATGTGTATCGAGTTTGGGGCCGGGTACCGTAGTCCAGCATGGTGGATGATATTCAGAGTTGAGACGGATGATTGTGATAGTGAGAGATATGTGAATTATATCTGGCTCTGACATATATGATTATCTAGTAGTTGGCATGCATCATGCATCATCATTGTTGTGACTAGTATCATTGGATCATAATTGTTATACATGATATGGTGTTATATTTGGTGATGTTATATGGTAATTTCATCATGTTATATAATTTCGGTTGAGGATATAATATGGTCATTCATGAGAACTGATTTCATTCATATATATGTCATTGAGGATACATATATATATATATATTCATACATGACATCATACTGCTTTCTGATTCATATTATCCAGTACATGATTTACTCTCTGTTTGGCATCACTGATTCGGGGTAAGGTCTATTCACTGAGCCTTTTGCTCATGACTCTCTTTATTTCTTTTCTAACCCCTCAGATTTGTGATACGTGATAGCGACTTGAGAAGATATTTTAGAGCGATGATGAGGTGAGCTATAGATGCGAGATGGTATAGATGATAGTTTATATAGAAATCGAGTTGTACCAATATTTGATATTTGTACTCTTTTGTATTAGACAATGATTTGTATAATACAGGTCGAATCATAGTGTACCCTTGTATTAGTTATTTTAGTTGTATCTTGATGGTTTGTTGTGGCCTGTATGGGTCCTGCCAGATTATGTAGTGGTCTAGTGTTTATTATTGTGGACTTGGATATTCATATGTTAACAGATTTATTTGATTGATAGTACGATTTATTCGACGATGTATTATGTGATCATGGATATGTTAGTAGGTGTTATTTGATAATGTCATGTTTATAGGTGCACAGGAGAGTATCTGTGCGTGACGGGCCCCGCCCGACCTATCTTGTGCGCCGCGCGTGCTGTGTGGGCGCGTGGGCTGCGCGTGCCGTGCCGGGCGGGGGCGTTACAGTATTGCCCTGCCCACAGATCTAGATCTCCAAGGTGATCTCCATGGTGGTTCGCTCGTCGGATGGGTTCACCTGCAACTGGGCCTGGTGGAATCATCCTTGCTTGTCTCTGACCAAAGGGTGGTGGCATCAGCGGCTCTTATGGTTGCAAATTCTGAACCGGTGGCGACGGGTTCATGGAAATGGACTCGCGTCGTGGGGTCGATGGTGCATTCCCGTTCGCCATGGCTTCCCTTGTCACCCATAATTCCCGCATCATCTCCATCGTCATCTGGTTGTTGATGGCCATTTTTTTGGAAAGAGATCCCAACACGACTTGAACACTGCGTTCTTCTGTATTCAGATTTGATCAGGCGGTTCTGCGGGTGGAAATCCCCACAACTATTTCTCCTTCCTCTATTGGGAGAATCTCTTCTTCCTCATCTCGCTGTGCAGCCATGGCTTTGGTTGTCATCATAGGAAGCACGTGTCCGAGGAACAGTGGCTCTGATACTAGCTTGATACGATCTCACCTTTAGGCTAAGGTTCGATTTATTCTGATTTTTAGATCTGGACAGGATCTGACATGGAACTTGGAAAATAGATCTCGAAGGATACCGCTGTCGGATCGACATGAGATTTTGATATGTGGAATCCCCGGAAACGATCTTTCCAAAAACTTAAGTTTTAGGCGAATCGGATATGGGGATCTTCAGATATCATCCGATTAGTGAATAAACATCAGGGGGTCTGTCTTAGGATCCGTGGATGGATGCATGAGATCCTAGATGTTGGTCGATGGTGGTGGACCAGCGTTAATGGGATGGCACTGGGGAATAAGTGGTGGTGGAAGGGTTCTGGGTGATGGAAGTGTTAGGGCAAGTGATGGATAGATTGAAAGAAGGGGGAGGAGTGGGCCGCCCCTAAGGGATTAAGGTGATTGGCTGATCGAGGGAGGTTAGAAGCGACGTCGCCGGGGATCGAGAGAACGAGAGAGAAGAAGATGAATGAGATAAGGCAAAAACTCAATTCATCAATAATGACTCCATGGTTGCCATCCACACCTTGGAAGGCTAACCAAACAATTGAAAAATATCCCAAAATAGTACATTTTCGCTGACTACGTTCGAACGCACCCGATCACATTCGAACGCACCCGATCACATTCGAACGCACATATTTCGCACTTCTCTGAATGCGTTCGTAGGCGCGTTCGAACGCACAATTCACACTCTCTGGATGTGCGAATCTGATGCAAGCGTTCGAATGCACTCCAGCCGCGTTCGAACGTGACATACAAAAAACTTAGTTTTTTTTAGAATTAAACACTAAAACAAAAGACAAAGACATCCCTAAAGTGTATCCATGCTAAAGACGACATCCGTGAAGTCCGAATCGTATCACAATTCAATTGTTGTATCTGAACTCGTTTGAAGCTCATCTCCTGCTGCTCCTAACTGAAGAAGATAGGCCAATTCATATGCACAAGGCAACCCCACCATTGGCTGCATCGCAGGAATCGGCAAAGACCGAACACCATCAAGCTGCACATCTTTATTTCCTTGTTTATATTTCATCCACATGCTCCGGAAATCAAATGTGACGGGTCCTAAACTCTGTAACCACTAAGCACCAAGGACAATATCCGCTTCTCGCAGCACCAACGGATACAAGTCCACAATGATGTCATGTCCTTATACCCGTATACCGACCTAGCGACATAAGCTCTCCGCCCTAAGCTTTGTGCCGTCTCTAATAGCAACGTCAAATCCCATGGTCAATTCGGCATCCACACCCAATCTTTTCACTAACCTCTCGTCTAGAAATTTGTGTGCACACAATGCTTTCTAAAGAGTCCGTCTACCTGTAACGTCCTCGGCGCGAAAATACCTGAATATGCATGCATCAATATTTCAGCTTAGATATCTTCCTCCACGCCCTCCACAACGGCCTCCTCTGGACACTCTCCATCATCAACAACCTCATCATCCTCCTTAAGACCATCTGTATGCATCACACTTCTGATCGATTTAGAACACCGATGACCGGGGGTGAAACACTCATCACATCAAAAGCAAAAGCCCTTCGTTCTTTGCTCCAACACCTGGGCAGGTGTGAGAGTTTGAACGGGGGGTCTAGTGCCTCCTCTAACATCGAAAGAAGGTCTCAAAGGTGGTCATGGTCTAGTACTCACAGTCGTTGTTTTTGAAACCGTAGAATTTCCAGTCGGCGTTCTAGGTGCAAACCGCCCATCTCGGTTGCCCTAATTAGTTTTCGATACCATCTTTAGAGCCTTATGTTTTTGCTCCGTCCTTACGGCCTTCTCAAAGGCCTCCTCAATAGTAGTAGGACAAACAACACGAACATTCACTTGTATCTCATCTCGCAGCGCTGAAATAAATGTACCCATCAATGTCTCTTCGGGCCACAGTGGCTCACAATGACTACTAACTCTTTCAAACTCAGGTTGGTACTCCGGTATGGTCGTTCTCTGAACCATCTTGCTTAATATGGCAGCAAAATCTTCGTATGCTGCTATCCTAAATCTGCGTGTAATCCTCCTACAAAAAGCAGCCCATTCGGTAAATCCACCACCATGAATAACTGATTTATACCAATGCAATGTCGTTCTTTGGAGGTGAAAGCTTGCCATCTAGACTTTTGCATCTTCCATTGTACCTTGACAATCAAAATATTGTTCAACTTGAAACACCCATTCCGTTGGATTACCACCTTGGAATTTTAGAAAGTCCAAGCATGCGGTTCTCCCCCGAATAGCGTTGTCGGGTTCGCGAAAGATCCTTGGTTCAGGTCTAAACCTTTGTGCATGTTGATCACCTTCTCTAAATCCTTGAGCACGTCCATCACCATCTCCATAGGGATCAACCTCATCCTCAAAGTGCCAATCCTCCTCATCGACGAAGCGCACTTGTGCCGCACGCCTCTCGGGTTCCACCACCGCTAGTCTTGGGTTTTGTAACGGAGGTAGAGGATGATGTGTAGGCATAGGTAAGAGGGGATCATTGACACTCACATGACGCACCTGGACCTTTAGTGTATCGGTTCGATGAGGTCCCACTGCTGGTCCTTCTTGAAACTCCGATTGTCGTCAAGGAGATGATGAACCCAATCGGTTCACGACATATTCCTTGAATTCATTGTGATCCTTCTGCATTGTGTCAACTCTATACAACAATATTTGGAACATGCCCCTAAGTTCATCCATATTCGTACCCATGGGCATTTGTTGACTCGGTTCTGTCATGGTCCCTTTAAAGGAATCGGCCTCACGGTTAAGGTCATCGTGGATTGAGTCTTTCCTTGTCGGTGTGCTCTTCATAGGTCTCCTTGTTGATGTCATCTTCCTTGTTTCAACTATTAATGGATGTCTGAGGTTCGACTGGCTCTAATACCAATGTGTTAGGTTTTTTATTTATTGGCAATTTTGTATAAAATATTCTAAGTGTATTCTTTCATGTATTTGAGCTTTACACAAGTCTAGAATATCACTGGTGTGAAGAATTGCAAGATCATTGGAGAAAAGCCTCGCGTTCTCACCGCGTTCACAAACGCGTTCGAACGCGGGCACTGTGTTCACACAGACAGAGAGCCGCGTTCACAAGCGCGTTCGAACGCGGGCACTGCGTTCACACAGACAGAGAGCCGCGTTCACAAGCGCGTTCGAACGCGGGCACTGCGTTCACACAGACAGAGACCCGTGTTCACAAACGCGTTCGAACGCGGGCACTGCGTTCACACAGACAGAGAGCCACGTTCACAAACGCGTTCGAACGCGGGTACTGCATTCACACAGACCGAGAGCTGCGTTCACAAACGCGTTCAAACGCAACCTGAAGAATTCAAGCTGTCGTGTTCGAATGCACTTGGGCCCGTTCGAACGCACCTGAGATTAAGTTAGGCCGTTCGAACGCACTCGGGCCGTGTTCGAACGCACATATGAAGTTTGCAATTTATTGGATTTTCGTGAGTACGAATATGACTTGGATTTGGCTCTATCTTGGAGATCATATATAAGGATAGTGTTGCCCTAACCTAGGGTGGTTGAAGAAGATTATTCAAGGAGACTTTTTGGAGGCTACATCGGTTCTTCAACAAACAAGGCCCTTCGCATCTACAAATCTTAATCTTTCGTCTTAAGGGCTATCTAGACGAAAGATCAATCTCGAGGGTTACTGAGATTGGACTTCAATCACAAGAAGCAGTGAATCATGGGTTCTAGCGATCAAGACTGAGAGGAACAAAGTCGTTTGGATCGACGGGTTGTTTTGTGAGTCAGTCTTGTAACTGCTACTATCATAGTGATTGGTTTTGATTCGAGTTTGGATCCGTGGTTTTTTTCCCGTTTGGGTTTTCCACGTTAAAATCTTGGCGTTCATCTCTAATTTCGTTTTTAATATTTCTTCCGACTTTTACTTAAGTGAACGAGAAGTATCATTGCCTAGAGGTTAGATACATACGTGTGTCTAGGGGTTTTTCAATTAGTATCAGAGCGGGTTCTCTCACTCTTTGAGAGAGATCAAATAGGCATGGATTTTCATAGAGATGGACCCTCATCTATTAGACCTCCTATTCTAGATGGATCAAATTATGGATATTGGAAAGCTAGGATGAGAGCTTATTTGAAGTCTATAGATGAGAGAGTTTGGATGGCCATTATGAACGGTTGGAGTCCACCAATGTACATGGTGAATGATGAGTTAGTTGAGAAACCGATTGAGTCATGGGATAAAACAGATTATGAAAAAGTTGGCTGGAATAGCAAAGCAATAAATACAATTTTTAGTTGTGTTTCCTCGGAAGAATTTAAAAGAATATCTACTAGTGAAATAGCAAAACAAGCCTGGATGATCCTAGAAACAACTCATGAAGGTACTATGGCTGTAAAACTTTCGAAACTTCAGAGGTTGACTACTAATTTTGAAACCCTACATATGGAGGAGAATGAAACATTTGATGAGTTCTATGCAAAGTTAAGTGATATAGTCAACTCCAGTTTCAACCTAGGAGAGAAAATTCCTGAAAATAGAATTGTCCGTAAGATCCTTAGGTCTCTTCCAGAAAGGTTTCAGGCAAAAGTTACAGCTATTGAGGAAAGTAAGGACATTGACTCTATGAAAGTTGAACAATTGGTAGGAAATCTATAAACATTTGAGTCCAGTCTTTCAAAACCGAGGAAGTCCAAAGGGATAGCTCTATCCACTGTTGAACAAAATTTAGAGGAGTCTGAAGATGAAGGTGATTTAGATGTTGAGATGTTGGCTATGTTTGTCAAAAAGTTCAATAAATTCTTTCGGAAGCCAAACAAATTGAATACTGAAGAGTTTGAAAAAAACAAAACTTTTGTGAAAAAGAAGAATACTGTGACTTCGAATACAGGTGGTAGCAACAACAATGTCAAACAGAAAAATAAGAATTCTGAAAATAAAGTTCAATGTTTTGAATGTTCTGGTTTTGGACACATCGCACAAGAATGCCCTAATCGTCTTAAGAGAAAGGGCAAAGCTATGAAAGTTACTTGGGATGATTCAGATGAATCTAATGATGATTCTGATAAAGACGAAGAAAACTTTGTAGCCTTTGCCTCTTCTCTGCTTAATACTAACTCTGTTGATGATACTGATAGTACAGATGATCTTGATATGCTACCGGCTGAGGAAGATGAATCTGAAATTCAAAAGGCATATAATGACTTGTACCTGGAGTCGTTTAAACTCAAGAAAAGCAATCTTAGACTACTTCAACAACTCAAGGAAATTGAACCAGAAAGAATTCAATTTGAGGAGAAGTACAAATTGGAGCTTGAACGTGTCAAAGACCTTTCTGAACAACTTGACAATGCGAAAAATAAAATGAAGGCTGATGAAATTGAACTAGAGCGATTGCATAAGGAAGTTACTTTTCTAAAAGGGAAGAACAAACTGGACGAGATTCTAAAAGCTCAGATCTCTGGAAAAGACAGGTATGGTGTTGGATATACTGGTAATTCAAATAATAATAAAACTGTTTTTGTTTCTGCAGGTAAACAAAAGGAAGAATACCTGAAGCCATCAATCGTATTTTCAAAGCAATCTTGGATGAATCCTTCAAAATTGAAGTTGAATCTACAAACTGGTGAATCTTTGACGGCACCAAAGGTAAACTTTAGTCACACTCCTCGACAAAAGGTGAGTAGAAAAGGGTTTGTTCCGACATGCTATCATTGCGGCATTCTAGGGCATATTCGACCTCATTGTAAATTTTTGCAAAAACCTAGAATTGCTTTCATTTTTGGGATGAAAGCAAAAACTATATGGGTCAAGAAAAGTGATTTGAAATGTTATGTTGTGCATACAGCCTTGAAAGCTTTAAATTCTGATTTATGGTATTTAGATAGTGGCTGTTCAAGACATATGTCGGGTGACAAGTCGTTATTTTCTAATCTTGAAAAACATGAAGGGGGAGTTGTGACATTCGGAGATGGTAATTCATCAAAGGTAATAGGTAAAGGAAAGGTAAGTACTCTAGGGATTCCTAGTCTCGAAAATGTTCTTTATGTTAAGGGCTTGAAAGCAAATCTACTAAGCATCAGTCAATTTTGTGATGAAGATTATGAGGTAAAATTCTCCAAAAATGATTGTACTGTTCTAGATCATGATGGTAATGTTATATGTTATGGATCTAAAACATCTGATAATTGCTATGTCGTTGGAACTTCACATAAACTGAAATGTAACAGTGCGTCTTTCGACATTGCAGATCTTTGGCATCAACGTCTTGGACATGTGAATCACAAGGAATTATTTACTCTGTCCAAACATGAAGTGGTAAGAGGAATACCTAAGATAAAAGAAATGTCAAAAAGAGTGTGCGGTTCATGTCAAATTGGAAAACAAATTCATATCTCACACAAGAAGGTAAATACAGCTACCACTGACCGTGTGCTACAATTAGTTCACATGGACTTGATGAGACCAACAAAAACTGAAAGTCTTGGAGGTAAATGCTATATATTCTTAATGGTCGATGATTACTCCAGATATACCTGGGTTGCCTTTCTACGTGAGAAGTCTGAAACCTTTGAAGTTTTTAAATCACTATGCTTAAAATTGCAGAATGAAAAATCTACAACCCTAGCTAGGATTCGTTCTGATCATGGTAGAGAATTTGAAAATGAAAATTTTTCTATATTTTGCGATTCTCTTGGTATTCAACATGAGTTTTCAGCTCCTATAACTCCACAACAGAACGGGATTGTTGAAAGAAAAAATCGAGTTGTGCAGGAAATGGCTAGGGTTATGCTTCACGCTAAAAAGGTTACTCAAAGGTTTTGGGCAGAGGCGGTCAATACAGCGGTACATGTGATAAATCGTGTTTATCTAAGACCAGGTACAAATATGACTGCTTATGAAATCTGGAAAGGTAAGAAACCTAGTGTTAAGTATTTTCGAGTTTTTGGTAGTAAATGTTATATCTTACGTGATCGAGAATATTTGACTAAATTTGACACTAGAAGTAGCGAAGGCATCTTCTTGGGGTACTCGAATAATAGTAGAGCCTACAGAGTATTTAACCTTGAAACTTCTACTGTTATGGAATCTGCTAATGTTATGATAGATGAATCCTCGACTGACTTAACTAAAGCTACTTCTATTTCTGTTTCTGTAGATACATATTACGAAGAAATAGGAAAGGAGCTTGATCTGGAAATGGAGAATCAGGACGAGGACAAAGTTGAAATGAACAAAAGTGACTGCAACGTACCAGAACCATCTGCTAGAGTGAAATCAAATCATCCACTGTCACAAGTGATAGGAGACTTGAATGGACCAATTAAGACAAGACGACAAATCCAAAGTGAGGTATCATTTACTTGTTATACATCTTCTTTTGAACCTAAAAATGTGAAGGAAGCATTATTAGACGATTCTTGGGTAAATGCTATGCATGAGGAATTAGAGCAATTTTCTAGGAATGATGTTTGGTATTTAGTTCCTAGACCAAAGAATGTGAACGTTATTGGAACAAAATGGATCTACAAAAATAAAAGTGATGAACATGACAATATAGTTCGAAATAAAGCCAGACTAGTAGCACAGGGATACACTCAGGTTGAGGGTATAGATTTTGATGAGACATTTACTCCTGTTGCTAGATTAGAGTCTATTCGTATACTGCTTGCCATTGCTTGTCATTTAAAATTTAAATTGTTTCAAATGGATATTAAAAGTGCTTTCTTAAATGGTATCCTGAATGAAGATGTTTATGTGGAACAACCTAAGGGTTTCGAAGATAAAAAATTTCCTTCTCATGTTTTTAAATTGAAAAAGGCTCTTTACGGGCTAAAACAAGCTCCAAGAGCTTGGTATGAGAAGTTGACCACCTTTTTAGTGGATGCGGGGTTCACTCGAGGGGGAGTGGACAAGACATTATTCATCAGACGTGAAAACAAGAGTTTAGTTATGGCACAAATATATGTGGATGACATTGTCTTCAGGGCGACGAGTCAATTATTAGCTAAGGAGTTTGCTGATCTCATGCACAGTCATTTTGAGATGAGTATGATGGGTGAGTTGAAGTTCTTTTTAGGGCTTCAAATTACTCAATTGGAGAGAGGGATTTTTATCGCTCAAACCAAGTATGCTAAGGATCTTGTGACTAAATTTGGTTTAGAAAATGCAAAACATGCTAGAACTCCTATGAGTACAACTACCAAACTAGGTAAGGACATGTCAGGAAAAAGTGTTGATCAGACAGTGTATAGGAGCATGATCGGTAGCCTTTTGTACTTAATGGCTAGTAGACCTGACATTGCATTTAGTGTCGGTGTGTGTGCTAGGTTTCAGTCTGAACCTAAGGAGTCACATTTGTTTGCTGTGAAACGTATCATAAAATATGTCAGTGGCACAGTTGATTTAGGTATCTGGTTTACTTATGACTCGGGTGCTATCATATCGGCATACACGGATTCTGATTGGGCAGGTTCATGTAATGATAGAAAAAGTACTTCAGGTGGATATTTTTATGTTGGAAACAATCTGGTTGCTTGGCACAGTAAGAAACAAAACTCGATATCTTTATCTACTGCAGAGGCCGAGTATATTGCAGCAGGAAGTTGTTGTTCTCAGTTACTATGGATGAAACAGATGGTCAAGGATTATGGCATTGAACAAGATACTATGGTGCTTTATTGTGACAACATGAGTGCTATTAATATATCGAAAAATCCTGTTCAACACTCGCGTACAAAACATATTGATATCCGACATCATTTTATACGCGAGTTAGTTGAAGACAAAACAATAGCACTAGAACATGTTGAGACGGAGAAACAGTTGGGTGACTTGTTTACAAAACCTTTGGATTTACAGAGATTTGAGTATCTTCGTACTTCTTTAGGGATTTGTGCTTTGGACTGATTTTATTATGATGTGTATTCTTTTTAGTTTGCGAGTTTCTTTTGTTTCGTTTTTTTTTGTTTTCATTTACTCTGAAATTTTCTTTGGTTTTAGTTTCAGATTTATCGAGAGTTTTTGTTATAAATAAAAAAAAATTGATGCACTCCTAGATTCAATAATATCCTCTTGACATAAAAATATGATTTTTCTCTTGATTATGAGTTATTATAGTCAATTTTGTCATCTTGTAGTATATTGTTTCAATTTTGAATTTGTCACTCCCTCGACTTCTATAATAATAAATTTTTAATGCCTCATAACGTATGTGTATTCTTGAGTGAGCATGATATCATGAATATTTTTTTTTAAATAGCTCTCTATTAACTTTGATTTGCACAGTTTGACCTCATGCTTAGTTATCAAATATATTTTTATAAAAGATCAATGAAAAGGGCTACAATGAGTTAGTGTGAAAGCCGTTTTGTTTCGAGTCCAATTTGACTCAGTACATTATTTGTAAATTTAACAAAAAAAAAATATGATATATGTGAATTTCTTCTTGCACGTCATTTGATTTGTACTACAAGAAAAGGGCTACCTACTCATGTGTGAAAGCCATCATTGCACATATATGGTTCAATAAAAAAATTACAGGAAAAATTCCTACTGTATTATGGAGAATAAGTCGAAAAGTGCAAACTTTCTATACTAAGTCGGTTTGACTACTGTGTTGCATCATTGTTTATATAGTAAAGTTTGTTTAAGAAGATTGGTTCATATTATCTATGCTCATCTTGCATATGTATATCGTTATGATCAATCAAGATTAATGTAATTTTGAGTGATGCATTCGAATTGATTATAATATACTTTTGATGATTTGATTGATCTTGTATGACTTATTTCATTTGATTGTCATATTCTATATCTTGATTATATTTTGGAATTCTAGAAGTGCATCTCTAAAAATATTTTTACCTTGTTTTTAGTTTAAAAAAAAAAAAAAAAAAAGGGGCGTTCGAACGAGGATTGTTGAGTTCGAACGAGCGGACTGGTGCGTTCGAACGCACGCGTGGGTTCTTTAAATATTGCGTCCGAACCCAAGGGTTTCATCTTCCATTCTCCAAACCCTAAAAACCCTTCATTTTCCCCTTCTCAAATCTTCAAGATCTTGGTGTTTTTCATCGAATTTTTCACTTCAAATCCTTTTTGGGGATCGATCTCCTCCGGATCTAGTGTCTTTCAACCAAAATTTTGAGTTTCTCCCCACATTTGCAAGGTATGATCATCCATTATTCTTTTTCAATAAACTTGCTTGATTTTGAGTGATTTGTGCGTTCTCAACTTTTGATCACGTTAATGTTCAACTCTTGATGATTCTTGTGAGATTGAACGTGATATCTTAGCATTTTTCAAGTGCAAGATGTTTTTCCTTTTGGGGCTTCATGGTTTTTCCCATTTTTCTTTGGATTTCTTGCTAATTTTTTTTGGTTGCTTTCGGAGATGTATTGAATATTGAAACGTGTTTTCTTTTCAAGAATGCCTAAGAAAACGACGGTGACCAAGAAACCAAGGCCGCCTTCCTCGCCATCCTCGGCTCCCAAGTTTTCTTCAACAACGGCTGAGGGTCGTTACAAGCATAATTTTGGCACCCGTCCTGTTATCTGTGAAAGACCCGTAGTTATATCTGATTTTTCTGAGTTGGGGATTGAACAGATCTTTACTGAACGTGGATGGTTATCAGTGTGTCGGATGAGCGGGACTGCTTATGTGGAAGTTATTCGAGAATTCTTTAGTAATGCCACGATTTATGATCACTGTATACGTTCTACTGTTCGTGGTGTATCTATATACCTGGATTCCGATGTTATTCGTGCTGAACTGAGTTTGCCTGATGGTGAGTTTCAGTATCCGACGTCTGCTCCACTCCCTGATATAAATGACTATGCCGGTACAGTCCTGATCAAAGGGGAACGTTGGAAAGGTAACATGATGCCGCATGCAAGGCTGACATCTGTGGCTCGCATGCTTCACCTCTTTTGTCTGTACAATGTCACCCCAAGACTCGCCATTCCAGCATTAGTTTGGATCGTGCGTTCCTTCTTCATGCCATGTTATCGGGAGTCTCTATTGACTTAGCTGCCATGATCTATGATTCCATTCTCTCAGCTGCACAGAAAGAAGCACCTCGTGAGGGATTACCTTTTGGCATTTTTCTTACCACTTTGTGCACTCAGAGTGGGGTGCGAGTAGATGCTTCGGAACCTTCTCTTACTTCGCAGAAACCATTGGATCGGATTACTCTGAAGCGGAGTCAAGCTCACGACCAGACGTCTCCTCTCAAACCGTCCTCTTCCGCCGCTGGTCGGTCATCGCATCTCGACAGTTCTGATGATAGCTCTGCCGATGACTCATCTCCCACTGAGGGGGAGTTACCACAGTACTCGGACCGGTTCGATCAACTTAGTACTCAAGTGCAGGATCTCTATTCTGCGGTGAATGATCTACGTACTGAGCAAGTCCGTCAGGGAACTGTACTTGATTCCGTGTTGACGATTCTTCATCGTCAGTTTCCTCCGAGTTCCTAGTCTTTGGCATTTGTGCCAAAAAGGGGGAGAGTGTCTCAGTGTTTAAGTGTCTAGTGTGTAGGGGGAGTATGGGCATAGGGGTAGTTTAGTGGAGTTTACTTGATGGTTGAACTTGGCATTTGAAACTTAACTTAACTTGAAGTAATTGTGATAACGTGTGTTTAATCTTTGTCTGTTTAAATTTTTACTCTTGTGATAACTTGTGTTTTGATTTTTTTTATTTCAAGTTATTTTCACTTGATCTTGGATTGGTATATGTTTCCTTGCAGGGATTGATGTGCAAAATATTCTAGACTTGTTGATTGCTCAGTTTGAAGTCATTGTACTATCTTGTAACCTAAGTGTTTTGTCACAAATTGCCAAAGGGGGAGATTGTTAGGTTTTTTATTTATTGGCAATTTTGTATAAAATATTCTAAGTGTATTCTTTCATGTATATGAGCTTTACACAAGTCTAGAATATCACTGGTGTGAAGAATTGCAAGATCATTGGAGAAAAGCCTCGCGTTCTCACCGCGTTCACAAACGCGTTCGAACGCGGACACTGCGTTCACACAGACAGAGAGCCGCGTTCACAAGCGCGTTCGAACGCGGGCACTACGTTCACACAGACAGAGAGCCGCGTTCACAAGCGCGTTCGAACGCGGGCACTGCGTTCACACAGACAGAGAGCCGCGTTCACAAACGCGTTCGAACGCGGGCACTGCGTTCACACAGACAGAGAGCCGCGTTCACAAACACGTTCGAACGCGGGTACTGCATTCACACAGACCGAGAGCTGCGTTCACAAACGCGTTCGAACGCAACCTGAAGAATTCAAGCTGTCGCGTTCGAACGCACTTGGGCCCGTTCGAACGCACCTGAGATTAAGTTAGGCCGTTCGAACGCACTCGGGCCGCGTTCGAACGCACATATGAAGTTTGCAATTTATTGGATTTTCGTGAGTACGAATATGACTTGGATTTGGCTCTATCTTGGAGATCATATATAAGGATAGTGTTGCCCTAACCTAGGGTGGTTGAAGAAGATTATTCAAGGAGACTTTTTGGAGGCTACATCGGTTCTTCAACAAACAAGGCCTTTCGCATCTACAAATCTTAATCTTTCGTCTTTCGTCTTAAGGGCTATCTAGACGAAAGATCAATCTCGAGGGTTACTGAGATTGGACTTCAATCACAAGAAGCAGTGAATCGTGGGTTCTAGCGATCAAGACTGAGAGGAACAAAGTCGTTTGGATCGACGGGTTGTTTTGTGAGTCAGTCTTGTAACTGCTACTATCATAGTGATTGGTTTTGATCCGAGTTTGGATCCGTGGTTTTTTTCCCGTTTGGGTTTTCCACGTTAAAATCTTGGCATTCATCTCTACTTTCGTTTTTAATATTTCTTCCGACTTTTACTTAAGTGAACGAGAAGTATCATTGCCTAGAGGTTAGATACATACGTGTGTCTAGGGGTTTTTCACAATGATATACTCTGATACCAAATGATAAGCTCTAATACCAAATTGATGGGTTCTCATACCAAAGATAGGTTACGCAACAATTCCTTTAAGATTTGGATGTATTACAGGAATCAGTGCGCATAACAGTGGGAAAATATTTGTCAAATATTCACCTGGTAGTCAGAAAATTACGATAGCAATTATGTTAGATCCGTAACTTCCTGATCTACAAATTTTATATTTAGGTCATTCGTTGATTCGAACTGGAACTGGGACGAAAACATGCAATAACATGGATGATGGTGGTGGTGACGAGTGGAGTGGATGTTAGGATTATGGATGGGTATGGAGTTGAAGGTGGATGGTGGATGTGATTAAGGGATATAGATGAAGAGAATGAAGTGGTCGAGATCCCAAAGAAGTGGGGTGGCTCAACAGTTGAGGGAGATTAGAAGTTAGGAGAAACCTTGCCAACGGTAGAGGTGGAAGGATGGTAAAGAGGGAGGACGAAGAGAGTCTAGAGAGAAGAGAAGAGGCAAAAAATTAATAATCCAATAGCATAATAAAGTTGGCTGCCATCCACATATTTATAGAGGCTCGCCAATAAGTCCTAAAACAATATGTAACCCTAATTCTAGAGGATTCCCGCCGATCGCGTTCGATCTTGCCCGATTGCGTTCGAACGCATAATATGCATTCTCTGTATTTTCGAACCTGATGTAGGCATTCGCAAGGGCGTTCAAACACGATCCCTCCTGCGTTTCTACGTGACCTATAGGAATTTTATTTTAATATAACTAAACAACTAATGCAATAAGAAAAGATCCTAACTAAGTGTATCATAAGAACTCCAACCATCATCTCAGTATCTCTCCAACAAAGCACCTCAAGTACTACTCAATGCCTCGATTGACCACCTCGGTTTGGTCATCCGTTTGTGGATGGTAAGTCGAACTAAAGTTTGATCGAGTCCCCTGCAATCTGAAAAACTCCATCCAAAAGTTCAAACACGATCGACGAGAATCCTCTAGAATTCGAATTTCATATTATTTTAGGACTTGTTGGCTAGCCTCTATAAATATGTGGATGGCAACCAACTTCATAATGCTATTGGATTATTGATTTCTTGCCTCCTATCTTTTCTCTAGATTCCTCCCTCTTCACCATCCTTCCACCTCTACCGTTGGTATGGTTTCTCCTCGCTACTAATCTTTCTCATCTGTCGAGTCACCCCTCTTCTTTGGGATCTCAACCACTTCGTTCTCTTCGTTTACTTCCCTTAATCACTTCCACAATCCACCCTCATCTCCATACCCATTGATAACCCTAACATCCACTCCATTCGTCACCACCACCATCACCCACGTTATTCTGTGTTTTCATTCCTGATACAGTTTGAATCTGCTAAGGGCATAAATATGAAAGTTGTAGATTAGAAAGTTATGGATCCGACCCAATTAGTTTTGTAATTTTCTAACTACTATAGAATATCTGAAGAATATTTTTCTACAGTTGCGCGGACTACTTTCTACAATAAATTCAGATCTTAAGGAATTGTTCCATAGCCGATTTTTTGGTTCCAGATCCTATCAATTTGGTATCAGAGCCTATCAAGTGGTATCAAAGTTTATCAATTGGCTATCAGAGCCTATCACATGGTTTTCCCAACTTGTTTTCGCTGCCATCTTGAGAGCTTTATGCTTTTGCTCCATTCTTACGGCCTTCTCAAAGGCCTCCTCAAGAGTGGTAGGACAAAGAGCACGAACATCCGCCTGTATCTCATCCCGCAGCCTTGAAATGAATGTGCTCACCAATGTTAGTTCGGGCCAAGGTGGCTCACAAGGACTACTAACTCTTTCAAATTTAGCTTGGTACTCTAATACGGTCATCCTCTGAACCATCTTGCTTAATGTGGTAGCAAAATCTTTATATGTTGTTATCCCAAATCTGCATGTAATCCTCCTACAAAAGTCAGCCCAACCGGTAAATCCTCCACCACGAATAATCAATCTATACCAATGCATTCCTTAGAGGTGAGAGTTTGCCATCTGGACCTCTGTGTCCTTTGCTGTTCCTTGATAATCAAAGTATTGTTCAACCTCAAACACCCAATTCGTTGAATCACCGCCTTGGAATTTTAAAAAGTCCAAGAGTACAGTTCTCCCCCGAATAGCATTGTCAGGTTCACGAAAGATCCTTGGTTCAGGTCTGAACCTTTGTGCATGTTGATCTCCTTCTCTAAATCCTCGAGTACGTCCATCACCATCTCTGAAGGGATCAACCTCATCCTCAAAGTGCCAATCCTCCTCTTCGTCGAAGCGCACTGGAGCCGCTCGCCTCTCGGGTTCCACCATCGCCTGTCTTGAGTTTTGTAATGGAGGTGGGGGATGTTGTGTAGGCATAGATAAAAGAGGATCATTGACACTAACATGTCACACCTAGACCTGTGGGGTATCGGTTCAGTGTGATCCCACCATTGGTCCTTTTTGAAGCACCGATCGTCATCAAGGAGATGACGAAGCTGATCGGTTCATGACATATTCCTTTAAAGCATTATGATCGTTCTACATTGCATCAACTCTATACAGCAATATTTGGAACATGCCTCTAAGTTCATCCGCCAAGCCCTTATTCGCACCTATGTACGTTGGTTGACTCGGTCCTGCCGTAGTTGCTCCAAAGGAATCATCCTCATTGTTAGGGTTATCGTGGGTTGAGTCTTCCCTTGTCGGTGTGCTCTCAATTGGTCTCCTTGTCGACATCATCTTCCTTGTTTCAACCATTCATGGAGGTCTTAGGTTCGCTTAGCTCTAATACCAATGATAAGTTCTATGATATCAAAAGATTGGCTCTGATAATAATGATAGGGCAACAAAATAATTCCTTCAAGATATGGATTTATTGTAGGAAGCAATCCGTGCAATTGAAGGAAAATATTTACCAAATATTCTTTCGCAGTTAGAAAATTATGAAACCAAGTGAAATCGATCCATAGCTCCCTGATATATGTTTTTCTGTATTTATGCCGTTTGCAGATTTGAATTGCAACAGGGACAAAATGATGATTTATTACGAATGATAGTGGTGGTGACGGGTGGAGTGGATGTTGAAGTTATGGATGATAATGGAGATGGGGGTGGATGGTAGATGTTGTTTAAGTGATAAAGACAGAGGGGAAGAAGTGGTCGAGATCCCAAGGAAGAGAAAGAACTCGATAGATGAGGGAGATTAAAAGTTAGGAGAGACCTTGCCAACGGTATAGGTGATAGGTTGGTGAAGAGGGAGAAAGGAGATTAGGTAGAGAGAATAAAGAGAAGATAGGAGGCAAGAAATCAATAATCCAATAGCATAATGAATTTGGCTGTCATCCACACCTTTATAGAGGCTAGCCAACAAGCCAAAATATAATTATTAATCCTAATTCTAGAAGATTCCTGTCGATTGCGTTCAAATGCACAAAAGACGTTCTTTATATGTGCAAACGCGATGCAGGCGTTCGAACGCATATTTTGCATTCTCTGTTTTTGCAAACCTGATGCAGACATTCGCAAGGGCATTCGAATATGACCACTTCTCCGTTCGAGCGCAACCTACAGGAATTTTATTTTAATAAAAATAAATAACTAATGCAATAAGAAAAGACCCTAACTAAATGTATCAGCAAGCCAAGAGTGATACACCAAATTATCATCAAAAAATACCAAGACATACCTTCACAGTAGAGGCTGAAAAATATGATTCATAAGGCCTTGAAAAGTAGCTGGAGCATTAGTGAGACCAAAGGGCTTCACCCAGAACTCGTAGTGTCCGTCCGGAGCCCGAAATATAGTTTTGTGCACATTCGCCGAGTGAACTCTAATTTGATGATACCCGGCTCTCAAGTCAAGCTTGCGCCCCTGCAAGCTCATCCAGTAGCTCTTCTATGATTGGAATAGGATACCGATCCTTGACAGTGATAGCGTTTAGTGCCCGATAGTCAACACAAAAATGCCATGTCCCGTTCTTGGAGATATAAGGCCTTGCACCAACATCTCGACTACCATCTTGGAGATAACTTTTTTTTCAACATGTGGATACCGATATAGCCTCACGTTCTCTTGTGCAATCCCGGGTACAATCTCTATGTGATTGTTTGCCATTCGCCTTGGTGGCAACTCTTTTTGTTTCTCAAATAGTCCAGCAAATTTATTTAATAAATTTGACAGCTCGATGGTAGTATCTAAACTCAATTGAAGCTCATCTCCTGCTGGTCCTAACTGAAGAAGATATGCCAAATCACTCGCACAAGGCAGCCCCACTATCAGTTGCATCGTTGGAATCAGTCTAACGCCATCAAGCCGCACATCTTTGTTTCATTCCTTAAATTTCATCCACATGCTTCAAAAATCAAAAGTGACGGGTCCCAAGCTTTATAACCACTGAATGCCTAGGACAATGTCCGCTCCTTGCAGCACCAACGGATATAAGTCCATAATGATGTCGTGTCCTTACACCCGTATACTAACCCAGCGACACTAGCTCTCTGCCCTAAGCTTCATGCCGTCTCCAATAGCAACGTAAAACCCTTGGTCGATTCAGCGTCCAAGCCAACTCTCTTCACTAACCACTCGTCTAGAAAGTTGTGTGTATTCACAGAGTCAATAAGGATGTACACAAAATGCTTTCTAACGAGTCCGTCTGCTCGTAACGTCCTCGGCGTGGAAGTACCCGAATATGCATGCATCAATATTTTAGCTTGGATATCTTCCTCCTCTAAATGCTCTCCATCATCAACAACCTCATCATCCTCCTCAAGACCGTCGATGAGCATCACACTCCCGATCAGTTTGGAACACCGATGACTAGTGGTGAAACGTTCACCACATCGAAACAAAAGGCCCTTCGTTCTTCGCTCCTCCACCTGGGCAGGTGTGAGAGTTTGAATGGTGGTCTTGTGCCTCCTTTAACATCGGAAGAAGGTCTCAAAGGTGGTCATAATCTAGTACTAGTAGCTACTAGCAGCTACTACCCATCTCAGTTGCCCCAACTTGATTTCGCTGCCATCTTGAGAGCCTTATGTGTTTGCTCTATCCTCATGGCCTTCTCAAAGGCCTCCTTAAGAGTGGTAGGACAAAGAGCATGAACATCCGCCTGTATCTCATCCAACAGCCCTGAAATGAATGTGCTCATCAATGTTGGTTCGGGCCTAGGTAGCTCACAACAACTACTAACTCTTTCAAATTCAGCTTGGTACTCCAATATAATCGTCATCTGAACCATCTTGCTTAATGTGGCAATAAAATCTTCATATGCCGCTGTCCCAAATCTACGTCTAATCCTCTTACAAAAGTCAGCCCAACTAGTAAATCCTCCACCATGAATAACCGATTGATACCAATGCAATGCTATTCCTTAAAAGTGAAAGCTTGCCATCTAGACCTTTGCGTCCTCCACTGTCCCATGACAGTCAAAGTATTGTTCCACTTGAAACACCCAATCCATCGGATCACCGCCTTAGAATTTTGGGAAGTCCAAGTATGCGGTTCTCCTTCGGATAGCATTGTTGGGTTCGCGAAAGATCCTTAGTTCAGGTTTGAACCTATGTGCTTGTTGATCTCTTTCTGTAAATCCTCGAGAATGTCCATCACTATCTCTGAAGGGATTAACCTCATCCTCAAAGTGCTAATCCTCCTCCTCGATAAAGCACACTAGTGCTGCTCGCCTTTCGGGTTCCACTGCCGCCGGTCTTAGGTTTCATATTTGAGGTGAAGAATGAATTGTAAGCATAGGTAAAAGATGATCATTGACACTGACATGTTGCACCTAGACCTGTGTGGTATCAGTTCGGTGTGGTCCCACCGCTAGTCCTTCTTGAGGCACTGATCTTCGTCAAGGAGATGACGAAGCCGATCAGTTCATGACATATTCCTTCAAAGCATTATGATCATTCTGCATTGCATCAACTTTATGCAGCAATGTTTGGAACATGACCCTAAGTTCATCTGCTAAGATCATATTCACACCCATAGACATTGGTTGACTCGGTCTTGCCATGGTCGCTCCAACGGAATCGGCTTCACGGTTAGAGTTATCATGAGTTGACTCTTTCGTTGTCGGTGTGCACTTCATGTCGACGTCATCTTCCTTATTTCAACCATTAATAGAGGGCTGAGATTCGCCTGGCTCTAATACAATTATTCCTTTAAGATCTATGGAATAGGTCTATGGAATGATTCCTTTAAGATCTGGATTTATTGTAAGAAACTGTCCGCGCAATCGAGGGAAAATATTGACTGAATATTTTCTCATAGTCAGAAAATTATGAAACTAAATGGAATCGATCCATAACTTCCTGATCTACAAATTTCGTACTTACGTCCTTGGTAGATTTGAACTGAAACTGGGATGAAAACACAATATAGTGCGGATAATGATGGTGGTGACGGATGGAGTAAATGTTAGGGTTATAAATGATAATGGAGATCAGGGTGGATGGTTGATGTTGTTTAAGGGATAAAGATGAAGGGGAAGAAGTTATCGAGATCCTAAGGAAGAGGGAGGACTCGATAGACAAGGGAGATTAGAAGTTAGGAGAAACCTTGCCAATGATAGAGGTGGTAGGTTGGTGAAGAGGGAGGAGGGAGATTAGGGTAGAGAGAATAGAGAGAAAATATGAGGTAAAAAACCAATAATCCAATAGCATAGTGATTTTAGCTGCCATCCACACTTTTATAGAGGCTAGCCAACAAACCAAAATATAATTATTAACCCTAATTCTAGAAGATTCCTGCCAATTGCATTCGGACGCATCCGATCGCATTCGAACGCATAAAATGCATTCTCTGTCGATGCGAACATGCTGTAGGCGTTTGAACATGCCCGACCTCATTCAAATACACATTTCACATTCTCTATCTTTTGCGAACATGATGCAGGCGTTCACAAATGTGTTCGAACATGCCCCCCAACTGTGTTCGAACGCGTCTTATAAAAAAATTATTTTAATGAAAAATAAAAAAACTAATGCAATAAGAAAAAACCCTAACTAAATGATACGATCTCCCATTGGGCTAAGGTTTGATCTATCCCATTTCTAGATCTAGACAGGATTTGGCACAAAACTTTGGATCAATGTTGTAGTCGTCGGATCCTAGGTGATGATGGATGGTAGTAGACCGGAAAAGGTGATGATGGATGGTAGTAGACCGGAAAAGTTGCAGCCGTCGGATCAATATGAAATTTTGATATGTTGTGGCCCTAGAAAAGAGCTTTCTAAAAAATCTAATTTCAGAGAAATCGGATGATGGGATCTCGAGATATCATCCAAGAAGTAGACAAATATTAGGGAGTCTATCTATGGATTTGTGGATGAAGGCACGAGATCCTAGGTGATGATGGATGGTAGTAGATTGGCGGTAATGGGGTGGCACTGGTGAGTGAGTGATGGTGGAAGGATTATGGATATTGAAAGGGTTTAGGGCAAGGTAATAGATAGATTGGAAGAAGGGGGAGGAGTGGGCCGCCCTTAAGGGACTAGGGTGAGTGGCCGGTCGAGGGAGGCTAAAAGCGGCAATGCCGGGGAACGAGAAAATGAGAGAGAAGAAGAAGACTAGGGCAAACCTTAATTCATTCAATAATGATTCTTTGGTTGCTATCCACACCTTTAGCATCTAACCAAACAATTCAAAAATGATAATTATTAACCCTAGAAACAGTGGATTTTGCCAATCACATTCGAACGCACATTTTGTGTTCTCTGTATTTGCGAACCTAATGCAGGCGTTCACAAGCGCGTTTGAACGAGAGTGGAGTGTGTATGAACGTGACATACAGAAAACTTTTTTTTTCCTGAAATAAATACTAAAACATGAATAAAAGACACCTCTAAAGTGTATCCATGCTCGAGACGACGTTGGTGAAGCCCAAATAGCATCACTAAATGTATCAGAACTACACACTTGGACTTATCAAAATTCCATGGCTGTGATCCGATGGATTATGCATTTCAAGTGGAATATTATTTTGATTGTCAAGGGATAGTGGAAGACACAAATGTCCAAATGGCAAGCTTTCACCTCCAAGGAACGTCATTGCATTGGTATAGATTGGCTATTCTTGGTGGAGGATTTATCGATTGGGCTGACTTTTGTATAGAGGACTACATGCAAATTTGGGACAGCGACATATGAAGGTTTTGCTACCACATTAAATAAGATGGTTTAGAGGACAACCGTATTAGAGTACCAAGCAGAATTTGAAAGAGTTAGTAGTCGTTGCGAGCCACCTTGGCCCGAATTAACATTGACTAGCACATTCATTTTGGGGTTGTGGGAGGAGATACAAGCGGATGTTCATGCTCTTGGTCCTACTACTCTTGAGGAGGCCTTTGAGAAGGCCGTGAGGATGAAGCAAAAGCATAAGACTCTCAAGATGGTAGCGAAAACAAGTTGGCGCAATCGAGATGGGCAGTTTGCACCTCGAACGCTGGCTAGAAATTCTACGAGTTCAAAGATAGCAGCTGCTAGTACTAGACCACGACCACCTTTGAGACCTTCTTCTAATGTTAGAGGAGGCACATGACCTCCCATTCGAACTCTCACACCTACCCAAGTGGAGGAGCGAAGAGCGAAGTGCCTTTGCTTTCGATGTGATGAACGTTTCACCTTCGGTCATCAGTGTTCCAAACCGATCGGGAGTGTGATGCTCATTGATGGTCTAGAGGAGGACGATGAGGTTATTGGTGATGGAGAGTGTTTAGAGGAGGTCCATGAGAAGGCTATGGAGGAGGGCGCGAAGGAAGATATCCAAGCGGAAATATCGATGCATGCTGATACACCTTGTTAGAGTCTTTTCTTATTGCATTAGTTATTTATTTTCATTAAAATAAATTTTCTATAGGTTGCGGTCGAACGCAGAAGGGTTGCGTTTGAACGCTTGCATTAGTTCGCAAAAATAGAGAACGCCTTTTGTGCGTTCGAACGCGATCGGGCGCGTTCAAACGCGATCGGCGGAAGTCCACTAGAATTAGGGTTAATAATTATTATTTTGGCTTGTTGTTTAGCCTCTATAAAGGTGTGGATGGCAGCCAAAATCATAATGCTATTGGATTATTGGTTCCTTGCCTCTCTATCTTCTCTATCCTAATCTCTCTCCTCCCTCTTCTCCAACCTACCACCACTACAGTTGGCAAGGTCTCTCCTAACTTCTAATCTCTCTCTGTCAAGTCCTCCCTCTTCTTGGGATCTCGACCACTTCTTCCCCTTCGCCTTTATCTCTTAAACTACATTGACTATCCACCCTCATCTCAATTATTATCCAAAACCCTAACGTCCGCTCCACCCATCACCACCACCATCATCTGTAATATATCATGTTTTCATCATAGTTATAGTTCGAATCTGTGAAGGGCATAAATACAAAAAATGTTGATTAGGAAGTTATGGATCGATTCCACTATGGGAGAATAGTTGGTAAATATTTTCCCTCGGTTGCGTGGACTGCTTCATGCAATAAATTCAAAAGATAGAGCCTATCTTTTGGTACCGTAACATATCAAAGAAATTTGCCATATTTCCTTGAACAATGGGTACACACCCTAGTACAACAGAAGTGGGTGATCAAGTTGCTTGGATATGATTACAAGATCACCTATAAGAAGGGAAGTGAAAACTAGGTAGCCAATGCACTATCCTGCCATTCAACCAACGGGGGGTTTGCGGCTTTTTCTGCTCCTATTTTTTCCTTCTTAGAGGATCTGAGGAGGGCTAGTGCTAATGATCTAGAGGTATGTAGGCTGTTGCAAGAGGTGGCAGTAGATCTGTCACAGCATCGGGAGCTCGATGCACACGACAGTTTGTTAGTGGAGCATGGGCGGATACGAGTACCGAGCACCAGCTCACTCAACACTTTGGGCTTGCTTGCTAGAGCACTTCCATGGTACTCCAATAGCGGGTCATGAGGGTGTTTTGATGATATACAATAGGATTTCTCGTAGCTGTACCTGGGAAGGGATGACAGCAGAAGTAAAGATGTTTGTCAAGGAATGCAAAATCTAGCAATGAGTGAAGTCTAAAATATTGAAACCATCGGGCTTGCTACAGCCATTGTCGATTCCCGAGCAGGTTTGTGAGGATGTTTCTATGGATTTCATAAAGGGCTTGCTTGAAACAAAAGGTGTGATGGTGGACGGGTTGACCAAAGGAGCACACTTTTCAGCCTTGAAGCATCCATTTTTCGCAAAAACTATTTCTGAAATCTTTGTTCGCAACGTCGCCAAACTCCACGGTATGCCACGGTCCATTAGTTCAGATCGTGATCATATATTTACTAGCGACTTTTGGATGCATTATTTCATATTGTAAGGTACTCAGTTGAACCTCAGTTCGGCCTACCACCCTCAAATAGATGGCCAAACTGAAGTTGTCAATCGGGGTATTGAGCAATACCTTCGTTGTTTTGTCTAGGATCGATCAAAGACTTGGTTGAAATACTTACCATGGGCAGAATTGTCTTATAACACCGCATACCGCACTAGCACAGGGATGACACCATTTGAGGTGGCGTATAGGGGATCACCGCTGGTCTTGCAAACTTGTGATCGGTTGACACCGATGGACTGCACAGAGTTGGATCTCGGTTTGATGGACCGAGATGACTTACTGAGGCGACTTAGAGACCATTTGACAGCAGGTCAAAGTAACATGAAGCAGGTGTATGATAAGAGCCACAAAGAAAGTGAGTTTGCAGTGGGAGATTTAGTCTTCGATGTGTCAGTTCTCAAAGGCTAGAATTAGACCAGATCTAGTTGTGGGAATCGAGCTACCTAATCTCTTGGAGGAGATAAATGAGGTAGTTGAATCCGTGAGGGTCTTGGCCAAACGAAGGCATCAATATGGAGCCAAACTTGAGACAGAGGTGTTGATTGAGTGGTTGGGGCGATTGTTAAGAATGGAACGTCTTCTCCCAATCTAGATCGGTTGCAGAAAAGTAGCCAGTGCAGCCAAGGAAAAATATTCACCAAATATTTTACCATAGTTAGAATATTATGAAACTAGGGGTGGTCGATCCATAACTTCTTGATTTATGGTTTTGGTTTTTACACCCTTCATAGATTCTAAATGCAACTAGGACAAAAATATGCAAAAGTGGGGGTAATGGTGGTGGTGATGGGTGGTGGTGATGGTAAGGTTAGGGATGATAATGGAGATGAGGGTGGATGGGTTATAGATTTTAGGGGATAAGGATGAAGGGGGAAAAGGGGCCGAGATCCCAAGGAGTAGGGAGGACTCGATACACGAGAGAGGTTAGAAGATCACCGACATCGAGATAGCGCACGACTAGGGCTTCAACAAAAGGGAAAGGAGATTATAGTAGAGAGACAAGAGATAGGAAAAATTCAATATTCATTCCTCATAATATTTTTGGTCTCCATCCACACCTTAAGAGATTAATCAAACAAGCCAAAAATGACAATTATTAACCCTAGAAACAATGGTTTCCCACCGAACATGTTCGAACGGGGCCGAATGAGCTCGAACGCCCAAATTGCGTTCTCTCTTGATGAGAATGTATACAGGCATTCGCACGTAGGGGTTCAAAGGGGGTCGAGTGCGCTCGAACACACAATTCTCATTCTTTGTCGATATGAACACCTACAAGCATTCGCAAGGGCGTTCGAATGCATTTTCTCCCGCGTTCGAACGAGACATACAGAAACCTTATTTCTTTTCTGAATAACATAACTAGCACAATAAGAAAAGACTCCCGTAAGATGTATTAGCCTACCTTGCTTCCCTCACCTTGTCCTCAAGGTACAAAGTCAGGGAAACACTCCAAGATGTCCATCTCTAGCTCTCATATCGCCTTGTCGGATGGCTTGTGATACTGATAGGGTATGGAACAATTCCTTTAAGATTTAGATTTGTTGCAAGAAGCAATCAGCACAACCAAGGTAAAATATTCATCAAATATTCTTTTGTAGTTAGAAAATTACGAAACTAAGTGAAATCAATCTGCAACTCCCTAATCTACGTGTTTTATATTTACATCCTTAACAAAATCAAACTACAACTAGGACAAAATTATGAATTAGTGCGGATAATGGTAGTGGTAACCAACTTCATAATGCTATTGGATTCTTGATTTCTTACCTCTTATCTTCTCTATAGACTCCTCCCTCCTCCCTCTTCACCATCCTTCCACATCTAATGTTGGCAAGGTTTCTCCTTACTTCTAATCTCCCTCGTCTGTCGAGTTACCCCTCTTATTTGGGATCTCAACCACTTTGTTCCCTTTATCTACTTCCCTTAATCACTTCCATAATCCACCCTCATCTCCATACCCATCCATAACTCTAACATCCACTCCACTCATCACCATCACCATCACCCACATTATTCTGTATTTTCTTTCCTGCTACAGTTTGAATTTGCGAAGGGCGTACATACAAAAGTTATAGATCAAGAAGTTACGGATCTAACCCAATTAGTTTCATAATTTTCTGACTACCAAAGAATATCTAACGAATATGTTTCCACGATTGTGTGGACTGATTCTTGTAATAAATTCAGATCTTAAAAGAATTTTAACTTAGCCTATCTTTGGTTCTAGATCCTATTTATTTAGTATCAGAGCTCATCAAATTGGTATCACAGCAGGCAAACCTTAGACCTCCATTAATAGTTGAAACAAAGAAGATGACATCAGTAAGGAGACCTATGGAGAGCACACTGACAAGGGAGGACCTAATACATGATGATTCTAGCCGTGAAGCTAATTCCGTTGGAGCGACCACGGTAGGACCGAGTCAACCGACGTCCATGGGTTCGTATATGGATGAACTAAAGGGCATGTTCCAAACATTGTTCTATAGAGTTGACAATATATAAAAGGATCACAATGAATTCAAGGAATATGTCGTGAATCGATTGGGTTCGTCATCTCATCGATGACGAACAGAGTTTTAAGAAAGATCAGCGATGGGACCCCATAGAACCGATACCCCATAGGTCCAGGTGTGTCATATGAGTGTCAATGATCCCTCCTACCTATGCCTTCACATCTTTCCCCACCTCCGTTACAAAACCCAAGACCGACGGTGGTGGAACCCGAGAGGCATGTGGCACCGGTGCGCTTTGTCGATGAGGAGAATTGACACTATAAGAATGAGGTTGATCCCTATGGAGTTCATGATAGACGTGCTCGAGGATTTAGAGAAGGTGATCAACATACACAAAGGTTTAGACCTGAACCAAGGATCTTTCGCGAACCTGACAATGCTATTCGAGGGAGACCCGCACGTTTGGACTTTCCAAAATTCTAAAGAGGTGATCTAACGTATTGGGTATTTCAAGTTGAATAATATTTTGATTGTTAAGGTACAGCGGAAGATGCAAAAGTCCAGATGGCAAGCTTTCACCTCCAAGGAATTGGTTATTCGTGGTGGTGGATTTATCGAATGGGCTGATTTGTGTAGGAGGATTATATATAGATTTGGGACAGTGGCATATAAAGATTTTGCTGCCACATTAAGCAAAATGGTTCAAAGGTCTATATTGGAATACCAAGCTGAGTTTGAAAGAGTTAAATAGTCATTATGAGCCACCGTGGCCCGAACGTACATTGATGAGTACAATTATTTGAAGGCTGTGAGAGGAGATACAAGCGGATGTTCGTGCTCTATGTTCTACTACTCTTGAGGAGGCCTTTGAGAAGGCTGTGAGGATGGAACAAAAGCATAGGGCTCTAAAGATGGTAGCAAAAACCAATTGGGGTAATCGAGATGGGCAGTTTGCACCTAGAACGCCGACTAGAAATTCTACGGTTTCAAAAATAGTAGCTGCGACTACTAGACCATGACCACCTTTGAGACCTTCCGACGTTAGAGAAGGCACTAGACCCCCTGTTCAAACTCTCACACCTACCCAGGTGGAGGAGCGAAGAGCGAAGGGCCTTTACTTTTGATGTGATAAGCTTTTCACCCTCGGTCATCGGTGTTCTAAACCGATTGGGAGTGTGATGCCTATCGATGGTCCTGAGGAGGATGATGAGATTAATAATGATGGAGAGTGTCCAGAGGAGACCCATGAGGAGGCCATTGTGGATGACGTTGAGGAAGATATCCAAGTTGAAATATCGATACATGCATATTCGGGTACTTCCGCGCCAAGGACATTACGAGTAGACAGACTCGTTTGAAAGCATTGTGTTCACATCCTCATCGATTTGGGGAGTACACAACTTTTTAAATGAGAGGCTAGTGAGGAGATTAGGATTGGATACCGAACCGACTTTGAGGTTCGACGTTACTATTGGAGACGGCACGAAGCTTAAGGCGGAGAGCTTGTGTCGTCGACTCGGTATACGGGTGCAAGGACACGACATCATTGTGGACTTGTATCCATTGGTGTTGTGGGGAGCGGACATTGTCCTTAGTGCTCAGTGGTTACAAAGTTTGGGACCCGTCACATTTGATTTCCGGAGCATGTGGATGAAATATAAATAAAAAAACAAAGATGTGCGGCTTGATAGTGTTTGGTCTTCGTCGATTTCTGCGATGCAGCCTATGGTGGGACTACCTTGTGTGTATGATTTGGCCTATCTTCTTTAGTTAGGACCAGCAGGAGATGAGCCTCAAACGAGTTCAGGTACTACCATTGAATTATCTAATTTATTAGATAACTTTTCTGGACTATTTGACGAGCCGCAGGAGTTGCCACCGAGGAGAGCGGTGGACCATCGAATAGAGATTTTACCTGAGGTTGCACTGGCAAACCTGAAGCCATATTGGTATCCATATGTGCCAAAAGAAGTTATCTCAAAGATGGTAGCCAAGATATAGGAGTAAGGCCTCATACAACCAAGTCATAGCTCATAGTCATCCCCCGTGCTTTTGCTGCAAGAAAAGGACGGAACATGGTATTTTTGTGTCGATTATCGAGCACTAAACGCTATTACCATCAAGGACCGGTATCCTATTTCGATTATCGAGGAGTTGCTGGATGAGCTTACAGGGGCGATGATACGATCTCCCCTTTAGGCTAAGGTTCGATCTCTTCCAATTCTCTGATCTGGACTAGATTTGGCATTGTAGTTTGAAATAAGATCTCAAACTATGCCGCCATTGGATCGATGTGAGATTTTGATATGTGGTAGCCCCGAAAAAGAGCGTTCCAACAGATCTAGTTGCATGCAAATCGGATGTGGGGATCTTGAGATATCATCCGATTAATGGTCAAACGTCAGGGTGGTCTGTTTTGGATCCGTGGCTAGAGGCACGTAATCCTAGGTTATGGTGGTTGGAGGTGGACCGACTTTAATGGGGTGGCACTGGTGAAAAATGGTGGTGGAGGGGTTATGGTTGATGAAAGGGTTAGGGCAAGTGTGGGATAGATTGGAAGAAGGGGGAGGAGAGGGCCACCCCTAAGGGACTAGGGTGATCGGCCGGTCGAGGGAGATTAGAACCGGCGTCGCCGGGGATAGAGGGAACGTGAGCGAAGAAGAGGAAGGAGGCAAGGCAAAACTCAATTCTCAATTCAATAATGACCTATGGTTGCCATCCACATCCTTTTAGAGGCTAACCAACAACTCAAGTTAACTCTAACAATACAATTTTCGCCGACCGCGTTCAAACGCACTGAGTTTGCTCCTCTAGATTTGCGAACGTGATGTAGGCGTTTGAACGCGCGATCGAACACGCCTGTCGGTATTTGTGAATGCGATGCAGGCGTTCACAGTGCGTTCGAACGGGGCGTTCGAACGCACAATGCACACTCTTCACCCACGTTTACAACCCCGTTCATAACCGCGTTCACAACCGCGTTCGAACTCACCCACCCGCGTTCGAACGCGACTTACAGAAAACTTATTTTAATAGAAATAAAACACTAAAACATGACACAAAGACACTCCTAAAGTGAATCCATGCTCGAGACGACATCGGTGAAGTCCGAATCGTATCAATCCACCACGCTTCCGCAACCTTGTCCTCAAGGTTTGAAATTTAGGAAACGATCCATGATATCTGACTCTAGCTCCCATGTAGACTCGTCAATAGGTTTGCCCAGCCACTCAATCAGCACTTCAGTCTCTAATCTAGACCCAAGGTGTCTTCTCCTATGACCTAAGACTCGGACCGGTTTAGTGGAGCCATCTTCCTCCATTGGTTCGGGTAAGGCCGAACCCATCACATGGTTAGGCCTGATCTGGGCCTTTAATGCCGATACATGGAAGATCGGATGTATCCTGGTTCCTTCAGGTAGGTCCAACCGGTAAGCTACTAGACTGATTCGTTGTAGTACTCGGTACGGACCATAGTACTTGTAACCCAACTTTTGGTTCAAAATTGGCCTCAATATGGATTGCCAATATAGTTGAGTTCGAACGAACACCAATTGATCCACCTCAAATTCTCGCTCGCGTCAGCCTTTGTCATGAGTTTGCTTCATGCGGTTTTGGGTTGTGGCTAGGTGAGTCTTGAGTCGTCGCAATGTGTCATCTTGATTAGCCAGCTCCAAGTCAAGCTCGGTCCTATCTGCAGCCGCGAGTCTATCATAGGCAAGCAAGACAGGGGGAGTGCGCCCATAAACCGCCTCAAAGGGGGTCGTGCTGATGCTAGAGTGATGAGCGGTATTATATGACCACTCAGCCCATGGAAGGAATTTAACCCAATCCTTTGGTCGATCTGCCACAAAGCATCACAAGTATTACTCTAGTCCGCGATTCACCACCTCGGTTTGGCCATCCATCTCAAGGTGATAAGCTGAACTAAGGTTGATTTGAGTCCCTTGCAATCTGAAGAACTCGGACCAAAACTTGCTGAAGAAGATGCGATCCCAGTCTGACACGATCGTCCTAGGCATCCCATGCAAGCGTGCCACTTCCCGAACAAAAATTTTAGCAACCCTTTTCGCTGAAAACGGGTGAGACAATGCTATGAAATGAGCATATTTACTCAGTCTATCCACCACAGCAAACACCACCGATTGTCCTCGAACCTCTAACGCCCCTCGATGAAGTCGATGGAGATATCCTCCCAAATACACTCCAGTATAGGTAGTGGTTGCAGCAGCCCGCTAGGCTTGAGTGCCTTCGATTTGACTCATTGGCAGATTTGACATTCACGCACATACTTCTTCACGTCCGTCTTCATCGTTGTCCATGTACAGTTTTGGGCCAGCCGCTTGTAGGTACGTAATACCCCTTCATGACTTGCTATAGGAGTATGATGGAAGTGTGCTATCAATAGTCTCCATAGGTCTTCGTTCTGGGGTACCTTGATTCGCCCACGCTCTAGTACTAACCCATCGCGCTCCTCGTGCTCAGGGTGGCTTGAGGGGTTCTCTCTCAACTCCTCCATGAATCAGACCAGATCAATATCCTCTGCACTGGCTCTCCGCAGATCTGAGAAGAAAGGAAAGGTGGGTGCCGAGAAAGAAGCAAGCTCCCTTGCATCCCTTTCGTTTGGAAGTTCAAGAGCGGTTTACTTTCATCTAGTAGCACTCTCTGGTCATTCCTCCAAAATGTCAATGTGAGGCTTGTAAAATCAAATATCACGGGCCCCAAGCTTTGAAGCCATTAGGTCCCCAAAACAATATCGGCACCTTGCAAGGCCAACGGATAAAGATCCAATGTGAAAGTTTGGCCTTGCACCTTCAATTCCACACCTCCACAAATAGAATCCGTTCGCAAGGTGGTGCCATCTCCAATCATCACGTCGAACCCTTTCGTGGGTTCCGACTCGAGCCCAATCTTCCTAAGGAGCCTCTTGTAAATGAAGTTGTGGGTGGACCCGATGTCAATCAAGATTCTCACTGTGGTTTTCTTGACTACATCGTTCACCCGGAAGGTCTTAGGCGCAACTGTTCCCGAGTAGACGTGGAGGGAGATTTCGGCTATCATGTCGTCCATGGGTTGCTCCTCAGCTTCTTATCCCTGATTTCCAGTCACACCTTCATTTTCAGCTACAAACTCATCCTCAGCTTCCTTCAATCCATCGATTAGCATCACCAATCCCATCGGTGCCCGGGTACAAACTTCTCATCACAACGGAAGCATAGGCCCTTGGCCCTTCGTTCCTCCACTTGGGCAGGTGTGAGTACTCGTCCCGGACGTCTAGGTGCGTATTTCACATCTTGGGATGGCTTCAAGGGTGCTCGAGGAGGTACCACTGCAGCAGCAACTCTTGGTACTCCGGTGATGTTTCCTGCCACTATGGTTGGTTGAGATTGATTGCGGCTTCCTTGGCTCGTCCAACTCTATTTCAGGTGTATCTTCATGGCCCTATGTTTCAGGTGTATCTTCATGGCCCTCTTGGTACACCGATGATCCGTCCATGGTGGATGACATCGGCTACTAATCCTCTCAAATTCGTCTTGGTATGCCCCAACGGTAGTCTTTTGTACTATCTTTGAGAGCAGAGCATCAAAGTCTTCATACCACGACGCTCCAAATCGTCGTGTGATATCAGCACAAAATTCAGCTCAAGTTTCGATAGCCTCAATGGCATTGGCTGCTCGAAACCAATGAAGCACCACATCCTCAAGGTGGAAGCTCTCAAGCGTCACCTTGTATTCTTTCGCCGTACCTTGGTATGCAAAAATTGCTCCGCCCTATACAACCAATCGATCGGATTGCCACCTTTGAACTTGGGGAATTCGAGACGCACGACTTGTCCACGGATGCCGTTATCTCATTCCGGATCATGTCCAAGTCCTTGTCTAACTGGGGGAGGATGCACCATGAAGGGTTGATGATCCCTCCTTTGGTTTTGATTAACTTGCAGTGGTTCCGGATCGTATTGACCTGCCCACGGATCTTGATCTCCAAGGTGGTCTCCATAGTGGTTCGCTCGTCGGATGGGTTCACCTACAATTGGACCTGGTGTAACCATCCTTACATGCCTCTGCCCATAGGGTGGTGGTAGCAGCGGCTCTTGTGGTTGCAAAGGCTGAACAGGTGGTAGTAGGTTTAAGGGGGTGGACTCACATCGTGGGGTCGATGGTGCGTTCCCATTCGTCATTGCTTCCCTTGTCTCCCGTAGTTCCCGCATCATCTCCATCATCATCTGGTTGTTGATGGCCATTTGTTCGGAAAGAGACCCCAGCACGACTTGAACGCTAGGTTCTTTCGTATTCCGATTAGATCGGGCAATTCCGCGGGTAGAAGTCTCCACAACCATTTTCCCCTCCTCTATTGGGAGAATCTCTTCTTCATCATCTCGCCGTGCAGCCATGGCTCTGGTGGTCGTCATTGGAAGCGCTTGTCCAAGGAACGGTGGCTCTGATACCAAATTATTACGATCTCCCCTTTTGGGCTCAGGCTCTAATACCAAATTGATACGATCTCGCCGTTTGGCTAAGGAGCACTGATACCAAGCTTGATACGATCTCCCCTTTAGGCTAAGGTTCGATCTCTTCCAATTCTCTGATCTAGACTAGATCTGGCACGGAACTTTGAAATAAGATCCCGAAATATGTTGTTGTTGGATCGATGTGAGATTTTGATATGTGGTAGCCCCCGAAAAGAGCGTTCCAAAAAATCTAGTTTCAAACAAATCGGATATGGGGATCTCGAGATATCATCCAATTAATGGTCGAACATCAGGGTGGTCTGTTTTGGATCCATGGATTGAGGCACGTGATCCTAGGTGATGGTGGTTGGAGGTGGACCGACGTTAATGGGGTGGCACCGGTGAAAAGTGGTGGTGGAGGGGTTATGGTTGATGAAAGGGTTAGGGCAAGTGTCGGATAGATTGGATGAAGGGGGAGGAGAGGGCCACCCCTAAGGGACTGATACGATTCGGACTTCACCGACATCGTCTCGAGTTTGGATTTACCTTAGGATAAGATTGAGTTTTAGGATAAGATTGAGTTTTAGGATAAGATTGAGTTTTAGGATAAGATTGTGTTTTAGGATAAGATTGAGTTGTTGGTTAGCCTATAAAAGTATGTGTAGGGCAACCAAAATTATTATTGAATATTGAGAATTGAGTTTGCCTTGCCTCCTTCATCTTCTTCGCTCCCGTTCCCTCAATCTCCCCGGCGACGCCGCTTCTAATCTCCCTCGACAGGCCAATCACCCTAGTCCCTTAGGAGTGGCCCTCTTCTCCCCCTTCTTCCAATTTATCCATCGCTATCCCTAACCTTTCCATCATCCATAACCCTTCCACCATCACTTTTACACCGGTGCCACCCCATCAACACCGGCCCTCCACAATCCACCATTACCTAGGATTTCGTGCCTTCATCCACGGAATCCAAAACAGAGTATCCTGACGTTCGTCCACTAAACGAACGATATTTCGAGATCCCCATCTCCGATTCGCCTGAAACTAGATCCGTTGGAAAGCTCTTTTCCGGGCCTACAACATATCAAAATTTCACAGCAATCCAACGGCGGGATATTTCGGGATCTGATCTCAAAGTTCCGTGCAAGATCGTATTAATCTTGAATCAGAGCCATAGCACCAAAAGAGGGTTCGTATCAATCTGGTATCAAAGCCTATAGCCGAGGAAGGATCGTAACAAGCTGGTATCAGAGCCACCGTTCCTCGGACAAGCGCTTCCAATGACGATCACTCGATCTAATAGGAATACGGAAGAACCTAGCGTTCTATCCATGTTGGGGTCTATTTCCAAACAGATTGCCATCAACAAGCAAATAATGATGGAGATGATGCAGGAAATACGGGCATGGACGAAACCTTTTTCAACAAGCAAGGCAATCACAAGACAGCATTGGGAACCCTCCACAACATACCCAACATCCTCCACGGCCTTCCCGCTCATCACAAAAATAGGGGAGAGTTCGGCTATCCGGCAAGATCGAGATTCTACACCTCGACCCATGGTCAGCCGCAACGAACTGCCACCAACTACAATGAGATCTGCAACCATTGTAGCAGCCCTCGGAACCTCCACATCTTCCCATGCACCGGAGACCTTGTCGACAAATCGCGAAGTGCTGGCTACGCCACACCTGGTCGCTGGATATCCCTCATCAGGAATCCTCATCAGTGGTGAAGGAGATGATCCGAAATCGCGAATTTCGACACTTGGGCCGCCTTTCACTAGCTCCCTTTGCAACCATAGTGAGTCGGCAACTAAGAAGAAATCGCATATGGCCTCCAGCGATCTTCTACCATTCTCCTCGGTCAATCGACAGTCGACCACGACAGCTTCATCACCAGCGATGACGTTGCAGCTCCCTGCCAAGCTACCACTCAAAGGAGAAGGCCACGATCTTCCACCCATGGCAGCTGTGATACGATTCGGACTTCACCGACGTCGTCTCGAGTTTGGATTTACTTTAGGATAAGATTGAGTTTTAGGATAAGATTGAGTTTTAGGATAAGATTGAGTTTTAGGATAAGATTGTGTTGTTGGTTAGCCTATAAAAGTATGTGTAGGGCAACCAAAATTATTATTGATTATTGAGAATTGAGTTTGCCTTGCCTCCTTCATCTTCTTCGCTCCTGTTCCCTCAATCTCCCCGGCGACGCCGCTTCTAATCTCCCTCGACAGGCCAATCACCCTAGTCCCTTAGGAGTGGCCCTCTTCTCCCCCTTCTTCCAATTTATCCATCGCTATCCCTAACCTTTCCATCATCCATAACCCTTCCACCATCACTTTTACACCGGTGCCACCCCATCAACACCGGCCCTCCACAATCCACCATTACCCAGGATTTCGTGCCTTCATCCACGGAATCCAAAAACAGAGTATCCTGACGTTCGTCCACTAAACGAACGATATTTCGAGATCCCCATCTCCGATTCGCCTGAAACTAGATCCGTTGGAAAGCTCTTTTCCGGGCCTACAACATATCAAAATTTCACAGCGATCCAACGGCGGGATATTTCGGGATCTGATCTCAAAGTTCCGTGCAAGATCGTATTAATCTTGAATCAGAGCCATAGCACCAAAAGAGGGTTCGTATCAATCTGGTATCAGAGCCTATAGCCGAGGAAGGATCGTAACAAGCTGAAGGTGCAGATGTGGCTAGACATCGAGGAGAAGAAGTTGAGGAGCAACAACACGTGGAGGACACGAAGGCCGAAATCTCCCTCGACGCCTATTCGGGGACAGCCGCGCCAAAGACCTTGCGGGTGAACGGTGTAATCAAGAAAACCACAGTGAGAATCTTGATTGACACCGGGTCCACCCACAACTTCATTGACAAGAGGCTCCTTAGGAAGATTGGGCTCGAGTCGGAACCCACGGAAGGGTTCGATGTGACGATTGGAGATGGCACCACCTTGCGAGCAGATTCTATTTGTGGAGGTGCAGAATTGAAGGTGCAAGGCCAAATTTTCACATTGGATCTTTATCCATTGGCCTTGCAAGGTGCCGATATTGTTTTAGGGACCCAATGGCTTCGGAGCTTGGGGCCCGTGACCTTTGATTTTATAAGCCTCACATTGACCTTTTGGAGAGATGATCAGAGAGTGTTGTTGGATGGAAGTAAATCGCTGCTTGAACTTTCAAAAGAAAGGGAGCTCGCTTCTTTCTCGGCACCCACTTTTCCTTTCTTTTCAGATCTACGGAGAGCCAGTGCAGAGGATAGTGATCTGGTCCGACTCATGGAGGAATTGAGAGCGAACCCCTCAAGCAACCCCGAGCACGAGGAGCGCAATGGGTTAGTACTAGAGCACGGGCGAATCAAGGTACCCCGAAACGAAGAGCTACGGAGGCTATTGATGGCACACTTCCATGATACTCCTATAGCAGGTCATGAAGGGGTATTACGTACTTACAAGCGGCTGGCCCAAAACTGTACTTGGACTGGGATGAAGACGGACGTGAAGAAGTATGTGCGTGAATGTCAAATCTGCCAACGAGTCAAATCGGAGGCACTCAAGCCTAGCGGGCTACTGCAACCACTACCGATACCAGAGCGTATTTGGGAGGATATCTCCATGGACTTCATCGAGGGGCTGCCGAAAGTTCGAGGACAATCGGTGGTGTTTGTTGTGGTGGATAGACTGAGCAAGTATGCACATTTCATAACATTGTCTCACCCGTTTTCAGCAAAAAGGGTTGCTGAAATTTTTGTTCGGGAAGTGGCACGCTTGCATGGGATGCCTAGGACGATCGTGTCAGACCGGGATCGCATCTTCATAAGTGAGTTTTGGTCCGAGTTCTTCAGATTGCAAGGGACTCAAATCAATCTTAGTTCAGCTTATCACCCCGAGACGGATGGCCAAACCGAGGTGGTGAATCGTGGACTAGAGCAATACTTGCGATGCTTTGTGGCGGATCGACCAAAGGATTGGGTCAAATTTCTTCCCTGGGCTGAGTGGTCATACAATACCGCTCATCACTCAAGCATTGGCATGACCCCATTTGAGGCGGTTTATGGGCGCACTCCCCCTGTCTTGCGTGCCTACGATAGACTCGCGGCGACGGATAGGACTGAGCTTGACTTGGAGCTTGCTGATCGAGATGAAACATTGAGACGGCTCAAGACTCACCTAGCCACAGCACAAAACCGCATGAAGCAAACGCATGACAAAGGCAGACGTGAGCGAGAATTTGAGGTGGATCAATTGGTGTTCGTTCGAGCTCAACCGTATCGACAATCCACATTGAGGCCAATTTTGAACCAAAAGTTGGGATACAAGTACTATGGTCCGTACCGAGTGCTACAACGAATCGGTCCAGTAGCTTACCGATTGGACCTACCTGAAGGAACCAGGATACATCCCGTCTTCCATGTCTCGGCATTGAAGGCCCAGATCGGGCCTAACCATGTAGTGGGTTCGACCTTACCCGAACAAATGGAGGAAGATGGCTCCACTGAGCCGGTTCGAGTCCTAAGTCGTAGGAGAAGACGCCAAGGATCTAGATTAGAGACTGAAGTGCTGATTGAGTGGTTGGGCAAACCTACTGACGAGTCTACATGGGAGCTAGAGGCAGACATCATGGATCGCTTCCCAAATTTCAAACCTTGAGGACAAGGTTGCGGAAGCGTGGTGGATTGATACGATTCGGACTTCACCGACATCGTCTCGAGTTTGGATTTACCTTAGGATAAGATTGAGTTTTAGGATAAGATTGAGTTTTAGGATAAGATTGAGTTTTAGGATAAGATTGTGTTTTAGGATAAGATTGAGTTGTTGGTTAGCCTATAAAAGTATGTGTAGGGCAACCAAAATTATTATTGAATATTGAGAATTGAGTTTGCCTTGCCTCCTTCATCTTCTTCGCTCCCGTTCCCTCAATCTCCCCGGCGACGCCGCTTCTAATCTCCCTCGACAGGCCAATCACCCTAGTCCCTTAGGAGTGGCCCTCTTCTCCCCCTTCTTCCAATTTATCCATCGCTATCCCTAACCTTTCCATCATCCATAACCCTTCCACCATCACTTTTACACCGGTGCCACCCCATCAACACCGGCCCTCCACAATCCACCATTACCTAGGATTTCGTGCCTTCATCCACGGAATCCAAAACAGAGTATCCTGACGTTCGTCCACTAAACGAACGATATTTCGAGATCCCCATCTCCGATTCGCCTGAAACTAGATCCGTTGGAAAGCTCTTTTCCGGGCCTACAACATATCAAAATTTCACAGCGATCCAACGGCGGGATATTTCGGGATCTGATCTCAAAGTTCCGTGCAAGATCGTATTAATCTTGAATCAGAGCCATAGCACCAAAAGAGGGTTCGTATCAATCTGGTATCAGAGCCTATAGCCGAGGAAGGATCGTAACAGGGACTAGAGTGATCGGCCGGTCGAGAGAGATTAGAAGCGGCGTTGCCGGGGATTGAGGGAACGGGACGAAGAAGATGAAGGAGGTAAGGCAAAACTCAATTCTCAATTCAATAATGACCTATGGTTGCCATCCACATCCTTTTAGAGGCTAACCAACAACTTAAATTAACCCTAACAATACAAGTTTCGCCGACCGCGTTCGAACGCACCGAGTTCGCTCCTCTAGATTTGCGAATGCGATGCAGGCGTTTGAACGCGTGATCAAACGCGCCTGTCAGTATTTGCGAACGCGATTCTGGCATTCACAGTGTATTCGAACGGGGCGTTCGAACGCACAATGCACACTCTTCACCCACGTTTACAACCGTGTTCGAACTCACCCACCCGCGTTCGAACGCGACTTACAGAAAACTTATTTTAATGGAAATAAAACACTAAAACATGACACAAAGACACACCTGAAGTGAATCATATCAGGCGACTATATTTAGTAAGCTTGACTTGAGGGTCGGGTATCATCAAATTAGAGTTCACCTGGCGGATGTGCACCAAACTGCATTTCGGACTCCGGACAGGCATTACGAGTTCTGAGTGATACCTTTTGGTCTCACCAATGCTCCAGCTACCTTTCAAGGCCTCATGAATGATATATTTCAGCCTCTCTTGGGAAGGTATGTCTTGCTAACTTTTGACGATATTTTGGTGTATAGTAGGATTGAATTGGAGCATTCGCGGTATTTGGAGGACGTGCTGAATTTGTTAAAGTAAAACCAATTGAAGATTAAGAAGTCCAAGTGCCAATGGGAGTACCAAAGATGGATTATTTAGGCCACATCATTTCAACGGCTGGTGTAATGGTGGATCCTTAGAAGGTTGTATGTATGACCGCTTGGCCTATTCTTACTACTACCACCGGATTGAGAGGATTTTTGGAGTTGACTAGTTATTATCGTCAATTCATCGCCGGATATGGCAAGATCGCTGCTCGTCTCACTTTTTTGTTGAAAGACTCTTTTAGATGGACGGATGAAACGATCTCCCCTTTAGGCTAAGTTTTGATCTCTTTCGATTCTCAAATCTGGACTGATTCTGGCACTGAACTTTGAAAATAGATCTTGAAAAATACCGTTGTATATGTTTGATACGATTCGGACTTCACCGACATCGTCTCAAGCTTGGATTTACCTTAGGATAAGATTGAGTTTTAGGATAAGATTGAGTTTTAGGATAAGATTGAGTTTTAGGATAAGATTGTGTTTTAGGATAAGATTGAGTTGTTGGTTAGCCTATAAAAGTATGTGTAGGGCAACCAAAATTATTATTGAATATTGAGAATTGAGTTTGCCTTGCCTCCTTCATCTTCTTCGCTCCCGTTCCCTCAATCTCCCCGGCGACGCCGCTTCTAATCTCCCTCGACAGGCCAATCACCCTAGTCCCTTAGGAGTGGCCCTCTTCTCCCCCTTCTTCCAATTTATCCATCGCTATCCCTAACCTTTCCATCATCCATAACCCTTCCACCATCACTTTTACACCGGTGCCACCCCATCAACACCGGCCCTCCACAATCCACCATTACCTAGGATTTCGTGCCTTCATCCACGGAATCCAAAACAGAGTATCCTGACGTTCGTCCACTAAACGAACGATATTTCGAGATCCCCATCTCCGATTCGCCTGAAACTAGATCCGTTGGAAAGCTCTTTTCCGGGCCTACAACATATCAAAATTTCACAGCGATCCAACGGCGGGATATTTCGGGATCTGATCTCAAAGTTCCGTGCAAGATCGTATTAATCTTGAATCAGAGCCTATAGCCGAGAAAGGATCGTAACAATCTGGTATCAGAGCCATAGCACCAAAAGAGGGTTCGTAACAAGCTGGTATCAGAGCCACCGTTCCTCGGACAAGCGCTTCCAATGACGATCACTCGATCTAATAGGAATACGGAAGAACCTAGCGTTCTATCCATGTTGGGGTCTATTTCCAAACAGATTGCCATCAACAAGCAAATAATGATGGAGATGATGCAGGAAATACGGGCATGGACGAAACCTTTTTCAACAAGCAAGGCAATCACAAGACAGCATTGAGAACCCTCCACAACATACCCAACATCCTCCACGGCCTCCCCGTTCATCACAAAAATAGGGGAAAGTTCGGCTATCCAGCAAGAGCGAGATTCTACACCTCGACCTATGGTCAGCCGCAACGAACTGCCACCAACTACAATGAGATCCGCAACCATTGTAGCAGCCCTCGGAACCTCCACATCTTCCCATATACCGGAGACCTCGTCGACAAACCACAAAGTGCTGGCAACACCATTCCTGATCCCTACAGAAACAGCGATGACGTTGCAGCTCCCTGCCAAGCTACCACTCAAAGGAGAAGGCCACGATCTTCCACCCATGGCAGCTGAAAGTGCAGATGTGGCTGGACATCGAGGAGAAGAAGTTGAGGAGCAACATCACGCGGAGGACACGATGGCCAAAATCTCCCTCGACGCCTATTCGGGGACAGCCGCGCCAAAGACCTTGCGGGTGAACGGTGTAATCAAGAAAACCATAGTGAGAATCTTGATTGACACCGGGTCCACCCACAACTTCATTGACATGAGGCTCCTTAGGAAGATTGGGCTCGAGTCGGAACCCACGGAAGGGTTCGATGTGACGATTGGAGATGGCACCACCTTGCGAGCAGATTCTATTTGTGGAGGTGCAGAATTGATGGTGCAAGGCCAAACTTTCACATTGGATCTTTATCCATTGGCCTTGCAAGGTGCCGATATTGTATTAGGGACCCAATGGCTTCGGAGCTTGGGGCCCGTGACCTTTGATTTTACAAGCCTCACATTGACTTTTTGGAGAAATGATCAGAGAGTGTTGTTAGATGGAAGTAAACCGCTGCTTGAACTTCCAAAAGAAAGGGAGCTCGCTTCTTTCTCGGCACCCACTTTTCCTTTCTTTTCAGATCTACGGAGAGCCAGTGCAGAGGATAGTGATCTGATCCGACTCATGGAGGAGTTGAGAGAGAACCCCTCAAGCAACCCCGAGCACGAGGAGCGCAATGGGTTAGTACTAGAGCATGGACGAATCAAGGTACCCCGAAACGAAGAGCTACGGAGGCTATTGATGGCACACTTCCATGATACTCCTATAGCAGGTCATGAAGGGGTATTACGTACTTACAAGCGGCTGGCCCAAAACTGTACTTGGACTGGGATGAAGACGGACGTGAAGAAGTATGTGCGTGAATGTCAAATCTGCCAACGAGTCAAATCGGAGGCACTCAAGCCTAGCGGGCTGCTGCAACCACTACCTATACCAGAGCGTATTTGGGAGGATATCTCCATGGACTTCATGGAGGGGCTGCCGGAGGTTCGAGGACAATCGGTGGTGTTTGTTGTGGTGGATAGATTGAGCAAGTATGCACATTTCATAACATTGTCTCACCCGTTTTCAGCAAAAAGGGTTGCTGAAATTTTTGTTCGGGAAGTGGCACGCTTGCATGGGATGCCTAGGACTATCGTGACAGACCGGGATCGCATCTTCATAAGTGAGTTTTGGTCCGAGTTCTTCAGATTGCAAGGGACTCAAATCAATCTTAGTTCAGCATATCACCCCGAGACGGATGGCCAAACCGAGGTGGTGAATCGTGGACTAGAGCAATACTTGCGATGCTTTGTGGCGGATCGACCAAAGGATTGGGTCAAATTTCTTCCCTGGGCTGAGTGGTCATACAATACCGCTCATCACTCAAGCATTGGCATGACCCCATTTGAGGCGGTTTATGGGCGCACTCCCCCTGTCTTGCGTGCCTACGATAGACTCGCGGCGACGGATAGGACTGAGCTTGACTTGGAGCTTGCTGATCGAGATGAAACATTGAGACGGCTCAAGACTCACCTAGCCACAGCACAAAACCGCATGAAGCAAACGCATGACAAAGGCAGACGTGAGCGAGAATTTGAGGTGGATCAATTGGTGTTCGTTCGAGCTCAACCGTATCGACAATCCACATTGAGGCCAATTTTGAACCAAAAGTTGGGATACAAGTACTATGGTCCGTACCGAGTGCTACAACGAATCGGTCCAGTAGCTTACCGATTGGACCTACCTGAAGGAACCAGGATACATCCCGTCTTCCATGTCTCGGCATTGAAGGCCCAGATCGGGCCTAACCATGTAGTGGGTTCGACCTTACCCGAACCAATGGAGGAAGATGGCTCCACTGAGCCGGTTCGAGTCCTAAGTCGTAGGAGAAGACGCCAAGGATCCAGATTAGAGACTGAAGTGCTGATTGAGTGGTTGGGCAAACCTACTGACGAGTCTACATGGGAGCTAGAGGCAGACATCATGGATCGCTTCCCAAATTTCAAACCTTGAGGACAAGGTTGCGGAAGCGTGGTGGATTGATACGATTCGGACTTCACCGACATCGTCTCAAGCTTGGATTTACCTTAGGATAAGATTGAGTTTTAGGATAAGATTGAGTTTTAGGATAAGATTGAGTTTTAGGATAAGATTGTGTTTTAGGATAAGATTAAGTTGTTGGTTAGCCTATAAAAGTATGTGTAGGGCAACCAAAATTATTATTGAATATTGAGAATTGAGTTTGCCTTGCCTCCTTCATCTTCTTCGCTCCCGTTCCCTCAATCTCCCCGGCGACGCCGCTTCTAATCTCCCTCGACAGGCCAATCACCCTAGTCCCTTAGAAGTGGCCCTCTTCTCCCCCTTCTTCCAATTTATCCATCGCTATCCCTAACCTTTCCATCATCCATAACCCTTCCACCATCACTTTTACACCGGTGCCACCCCATCAACACCGGCCCTCCACAATCCACCATTACCTAGGATTTCGTGCCTTCATCCACGGAATCCAAAACAGAGTATCCTGACGTTCGTCCACTAAACGAACGATATTTCGAGATCCCCATCTCCGATTCGCCTGAAACTAGATCCGTTGGAAAGCTCTTTTCCGGGCCTACAACATATCAAAATTTCACAGCGATCCAACGGCGGGATATTTCGGGATCTGATCTCAAAGTTCCGTGCAAGATCGTATTAATCTTGAATCAGAGCCTATAGCCGAGGAAGGATCGTAACAATCTGGTATCAGAGCCATAGCACCAAAAGAGGGTTCGTAACAATGTTGTAGATCTTGAAAGTTTTATATGTTTTAGCCCTATAAAAGAGCTTTCCAACAAATCAAGTTTCAGGCGAATCAGAGTTGGAGATCTTGAGATATCGTCTGTTTAGTGGACAAACATTAGGATAGTCTATTTAGGATCAGTGGATGGAGGCACCAGATCCTAGGTAATGGTGGTCCATGGAGGACCAGCGTTAATGGGGTGGCACTGGTGAAATGTGGTGGTGGAAGGGTTATGGTTGATGGAAAGGTTAGGGCAAGTGTTGGATAGATTGGAAGAAGGGGAAGGAGAGGGCCGCCCTTAAGGGACTAGGGTGATTGGCCGGTTGAGGGAGGCTAGAAGTGGCGTTACCGGGGATTGAGAGAATGCAAGCGAAGAAGATGAAGGAGGCAAGGCAAAACTCAATTCTCAATAATCAATATTGACCTATGGTTGCCATCCACATCCTTTTAGAGGCTAACCAACAACCCAAATTAACCCTAACAATACAATTTTCGCCGACCGCGTTCGAACGCGCCTGACCGCGTTCGAGCACACCGCGTTTGAACGCACCGAGCTCGCTTCTCTGGATTTGCGAACGCGATGCAAGCATTCGAATGCGCGATCGAACGCGCCTGTTGGTATTTGCGAACGCGATGCAGGCGTTCACAGTGCGTTCACAACCGCGTTCGAACTCACCCACCCGCATTCGAACGCGATTTACAGAAACTTATTTTTCATGGAATTTAAACACTAAAAGAAGACACAAAGACACTCCTAAAGTGAATCCATGCTCGAGACGACGTCGGTGAAGTCCGAATCGTATCAACGGATGAACCCATTTTAGCCTTTGAAAAATTTAAAGTAGCAATGACAATGGCACCTATTCTAGCGCTACCGGACTTCACCAAAGAATTTATTGTGGAATGTGATGCGTCGGGTGTTGGCATAGGAGCTGTACTAATGCAAGAAGGACATCCCATTGCATATCTTGGCAAGGCTTTATCATAAAAATCTCAGCAATTATCGACTTATGGGAGACAAATGTTGGCAATTCTACATGCGGTGACAAAGTGGAGGCCTTATTTGATCGGTAGACGATTCATTATTCGAACCGATAAAAAGAGCCTTCCATACTTTATGGGATAACACATACACACTCTAGCACAGCAGCGATGGGTAATAAACTTACTGGGGTATGATTATGAAATTCAATATAAGAAGGGAACGGAAAATAGAGCGGCGGATGCATTATCGCGCCAATCCGATACCGCCGAGCTTGCAGCCTATGCATCTCCTATCTTTTCCTTCCTTGACGAGCTGAGGTATGCATGTACATCTGACCTAGATATTTTGAGATTGTTGCAGGAGGTGATGGATGATCCGAAGCGCCATCCCAAGTTGGAGAATAGAGGCAGTTTGCTGCTGGACCGCGGATGCATTCGAGTGCCTGCAAATGACGGATTACAGCAGAAATTGTTGGAGCACTTTCACCAAACTCTAGAGGCTAGTGACGAGGGTGTCTTGAGGACTTGTAGGAGGATATCTCAGAGTTGCACGTGGCCAGGATTGAGATGGCATGTGAGAAGTTTTGTCCGTGCTTGCAAAGTCTACCAAAGGGCTAAAGCAACCACTTTGAAATCGATCGGATTACTAAAGCCTTTACCTATACCGGAGCGTGTTTGGGAGGACATTTTTATAAACTTCATAGAGGGTCTTCCGCTGGTATGTGGTTATTCTGTTATCTTTGTGATGGTTGACATATTGAGCAAGCATGCACACTTTTCGGTATTGCGACATCCGTTTTCAGCCAAGACAGTGGCTGAAATTTTTGTTAGAGATATTGCTCGATCACATGGCATGCCATGCACGATTGTCTCGGATCGTGATCATGTATATGAGCGACTTTTGGACTGAGTTTTTCAGATTGCAGGGGACTCGATTGAATTTCAGTTTGGTCTACCATCCATAGACGGATAGCCAAACCGAGGTGGTTAATCGAGGCATTGAGTAATATTTTAGGTGCTTTGTTGGAAAGATGCCAAGATGATGGTTGGAGTTCTTACTGTGGGCGGAGTGGTCTTATAACACCGCCTACCATAGCAGCATTGGCGTGACTACATTTGAGGTGGTCTATGGATGCATGGCTCCAATGTTACGCACTTATGATCCAGTGGCATCAGTAGATAGAACAGAGGTGGACTTAGCACTGATGGATAGAGACGCCACATTGAGGAGGTTATGTGCTCATCTTAAACTTACTCAAAACCGCACGAAGCAAGTTTATGATCGTAGCCATAGGGAGCAGGAGTTCGACATCGGTAGTTGGGTGTTTGTGAGGGTGCAATCGTATCAACAAGTGACCTTACGTATGATGCAAAACCAAAAGTTAGCACATCGCTACTTTGGTCCGTTTCGGGTGTTGGAGCGTATTGGTCCGGCTGTATGTCATTTGGAGCTGCCAGAGGGGTTGAGAGTGCACCCTGTCTTTCATGTTTCATTATTGAGAGAGCACATTGGAGATTATGAGATTGTTGGATTGGTTCTACCGAAGCCATTGGAGGAAATAGAGATCGTAGAGCCAGTTCGAGTACTTACTAGATGCCGACGGCAACATGGAACCAGATTAGAGATGGAGATTCTAGTTGAGTGGCTTGGCAAGCCATCTGATGAGGTGATATAGGAGTTGGAGACTGATATCTTGGAGCGTTTCCCTGACTTTTCACCTTGAGGGCAAGGTGGGGGATGCATGGTGGGCTGATACACTTAGTTAGGATCTTTTCTTATTGCATTAAGTGTTTATTTTTATTAAAATAAAATTCCTGTAGATCGCGTTCGAACGTAGGTGGAGTCGCGTTTGAACGCTCTTGTGAACGCCCACGTTTGAATGCCTGTGTCACGTTCACAAATCCAGAAAAGGGGCTTTCGAACGCGTCGAACGTGTTCGAACGCAATCGGGCGCGTTCGAACGCAATCCGGCACGTTAGAATGAGATCGATGGGAATCCTCTAGAATTAGGGCTCCCTTCTCCCTCTTCACCAACATTCCACATTTACCATTTGTCAGGTTTCTCCTTGTAACAACCCCGCCTGGCACAGGCACGTGCATTCCCACACGCCCACACGGCACGCGCGGCGCATGCGACAGGTCGGGCGGGGCCCATCACGCACAGATACACTTCTATGCACATACAATCATGACATCATCAAATAATACCTACTAACATATTCATGCTCACATAATCCAATACCAAATAAATATTATTATCAGCCAAACAAATCTGTTAAAATATAAATATCCAAGTCCACAATGATATATACTAGACTGCTACCTAATCTAGTAGGACCCACACAGGCCACAACAAACCATCAAGATACAATTAAACAACTGATACACAAGTGCACTATGATTCAACCTGCATTATACAAATTATCGTCTAATACAAAAGACTACAAATATCAAATACTAGTAAACCTTAATTTCTATATAAACTATCATCTATACCGTCTCGCACCTATAGCTCACCTCATCAATCTAAAATATCTTCTCGGGATCTCTCAAGTTGCTATCACATACCATATGTTTGAGAAGGTTAGAAAAGAAATAAAGAGAGTTATGAGCAAAAGGCTCAGTGAATAGACCTTATCTCGAATCAGTAATGTCAAACAGAAAGTAAATCATATACTGGACAATATGAATCAGAAAGAAAATCATGTCATGAATGAGTATATGAGTGTATCCTTAATAATATATAAATAAAAATTAGATAACATGTCACAACTAATAAAAGTAAATAATCCTCGACAATGAGTAAATAAATCTCCATGTCATACTATCATCATAACTTTCTCTCAAATATGACACATGATGCATACCGACCATGACCATGCTATGATATCAAATGCAACCATATATGATGTATATTACCCACTCGATAATCAGGTAATCAGATGATAATGAAATTACATGCATTTCTCAACATCTCAGTCATCAATGTCATCTATATATGTCATCATCATATTAGACCATTGTGCACAGTCAACACCTGGTACCCAATCTCAATATCTTGCCCGTAGGCTCAAAGTATACCCTGCCATACGCTAAGGCTATCTCAGTCATAATCATACCCTACCATACGCTAAGGGTATATCAAAATCCATCCAGACCCGGTACCTTCCTAGCTGATAGAAACCTCGTGAGGATAACTTGCCAAATATGCCCTAGTGAACGGCATGTGTCCGATTGTCTATGCGCACAGACTCAACTGACCTTGGACATGAGTCACGAGATATCGCATATTAGCGACCATAATCATCACTCCAGGCACCCCTAACCCTGGCACCTACTCGGGTATCCTCACGCTTTCTATCAACTATCCTGTCAATCACATTTCATACTTTCCTTCTAAATGCCAGATCAAATGCATATATCCAGTATGATAACAAGTTAATGCATAATAGGAATTTTAGGTAGAACAGGAATCAAGAGAAAAATAATGCAATGTAGTCTCCAACCATGTATCTAACACATGCATACTCCCGCTAGTTTATCATATACACACTCATGCTAGAGATCATCTTGGTATACAATTATAGCAGTAGAATCATCTCCAATCATCTCTATATATTACCAATGTACTCATATCTTAGATCAGACTAAGCAAATGCATGATAAAATATGCTTGACTGAAATCATCTCTAGATAAAGTCATATAATCATACTAGAGGCCAAAACATGCATGTACATAATATATAATATATCCTAATTTGATAATGGCGTCTAGGGAATAAGACTACTCACATCTGATCAGAAGACACAAACCACGTATCTCTTATGTCCGTTAGTCAAACATCAACTCATCGTTAGGGTCCACGAGGTCTCACATAAGGGAGTTTGGGGTCTGAAAATATCTTAAGTAACATGAAGTTAGTCGCTTATCTAATTAGAATTAATTCAAGTAAAATATAACTGTTTATTAGGTTTAGAATCACTTTTTTATTTATGATTACATAACTAGGTCTATATTATAGATACGATTCAAATACTATAATTATATTATTATCATAAAATTTTAGCTATAACATAAGGAGAAGAGGTCTATTTCCATTTTTTTTATAAGAGTATTTCTAAATATATAATTTAAAATAGAATAAAATAAAATAAAATAAAATAAAAGGCTAAATAACTATAAGTATATACACGGTCTAATTATAATTAATTTTATAATTCATACTCTATCTTAATTAATTAGGACTATGCAGTCTTTACTCGATAAAATGATAAATAAATAACTAAATAAGCCTAGTATTTTATTTGTTGTAGAATAATAATATATAATAAATTAATAGAACTACTTAAAATATATATATCATAAGAATATTAGAATATAAATCTAATAATTATAATTTACAAATCTATCTATTAATCTAATAGACATATAAATAAATAAATATAAGTATTACTTATATTTATACCTAATTAATCATTAATTATACAAATTATAAATAATAATAATCTGAAGAAGAGGAAGAGAAGAAAGAAAGAAGGTGAGGGAGGGGGTTGTAGACCCGGGCCGGCGGGGAGGACACTGGCCGCTGGTGGCCATCCAGCGGCCAACCTCTCGTCGACGGCTCGGCTCCGGCAAGCCCGAGCCCGAGGCAAGAAGTAGAGAGAGGGAGAGATAGAGATAGAGAGAGAGAGAGAGAGGAGGTGGGAAAGAGGAGGCTCACCTGCGGTAGCATGGCGACAACAGCGACGAGTCGACAGTGGGAGAGAGAGAGAAGAAAAAGATAGAGAGAGAGAGAGAGGAGGTGGGGAGAGGAGGTGGGAAGGGAGGCCGCGGCGGCGGCGATGAGGTCCACTGTGCCAGCTGGCTCGGCCAGGTTGGTCGGGCCGGTGCCTAGGGCACGTGGCACGTTCCCCTCCTGCCACTATATGGCACGAGGCTGGCTACACTATGGCCGGCCACGTCGTGCTATGCAATATAATTTTTTTTTTTTTAAGGTTGGGTTGTTACACTCCGAACTTCTATTCTCCCTCGACTATCGAGCGACCCGTCTTCATTGGGATCTCGACCATTTTGTTCCTTTCGTCTACTTCCCTTACTCACTTCCACAATCCACCCTCATCTTCATACCCATCCATAACCCTAACATCCACTCCATTTGTCACCACCACCATCACCCACGTTATTCTGTATTTTCATCCTTGCTACAGTTCTAATATGTGAAGGACATAAATATAAAAGTTGTAGATAAGGAAGTTATGGATCCAACCTAATTAGTTTCATAATTTTCTAATCACCAGAGAATATTTAATGAATATTTTCCTACGATTGTGTGGACTGATTCTTATAATAAATTCAGATCTTGAAGGAATCTTAGCGTAGCCTATCTTTGGTTCTATATCTTATCATTTGGTATCAGAGCACGTGAAATTCAAACCTTCATTAATAGTTGAAATAAGGAAGATGACATCAACAAGGAGACCTATGGAAAGCACACCGACAAGGGAGGACTCAATGCACGATAATCCTAACCGTAAGGCCGATTCCTTTGGAGCGACCACGGCAGAACCGAGTCAACCAACGTCCATGGGTTTAAAAACGGATGAACTAAGAGGCATGTTCCAAACATTATTGCATAGAGTTGACACCATACAAAAGGATCACAATGAATTCAAGGAATATGTCGTCAATCGATTGGATTCGTCATCCCCTCAACGACGAACGAAGTTTCCAGAAGGATCAGCAGTGGGGCCCCATAGAACCGATACCCCACAGGTCCAGGTGCGTCATATGGGTGTCAATGATCCCCTCCTACCTATGCCTTCACATCATCCCCATCTCCGTTACAAAACCCATGACCGGCGGTGGTAGAACCCAAGAGGTGTGCGACATCAGTGCACTTGGTCGATGAGGAGGATTGACACTATAAGGATGAGGTTGATCCCTATGGAGTTGGTGATGGATGAGCTCGAGAATTTAGAGAAGGTGATCAATATGCACAAAGGTTTAGACCGGAACCTAGAATCTTTCGTGAACCCAACAAAGCTATTCGGGGGAGAACCGCACGTTTGGACTTTCCAAAATTCTAAGGTACTGATCCAATGGATTGGGTGTTTCAAGTTGAACAATATTTTGATTATCAAGGTACAGCGGAAGATGCAAAGGTCTAGATGGCAAGCTTTCACCTCTAAGAAATGGCATTGCATTGGTATAGATCGATAATTCGTGGTGGTGGATTTATCGGATGGGTTGATTTTTGTAAGAGGATTACACACAAATTTGGGACAACGACATATGAAGATTTTGCTGCCACATTAAACAAGATGGTTCAAAAGACTGCCGTATTGGAGTACCACGCTGAGTTTGAAAGAGTTAGTACTCATTCTGAGCCACCCTGGCCCGAACGTATATTGATGAGTACATTTATTTCAGAGCTGCAAGAGGAGATACAAGCGGATGTTCGTGCTCTATGTCCTACTACTCTTGAGGAGGCCTTTGAGAAGGCCGTGAGGATGGAAGCAAAAACCAATTGGGGCAACCGAGATGAGCGGTTTGCACCTAGAACGCCGGCTGGAAATTCTACGGTTTCAAAAATAGTAGCTGCGACTACTAGACCATGACCACCTTTGAGACCATCTTCCAACGTTAAAGGAAGCACTAGACCCCCAGTTCGAACTCTCACACCTGCCCAGGTGGAGGAGCGAAGAGCGAAGAGCGAAGGGTCTTTGCTTTCGATGTGATGAGCATTTCACCCCTAGTCATCGGTGTTCTAAACCAATCGGGAGTGTGATGCTTATCGATGGTCCTGAGGAGGATGATGAGATTGATGATGATGGTGATACGATCTTCCCTTTAGGCTATGGAGCTCTGATACCATCTTAATACGATCTCTCCTTTGGGGCTAAAGATCGATCTCTTCCGATTCCCCTTATCTGGACTAGATCTTGCACGGAAGTTTAAAATAAGATTCCAAAATATTCCGATCTCGGATCGACATGAAATCTTGATATGTTGTAGCCCCAGAAAAGAGCTTTCCAACAAATCAAGTTTCAGGCGAATCGGAGTTGGGGATCTCGAGATATCATTCGTTTAGTGGACAAACGTCAGGATGATCTGTTTAGGATCCGTGGATGGAGGCACGTGATCCTAGGTAATGGTGGATGGTGGAGGACCGGCGTTAATGGGGTGGCACCGATAAAAAGTGGTGGTGAAAGGGTTATGGTTGATGGAAGGGTTAGGGCAAGTGTTGGATAGATTGGAAGAAGGGGGAGGAGAGGGCCACCCCTAAGGGACTAGGGTGATTGACCGGTCGAGGGAGGTTAGAATTGGCGTCGCCGGGAATTGAGAGAACGGGAGCGAAGAAGACGAAGAAGGCAAGACAAAACTCAATCTCAATATTCAATAATCAATAATGACTTTGGTTGCCATCCACATCCTTTTAAAGGCTAACCAATAACTCAAAATTAACCCTAAAAATACAATTTTCGCCGACCGCGTTCGAACTCGCCCGACCGCATTCGAACGCACGATCGAACGCGCCTCTCGGTATTTGCGAACGTGATGCAGGCGTTCATAGTGCGTTCGAACGCACAGTGCACTCTCTTCACCCACGTTCACAACCTCGTTCACAAACCGCGTTCGAGCTCACTCCATCCGCGTTCGAACGTGACTTACAGAAAACTTATTTTAATGGAAATTAAACACTAAAATATGAAATAAAAATACTCCTAAAGTGAATTCATGCTCCAAACGACGTCGGTGAAGTCCGAATCGTATCAGATGGAGAGTCTCCATAGGAGACCCATGAGGAAACCGTTGAGGAGGGTGTGGAGGAAGATATCTAAGCCAAAATATCGATGCATGCATATTCGGGTACTTTCGCGCCGAGGACGTTATGAGTAGACGGACTTGTTAGAAAGCATTGTGTGCACATCCTCATCAATTCGGGGAGTACACACAACTTTCTAGATGAAAAGCTAGTGAGGAGATTGGATTTGGATGCCGAACCGACTACGGGGTTTGACGTTGCTATTGGAGATGGCACGAAGCTTAGGGTGGAGAGCTTGTGTTGCCGAGTCGGTATACGAGTGCAAGGACATGACATCATTGTGGACTTGTATCCATTGGTGTTGCGAGAAGCGGATATTATCCTTGGTGCTTAGTGGTTACAAAGTTTGGGACCCGACACATTTGATTTCCAGAGCATGTGGATAAAATATAAACAAGGAAACAAAGATGTGCGGCTTGATGGTGTTCGGTCTTCGCTCATTCTTACGATGCAACCTATGGTGGGGCTGCTTGATGTGTATGATTTGGCCTATCCTCTTCAGTTAGGACCAGTAGGAGATGAGCCTCAAACGAGTTCAGATACTACCATTGAATTGTCTAATTTATTAGATAACTTTTCTAGACTGTTTGAGGAGCCGGAAGAGTTGCCACCGAGGAGAGTGGTGGACTATCACATAGAGATTGTACCCAAGGCTACACCGGCGAATGTGAGGCCATATCGGTATCCACATGTGCAAAAAGAAGTTATTTCAAAGATGGTAGCCGAGATGTTGGAGCAAGGCCTCATACAACTAAGTCATAGTTCATACTCATCCCCTATGCTATTGGTGCAAAAAAAGGACGGAACATGGTGTTTTTGTGTTGACTATCGAGCACTAAACGCTATTACCATCAAGGATCGGTATCCCATTCTAGTTATCGAGTAGTTACTGGATGAGCTGGCAGGGGCGACTATATTTAGTAAGCTTGACTTGAGGGCCAGGTATCATCAAATTAGAGTTCACCCGACGGATATGCACAAAACTGCATTTAGGACTCCGGATAGGCATTACGAGTTTCGAGTGATGCCTTTTGGTCTCACTAGTGCTCCAACTACCTCTCAAGGGCTTATGAATTATATATTTTGGCCTTTCTTGCGAAGGTATGTCTTGGTATTTTTTGATGATATTTTGGTATATAGCAGGATTGAATTGGAGCATTGGCGGTCTTTGGAGGATGTGCTGAATTTGTTGGAGCAAAACCAATTGAATATCAAGAAGTCTAAGTGCCTATAGGGAGTACCAAAGGTGGAGTATTTAAGCCACATCATTTCAGCGGATGGTGTAGCGGCGGATCCACAAAAGGTTGCATGTATAATCGCTTGGCCTATTCCTACTATTACCACCAGATTGAGAAGATTTTTGGGGCTGACCGGATATTATCGATGATTCATTGCCGGATATGGTAAGATCATTGCTCCTCTCACTTCTTTGTTGAAGAAGGACTATTTTAGATGGACGGATGAAGCCACTTCAGCTTTTGAAAAATTAAAAACAACAATGACGACAGCACACGTTCTAGCGCTATCGGACTTCACCAAAGAATTCATTGTTGAATGTGATGCATCGGGTGTTGGCATAGGAGCTATACTAAGCAAGAAGGGTGTCCCATTGCCTATCTTAGTAAAGCTTTATAACAAAAATCTCAGCAATTATCGACTTATGAGAGAGAGATGTTGGCAATTCTGCATGCGGTGACAAAGTGGAGGCCTTATTTGATCGGTAGGCGATTCATTATCCGAACCGATCAAAGAAGCTTTCCCTACTTTATGGGATAGTGAATATACACTCCGGCACAGCAGTGATAGGTCACAAAATTGCTGGGATATGATTATGAAATTCAAAGAAAGGAACGAAAAATAGAGCGGTGGATGCATTATCACGCCAACCCCATACCGCCGAGCTTGCAGCCTATTCATCTCCTACCTTTCCCTTTCTTGACGAGCTGAGATATGCATGTACATCTGATCCAGATATTTTGATATTGTTGCAGGAGGTGATGGATGATCTGGAGCACCATCCCGAGTTGGAGAATCGAGGCGTTTTGCTGCTGGACCACGGATGCATGCGAGTGCCCACAAATGATGGACTGCGGCAGAAATTGTTGGAGTACTTTCACCAAACTCCAGAGATTGGTCATGAGGGTGTCTTGAGGACTTATAGGAGGATATCTCAGAGTTGCACGTGGCTAGGATTGAGATGGGATGTGAGGAGTTTTGTCCGTGCTTGCGAAGTCTCTCAAAGGGCTAAAGCAACCACTTTGAAATCGGTCGGATTACTAAAGCCTTTACCTATACCGGACCGTGTTTGGGAGGACATTTCTATGGACTTCATAGAGGGTCTTTCACTGGTACATGGCTATTCTGTTATCTTTATGGTGGTTGACAGATTGAGCAAATATGCGCACTTTTCGGCATTGTCACATTTGTTTTCAGCCAAGTGGGTGGCTGAAATTTTTGTTAGAGATATTGATCAATTATATGACATGCTACGCACGATTGTCTTGGATCGTGATCGTGTATTTATGAGTGACTTTTGGACTGAATTTTTTAGATTATAGGGGACCCAATTGAACTTCAGTTCGGCTTACCATCCACAGACGGACAGCCAAACCGAGGTGGTTAATCAAGGCATTAAGCAGTATTTGACGTGTTTTGTTGGAGAGATGCCGAGACGATGGTTAGAGTTCTTACCATAGGCGGAGAGGTCTTATAACACTGCCTACCATAGTAGCATTGGCATGACTCCATTTGAAGTGATGTATGGACGCACGGCTCCGACGTTACGTGCTTATGATCTAATGGCATCGGCAGATAGGACAGAGGTGGACTTAGCATTGATGGATAGAGACGCCAAATTGAGGAGGTTGCGTGCTCATTTTAAACTTGCTCAAAATCACATGAAGCAAGTTTATGATCGTAGCCATAGGGAATAGGAGTTCGACATAAGCAGTTGGGTATTTGTGAGGGTGCAACCGTATCGATAGGTAACCTTACGTCCGATGCGAAACCAAAAGTTAGCACATTGCTACTTTGGTCCGTTTCAGGTGTTGGAGTGTATTGGTCCAGTTGCATATCATTTGGAGCTGCCGGAGGGATCGAGAGTGCACCCGCTTTTTCATATTTCATTGTTGAGAGAGCGCATTGGAGATTATGAGATTGTTGGATCAGTTCTACCAGAGCCATTAGAGAAGATAGAGATCATAGAGACAGTTCGAGTACTTGCTAGACGTCGACGGTGACATAGTACTAGATTGGAGATGAAGATTCTAGTTGAGTGGCTTGGCAAGCCATTTGATGAGGTGACATGGGAGTTAGAGACTAATATCTTGGAGCGTTTCCCTGACTTTTCACCTTGAGAGCAAGGTGGGGGAAGCGTGGTGGGTTGATACACTTAGTTAGGATCTTTTTTTATTGCATTAGGTATTTATTTTTATTAAAATAAAATTTATGTAGGTCGCGTTCGAACAAGGTGGAGTCACGTTCGAATGCCCTTGTGAACACTTTGTGAACGCCTGCATTAAGTTCGCAAATACAGAGAACGTATATTGTGCGTTCGAACGTGGTCAGGCGAGTTCGAACGCTTGTGTCGCGTTCGCAAATCCAGAGAAGGAGCTTTTTGAGTGCAGTCAAACGCGATCGACGAAAATCCTCTAGAATTAGGGTTTTATATTATTTTAGAACTTGTTGGCTAGCCTCTATAAATATTTGGAAGGCAGCTAACTTCGTTATGCTATTAGATTCTTGATTTCTTGCCTTCTATCTTCTCTCTAGACTTTTCCCTCCTCCCTCTTTGCCATCTTTTCATATTTATCGTTGGTAAGGTTTCTCCTAACTTCTAATCTCTCTCGATTATTGAGCCACCTCTCTTCTTTGGGATCTCGATCACTTCGTTCCCTTCATCTACTTCCTTTAATCACTTGCACAATCCACCCTCATCTCCATACCCATCCATAACCCTAACATCCACTCCACCCATCACCATCACCATCACCCACGTTATTACATACTTTCATCCCTGCTAAAGGTCTATTCTGCAAAGGGCGTATATACAAAAGTTGTAGATCAGGAAGTTACGGATCCAACCAAATTAATTTTGTAATTTTATGACTACCGGACAATATCTGACGAATATTTTCCCACAATTGCGCAGACTAATTCCGGTAATAAATTTAAATCTTGAAGGAGTCTTAGCGTAGTCTATCTTTGGTTCTAGATCTTATCAATCTTTTGGTTCATGAACCCATCAGCATGTCGCTCCCAGTACTCAGTTTCCAACCCTTCACAATTCATTCCAACCATCTTTGGTAAAATTCTTACTACTCTTTCTTCCTGCATCATGTTGGCAATGAATGTGCTCTAATAAAATTGCATCTTTCTCATTAGTCCAATTTTTAATCCTTTTGCCATATTATTGTCCACCATCTCTATTTCTTGGCATGTTCTCTCTAATGATGAAATATAAAGAAAAACATCTATCTAAGAAAGCAATAGTACATTTTGATGTGTTACTGGGATCAAATTTTCTAGGACCCAAAGTCTATAATAACATTGCAACATGTATGACCCGTAGCCTAATTTACTTAGAGTTATCAAAATGATGAGAAAATCATCTTGCTGTTACTTAAAAATTAAAACAACATATACCATAAATGGGCTTTAATTTATTGGATCTATAATTATGTGAGATAGTAGAAGGATTATAATACTTATTTGGGATCATCTGAGCCCTCCAACAAGATATCGTTGGTCGAGAAGACGCTACTTGTCGGATGCAATAAATTTTGGGATGTCATTGCTTCGTCGATATCGGCATGCGACTGTCGAGAGATTTCTTTGTTAGAGACGGGGTGCAGCAATTGAGCAAATTCTTCAAAGGTGGCATGTGGCTAAGAATGGGAGCTAGAGAGAGGAGAGGAGAACTGTTTTCTTCTGCATCTACCATTTTACTTGTTAAGAGAGAGGAGAGAGGAAGGAGAGAGGACAGTGATAATGAGATTAGTTATAATTTGACAATTCTCAATATACAGACTTAATTCTTTTTATTTGCAGACTTCACATTCTAAGCCAACAAATAATATGATTAAGCCCAAAAATATATAACATATAAGCCTACAAATGTCAGAGTAGTAACTCATAATGTAATAATTAATATTTTTTAAATAAACCTCATGTGATATTTATTACACAATCGTTGGATGTGTACCGTTAATTTATAATAGCAATTTTTCTCTATACACCTACAAATTTATTTTTAAGCCCACAAGCCACAATGTTTGTCGGCTTCTTTTGTAAGATAGCTAACTAGCTTTTACTGTCTTCTAAGTCCGCAAATCAGCCAATTTAGTTAACCTTATCCTCGCAAATTTATTTTTAGGCTCGCAAAACAACGTTGCTGGCTTATTTTGTTAAACCAGCAAACTAGCATTTGCTACCTTCTAAGTCCTCAAATCAACAAATTTAGTTACCGTTAACCCCGCAAATTTACTTATAAGCTCGCAAAACACGTTTTACACCTTTTTTTAATAACTGACAAGTTAGTTTTATTTTATATAATTTTTTATTAAACCTATATTAAACAATATTATTAGTAAAAATATTTTAAAAATAATTATATTTTATTTGCTCAAATTATTTATACTATTTTTTTAGAATTTTTATTTTATTTCCAGAGTTTTTATTACATGAGGATATAATAATTACAATATAAATATTTGAGTATTTTGAAACAGAGAAGAGAGAAAAATAGAGAGAGATAATATTGACAGGATATTAAACTAATAAATGTAAGTCATATCAAAGATAAAATTGGAATCTACTTGAAAATATATTATAATTTATATAGTATTATTTAATTATTTACTGGGACTGAACTTGATTAAGAATAATAAAACCTGTTTAGGGACCTTCCCTAAACCCAAAACAAAAGAAATAATTCCATTAACTCAAACTAAACAGGAACAGAAGCACTACCCAATTACTCTAGCTAGCGAGAGCCAGACACTTATTTATAACTATACTTCCTAAGAAGCAAAACCAGTAGATATGCATGATCCATTAATTAAACAACATTCTGGGGAATATATACCACGCAGAAGAACAAATAATGCACGACCAATTATTATTCCCTATTTCTTTTTTCTCTTCGTGAGATAGTCCAAAGGCGTCAATCAGTCAATTAAAGCTGGCCGCAGTCAGCTACGACAATCTGTTTCAAGGTCCTCCCGCTCTGCGACCCAAACTTCTCGATCGCTCGCACCACCTCCATCCCTTCCACGACCTTCCCGAACACGACATGCTTCCCATCGAGCCACGATGTCTTAGCTGTGCAGATGAAGAACTGAGACCCGTTGGTGTTCGGTCCCGCGTTCGCCATTGAAAGCACGCCCGGCCCGGTGTGCTGCATGACAAAGTTCTCATCAGCGAACTTGTTTCCGTATACGGACTCGCCGCCGGTTCCGTTCCCAGCTGTGAAGTCTCCACCCTGGCACATGAAGCCGGGGATCACCCTGTGGAAGGCAGAGCCCTTGTAATGGAGGGGCTTCCCGGATCGGGTGACTCCTTTCTCGCCGGTGCACAGCGCACGGAAGTTGTCAGCAGTGCGTGGCGTGACGTTGGCATAGAGCTCCATCACGATGCGGCCAGCCGGTTCAGCGCCGATGGTGATGTCAAAGTAGACCTTGGGGTTTGTGGAAGCCATTAATTGCTTAATTCAATGACCTTTCTTGATTTGTGAAACAGGCTGGGATGTGTTCACTTATATAGGCGAAATGCTCCACTATTGGATGAATGTGAGCCGTGCGTGTCACACGTTTCGCAATCATAGAGGCGGTGGTAGGAAGATTCTCTCATACTTGCTCCATATTTTTGTATTGTATGCATATGAACATAAAATAGAATGTGCGTATGGAAGACAACTTTTTAGGATTCTTCTCTTCTAGCGTCTCAGAAAGAAAGAAAGATGCTCTAGCAGAAGGCGACTTGCCAGAAATTTCACCGCAAAAACGATATTTAGCATGCAAGAACCATTAATTGGAAAGCAATTATTCGAGAAAGATAAATATGTGGCTTGTAAAGTTCAAGGTGTATAAAATGTACCTATTTGTAAATTATGCCTTCTACACAGTTTGTATGTACGGTCAAACCTAGCATAAGATAGGTCATGTGGTTGTATATGCACAAAATTGTATCCTAAGGGATGTGCTAAAGTTATGTGCACAAGAATAAGCAAGATAGTTTTCAATTTATACTATCCAAAATAATGAAAATGTCCATATAAAATAACAAGTAAAATATAGAAAAAAAACTAGAAACTAATAAATATTATTATAAAATATAAAGAAAAATAATACACTATATAAAAATAATATTCCCTTTACCGGTTCTTTTTTTTTAAACAATTTTTAAGCACAAAACAAAACAAAATAATTATCTATTTATTAAGAGTGATTTATGTTGAAAACACACTTGGCTTTCGATTTTGGGATCTATGCCCTTTTAATTTTCCTTTGTAATTTAGGCTTTTTTTCTTTTTCCAACCAACTCTGCCCTTGTAGTGCGATGGGGGTGGCTTTGAAAAGACCACAATTAATGAGTTTGAATAAAAGAACTCATTGTTATAGTTCATAATTAAATAACAAAAAAATGGTTTCGCTTCATCTGTAGTTTCCATCATCTTCTAGGGTTTCACTTCACTACTTGTCTTCTTTCCTAAAATCTCCTCTTGAGTTTAATCAAAAGATATGACTCGATCGGATTGGATCCATTTGTGACACATTGGATCCATAGGGCCCATAGCGTTGAGCCTATTTATCTAATTATTTATTTGCATTCTTTTTGACAGCTACCTTATTAGTGCATGCATGAACTCAAGTATCTATTAGATAGTTGACTCTACTCAAGTTGACTAAATATTTTGGTCGAGTCATGAGTTATATTGAGAACCAGAATACAACTCATGCTAGTCGAGTTGTGTTGATTGATTGAGTCCTTATCTAGATTGGCCTAGGGTTTGCCTCTATAAATATGTGAAGAAAACCATAATTTAGGGATTATCTCATTATTAGATTATTTTGCCCCACAATCTAGTTCCAAGCACAAATCCGTCCACCATACCATAATCATCTTCCATAATTCTAACCATTATTCCACATCCATCTCGCTATCTCCTGACCTTTGGTCACTATTTTATTTCTAATTTTCAATCTACTCAATCCAATGGTTAGATCAATCCTAGTTACCTCCGCAAGTTTCCTGCCAATTTCTGTTCAAATTATCAAATCAGATTGATACGATTCGGACTTCACCAACGTTGTCTCGAGCATGGATTCACTTTAGGAGTGTTTTTGTTTCATGTTTTAGTATTTAATTTCCATTAAAATAAGTTTTCTGTAAGTCGCGTTCGAACGCGGGTGGAGTGAGTTCGAACGTGGTTTGTGAACGTGGGTGAATAGAGCGCACTATGTTCGAACGCACTATGAACGCCTGCATCGCGTTCGCAAATACTGACAGGCGCGTTTGATCGTGCGTTCGAACGCCTGCATCACGTTTGCAAATCCATAGGAGCGAACTCGGTGCGTTCGAACGCGGTCGGCGAAAATTGTAATGTTAGGGTTAATTTGAGTTGTTGGTTAGCCTCTAAAAGGATGTGGATGGCAACCAAAGTCATTATTGATTATTGAGAATTGAGTTTTACCTTGCCTCCTTCATCTTCTTTGCTCCCGTTCTCTCAATCCCCGGCGACGCCGCTTCTAACCTCCCTCGACCGGCCAATCACCCTAGTCCCTTAGGGGCGGCCCTCTCCTCCCTCTTTTTCCAATCTATCCGACACTTGCCCTAACCCTTCAATCGACCATAACCCTTCCACCATCACTTTTCACCGATGCCACCCTATTAACGCCAGTCCACCTCCAACCACCATTACCTAGGATCTCGTGCCTTCATCTACGGATCCTAAAAAGACCATCCTGATGTTCATCCACTAAACAGACGATATCTCGAGATCTCCAACTCTAATTCGTGTGAAACTAATTCGTTGGAAAGCGCTTTTTTGGAGCTACAACATATCAAAATTTCACGTTGATCCGACGGCAGTATCTTTCGGGATCTATTTACAAAGTTTCATGTCAGCCTTAGTCCAGATCTGAGAATCGGAAGAGATCGAACCTTAGCCTAAGGAGAGATCGTATTAAGCTTGGTATCAGAGCTCCTTAGCGTAAGGCAAGATCGTATCAATTTGGTATCAGAGCCACCATTCCTTGGATAAGCGTTTCCTATGAAGACAAACAGAGCCATGGCTATACGGTGAGATGATGATGAAGAGATTCTTCCAATAGAGGAGGGGGAAACGATTGCGGGGACTTCCACCAGCGGAATTGCCCGATCTAATCGGAATATGGAAGAACCTAGTGTTCAAGCAGTGTTGGGGTCTCTTTTTGAGCAAATGGCCATAAAAAATCAAATGATGATGGAGATGATACGGGAAATACGAGCGTGGCCGAAACCTTCTTCAACAAGCAGGGCAATCGCAAGGCAGCATGGGGAACCCTCCACAGCATACCCAACATCCTTCATGGCCTCCCCATTCCTCACAAAAGTAGGGGAGAGTTCGGCTATCCAGCAAAATCGAGCTTCTACACCTCGATCCATGGTCAGCCGCAACGAACCGTCATCGGCTACAATGGGATCCTCAACCATTGTAGCAGCCCTTGGAACCTCCAAATTTTCCTATGCACTGGAGACCTCGCCGATAAACTGCGAAAGGCTAGTCATTCCTTTCCCGATCCCTGCAAAAACGGTGAAGAGTCCAGCTTCAAGGCAGCAGTTTCCTTTGGCGAGCTCGATGGTTGGAAAGATTCTTTCGACGTCAGAACAGAGTTCTTCGACAAGTCAACAACTGTGCGAACCACTATTGAATGGAGGAAGACCACACATGGCCGCCGGATATCCCTCATCCGAAATTCTCATCAGTGGTGAGGGAGATGATATAGAACAGCAAGTTCTAGCACCTGGGCCGCCTTACACCACCTTCTTTTGCAACCACAGCAAGTCAGCAACCAGAAAAAAATCGTGTATGGCCTCCAGTGACCTTCCACCATTCTCCTCGGTCAATCGACAGTTGACCGCAACAGCGCCATCACCGGTGATGACGTTGCAGCTCCCCGCCAAGCTACAACTCAAAGGAGAAGGCTGCAATCTTCCAACCACGACAGCACCAGCCTCTGACAGCCGCGTAAAGACCTTGTGGGCTAATGCTTTTCTCACCCAGACGGCCGAAAGCTCCTTGCCATGGCTGCGACAAAATGAAGAAGAAGGAGATGAAGATTTTATTTTTGTCAACCTCAGCCTTCCACAGCAATCAACCGTCACCACCCCAAGAGGGGCCTCACCAGTAGCTATTTTAGTATTCCAGATGACCGAAGGCTCCTTGCCGTGGTTGCAATGGGACAGAGAAGAAGGACCTGAAGATTTCATTATTTGGGCCAACTTTAGCCTTCCATCGCCGCCTACTGCCGCCACACCGTCGAGAACCTTGCTAAAGCAACTACTGGAGGTGGTCACTACTCAGCCAAGGCTGCCACGTGCCAAGGTAACTCCTATGACAACGACTGATGGAGATGAAATTATGGGAGAAATATTAGGGGTTTCAAATTTTTTTGAAAACCCTAAGTGGTTAGAATTTCAAGATGGCTACATGGTTGGGCTTGACCAGGTGGAATTGCTAGATATGAGCTGGGTTGGACCTATGAGCCAAAGGGGTCAAGTCGAGTGTGAGTCATCTCTGGACTTTGGGACTCAGTTAAGTCAAATAAGGGACATGATCAGAAACCCTCTACTTGACTTAAGATGAGTTTGCTTATACCATGATACATTTGACTTGGATCCTAATCCATGGAGTGGGAAGAACGATTATAAGCACAACCAACAATCAGTTTGGCTAGTTGAACCAAACTTGAGTCACTGGGAGGACCTAATCTGGATCCATCAACTACATTTAACTTAACCTCTCGAGCACAATCGGATGCACTAGATTTCTATTGCTGAACTGACATTGAGTCAATTGGTTCAATCACCTGAGACCAAGTGGACTCAATGTAAACGAACCCGAATTCCACCTTGGGTCAGTAGGAGTACAAGTATCCAAGCTCGACCGAGGATGAACCCCTTTGAGGCGGTTATGGTCGCACTCCCCCTGTCTTGCGTGCCTACGATAGACTCGCAGCGACGGATAGGACCGAGCTTGACTAGGAACTTGCTGATCGAGAATCGAGCGGCCGATGCTCTTTCGCGCTAACTAGACACAAGTGAGCTTATCTCTTCTTCAGCACCAACATTTCATCTATTTTCAGATATGTGGGAAACCAATGCAGAAGATCATACCATGGAGGAGCTGGAGTCAGAGTTCAAAGATCGCTTCCCAAATTTCAAACCTTGAGGACAAGGTTGCGAAAGCGTGGTGGATTGATACGATTTGGACTTCACCGACGTTGTCTCAAGCATGGATTCACTTTAGGAGTGTTTTATTTCATGTTTTAGTGTTTAATTTCCATTAAAATAAGTTTTTTGTAAGTCGCGTTCAAACACGGGTGGAGTGAGTTCGAATGCGGTTTGTGAATGGGGTTGTGAACGTGGATGAAGAGAGTGCACTGTGCGTTCGAATGCGGTGCGTTCGAATGCACTGTGAACGCCTGCATCGCGTTTGCACATATCGACAGGTGCGTTCGATCGCGCGTTCGAACGCCTACATCACGTTTGTAAATCCATAGGAGCGAACTCGGTGCATTCGAACGCGGTTAGGCGCGTTCGAACACGGTCAGTGAAAATTGTAATGTTAGGGTTAATTTGAGTTGTTGGTTAGCCTCTAAAAGGATGTGGATGGCAACCAAAGTCATTATTGATTATTGAGAATTGAGTTTTGCCTTGCCTTCTTCGTCTTCTTCGCTCCCGTTCTCTCAATCCCCGGCGATGCTGCTTCTAACCTCCCTCGACCGGCCAATCACTCTAGTCCCTTATGGGCAGCCCTCTCGTCCCCCTTCTTTCAATCTATCCGGCACTTGCCCTAACCCTTCCATCGACCATAACCTTTCCACCACCACTTTTCACCGATGCCACCCTATTAACGCCGGTCCAACTTCAACCACCATTACCTAGAATCTCGTGCCTCCATCCACGGATCCTAAAAAGACCATCCTGATGTTTGTCCACTAAATGGACGATATCTCGAGATCTCTAACTCCGATTCGTGTGAAGCTAGATTCGTTGGAAAGCTCTTTTCTGGGGCTACAACATATCAAAGTTTCATATTGATCCGACGGTAGTATCTTTCGGGATCTATTTACAAAGTTCCGTGTCAGACTTAGTCCAAATCTAAGAATCGGAAGAGATCGAACCTTAGCCTAAGGAGAGATCGTATCAAGCTTGGTATTAGAGTTCCTTAGTGTAAGGTGAGATCGTATCACAGATAAAAACTCATCTTCAGCAAAAGCAACCGTAACACTCCTATCGCTCCTCCCTCATCACTCTAGTGACTAGCCATACCATGAAGCTCCCTTCTCCTACCTCATCTTGTTCAAGACACTAACCTATCCACCATAGCCATTATCATCTCCCAAACTCTAACCATATCATCTCTGTCCATCTCGTTACCTCCTGACTTTTGGTTGTTTTTCTCTTTATAACTTTTAATCTACTAGCCTGATTGATAATATTCTAGTTGCGTTGGATTCCTAATGTCCAGAAGAACAACATATCCAAATCTTAGGTCGTTCTAATAGTTTTATCTATCCTTACTGCCTTTGCAAGTTTTATATTAAGTTCTATCCAGATTAGCAAATCGGATAGACAATCATTTTCACCGAGGGCGACCATGACAGGCCGATAATAATATAATAGTATAATACACTATACACTTAATCTTAGGCTAGGCGAGTAAATAGGCACTATCGAGATGGGACTTTACTACATAGTGTTACGTACAAATGGTGCAATGATTAACATCATCAATCATAAAATATGCACATCGAAGATATCATATTTAAAAATGTACCAATAATCCATGAATAACTATGAAGCAGTAACATAAACATAGTTATGTCGAATAATAAATGACATCTGCATATATATGATATGAATGCAATGAACTCATAAGTTAAAATCACTTTAATATTACACTATTCCTAGACTACAGAAGATTCACTTGCTTGATATCACTTTCATATTAATCAACTCCATTTGCATCACGAATCATCCTAGCATGATAATGAATCTACCTCAATAATAGAAGTAATAAATATAAGCACAAACCTACCTAAATTAATTAACTAAATAATCCAAGAATAGCTATTATGCGTTTGGGGTATGTCCACAAAAGACCTCTTACATTTATTTATCAAGTAGAGTTGGTATATTAATTTTGACAGTATGACTCACTTTAAGGGTTATTAAATACAATTATCATTATGATCACTATTCACTTAATAATTGTCGATTGATAGTGATACACTTTGTTAGAGTCTTTTCTTACTACATTAGTTATTTATTTTTATTAAAATTAAATTCCCATAGGTTGTGTTCGAATGCGGAAACGATTGCATTCAAATGCCCTTGCGAATGCCTACATCAGGTTCGCAAAAATAGATAACGCAAAATATGTGTTCGAACGCGATCGGGCACGTTCGAAGGCTTGCATTGCATTCGCACATATAGAGACCGCCTTTTGTGCGTTCGAATGCGATCGGGCGCATTCGAATCGGTGGGATTCTACTAGGATTAGGGTTAATTATTGTTATTAGGGCTTATTAGCTATCCTCTATAAAGGTGTGGATAATAGTTAAAATTATTATGCAATTGGATTATTGATTTCTTGCCTTCTATCTTCTCTCTATTCTTTCTCCCTCCTCCCTCTTCACCAACCTACCACTTCTACCGTTGGTAAGGTCTCTCCTAACTTCTAATCTCCCTCGACTATCGAGTCCTCCCTCTTCTTTGGGATCTTGACCATATCTTCCCCTTCTTCTATATCTCTTAACCACATCTACCATCCACCTTCATCTCCATTACCCTCCATAACCCTAACATCCACTCCACCCATCACCACCACCATCATCAATGTTATTTTGTATTTTCGTCCTAGTTGTAGTTCAAATCTGCAAAGGGAAGAAATAAAAAAATTGTAGATTAGGAAGTTACGGATCTAATCCACTTGGTTTCGTAATTTTCTGACTATATGAGAATATTTGGTGAATATTTTTATATAGTTATATGGACAGATTTCTATAATAAATCCAGATCTTAAAGGAATCGTTCTGTACCCTATCTTTTAGTACCGTAACTTATTATTTGGTATCAGAGCTAGGCGAATGGTTGAAACAAAGAAGATGACATCGACAAGGAGATCAATAAAGAGCACATCGACCAGAGAAGACTCAACCCACGATAACCCTAATCGTGAGGCCGATTCCTTTGGAGCGACCACGGTAGGACCGAGTCAACCAATGTCTATGGGTGTGAATATGGGCTTGGTGGATAAACTTAGGGGCATGTTACAAACATTGTTGCATAGAGTTGACGCAATGCAAAAGGATCATAATGATTTAAAGGAATATGTCATGAACTAATCGGCTTTATTATCTCCTCGACGACGATCGGTGCCTCAAGAAGGACCAATGATGGGACTACACCGAACCGATACCCCACAGGTCTAGGTGCGACATGTTAGTATCAATGATCCTCTTTTACCTATGCCTACACATCATCCCCTACCTCCGTTATAAAACCCAAGATCGATAGTGGTGGAACCCAAGAGGCGTGCAGCACCGGTGCACTTCGTCAAAGAGGAGGATTTGCACTTTGAAGATGAGGTTGATCCTTTTGGAGATGGTGATGGATGTGCTCGAGGATTTAGAGAAGGTGATCAACATGCACAAAGGTTCAGTCCCGAACCAAGGGTCTTTCGTGAACCCGACAATGCTATTCGGGGAGAATCGCATGCTTGGACTTTCTAAAATTCTAAGGCGGTGATTTAACGAATTGGGTGTTTCAAGTTGAACAATACTTTGATTGTCAAGGGACAGCGGAGGACATAAAGGTCCAGATGGTAAGCTTTCACCTCCAAGGAACGACATTGCATTAGTATAGATCGATTATTCGTGGTGGAAGATTTATCGGTTGTGCTAACTTTTGTAGGAGGATTACACATAATTTTGGGATAGCAGCATATGAAGATTTTGCTACCACATTAAGCAAGATGGTTCAGAGGATGACCATATTGGAGTACCAAGTAGAATTTGAAAGAGTTAATAGTCGTTGTGAGCCACCTTGGCCCGAACTGACATTGATGAGCACATTCATTTTAGGGCTACGCGATGAGATATAGGCGGATGTTCGTGCCTTTTGTCCTACCACTCTTGAAGAGGCCTTTGAGAAGGTCATGAGGATGGAGCAAAAATATAAAGCTCTCAAGATGGCAGCAAAAATAAGTTGGGGCAACCGAGATGGGCGGTTTGCGCCTAGAACGTCAGCTGAAAATTCTACGGGTTCAAAGATAATGGTTGCTAGTACTAGACCATGACCACCTTTGAGACTTTCTTCTGATGTTAAAGGAGGCACAAGACCCCCCAGTCGAACTCTCACACTTGCCCTGGTGGAGGAGCGAAGAGCGAAGGGCCTTTGCTTACAATGCGATGAACGTTTCACCCTCCGTCATCAGTGTTCCAAACCGATCGAGAGTGTGATGCTCATCGACAGTCTCAAGGAGGATGATGAGGTTGATGATGATAGAGAGTGTTCAGAGGAAGTCCATGAGGAGGCCGTTGAGAAGGGCATGGAGGAAGATATCCAAGCGAAAATATCGATGCATGCATATTCGGGTACTTCCACACCGAGGACGTCACGGGTAGATGGACTCATTAGAAAGCATTGTGTGCACATCCTCATCAATTCCGGGAGTACACATGATACACTTAGTTAGGATCTTTTCTTATTGCATTAGGTGTTTATTTTCATTAAAATAAAATTCCTATAGGCCGCGTTCGAACGCAAGTAGAGTCACATTCAAATGCCCTTGTGAACACCTTGTGAACGCTTGTGAACGCCCGTGTTTGTGAACGCCTTGTGAATGCCCGCGTTCGAACGCCTATGTTGTGTTCGCAAATCCATAAAAGAGGCTTTTTGAGTGCGTTCGAACGCGATCAGGCACCCTCCAATGGCAGCATCTTTCGGGATCTATTTACAAAGTTCTGTGCTACATCTAGTCCAGATCTGAGAATTAGAAGAGATCGAACCTTAGCCAAAGGGGAGATCGTATCAAGCTTGAGATTGAACCTTAGCCAAAAGGGCAGATCGTATCAAGCTGGTATCAGAGCCACCGTTCCTTGGACACGCGCTTTCTATGACGACAGCCAGAGCCATGGCTGCACGGCGAGATGAGGAAGAAGAGATTCTCCCAATAGAGGAGGGGGAAATGGTTGCGGTGACTTCCACCCACGGAACCGCCCGATCTAATCAGAATATGGAAGAACCTAGTGTTCAAACCGTGTTGAGGTCTCTTTCTGAACAAATGGCCATCAACAACCAGATGATGATGGAGATGATGCGGAAATTATGGGCGATAAGGGAAGCCATGACGAACGGGAACACACTATCAACCCCACGATGCGAGTCCACCTCTATGAACCCAACGCCGCCGGTTCAGAATTTGCAATCACAAGAGCCACTGCTGCCACCACCCTATGGGCAGAGGCAAGCAAGGATGGTTACACCAGGCCTAGTTGCAGGTGAACCCATCTGACGAGCGAACCACTATAGAGACCACCTTGGAGATCAAGATCCGTGGGCGGGTCAATACGATCCGGAACCACAGCGAGTTAATCAAAACCGAAGGAGGGATCATCAACCCTTTCATGGGGCATCCTCCTCTGATTTGACAAGGGCTTGGACATGATCTGGAATGAGACAACGTCATCCGTGGACAAGTCGTACGTCTCGAATTCTCCAAGTTCAAAGGTGGTGATCCGATTGATTAATTGTATAGGGCGGAGCAATTCTTCGCATAGCAAAGTAGGGCAGAAGAATACGAGGTGACGCTTGCGAGCTTCCACCTTGAGGATGTGGCGCTTCATTGGTTTCGAGCAGCCAATGCCAATGAGGTTATTGAAACTTGGGCTGAATTTTGTGCTGGTATCACGTGGCAATTTGGAGCGTCGGGGTATGAAGACTTTGATGCTCTCCTCTCAAAAGTGGTGCAAAAGGCTACGGTTGGGGCATACCAAGAAGAATTTGAGAGGACAAATAGCCGATATCATCCACTATGGATGGATCAGCAACTTCGCAGCACCTTCATCTCCACGCTGTGGGAAGACATATAAGACGATGTAAGGGCTTTAAGGCCTAAAACCTTAAAGGAGGCCTTCGAAGATGCGGTGCTCATGGAAGACAAACATAGGACCATGAAGTTACACTTGAAATAGAGTTGGACGAGCCAAGGAAGCCACAATCAAGCTCAACCAACCATAGTGGCGGGAAATATTACTGGAGTTACAAGAACCGCTGCTGCGATAGTGTTTTCTCTAGCACCCTTGAAGCCATCCCAAACTGTGAAGTACGCACCTAGAGGTCTGGGACGAGCACTCACACCTACTCAAGTGGAGGAACGAAGAGCCAAAGGCCTATGCTTTCATTGTGATGAGAAGTCTGTTCCAGAGCATCGCTGCGCTAAACTAATGGGATCGGTGATGCTAATCGACGGATTGGAGGATGCGGAGGACGAGTTCGTAACTGAAAATGAAGGTGTGGCTAGACATCAAGGAGAAGAAGCTGAGGAGAAACCCATGGAGATTGGAGATGGCACCACATTGCGAGCAGATTTTATTCGGGGACAGTTGCGCCAAAGACTTTGCGGGTGAACGGTGTAATCAAGAAAACCACAGTGAGAATCTTGATTGACACCGGGTCCACCCGCAAGTTTATTGATAAAAGGCTCCTTAGGAAGATTAGGCTTGAGTCGGAACTCACCAAAGGGTTCGATGTGATGATTGGAGATGGCATCACATTGCGAGCAGATTTTATTTGTGGAGGTGTGCAATTGAAGGTGCAAGGCCAAACTTTCACATTGGATCTTTATCCGTTGGCCTTGCAAGATGCCGACATTGTTTCGAGGACTCAATGGCTTCAAAGCTTGGGGCCCGTAACATTTTATTTTTGAAACCTCATACTGACATTTTGGAGGAATGGTTGAAGGGTGCTACTGGATGAAAATCAATTGCGGCAAGGGCCAACATTGCAACCACTTGTGGGTTTTCCATGTGTAGGGTACTGAGCTCTACTATTGCAAATGGTTGTTACTGAACTAATAGAAGAAGACGACCCAACAGAACCGGTCCGAGTCTCAGGCCGTAGGAGAAGATGCCATGGATCCAAATTGGAGACTGAAGTGCTGATCGAGTGGTTGGGCAAACTATCATGGATCGCTTCCCAAATTTCAAACCTTGAGGACAAGGTTGCGGAAGCGTGGTGAATTAATATGATTCGAACTTCACAGATGTCGTCTCGAGCATGAATACACTTTACGGGTGTCTTTATTTTTTGTTTTAATGTTTAATTTCTAAGAAAATAAGTTTTCCGTAAGTTGCGTTCAAACGCGCTGTGATTGCCTGCATCGCGTTCGCAAATCCAAAGAATTGGGAAACAAGCGCGTTCAATCGTGCGTTCGAACGCCTGACTCGCATTCACAAATCTAGAGAAGAGCGAACTAGGCGCGTTCGAACTCTGTCGGCGAAAATGTACTATTTAGTGTTAATTTTGAATTGTTTGGTTAGCCGCTAAAAGAAGTGGATGGCAACTAGAGAGTCATTATTGATGAATTGAGTTTTTGCCTTGCCTCCTTTGTCTTCTTCGCTCTCGTTCTCTCAATCCCCAGCGACGCTGCTTCTAACCTCCCTCAACCAGCTAATCACCCTAGACCCCTAGTGGCAGCCCTCTCCTCCCCCTTCTTCTAATCTATCCAACACTTGCCCTAACCCTTCCATCAACCATAACCCTTCCACCACCACTTTTCTCCGGTGCCACCCCATTAACGTCGGTCCTCCACCAACCACCACTATCTAGGATCTCGTGCCTCCATCCATGGATCCTGATTAGACCATCCTGACGTTGCTCCACTAAATCGGACGATATCTTAAGATCCCCACATCCAATTCATTTAAAGCTTGAATTTTTGGAAAGCTCTTTCCTGGGGCTACCACATAACAAAATTTCACATCGATCCAATGGCGACATCTTTCGGGATCTATTTATAAAGTTCCGTGCCAAATCTAGTCCAGATCTGAGAATTGGAAGAGATCGAACCTTAGCCAAAAGGAAGATCAAATCAAGCTTGATATTAAACCTTAGCCAAAAGGGGAGATCGTATCACTGAAACCAAAAGATCAACTATGGAATAATTCCTTAAGATCTAAATTTATTAGAGAAAGCAGTTCGTGCAACCGTAGGAAAATATTCGTCAGATATTATCCGATAGTCAAAAAATTACGAAACTAATTGGTTTGGATTCATAACTTCCTAATATACAACTTTCGTATTTATAGCCTTCATAGATTCAAATAGTAGCAGTGAAAAAAATACAGAATAACATGGGAGATGTTGGTGGTGATAGGTGGAGTGGATGTTAGGGTTATGGATGGGTACGGAGATGAGGGTGGATTGTGGAAGTGATTAAGGGAAGTAAACGAAGGGAACAAAGTGGTTGAGATCCCAAAGAAGAGGGGTGACTCAACAGACCAAGGAGATTAGAAGCAAGGAGAAACCTTGCCAATGGTAGACATGGGAGGATGGTGAAGAGGGAGGAGGGAAGAGTCTACAGAGAAGATAGGTGGCAAGAAATCAAGAATCCAATAGCATAATGAAGTTGGTTGCCATCCACATATTTATAAAGGCTAGTCAACAAGTGCTAAAACAATATAAAATCCTAATTCTAAAGGATTCTCGTCGATCGCGTTTGAATACACTCAAAAAGTCCCTTCTCTGGATTTGCGAACGCGACACAAGTGTTCACAAGTTATTCGAACGCGAGCGTTCACAAGGCGTTCACCAGCATTCACAAGGGCGTTCGAACGCAACTCCACTTACGTTTGAATGCGACCTATAAATATTTAAATGCCCTTGTGAACGCCCGCATTTGTGAACGCCTTGTGAACGCCCACGTTCGAACGCCTATGTCGTGTTTGCAAATCCAGAGAAGGGACTTTTCGAGTGCGTTCGAACACAAAGGGAACAAAGTGGTCGAGATCCCAAAGAAGAGGGGTGGCTTGATAGTTGAGGGAGATTAGAAGTGAGGAGAAACCTTGCCAACGGTAGATGTGGAAGGATGGTGAAGAGGGAGGAGGAGAAGTCTAGAGAGAAGATAGGAGGCAAGAAATCAATAATCCAATAGCATAATGAAGTTGGTTGCCTTCCACATATTTATAGAGGCTAGCCAACAAGTCATAAAACAATATAAAACCCTAATTCTAGAGGATTCTCGTCGATCGCGTTCGAATGCACCTAATCATGTTCGAACGCACTCAAAAAACACCTTCTTTGAATGTGCGAACGCGATATAGGCTTTCGAACGCGGGCATTCGAACTCGCCTGACCGCATTCGAACGCACAATATACGTTCTGTGTATTTGCGAACGTGATGGCAGGCATTCTCAAGGAGTTCAGAAGGGCGGTCGAATGCAACCTACAGGAATTTTATTTTATTGCAAATAAACACCAAATGCAATAAAAAAAGATCCTAACTAAGTGTATCATTCAACCATTAATGGAGGTCTGAGGTTCGCTTGCTCTAATACCAATTGATAGGCTCTGATACCAAATTTATAGGTTCTAATACTAGATTGATACGCTCTGATACCAATTTGATAAGCTCTGGAATTAATGATAGGCTATGCTAAGATTCCTTCAAGATATGAATGTACTACAGGAATTAGTCTGCGCAACCGTGGGAAAATATTCGTCAGATATTCGCCTTTACTCAGAAAATTACAAAACCAATTACGTTGGATCTGCAACTTCCTGATCTAGAAATTCGTATTTATGCCTTTCACAGATTCAAACTATAGAAGGGACAATACTACAGAATAACGTGGGTGATGGTGGTGGTGACGGGTGAAGTGGATGTGAGGGTTATGGATGGCTATGGAGATGAGGGTGGATTGTGGAAGTGATTAAGGAAAGTAGATGAAGGGAACAAAGTGGTCAACATCCCAAAGAAGAGGGGTGACTCGACAAATGAGGGAGATTAGAAGTTAGTAGAAACCTTGCCAACGGTAGAGATGGAAGGATGGTGAAGAGGGAGGAGGGAGAGAGTCTAGAGAGAAGATAGGAGGCAAGAAATCAATAATCCAATTACATAATGAAGTTGGCTACCATCAACATATTTATAGAGGCTAGCCAACAAGTCCTAAAACAATATGAAACCCTAATGCGAGAGGATTCGCGTCGATCGCGTTCGAACGCACTCAAAAAGCCCCATTTCTAGATGTGCGAACGCGATACAGGCGTTCGAATGCGGGCATTCAAACTCGCCCGACCGTGTTCGAATGCACAATATGCGTTCTCTGTATTTGTGACCTGATACAGGCATTCACAAAGGTGTTCGAATGCGACCCCACCTACGTTCAAACGCGACTAACAGAAATTTTATTTTAATAAAAATAAACACCTAATGCAATAACAAAAGATCCTAACTAAGTGTATCAGCCCACCACGCTTCCCCCATCTTGCCCTCAAGGTGAAAAGTCAGAAAAACCCTCCAAGATATCAGTCTCCAACTCCCATGTTGCCTCATCAGATGGCTTACTAAGCCACTCAACTAGAATCTCTATCTCTAATTTGGTACTATGTTGTCGTCGGCGTACAGCCTTTGAAAAACTAAAAATAGCAATGACGATGGCTCCCATTTTAGCACTACCGGACTTCACTAAAGAGTTCATTGTGGAATGTGATGCATCGGGAGTTGGCATAGGAGCTGTACTAGCACTACAGCCTCACATTCGTCAGTGCAGTCTTGGGTACAATCTCTATGTGATGGTTCGTCGTTCGCCTAGGTGGCAACTCCTTTGGTTTCTCAAATAGTCCAGCAAATTTATCTAATAAATTTGAAAACTTGATGGTGCTATCTAGACTCATTTGAGGCTCGTCTCCTGCTGGTCCTAATTGAAGAAGATAGGCCAAATTACTCGCACATGGCAGCCCCACTATTGACTGCATTGCTTGAATCGGGGGAGATCTAATGCCATCAAGCCGCACATCTTTGTTTCCTTGCTTAAATTTCATCTACATGCTTCGGAAATCAAAAGTGAGGGGTCCCAAGCTTTGTAACCGTTGAGTGCCTAGGACAATGTCTGCTCCTTACAGTGCCAATGGATATAAGTCCACAATGATGTCGTGTCCTTGCACCTGTATACCAACCCGACGATATAAGCTCTTCGCCCTATGCTTTGTGCCGTCTCCAATAGAAACGTCAAACCCCGTGGTCGGTTCAGTGTCCAAGCCTAATCTCTTCACTAACCTCTCATCTAGAAAGTTATGTGTACTCCTAGAATCGATGAGGATGTGCACATAATGCTTTCTAATGAGTCCGTCCACTCGCAATGTCCTTGGCGTGGAAGTACCCGAATATGCATGCATCGATATTTCAGCTTATATATCTTCCTCCGCACCCTCCTCTATGGCATCCTCATGGACCTCCTCTGAACACTCTTCATCACTAACAACTTCATCATCCTCCTCGAGACCATAAATGAGCATCACACTCCCGATCGGTTTGGAACACCGATGACCAGGGGTGAAATGTTCATCGCATCGAAAGCAAAGGCCCTTCGCTCTTCGCTCTTCGCTCCTCTACCTGGCTAGGTGTGAGAGTTTGAACGGGGGATCTTGTGCCTCCTCTAACATCGAAAAAAGGTCTCAAAGGTAGTCGTGGTTTAGTACTAGTAGCTACTATCTTTGAACATGCATAATTTCTAATCGGGGTTTTAGGCGCAAACCGCTCATCTCGGTTGTCCCAACTTATTTTCGCTGCCATCTTGAGAGCATGAACATCTGCCTGTATCTCCTCTCGTAGCCCAGAAATAAATGTGCTTATTAATATTGGGTCGGGCCAAGATGGTTGAGATCCCAAAGAAGAGGGAGGGTTTGAGAGACGAGGGAGATTAGAAGCTAGGAGAGACCTTGCCAACGGTAGAGGTGGTAGGTTGGTGAAGAGGGAGGAGGGAGTTTAGGGTAGAGAGAAGACAGAGAGGCAAGAAACTAATAATCCAATAGCATTCTAATTGTGGCTGTCATCCACATCTTTATAGAGGCTAGCCAACAAGCCAAAATAACAATTATTAACCCTAATTCTAGTGTACTCCCATTGATTGTGTTCAGACGCACAAAAGGCTTTTCTTGTTGATGCGAACGTGATGTTGGCGTTCGAACGCAACTGACCGAGTTTGAATGTGCATTTCGCATTCTTTGTTTTTGCGAAACTGATACAATCGTTCGTAAAGCCATTTGAACATACCCCCAACCGCGTTCAAACATGACCTACAAAAATTTTATTTTAATGAAAACAAATAACTAATGCAATAGGAAAAGACTCTAATTGAGTGTATCAGGTGGCATTGGTTAGTAAGGTGGTGGTGGAAGGATTATGGATGATGAAAAGGGTTAGGGCGAGGTTAGAGAGATTTGAAGAAAGGGGAAGAGTGGGTCGCCCCTAGGGGACTAAGGTGAGTGCTAGTCGAGGTAGGCTAGAATCGGCGGAGCCGGGGGATGAGGGAACGAGAGAGAAGGAGATGAAGAAGATTTGGGCAAAAACTCAATTCATTTAGTATCCTCTTTTTGGTTGCCATCCACACTTTAAGAGCCTAACCAAACAATTCAAAAATGACAATTATTAATCTTAGAAATAGTGGATTTCCGCCGACCGCATTCGAATGCACCAAATGCGTTCTCTGTATTTCTGAATGTCGGTAGGCGTTCGCAAGTGCGTTCAAACGCACCCACTTGCGTTCGAACACGACGTTCGAATGCACAATTCCCATTGTTTATATTTGTGAATGCCTATAGGCATTCGCAAGCGCGTCCGAACGCACCCACCCTCGTTCGAACGCAACCTACAGAATCTTATTTTTCTCTAAATAAAATACTAAAACAATACGAAAAGACACCCACAAGGTGTATCCATGCTCGAGATAACATCGGTGAAGTCCGAATCGTATCATTCTACCATGCTTCCACAACCTTATCGTCAAGTTGTGAAATTGGGAAAGCAATCCATAATATCTAATTTGGATCCATAGCGCCGTTTCCTATGGCCTAAGACTCGGATCGGTTTAGCTAGGCTATCTTTCTCCATTGGTTCGTTAAGGCCGAACTTACCACATGATTAGGCCTGATCTTGGCCTTCAATGTCGACACGTGGAAGACTGGATGGACCCGAGTTCCTTCAGGTAGGTTCAACTGGTAAGCTACTGGACTGATTCATTGTTGCACTTGATAAGACCCGTAGTACTTGTGACCCACCTTTTGGTTCAAAATCGGCCTCAATGTAGATCGCTGATACGATTGAGCTCGAACGAACATTAATTGACCCAACTCAAACTTTCGCTCGCGCCGGCCCTTGTCATGAGTCTACTTCATGCGGTTTTGGGCTGATGTTAGGTGAATCTTGAGCCATCTCAAGGTTTCATCTCAGTCCACAAGTTCCAAGTCGAGCTCGGTCCGGTCCGCCACCGCGAGTCTATCATAGGCACACAAGACAGGGGGAGTGCGTGATAAACTCTGATACCACTTGATGAGTTTCGGAACCAAAGATTGGTGACGCTACAATTCTTTCAAGATCTCAATGTGTTATAGGAAATCAATCTGCGCAACCGTGAGAAATTATTTGTCAAATATTCTTTGGTAGTCATAAAATTATGAAACTAATTGGATTAGACCTGTAACTTCCTGATCTACAACTTTTGTATTTATACCCTTCACAGATTTGAACTGTAGAAGGGACAAAAATACGGAATAATGTAGGTGATGGTGGTGGTGACTGGTGAAGTGGATATTAGAGTTATGGATGGATATGGAGGTGAAGGTAGATGGTGGATGTGATTAAGGGAAATAGACGAAGGGAACGAAGTGGTCGAGATCCCAAAGAAAAGGGGTGGCTCGACACTCGAGGGAGATTAGAAGTTAGGAGAAACCTTGCCAACTATAGAGGTGGAAGGATGGTGGAGAGGGAGGAGGGAGAAGTCTAAAGAGAAGATATAAGGCAAAAAATTAATTATCCAATAGCATTATGAAGTTGGCTGTCATCCATATATTTATAGAAGCTAACCAACAAGTCCTAAAAAAAATAATATGAAACCCTAATTCAAGAGGATTCCCGTCGATCGCATTTGAACGCACCCGATCGTATTCAAACACACCCAAAAAGCTCCATTTCAGGCGTCCGAACTTGACCGAACGCACAATATGCACGCTTTGTATTGCAAACCTGATGTAGGCATTCGCAAGAGCATTCGAACGCGACCCCTCCTACGTTCAAATGCGACCTACAGAAATTTTATTTTAATGAAAATAAACACCTAATGTAATAATAAAAAATTCTTACTAAGTGTATCAGCCCACCACACTTCCCCCACCTTGCCCTCAAGGTGAAAAGTCGGCGAAATGCTCAAAAATGTCGGTCTCCAACTCCCATGTCATCTCATCGGATGGCTTGCCAAGCCACTCAACTAGAATCTCCATGTCCAATCTGGTACTATGTCATCGTCGACGTCTAGCAAGTACTCGAATTGGTTCTACGATCTCTATCTCCTCCTATGGCTTTGGTAGAACCGATCCAACGATCTCGTGATCTCCAATCTGCTCCCTCAGTAACGAAACATGGAAGACAAGATACACTCTCTACCCCTCCGGCAGCTCCAAACGATATGCAATCGGGCCAATACGCTCCAACACCCGTAATGGACCATAGTAGCGATGTGCTAACTTTTGGTTACACATTAGATGCAAGGTCACCTGTCGATACTGTTGCACCCTCATAAACACCCAACTGCCAATGTTGAACTCATGCTCCCTATGGGTACGATCATAAATTTGCTTCATGTGGTTTTGAGCAAGTTTAAGATGAGCACACAACCTCCTCAATGTGGCTTCTCTATCCATCAACGCTAAGTCCACCTCCGTCTGATCTGCAGATGCCACTAGATCATAAGCACGTAACATCGGAGCCATGCGTCCATACACCACCTCAAATTGAGTCATGCCAATGTTGCTATGATAGGCGGTGTTATAAGACCACTCTGCCTATGGTAAGAACTCCAACTATCGTCTCGGCATCTCTCCAACAAAGCACCTCAAATATTACTCAATGCCTCGATTGACCACCTTTGTTTGGCCATCCGTTTGAGGATCATAGGCCGAACTAAAGTTCAATCGAGCCCCCCTAAAAAACTCCGTCCGAAAGTCGCTCAAAAATACACGATCATGATCCGAGACAATCGTGCATGGTATGCCATGTAACCGAGTAACATTGCGAACAAAAATTTCAGCCACCGACTTGGCTGAAAACAGATGTGACAATGCCAAAAAAATACGCATACTTGCTCAATCTGTCAATCACAAGAAAGATAACGGAATATCCACATACCAACGAAAGACCTTCTATGAAGTCCATAGAAATGTCTTCCCAAACATGGTCCGATATAGGTAAAGGCTATAGTAAGACTTCACAAGCACGGACAAAACTCCTCACATCTCGCCTCAATCCTGGCCACGTGCAACTCTGAGATATCCTCCTATAAGTCCTCAAAACAAGCTCATGACCAGCCTCTAGAGTTTGGTGGAAGTGCTCCAACAATTTTTTGCTGCAATCCATCATTTTGCGGAATATATCTATGACAAAACGAAAGCTTAATGCAAAAGGTATTCGGAGAAGATAAGGAATACTAGTTTTAGGACTTGTTGGCTAACCTCTATAAATATATGGATGGCACCCAACTTTATATTGCTATTGGAATCTTGATTTCTTGCCTCCTATCTTCTCTCTAAACTCCTCCCTCCTGCCTCTTCACCATCCTTCCACCTCTACCATTAGCAAGGTTTCTCCTCACTTCTAATCTCCCTCGACTATCGAGCCACCCCTCTTATTTGGGATCTCGACCACTTCATTCCCTTCATCTACTTCCATTAATCACTTCCACAATCCACTCTCATCTCCATACCCATCCATAACCCTAACATCCATTCCACCCATCACCACCACCATCACCCACGTTATTCTGTATTTTTGTCCCTACTATAGTTCGAATCTGTGAAGGGCATAAATATGAAAGTAGTTGTAGATTAGGAAGATACGGATCCAACCTAAGTAGTTTTGTAATTTTCTAACTACCAGAGAATATCTGACGAATATTTTCCCACAATTGTGCGGACTGTTTCCTACAATAAATTCAAATGTTAAAGAATTGTTCCGTAGCCGATCTTTTGGTTCTAGATCTGATCAATTTGATATCCGAGCTTTAAGAAATTCGTATCAGAGCATTAACAAATTGGTATCAAAGCCATAACATAGGCGTGGAGGGAGATTTCGGCCATATTGTCTTCCACGGGTTGCTCCTCCGCTACTCCTTGCTATTCAGCCACACATTCATCTTTAGCTGCAACCTCATCCTCCGCTTCCTCTGCTTCCTCCAATCAATCTATTAGCATCACCATGATATGCTCTGATACCAAATTAATAGGTTCTCATACCAAAGATAGGCTACACAATAATTCTTTTAAGATCTAGATGTATTATAGGAATCAGTCCGCGCAATTGTGAGAAAATATTAGTCAAATATTTTATGATAGTCATAAAATTACGAATCCAATTGGGTTAGATTAGTAACTTCCTAGTCTAAAACTTTTATATTTATGCCCTTCCTAGATTCGAATCACAACTGGGACGAAAATATGAAAGAACATGGGTGATGGTGGTGATGACGGGTGGAGTGGATGTTAGGGTTATGGATGAGTATGGAGATTAGTAAAGATTGTAAATATGATTAAGGGAAGTAGACGAAGAGAATGAAGTGGTCGAGATCCCAAAGAAGAGGGGTGGCCCAACAATTGAGTGAGATTAGAAGTTAAAAGAATCCCTGCCAACAGTAGAGGTGGAAGGATGGTGAAGAGGGAGGAGGGACGAGTCTAGAGAGAAGATAGTGAGACGATCTCCCCTTAGGCTAAGGTTCAATCTCTTCCAATTCTCTGGTGAGAACTTTGAAATTTGGATATGTTGTAGCCATAGAAAAGAGCTTTCCAACAAATCAAGTTTTAGGCGAATCGAATGTGGGGATCTCGAGATATCGTCCGATTAGTAGACGAACATCAGGGTGGTCTATTTAGAATCCATAGACGGAGGCACGAGATCCTAGGTGATGGTGGTTGGAGGCGGACCGGCGTGTGTAGGGTGGCAGTGGTGAAAAGTGGTGATGGAAAGGTTATGGTTGATAGAAGAGTTAGGGCAAGTGTTGGATAGATTGGAAGAAGAGGGAGGAGAGGGCCACCCCTAAGGGTCTAGGGTGATCAACCGGTCGAGGGAGGTTAGAAGCGGTGTCGCCGGGGATTGAGAGAACGAGGGCAAAGAAGACGAAGGAGGCAAGGCAAAACTCAATTCTTCAATAATGACCTCTGGTTGCCATCGACATCTCTTTTAGAGGCTAACCAAACAACTCATAATTAAACCCTAAATAATACAATTTCGCTGACCGCGTTCGAACGCACTGAGTTCGCTCTTCTCTGGATTTGCGAACACAATGCAGTCGTTCGAACACGTGATCGAACGCGCCTGTTTTTCACTTCTTTGGATTTACGAACGTGATGCAGGCGTTCACAGTGCGTTTGAACGTGGCGTTCAAACGCACAATGCACTTTCTCACAACCACGTTCACAACCGCATTCACAACCGTGTTTGAACTCACTCCACCCGCGTTCGAACGCGACTTACAGAAAACTTATTTTCTTGGAAGTTAAACAATAAAATTAGAAATAAAAACACTCTTAAAGTGTATCCATGCTCCAGATGACATTGGTGAAGTTCGAATCGTATCAATCTACCACGCTTCCACAACCTTGTCCTCAAGGTTTGAAATTTGGGAAGTGATCTTTGAACTCTAACTCTTGCTCCTCTATGATATGATATTCTGCATTGGTTCCCCACTCGGCCGCTCGATTCTCGGTCCCCTTTTTATAGACTAATTCGTAGTCATACCCAAGGAGTTTCATGACCCACCATTGTTGGGCTGGGGTGTGCACACGTTGCTCCATGAAGTAGGGTAAAATATGCTGGTCCGTGTGGATAGTAAACCGTTGGCCAATCAAGTAGGGTTGCCATTTGGTGACGGCATGTAGAAACGCTAGCATTTCGCGCTCGTAGGTGGATAGCTATCGCTACTGATTTGGCAATGCCTTGCTCATATATGCCACGAGTCTGCCCTCTTGCATCAAAACTGCTTCAATGCCCTCACCTGAAGCATCGCATTCCACCACAAAGGGCTTGCTGAAATCCGGTAGTGCTAGAACTAGAGCGGTAGACATAGCTGTCTTCAAGGCTTCGAAGGCCTCCGTCGCTTTTCCCGTCCATTGAAACCCACCTTTTTTGAGTAAGAAGGTCAGCGGGGCAGCAATTTTGCCGTAGTTGGCAACGAATCGCCAGTAGTACCCCATCAACCCAAGGAATCCCGTCAATTCCCGCTAGTTAGTAGGAATCGACCAGTCCACCATATTCTTGATCTTGCTTGGATTGGCTTCCACTCCTCTTGCTGAGATTATATGCCCCAAGTACTCCACTTAGGACTCTCCCCAAAGACACTTGCTCATCTTGACTTTTAGTTGGTTTTGTCACAAGATTTTTAATACCTCCCGCACATGCCGCAAGTGCTCGCTCCAATTCCTACTATATATTAGAATATCGTCAAAGAAGATAAGCATGTATCGATGCAAGAGCGGGCAGAAAAGGTCATTCATTAGCCCTTGGAAGGTGGTCGGTGCATTGGTGAGCCCAAACGGCATGACTCGGAACTCATAACTCATAGTGGCCATCGTGAGTTCGAAACGCCGTTTTGTGCACATCTTCCGGGTCGATATGAATTTGATGGTACCCTCTCTTAAGTCAAGTCTGCTGAAGTAAGTTGACCCTGTGAGTTCATCCAGCAACTCCTCGATCACCGATATTAGATACCGGTCCTTGACATAATTGCATTCAAGGCTCGGTAGTTGACGCAAAATCACCAACTCCCATCTTTCTTCCGAACCAACAGCACCGATGACGAGTAGGCACTTCTACTCGGTTGAATAATCCCTTGCTCGAGCATTTCCACCACCAATTTACTGATCTCTTCCTTCTGGACAAGCGGGTATCGATAGGGCCGGACATTTGCTGGTTCAGCCCCTGGAATGATCTAGATGCGATGGTCATGCCGGCGGGTCAGCGGTAGTCCTCGGGGTTCCTCGAAGAGATCCTTGAACTCCTATAGTAGCTCTTGCAAATCAATAGCTATTTCCCTTGGTGGTGGATGTTCTGGTTCAGCTGCAGCCATTTATAATAGTAGAGCTCGGTCTCCTGCACAAGGAAAGCCCACAAGTGGTTGCAATGTTGGCCCTTGCCGCGGTTGATTTCCATCTAGCAACACCCTTCGACCATTCCTCCGAAATATCAGTACGAGGTTTGAGAAATCAAATGTTACGGGCCCCAAGCTTTGAAGCCATTGAGTCCCCAAAACAATGTCGGCACCTCGCAAGGCCAACGGATAAAGATCCAACGTAAAAGTTTGGCCTTGCACCTTTAATTTCACACCTCCACAAATAAAATCTGTTCGCAATGTGGTGCCATCTCCAATCATCACATCGAACCCTTCCATGGGTTTCGACTCGAGCCTAATCTTTCTAAGGAGCCTCTTGTCAATGAAGTTGTGGGTGGACCTAGTGTCAATCAAGATTCTCACTGTGGTTTTCTTGACTACACCGTTCACCCACAAAGGTTTTGGTGTAGTCGTCCTCGAATAGGCGTGGAGAGAGATTTCGACTATCATGTCCTCCACGGGTTGCTCCTCGACTTCTTCTCCTTGATGTGCAACCACACCTTCATTTTTCACTACAAACTCATCCTCAGCCTCCTCCAATCCGTCAATTAGCATCACCAATCCTATCGGTTTAGTGCAGTGATGCCCGGGTACAAACTTCTCATCATAACGGAAGCATAGGCCTTTGGCTCTTTGTTCCTCCACTTGAGTAGGTGTGAGTGCTCGTCCCGAACCTCTCGATGCATACTTCACATCTTGGGATGGCTTCAAGGCTGCTCGAGGAGGCACCATCGCAGCAGCGGTTCTCGGTACTCCAATAATATTTCCCGCCGCTATGGTTGGTTGAGCTTGATTGCGGCTCCCTTGGCTCATCCAACTCTGTTTCAGGTGTAGCTTCATGGCCCTATGTTTGTCTTCCATAAGCATCGCATCTTCGAAGGCCTCCTTTAAGGTTCTAAGTCTTAAAGCCCTCACATCGGCTTGTATATCACCCCGCAGTCCGGAGATGAAGGTGCTGCGAAGTTGCTGATCCGTCCATGGTGGATAACATCGGCTACTAATCCTCTCAAATTCTTCTTGGTATGCCCCAATCGTAGTCTTTTGCACCATCTTTGAGAGGAGAGCATCAAAGTCTTCATACCCCGACGCTCCAAATTGCTGTGTGATATCAACACAAAATTCAACCCAAGTTTTGATAGCCTCATTGGCATTGGCTGCTCAAAACCAATGAAGTGCCGCATCCTCACGGTGGAAGCTTGCAAGTGTCACCTTGTATTCTTCCACCGTACCTTGGTATGCGAAGAATTGCTCCGCCCTATACAACCAATCGATTGGGTTGCCACCTTTGAACTTGGGGAATTCGAGACGCACAACTTGTCCACGAATGCCGTTGTCTTGTTTTGGATCATGTCCAAGTCCTTGTCTAACTGGGGGAGGATGCACTATGAAGTTTTGATGATCCCTCCTTCTGTTTTGATTAATTCGCCGTGGTTCTGGATTGTATTGACCCGCCCACGGATCTTGATCTCCAAGGTGATCTCCATAGTGGTTTGCTCGTCAGATGGGTTCACCTGCAACTAGGCCCGGTGGAACCATCCTTGCTTGCCTCTTCCCATAGGGTGGTCGCAGCAGCGGCTCTTGTGGTTGCAAATTCTGAAGCGGCGGCGGTGGGTTTATGGAAGTGGACTCATGTCGCGGGGTAGATTATGTGTTCCCGTTCGCCATGGTTTCCCTCGTCGCCCGTAATTCCCACATCATCTCCATCATCATCTGGTTGTTGATGGCCATTTGTTTGGAAAGAGACCCCAACACTACTTGAACACTAGGTTCTTCCGTATTCCGATTAGATCGGGCGGTTCCACGAGTGGAAGTCCCTACAACCGTTTCCCCATCCTCTATTAGGAGAATCTCTTCTTCTTCATCTCGCCGTGCAGCCATGGATCTGGTTGTCATCATAGGAAGTGCGTGTCCGATGAACGATGGGTCTGATACCAGGCTTGATACGATCTCCCCTTAGGCTAAGGTTCGATCTCTTCCAATTCTCTGATCTGGACTGGATCTGGCACGGAACTTTGAAATTAGATCCTGAAGGATGCCACGGTTGGATCGATGTGAAATTTGGATATTTGTAGCCATAGAAAAGAGCTTTCCAACAAATCAAGTTTAAGGTGAATCGGACGTGGGGATCTCGAGATATCATCTAATTAGTGGACGAACATCAGGGTAGTTTGTTTAGGATCTGTGGATGGAGGCACAAGATCCTAGGTGATGGTTGTTGGAGGCGAACCGGCGTTTGTGGGGTGGCACCAGTGAAAAGTGGTGATAGAAAGGTTATGGTTGATGGAAGAGTTAGGGCAAGTGTTGGATAGATTGGAAGAAGAGGGAGGAGAGGGCCGCCCCTAAGGGTCTAGGGTGATTGGTCGGTCGAGAGAGGTTAGAAGCGGCATCGCCGGGGATTGAGAGAACGAGAGCGAAGAAGACGAAGGAGGCAAGGCAAAATTCAATTCTTCAATAATGACCTCTAGTTGCCATCCACATCCCTTTTAGAGGCTAACCAAACAACTCAAAATTAAACCCTAAACAATACAATTTCGCCGACCGCATTCAAACGTGCCCGATCACGTTCGAACACACTGAGTTCGTTCTTCTCTAGATTTGCGAACGCGATGCAGGCGTTCAAACACGCAATCGAACGCGCCTGTTTCCCACTTCTCTGGATTTGCGAACGCGATGCAAGCATTCATAGTGCGTTTGAACGCACAATGCACACTCTCACAACCACATTCACAACTGCGTTCGAACTCACTCCGCTCGCGTTCAAACGCGACTTATGGAAAACTTATTTTCTTGGAAGTTAAACAATAAAACTAGAAACAAAGACACTCCTAAAGTGTATCCATGCTCGAGACGACATTGGTGAAGTCCGAATCGTATCAGATAGGAGGCAAGAAATCAACAATCCAATAGTATCGTGACGTTGGCTGCCATCCACATATTTATAGAGGCCAGCCAACAAGTCCTAAAACAATATGTAACCATAATTATAGAGGATTACCACCGATCGCGTTCAAACGCACCAAAAGCTCCATCTCTGTATGTGCGAACACAATGTAGGTGTTCGAACGCGGGCGTTCGAACTCACCCGACCGCATTCGAGCGCACAATATACGTTCTCTCTATTTGCGAACCTGATGTAGGCGTTTGCAAGGGCGTTCGAATGCGACCCCTCTTACGTTCAAACGCGACTTACAGGAATTTTTTTTTTAACGAAAATAAACAACTAATACAATAAGAAAATATCCTAACTAAGTGTATCAGCTCACCATGCTTCCCCTAATTTGCCCTCAAGGTAAAAAGTCAGGGAAACACTCTACTTATTAGTCTCCAACTCCCATGTCGTCTCATTAGATAGCTTGCCAAGCCACTCAATAAGAATCTCCATCACCAATCTGGTACTATGTCGTCGTCGACGTCTAGCAAGTACTCCAATTGGCTCTACAATCTCTATCTCCTCCTATGGCTTTGATAGAACCGATCCAACGACCTCGTGATCTCCAATCCGCTCCCTCAACAAAGAAACATAGAAGACAAGATACAGTCTCAACCCCTCCGGCAGCTCCAAACGATATGCAATCAGGTCAATACGCTTCAACACCCGTAATGGATCAAAGTAGCGATGTGCTAACTTTTGGTTATGCATTGGATGCAAGGTCACCTGTCGATACGGTTGCACCCTCATAAACACCCAACTGCCAATGTCGAACTCCTGCTCCCTATGGCTACGATCATAGACTTGCTTCATGTGGTTTTAAGCAAGTTTAAGATGAGCACGCAACCTCCTTAATGTGGCATCTCTATCCATCAACGCTAAGTCCACCTCCATCTGATCTGCAGATGCCACTAGATCATAAGCGTGTAACGTCGGAGTCATGCGTCCATACACCACCTCAAATTAAATTATGCCAATGCTGCTATGGTAGGCGGTGTTATAAAACCACTCTGCACACGGTAAGAACTCCAACTATCATATCCGCATCTCTCTAATAAAGCACCTCAAATACTGCTCATTGCCTCGATTGACAACCTTGGTTTGGCCGTCTGTCTGTGGATGGAAGGCCGAACCAAAGTTTAATCGAGTCCCTGATAAGCTATGATACCAAATAATAAGCTCTGATACCAAATTGATAGACTCTAATACCAATTGATAAGATCTGCAACCAAAGATAGGCTACGCGAAGATTCCTTCAAGATCTGAATATATTATAGGAATCAGTCTGCGCAATCGAGGGTAAATATATGTCAGATATTCTCTTATAGTCATAAAATTACGAAACTAATTGGGTTGGATCCGTAACTTCCTAGTCTACAACTTTCATATTTACACCCTTCACAGATTCGAATTATGGAAGGGATGAAAACACGGAATAACGTGGGTGATGGTGGTGGTGACGGGTGAAGTAGATGTTAGGGTTATGGATGGGTATGGATATGCAGGTGGATTGTGGAAGTGATCAAAAGAAGTAGACGAAGGGAACGAAGTGGTCAAGATCTCAAAGAAGAGTGGTGGCTCAACAGTTGAGTGAGATTAGACGCGAGAAGAAACCTTGCCAACGATAGAGGTGGAAGGATAGTGAAGAGGGAGGAGGGAGGAGTCTAGAGAGAAGATAGGAGGCAAAAAATCAATAATCCAAAAGCATAATGAAGTTGGCTGCCTTCCACATATTTATAGTACCTAGCCAACAAGTCCTAAAATAATATGAAACCCTAATTCTAAAGGATTCCTGTCGATCGCATTCGAACGCACCCGATCGCGTTAGAACGGACTCAAAAAGCCCCATCTCTGGATGTGGGAACGCGATACAAGCGTTCGAACGCGAGCATTCGAACTCGCCCAACCGCGATCGAATGCACAATATGCATTTTTTGTATTTGTGAACCTAATGAAGGCGTTCACAAGGGCGTTCGAATGCGACCTACAAGAATTTTATTTTAATGAAAATAAACACCTAATGCAATAAGAAAAGATGCTAGCTAAGTGTATCGGTCCCCTGCAATCTAAAAAACTCCGTCCAAAAGTCGCTCATAAATACACGATCACGATCCGAAACAATCGTGCGTGGCATGCCTGATAACCGAGCAACATCTCTAACAAAAATTTTAGCCACCAACTTGGCTAAAAACGGATTCAACAATGCTGAAAAATGCGCATACTTGCTCAATCTATCAACCACCGTAAAGATAACGGAATAACCACGTACCAGTGGAAGACCTATAAAATCCATAGAAATATCCTCCCAAACACGGTCCGGTATAGGTAAAGGCTGTAGTAATCCGGCCGGTTTCAATGTGGTTGCCTTAGCCCTTTGACAGACTTCACAAGCACGGATAAAACTCCTCACATTCCGCCTCAATTCTGGCCATGTGCAACTTTGAGATATTCTACTATAAGTCCTCAAGACACCCTCATGACCAGCCTCTGGAGTTTGGTGGAAGTGTTCTAATAATTTCTACCGCAATCCATCATTTGCGGGCACCCGAATGCATTCGCAATCCAGCAGCAAACCACCTTGATTCTCCAACTCTGGATGGTGCTCCGGATTATCCATCACCTCCTACAACAATCTCAAAATATCTGGGTTAGATGTACATGCATACCTCAGCTCGACAAGAAAGGGAAAGGTGGGAGAAGAATAGGCTACAAACTCGACGGTATCTAATAATTCAATAATTCAATAATCTAATAGCATATTGAATTTGGCTGCCATCCACATATTTATAGAAGCTAGCCAATATGTCCTAAAATAATAAGTAACCTTAATTCTAGAAGATTCCCGTCGATCGCATTCGAACGCGCCCGATCGTGTTCGAACACACAAAAGATATTCTCTGTATGTGCGAACGCGATGTAGATGTTCGAATTCGCCCGACCATGCTTGAACGCACTTTTTGCGTTCTCTGTATTTGCGAACCTGATGCAAGTGTTCACAAGGGCATTTGAACACGTCCCCTCCTGCTTTCGAATGCGACCTATAAGAATTTTATTTTAATAAAAATAAATAACTAATGCAATAAGAAAAGATCCTAACTAAGTATTTGAGAGGCTTTTGAGAAGGCCATGAAGATGGAACAAATGCATAAGGCTCTCAAGATGGCAGCGGCTACTAGTACTAGTCCACGACCACCTTTGAGACCTTCTTCCGATGTTAAAGGAGGCACAAGACCTCCCGTTCGAACTCTCACACCTGCCCAGGTGGAGGAGCAAAGAGCGAAGGGGCTTTGCTTTTGATGCATTGAACGTTTCACCCCCGGTCATCGGGAGTGTGATGCTTACCAATGGTTTAGAGGAGGATGATGAGGTTGTTGGTGATAGAGAGTGTTCAGAGGAGGTCCATGGGGAGGTCGTGGAGGAGGGCGTGGAGGAAGATATCCAAGCAGAAATATCGATGCATTTATATTCAAGTACTTTCAGCCGAGGACATTACGGGTGGATAGACTCGTTAGAAAGCATTGTGTGCACATGCTCATCAATTTTGGGAGTACACATAACTTTCTAGACGAGAAGTTAGTGAGGAAGTTAAGCTTGGGTGCTGAACCGACTATAGGTATTGACGTTGCTATTAGAGATAGCACAAAGCTTGGGGCATAGAGGTTGTGTCGTCGGGTCGGTATACGGGTGCAATGACACGACATCATTGTGGACTTGTATCCATTGGCGCTACGAGGAGCGGACATTGTCCTTGTCACTCAGTGGTTACAAAGCTTGGGACCCACCACTTTTGATTTTCGGAGCATGTTGACAAAATTTAAGCAAGGAAATAAAGATGTGCGGCTTAATGGCATTCGATCTCTACCAATTCCTACGATGCAGCCGATAGTGGGGTTGCCATGTGTGAGTGACTTGGCCTATCTTCTTTAGTTAGGACCAACAGGAGATGAGCGTCAAATGAGTCCAGATACTATGATCAACTTGTCTAATTAATTGGATAAATTTGTTGGACTGTTTGAGGAACCAAAGGAGTTGCCACCAAGGCAAATGGCGGACAGTCGCATAGAGATTGTACCTGAGGCTGCATTGATGAACGTGAGGCCATATCAGTATCCACATGTACAAAAAGAAGTTATCTCCAAAATGGTAGCTGAAATGTTGGAGCAAGGCCTCATACAACCAAGTCATAGCTCTTACTCATCACCCGTGGTATTATTGTGAAAGAAGGATGGGACATAGCATTTTTGTTTTGACTACCGGGCACTAAACGCTATCATAGAGGAGCTTGCAGGGGCGACCATATTCAGCAAGCTTAATTTAAGGGTCGGGTATCATCAAATTTGAGTTCACCCTGCAGATATGCACAAACTACATTCGTACTCCGGACGGGCACTACGAGTTTTGGGTGATGTTATTTAGTCTCATCAATGCTCCAGCTACTTTTCAAGGCCTCATGAATGACATTTTTTAGCCTTTACTGTGAAGGTATGTCTTGGTATTCTTTGACGACATTTTAGTGTATAGCAAGACTGAAATGAAGCAGCGTCGGCATTTGGAAGATGCTGTTGGACCACGGATGCCCACAAATGATGGATTGTGCAGAAATTGTTGGAGCACTTCCACCAAACTCTAGAGGCTAGTCATGAGGGTATTTTGAGAATTTATAGGAGGTATCACAGAGTTGCACGTGTTCAGGATTGAGGCGAGATGTGAGGAGTTTTGTCTGTGCTTACGAAGTCTGTCAAAGAGCTAAGGCAACCACATTAAAATTGGCCGAATTACTACAGCCTCTGTCGATACCAGACCGTGTTTGGGAAGATATTTCTATGGATTCCATAGTGGGTCTTCTACTCATATGTGGTTATTCCGTTATTTTTGTGGTGGTTGACAAGTTGAGCAAGTATGCGCACTTTTCTGCATTATCACATCCATTTTCAACCAAGTTAGTTACTAAAATTTTGTTAGAGATATTGCTCAGTTACATGGCGCCACGCATGATTGTCTCAGATTATGATCGTGTATTTATGAGCGACTTTTGGATGGAGTTGTTTAGATTACGAGGGATTTGATTAAACTTCCATTCAGCCTACCATCCACAAACGGATGACCAAACTGAGATGGTCAATTGAGCTATTGAGCAGTACTTGAGGTACTTTATTTGAGAGATACCGAGACGATGGCTAGAGTTCTTACCGTTGGCGGAGTGGTCTTACAACACCGCCTGCCACAGTAGCATTGGCATGACCACATTCGTGGTGGTGTATGGGCGCACGACTCCGACATTACATGCTTATGATCTAATGGCATCTGCAGATCGAACGTTGGTGGACTTAGCTTTGATGGATAGAGATGCCATATTGAGGAGGTTGTGCGCCTATCTTAAACTTGCTCAAAATCGTATGAAGCAAGTTTATGATCACAACCATAGGGAGTAGTTATTCAACATTAGCAGTTGGGTGTTCCTGAGGGTGCAACCGTATCATTAGGTAACCTTGCGTCTGATGCAAAATCAGAAGTTAGCACATTGCTACTTCAGTCTATTTTGGGTGTTAGAGCATATCGATCCGGTTGCATATCGTTGGCAAGGTCTCTTCTAACTTCTAATCCCCCTCGTCCATCGAGTCCTCCCTCTTCCTTGGGATCTTGACTACTTCTTCCTATTTATCTTTATCCCTCAAACTACATCAACCATCCACCCTCATCTCCATTATCATCAATAACCCTATCATCCACTCCACCCGTCACCACCACCATCATCTGCATTATATCATTTTCTCGTCCTAGTTTTAGTTCGAAGCTGTGAAGGGCGTAAATACAAAAAAGAGTAGATTAGGAAGTTATAGATCGATTCCACTTAGTTTCATAATTTTTTGATTACAGAAGTATATTTGGTAAATATTTTCCTTCGATTGCGCGAACTACTTTCTACAATAAATCTAAATCTTGAAGGAATTGTTTTGTAGCCTATCACTTGACCTTAGGTGCATTCGGGTGCCTGCTAACGACAAGTTATAGTAGAAATTGTTAGAGGACTTCCACTAAACTTTGGAGGCCGGTCATGAGGGTGATTTGAGGATTTATAGGAGGCTATCACAAAGCTGTACGTGGCTAGGACTGAGGCGAGACGTGAGGATTTTTGTCTGTGCTTGCGAAGTTTGCCAAAAGGGGAAGGCAACCATATTGCAACCAGTCATATTACTTCAGCCTCTACCGATACCAGACCATGTTTGGGAAGACATTTATATGGATTTCATAGAAGGTCTTCCGCTGGTACGTGACTACTTAGTTAATTTTGTGGTTGTTGACAGATTAAGAAAGTATGCGCATTTTTTCGCATTATCGCATCCATTTTTAGCCATGTCGGTGGCTAAAATATTTATGAGAGATGTTGCTAGGTTGCATGGCATGCCACGCATGATTATATCCGATCATGATCATGTATTTATTAGCGACATTTGGGTAGAGTTTTTCATATTGCAGGGGGCTTGATTGAACATCATTTAAGCCTACCATCCATACATGGACAGCCAAACTGAGGTGGTCAATCGAGACATTGAGCAGTATTTGCGGATCTTTATGGGAGAGATGCCGAGACGCTGATTAGAGTTCTTACCGTGGGTGAAGTGGTCTTACAACACCGCTCACCACTACAGTATTGGCATGACTCTGTTTGAGATGGTGTATGGGCGCATGACTCCTACAGTACATGCCTATGACTCTATGGCATCAGTGGATCGGACAAAGGTGGACTTGGCATTGATGGATAGAGACGCTACATTGAGGAGGTTGCTTGCCCTTCTTAAACTTGCTCAAAACCATATAAAGCAAGTTTATGATCACAACCACTGAGAGCAGGAGTTCGACATCGGCAATTGGGTATTCGTGAGGGTGCAACCGTACCGATAGGTGACTCTGCGTCTAATACAAAATCAAAAGTTAGCACATCTCTACTTTGGTTCGTTTTGGGTGTTAGAGCATATCGGTCCGGTTGCATATCGATTGGAGGTGCCCGAGGAATCAAGAGTGCACCTAGTCTTTCATATTTCATTGCTTAGGGAGTGGATTGGAGATCACCAGGTCATGGGATCGGTTCTACCAGAGCCATAGGAGGAGGCAACAGTTGTGGAGCCTATTTGTGTACTTGCAAGGCGCCGACGATGTGATGGTACTAGATTGGAGATGGATGTCCTAGTCGAGTGGTTTGGCAAGCCATTTGATGAGGCAGCATTAGAGCTGGTGATGGACATCTTGGAGCATTTCCTCGACTTTGCACCTTAAGGATAAGGTGGGGGAAGCGAGGTGGGCTGATACACCTTGCGGGAGTCTTTTCTTATTATACTAGTTACTTATTTCAGAATAAAATAACATTTTCGTATGTCATATTTGAATGCCCTTACGAATGTATTCACATCGATAGAGAATGAAAATTGTGCGTTCGGCCGTGTTTGAATGCCCACGTGAGAATGCCTACATACATTCGCATCGACAAAGAACGCAATTTGTGCGTTCGAACGCGGTCAACCCCGTTCGAATGCGTTCGGCGAGAATCCACTATTTTTAGGGTTAATAATTATCATTTTTGGCTTGTTTGGTTAGCCTCTTAAGGTGTGGATGGCAACCAGAAACATTATAATAGATGAATATTGATTTCTATCTCATTTCTATCCTTTCTATCCTAATCTCTCTTCTCCTTCCTTCAAGCCCTAGCCGTGCGCTATATCAATGACAGTGTCCTTCTATTCTCCCTCGCTAGTCGAGTCCTCCCTCTTTCTTGGGATCTCGGCCACTTCTCCCCCTTCATACTTATTCCATAAACTCCACAAACCATCCACCCTCATCTCCATTATAATCCCTAACCTCATCCTCACCTCCATCCGTCATCACCACTATCACCCGCACTCTTGCATATTTTCATCCTAGTTGTAGTCCGAATCGATAAAAGGACGTAAATAACAAAAATGTAGATCAGGAAGTTACAAATCGACCACCTCTAGTTTCATAATTTTCTAACTACACTAGAATATCTGGTGAATATTTTACCTCAGCTGCGTGGGCTGAAGAGGTCGTTCCATTCCTATCATTTGTACACTAAAATCATTATTAGGATCATAGCCTTGACCTAGCCTAGCCGCGGGAGGGTGTTGTTATTGTCAATCCCTTCTCCACTGCATGAAATCACATTGGTGTTCCACCTCGTCACCCGCACTGCATCATTTTCATGTAAAGTTCGCACTCGAGCCCTAGGGTTCTCCTCGGGTTGCACTGGTCTAGGATTAGCCAGGGCCTCTTGTGCCATGGGACGTGGAAGAAGTGGCTTGTTGTTGTGGATGACATGTCCTATGGTAGGGCTAGCCGGACCCGATGTTTGACGCCGATGTGTCGAGGTCTCGCCTGTTCCAACATCAATTCATGAATTGCTTCGCAAGTGGTGCGGTGGTCTTGTTCTCATCACTAGCCTTCACGAACCTTTCTAGGATCATGTTGGTCGGTGCTAAGGCAGCCATCAATAAGGACGCGAGGCCTTTGACAATCATTGGACTTTCCAAGGATTGATCAGTTCTTCGTGCTTCACGCCTTGGGGTTTCAATGTTTGCACCTTCCTCTATTACGTTTAGATCTTCTGTTTGCCTTCTAGAAGCCATCGTTTGAGTCATCGTCATCAATGGTACGTCTAAGGTCAGCCTGGCTTTGAATCACTTGTTATGATCTGGTTTAATGGTGTTGCAACAATCCGAAGATCAACCCAATTCTACCTAGGGTGGAACTTTTGAGGAGAACTGCAGAATGATATGATTCGGACTTTACTATTGTCGTCTCGAGCATGGATACACCTTATGGGTGTCTTTTCTTATTGTTTTAGTGTTTTATTTGGAGAAAAAATAAGATTTCGGTAGGTTGCGTTCTAATGCGGGTGGGTGCATTCAAACATGCTCACGTATGCCTGCATCAGGTTCACAAAAATAGAGAACGTGAAATGTTCATTCGAACACGGTTAGGTGGGTTCGAACGCCGCATTAGAACGCTTGCATCAGGTGCACATCAACAGAGAATGCCTTTTGTGCGTTCGAACACATTCAACCCCGTTCAAACATGATCGTCAAAAATCCACTATTTCTAGGGTTAATAATTATCATTTTTGAATTGTTTAGTTAGCATCTTAAGGTGTGGATAGGAAACAAAAATGGATTATTGAATAAATTGAGTTTTTGCCCTAATCTTCTTCTTCTCCTTCTCTCTCGTTCCCTTATCCCCCGACTTTGCTGCTTCTAGCCTCCCTCGACTGGCCACTTACTCTAGTCCCTTAGGGGTGGCCCACTTCTCCCCCTTCTTCAAATCTCTCTACCTTTGTCCTAACCATTTTCATCATCCATAATCCTTCCACCACCACCTTAGTCACCGGTGCCACCCCATTACTACCGGCCTCCCACCTCGATAGTCCACCTAGGATCTCGTGCCTCCATCCACAGATCCATAGAACGGACTCCTTGACATTTGCCTACTTATTTGAAGATATCTCCAGATCTCACCCTTCGATTTTCCTAAAATTAGATTTATTGGAAAGCTCTTTTCTAGGGCTACAACTTCTGAAATCCTTTTCTAAAGTTTCATGTAAGATCCTGTCCAAATCTGAAAATGAGATAGATCAAACCTTAACCCACAGGGAGATCGTATCAAGAGTGGTATTAGAGCCACCGTTTCTTGGACATGTGCTTCCTATGACAACAACTAGAACCATGGCTGCACGACGAAACGAGGAGGACGAGATTTCCCTAATAGAAAAGGGGGAAACGACTGCGAGAACTTCCACATGCAGAATCGCCCGACTGAATCTGAATTCGGAAGAGCCTAGCATTCAAGCCATGATTAGGTCTCTTTCTGAACAAATGGCCATCAATAGTCAGATGATGATGAAGATGATGCGGGAAATACGGGCGACAAGAGAAGCTTTGGCGATCCGAAATGCACCAACGACCCCCCGACGCGAGTCTACCACCATGACCGCCACCGGTTCCGAACCTTCACCAGCAAGAACCTTTGCTGCCACAACCCTATGGGTAGAGACTAGCAAGGATGGTTCCACTAGGCCAAGTTGTGGGTGAACCCGTCTGTCGAGCAAACCTAAATGGAGATCTAGACCCTTGGGCGGGGCAAGATGAACTAGAACCGCATCAAGTTAACATAAACCGAAGGAGGGATCATCAACCATTCATGATGCATACTCCTCAATGCAGAAGATCAAATCATGGAGGAGCTTGAGTCAGAGTTCAAAGATCGCTTCCCAAATTTCAAACCTTGAGGACAAGGTTGCGGAAGAGTGGTGGATTGATACGATTCGGACTTCACCAATGTCGTCTCGAGCACGGATACACTTTAGGAGTGTCTTTATTTCTTGTTTTAATATTTAATTTCTATGAAAATAAGTTTTTTATAAGTCACGTTCGAATGCGCGTGGAGTACGTTCGAATGCGATTGTAAACGCCTACATCACGTTCGCACATCTAGAGAGTGTGAATTATGCATTCGAACGTGCTGTGAATGCCTGCATCGCGTTCGTAAATCTATAGAAGTGGGAAACATGTGCGTTCGGATGTGCGTTCGAATGCCTGCATCACGTTCGCAAATCCAGAGAAGAGCAAACTAGGTGCGTTCAAACGAGATCGGGCACATTCGAACGCGGTCGACGAAAATATACTGTTTATGGTTAATTTTGAATTGTTTGGTTTGCCTCTAAAAGATGTGGAGGGCAACCATAGAGTGATTATTGATCAATTGAGTTTTTGCCTTGCCTCCTTTGTCTTATTCGCTCTCGTTCTCTCGATCCCCGGCGACGCCGCTTCTAACCTCCCTCGACCAGGCAATCACCCTAGTTCCTTAGGGGTAGCCCTTTCCTCCCCTTTTGTCCAATCTATCCAATACTTGCCCTAACCTTTTCATCAACCAAAACCCTTCTACCACCACTTTTCACCGGTGCCACCTCATTAATGTCGGTCTACCACTAACCACCATCATTTAGGATTCGTGCCTCCATCCACGGATCCTGATCAGACCCTCTGACGTTTGTCCACTAATCAGATGATATCTTGAGATCCCCACATCTGATTTGCCTAAAACTTGATTTGTTGGAAAGATTATTTCTGGGGCTACAACATATTCAAATTTCACTTCGATCCAACGGCGGCATCTTTTGCGATCTATTTACAAAGTTCCATATCCAGATCTGAGAATTGGAAGAGATCGAACCTTAGCCAAAATGGGTGATTGTATCACAAGTGGAGGAGCGAAGAGCCAAAGGCCTATGCTTTCGCTGTGATGAGAAGTTTGTACCCGAACATCGCTGTGCTAAACCGATGGGATCGGTGATGTTAATAGACGGATTGTAGGAGGCTGAGGATGAGATTGCAGCTGAAGATAAGGGTGTGGCTGGACAAGACGGAAGAATAGCTGAGGAGCAACCTACGGAGGACATAATGGCCGAAATCTCCCTCCACACCTATTTTGGGATAGCCGCACTAAAGACTTTGTGGGTGAACGATATAGTCAAGAAAACTACAATGAGAATGTTGATCGACAGCGGGTCCACCCACAACTTCATTGACAAGAGGCTTCTTAGGAAGATTGGGCTCGAGTCGGAACCCACGAACGGATTCGATGTGACGATTAGAGATGGCACCACCTTGTGACCAGATTTTATTTGTGGAGGTGTGGAGTTGAAGATGCAAGGCCAAATTTTCATATTGGATCTTTACAGTTGGCCTTGCAAGGTGCTGACATTGTCTTGGGGACTCAATAGCTTCGAAGCTTGGGGCCCATGACATTTGACTTTACAAACCTCACACTGACATTTTGGAGGAACAACCGAAGAGTGCTGCTGGATGGAAATCAACTGCGGCAAGAACCAGCATTGCAATCACTGTTGGAACTTCCAAGCGTAGGGGACGCAAGTGAGCTCGCTTCTTTCTTAGCACCTACTTTTCCCATTTTCTTAGATCTACGGAGAGCCAGCGCAGAGGATAGTGATCTAGTCTGACTCATGGAGGAGCTGAGAGAGAACCCATCAAGCCACCCCGAGCACGAGAAGCGTGACGGGTTGGTACTCGAGCACGAGCGAATCAAGATACCCACAAACGAAGAGCTACGGAGACTATTGATGGCACACTTTCATGATACTCCTATAGCAGGCCATGAAGGGGTCTTAGGTACCTACAAGCAGCTAGCCCAAAGTTGTACATGGACAACGATGAAGTCGAATGTGAAGAAATATGTGCGTGAATGCCAAATTTGTCAACGAGTCAAATCGGAGATGCTCAAACCAAGTGGGCTATTGCAACCACTACCTATACCGAAACATACTTGGGCGTCTACCGAAACATATTTGGGAGGACATCTCCATGGACTTCATTGGGGGGCTGTCGGAGGTTCGAGGGCAATCGGTGGTGTTCATTGTGGGGGATAGGCTGAGCAAATATGCTAATTCCATAGCACTGACACACCTGTTTTCAGCGAAGAAGGTTGCAGAAATTTTTGTTCGGGAAGTGGCGCGCTTGCATAGGATGCCTAGGACGATCGTGTCAGACCAAGATCGCATCTTCATCAGTGAGTTTTAGTCCGAGTTCTTCAAATTGCAAGGGACTCGAGTCAACCTTAGTTCAGCTTATCACCCTAAGATGGATGGCCAAACCAAGGTGGTGAATCGTGGTCTAGAGCAATACTTGCATTGCTTTGTGGCAGACCGACCAAAGGATTGGATCAAATTCCTTCCTTGGGCCGAGTGGTCTTACAATACAGCTCATCACTCTAGCGTCGGCATGACCCCCTTTGAGGTAGTTTATGGATGCACTCCCCCTATCTTGCGTGCCTACGATAGACTCGCAACGGTGGATTGGACCGAGCTCGACTTGGAACTTGCGGACCGAGATGAAACCTTGAGATGGCTCAAGATTCACCTAGCATCAGCCCAAAACCGCATGAAGCAGACTCATGACAAAGGCTAGCGCGAGTGAGAGTTTGAAGTTGATCAATTGGTGTTCGTTCGAGCTCAACCGTATAGGCAATCCACATTGAGGCTGATTTTGAACCAGAAGTTGGGTCACAAGTACTACAGGCCATATCGAGTGCTACAATGAATCAGACCGGTAGCTTATCGGTCGGACATACCTGAGGGAACCCGGATCCATCTGGTTTTCCATATGTCAGCATTGAAGGCCAAGATCGAGCCTAACCATGTGGTGGGTTCGGCCTTGCCCGAACCAATGGAGGAAGATAGCCCAACTGAATTGATCCAAGTATTAGGCCGTATGAGAAGACGCCATGGATCCAGGTTGGAGATAGAAGTGTTGATCGAGTGGCTAGGCAAGCCCACTGACGAGTCTACTTGGGAGCTCAAATCGAATATCATGGATCGCTTCCCCAATTTCACACCTTGAGGACAAGGTTGCAGAAGCATGATGGATTGATATAATTCGAACTTCACTAATGTTGTTTTGAGCATGGATACATTTTAGGGGTGTTTTTTATTTTTGTTTTAGTATTTATTTTATAGAAAAATAAGTTTTCTGTATGTCACGTTCAAACGCAGGTGGGGTGCGTTCGAATGTACTTGCGAACGCCTGCATCAGATTCGCAAATACAAATAACGTAAAATGTGTGTTTGAACGACTACATCAGGTTCGCATCGACAAAGAACATTTTTTGTGCGTTCGAACGCATTCAAACACGGTCGACGAAAATCCACTATTCTAGGGTTAATAATTGCCATTTTTGAATGAATTGAGTTTTGCCCCAGTCTTCTTCTTCTTCTTCTTCTTCTTCTTCTTCTCTCTCGTTCTCTCGTCCCCCGGCGCCACCGCTTCTAGCCTCCCTCGACCAGCCACTCACCCTAGTCCCTTAGGGGCGGCCCACTCCTCCCCCTTCTTCCAATCTATCTATTACTTTGCTTTAACCCCTTCCATCACCCATAATCCTTCCACCACCACTTACTCACCGGTGCCACTGCATAACCGCCGGTCTACCACCATCCATCAATACTTAGGATCTTGTGCCTCTATCCACAAATCCATAGATGGACTCCCTAACGTTCATCTACTTCTCGGACGATATCTTGAGATCCCATCATCCGATTTTTCTGAAATTCAATTTGTTGGAATGCTCTTCTACGGCTACAACATATCAAAATTTCACGTTGATCCGACGGCTGCATCTTCCGGGATCCATTTCCAAAGTTCCGTGCCAGATTTTGTCTAGATCAAAAAACAGGATAGATCAAACCTTATCCAAAGGAGAGATCGTATTAAATTATATTTTGAAATACAACTTGCCAATTACATAAGTACAAATAAAGTCTAACATTAAATATAGGTTGAGTAAGTATAACTTAGCGGAGGATATTTTCAAAATCTTTCTAGTATAATTAACTTATCCTAAGTGTTTTGGTTAAGTTTAACTAACAGATCTTACAGTGGTGTTTTCTACATATATTCGTTAAATTATAGGGCTCGATTTGTAAATAGTAAAAATATAGAGTATAAATAGCAATTTTATTGAAGATAGGGTGTCATGCAAATTTTCATTAATAATAAAATATAATTTTGCATTTATTATTTGTCATCATAGAAAAAGGGAGAGATTGTTAACCCTATGGCCTATTTCAATACTTTACTATTTAATTTTGATGATAACAAACAAATGAATTAGTAATTGAGAAATTGTCTCTTCTTTAAAGTAAAAAATGAATTAATTCTGACTATGTGTTAGTATTTCGCACATAACTTTTAATTATTCTATGATATAAATGTGATTTCCTTTTATTTAAAAATAAGACTCGTTTATCTACAACTTTAATATATATTAGAATTTTTAATTCTCAAGTTTTAGTTTCTAAGCTTATATCATAATTTAGAAATTACAAAATTATACTTCTGATGGATAGATTCTTGACCCTTGTTTGGTTTTTTATTTATACCTTTCTTTATACTAATATGACAAATATGTTGTTTTATATATGAAAAGTACACTTGTTATATACTATAGCTTTCATATACAAATATATTTGGAATCTGGATACTACCTATGTGAATTAGGACCTACTAATTGATTAATTATAGCTGTTTTCCAAACTCACATCTTCAGATACGATTTACTGTTTTAGTCATAACTTTGTAGACAAATTTTCTTTTGAAGTAATTCTTATCGGATTAAAAAGAATAACTCAAAGATCTTTAACTTATTATCTCATCTTGTCCAATTCGATCTGTCCTAGCTATCAACAAGGTGCCGCAAGGGAGAGCAAATGAATATACCAAAGTTTGCACACATTAAATGCTTTTCTAAATGGTCTTCATTGTTTCAAATTATTTCAAATAGGAAAGTGCATTCTCAAACCTATAAAGTAGATCCACGCCTCATATTAAAGCAAGAGTTTTAAAGATAAATCAAATGATACAAAAGATAGTAATATAGTTCAGCCCATATTGTAGAAGAAGAGAAGCTCCTGCTTTTCAAGTTTCTTCTCTCTTCTTTCTTTTTCTGAGATAGTGTAATGGGTCAGAAGAAAGGTTACGAGGGAGAGGAGGACCATCTCCTAAGGGTAGGAGGCAATGGTTGTATGATAGGGAAGGTGACGAGGGTGACCAAGGTGGTCAGCCCGGTCTGGTCGAAGGTAAGAGGGAAAGGAAAGGAGGAGAAAGAGGACAAGAAGAAAACTTGATAAATTTCATTTGGAAGGTTAGATGTGGTCGGTAGACATCTGATGCTAGGCTCCACTTCCTTAACTCGTCCACCTCTGCCTCTTTATCAAGTTTCATTGAAGAGGAAGATTTGTACCACCTTCTTATCAATTGACTTAGTTAGAAGTGTTTTGGAGCTTGTACCTTGGAAAGACACTTGACAATCAAAGTATTGCTCCACCTGAAACACCTAATCCGTTGGATCACCGTCTTGGAATTTTGGAAAGTCCAAGCGTGCGGTTCTCCCCTGAATAGCATTGTCGGGTTCACAAAAGATCCTTGGTTCAGGTCTAAACCTTTGTGCATGTTGATCTCCTTCTCTAAATCCTTGAGCATGTCCATCACCATCTCCGAAGGGATTAACCTCATCCTCAAAGTGCCAATCCTTCTCATTGACGAAGTGCACCGATGCCTCACACCTCTCAGTTTACACCACCGTCGGTCTTAGATTTTGTAACGGAGGTGGGGGATGATGTGTAGGCATAGGTAAAAGAGGATCATTGACACTAATATGTCGCACCTAGACCTGTGGGGTATCGATTCGGTGTGGTCCCACTACTGGTCCTTCTTGAGGTACCGATCATCGTCGAGGAGACGACAAAGCCGATCAGTTAATGACATATTCCTTTAAATCATTCTGATCCTTTTGCATTGCGTCAACTCTATGCAGCAATGTTTGGAACATACCCCTAAGTTTATCCCCTAAGCTCATATTCACACCCATAGACGTTGTGAAAAAACTCCTTGACACATGCATGTATCTAAACACTAGGCAATGATATCGCTCGTTCGCTTAAGTAAAAGTCTGAAGAAATATTAAGAACGAAAGCAGAGATGAACGCCAAGATTTTAACGTGGAAAAACCCAAAACGGGAAAAAAAACCACGGATCCAAACTCGGATCAAAACCAATCACTATGATAGTAGCAGTTACAAGACTGACTTACAAAACAACCCGTCGATCCAAACAACTTTGTTCCTCTTAGTCTTGATCGCTAGAACCCATGATTCACTACTTCTTGTGATTGAAGTCCAATCTCAATAACCCTCGAGATTGATCTTTCATCTAGATAACCCTTAAGACGAAAGATTAAATTCTTGTAGATGAGTGGAACCTTGTTAGTTGAAGAACCGATGTAGCCTCAAGAAGTCTCCTTCAATAATATTTCTTCAACCCCCCTAGAGATAGGGTTTCACAATCCTTATATATGATATTCAAGATAGAGCCAAATCCGAGTCTTATCCGTACTCATGATCTTCAAGATAGAACCAAATCCGAGTCTTATCCGTACTCATGATCTTCAAGATAGAGCCAAATCCGAGTCTTATCCGTACTCACGAAAGTCCAAGATTTTCAAACTTCGTTGGTATGACTTGATCTCATCAATTTTGCTTCAATAATTTTGCAATTCTTCAAACCAGAGATTTTCTAGACTTGTGTAAAGCTCATATACATGTAAAAAATACACTTAGAATATTTTATACACAATTGCCAACAATTAAAAACCTAACACGTTGGTTGACTCGGTCCTGCTGTGGTCACTCTAAAGGAATCGGCCTCATGTAGGATTATCATGGATTGAGTCTTCCCTTGTCGATCTTCTCTCCATTGATTTCATTGTCGACGTCATCTTCCTTGTTTCAACCATTAATGGAGGTCTGAGGTTCACCTAACTATAATACCAAATTGATGGGTTCTACACTACCAAAAGATAGGCTTTGATACCAATGATAGGCTATGGAACTATTTCTTCAAGATCTGAATTTATTATAGGAAACAGTCCGCACAATCGAGAAAAAATATTCACCAAATATTTTCTTGTAGTTAGAGAATTACAAAAATAAGTGGAATAGATCCGCAACTCCCTGGTCTACAATTTCTGTATTTATGTCCTTTGCAGATTCGAACTAAAACTGGGACGAAAACATGATTTAGTGCGGGCGATGATGGTGGTGATGGGTGGAGTGGATGTTAGGGTTATGGATGATAATGGAGATGGAGGTGGATGGTGGAGGTTGTTAAGGGACAAAGACGAAGGGGAAGAAGTGGTCAAGATCCCAAAGAAGAGGGAGGACTCGATAGACGAGGGAGATTAGAAGTTAGGAGAGACCTTGCCAACGGTTAAGGTGGAAGATTAGTGAAGAGGGAGGAGAGAGAGAATAGAGAGAAGATAGGAAGCAAAAAATTAATAATCCAATAGCATAATGAATTTGGCTACCATCCACACCTTTATAGAGGCTAGCCAACAAGCCCTAATAACAATAATTAACCCTAATCCTAGTGGAATCCCACCGATCGCGTTCGAACATGCCCGATCACGTTCGAATGCACAAAATACATTCTCTGTATATGCGAATGCGATGTAGGCGTTCGAACGCACCCAACCATGTTCGAACGTGCTTTTCGTGTCCTCTGTGTTTACGAACCTGAGGCGTTCACAAGGGCGTTCGAATGCAACCCCTCTTGCTTTCGAGTTGCGTTCGAACGCGACCAATAGGAATTTTATTTTAATAAAAATAAATAACTAATGCAATAAGAAAAGATTCTGACAACGTGTATCAATATGTTCTAATAAATAGCATATGGAGTGTGTGAAAAAGTCACAATTAGTTTGCTTTTAACCATACCAATTCCTTCCTGTAGCAACTATTTCATTTTTATGTCAATGGAAGTAGATTACTTTCAATACATTCAAGAAACTTGTGATAGATACGAACCAGCCTAATCATCATCATACTCCAATTAATATTTTCCCGAAATTGCGTAGAGCTAGATTTAGCTAATTAAATAAATTCCTAACCTACTAAGACTCTAACTAAACCAAATAACCAAATAAGATAATTAGACTCAATCCATTGAACCTAATCTCCCTTTGATGTGATCCGATCTGACCCGGTTCACATCAATCCACCACGCTTCCGACCACCTTGTCCTCAAGGTGTCCATGGTAGTTCCCAAACCTTCCGTATTTGCTGAATCATTCCCACCAACATTCGAGCCGAGTCTAAGAGCGCAAGACTTGTGGAGGAGGCCATGGCTCAGCCAAGTGTAACACAATGTAGCGTATTGATTTGTGCTTGACCAATTAGTCCAAGGCTAAGATTTAACTCACCTACAATCCAATGTACGCTCGAGTCTAGTCTAGGCCTCGTGCAAGGGCTGATCTGTTTAGGCTTTCGCACATTGCTTATGGGCTGAGTAGGTTGTCCTTTAGATCTGTAAGAAACTTGATGGGCAGCCATGACCATAAGATTGGGCCACTGAGGTATCGTATCCTTGATAATTTCAAAGCTTCAATGCCTTCAATCAATAGCTCGGGTGGTGATTAGTGATGGCTGATGACTGCCTTGGTATTCCTAGCTGTCGGCGTGGGCAGCAAGGTCTCCTCTAATGGTGATGTATACCTTGGTGGTCCTTGGTCAAGCACCGATCTTTGTCGAGGAGATGACGAACCCAATCGGTTCATGACATATTCCTTAAAATTATTGTGATCCTTTTGCATTGTGTCAAATCTATGCAGCAATGTTTGGAACATGCCCTTAAGTTCATCCACCAAGCTCATATTCACACCCATAGACATTGGTTGACTCGATCCTACCGTGGTCACTCTAAAGGAATCGGCCTCACGGTAGGGTCATCGTGGATTGAGTCTTCCCTTATCGGTGTGCTCTCCATAGGTCTACTTGTTGATGTCATCTTCCTTGTTTCAACCATTAATGGAGATCTAAGGTTCGGTTGCTCTGATACCAAAGTTACGAACCAGCCTAATCTGATTCGCAACGGTTTTGGACTTAATGAATTATGTAATTTCTAAGGGAATCTACGAACAATCCGACCAACGGATCCTTTTGAATTTTGGATATGTTGTTTCTCTTTGAGAGAGTTTTCCAACGAATCTAAGAGCATAGAATTTAAATGGTCAGATCTCAAGATATCGACTAAACAGTGGCCGAAAGTCAATTAGATCCTAGCTTAATAGCCCTCCAATGGCTAGATGGATGCTAGGTTTAGGTCTTGGTGTGAATGGGGAGAAGTTATTATAGAAAAGGGAGGTTAAAAGCTAGAAGAGGCCGACCAAAAGCTAGGGCAGTGGAAGAAAGGAGGTGGGAGAGGGTGCCAATGGCTAAAGACAAGTAGAGGAGGAGATAAAGGCCAAAGCCAATTCCAATATCATCATCATACTCCAATTAGGGTCTCCTCCATATATATATAGAGGCTCACCCTAGAGACTTATCAACTAAATTAAACAACTCTAACAAATCTTAACAAATCAACAACTAAGTTAAAACCCTAACAAACCAACTAAACTAGTCTTTCTTATCTTCTCGGATTAAGCTTTCATTTTGTCCCTGATAGATTCTGAATCTGGAGAAGTCATGAATCTTGAAGTTGTAGATCTAGAGGTTGGCGACCTTATCCAACTATGATATTATTTGGATATGTGTAGAATATTCTGCCAATATTTTTTCAACGCAGACCTAGATTTAGCTAATTAAATAAAATCCTAACCTACTAAGATTCTAACTAAATCAAATAACCAAATAAGATAATTAGACTCAATCCATTGAGCCTAATTTTCCTTTGATGTGATCCAATCTGACCCGGTTCGCATCAATCCACCATGCTTCCAACCACCTTATCCTCAAGGTGTTCATAGTGGTTCTCAAACCTTCCATATTTGCAGAATCTTCCCACCAACATCCGAGTCGAGTCCAAGAGCACAAGACTTGTGGAGGAGGCCATGGCTCGGCCAAGTGTAACAAAATGTAGCGCATTGATTTGTGCTTGACCAATTAGTCCAAGGCTAAGATTTAACTCACCTACAATCCAATGTACGCCCGAGTCTAGTCTAGGCCTCGCACATGGGCTGATCTGTTTAGGCTTTCGCACATTGCTTATGGGCTGAGTAGGTTGTCCTTTAGATCTGTAAGAAACTTGATGAGCAGCCTGACCATAAGATCAGGCCGTTGAGGTATCGTATCCTTGATATTTTCAAAGCTTTAATGCCTTCAATCAATAGCTCGGGTGGCGATTAGTGATGGCTGATGACTGCCTTGGTATTTCTAGCTGTCGGTGTGGGCAGCAAGGTCTCCCCTAATGGTGATGTATACCTTGGTGGTCCTTGGTCAGGCACCGATCGTCATCGAGGAGATGACGAACCTAATCGGTTCATGACATATTCCTTAAAATCATTGTGATCCTTTTGCATTGCATCAAATCTATGCAGCAATGTTTGGAACATACCCTTAAGTTCATCTACCAAGCCCATATTTACACCCATGGATATTGGTTGACTCGGTCCTACCGTGGTCGCTCAAAAGGAATCGGCATCACGATTAGGGTCATCATGGATTGAGTCTTCCCTTGTCGGTGTGCTCCCCATAGGTCTCCTTATTAATGTTATCTTCCTTGTTTCAACCTTTAATGGAGATCTAAGGTTCGCTTACTCTGATACCAAACTTACGAACCAGCCTAATCTGATCCGCAACTGTTCTGGACTCAATGAAGTATATAACTTCCAAGGGAATCTGCAAACAATCTAACCAACAGATCCTTTTGTATTTTGGATATGTCGTTTCCCTTGGAGAGAGATTTCTAATGAATCTAAGATCATAGAATTCGGACGGTTAGATCTCAAGATATTGATCAAATAGTGGCCGAAGGTCAATTAGATCCTAGCATAATAGCCCTCCAATGGCTAGATGGACGCTAAGTTTAGTTCTTAGTGTGGAGGGGGAGAAGTTGTTGTAGAAGAGGGAGGTTAGAAGCTGCGAGAGGCTGACCAAAGAGTTGAGCGGTGGAAGAAGGGAGGTGGGAGAGGGTGCCAATGGCTAGAGACAAGTAGAGGAAGAGATAAAGGCCAAAGCTAATTCCAATATCATCATCATACTCCAATTAAGGTTTCCTCCACATATATATAGAGGCTCATCCTAGGGACTCATTAACTAAATTAAATAACTGTAACAAATACTAACAAATTAACAACTAAGTTAAAATCCTAACAAACCAACTAAAGTAGTCTTCCTTATCTTCTCGGATTAAGTCTCGGATTAAACTTTCGTTTTGTCACTGATAGATTCTGAATCTGGAGAAGTCATGAATATCAAAGTTGGTGATCTAGAGGTTTTTGACCTTATCCAACTGCTTTGATATTATTTGGATATGTGTAGAATATTCTGTGAATATTTTCCCGAAATTACATAGAGCTAGATTTAGCTAATTAAATAAAATCCTAACCTACTAAGACTCTAACTAAACTAAATAACCAAATAAGATAATTAGACTCAATCCATTAAGCCTAATCTCCCTTTGATGTGATCCGATCTGACCTAATTCGTATTATGGATCGAAAGCCTAATGAAGAATCACCTACTAGTATGCCTCTCCTACATTGGTGACAAAAATTAATTCTAACGGTGCCTTCGATGTGCTCTCATTTCATGGTGGTTTTGGATTTATTTGCCAAAAACTCCAGGCAAGCCCATCTTTGTTGGGGACATCTGGCGGCTCTTCATTAGACCCTCTGCATGATAAGATAGAGGCTCTCAAAAGGGCTCTCCAAAAGGTGAATGAAGCCTTTCTCTTCCATCATCCTAGAATTAGATTCTAAAATGTTAATTCTCACATCCAAATGTACAAGAAGAGTAAAGCTCATGCCATGTTAGCAAACCTCAAATTTTTTCTTTCTAGGTTGATACGATTCCCTTAGATATTTTACTTTACTGTATAGAGATGCATTTGATATCTGCTGAGATAGTTGATACATTTTTGTGCCCTTCTTATGTAATATATGTTTCTTACCAAAAATGAAAAGATCCGATATATCTTCTATTTTATTTTTTGAGGGAAAGTCTGTAGACTAATAATTCAGTAGCATAGCAATCTGTTACAACTTTGATACAATGAAAGGAGAGGAGAGATAGGCCCTCCACCCATGACTAAGCCCTATGCTGAAATACAGAATGACCAATAGAAAAGCATAGTATCAAGCATATAACTAAAACAAGTATTCAAGTAAAGAACAGAGGAACTAGGGCAATAGCGCTAGAACCATGTCTTCCACTTCGTCGACATTGGCAGATGATACAAGCTCTAGTTTATCTGCTGGGAATCTGATACACTTAGTTAGGATCTTTTCTTATTGCATTAGTTATTTATTTTCATTAAAATAAAATTGTTGTAGATCACGTTCGAATGTAGGATAAGTCGTGTTCAAATGTCTTTGTAAACGCCTACATCAGGTTCGAAAATACAGAGAATGCATATTATGCGTTCGAACGCAATCATGTGAGTTCAAACGCGTTCGAACGTAGTCATCTAAGTTCGAACGCAGTCATGTGAGTTCGAATACGTTCGAACGCTTGCATTGCATCCGCACATACAGAGATGGAGCTTTTGGTGCGTTCGAACGCGATCAGTGGGAATCCTCTAGAATTAGGGTTATATACTATTTTAGGACTTGTTGGCTAGCCTCTATAAATATGTGGATGATAGCCAACTTCATAATGCTATTGGATTATTGATTTCTTGCCTCCTATATTCTCTCTAGACTCTCTCTCTCCTCCCTCTTCACCATCCTTCCACCTCTACCATTGACAAGGTTTCTCCTAACTTCTAATCTCCTTCGACTGTCGAGCCACCCCTCTTCTTTGGGATCTCGACCATTTCGTTCTCTTCGTCTATATCCCTTAATCATATCCACCATCCACCTTCATCTCCATATCCATCCATAACCGTAACATCCACTCCACCCGTAACCACTACCATCACCCACTTTATTCCATATTTTCGTCCCTGCTACAGTTCAATTCTGCAAAAGGCACAAATACAAAAGTTGTAGATCAAGAAGTTACGGATCTAACCCAATTAGTTTTGTAATTTTCTGACTACCAGAGAATATCTGATGAATATTTTTCCATGATTGCACGAACTAATTTCCGTAATACATTCAAATCTTAAAGGAATTATTGCATAGCCTATCTTTGGTACAAGAACCTGTCAGAAGCAAATTGATCCAATCTGCAATGGTCTTTAGATAAATTCTAGGATAGAACTTGCGAAGGCGATTATGAAATATCTACTTGTTGGAACCTCTTGAAATTTGGATAGGTTGTCACTCATGAAGAGCAATTTCCAAAGAATCCAAGATTGCAAGGTGTAGCATATTAGATTTTGAGATATCAACTGAACAAGTGATGAAAGTTAGAGAGGATGGACCTATGAAATAAATGTCTTGAGCTAGATTAAGGATTCCATAGGCAAAGGCACGAACTCCTAGATGTCAAATGGAGGTGGTGGGCTAGCGATGATGGGATGGGATGGCATTGGTAGGAATGGTGGTGATGGAAAGGTAGAGTTGGGGTAGGGCATCGATAGAAGAAAGGGAAGAAGGGAGAGGAGTAGGCCTGCTAAAGGATGAGGGTGGTTGGCTGATTGATGGATGTTAGAGGTGGCGAAGCCTAGGGTGGTTGTGGTTGTGGATAGAGAGAATGAGAGAGGATGATAGAGAGGGAGGGTTAGGGCAAAGGGATCTAATTCATTTGATAAATTCAATATGATGCGCACTATGATATTATATAGGTGGCTACCGTTGAGCCGATTCGGTTAACTTGTTTAGATTGGACTCACAAGCACTCAAAAGCAAATATTACTAAAATAAGGACTAAAATGCAATAAGAAAATAAGTAGCAAATAAAATAAAATAAAGGGATCCAATCCCCATGTGCTCGGCCCGAGACAACTTGGCTCGACAAAGTCATATCAACAGCACCATAAATAATAGCTACAAGAAGCTTAAAGAGGTTAATAGAGACTTAGAAGATTTAGTGTCCTATGGCTCAATCGACAGCCATTAGACCTGGCAAGTACAAACCTACAACAAAACTACAAACTCAAAAGAAAACAAAAGCTAAGAGAGGGAGATGGAGTCGAAACCATGAGTAATAGTAGGACAACTTCAAATCCTCTTAGCACAACAAATCTCCAACCATAGAACAATACTTTGATAAAATAAATTCAACATTTACACCAAAACACCAAGTCATTAAAGAGTGTTAAAGAAAGAAATCATAGTAATTATAATATAGTTATATCTTTCCTTTTTAGATTTTCTTTTCTCTATATATTTGTACAGAATTATTGATTGAATAATAGATAGAAATTCCAATTTCCACCTACATGGTATCAAAGCCATATCAGGCTTTTGTAGGCAGCTAGGGTTTTGTCAAATCCATTAGCAGGTGTTACTCCTCCTCTATCCGTCCAGCAAATAGGATCCACTCCACTATTCCGTGCATAGTGCACCACTGTTCTGTATGTGCCGCTCCATCTGTGTACACTGCCTATTGTCAGGAGGAGTCTCTCGCTCTTGAAACAAAGACAGGGAGGAAAGCAATCATTTTATAGTTCTGACCCCCAAATAATAGTTATTTACTTTTAAATGGAGAATAATCAAGTGTGTGCCACTCAAATTGTTCCCATGGTTATACAACTCATATCTACCCAACAACTGAAAATTCCTATTAACCTCTCTAGCTCTAATTGGGAACAATGGTCCACATTTGTTGAGATTGGGTTGGCTTCCTTTCGAAAGGGAAAATATCTGACAAAAGAACCACAAAATACCAATGACTGGAAAGTTGAGGATAGCTATGGAATGTGATGGAGTCTGATACTTTCTCCACTATACACATGATGTGATTCGGACTTCACCAAGTCGTCTCGAATATGGATACATCCTATGTGAGTCTTTTCTTATTGTATTTAGTTATTTATTTCACAAAAAATAAGGATTATGTATGTCGCGTTCTAATGGGGGGGTTGGTGGGGTGCATTCGAACGCCTTTACAAATGCCTGCAGGTGTTCACATTAATAGAGAACACAATTTGTGTGTCGCTCGCATGCGAACGCTTGCATATGTTTGCGTCGATAGAAAACGTGAAATACGCGTTTGAACGTGCTCAACCCCATTCAAATGCAATCGGCGAGAAGTTACTGTTTCTAAGATTAATAATTGTCATTTTTAGCTTGTTTGGTTAGCCTCTTAAGGTGTGGATGGCAACCAAAAAGATTATGATGAATGAATATTGAGTTCTATCTCCTTTCTATCCTCTTTATCCTAATCTTACTTCCCTTTCCTTTAAGCCCTAGCTGTGTGCCATCTTAACAATGGTGATCTTTTAACCTCCCTCGTCTGTCGAGTCCTCCCTTCTCCTTGGGATCTCAGACCCTTCTCCCTCTTCATTCTTATCCCCCTAAACACTTTAAACTGTCCACCCTCGTCACCATTATCATCCCTAACCTTATCATTACCACCATTACCCCACTTTCTAGGAATTTCCATCCCAGTTGCAGTCAGAATCTGGGGAGGACATAAATACCAAAAATGTAGGTCAAGAAGTTATGGATCGACCACCCTTGGTTTTGTAATATTTAGACTATAGTAGAATATCTGATGAATATTTTCCCTCAACTTTGCGAGCTGCTTTACTGCAATTGATCCAGATCGGGAAGCGGACGTCAGACCATATCAAGACACCTTCAAAACTACCAAGAAAATGTGGTACCATCTCCAAGCTATGTACTTGAAAAAGAAAAGCGTGGTGCATGCATATGCAATTTCTTAGGCATATGTAAGGTGTGAACAAGGTGATGCGACTCTTATTGAATACTTCACCAAATTCAAGAAGATATCTGATGAGATGAGAGAATTGTTTCCCTTTGGTACGAACTCGGTCAGTCAATGGGATTAGCTGAACACTCACATTTATTGGAGGTATGTAATCTTGATACTCATCAGCATGACCAATCATTCTTGGTCAGACAATTATACCATCATTGTTTGCTACTTATCATCTTCTGCGAGAGATGTTGAATGGTTCATCACCCAATGCTAAAAACTTAGCATTGGTGGCCAACTTTTGCAAAGGTAAGAACACAGGTCAAAGGAGGAAAAGGATCTTGGGGCACTTCCAATTCTAGTAGTAATAAGAATGTGTAGTGTCATTATTGCAAGGAGTGGGGTCATATGAAGTGGGACTGCCCAAAGCGCCCTAAAGGTTCACCACACCCTCCTTGTGCTCATGTTGCCACTGTCGATCAATCACCTCGTGAGCGCACCAATTCAGATGAAGTTGCTACACTTGTTTAGAAACTTGAGCAGCTGGGCTTCTCCCGTGCCAACATGACCTCTCAGCCACAAACTCTGAGAGCTACTTTAGCCCACCCAGGTATGACTTCCAATTGTTTTATAGCATCAAAACAATCATGGACTGTTGATTTAGGTGCTACTTACCACATGACTAGTAACAAAAGTATATTGTCAGGACTTGCCACTACCTCACTACCACCTGTCCAAATATCCAATGGCTCTACTTGCAATATAGAATTTGGATCCACCCAAATTTCACAAAACATGCCCTTATCATGTGTCTTATATGTCTCTTCTTTTTCTAAAAAAACGTAAGTCTGTAAGCAAAATAACAAAACAGTTATATTGCTCAGTTACCTTCACTCCAACTAAATGCACCTTTCAGGAACTAGGGACGAGCAAGTTGATTAGCACTGCATATAAGGACAAAGGTCTGTATTACATAGAGAGCTCACCTCAGCGAGTGGCATACCTGAGTACTAATAGTGCTAATTAAGGAGGTTTATTATCAGTTGGGGCATCCATCTCTCTAGGTATTAAAGAAGATATGTCCCGAATTTCAGTCTATTTCAGCATTAGTTTGTGAGTCTTATATCCAAGGAAAGTATGTCTGTGCTCTCATCCACCTGGAGTCATTAGTCGGTTTGACAGCCTTTTCGCTTTACTGCATTATGATATCTAGGGTCCTTGCCCAGTTAAATCTATATCAAATTTTTGATATTTTGTTACTTTTGTGGATGATTTCTCTCGAGCAATTTGGATATTTGTTATTAAATCTAGACAAGAAATCTTTGCAAAATTTTCAGCCTTTTGTTTTCTGTGAAAACTCAATTCAAAATCACTATTAAAACTATTTGATGTGACTATGCAAAAGAATATTTTACAAATGAATTTGTGCAGTATACCAATAATAATGGTATCATCCATGAATCATCATGTGCTTATACACTTCAACAAAATCAAGTAGCCGAAAGAAAGAATAGACACATTCTTGAGTTGGCTTGCACTATGATGATTCATAGACATGTTCCTCATCACTTCTGGGCTGATGTAGTTTTAACTACCGCATGCCATCTTTCGTACTTGATGGTGCGATACCATATAAAGTCTTGTATTCGTCTGCACTTTTATTTTCTATTCCACCTAAGATTTTTGGTTGCATCTGTTATGTGTATGATACCCGACCGAGCCGCACTAAACTTGATCCTAAGTCACTACAATGTATCTTTGTGGGTTATTCTAGGACTCAAAAAGGTTACTAGTAGATAGTACTTTATATCACCTGATGTTACCTTTCTAAGTCTAAACCATACTACTTAGATTTTGAGTATGGTACTTTTTCCACTCCTACATCGGTCTTGTTTATTCTATAATATCCTGAAATTCTGATCAGTTCTTCTTCAATTCTTGTGAATGGTGGGTCACCGGCACTTCCTGTGCCTGCTATTACTCAGTATATACTCAAAGGGGTAAGCATCAACATGTTGATACTCACTCTGTCTAGACTATGCAGGATCATGAGACTTATGCATCTCCCATAACATTACCTATACCTCCTAACCCAACCACTGCATCTAAACCTACATCATCTAGTCCAAAATTTCTTGCTTTTAGCCCTCCACCTCATATCTCAGGTCATGATCTTCCCATGGCCCTCTGCAAAGGATCAAACAATTGTCCTAGAAAACAAGCAATCGGTTGCAAGTGGGTCTTCACAATTAAGGTTCATCCGGATTGGTTGCTTCACCGACTTAAAGCTCGATTGGTTGCAAATGATTACTCTCAATCATATGGCATTGACTATGATGAGACCTCTCTCCTATTACCAAGATGGCATCTTTTCACATCTGTATGGCTTTGGGCTGCCACTTGTCATTGGCTACTATACCAACTCGATGTCAAGAATTTATTTCTCAATGGAATCCTTGAGGAGGAGGTATATATGACTCAGCCACCTGGGTTTATTGTTCAAGAGGAGGTACCCAAAGTCTGTTGCTTGCACAAATTCTTGTATGGTCTCAAGCAATCTCCTCAAGCTTGTTTTGGACATCTATCTCAAGCTCTCAGTCATTTTAGCATGACCATAAGTGCCAATGATCACTCAGTTTTCTACAAGCACTTGAAGGGAAAGATTATAATTTTAGTCACATATGTGGATAATCTCATCATTATTGGTGATGATGACGATGGGATCTCTACTTTCTTAGCAATTAGGTATTACGGTCTCGTGGCAAGCTTCTTATCTGTTAGAGCTAGTATGTACTAAATATGCTCTTAGAAAGAGGGTTGCTTTGATGCAAACCCATTGATTCACCGATGGTCCCTGAGGCTAAGCTTATGCTAAAGGATGGAGAGCAATTACGTGATCCTGATAAATATCGAAGACTGGTTGGCAAATTGAATTATCTAATAGTTACTCAGCCTAACATTTCTTATCTAGTGAGTGTTGTGAATCATTTCATGTCAAACCCTCACACTACACATTGGGATGATGCTATTCGAATCCTCAAGTATCTCAAAGAATCTCCAAGAAGAGGGCTAGTATACTCTAACCAAGGACATGACAGGATAGCAGGTTTCACCGATGTTGATTGGGTAGGCTGTCCTACTAGTCGAAGGTCCACTACTAGAGCTTGTGTCTTGTTTGGTGGGAACCTTGTTTCCTAGAAGAGTAAGAAACAAACTATTGTGGCTCAATCTAGTGCAGAGTCAGAATACCGCGCATTGGCAAACACTTCTTATGAGCTAGTTTGGATGAAGTGTTTGCTCAATGAACTAGGTGTTCACCACAATGATTTGATGACACTACATTGAGACAATCAAGCAGCAATGCACATAACCAAGAATCAGGTCTTTCACGAGCGAACCAAACACATCGAGGTAGATTGCCACCTTGTTCGGGATTTTGTCATAGGCACAACTTCTCACCTTCCATGCATTGACTGGTTCATGTTGGACCGGATCTTCAATTCGCAGACATCCTAACCAAGCCACTTCGAAAAGCACAAATTGAGAGCATATGTAACAAGTTGGGCATGTTAGATGTATATGCTCCAACTTGAGGAGAAGTGTTAAAAGGAAAGAAATCATAGTAATTACAATATAGCTGTATCTTTCCTTTTTAGATTTTCTTTTCACTATTTTATTTGTCTAGAATTATTGATTGAATAACAGATAGAAATTCCAATTTGTTAGGTTTTTTATTTGTTGGCAATTTTGTACAAAATATTCTGTTAGGTTTTTTATTTGTTGGCAATTTTGTACAAAATATTCTAAGTGTATTTTTTTCATGTATATGAGCTTTACACAAGTCTAGAATATCTCTGGTTTGAAGAATTGTAAGGTTATTGGAGAAAAGCTGTTGAGTTCACACCGCGTTCACAAACGCGTTCGAACGCGGTGCGTTCACAAACGAGTTCGAACGCGAAAATTGCGTTCACACAGATAGAGAGCCGCGTTCACAAACGCGTTCGAACGCGGGCACTGCGTTCACACAGACAGAGAGCCGCGTTCACAAGTGCGTTCGAACGCGAGCACTACGTTCACACAGACCGAGAGCAGCGTTCACAAACGCGTTCGAACACAACCTGAAGAATTCAAGCTGTCGCGTTCGAACGCACTTGGGCCCGTTCGAACGCACTTGGGCCCGTTCGAACGCACTCGGGCCGCGTTCGAATGCACCTATGAAGTTTGCAATTTATTGGATTTTCGTGAGTACGATTATGACTTGGATTTGGCTCTATCTTGGAGATCATATATAAGGATAGTGTTGCCCTAACCTAGGGTAGTTGAAGAAGATTATTCAAGGAGACTTTTTGGAGGCTACATCGGTTCTTCAACAAACAAGGCCCTTCGCATCTACAAATCTTAATCTTTCGTCTTAAGGGCTATCTAGACGAAAGATCAATCTCGAGGGCTACTCAGATTGGAGTTCAATCACAAGAAGCAGTGAATCATGGGTTCTAGCGATCAAGACTGAGAGAAACAAAGTCGTTTGGATCGACGGGTTGTTTTGTGAGTCAGTCTTGTAACTGCTACTATCATAGTGATTAGTTTTGATCCGAGTTTGGATCCGTGGTTTTTTTTCCCGTTTGGGTTTTCCACGTTAAAATCTTGGCGTTCATCTCTACTTTCGTTTTTAATATTTCTTCCGACTTTTACTTAAGAGAACGAGAAATATCATTGCCTAGAGGTTAGATACATACGTGTGTCTAGGGGTTTTTCAATTGGTATCAGAGCAGGTTCTCTCACTCTTTGAGAGAGATCAGATAGGCATGGATTTTCATAGAGATGGACCCTCATCTATTAGACCTCCTATTCTAGATGGATCAAATTATGGATATTGGAAAGCTAGGATGAGAGCTTATTTGAAGTCTATAGATGAGCGAGTATGGATGGCCATTATGAACGGTTGGAGTCCACCAATGTACATGGTGAATGATGAGTTAGTTGAGAAACCGATTGAGTCATGGGATAAAACAGATTATGAAAAAGTTGGCTGGAATAGCAAAGCTATAAATGCAATTTTTAGTTGTGTTTCCTCGGAAGAATTTAAAAGAATATCTACTTGTGAAATAGCAAAACAAGCCTGAATGATCTTAGAAACAACTCATGAATGTACTATGGCTGTAAAACTTTCGAAACTTCAGAGGTTGACTACTAATTTTGAAACCCTACGTATGGAGGAGAATGAAACATTTGATGAGTTCTATGCAAAGTTGAGTGATATAGTCAACTCCAGTTTCAACCTAGGAGAGAAAATTCCTGAAAATAGAATTGTCCGTAAGATCCTTAGGTCTCTTCCAGAAAGGTTTCAGCCAAAAGTTACAGCTACTGAGGAAAGTAAGGACATCGACTCTATGAAAGTTGAACAATTGGTAGGAAATCTACAAACATTTGAGTCCAGTCTTTCAAAACCGAGGAAGTCCAAAGGGATAGCTCTATCCACTGTTGAACAAAATTTAGAGGAGTCTGAAGATGAAGGTGATTTAGATATTGAGATGTTGGCTATATTTGTCAAAAAGTTCAATAAATTCTTTCGAAAGCCAAATAAGTTGAATACTGAAAAGTTTGAAAAAAGCAAAGCTTTTGTGAAAAAGAAGAATACTGTGACTTCGAATACAGGTGGTATTAACAACAATGTCAAACAAAAAAATAAGAATTTTGAGAATAAAGTTCAATGTTTTGAATGTTCTGGTTTTGGACACATCGCACAAGAATGCCCTAATCGTCTTAAGAGAAAGAGCAAAGCTATGAAAGTTACTTGGGATGATTCAGATGAATCTAATGATGATTCTGAAAAAGACGAAGAAAACTTTGTAGCCTTTGCCTCTTCTCTGCTTAATACTAACTCTGTTGATGATACTAATAGTACAGATGATCTTGATATGCTACTAGCTGAGGAAGATTAATCTGAAATTCAAAAGGCATATAATGACTTGTACCTGGAGTCGTTTAAACTCAAGAAAAGCAATCTTAGACTACTTCAACGACTCAAAGAAATTGAACCAGAAAGAATTCAATTTGAGGAGAAGTACAAATTGGAGTTTGAACGTGTCAAAGACCTTTCTGAACAACTTGACAATGCGAAAAATAAAATGAAGGCTGATGAAATTGAACTAGAGCGATTGCATAAGGAAGTTACATTTCTAAAAGGGAAGAACAAACTGGATGAGATTCTAAAAGCTCAGATCTCTGGAAAAGACAGGTATGGTGTTGGATATACTGGTAATTCAAATAATAATAAAACTGTTTTTGTTTCTGCAGGTTTACAAAAGGAAGAATACCTGAATCCATCAATCGCATTTTCAAAGCAATCCTGGATGAATCCTTCAAAATTGAAGTTGAATCTACAAACTGGTGAATCTTTGACGGCACCAAAGGTAAACTTTAGTCACACTCCTCGACAAAAGGTGAGTAGAAAAGGGTTTGTTCCGACATGCTATCATTGGGCATTCTAGGGCACATTCAACCTCATTGTAAATTTTTGCAAAAACCTAGAACTGCTTTCATTTATGGGATGAAAACAAAAACCATATGGGTCAAGAAAAGTGATTTGAAATGTTATGTTGTGCATACAGCCTTGAAAGCTTTAAATTCTGATTTATGGTATTTAGACAGTGGCTGTTCAAGACATATGTCGGGTGACAAGTCGTTATTTTCTAATCTTGAAAAACATGAAAGGGGAGTTGTGACATTCGGAGATGGTAATTCATCAAAGGTAATAGGTAAAGGAAAGGTAAGTACTCTAGGGATTCCTAGTCTCGAAAATGTTCTTTATGTTAAGGGCTTGAAAGCAAATCTACTAAGCATCAGTCAATTTTGTAATGAAGATTATGAGGTAAAATTCTCCAAAAATGATTGTACTGTTCTAGATCATGATGGTAATATTATATGTTATGGATCTAGAACTTCTGATAATTGCTATGTCGTTGGAACTTCACATAAACTGAAATATAACAGTGCGTCTTTCGACATTGCAAATCTTTGACATCAACGTCTTGGACATGTGAATCACAAGGAATTATTTACTCTGTCCAAACATGAAGTGGTAAGAGGAATACCTAAGATAAAAGAAATGTCAAAAAGAGTGTGCGGTTCGTGTCAAATTGGAAAACAAATTCGTATCTCACACAAGAAGGTAAATACAGCTACCATTGACCGTGTGCTACAATTAGTTCACATGGACTTGATGGGTCCAACAAAAACGGAAAGTCTTGGAGGTAAACGCTATATATTCTTAATAGTCGATGATTACTCCAGATATACCTGGGTTGTCTTTCTACGTGAGAAGTCTGAAACCTTTGATGTTTTTAAATCACTATGCTTAAAATTGCAGAATAAAAAATCTACAACCCTAGTTAGGATTCGTTCTGATCATGGTAGAGAATATGAAAATGAAAATTTTTCTATATTTTGCGATTCTCTTGGTATTCAACATGAGTTTTCAGCTCCTATAACTCCACAACAGAATGGGATTGTTGAAAGAAAAAATCGAGTTATGTAGGAAATGGCTAGGGTTATGCTTCATGCTAAAAAGGTTACTCAAAGGTTTTGGGCAGAGGCGGTCAATACAGTGGTACATGTGATAAATCGTGTTTATCTAAGATCAGGTACAAATATGACTGCTTATGAAATCTGGAAAGGTAAGAAACCTAGTGTTAAATATTTTCGAGTTTTTGGTAGTAATATGACTGCATTGTTAGACGATTCTTGGATTAATGCTATGCATGAGGAATTAGAGCAATTTTCTAGGAATGATGTTTGATATTTAGTTCCTAGACCTAAGAATGTGAACGTCATTGGAACAAAATGGATTTACAAGAATAAAAGTGATGAACATGGCAATATAGTTCGAAATAAAGCTAGACTAGTAGCACAGGGATACACTCAGGTTGAGGGTATAGATTTTGATGAGACATTTGCTCCTATTGCTAGATTAGAGTCTATTCGTATACTGCTTGCTATTGTTTGTCATTTAAAATTTAAATTGTTTCAAATGGATGTTAAAAGTGCTTTCTTGAATGGTATCCTGAATGAAGATGTTTATGTGGAACAACCTAAGGGTTTCGAAGATCAAAAATTTCCTTCTCATATTTTTAAATTAAAAAAGGCTCTTTACGAGCTAAAACAAGCTCCAAGAGCTTGGTATGAGAAGTTGACCACCTTTTTAGTGAATGCGGGGTTCACTCGAGGGGGAGTGGACAAGACATTATTCACTAGACGTGAAAACAAGAGTTTAGTTGTGGCACAAATATATGTGGATGACACTGTCTTCGGGGCGACGAGTCAATTATTAGCTAAGGAGTTTGCAGATCTCATGCACAGTCATTTTGAGATAAGTATGATGGGTGAGTTGAAGTTCTTTTTAGAGCTTCAAATTACTCAATTGGAGAGAGGGATTTTTATCGCTCAAACCAAGTATGTTAAGGATCTTGTGACTAAATTTGGTTTAGAAAATGCAAAACATGCTAGAACTCCTATGAGTACAACTACCAAACTAGGTAAGGACATGTCAGGAAAAAGTGTTGATTAGACAGTGTATAGGAGCATGATTGGTAGCCTTTTGTACTTAACTGCTAGTAGACCTAACATTGCATTTAGTGTCGGTGTGTGTGCTAGGTTTCAGTCTGAACCTAAGGAGTCATATTTGTTTGCTGTGAAACGTATCATAAAATATGTCAGTGGCACAGTTGATTAAGGTATCTGGTTTACTTATGACTCGGGTGCTATCATATCGGTATACACAGATTCTGATTGGGCAGGTTCATGTGATGATAGAAAAAGTACTTTAGGTGGATGTTTTTATGTTGGAAACAATCTGGTTGCTTGGCACAGTAAGAAACAAAACTCAATATCTTTATCTACTGCGGAGGCCGAGTACATTGCAGCAGGGAGTTGTTGTTCTCAGTTACTATGGATGAAACAGATGGTCAAGGATTATGACATTGAACAAGATACTATGGTGCTTTATTGTGACAACATGAGTGCTATTAATATATCGAAAAATCCTATTCAACACTCGTGTACAAAACATATTGATATCCGACATCATTTTATACGCGAGTTAGTTGAAGACAAAACAATAGCACTAGAACATGTTGAGATCGAGAAACAGTTGGGTGACTTGTTTACAAAACCTTTAGATTTACAGAGATTTTAGTATCTTCATACTTCTTTAGGGATTTGTGCTTTGGACTAATTTTATTGGGATTTGTGTTCTTTTTAGTTTGCGAGTTTCTTTCGTTTCTTTTTTAGGTTCTCTTTTACTCTGAAATTTTCTTTGGTTTTAGTTTCAGTTTTGTCGAGAGTTTTTGTCATATAAAAAAAAAATTGATGCACTCCTAGATTCAATAATATACTCTTGACATAAAAATATGATTTTTCTTTTGATTATGAGTTATTATAGTCAATTTTGTCATCTTGTAGTATATTGTTTCAATTTTTTATTTTGTCACTCCCTCGACTTCTATAATAATAAATTTTTAATGCCTCATAACGTATGTGTATTCTTGTGTGAGCATGATATCATGAATATTTTTTTTAAATAGCTCTCTATTAACTTTGATTTGCACAGCTTGACCTCATGCTTAGTTATCAAATATATTTTTATAAAAGATCAATGAAAAGGGCTACAATGACTTAGTGTGAAAGCCGTCTTGTTTCGAGTCCAGTTTGACTCAGTACATTATTTGCAAATTTAAAAAAAAATGATATATGTGAATTTCTTCTTGCACATCGTTTGATTTGTACTACAAGAAAAGGGCTACCTACTCATGTGTGAAAGCCATCATTGCACATATATGTTTCAGTAAAAAAAAATACAGGAAAAATTCATATTGTGTTATGGAGAATAAGTCGAAAAGTGCAAAATTTCTATACTAAGTCGGTTTGACTACTGTGTTGCATCATTGTTTATATAGTAAAGTTTGTTTAATAAGATTGGTTCATGTTTTCTATGCTCATCTTGCATATGCATATCGTTATGATCAATCAAGATTAATGTAATTTTGAGTGATGCATTCGAATTGATTATAATATGCTTTTGATGATTTGATTGATCTTGTATGACTTATTTCATTTGATTGTCATATTCTATGTCTTGAATATATTTTGGAATTCTAGCAGTGCATCTCCAAAAAGATTTTTAACTTGTTTTTAGTTTAAAAAAAAAAAAGGGCGTTCGAACGAGGATTCTTGAGTTCGAACGCGGCGCGTTCGAACGCACTCGTGGTTTCTTTAAATATTGCGTTCGAACCCAAGGGTTTCATCTTCCATTTTCCAAACCCTAAAAACCCTTCATTTTTCCCTTCTCAAATCTTCAAGATCTTGGTGTTTTTCATCGAATTTTTCACTTCAAATCCTTTTTGAGGGTAGATCTCCTCCGGATCTAGTGTCTTTCAACCAAAATTTTGAGTTTCTCCTCACATTTGCAAGGTATGATCATCCATTATTTTTCCTAGTTTTTTTTTTATTCAATAAACATGCTTGATCTTGAGTGATTTTGTGCGTTCTCAACTTTTGATCACGTTAATTTTAAACTCTTGATGGTTCTTGTGAGATTGAACGTGATATCTTAGCGTTTTTCAAGTGAAAGATGTTTTTCCTTTTGGGGTTTCATGGTTTCTACCATTTTTTTTTTGGAATTCTTGCTATTTTTTGGTTGCTTTGGACATGTATTGAATATTGCAACATGTTTTCTTCTCAAGAATGCCTAAAAAAACGACAGTGACCAAGAAACCAAGGCCGCCTTCGTCGCCATCCTCGGCTCTCAAGTTTTCTTCAACAACGGTTGTGGGTCGCTACAAACATAATTTTGGCACCCGTCCTGTTATCTGTGAAAGACCCGTGGTTATATCTGATTTTTCTGAATTGGGGATTGAACAGATCTTTACTGAACGAGGGTGGTTATCAGTGTGTTGGATGAGCGGGACTGCTTATGTGGAAGTTGTTCGAAAATTTTTTAGTAATGCCACGATTTTCAATCACTGTATACGTTCTATTGTTCGTGGTGTATCTATATACCTGGATTCCGATGTTATTCGTGCTGAACTGCGTCTGCCTGATGGTGAGTTCCAATATCCGACGTCTGCTCCACTTCCTGATGTCAATGAATATGCCGATACAGTCCTGATCAAAAGGGAACGTTGGAAAGGTAACATGATGCCGCATGCAAGGCTGACATCTGTGGCTCGCATGCTTCACCTCTTTTGTCTGTACAATATTACCCCCAAGACTCAACATTCCAGTATTAGTCTGGATCGTGCATTTCTTCTTCATGCCATGTTATCGGGAGTCTCTATTGACTTAGCTGCAGTGATCTATGATTCGATTCTCTCAGCTGCACAGAAAGAAGCACCTCGTGAGGGATTACCATTTGGCATTTTTCTTACAAATTTGTGCATTCAGAGTGGGGTGCGAGTGGATACTTCGGAACCTTCTCTAACTTCACAGAAACCATTGGATCGGATTACTCTGAAGCGGAGTCAAGCTCACGACCAGTCGTCTCCTCTCAAACCATCCTCTTCCGCCGCTGGTAGGTCATCGCACCTCGACAGTTCTGATGATAGCTCTGCCGATGACTCATCTCCCATTGAGGGGGAGTTACCACAATACTCGGACCGGTTCAATCAACTTAGTACTCAAGTACAGGATCTCCATTCAGCGGTGAATGATTTACGTACTGAGCAAGTCCGTCAGGGAACTGTACTTGATTTCATGTTGACGATTCTTCATCGTCAGTTTCCTCCGAGTTTCTAGTCTTTGGCATTTGTAACAAAAAAGGGGAGAGTGTCTTAGTGTTTAGGTGTCTAGGTGTGTAGGGGGAGTATGGGCATAGGGGGAGTTTAGTGGAGTTTACTTGATGGTTGAACTTTGCTTTGTCTTAGTGTCGTTGGCATTTGAACTTAACTTGAAGTAATTGTGATAACGTGTGTTTAATCTTTGTCTGTTTAAATTTTTGCTCTTGTCAGAACTTGTGTTTTGATTTTTTTTATTTCAAGTTATTTTCACTTGATCTTGGATTGGTATATGTTTCCTTGCAGGGATTGATGTGCAAAATATTCTAGACTTGTTGATTGCTCAGTTTGAAGTCATTGTAATATCTTGTAACCTAGGTGTTTTGTCACAAATTGCCAAAGGGGGAGATTGTTAGGTTTTTTATTTGTTGGCAATTTTGTACAAAATATTCTAAGTGTATTTTTTCATGTATATGAGCTTTACACAAGTCTAGAATATTACTGGTGTGAAGAATTAAAAGATCATTGGAGAAAAGCCGTCGCGTTCTCACCGCGTTCACAAACGCGTTCGAACGCGGGCACTGCGTTCACATAGACAGAGAGCCGCGTTCAGAAGTGCGTTCGAACGCGGGCACTGCGTTCACACAGACAGAGAGCCGCGTTCACAAGCACGTTCGAACGCGGGCACTGCGTTCACACAGACAGAGAGCCGCGTTCACAAACGCGTTCGAACGCAGGTACTGCGTTCACACAGACCGAGAGCAGCGTTCACAAACGCATTCGAACGCAACCTGAAGAATTCAAGCTGTCGCGTTCGAACGCACTTGGGCCCGTTCGAACGCACCTGAGATTAAGTTAGGCCGTTCGAACGTACTCGGGCCGCGTTCGAATGCGGGTACTGCGTTCACACAAACCGAGAGCAGCGTTCACAAACGCGTTCGAACGCAACCTGAAGAATTCAAGTTGTCGCGTTCGAATGCACTTGGGCCCGTTCGAACGCACCTGAGATTAAGTCAGGCCGTTCGAACGCACTCCGGCCGCGTTCGAACGCACCTATAAAGTTTGCAATTTATTGGATTTTCGTGAGTACGAATATGACTTGGATTTGACTCTATCTTGGAGATCTTATATAAGGATAGTGTTGCCCTAACCTAGGGCAGTTGAAGAAGATTATTCAAGGGGACTTTTGGGAGGCTACATCGGTTCTTCAACAAACAAGGCCCTTCGCATCTACAAATCTTAATCTTTCGTCTTAAGGGCTATCTAGAAGAAAGATCAATCTCGAGGGCTACTCAGATTGGACTTCAATCACAAGAAGCAGTGAATCGTGGGTTCTAGCGATTAAGACTGAGAGGAACAAAGTCGTTTGGATCGACGGGTTGTTTTGTGAGTCAGTCTTGTAACTGCTACTATCATAGTGATTGGTTTTGATCCGAGTTTGGATCCGTGGTTTTTTTCCCGTTTGGGTTTTCCACGTTAAAATCTTGGCGTTCATCTCTACTTTCGTTTTTAATATTTCTTCCGACTTTTACTTAAGCGAACGAGAAATATCATTGCCTAAAGGTTAGATATATACGTGTGTCTAGGGGTTTTTCACAATTTCCACTTACAAAGAGGCAAGTGAAGGAATGGTGGACAAAGGAGAGTACCGATGAAGGGGTCTAAGGTGATGGCTGCAGAATCTAAGGGCAAGGTGGCTGGAAGAGGCATGAGTAGCTGGTGTGTAAGGCGCTAACTATAATGATAGAGGTTGGGAGTCCTCACCGTGTTGGGTTCTTGTACGAAGAAGAAGAGTCAGTGATAAGAGTTGACGATGAGCGACAAAGAGGAGGTGGCTGGAGGAGGTTGCCTCGGAGATGGGCAGTGGAGACGAAGTGGATCGCTAGCTACCTCATAGCTCACGGCTAGAGGGTGGTGGAGGTGACAAAGAGGAGATTCCGACCAGAGGCGCCGATGACGGGACGATGGAGACAAACAGAGAGGTAAGGGGAAGAAAAGAAAGAGAGAAAAGGGAGAGAGGGAAGGAAGGAGGAAGAAAACTAGGACGACGGAGGCTTGTGGAGAACGGCGAAAAGAAGAGGAAGGGGCGACTACACCAAGAGATGGTGGGAAGAAGAAAGAGGGAGAGGAAGACAGGGAAAAAGAGTAAGAGAAGAAGAGCCCCTCCTCTCCACCTAGGCACATGGCTAGGGCCTAGGGCCAGTAAAAACTGCAGTAAAAACGACAAATGGTACATTTACAATACTAGATATATCTTCTGTTAATGTTCATAGTGAGTAAAGACTCGACTCTAGAAGGAATGAACCAAGTTTCTCTCTCTGATGTTATGTCTAATTATACAGACTGACAGCCTATTTATAGAAGTAAACAGGCTTGACGAAAAGATGCAAAATGTCACCGAATGGATGCACCATTTCGAGTCTAAAACTAATTAATAGTTACATTGTGAAGGGATGCATCATTTCGGGTTGAGTTTAACCAACTAACTGACTGATTAACTATTTATCGAATGGACACACCACTTCGATCCCGAATCAAACCAGAATTGAACCCGTATCAGAAATTAAAATTGGACTTGACCCGTGCGTGCGAACCGAACCGAGCCGGGCGGCGCGCGTGTGTGAGTTAAGTTGCATAGTAACCTTTACCTACAAAATAGGTACCCCTTTTGGGGCCCAAATCCCATAAGAAGTTTGTTACTTATATACCATACTAACATTTCTCAAATATTCAATATGGTACTAAACTTACTTTTCTTTATTTTCCATTGCCATGATACCCACTTTAGAGCCAATTTTTATTCATTTCTCTTCGTGGATTTGACTAAGTGAATATTTGACAATAAAGTACATTTTGAGCTAAATTAATTCCACCATTAAACCATCATTAATAATGTGTGGGCCCCACTTAAAACTTAGCTCAAAATTTATAAAAAATTCATGTCAAATACATGAAATTACCAACAGCACCTAAGGAATGAAATCAGACTGCGGATTGGGTTGTTTATAATGGGAAACTACATAAAATACATAAAGAATGGGTTTGCCCTCAGAATTTTGCTGATATACTCAATGATACTTGTTGCATTATATTCTTACTTTTAAAAGACTTGATGATGATCCGTATGCCAGTGTAACTAGCTGAATTACTTCTTTCCTTTAATCAGAACGATAAGAATTAAGTTAAGCATAAATTTTGCATGTACGAAACAAGAAAAAACAAAGTACTCTCCAAATGATAGAAATAAATGCCAATAATGCATAATAAAAAAACATAAAAAGCTACATGAGAAGAAGATAAATTAAGAGCCTAGTGATGCTTGATGCTGCCGCAATATATTTTTCATTCACAGAAAGTGGAAGTACAGCAGAGTAGCTTGTAGTAATCACCTCATAACTTCTCTACTAGTAAAATCAACACAAGCTACTTCAGCAAAACGAAGCACGAAGTTCTAAGAAAAACTGAATGAATCTCAAAATGCTCTCATCTAACTTCCGTGAGCGAGGCTTGACTGTTCGAGAACATATCAGATTACGGGCTATAATGGTGATGGTGACCATGGTGGACAACATAAGAAGGGGAGGGCGATGTACTAGTAACAGTTGGTGTTGTATAGTGATGAGCACCGCTGGGGAATGGCGTGGTAGAGTTAGGAGTGATGGAAGGTAGGGGAAGAGCTGGTGGTGGGCATTGATAACACTTGGTAAATAGGCCAAAGGTGTTGATCTGGTGTACGAAGTTAGTCATGCTAGCCCAGCCACCGAACCCAAATCCGACCACCAGCACCCATCCCACCACGAACACATTAATCGTGTACGTCCCTATCCACCTTCCGACGAACCTTGGCGGTTGCTCCACCGCATTCTGCAATGGATTAAAGATCATATTAAAATCTTAAAAGCATCTTCTACTACTGAGACTGAGTAACATGATTGGCATACTTCACGGGCTTGAGCGGACCGGAATGTAAACATGTGCGCCAGCGCAGGGATAACGTACACGGTGAAGCTGACAAGTAGGGCTCCGACTGCAGAGTTGATGGGCCCAAAGAACGGAAAGATGATAGCCAGGAACCAGATCGGTATAACGACCGGGAGGCGGACGGCGGCCCGCTTGCAAAGGCTGGGGCAGTCGTGGACGCCGATGGCCTTTTCCCAGACGAAGTACAGTGGAGTGCAAGCGAATCCAAACGTGATAAATTGGTGGATTAACATGAGCACCACTGCGGCGTCCCGGAAACCGGTCCTAGGCAGCAGAGCGAAAGCATTGGCGTGTGTCAAGAGAGCGTCACCAAAGGCCCAGTACACGCTCGCCGCGGAAGGCAGCGTCAGGGTAAGAACGTACAGCGTTGCCACGAGGTAGATGGCTTTAAATTTTTGGGGACGCCACATCGCATGCATTATCTCTCTGCAAGCATGGCCCCATCAATATTGGTTAGACGAACTATATATTAGTATAATATGATAGTCAACTTTGCAAAGTTAAACCTCTCTAGAACTTCAACACATTTACTTATCAGATGTCCAATTTATAAATAAGTTAAAGAGAAGGTTTTCCTTTTGAATAAGACATAAATGTAAAGCAAGCTCCTTTTGTCTCGGTTAAAGTGAAAGATCTCATTCAAATGTTAAAGTAAATGCAGCTTAAAAATTTAATAGCATTTGGAGCCAGGCAGCTCTGTACTCAGGCAATAGGAATCTTGTTGGCTTGGGCTGTAAACGAACAGATACTAGTTTTTACTCACGATTGGGGTTTCTACTGAGTTAATTTGTGCAAGTAAATAGGTGTTTGTCGTTCTCTGTTTAGGTAGTACAAAGAAATGCTACTGCAAAAGCACAAGGCTGACAGAAGCTTTAGCTGCTATGGAGCAAGCTTGTTTGACTGTCCAAAACCATGAATGTTGTAGGGAGATCGAAGTGGTAAGACATCAGAGATGAGAGGCTTTGTAAGACTGGAGGTATGAGAAAAAGAAAGGGTGAGAGAAGCTAGTATTTTTTGAAATGTGAACAGTGAAAGTTATGGGATTAGGTCCAATTGTGTGATCAGGAGAATGACTTTAGAACAGTTACTCCATAAAGAAGAAAAGGAAATTAAGAAGGTGATGAAGATTTTTTAAGTGGTAAAAAAAAAAACTTCAGCAAGTTTGGCAGGAAAACTGTTTTGAAATATTTCATATGCGGAAAAAGACAAGAAAAAAGACCATGAAGTGGACACGACTATGTAAAGTGAACAGCAGAAGCTCTCATTAGTAGGTGAAGAACAAATTATATCTTCTTCATTGTTGCGTTATTTTATGAGTAGATAATTTAAAATTCGTGCCGTGCTTACTAAGTAGGAAATAAAACTGTATTATTAATCAATACCCTTTCTGATGCAGTAGTCAAAGTAGATAATAAACAAAATTAAAGCAATATATATATATATATATATAGCAAACATGGTTTCCACAAGGGCTTTTTGCAAATAACAACCTAGTTTCTACTTATTTTGGAAAAATTGAAAAAACTTGTCCCTTTTAGATATATGCAAATCGACTCCACTTATATATTTATATATTTGCAAAACACTCCACGCCATCTTCCCAGGTTTATAGTTAGGATAGATTATATATATATATATATAGAGAGAGAGAGAGAGAGAAAGAGAGAGAGAGAGAGAGAGAGAGAGAGAGAGAGAGATGACTATTATCGAGGTGACTATTCCGTATGAGCTAAGGAGAGGTGACTACTATCGAGGAGTCCATTAGCTCGTAAGGTTGAAAAAGGTAAGTAGTTTTTACCATAAGCTTAAAATTTCTGGGTTATCGGCAAAACAACACGCTTTTACATACTATTCTATGTTTTGAGCTGTAGGTTTTGCTTTGTCTTTTCGTCTACCACTTAATTTTGGAATAGAAAGTGCTGTCGCCTTACACTGTAACAGCGTGCCCACCGAATGTGTAGAGAATGTTTGTCGCGCCAGTAAAGTAGAGGACTAGCTTGGTTGGACCCGAATGTTTCACCCCTTCCACCTGCATGTTCGAAACTCCACTATTCAGTCATAAATTTAAGTAGCAGAGAGAGAGAGAGAACTAATTATTCATAAAAACTATGTATACCTGACCATGGAGGAGGGATGCAATAGTGAGGTACCAAGCTGTGTAAGTAGTCATGACCAGCCCTAGAAAAGACCAAATTCTGTAGTTGTGGAAAGAGGGGATGAACACTGTAGTTGCGCAACAAGCCCCAAATATATATGTCCATGTTCTCTTGTCCAGCTTGTCGTTGATGTAATATATGTTGCTGCCCACACAACGAGCAAGAAAATAGATCAGCTCTAATATCTCATTGGTCACTAGAAAAGTAACTAAAGCAAGAGTAGAAAGTACCTAGCACAAGCAATGAGCTGAATGACAGATCCAAAGAGAAGGAAAGTGCAGTTGAAAGCTAAACCGGCATTCCTCCAGTGCTTCCCAAGAAGTCCATCTAACACCTCAAACCACTAGGTTTCCATAAAGTGATTAAGGTCAGAAAGAAGAACAGTGAAAAAAGAGTAATAATGCACATTAATACATAGGATAGATGAGAAATTAGTAATATCTATACCTGGATGACATGGTGTCTGAAATCCACCTTCTCCCTCTCTTTCCTGCTCCTGTACTCCACGTAGAGAATGCTAATAAGATAAGCCGTCCAACTACCCAACAAGCCATAGAACAGTTGGAATAGGATCCCACTTAGCATCCCCAGTTGTGAGAAGGAATAAGGTAAAGTAAGAAGCACTTGTGCGACCTGAGAAGCAAATCAAAACCACCAGAGTATTAATCCACTCGAGTTGGGCTGGTAAACAAAGAAGTAGAAAGAAGGAAGTATTGCATACTGTGCTGCACCTGGTTGGAGGCGCAGCTGAACCATGCATCATAGGCGGATCCACCGTGCCAGAGGAGGCTGGAGATATGGGATTTAATTGCGGCCTTGGTTTTGCCCTCCTGCTCCATTTCCATGTATCGCCCCACCACTACTGTTTCCACCACCTTGTCGTCGGTTCCATTTATGCTCGACTCCATCTCTTTTCTCCTATATATTTAGTATCCTTCAGTTGTTAATTATCCTCTTCTCTTCTTGCTTCTTCCTTGTGTGACAAGTGTAGAGGGTGTTGCTTGGAGCACTCCAACTCTCCAAGAAGGAAGGGAAGGGGTTGGGCTTTTATTTATATCGGAAAAATAGATGAGCTCCCCCTCTCTCTCTCTCTACTTCCTTTGCAACCTTGCGGCAGAGATAGAAAAAAGAGAGAGTGTGTGTGTTAAAGGAATTATGGAAATTTTGGAAGTATTGGAAGGAAAGCGCAATGGTTATGACAGTTGGTTTTCAATTTACTCAACATTATATATATGATTAGCTTAGCCTATACTCATCATGTGAGCGTGCCTACTGGACAGCACGAGCGGTTCGCCCGGTTCGTGAGCAAAATTCCAATGTCGCTACCTAGGCCGGCATGGCTCGTGCTTTATTGTTAATATTTTACGAAGCTCTTCTTGGTCAATTGATTTGGACTGTGTAGTCCTGCCTAACCCAAAGATTAGATTGGACTAATTTAAATTAAGTAAAAATTCTGGTTCTACTATTTCTTAACGAGGATCCAACCATTCGACAGCCAATGCAAGACAGTTCATTTTCATGGGCCAACTGGCCGATAAATCCCAAAGACAGTATTTGAGTACAGAGAATCTATGCCCTCCACTTTTAAGACACGAATAGGACTTGTATATTATCACATGAGAACGGAAAGCAGTAAAGAAAGCCTAAAAGAAGTGCAAGAGGGAGGACAGCTTTGAAATGAAAAAGATTAATGGAATAAAATGAAAAGTTGGAAGACCACATGATTGCTCCCAAGGTGAGCGTGTTATGTTTACGAGGAGGCGAGGAGCTGCAAAGGCCGAGATGCCTCCCAAACTCTCAAGCCGGCCCCCCAAAGACTCTTTACACCACTTCGGGGTTTAGGGGAAGGACAAAAATTTTTAAAGGGAGTGGGGAACGTTATGTTGCGGGCCCGCTGGACGATCAAGTGTTCGGGGCAGTCCGCCCAGGGCGAAGGGTAAAATTGCTCACATGCATCTTTCATTAGTTTTTTCTTTCAAAGCATGCACCATTCATTAGTTTTATATTTATATTTATTTTTTATTATTTAAGAGTTCAAAGATTAAAGATGAATATGATGAAAGGTCAATATTATCTTAACACAAAAGTAATTATGCTCCATTAAACTTTTAGCTAACATATATACAAGGCCATCCACTCTATTTATGCCGTCAAGCTATTGCTCTTAGCTAATCACCGCCAACCTAAATGTTTCACCCCTTCCACCCCTTGTAGTATGATTATTTCTGAACTTATCAGACTAGCCCTAAAGGCTTATATGACTTAAATTATGACTTGCCTTAGAGGCTTATATACTTTTATGAGACTTATCTTAGTGACTTACATGACTTAATTAGACTGATATACCTTATTAGAGTCTTTTCTTATTACATTAGTTATTTATTTTTATTAGAATAAATTTTCTATAGATCGCGTTTGAATACGGTAGGGGGTGCGTTTGAATGCATTTGTGAATACCTGCATCAGGTTCGCAAAAATAGAGAACGCAAAATGTGCGTTCGAACCTGGTCGGGCGCGTTTGAACACCTACATCACGTTCACACATACAGAGAATGCCTTTTGTGCGTTCGAACGCGATCGGGTGTATTTGAACGCGTTCAAACGCGATCGGCGGGAATCTTCTAAAATTAGGGTTAATAATTGTATTTTGGCTTATTGGCTAGCCTTTATAAAGATGTGGATGGTAGCCAAAATTATTATGCTATTAGATTATTGATTTTTTGCCTTCAATCTTCTCTCTATTCTCTCTACCCTATCTCCCTCCTCCCTTTTCACCAACCTACCACCTCTATCGTTGGCAAAGTCTCTCCTAACTTCTAATCTCCCTCATCTATCAAGTCCTCCCTCTTCCTTAGGATCTTGACTACTTTCCTTTCATCTTTATCCCTTAACAACATCCACTATCCACCCTCATCTCCATTATCATCCATAACTATAACATCCACTCCACCCGTCATCATCACAATCATCCGCACTATATCATATTTTTGTCTTAGTTTTAGTTCGAATCTGTGAAAGGCATAAATACAAAAATTGTAGATTAGGGAGGTACGGATCAATTTCACCTAGTTTCATAATTTTGTGACTACAAGAGAATATTTGGTGAATATTTTTCCTAGGTTGCGCGGACAAGTTCTTACAATAAATCCAGATCTTGAAAGAATTGTTCCTTAGGCTATCATAGACTTGTGTTACTTGCTTACATGACTTAACTATACTTACCTTAACAGCTTACGTAACATAACTAGATTTATCTTAAGACTTACATAAGAGATAAATATGAATCAATTATGTTAGGTTTTTATTTGTTGACAATTGTGTACAAAATATTCTAAGTGTATTTTTTCATGTATATGAGATTTACACAAGTCTAGAATATCTTTGGTTTGAAAAATTGCAAGTTTATTAGAGAAAAGTCGTTGAGTTCACACCGCGTTCACAAACGCGTTCGAATACGGAATCTGCGTTCACACAGACAGAGAGCCGCGTTCACAAACACGTTCGAACGCGGATACTGCGTTCACATAGACAGAGAGCCATGTTCACAAACGCGTTCGAACGCGGGTACTGCATGAACACAAACCGAGAGCTGCGTTCACAAATGCGTTCGAACGCGGGTACTGCGTTCACACAGACCGAGAGCTACGTTCACAAACGCGTTCGAATGCAATCTGAAGAATTCAAGCTGTCGCGTTCGAACGCACCCGGGCCGCGTTTGAACGCACCTATGAAGTTTGCAATTTATTGGATTTTCGTGAGTACGGATAAGACTTGGATTTGGCTCTATCTTGGAGATCATATATAAGGATTGTGATGCCCTATCTCTAGAGTAGTTAAAGAAGATTATTGAAGGAGACTTCTTGAGGCTACATTGGTTCTTCAACTAACAAGGTTCCACTCATCTACAAATCTTAATCTTTCATATCAAGAGCTATCTAGACGAAAGATCAATCTCGAGGGCTACTGAGATTGGACTTCAATCACGAGAAGTAGTGAATTGTGGGTTCTAACAAGCAAGACTGAGAGGAACAAAGTCGTTTGGATCGATGGGTTATTTTGTGAGTCAGTCTTGTAACTGCTAATATTCTAGTGATTGGTTTTGATCCGAGTTTGGATCCGTGGTTTTTTTTTCCCGTTTGGGTTTTCACGTTAAAATCTTGGTATTCATCTCTACTTTAGATACATACGTGTGTCTATGGGTTTTTTCAATTGGTATCAGAGCAGGTTCTCTCACTCTTTGAGAGAGATCAGATAGGCATGGATTTTCATAGAGATGGACCATCATCTATTAGACCTCCTGTTCTATATGGATCAAATTATGAATATTGGAAAGCTAAGATGAGAGCTTATTTGAAGTCTATAGATGAGAGAGTATGGATGGCCATTGTGAACGGTTGGAGTCCACCAATGTACATGGTGAATGATAAGTTTATTGAGAAACCGATTGAGTCATGGGATAAGACAGATTATGAAAAAGTTGGCTGAAATAGCAAGGCAATAAATGCAACTCATGAAGGAACTATGGTTGTAAAACTTTCGAAACTTCAGAGGTTGACTACTAGTTTTGAAACTCTACGTATGGAGGAGAATGAGACATTTGATGAGTTTTATGCAAAGTTGAGTGATATAGTCAACTCCAGTTTCAACCTAGGAGAGAAAATTCCTGAAAATAGAATTTTCCGTAAGATCCTTAGGTCTCTTCCAGAAAGGTTTCAAGTAAAAATTACAGCTATTGAGGAAAGTAAGGATATCGATTCTATGAAAGTTGAACAATTGGTAGGAAATCTATAAACATTTGAGTCCAGTCTTTCAAAACCAAGGAAGTCCAAAGGGATGGCCCTATCCACAGTTGAACAAAATTTAGAGGAGTCTGATGATGAAGGTGATTTAGATGTTGAGATGTTGGCCATATTTGTCAAAAAGTTCAATAAATTTTTTCGGAAGCCAAACAAGTTGAATGCTGAAAAACTTGAGAAAAACAAAGTCTTTGTGAAAAAGAAGAATACTGTGAGTTCGAATACAGGTGGTAACAACAACAATGTCAAACAGAAAAATAAGAATTCTGAGAATAAACTTCTGGTTTTGGACACATCGCACAAGAATGCCCTAATCATCTTAAAAGGAAGGGTAAAGCTATGAAAGTTACTTGGGATGACTCAGATGAATCTGATGATGATTTTGAAAAAGACGAAGAAAACTTTGTAGCCTTTGCCTCTTCTCTGCTTAATACTGACTCTGTTATTGATACTGATAGTATAGATGATCTTGATATGCTACCAGCTGAGGAAGATGAATCTGAAATTCAAAAGACATATAATGACTTGTACTTGGAGTCGTTTAAACTCAAGAAAAGCAATCTTAGACTACTTCAACGACTCAAGGTAATTGAACCAGAAAAAATTCAATTTGAGGAGAAGTACAAATTGGGATGAAAACAAAAACCATATGGGTCAAGAAAAGTGATTTGAAATGTTATGTTGTGCATACAGCTTTGAAAGCTTTAAATTCTGATTTGTGGTATTTAGACAGTGGCTGTTCAAGACATATGTCGGGTGACAAGTCGTTATTTTCTAATCTTGAAAAACATGAAGGGGGAGTTGTGACATTCGGAGATGGTAATTCATCAAAGGTAATAGGTAAAGAAAAGGTTAGTACTCCAGGGATTCTTAGTCTCGAAAATGTTATTTATGTTAAGGGCTTGAAAACAAATCTAATGAGCATCAGTCAATTTTGTGATGAAGATTATGAGGTAAAATTCTCCAAAAATGATTGTACTATTCTAGATCATGATGGTAATGTTATATGCTATGGATCTAGAACATCTAATAATTGCTATGTTGTTAGAACTTCACATAATCTGAAATGTAACAATGCAAAACATACTAGAACTCTTATGAGTACAATTACCAAACTAGAAAAAGACACTTTAGGAAAAAGTGTTGATGAGACACTATATATGAGCATGATTGATAGTCTTTTGTACCTAACTGCTAGTAGACCTGACATTGCATTTAGTGCCGGTGTGTATGCTAAGTTTCAGTTTGAACCTAAGGAGACTTATTTGTTTGCTGTTAAACGTATCATAAAATATGTCAGTGGCACAGTTGATTTAGGTATCTAGTTTACTTATGACTCGGGTGCTATCATATCGGGATACACGGATTCTGATTGGACAGGTTCATGTGATGATAGAAAAAGTACTTCAGGTGGATGTTTTTATGTTGAAAACAATCTGATTGCTTGGCACAATTAGAAACAAAACTCGATATCTTTATCTACTACGGAGGCCGAGTACATTGCAGCAGGGAGTTGTTGTTCTCAGTTATTATGGATGAAATAGATAGTCAAGGATTATGGCATTGAACAAGATACTATGGTGCTTTATTATGACAATATGAGTGCTATTAATATATCGAAAAATCCTATTCAACACTCCCGTACAAAACATATTGATATCCGACATCATTTTATACGTGAGTTAGTTGAAGACAAAACAATAGCACTAGAACATGTTGAGACGGAGAAACAGTTGGGTGATTTATTTATAAAACCTTTGGATTTACAGAGATTTGAGTATCTTCATACTTCTTTAGGGATTTGTGCTTTGGACTGATTTTATTGGGATTTGTGTTCTTTTTAGTTTGCGAGTTTCTTTCGTTTCATTTTTTTTAGGTTTTCTTTTACTTTGAAATTTTCTTTGGTTTTAGTTTCAGATTTGTCGAGAATTTTTGTCATAAAAAAAATTAATGCAATCCTAGATTCAATAATATACTCTTGACATAAAAATATGATTTTTCTCTTGATTATGAGTTATTATAGTCAATTTTGTCATCTTGTAGTATATTGTATCAATTTTGATTTTGTCACTCCCTCGACTTCTATTATAATGAAACTAATTTTAATGCACTCATAACGTATGTGTATTCTTGAGTGAGCATGATATCATGAATTATTTTTTTAAATAACTCACTATTAAACTTGATTTGCACAGTTTGACCTCATGCTTAGTCATCAAAAATTTATTCATAAAAGATCAATAAAAAGGGCTACAATGAGTTAGTATGAAAGCCATCTTGTTTAGAGTCCAGTTTGACTCAGTACATTATTTGTAAATTTAAAAAAATGACATATGTGAATTTCTTCTTGCATATTGTTGATTTATACTACAAGAAAAGGGCTACCTACTCATGTGTGAAAGCCATCATTGCACATATATGTTTCAGTAAAAAAAAAATATAGGAAAAATTCCTGTTATGTTATGGAGAATAAGTCGAAAAGTGTAAAATTTCAATACTAAGTCGGTTTGACTACTGTGTTGCATCATTGTTTATATAGTAAAGTTTGTTTAAGAAGATTGGTTCATGTTATCTATGCTTATCTTGCATATGCATATCGTTATGATCAATCAAGATTAATTTAATTTTGAGTGATGCATTCGAATTGATTATAATATGCTTTTGATGATTTGATTGATCTGTGTATGACTTATTTCATTTGATTATCATATTCTATGTCTTGAATATATTTTAAAATTCTAGAAGTGCATCTCCAAAAATATTTTTGATTTATTTTAGTTTAAATTAAAATTAAAAAATAAAAAAAGGGCGTTCGAACGCAGATTTTTGAGTTCGAACGCAATGACTGGCACGTTCGAATGCCCAAACTGGTGCGTTCGAACGCACTCGTGGCTTCTTTAAATACTACGTCCGAACCCAAGGGTTTCATCTTCCATTTTCCAAACCCTTAATACCCTTTATTTTCCCCTTCTCAAATCTTCGAGATCTTGGTGCTTTTCATCGAATTTTTCACTTCAAATCCTTTTAAAGGGTAGTTCTCCTCCAGATCGAGCATATTTCGGTCGAATCTTTGAGTTTTTCTTCACTTGTGCAAGGTATGATCATCAATCATTTTCCTATTTTTTTACTCAATAAAGTTGCTTGATTTTGATTGATTTTTGCGTTTTCACGTTTTGATCACGTTAATGTTAACACCTTGATGTTTCTTGTGAGATTGAATGTGATATCTTTGAGTTTTCAAGAGAAAGATGGGTTTCATTTAGGGCCTTCATGGTTTCTAAATTTTTTTGGAATTCTTGCTATTTTTTTTTTGTTTGCTTTGGGCATGTATTGAATCTTGCAACTTGTTTCTTTCTCAAGAATGCCTATAAAAGCGACAGTGACCAAGAAACCAAGGCTGCCTTCGTCACCGTCTTCGGCTCCAAAATTTTCTTCATCAACGGCTGTCGAGCGCTACAAACACAATTTTGGCACTCGTCCTGTTATCTGTGAAAGACCCTTGGTTATTTCTGATTTTTCTGAATTGGGGATTGAACATATCTTTATTGAGCGTGGATGGTTATCTGTGTGTCGAATGAGCGGGACTGCTTATGTGGAAGTTGTTCGAGAATTTTTAGTAATGCCACGGTTTTAGATCGCTGTATACATTCTACTATTCGTGGTGTGTCTGTATACTTAGACTCAAATGTTATTCACGCTGAACTTCGTCTTCCTGATGGTGAGTTCCATTATCGAACGTCTGCTCCACTTCCTGATGTCAATAAATATGCTGGTACTGTACTAATCAAAGGGGAACGTTGGAAGGGAAACATGATGCCGCATGCGAAGCTGACATCGGTGGCTCGCATGCTTCACCTTTTTTGTTTGTACAATGTCACCCCCAAGACTCGACATTCCAGTATTAGTCTGGATCGTGCATTCCTTCTTCATGCGATGTTATCTGGAGTCTCTATTGATTTGGCTGCCGTGATTTATGATTCGATTCTTATAGCTGCTCAAAAAGAAGCACCTCATGAGGGGTTACCGTTTGGCATCTTTATTACAAATTAGTGCACTCAGAGTGGGGTGCGTGTGGATGTTTCAGAACCTTCCCTTATTTCGCAAAAACCATTGGATCGGATTTCTCTTAATCGGAGTCAAGCTCACGACCAATCGTCTCCTCTCAAGTCATCCTCTTCTGTCGCTGGTCGTTCATCGCACCTCGACAGTTCTGATGATAGCTCTGATGATGACTCATCTCACACTGAGGGGGAGTTACCATAGTACTCTGACCATTTTGATCAGCTTAGTACTCAAGTACAGGATCTCCATTCGGCAGTGAATGATTTACAAGCTGAGCAAGCTCGTTAGGGGACTGTACTTGACTCTGTGTTGACGATTCTTCATCGTCAGTTTCCTTCGAGTTCCTAGTCTTTGGTATTTGTGTCAAAAAGAGGGAGAGTGTTTAGGTGTTTAGGTGTGTAAGGGGAGTATGGGAATAGGGGGAGTTTATGAGAGTCTTTAGAGTCTTTAAAACTTTGTTTATAACTTTGCTTGAAGTAACTGTGAACTTTGTTTGTGAATTTTGTCTGCTTAAGTACTTTTGAATTTATGCTCCATTGGTAACTTGTGTTTGGATTGTTTATTCATTTCAAGTTATTTTCACTTGATCTTGGATTGGTATATGTTTATTTGCAGGGCTTGATGTGCAAAATATTCTAGACTTGTTGATTGCTCAATTTGAAGTCTTTGTAATATCTTGTAATCTAGGTGTTTTGTCACAAATTGCCAAAGGGGGAGATTGTTAGGTTTTTCTTTGTTAGCAATTGTGTACAAAATATTCTAAGTGTATTTTTTCATGTATATGAGCTTTACACAAGTCTAGAATATCTCTGGTTTGAAGAATTGCCAGTTTATTAGAGAAAAGCCGTTGAGTTCACATCGCGTTCACAAACGCGTTCGAACGCGGAATCTGTGTTCACACAGACAGAGAGCCACGTTCACAAACGCATTCAAACATGGGTACTACGTTCACACAGATAGAGAGCCGCGTTCACAAACGCGTTCTTACGCGGGTACTACGTTCACACAGACCGAGAGCTGCGTTCACAAATGCGTTCGAACGCGGGTACTACGTTCGAACGCGGGTACTGCGTTCACACAGACCGAGAGCTGCGTTCACAAACGCGTTCGAACGCAATCTAAAGAATTCAAGCTGTCGCGTTCGAACACACTTGGGCCCGTTCAAACGCACCTGAGATAAAGTCAGGCCGTTCGAACGTACCCGGGCCGCGTTCGAACACACCTATGAAGTTTGCAATTTATTGGATTTCGTGAGTACGGATAAGACTTGGATTTGGCTCTATCTTGGAGATCATATATAAGGATTGTGATGCCCTATCTCTAGGGTAGTTGAAAAAGATTATTGAAGAAGACTTCTTGAGGCTACATTGGTTCTTCAACTAACAAGGTTCCACTCATCTACAAATCTGAATCTTTTGTCTTAAGGGCTATCTAGACGAAAGATCAATCTCGAGGGCTACTGAGATTGGACTTCAATCACGAGAAGCAATGAATCGTGGGTTCTAGAGAGCAAGACTGAGAGGAACAAAGTCGTTTGGATCGACGGGTTGTTTTGTGAGTCAGTCTTGTAACTGCTAATATTCTAGTGATTGGTTTTGATCCGAGTTTGGATCCATAATTTTTTTTCCCATTTGGGTTTTTCACATTAAAATCTTGGTGTTCATCTTTGCTTTCGTTTTTAATATTTCTTCCGACTTTTACTTAAGTGAACGAACGATATCACTGCCTAAAGGTTAGATACATACGTGTGTCTAGGGGTTTTTTCAAATTAAAAAATAAATAGACTCGATCCATCAAGCCTAACATCCCTGTGATTCGATCCGATCTGACTTAAATTGTATCAGTCCATCATGCTTCCATTAAAGGTGTCCTTAGTGGTTCTCATACCATGTGGAGGAGGGCCATGTGATGGGTTTTGCTCTAGGGCCTACCTATTTGAGCCAAAGTTTACCTTAGCCGTGGGTGGTTTGAGGAAAGGTCTTAGTGTATACTATTTAAGCCATAGCTTGGGTGCAAAAGGTCCAAGGAAGTGACCAGTCATGGTGGTTTGGACTGGTAGGGCTTGGATCGCCGATGGAAAGTTAGGGTTTTTTATTCTAGTTTCTATTACGGGTGGGGAAGACAATGCTTCGGTGTTGTTATAGTGGAGGGATCGGCTTATAGGGATAGAGGGTGCTCCGCCGTGACGGGAGGAAGGGTGGTTGCCATGGTTTAGATGGTCACTGTGTTAGTGCTTGAAGGTGGTGTTAGTCATTTTGCAATAGCCGGAGGTAGTAGCAATGTAGGGGGTGCTGTTTAGCTAGGATATCAACCGTTAAGGCTTGGATCGCCTTCTCGATCCTCTTGGAGATCTCCTTCAATGATTCCACATACTTGATCAATGCCGTGTGGCACACGGGTGGTTTGTCATCGAAGGTTGCTAGTGGTGCTATGGAGGAAACCTCCATAGGGATGGAGACAAGTCCTTGATCCTCTGTAGGTGTTTCTTCCTCATTTGTCTTCTTTCATCTCGTTAACTAACCATTGGCCAAGAAATGCCGACTCTGATACCAATGACACAAACTAGATTTGGAATGATCTAAAAATAAAAAAAATTATGATAGTTTTATAAGAGGAAGCGTTGAAAGTCAAGGGTTTAATGGCTTTCGTTTTACTTGATTTTGAGGCGGAGTGAAGATAATATTAAAATAGTGGAGGAAGGTCAGAATTGCACATGTTAGTAATTATCCAACGTTGTGGCAGTCGTCGAAGAGTGGCGGACAATTAAGGGTGGTGTTGGATGGCCGTAAGATAGGATGGATCATGGAGATGATGGTGGCTATGGTTCTAAGTTAGTTCTACTCCTAGGAAAATAAAAGACTATGATTAATTTATTTCTATTATCTTAATTTTATTCCTAAGGTAAACTCAAGCCTAAAATAATTTCTAAATGCTTGGATGCTTGGAGATAATTCTTTCAAACAGCTCTCTATAGTCGAAGTAATCTAAGAGTAGGTCATTCAAGTGCACTACCCTGAAGAGGTGTAATGAGATCACTCTTTCTCACCCAAACAACACGAATTCTCAATTATTCGCAAAGATATTTATCAAACATTTGACTTAATATATATACTCACATATGAAGCCCTCAAAGTCATAGCATTAGTCTTCCTTTTTCGAGAACAGTTGAAAAGTAGAAAGTATATCATCATACTGTTGCAATCGCCCTCGAGGAAGATGAATGTCGATCCGAGATGCTATTCTGGGTAGAATTTAATATGAAACTTTCAAAGGCAATAGGGATGGACCCAACCGCCAAAATGATCTGAGATTTGAATATAGTCGATCAAAAGATATGGAGGAAATAATGACCAAAGGTTAGGAGATGGCTTAATGGACGTGCATGATGAAAGTTGATGATGTGATTAGGGTTATGAGAGTTGATAATGGCTATGGTGGTGTTAGGTTACGAAACGATCACTTCAAGATCTGGATTGATTGCAGGAAGCAGTTTGCGCAACCAAGGGAAATATTCACCAAATACTCTTCCGTAGTTAAAACATTACGAAACCAAGTTGGATCGATCCGTAACTTCCTAGTCTACCTTTTATGCCCTTCGTAGGTTCGAACTACAACTGGGACGAAAACACGATAGAGTGGGGATGAAGGTGGTGGTGATGGGTGGAGTGGATGATAGGGTTATGGATGATAATGGAGATGAGGGTAGATGGTTGATGTAGTTAAAGGATAAGGACGAAGAGGAAGAAGTGGTCGAGATCCCAAGGAGGAGGGAGGACATAACAGACGAGGGAGGTTAGAAGGTAAATGAGACCTTGCCAACGATAGAGGTGGCTGGTTGGTGAAGAGGGAGGAGAGAGATTAGGGTAGAGAGACTAGAGAGAGGATAGAGGAAGATAAAAACTAATATTCATTAAGCATAATGATTTTGGCTATAATCCACAATTTATAGAGGCTAGCCAACAAGCCAATTTAATAATTATTAACCCTAATTCTAGTGGACTCCCACCGATTGTCATTCGAACGCACTCGACCGCATTTGAACGCATAAAAGGTGTTCTTTGTCGATGCAAACTGATGCAGGTGTTCGAACACGCCTGACCATGTTCTAACGCACATTTCGCTTCTCTATTTTTGCGAACTGATAGAGGCGTTCGCAAAGGTGTAACAAGGTGTATCAGCCCACCACGCTTGCCCCACCTTATCCTCAAGGTGTAAAGTCAGGGAAAGACTCCAAGATGTCCGTCTCCAACTCCTATGTTGCCTCATCAGATGGCTTGCCAAGCCACTCGATTGGAACCTCTATCTCTAATCTGGTACCATGAAGTCATCGGTGCCTACCAAGTACATGAACTGGCTCTACGATCTCTGTCTCCTCCAATGGCTCCGGTAGAACTGATCCAACGACCTCATGATCTCCAATCCACTCTCTCAACAATTAAACATGAAAGACAAGATGCACTCTCGACCCCTCAGGCAGCTCCAAACAATATGCAACCGGACCGATATGCTCTAACCCCGAAACGGACCAAAGTAGCGATGTGCTAATTTATGGTTTCACATCAGATGCAAGATGACCTATTGATATGGTTGCACCCTCACGAACACCCAACTGCCGAAGTCGAACTCCTACTCCCGATAGTTGCAATCATAAACTTGCTTCATGTGGTTTTGAGCAAGTTTAAGATGGGCATGCAACCTCCTCAATGTGGCGTCTCTATCCATCAAAGCTAAATCCACCTCTATCCGATCTATAGATGCCACTAGGTCATAAGCCCATAATGCGAGAGCTGTGTGCCCATACACCACATCAAATGGAGTCATGCCAATATTGCTGTGGTGGGCAGTGTTGTAAGACCACTCCACCCACAGTAAGAACTCCAACCGTTATTTCGGCATCTCTCTATCAAAGCACCACAAATACTGCTCAATGCCTCGACTGACCACCTTAGTTTGTCCGTTCGTCTATGGATGGTAGGTCGAACTGAAGTTCAATCATGTCCTCTGCAATCTGAAAAATTCTATTAAAAGGTCGCTCACAAATACACGATCACGATCTGAGACAATCGTGCATGGCTGCTATGCAACCAAGCAACATCTCTAAACAAAATTTTAGCTACTAACATGGCTGAAAGTGGATGTGAAAATGTAGAAAAATGTGCATACTTGCTCAATTTGTCAACTACCACAAAATTAACAGAATAACCACATACCACTTTATTTCATAATTTTATTTCATAATTACGGATTGATTCCACTTTATTTCATAATTTTATGACTAAAGGAGAATATTTTACCTCAGTTGCGCGGACTGCTTCCTATAATAAATCCAAATTTTGAATGAATTATTCCATAGCCTATCATTGGTATCAGAGCCAGGTTAACCTCAGACATCCATTAATGGTTGAAACAAAGAAGATGGCCTCAATAAGGAGATCAATGGAGAACACACCGAGAAAGGAAGACTCAATCCGCGATAATCCTAACCGTGAGATCAATTTCTTTGGAGCGACCATGGTAGGACCAAGTCAACCAACGTCCATGGGTGTGGATATGGGCTTGGCGGATGAACTTAGGGGCATGTTTCAAATATTGCGGCATAGAGTTGATGCAATGCGGAATGATTATAATGCTTTAAAAGAATATGTCATGAATCGATCGCTTCGTCATCTCCTCGACAAAGATCGGTGCCTCAAGAAGGACCAACGGTGGGACCACACTGAAACGATACCCGATAGGTCTAGGTGCGACATCTTAATGTCAATAATCCTCTTTTACCTATTTCTACACATCACCCGCCACCTCCAATACACAACCCAAGACTGGTGGTGGTGGTACCCGAGAGGCATGTGGCGTCGGCGTGCTTCGTCGATGAAAAGGATTAGCACTTCGAGGATGATTTTGATCCTGTCATAGATGGTGATGGATGTGCTTAAGGATTTAGAAAAGGAGATCAATAAGCACAAAGGTTCAGACTTGAACCAAAGATCTTTTGCGAACCCAACAATGCTATCAGAGGGAGAATCGCATGCTTAGACTTTCCCAAAATTCTAAAGTGGTGATCCGACCGATTGGGTGTTTCAAGTGGAATAATACTTTGATTGTCAAGGGACAGCAGAGGACGCAAAGGTCCAGATGGCAAGCTTTCACATCAAAGGAACAGCATTGCATTGGTATAGATCAACTATTCATGGTGGAGGATTTACCAATTGGGTTGAGTTTTGTTAGAGGATTACACGCAGATTTGGGATAGCGGCATATGAAGATTTTGTTACCACATTAAACAAGATGGTTCAGAGGATAACCGTATTGGAGTACCAAGCAGAATTTGAAAGATGTATGATACACTTAGTTAGGATTTTATTTAATAAGTTAAATCCAGCTCTGCGTAGTTTTAGAAAAATATTTGTAGAATATTCGACACATATCTAAATAATATCAAACTAGTTGGATAAGGTCGTAAATCTCTAGATCTACAACTTTGATATTCATGACTTCTCCAGATTCGGAATATATCTATGACAAAATGAAAGCTTAATCCAAAAGATATTCGGAGAAGATAAGGAATACTAGCTTAGTTGGTTTGTTAGGGTTTCATATTATTTTAGGACTTGTTGGCTAGACTCTATAAATATGTGGATGGCACCCAACTTTATATGGCTATTGGATTCTTGATTTCTTGCCTCCTATCTTCTCTCTAGACTCCTCCCTCTTCACCATCTTTCCACCTCTACTGTTGGCAAGGTTTCTCCGCGCTTCTAATCTCCCTTGACTATCGAGCCACCCCTCTTCTTTGGGATCTCGACCACTTCGTTCCCTTCGTCTACTTCTCTTAATCACTTCCACAATCCACCCTCATCTCTATACCCATCCATAATCCTAACATCAACTCCACCTGTCACTACCACCATCACCCATGTTATTCCGTATTTTCGTCCCTACTACAGTTCGAATCTGCAAAGGGCATAAATATAAAAGTTGTAGATTAGGAAGATACGGATCTAACCCAATTTGTTTCATAATTTTCTAACTACCAGATAATATCTGACAAATATTTTTCCACGGTTGCATGGACTACTTCCTATAATAAATTCAGATCTTAAGGAATTATTCTGTAACTGATCTTTTGGTTCTAGATCCCATCAATTTGGTATCCAAGCTTTAACAAATTGGTATTAGAGCCTTAACAAATTGGTATCAGAGCTAGGTTAACCTCAGACCTCCATTAATGGTTGAAACAAGGAAGATGACATCAACAAGGAGACCTATGGAGAGCACACCGACAAGGGAGGACTCAATGCACGATGATCCTAACCGTGAGGCCAATTCTCTTGGAGCGACCACGGTAGGACCAAGTCAACCAACGTCTATGGGTTCGAATATGGATGAACTAAGGGGCATGTTCTAAACATTGTTGCATAGAGTTGACAACATACAAAAGGATCACAATGAATTCAAGGAATATGTCGTGAATCGATTGAGTTTGTCATGAATGAGTATATGAATATATTATCAATAATATATAAATAAAATATAGATATCATGTCATAACTGATCAAAGTATATAATTCTTGATAATATATAAATAAATCTCTATGTACCATCATTATAACTATCTCAAATAAGACACATATGATGAATACCCACTATGACCATACTATGATATCAAATGCAACCACATATGATATATATTGACCACTCGATAATCAGGTATATCAGATAATAATGAAATCATATACATTTCTCAATATCTCAATCATCAATATCATCTTTAAATATCATCATCATATTAGACCACTGTGCATAGTCAACACTCAGAGCATACTCTATCAACTGTTAAGGGTACCTCAATCATATAATTATACCTTACCAACCTTTAAAGGTATCATCATCATCCAAACTCGAGTATCCAATTAATTGATAGAAACCACATGAGGATAACTCGCCACATATGTCCTAGCTAATGGCATGTATTTGAATATCTACTGCACACAGACTACTAACCACGGATGTATGGCCATAGGATCGCGACTATGTTGAACGATCAATCAACTCCAGGCATGCCCTAACGCTCACGCTCGTTCGGGTATTTTCATGTTTTCTGCCAACTATTATATCCATGAGAACTCATGCATTTCCTTCTAAATGATATATCACATGCATTTTATCTAGTACTATTACAAGTCATGCATATTAGAAATTTAGGTGAAAGATGAGTCAAAGGAAACATATAATGCAACGAAATCTCCAATGGCACATATATCTCATGCATAGTCATGCTAGTCTATCATATGCATACTCATGCTACATATTATCTCGACATAAAATCATAACAGCATAATCATCTCTAATCATCTTTATATATCATCAATATACTCATATCTAGGATTAATCTACTCACATGAATGATAAAATATGCTTAACTGAAATTATCTCTAGATAAGATCATATAATCATGCTGGAGGGCAAAACATGCATATATATAATTATATAATAGATCCTAATTTGAAAAAGACGTCTAAAGAATAAGACTACTCACAATCTGATCATAAAATACAAAACACGTATTACTCATATCCGCCAACCGAGGGTCAACACATCACTTACTGGATCCATGGTGTCTCACATAAGGGGTTTGGGATCTGAAAATAATTTGGTAACATGAAATTAGTCATTTATCTAATAATTAAAATCCGTTCGTGTAAAATATGATGATTTATTAGGTTTTAAAATATCTACTTATCTTCCTAACTAGTTAGATTTATAATTATAAATAAAAATATAAATATAGATAAAAAAAAACTAATTATAATTAAGTTGTGGTTCTCATTCTATCTCGATTAATTAGGGACTAATAAATAAATAAATAAATAAGCCTAGTATTTCATTTATTAAAAAATAATAATAATATATAATAAATTATTGGAATTACTTAAAAATGTATATCATAAGGATATTCGTATATAAATCTAATAATTAAAATATACAAATATATCTATTAATCTAATAGAAATATAAATAAATAAATATAAGTATTACCTATATTTATGTGTAATAGTTTATAACCTAATTAATTATTAATTATACTAATTATAATTATTAATAATCATGTTGAAGAATATATATTATTATTAAGATAATTAATGTTTAAATAATTTATCTGCATTAATTAAGAAAGCAATACCTAACTAAATAAATAAAAAAGTAAAATAAATAAAAATATTGCCACTAGTGCTACAGTGCTGGGCTGAGCCGAGCACTATTGAAGAAGCTGAGAAAGGAAAAGAAGAAAGGAAGAAGAAGAAAGAGAAAGAAGAAGAAGAAGAAGAGAAGTGGAGAAGAAAGAGAAGGGAAGGGAAGGGAGGGGGAGAGGATCGGGCCAGCCTCTCGGCGGCGACTCGGTTCCAATGAACCCGAGAGAGAAAAAGAAAGAAAGGGAGAGAAAGAGAGAGGGAGAGAGATAGAGAGAAAGAGAGAGAGAAGGAGGAGGAGGAGGAGGAGGAGGGAAGAGGCTCACCAACATTAGTGGAGCTATTGGTGATGACGACAAGCCGACCAAGCGGTGGTGGCGGTAGAGAGAGAGAGTGTGTGTGTGTGTGTGTTTGAAAGAGAGAGGAGAGCGAGAGAGAGACTGAAAGAGAGAGAGGCAGTGGGGAGGGAGGCCACGATAGTGGTGGCGGGGCTCGCCATGCTAGCTGGCCACAGCCAGTTGGCTACGGCAGCAGCGGCAGGGCATGTGGCACCCTCGTTACAAGCTACTCATGCAGTTGCATGGGCACGAGGCGGGCCATAGTGTGGTCAGCCACATAGTGCCCCTAAAATTTTTAATTAATTAAGTATTTATTTTATTCTTTTAACGGTTGGGTTGTTACAATTAATAAATGACAACACTTTTCATATTGTAGAATCAGTATACGTTCTTTCTTGTAGACTAGTGGTATTATTGATGTCTATGGATATGGTATGATTACCTAGCTGACCTAGATCTAGGAATTTTATTTTTATATAGGAGTTATTTGTGGTTGTGTAACGTTAGGAGTTAATGAGTAAATTAGTAAACGAAGTTTGATTTATGGGTCTAAAAAAGTGAGATTAGACAATTGTTGATTTGATTAGAAGGTGGTGGAACTAGGCATGTCGAGTTTCTTTCAAATCCAAAGTGATTTAAATTTCGAGATCAAAATTTTCATAAAGGGGAAGGAAAATATAATAACCCAAAAAGAAATTAAATTTAAATTTAAATTTAAATTTAAAATTTGGGCACAATTGTGGCCGGCCTCGTGCCTATGTAGCGCCACCAAAGCAGCTTGGTGAGATGGTATAAATAATAGTTTATATAAAAATTGAGTTGTATCATTGTTTGTTATATTTGTACTTTATTGTATCAGGCGATGATTTGTATAATACAGGTCGAACTATAGTGTACTCATATATTAGTTGTTTTAGTTATATCTTGATAGTTTGTCGTGGTTTGTGTGGACCCCCACCGGTGAAGCACCATGGCCGCCATTGTAGCCACTTGAGCCCGAGCTCAATATTTGGTTTCCACCACCGCTTGCTGCCACAAGGACTAGCCAAGGGCTGACTGTCAACGACCCATGACTTAACCCAACCACCACTGCCCCCCATGCAATCTGTGGCGGTGCCCCCAAGCCGAATTCTAAATTCAGCTCTAGGGTTAGGGTTAGATTATGTGCATGAAGGTGATAAAGTGCATGATTTTTTAGGCAGGCTTGATTTTCATGAACTAGTTCAACCACCTCGTTCGAACCAATTTGGAATCCATGAATATGACCCCAAGCATAAGTACGAACCTGAGGATGAATGGTGAAATGACCTGGCAAACCCGCACCAGTAGACTGAGTCGAGCACGACATCAGCTAAACCTGTGGGCCTATGACCCACGTGAGCAACCTCGACCACAAGGTCACTTCACCCATGATGACAGACTGCATTTTGGGATCCAAGCTTGGACTATCAAGCTTGATTTCCCAAAATTCTTTAGAGGAGACTTGTTAGATTGGACCTATCTAGTGGAGTAATTTTTCACGTACCATGGCACCCCCGACCACTAGAAGGTCCAACTAGCCTTATTCCACTTGGATGGTGTCGCAATTAGGTGGTACTAGGCGGCTAAGCGAACTTGACTGTTCGAGTCTTGGTAAGATTTTGTGGATGTGATTTGTGCTTGATTCAATCCGACCTAGTACGAGGACTTTCAGGCCATGTTGACTAAGCTGACTCAGTCAAAGTTTGAGCACACCAGGAGGAGTTCGAGCAGATATGCAATTGAGTCACTAACTAGTCTAACTCGACCTTGAAGAGTAGCTTCATTAGTGAGCTTAGGCCTGATATTCAGGCTGAGGTCAAGGCTTTGAAGTTCACTACTTCTAACGAGGCCTTCTCTTTAACTGTTCTAATGGAATCCAAGTTAGATCAATTGAACTAAATCCGCAAAAAATAGAGAAGAAAGATGACCCAAGCCCATGGCTCACTTGAGATGGCATTTGCCCTGACTTAGCCCTACGCTGATGACACAACCTAACTGACAGATAATCTTACGTCGCTTTGTACCCAATGACTTAGAAGAGTACCGAAAAGAATGTTTGTGCTTTTACTATGATGATCGATTTACCCCCGGTCATAAATACAAGTGCTAGTCAACCCACGTCACATTCCTAAGCGAACTCGAGGAAGATGAACCCGAATCCACTGATTAGCATGACAAGTTATACAAGTATAAAGATGTGAGAGACTAGTCACCTTAAGGACAACGTGTCAGATATGTGGTGGATTATTATGATACGACCACATGGGTTAAGTCAAGTCGAGTCGAGTCGAGTTGAGTTAATTTAGTTAATTAGCTTCATCTTACTGTTTGAAAAAAATTAAATCAGGGTATCTACATGTGGATCCTATTCACTAGAAATTTTTACTACTATAAATAGGAAAGAACATGCGTTAATAATTATCATGCAATGAATATGAGTTTAGCTAAGTTATTATTTTCATCCTTATCTTTTACCATAGCCGTTAAATCATCTTTATCTTTCTAAGAATAGATCATAGCCGTAGAAGCATCTCAATCTTGTAAACCTTAGTCACCTTTGAAAAACCTCCAGACACACGTATGTATCTAACCTCTAGGCAATGATACTTCTCGTTCACTAAAGTAAAAGTCGGAAGAAATATTAAAAATGAAAGTAGAGATGAACGCCAAGATTTTAACGTGGAAAACCCAAACGGGAAAAAAAAACCACGGATCCAAACTCGGATCAAAACCAATCACTATGATAGTACCAGTTACAAGACTGACTTACAAAACAACCCGTCGATCCAAACGACTTTGTTCCTCTCAGTCTTGATCGCTAGAACCCACGATTCACTGCTTCTTGTGATTGAAGTCCAATCTCAGTAACCCTCGAGATTGATCTTTCGTCTAGATAGCCCTTAAGACGAAAGATTAAGATTTGTAGATGCGAAGGGCCTTGTTTGTTGAAGAACCGATGTAGCCTCCAAAAAGTCTCCTTGAATAATCTTCTTCCAACCCCCCTAGGTTAGGGCAACACTATCCTTATATATGATCTCCAAGATAGAGCCAAATCCAAGTCATATTCGTACTCACGAAAATCCAATAAATTGCAAACTTCATATGTGCATTCGAACGCGGCCCGAGTGCGTTCGAACGGCCTAACTTAATCTCAGGTGCGTTTGAACGGGCCCAAGTGCATTTGAACGCGACAGCTTGAATTCTTCAGGTTGCGTTCGAACGCGTTTGTGAACGCTGCTCTCGGTCTGTGTGAACGCAGTACCCGCGTTCGAACGCGTTTGTGAACGCGGCTCTCTGTCTGTGTGAACGTAGTGCCCGCGTTCGAACGCGCTTGTGAACGCGAGGCTTTTCTCCAATGATCTTGCAATTCTTCACACCAGTGATATTCTAGACTTGTGTAAAGCTCAAATACATGAAAGAATACACTTAGAATATTTTGTACAAAATTGCCAATAAATAAAAAACCTAACAACCTTCCCCCACCAGCAGCCACCCTATCTTTTGGTCGTCCACCTCCAACGACCGCTGCAACATCGGAAGTCCCGAATCTAATGGTTTTGGAATGAGGTCAATCATATATTTATATGAAAAGTTATGATTAAAATAGTGGAGCATGTCGAATTAGGGCAGAATAGTAATTAACCAACGTTGCGACGATCGTTGAAGGGTGGTGGACGGCTAAGGGTAGTGGTGAAAGGCCATAAGATAGGGTGGGTGCTGGTGGTGGAAGGTGGCTAGGGTTTGAAAAATCAAAATGCTTCTAAGGCTGTGATCTACTCCTAGATAGATAAAGGCAATCTACGGCTATGATAAAAGATAAGCACGAAAATAATAATTTGGCTAAACTTAGATTCATTTCATGCTAATTATCAACACATGTCCACTCCTATTTATGTAAAGATCCCTAGCGAAACAAATCCACATATGGATTATCCAATTTATTTGAAATTCAAACAATAAGATAAAACTAATTAACTAACTTGACTCGACTCGACTTGACTCAAATTAACCTATGTAGTTAGATTATAACATGGATGACCCTACAGATTTATGGGGATCGTCTAACAAGAAGGAGAAGGAAGCTAGCCAGCGGCCAAGGTGGTGGCAGCTAGGGTTTGAGGGAATTTGTCTGAGGGTAGGGAGGAGAGCAATGGTGATAGTTATGAAGCCAATCAATCCAATTTCATAATATCCTAACATCTTGTGTATATTTTGTGAATTATGATACAATCTTCCCTTGGGCTAAGGTTCGATCTATCCCATTTTCAGATCTGGATAGAATCTAGCACGAAAAATTTGAAAAAGATTCCAAAATATGTAGCCATCGAATCAACGTGAAATCTTGATATGTTGAAGCCGTGGAAAAGAGCTTTTCAACAAATCTAATTTCAGGGAAATTAGATGGTGGGATCTCGAGATATCGTCCAAGAAGTAGACAAACATCAAGGAGTTCGTCTATGAATCTATGGATGGAGACACGAGATCCTAGATGATGATGGATGGTGGTGGACCAGCGATAATAGGGTGGCACCGGTGAGTGAGTGAGTTGTGGTGAAAGGATTGTTGATGATGGAAGGGGTTAGGGCAAGGTGATAGATAGATTGGAAGAAGAGGGAGAAGTGGGCTGCCCCTAAGGACTAGGGTGAGTGGCTGGTCGAGGGAGGCTAGAAGTGGCAGCACTAGGGAACGAGAGAATGAGAGAGAAGAAGAAGAAGAAGACTAGGGCAAAACTCAATTCATTCAATAATGACTTCTTGGTTGCCATCCACACCTTTAGAGGCTAACCAAACAATTCAAAAATGGCCATTATTAACCCTAGAAACAGTGGATTTCGTGTTCGAACGTACATTTTGCGTTCTCTGTATTTGCGAACCTCATGCAGGCGTTCACAAACGCGTTTGAACGCACCCCACCCGCGTTCGAACGCATCATACATAAAACTTTTTTTAAAATAAACACTAAAACAAGAATAAAAGACACCCTAAAGTGTATCCATGCTCGAGAAAAAATCGATGAAGTTCGAATCATATCAATCCACTATGCTTCCGCAACCTTGTCCTCAAGGTGTGAAATTGGGGAAGTAATCCATGATATCCGACTCAAGCTCCCAGGTAGACTCGTCAGTGGGCTTACCTAGCCACTCGATCAACACTTCTGTCTCCAACCTGGATCCATGGTGTCTTCTCCTATAGCCTAAGACTCAAACTGGTTCAGTTGGGCTATCTTCCTCCATTGGTTTGGGCAAGGCCGAACCCACCACATGGTTAGGCCCGATCTGGGCTTTCAATGCCGACACATGAAAAACCGGATGAATCCGGGTTCCCTCAGGTAGGTCTAACTGGTAAGCTACCGGTCCGATTCGTTGTAGCACTCGATATGGCCCATAGCACTTGTGACCCAGCTTTTGGTTCAAAATCGGCCTTAATGTGGATTGCCGATACGGTTGAGCTCGGATGAACACCAGTTGATCAACCTCAAACTCTCGCTCGCGCCGACCTTTGTCATGAGTCTGCTTCATGCAGTTTTGGGCTAATGCTAGGTGAATCTTGAGCTGTTTCAAAGTCTCATCTTAGTCCACAAGTTCCAAGTCGAGCTCGGTCCGATCCACCATTGCGAATCTATCGTAGGCACGCAAGACAAGAGGACTGCGTCCATAAACCGCCTCAAAGGGTGTTATGTTGATGCTAGAGTGATGAGCTGTATTGTAAGACCACTCGACCCATGGAAGGAATTTAACCCAATCCTTTAGTCGGTTCGCCACAAAGCAACGCAAGTATTGCTCTAGTCCGCGATTCACCACCTCGATTTGGCCATCCATCTCGGGGTGATAAGCTGAACGAAGATTGACTTGAGTCCCTTACAATCTGAAGAACTCAGACCAAAACTCACTGATGAAGATGCGATCCCGATCTGACACGATCGTCCTTGGCATCCCATGCAAGCACGCCACTTCCCGAACAAAAATCTTAGCTACCTTCTTCGCTAAAAACAAGTGTGTCAGTGCTATGAAATGAGCGTATTTGCTCAGCCTATCCACCACAATGAACACCACCGATTGGCCTCGAACCTTCGGTAGCCCTTCAATGAAGTCTATGGAGATGTCCTCCCAAATATGCTCCAGTATAGGCAGTGGTTGCAATAGCCCGCTTGGTTTGAGCGTCTCTAATTTGACTTGTTGGCAAATTTGGCATTCACGCACATATTTCTTCACGTCTGACTTCATCACTATCCATATATAGCTTTGGGCCAACCTCTTATAGGTACGTAAGACCCCTTGATGGTCTGCTATAGGGGTATCATAGAAGTGTACCATCAATAGTCTCCGTAGCTCTTCGTCCGTGGGTACCTTGATCTACCCGCGCTCGAGTACCAACCTATCATGGTCCTCGTGCTCGGGGTGACTCGATGGGTTCTCTGTTAGCTCCTCCATGAGTCAGACCAAATCACTATCCTCTACGTTGGCTCTCCGCAGATCTGAGAAAAGAGGAAAAATGGGTGTTGAGAAAGAAGCGAGCTCACTTGCGTCTCCTATGCTTGGAAGTTCAAATAGCGATTGATTTCCATCTAGCAACACTCTCCGGTCATTCCTGCAAAATGTCAGTGTGAGGTTTGTAAAGTCAAATGTCACGGACCCCAAGTTTCAAAGCCATTGAGTCCCTAAGATAATGTCGGCACCTTGTATGGCCAACGGATAAAGATCCAATGTGAAAATTTGGCCTTACACCTTCAACTCTACACTTCCACAAATGAAATCTCCTCGCAAGGTGGTGCCATCTCCAATCATCTCATGAAACCTATCTGTGGGTTTCGACTCAAGTCCAATCTTCCTAAGAAGCCTCTTATCAATGAAGTTGTGGGTGGACCCGGTGTCGATCAAGATTCTCACTATGGTTTTCTTGACTACACCGTTCACCCGTAAAGTCTTTAGTGCGGCTATCCCAGAATAGGCGTGGAGGAAGATTTTGGCCATTATGTCCTCCACGGGTTGCTCCTCAGCTACTCCTCTTTGCTGTCCAGCCACACCCTCATCTTCAACTAAAATCTCATCCTCTACCTTCTCCAACTTGTCTATTAGCATCACCGATCCTATCAGTTTTAGCACAGCGATGTCCGAGTACAAACTTCTCATCACAGTGAAAGCATAGACCTTTGACTCTTCACTCCTCTACTTGAGCTGGTGTGAGTGCTCGATTTGGACCTCTAGGTGCATACTTCACATCTTGGGAGAGCTTTACGGGTGCTCAAGGAGGCACCATTGCCGCAGCGGCTTTTGGTACACCGGTAGCATTTTCGGCTGCTATGGTAGGATGAACTCGGAGATGAAGATGCTCTGAAGTTGTTGATCTATCTATCGAGGTTGGCATCGGCTACTTATCTTCTCAAATTCTTCTTGGTATGTCCCGACCATGGTTCTTTGCACCATCTTTGAGAGGAGAGCATTGAAGTCTTCATACCTCGACGCTCCAAATCGCTGCGTGATATTAGTGCAAAACCAATGAAGTGCCACATCTTCAAGGTGGAAGCTTGCAAGCATCACCTTATATTCTTTTGCTATACCCTGGTATGTGAAGAATTGTTCTGCCCTATACAACCAATTGATCAAGTCACCTCCTTTGAACTTGAGAAATTTGAGATGCATGATTTGCCCATAGATACCGTTGTCATGATCCAGATCATATCCATGTCCTTGTCTAACTAGAGGAGGATGCACCGTGAATGGTTGATGATCCCTTCTTTGGTTTTGGTTAACTTAACGTTGTTCCGGTTCGTATAGCCCTGCCCAAGGGTCTAGATCCCCAAGATGATCTCTATTTTGGTTCACTAGTCGAATGGGCTCACCCACAACTTGGCCTGGTGGAACCATCCTTTCTTGTCTCTGTCCATAGGGTGGTGGCAGCAGAGGTTCTTGCTGGTGCAAATTTTGAATCGGTGGTAGTGGGTTCATGGGGGTGGACTCGCGTCGTGGGGTCGTTGGTGCATTTTTGTTCACCATGACTTCTCTTGTTGCCCATATTTCCCACATCATCTCTATCATCATCTAGTTATTGATGGTCATTTGCTCGGAAAGAGACCCAATCATGGCTTGAACGCTAGGCTCTTCAATATTTAGATTTGGTCGGGCAATTCCGCGGGTGGAAGTTCTCGCAACCATCTCCCCCTCCTCTATTAGGGAGATCTCTTCCTCCTCATTTTGCTATGCAGCCATAGCTCTGGTGGTTGTCATTGGAAGTGCATGTCTGAGAAACAGTGGCTCTGATACTATTCTTGATACGATCTCCCATTGGGCTAAGGTTTAATCTATCCCGTTTTCATATCTAGAAAAGATTTGGTACGAAATTTTGGAAAATGATTCCGAAAGATGTAGCCATCGGATCAACGTGAAATTTTGATATGTTGAAGCCTCAGAAATGAGATTTCCAGCAAATTTAATGTCAAGGAAATCGAACGATGAGATCTCATGATATCATCCGAGAAGTAGACGAACGTCAGGGAGTTCAGGAGTTCGTCTATGGATCTGTGGATGGAGGCACAAGATCCTAGATGATGATGGATGGTGGTGGACCGGCGATAGTGGGGTGGCATTGGTGAAGGAGTGGTGGTGAAAAGATTATGGATGATGGAATGGGTTAGGGCAAGGTAATAGATAGATTGGAAGAAGAGGGAGGAGTGGGCCGCCCCTAAGGGACTAGGGTGAGTGGCTGGTCGAGGGAGGCTAGAAGCGGTGGCGTCGGGGAACAAGAGAGAAGAAGAAGAAGAAAACTAGGGCAAAACTCAATTTATTCAATAATAACTCCTTGGTTATCATCCACACCTTTAGAGGCTAATCAAACAATTCAAAAATGGTAATTATTAACCCTAGAAATAGTAGATTTCGCGTCTGAACGCATATTTTGCGTTCTCTGTATTTGCGAACCTGATGCAGGTGTTCACAAACATGTTCGAATGCACCCCACTTGCATTCGAACGCGATATACAAATTTTTTTTTTAAATAAACACTAAAACAAGAATAAAAGACACTTCTAAAGTATATGCATGCTCGAGATGAATCGGTGAAATCCGAATCGGATCAAATTATATCCCAAAAATATACAAATTGAAATTTCTACAACTAATCCATCACCAACACCAGAGATCTAATCTCCTAAACCCACCGTTCCACCATCATGTCCCTTCGTAAGGACGGTTCACATCATTAGAATCCATAGACAATGCTTAAAAGAATAGGCAAACAAATGCACAATAAATCAATTCAAATAAATAAATTTACCCCGATAATGATCACACATTTTCTACGAGTACTGTGATGTGAGCGGTTCAGTAATAGGAAATTAACAATATGAGGGAGCTAAATAACTCTCTATGTTTAACTTAAATTGCTTTGAATTCTTTCTTGGATGGATTCCTCACTCTCTACATCTAGTTCATTTGGTGAGGAACTTATCTACTCGTATTAGGAGAGTCCTATAAAACAATCACCAAAATTTGAATTATTTTTAAGAGTTTTTATTTTTGATCAGATTATTCGGTGAGCATCTGACTTAGTGCTCACCCAGCTCTAAAAAATATAAGGTCTTATATATTAAATTTGATTGGAGATGCACACCACACAGCCTACAAAAACTGAAAGCTATTTTGACTTGATTTCTTGACTATTCATCAATCTTCTTCTCATGAGTATTTCTTGACTTAACATTAAATCTAAATATTACAATATATTTCAAATTATTTTGGGCGCATGAACTTGCAATTATACAAAATTGACTAACATCAACAATTAATTGTGGGTGTCGGTGAAATTGGTTATAAGTATATCTTATATCTACATTTATAATACATTAATTTTGTTTCTTAGAAAGAATTGGTAGTGCGATAGAAATTTTCCTACCTAAAAAATCATGTTTATTAATTTGCTTGATGCGTTTGGTTTTCTGTTTCCGGATTAAAATTGTTTTTCATTTAACTAGCCTATATTAACTTTGAAAGTCATACTTTAGACTGTCCGTAAAAGTTTTCAATTATGATTTTTTTAAAAAAGAATCAATTATAATTTAGAAAGAGATTTATTTTAGCCTGCAATGAAAGTGAAAAAATCTTGATAGTAAAAGCACAACAACCATGGACCCAATGCCGTTGCTCGGTGTTTGAACAACAGCCTCACGTGGTTTTCTCATGCTGTTCTTCTGAGCTTACAGAAAGCAAAGGATTAAAAGCATAAAAAAAGGAATAGAAAGCTGTTAAGGTGCCAATGCCATCTTGGGTTCTGAATTAGATTCCTCCCTATGTGACCGAGCTCATCATATTTTTGCATCACATTGTCCTAACTCCCGCTCTCATGCTTTCCAAAGGGTGTCCTCATGGTGATGTAAGCTAGCCTATAAAGGGCATGTGATCAAATGATCTACTAAGACAAATCAAACCTTCCCTTCTTTTGGTGTAAATTGATCCATCTTTAGGAAATGATGGCTCGGGACTCGATTGTATATTCGCACAAAGCAAGAGAGCTTTGACCGCATTTCCCATGTGCTTAGGGAAAGAAGGATGAAAGAGTGCAGAGATATATATATATATATATAAGGAAGACAAAATGATCGATGTTGGTTGTAGAGAGGAATGACGAGATATAATTATACTGTGCATACGGCGATAGGCAAAGTGTGTGCGCTTTATGAGGAGTTTAGGACCATACTATCGAGCCAAGCGCCAACTCTGGAAAGTGAGATGATCGCCGTGAAACCCAAAGTGCTCCACAGCATCTCATGTTCTTTTGTCATTCATTACTCTGCTCCAAGCAGATGCTGCACCGAAAGCTAACGAGCCTTAATTAATTTGCTTTGGTGCCATTTCAAGTATGAACTAATTAGTTGGTGGGATGCAGAATTGGATGCTCACCATACGAGTACGAACTTTGCAATAATTAACGGGATGAGATTTGTAAACTAATATTCTCTTCAGATATAATAAGGCCACATTGATTTTGTCCCACGCATCATCGCGCTGGTGGAGTCTAGTTCAATAGGACGATCTCGTCCTTACTTTTAAGTTGAACGCTAATTTGAATTGTTGTACATAAACCAGTTCATAATAAACTAATATTGTAATAACAGAAAATAAAATAAAATAATAAATAGATAAGTAAAGATAAATATATAATAATGATAACGATGAAAATGCATTTATCTTTTATCAGTATTAGAATTTTATTAGGAAATAGGAAAAAAAAAGCTAGCCCTTATCTCTTTATGATTTATCATCTTATATATATATATATATATATATATATATATATACTAGGCAAAAAAAATTAAAAATATAGAGAAGAAAACGACCGTAAACTTTAGTGAGTAAGAGAGTGCGGACTTCGACGGTGAAATATTAGTAAGGGACTGCACCAAAAGGAGAAGAAAGGAGAAAAGAGAAAGGAGGGAGAAGAAGGTTCTAATAAATAAAAAATAAAATAAAAGGAGAAGGGGTTTGTTGCTAGCAGCAGCAGTAAAACCGATAGAAGGGAAGAAAAAGGACGGCTTCAGTAACAGTAATTTTTAAAGAAAAATTGAAAATCAGAATTTATTTGGATAAGTGTGAGAGGCAAATTTTTTCATTCATATTTTGTTTTATTAATACAGAAAAATTGATACTAATTTTTTTATTAGATAAAATCTGTTTCAAAATGTTTGAATGCTTATGATCTCTTCTATAGGTATATTTTATTGGGCTATTAAAAATATTGATAAGTTAGATATTATTATTATATTTTATTGGATCATATAAATATTTATTTACTATTAATATTCATGATTAAGAATTAAAATTTTATTTTTAGAATAATCTCTTTTAGATAATGAAACTGATTGGATTTTAAATATTTACTCTATTTTGTTTTCATGTAAATGGGATATAAAAGTTAATCATGATATTAGAGTGTTGTATCAGTTTTAAATTATTTAATTCAAAATATATTGACATCTATATATTATTTAATTTATGTATAATGAATTCTTGATAAAAATTATGAATCTAGAAGTATATGATAATGATTTGATTTGAATTGAGTCAGGATTCTAACGGTGAAAGAAATATTTGGAATCCATTTCAAGAGATAAGTCCAGTAAATGATTCTTAGAATATACCTTGTGGCATGCTACCAAGTGACTCTAGTGGGATTAGGGAAAAGATTCCTAGATTTTTATCCCGCTGACTCTAATCTTACTCAACAACTAGTGGTACCTATTGTAACCCTAGATGATTGACCACAGGTACGAATACCTATTAAATAGAAAATATAATATTTTATCTATTTTCTCGGGTATCAAAGATATTAATTTCAACAAATATAGATTTTATTTTCAGAGTGATTTATTTAGATTTGCAAGTTATTACAATATTCATAATTCATGCATTTTAGAAAATTCTGAAAATATATATTTATTTTGAGAAAATTGTTATCTATAAGTTATCATTCCTTGTGTACCACATTATGTTTATCACGTATTGATTTTTTTTCTCATTAGACATATTTATAGATAGAGTGAGATTACTTGCTAAGCATCGAGTTTATTAAGCATCGTATTAGTAGTTTTAGTTATTTACATTTTCTTTTCATGTTGGATTAGTAGTTGTTGAATCTTATGAATAATTTAGATATTATTTTAGATAGATTAATTTTTGAATTAAAATATTTGACTTTATTCTAGTTATAATAAATTTTGCTTTCTTTGGCTTCATGTTTATTGGGATTGTGTTTTTGAGTTGAGATTATTTTCTCGGGTTGTATGGCTTGTCATGTCTCTAGGCGCGCGGTGTGCCATAAAAATGCTAGCTAGTAGACGTTATAATCATTCCTAATGACATAATTTGGAGTCAACTATCAAGCTTTATGTGAGCACAGTTTAATAGCATATATATATAAGATATATAGACCGATTATCTTATCGATGATTGATGTAATGTAAAGCGTTTGGAATGAGTTTAAGAATTTTTTCAAATTAATTTGGTGAATACTAAACTAGTATAGTAACCAAACATAAGATTAGGATAAAATGAGTTTAGCAGCAACATACTTTTATATATTCATTCTCCCCTCTCATCTCAAACTATTTACATTTACCAATAAAATTCGATTACCATTTTATTTTTAAAAAAACATCACTTCAATCAAGTATTATTTTAATTATTTTCTTGCTCTCTCTCCTCTTTTTCTATGCTCATCTATCCACTATAAAGATATTTTGATCATTTGACATAAAATATTTATATTTTATATTTTATGTCATATCAATAATAATAATAATAATAATAATACAATTTTCTAGTTTAAATACTCAATTTTTCTGAGCATATTAATTATATCCTATAATGTAGTTTAAAACAATAAGAGTAACTATGCTAAATTAACAATTATTTTACCATATAGAAAGAGGATCATTTTCCTTTAAAAGTTTTCTCTTTCTTTTCTCTATTTTATATTACAATTCTCACTATTAATTTTTTTTCCTCTGATAGCTAATAAGTGATATTCTTTTGATAGCATATCGTACGTGAAAAACCAAGAGAAAAATAGCTCATGTAGTAATCTTATATAAACTGGTAAAGCTTTAGGTGAAAGCTATCTATCATTTGTTTAGGGGGCAAACTGAAGTAGCTTTTTATTTTATTTTAATTTTGTTTGTTCTAAAGAGGTATCCATGACAGAAATTTATTAAAGTTCAAGATTGCAAGATGCTTCCACAGGTGTGTTAGACTAAGTTTTACATAGACAGTTATGTTGAGCAAATCTAGAAAGATTATGGTTAAGGACATTGTTAACCCTACTCGTATAAATGACCCGTAAGGAAGAGAAGAGGGTCAACCACTTCACACAATCATTTAACATAAGAAAAACCATTCAGCTAACATCATTAGAAGCATTGTTAACTTGATAATAGGGGAATGATGCTGATGTTGAGGATGAGAAAAACTAAAATGGGCTTTGGCGACCAAGAAAGTCAATTCGGCCCTAAAGATAAGGAACGAAAGGTGGGCTCCGGTGGTCGGGATTTGATGTGATTCGGACCACACTGAGTTATCTCATGCATGGATACAACCTATGTGCTATATTTTTTATTTTGTTTTACTTGTTTTCTTCATAATATAAAGATTTTGGATGTTGCATTTGAATGCGGGGAGGTCACGTTCGAATGCCCCTTGCGAACGCCTACATACGTTTGCTGATACGATATCCTCTTAGGCTAAGGTTCGATCTTTTCCAATTCTCTGATCTAGACTTTGATTTGGTATAGAACTTTGAAATAAGATCACGAAAGATGCCGCCGTCGGATCGACGTGAAATTTGGATATGTTGTAGCCCTAGAAAAGAGTTTTCGAAAAAATTAAGTTTAAGACGAATCGGATGGGGGGATCTCAAGATATCATCTGATTAGTGCACGAATATGAGGGTGGTCTATTTAGGATCCGTGGATGGAGGCACGAGATCCTAGGTGATGGTGGTTGGTAGAGGACCGTTTAATGGGGTGGCACCGGTGAAAAGTGGTGGTGGAAAGGTTATGATTGATGGAACGGTTAGGACAACTGTTGGATAGATTGGAAGAAGGGGGAGGAGAGTGTAACAACCCAATCCCAAAAAAAAAAAAAAAAAAAATCATGGGCACGACGCGATCGGCCACACTGTGGTCGGCCTCGTGCCCATGCCAGCTGCTCATGCAGCTTGGTGGGGCGCCACGCGCCTGCGGCCAGCTGGCCGCGGTGGGCCCCGGCGCCGCCACTACTCCTCCTCCACCGCCTTCCCTCTCTCTCTTTAAATCTCTCTCTTTAAATCTCTCTCTCTCGAGGCTCTCTCTCTATCTCTCTCTCTCTCGTCGAGGCCGGTCGTCGCCGTCGCCACCTCCACGAGCGCCGGTGAGCTCCTCTCTCTCTCTCTCTCTCTCTCTCTCTCTCTCTTTCTTGCCCGAGGGTGGGCTCGTCGGAGCCGAGCCACCGGCGAGAGGCCGGTCGCTGGCTGGCCAGCAGCGGCCGGTGCCCTCCCCGCCGGCCCGGGTCCGCAACCGCCTCCCTCACCTCCCCTCTTTCTTCTCTTTCTCTTCTGTTCTTCTTCTTCTTCTTCTTCTTCCTCTTCTTCTTCTTCTTCTTTCTTTCCTTCTTTCTTTCTTTCTTTTTCTCCTTCTTCCTCAGCTCCTTCTCTTTCTTTCTGCACAGTGTTGGGCTCGGCCCAGCACTGTAGCAGACAGTGCTGGGCCAAGCCCAGCACTGATGGCAGATGTGATTAATTTATTAATTAATTAGTTTATTTAGGTTATTTATTTAGGTATTTTTCTTCTTAATTAATGCAAATAGATTATTTAGACATGAACTATGTTAATAATATTATATATCCTTCAATATAATTTTATTAATGATAATTTTTATCATTAATGATTAATTAGGTATAAATATATGTAATACTTATATTTATTTATTTATTTACATATCTATTAGATTAATAGATAGATTTGTAAATTATAATTATTAGATTTATATTCTAATATTCTTATGATCTACATTTTAAGTAATTCTATTAATTTATTATACATTATTATTTTGTAACAAATAAGATAATGACTACATAGTCCCTAATTAATCAAGATATAATTTAATTATAATTAGGTTTTTATCTATATTTATATTTTATTTATAATTAAAATCTAGTCAATCATAAAAATAAGTAGAAATTCTAAAATCTAATAAATCATCATATTTTACTCGAACGGATTATAATGGGATAAACAACTAACTTTATGTTACTTAAACATTTTCAGATCCCGAACCCCTTATTTGAGACCCCGTTGTCCTTGCTAGCGAGAAGTGTCACACGGTTGATGGGCGGATGTAAGGGATACGTGGTTTGTATCTTCTGATCAGTGTGAGTAGTCTTATCCCCTAGATCCCTTTCTCAAATTAGGATTTATTATATATTATGTACATGCATGTTTTGGCCTCCAGCATGATTATATGACTTTATATAGAGATGATTTCAGTCGAGCATATATTTTATCATGCATTTGATTAGACTGATCTGGGATATGAGTACATTGGTGATATATAGAGATGATTGGAGATGATTATGCTATTATGGTTTTATGTCGGGATGATCTCTATCATGAGTATGCATGTGATAGATTAGCATGAGTATGCATGTGTTAGATACATGGTTGGAGTTTGCATTACATCATTTTTCTCTCGGCTTCTTTACCACCTAAATTCCTGAGTTGTATGATTTGTTGTCGTACTGGATATATGCATATGATTTATCATGTATAGGAAATCATAAAAGTACATATGTATGTGATGTGATGTGATGTGATGTGATGGCTGGAACGGTATCTGGTCCGGACTGGTACTGGACATACTCTTAGCGTATAGCAGAGTATGGTGATGGCTGATAGTTGTACTCTTAGCGTATGACAGGGTACAACTATCATTGATATACCCTTAGCGTATGGCAGGGTATGATTACTTTCTTCAGAGATACCCTTAGCGTATGGCAGGGTATGATTTATCTACAGAGATACTCTTAGCTTATGACAGGGTATACTTTGAGTTTGTGACATGATGTGTATCGAGTTTGGGGCCGGGTATCGTAGTCCAGCATGGTGGATGATATTCAGAGTTGAGACGGATGATTGTGATAGTGAGAGATATGTGAATTATATCTGGCTCTGACATATATGATTATCTAGTAGTTGGCATGCATCATGCATCATCATTGTTGTGACTAGTATCATTGGATCATAATTGTTATACATGATATGGTGTTATATTCGGTGATGTTATATGGTAATTTCATCATGTTATATAATTTCGGTTGAGGATATAATATGGTCATTCATGAGAACTGATTTCATTCATATATATGTCATTGAGGATACATATATATATATATGTTCATACATGACATCATACTGCTTTCTGATTCATATTATCCAGTACATGATTTACTCTCTGTTTGGCATCACTAATTCGGAGTAAGGTCTATTCACTAAGCCTTTTGCTCATGACTCTCTTTATTTCTTTTCTAACCCCTCAAATTTGTGATACGTGATAGCGACTTGAGAAGATATTTTAGAGCGATGATGAGGTGAGCTATAGATGCGAGATGGTATAGATGATAGTTTATATAGAAATTGAGTTGTACCAATATTTGATATTTGTACTCTTTTGTATTAGACGATGATTTGTATAATACAGGTTGAATCATAGTGTACCCTTGTATTAGTTATTTTAGTTGTATCTTGATGGTTTGCTGTGGCCTATGTGGGTCCTGCCAGATTATGTAGCGGTCTAGTGTGTATATTGTGGACTTTGATATTTATTTGTTAACAGGTTTATTTGGTTAAGAGTATGATTTATTTGGTGATGGATTATGTGATCATGGATATGCTAGTAGGTGTTATTTGATGATATCATGATTATATGTGCATAGGAGAGTATCCGTGCGTGACGAGCCCCGCCCGACTTGTCGCGTGTGTCGCGCGTGCCGTGCGGCCGCGTGGGCGTGCACGTGCCGTGCCGGGCGGGGGCGTTACAGAGAGGGCCGCCCCTAAGGGTCTAAAATGATTGACCGGTCGAGGGAGGTTAGAAGCGGTGTCATTGGGGATTGAGAGAACGAGAGTGAAGAAGACGAGGGAGGCAAGGCAAAACTCAATTCTTCAATATTGACCTCTGGTTGCCATCCACATCCCTATTAGAGGCTAACCAAACAACTCAAAATTAACCCTAAATAATACAATTTCACTAACTGCGTTTGAACGTGCCCAACCGCGTTCGAACGCACCGAGTTCGCTCTTCTCTGGATTTGTGAATGTGATGTAGGCGTTCAAACACGCGATCGAACGCGCTTGTTTCCCACTTCTTTGGATTTGCGAACACGATGTAGGCGTTCACAGTGCGTTCGAACGTGGCGTTCGAACGCACAATGCATACTCTCATAAGCACGTTCACAACCGCGTTCACAACTACGTTCGAACACACTCCACCCGCGTTCGAACGCAACTTACAAAAAACTTATTTTCTTGGAAATTAAACAATAAAACTAGAAACAAAGACACTTCTAAAGTGTATCTCTGCTCGAGACGACCTTGGTGAAGTCCGAATCGCATCAATCCACCACGCTTCCGCAACCTTGTCCTCAAGGTTTGAAATTTGGGAAGCGATCTTTGAACTCTGACTCCAGCTCCTCCATGGTATGATCTTCTGCATTGGTTCCCCACATATTTGAAAATAGAGGAAATGTTGGTGCTGAAAAAGAGACAAGCTCACTTGTGTCCAGTTGGTGCGAAAGGGCATCGGCCGCTCGATTCTCAATCCTCTTTTTGTTGACTAATTCATAGTCATACCCAAGAAGTTTCATGACCCACTGTTGTTGGGCTGGGGTGTGCACACGTTGCTCCATGAAGTAGGGTAAGCTACGCTAGTCCGTACGAATAGTAAACCGTTGGCCAATCAAGTAGGGTTGCCATTTGGTGACGGCGTGTAGAATCGCTAGCATTTCGCGCTCGTAGGTGGATAGCTGTTGCGACTGGTTTGACAATGCTTTGCTCATATATGCGACAAGTCTGCCCTCTTGCATTAAAACTGCTCCAATGCCCTCACCTGAAGCGTCGCATTCCACCACAAAGGCTTTGCTGAAATCCGATAGTGCTAGAGCCGGAGCGGTAGACATAGCTATCTTCAAGGCTTCGAAGGCCTCCATCACTTTGCCCATCCTTTGGAACCCACCTTTTCTGAGTAAGGAAGTCAGCGAGGCAGCAATTTTGCCGTAGTTGGCAACGAATCGTCGGTAGTACCCCGTCAACCTAAGGAATCCCCTTAATTCCCACTGATTAGTAGGAATCGGCCAGTCCACCATATTCTTGATCTTGCTTGGATCGTCTTCTACTCCTTTTGCTGAGATTATATGCCCCAAGTACTCCACTTGTGACTCTCCCCAAAGACACTTTCTCATCTTGACTTTTAATTGGTTTTGTCTCAAGATTTTTAATACCTCCCACACATGCCGCAAGTGCTCGCTCCAATTCCTACTATACATTAGAATATCGTCAAAGAAGACGAGCACGTACCGATGCAAGACCGAGCGAAGAGGTCATTCATCAGCCCTTGGAAGGTGGCCGGTGCATTGGTGTGCCCAAACGGCATGACTCAGAACTCATAGTGGCCATCGTGAGTTCGGAATGCCGTTTTGTGCACATCTTTCGGGTCGACGCGGATTTGATGGTACCCCGCTCTTAAGTCAAGTTTGCTGAAGTAAACTGACCTTGTGAGTTCATCCAGCAACTCCTCGATCACCGGTATTGGATACCGGTCCTTGACGGTAATTACATTCAAGGCTCGGTAGTCGACGCAAAACCGCCAACTCCTATCTTTCTTCCGAACTAGCAGCACCGGAGACGAGTAGGCACTTTTGCTCGATTGAATAATCCCTTGCTCGAGCATTTCCACCACCAATTTACTGATCTCTTCCTTCTGGATATGCGGGTACCGATAGGGCCAGACATTTGCTGGTTCAACCCCTGGAATGATCTAGATGTGATGGTCATGCCGATGGGTCAGCGGTAGTCCTCGGGGTTCCTCGAAGAGATCCTTGAACTCCTGCAATAGCTCTTGCATGTCAACGGCTATTTTCCTCGGTGGTGGATGTTCTGGTTCAGCAATAGCCATTTGTAATAGTAAAGCTCGATCCCCTACACAAGGAAAGCCCACAAGTGGTTGCAATATCGGCCCTTGCCGTAGTTGATTTCCATCTAGTAGCACCCTTCGACCATTCCTCCGAAATGTCAGTGTGAGGTTTGAGAAATCAAATATTATGGGCCCCAAGCTTTGAAGCCATTGAGTCTCTAAAATAATGTCGGCACCTCTCAAGGCCAATGGATAAAGATCCAATGTGAAAGTTTGGTCTTGCAGTTTCAATTCCATAACTCCACAAATAAAATTTGCTCGCAATGTGGTGCCATCTCCAATCGTCACATTGAACCCTTCCGTGGGTTTCGACTAAAGCCCAATCTTCCTAAGGAGCCTCTTGTCAATGAAGTTGTGGGTGGACCCGGTGTTAATCAAGATTATCACTGTGGTTTTCTTGACTACACTGTTCACCCGCAAATTCTTTGGCACAACTATCCCCGAATAGGTGTGGAGGGAAATTTCGGCTATCATGTAACACCCGTTAAAAAAAAAAAAAAAATAGCACACGCGCCATGCACGTGCACCCTAACCGCAGCGCACGCGCCAAGCGCGTGCATTGACTCCTCCTTCCCCCTCCCCCACCTCTCGTAGTTAGTTGCGAGAGGTGGGAGAGAAGTGCGCTGGAGTGGAGTTAACTCCACTCCGTTGCCCTCTCCACCTCTTCTCTATTTAATCTCCACTCATTCCCCCTCGAGTTTCCTTCTTTTCGGAATCTCCCCTTCTTCGCTTTTCCCTACTCTCTTTTCTCTCCCGAACCGCCGAAGTTTTCATCGCAGGCAGCAAGTCACCGAAGTGCCGGCAGCCTTCATCCCCTCTTTAGTTTAATTTGAAAATAGTCTAGTTAAGCATGCATAATTAGGATTTTATTTTCGTCTGCTTTCACCGGAGAAATTCGCCGACTGGCGACCTCGGGTCGACCACCCACCGGTTCGGGAAGTTTTCCTACTTCACCCCCTTGCTGTAGGTACCCAAATTGGGTACCCACGGGGCGCGAGGGAGGCGATGCCATGTCGCCTCCCATTGTTGGGTTTCTTTGGCACCAGCGGCCACCACCGGCGGTGGTGGCCTCACTTGTCAACCTCGGCCGACCCACCTCTTCACTTGAAACATGTGGGTACCCGAGAAGAGGGCTTCGAGCCCACCTAGCTCTGAGTTGAAAACTCCATGGCCGCCGGCCATGGAGTTCCTCAACTCTTACCCTCCAGCCGCACTAGCCGGAGGTTCTGTCCACTCCTGCGCCCAAGTCGACCTAGTCAACTTGGGGAGAAGTTGCTGGAACCAGGGGGGCTGCCGTTGACAAGGATCACTGGCAGCAACACCCCTCTCCTCTGTTTCTCCTTCTCTGTCAAGGAGACGAGGAGAGGGTGGAGGTTGGGCCCCCCCCCCACCGCTCTCTTTCTCTCTGTGGGCTGTGGCGTGGGCTACGTTGTAGCCCAAGTCCACAGTCCCCTCTTCTCTAAGGTCTCGGTGGACTGGGCTCTGGAGCCCAGTCCACCCTCTTAGTTTCTGGTGGGCTGCGGGGCCTCCCGCAGCCCACTTCCTTATTTGTTGTTAGACTGGGCTCTGGAGCCCAGTCCACCATCTCACCCTGCTAGACTGGGCTCTTGAGCCCAGTCCATTACCTCTGGTCCAGTGGGCTGCAGGTAGGTCTACAGCCCACTCTCCCTCTCTCACTCTCACTTAATTTGCTGGGCCTTGAGCTCAGCCCAATCTTTAACATTTTGAACCCTAGTCTAATTAATTTTGAGTCTATTAATTTTTTTAAATTCTGTTAGCTACCTAAATTGTAATTATTATTATTTTCTCAACCATGTTATTAATAAAATTAGGGACTATACAAAATCAAATAAGTATTTGAATTTATTAGTCTTCTCAATTATCTTCACATTTACAATGTGAACGGCTCTAATGACCATTATTATTTTAATTAGGACAAATAATATCTCAGACCTAGAGAATCAAACTTAAATATACACAACAAGATGGTTAGTTTATAAGTCCATTAATTTTATGTTTATTTTATTTATAAATTATTAGATTCAGCATTGTGCGGGAAGGATCTTGAAATTCAAGAAGAGCCGACTGATTAGGAGAGTAAGACGGATTCCAGAAATACCCCAGGTGAGTAGAATTCTATAATAGTCTTTAAAAATGCATGCTTATGTCATATCTTACCTGTGATAATTAAATGCCGTTTTCTTACTTATGAAACTTATATGACATCTCATATTTGCATTTAATTACATGTCAGTTCTTACTTGTATTATTTATCACTTAATGTACATGTATGATAGACTCTATGCTTGTTTATAATATCTATTATTATGATGATTATGTTAAGTAAATAATAGAAGTCATGGCACCACACGCACGTATCGCTATTAGTCAAGTCCCAGTTAGGCAGTGCCCTTTTACCTACTCAACCCGGGGTTAGGGGTAGAGTGTATATTATATAGTATTATATTAGCGGCCTACACCTGAGGTCGGTAGCAGGTGGAGCATTTAGGTGATTACACTGCCCTAGTTGGAGACTTGACTAGTATGATATTAGAAAAGATGATTGAGAGGTAGGGATTGTAGTTCTACCGGTACCTGAGGACATAGGGTTAGGGCGTCTATTGAGCTGTGTGCTCTTATCAGCCGTATGTGATGATTTCGCTCTGTGCGATGATTACTAGAGCGGTGTTGATAGGCCTACGACTTGGGTCCTTAGTCTGATGGCCATAGACAACCGGTTATATGCAGCGTCGCCAGGCATGTATGAGCGATAATACCGCTAGTTGACTAGTCCCCCTCGATTTTTATGATGCTATGTGAGATATGTTATTATGACTCGACTCCTGCGTAGATTTTCTATGTAAAATAAGCTATAATGATGAAAGCTATTAAAAGTCATTATGTACATTTTCCCTGACATGTTATGAGTTGCATTTTTACTTATCATGTAATATTCTTAGATTATTATTAGATTTTACTTGCTGGGCCCCGTGCTCACTGCCAATTTAGTGGAAATATTTCAGAGATGATTATAGAGGATGCGGACATCGAGGAGTAGCAGATTCATTCCTTATTTTTAGCATTTGTTTATTCTATTATTTCAGTTGGACTTAGCCCCTGCGAGGGTATTTATGTTTTAGCAAATTTGTGATGGACTTGTATTCCTAGAGGCTTGTTGAGGCCTGTGATATTATAATTTAGGATTATTTGTTGTATTATTATGGTATTTATTGACTTATTCAAATACTTGGTGAGATTATTTCACTGATCGATCACGTGGGAATCATGTGGACATGCTCCACGTGAAGAACACGTGAATTTTTGGAAGTGGGTGTTTCATATCATATCCTCCATGGGTTGCTCCTCAGCTTCTTCTCCTTGATGTCCAGTCACACCTGCATTTTCAGCTGCAAACTCATCCTCAGCCTCCTCCAATCCATCAATTAGCAACACCGATCCCATTGGTTTAGTGCAGCGATGCTCGGGTACAAACTTCTCATCACAACGAAAGCATAGGCCTTTGGCTCTTCATTCCTCCACTTGAGCAGGTGTGAGTGCTCGTCCCGGACCTCTAGGTGCGTACTTCACATCTTGGGATGGCTTCAAGGGTGCTTGAGGAGGCACCATCACAGCAGCGGTTCTCGGTACTTTAGTGGTATTTCCGGTCGCTATGGTTTGTTGAGCTTGATTGCGACTCCCTTGGCTCGTCCAACTCTATTTCAGGTATAACTTCATGGCCCTATGTTTGTCTTCCATAAGTACCGTATCTTCGAAGGCCTCCTTTAAGGTTCTAGACCTTAAAGCCCTCACATCGGCTTGTATGTCTCCCCGCAGCCCGGAGATGAAGGTGCTGCGAAGTTGCTGATCCGTTCATGGTGGATGACACCGGCTACTTATCCTCTCAAATTCTTCTTGGTATGCCCCAACCGTGATTTTTTGCATTGTCTTTGAGAGGAGAACATCAAAGTCTTCATACCTCGATGCTCCAAATCGTCGTGTGATATCGGCACAAAAGTCAGCCCAAGTTTTGATAGCCTCAATGGCATTGGCTACTCAAAACCAATGAAGCGCCGCATCCTCAAGGTGGAAGCTCGCAAGCGTTACCTTGTATTCTTCCGCCGTAGCTTGGTATGCGAAGAATTGCTCCGCCCTATATAACCAATCAATTGGGTTGCCACCTTTGAACTTGGGGAATTCGAGATGCATGACTTGTCCACGGATGCTGTTGTCTTGTTTCGGATAATGTCCAAGTCCTTGTCTAACCGGGGGGAGGATGCACCATGAAGGGTTGATGATCCCTCCTTCGGTTTTGATTAACTCACCATGGTTCCGGATCGTATTGACCCGCCCACAGGATCTTGACCTCCATAGTGATCTCCATAGTGGTTTGCTCGTTGGATGGGTTCACCTACAACTGGGCCTGGTGGAACCATTCTTGCCTGCCTCTGCCTATAGGGTGGTGGCAGCAGCGGCTCTTATGGCTGCAAATTTTGAACCAGCGGCGGTGGGTTCATAGAAGTGGACTTGCGTCGTGGAGTCGATGGTGCGTTCTCGTTTGTCATGGCTTCCCTCGTCGCCCGTAATTCCTGCATCATCTCTATCATCATCAGGTTGTTGATGGCCATTTGTTTGGAAAGAGACCCCAACACTACTTGAACACTAAATTTTTTTGTATTCCGATTAGATCGGGCGGTTTCGTAGGTGGAAGTTCCCGCAACCGTTTCCCCCTTCTCTATTGGGAGAATCTCTTCTTCTTCATCTCGCCGTGTAGCCAAGGCTCTAGTTGTCATCATAGGAAGTGCGTGTCCAAGGAAAGGTGGCTTTGATACCAAGCTTGATACGATATCCCCTTAGGCTAAGGTTCAATCTCTTCCAATTCTCTGATCTAGATTGGATCTGGTACAGAACTTTAAAATAATATCCCAAAATATGCCGCTATCTGATTGATGTGAAATTTATATATATTGTAGCCCTAGAAAAGAGCTTTCCAACAAATCAAGTTTCAAGCAAATCGGATGTGGGGATCTCGAGATATCGTCCGATTAGTCGACAAACGTCAGGGTGGTCTATTTTGGAGCCGTGGATGGAGGCACGAGTTCCTAGGTGATGGTGGTTGGTGGAGGACCGGCGTTAATGGGGTGGCACCGGTTAAAAATGGTGGTGGAAAGGTTATGGTTGATGGAAGGGTTACGGGGCAAGTGTTGGATAGATTGGAAGAAAGGGGAGGAGAGGGCCGCCCCTAAGGGTCTAGGGTGATTGGCCGGTCGAGGGAGATTAGAAGCGGCGTCACCGGGGATTGAGAGAACGAGAGCGAAGAAGATGAGGGAGGCAAGATAAAACTCAATTCTTCAATAATGACCTCTGGTTGCCATCCACATCCCTTTTAGGGGCTAACCAAACAACTCAAAATTAACCCTAAATAATATAATTTCGCCGACCGCTTTCGATCGCATCGAGTTTGCTCTTCTCTAGATTTACGAATACGATGCAGGCATTCGAACACCTATTTCCTACTTCTCTAGATTTGCAAACACAATGCATGCGTTCACAGTGCGTTTGAACGTGACGTTCGAACGCACAATGCACACTCTTACAACCACGTTCACAATCGCGTTCAAACACACTCCACCTGCGTTCGAACGCGACTTACAGAAAACTCATTTTCTTAAAAATTAAACAATAAAACTAGAAACAAAGAAACTTCTAAAGTGTATCTCTGCTCGAGACGACCTCGGAGAAATCTAAATCGTATCATTTGCATCGACAAAAAACACAAATTGTGCGTTCGAACGCGCTCGACCCCGTTTGAATGCATGCGTGCGAATGCCTACATACATTCAAAAGGATAGAGAACGCGAATTGCGCATTCGAACCTGCTCAGCGAGAATGCACTATTTTTAGGGTTATTACTTGTTAGTTTGATTGGTTAGATTAGCCTCTTAAGATGTGGATGAAAACCTAAGGGATCATTATGAATGGATATTAATTTTCTTTCCTTTCTTTTGTATCCTAACTCTTCTTCCTCCTCATTCAAGCCCTAACCGTGTGTAATCTTGACGCTGGATACCTCTAATCCCCTTCGACTGTCAAGTCCTCCCTCCTCCTTGGGATCTTGACCAACTTCTTCCCTCTCATCTTTATCCCTTCAACAACACGTGCCACCAAACTCATCACTATTAAAACCACTTTTATCACCATCACTCGTCATCTCCACCTTCATCACAATATTGCATAATTTTGCCCCAAGTGCAACTAGAATCTGCGAATGGTGTGAATATCAAAAGCATAGATCAGGAAGATATGAAATGATCACCACTAATTTCATAATTTTTTGATTATAAAATAATATTTTGAGAATATTCTCCTCCGACTGTACGGACTGCTTCCCTGCATCTGAGCTTGGTCAGGAATAGACACATGATTCATAATAGGATTCAGCCCAGGATTTCAATGTGGTGGATCCAAGTGCTTTAGGAAATATAATAAAGAGGCTATCAAAGATCGACGAAAGTGGAATTTCCTCAAAAAAGGGTTGGCTAATCTCACACCTGAAAGAGAATTCAAAGGGAGATGTACTCCTTCGAGGTGAGAGACCACTCAAATGGGAGGAAGGGCAATATACCAAACCTTTAGAAAAAGAAATCCTATTAGGGTTTGGCAAGAAGCAAGTACCTGAATTAAAAACACAAGAATCGACTAGGGTTTCATCATTAGAGATGAATAAGCGTCATGAAATTGGATGTTTTCACTATGGAGAACAAGATCACTAGGCGATGAGTTATAGAAATAGCATTCTATTATAAGTGCTCAAAATTTAGCTATCGTGCTAAATTTTGTAAAAGAAGCAACTGTTACAATTGCCTTCGTGGAAGATGATTGCCTATCCAAGTTGCTAATTTGGACAAAACTCAACACAAAACTTTAATAGGCAATAATGATCGATCCAACCATTGAAATGATCTAAGATTTAGATACGTTGTTCCATTGGAAGTTAAGAATGCAATGCAACAAGAATCCCATCGATTGGGTGAGTAAATCAAAAGATATGAAGGAAATAATAACTAAAGGTCAGAAGGTGGCGAGATAGACATGGATGATGTGGTTAGGGTTATGTCCAATTTGTATCTCAATCAAGAACTGCAACAACTCGCCATGCTTCTCTCACCTTGTTCTTAAGGTGCAAAGTGAGAAAAATAGTCCATCAAATCATCCTCCAACTCCCATGTCGCCTCGTTAGTGGGTTGACCCAACCACTCCACCAAGACCTCCATCTCCAAGCATCCGTCATGTTGTCCTACGCTTAGCAAAAATCTGAATTGGCTCATCAATATCCTATTTCACAATAGGCTAGGGTAGGTCGATCCCCACTTTGATATCAGGTCCAATTATTGGCTTTATAATTGATACATGGAATATCTGATGAACCCGTGTTCCCTTTGGTAAATTCAACAAATATGCAACTAGTCCAACCCTTACCTTGACCCTATAGGGTTAAAAATACTAGAAAAAGAGATTTTGCTTCGATACTGACCTTATAGTGAGCTGCCGATAAGGCTGTGCTTGTACATAAACCAAATCACCCACAGCAAACTCTCGCTCACGATGTCCCCAGTCATAGACCGGTTTCATGTGATTTTGAGCTACTGTGAGATTCTTATTCAACCTCCTTAGGGTCTCATCACTGTCGATCAACTCTAAATTCACCTTCGATCGATCCATTGACGCTGCTAAGACGATCCATTAATACCAACACTACAAAATAACCTCTAACTTTTGGAAGTCCCTTAATAAAATCCATAGAGATGTCCTCCCAAATATTCTATGGAATACGAAGAGGTTGGAGTAGTCCGGTGGGTTTCATGGTTTTGGTTTTAGCATGTTGGCAAAATTGACATTCATTGACATAGCACCTTGTTAGGTTTTTATTTGTTGGCAATTGTGTACAAAATATTCTAAGTGTATTTTTTCATGTATATGAGCTTTATAAAAGTCTAGAATATCTCTGGTTTGAAGAATTGCAAGATTATTGGAGAAAAGTTGTTGAGTTCACACCGCGTTCACAAACGCGTTCGAACACGGGTACTGCGTTCACACAGACTGAGAGCTGCGTTCACAAATGCGTTCGAACGCGGGTACTGCGTTCACACAGACCAAGAGCTGCGTTCACAAACGCGTTCGAACGCAATCTGAAGAATTCAAGCTATCGCGTTGGAATGCACTTGGGCCCGTTCGAACGCACCTGAGATTAAGTCGGGCCGTTCGAACGCACCCGGGCCGCGTTCGAACGCACCAACGAAGTTTGAAAATATTGGACTTTCATGAGTACGGATAAGACTCGGATTTGGCTCTATCTTGAAGATCATATATAAGGATTATGAAACCCTATCTCTAGGGTAGTTGAAAAAGATTATTGAAGGAGACTTCTTGAGGCTACATCAGTTCTTCAACGAACAAGGTTCTACTCATCTACAAGAATTTAATCTTTCGTCTTAAGGGCTATCTAGATGAAAGATCAATCTCGAGGGCTACTGAGGTTGGACTTCAATCACGAGAAGTAGTGAATCGTGGGTTCTAATGAGCAAGACTGAGAGGAACAAAGTCGTTTGGATTGACGGGTTGTTTTGTGAGTCAGTCTTGTAACTGCTAATATTCTAGTGATTGGTTTTGATCCGAGTTTGGATCCGTGGTTTATTTCCCGTTTTGGGTTTTCTCACGTTAAAATCTTGGCGTTCATCTCTGCTTTCGTTTTTAATATTTATTCAGACTTTTACTTAAGTGAACGAGCGATATCTTTGCCTAGTGTTTAGATACATACATGTGTCTAGGGGTTTTTTCAATTGGTATCAGAGCAGGTTCTCTCACTCTTTAAGAGAGATCAGATAGGCATGGATTTTCGTAGAGATGGACCATCATCTATTAGACCTCCTATTCTAGATGGATCAAATTATGGATATTGGAAAGCTAGGATGAGAGCTTATTTGAAGTCTGTAGATGAGCGAGTATGGATGGCCGTTGTGAACGGTTGGAGTCCACCAATGTACATGGTGAATGATAAGTTTATTGAGAAACCGATTGAGTCATGGGATAAGACAGATTATGAAAAAGTTGGCTGGAATAGCAAAGCAATAAATGTAATTTTTAGTTATGTTTCCTCGGAAGAATTTAGAAGAATTTCTACTTGTGAGATAGCAAAAGAAGCCTGGACACTCATGAAGGAACTATGGTTGTAAAACTTTCGAAACTTCAGAGGTTGACTACTAGTTTCGAAACTTTACATATGGAGGAGAATGAGACATTTGATGAGTTCTATGCAAAGCTGAGTGATATAGTCAACTCCAGTTTCAACCTAGGAAAGAAAATTCCTGAAAACAGAATTGTCCGTAAGATCCTTAGGTCTCTTCCAAAAAGGTTTCAGGTGAAAGTTACAGTTATTGAGGAAAGTAAGGATATCGATTCTATGAAAGTTGAACAATTGGTAGGAAATCTACAAACATTTGAGTCTAGTCTTTCAAAACCAAGGAAGTCCAAAGGGATGGCCCTATCCACAGTTGAACAAAATTTAGAAAAGTCTGATGATGAAGGTGATTTAGATGTTGAAATGTTGGCTATGTTTGTCAAAAAGTTTAATAAATTCTTTCGAAAGCCAAACAAGTTGAATGCTGAAAAATTTAAAAAAATCAAAGCTTTTGTGAAAAAGAAGAATACTGTTAGTTCGAATACAGGTGGTAGCAATAACAATGTCAAACAGAAAAATAAGAATTTTGAGAATAAAGTTCAATGTTTTAAATGTTCTGGTTTTGGACATATCGCACAAGAATGCCCTAATCGTCTTAAGAGAAATGGTAAAGTTATGAAAGTTACTTGGGATAATTCAGATGAATCTAATGATGATTCTTAAAAAGACGAAGAAAACTTTGTAGCCTTTACCTCTTCTCTGCTTAATACTGACTCTGTTGTTGATACTGATAGTACAGATGATCAGGATATGTTACCAGCTGAGGAAGATGAATTTAAAATTCAAAAGGCATATAATGATTTGTATCTGGAGTCGTTTAAACTCAAGAAAAGCAATCTTAGACTACTTCAACGACTCAAGGTAATTGAACCAGAAATAATTCAATTTGAGGAAAAGTACAAATTGGAGCTTGAACGTGTCAAAGACCTTTTTGAACAACTTGACAATGCGAAAAATAAAATGAAGGCTGATGAAATTGAACTAGAGCGATTGCATAAGGAAGTTACATTTCTAAAAGGGAAAAACAAACTGGACGAGATTCTAAAAGCTTAGATCTCTAGAAAAGACAGGTATGGTGTTGGATACACTTGTAATTCAAATAATAATAAAACTGTTTTTATTTCTGCAGGTATACAAAAGGAAGAATACCTGAAGCCATCAATCGCATTTTCAAAGCAATCCTAGATGAATCCTTCTAAATTGAAGTTGAATCTACAAACTGGTGAATCTTCGATGGTACCAAAGGTAAACTCTAGTCACACTCCTCGATAAAAGGTGAGTAGAAAAGGGTTTGTTCTGACATGCTATCATTGTGGCATTCTAGGGCATATTCGACCTCATTGCAAATTTTTGCAAAAACCTAGAACTACTTTCATTTATGGGATGAAAACAAAGGCCATATGGGTCAAGAAAAGTGATTTGAAATGTTATGTTGTGCATACAGCCTTGAAAGCTTTAAATTCTGATTTGTGATATTTAGACAGTGGCTATTCAAAACATATGTCGGGTGACAAGTCGTTATATTCTAATCTTGAAAAATATGAAGGGGGAGTTGTGACATTCGGAGATGGTAATTCATCAAAGGTAATAGATAAAGGAAAGGTAAGTACTCCAGGGATTCCTAGTCTCGAAAATGTTCTTTATGTTAAGGGCTTGAAAGTAAATCTACTAAGCATCAGTCAATTTTGTGATGAAGATTATGAGGTAAAATTCTCTAAAAATGATTGTACTATTCTAGATCATGATGGTAATGTTATATGCTATGGATCTAGAACATTTGATAATTGCTATGTTGTTGGAACTTCACATAAACTGAAATGTAACAGTGCCTCTTTCGACACTGCAGATCTTTGGCATCAAGGTCTGTTACGATCCTTCCTCGGCTATAGGCTCTGATACCAGATTGATACGAACCCTCTTTTGGTGCTATGGCTCTGATTCAAGATTAATACGATCTTGCACGGAACTTTGAGATCAGATCCCGAAATATCCCGCCGTTGGATCGCTGTGAAAGTTTGATATGTTGTAGGCCCGGAAAAGAGCTTTCCAACGGATCTAGTTTCAGGCGAATCGGAGATGGGGATCTTGAAATATCGTTCGTTTAGTGGACGAACATCAGGATACTCTGTTTTTGGATTCCGTGGATGAAGGCACGAAATCCTGGGTAATGGTGGATTGTGGAGGGCCGGTGTTGATGGGGTGGCACCGGTGTAAAAGTGATGGTGGAAGGGTTATGGATGATGGAAAGGTTAGGGATAGCGATGGATAAATTGGAAGAAGGGGGAGAAGAGGGCCACTCCTAAGGGACTAGGGTGATTGGCCTGTCGAGGGAGATTAGAAGCGGCGTCGCCGGGGAGATTGAGGGAACGGGAGCGAAGAAGATGAAGGAGGCAAGGCAAACTCAATTCTCAATAATCAATAATAATTTTGGTTGCCCTACACATACTTTTATAGGCTAACCAACAACTCAATCTTATCCTAAAACACAATCTTATCCTAAAACTCAATCTTATCCTAAAACTCAATCTTATCCTAAAACTCAATCTTATCCTAAGGTAAATCCAAACTTGAGACGATGTCGGTGAAGTCCGAATCGTATCAATCCACCACGCTTCCGCAACCTTGTCCTCAAGGTTTGAAATTTGGGAAGCGATCCATGATGTCTGCCTCTAGCTCCCATGTAGACTCGTCAGTAGGTTTGCCCAACCACTCAATCAGCACTTCAGTCTCTAATCTGGATCCTTGGCGTCTTCTCCTACGACTTAGGACTCGAACCGGCTCAGTGGAGCCATCTTCCTCCATTGGTTCGGGTAAGGTCGAACCCACTACATGGTTAGGCCCGATCTGGGCCTTCAATGCCGAGACATGGAAGACGGGATGTATCCTGGTTCCTTCAGGTAGGTCCAATCGGTAAGCTACTGGACCGATTCGTTGTAGCACTCGGTACGGACCATAGTACTTGTATCCCAACTTTTGGTTCAAAATTGGCCTCAATGTGGATTGTCGATACGGTTGAGCTCGAACGAACACCAATTGATCCACCTCAAATTCTCGCTCACGTCTGCCTTTGTCATGCGTTTGCTTCATGCGGTTTTGTGCTGTGGCTAGGTGAGTCTTGAGCCGTCTCAATGTTTCATCTCGATCAGCAAGCTCCAAGTCAAGCTCAGTCCTATCCGTCGCCGCGAGTCTATCGTAGGCACGCAAGACAGGGGGAGTGCGCCCATAAACCGCCTCAAATGGGGTCATGCCAATGCTTGAGTGATGAGCGGTATTGTATGACCACTCAGCCCAAGGAAGAAATTTGACCCAATCCTTTGGTCGATCCGCCACAAAGCATCGCAAGTATTGCTCTAGTCCACGATTCACCACCTCGGTTTGGCCATCCGTCTCGGGGTGATATGCTGAACTAAGATTGATTTGAGTCCCTTGCAATCTGAAGAACTCGGACCAAAACTCACTTATGAAGATGCGATCCCGGTCTGACACGATCGTCCTAGGCATCCCATGCAAGCGTGCCACTTCCCGAACAAAAATTTCAGCAACCCTTTTTGCTGAAAACGGGTGAGACAATGTTATGAAATGTGCATACTTGCTCAGTCTATCCACCACAACAAACACCACCGATTGTCCTCGAACTTCCGGCAGCCCCTCGATGAAGTCCATGGAGATATCCTCCCAAATACGCTCTGGTATCGGTAGTGGTTGCAGTAGCCCGCTAGGCTTGAATGCCTCCGATTTGGCTCGTTGGCAGATTTGACATTCACGCACATACTTCTTCACGTCCGTCTTCATCCCAGTCCAAGTACAGTTTTGGGCCAGCCGCTTGTAAGTACGTAATACCCCTTCATGACCTGCTATAGGAGTATCATGGAAGTGTGACATCAATAGCCTCCGTAGCTCTTCGTTTCGGGGTACCTTGATTCGCCCGTGCTCTAGTACTAACCCATTGCGCTCCTCGTGCTCGGGGTTGCTTGAGGGGTTCTCTCTCAACTCCTCCATGAGTCGGACCAGATCACTATCCTCTGCACTGGCTCTCCGTAGATCTGAAAAGAAAGGAAAAGTGGGTGCCGAGAAAGAAGCGAGCCCCCTTTCTTTTGGAAGTTCAAGCAGCGGTTTACTTCCATCCAACAACACTCTCTGATCATCTCTCCAAAAAGTCAATGTGAGGCTTGTAAAATCAAAGGTCACGGGCCCCAAGCTCCGAAGCCATTGGGTCCCTAAAACAATATCGGCACCTTGCAAGGCCAATGGATAAAGATCCAATGTGAAAGTTTGGCCTTGCACCTTCAATTCTGCACCTCCACAAATAGAATCTGCTCGCAAGGTGGTGCCATCTCCAATCGTCACATCGAACCCTTCCGTGGGTTCCGACTCGAGCCCAATCTTCCTAAGGAGCCTCTTGTCAATGAAGTTGTGGGTGGACCCGGTGTCAATCAAGATTCTCACTGTGGTCTTCTTGACTACTCCGTTCACCCGCAATGTCTTTGGCGCAGCTGTCCCCGAATAGGCGTGGAGGGAGATTTTGGCCATCGTGTCCTCCGCGTGATGTTGCTCCTCAACTTCTTCTCCTCGATGTCCAGCCACATCTGCACTTTCAGCTGCCATGGGTGGAAGATCGTGGCCTTCTCCTTTGAGTGGTAGCTTGGCAGGGAGCTGCAACGTCATCGCTGGTGATGAAGCTGTCGTGGTCGACTGTCGATTGACCGAGGAGAATGGTAGAAGATCGCTGGAGGCCATATGCGATTTCTTCTTAGTTGCCGACTCACTATGGTTGCAAAGGGAGCTAGTGAAAGGCGGCCCAAGTGTCGAAATTCGCGATTTCGGATCATCTCCTTCACCACTGATGAGGATTCCTGATGAGGGATATCCAGCGACCAGGTGTGGCGTAGCCAGCACTTCGCGGTTTGTCGACGAGGTCTCCGGTGCATGGGAAGATGTGGAGGTTCCGAGGGCTGCTACAATGGTTGAGGATCTCATTGTAGCCGGTGGCAGTTCGTTGCGGCTGACCATGGGTCGAGGTGTAGAATCTCGATCTTGCCGGATAGCCGAACTCTCCCCTATTTTTGTGATGAACGGGGAGGCCGTGGAGGATGTTGGGTATGTTGTGGAGGGTTCCCAATGCTGTCTTGTGATTGCCTTGCTTGTTGAAAAAGGTTTCGTCCATGCCCGTATTTCCTGCATCATCTCCATCATTATTTGCTTGTTGATGGCAATCTGTTTGGAAATAGACCCCAACATGGATAGAACGCTAGGTTCTTCCGTATTCCTATTAGATCGAGTGATCGTCATTGGAAGCGCTTGTCCGAGGAACGGTGGCTCTGATACCAGCTTGTTACGATCCTTCCTCGGCTATAGGCTCTGATACCAGATTGATACGAACCCTCTTTTGGTGCTATGGCTCTGATTCAAGATTAATACGATCTTGCACGGAACTTTGAGATCAGATCCCGAAATATCCCACCGTTGGATCGCTGTGAAATTTTGATATGTTGTAGGCCCGGAAAAGAGCTTTCCAACGGATCTAGTTTCAGGCGAATCGGAGATGGGGATCTCGAAATATCGTTCGTTTAGTGGACGAACATCAGGATACTCTGTTTTTGGATTCCGTGGATGAAGGCACGAAATCCTGGGTAATGGTGGATTGTGGAGGGCCGGTGTTGATGGGGTGGCACCGGTGTAAAAGTGATGGTGGAAGGGTTATGGATGATGGAAAGGTTAGGGATAGCGATGGATAAATTGGAAGAAGGGGGAGAAGAGGGCCACTCCTAAGGGACTAGGGTGATTGGCCTGTCGAGGGAGATTAGAAGCGGCGTCGCCGGGGAGATTGAGGGAACGGGAGCGAAGAAGATGAAGGAGGCAAGGCAAACTCAATTCTCAATAATCAATAATAATTTTGGTTGCCCTACACATACTTTTATAGGCTAACCAACAACTCAATCTTATCCTAAAACACAATCTTATCCTAAAACTCAATCTTATCCTAAAACTCAATCTTATCCTAAAACTCAATCTTATCCTAAGGTAAATCCAAACTTGAGACGATGTCGGTGAAGTCCGAATCGTATCAAGGTCTTGGACATGTGAATCACAAGGAATTATTTACTCTGTCCAAACAAGAAGTAGTAAGAGGAATACCTACGATGAAAGAAATGTCAAAAAGAGTGTGCGGTTCGTGTCAAATTGGAAAACAAATTCAGATCTCACACAAGAAGGTAAATTCAACTACCACCGACCGTTTACTTCAATTAGTTCACATGGACTTGATGGGTCCAATAAAAACGGAAAGTCTTGGAGGTTAACGCTATATATTCTTAATGGTCGATGATTACTCTAAATATATCTGGGTTGCCTTTCTACGTGAGAAGTCTGAAACCTTTGAAGTTTTTAAATCACTATGCTTAAAATTGCAGAATAAAAAATCTACAACCCTAGTTAGGATTCGTTCTGATCATGGTAGAGAATTTGAAAATGAAAATTTTTCTATATTTTATGATTCTCTTGGTATTCAACATGAGTTTTCAGCTCCTATAACTCCACAACAGAACGAGATTGTTGAAAGAAAAAACCGAGTTGTGCAAGAAATGGCTAGGGTTATGCTTCACGCTAAAAAGGTTACTCAAAGGTTTTGGAGAGACGGTCAATACAACGATATATATGATAAATCATGTTTATCTAAGACCAGGTACAAAAATGACTGCTTATGAAATCTAGAAAGATACATATTATGAAGAAATAGGAAAGGAGCTTGATCTGGAAATTAAGAATCAGGACGAGGATAAAGTTGAAATGAACAAAAATGACTGCAACATACCGGAACCATCTGCCAGAGTGAAATCAAATCATCCACTATCACAAGTGATCGGAGACGTGAATGAACTAATTAAGACAAGACGACAAATCCAAAGTGAGGTATCATTTACTTGTTATACATCTTCTTTTGAATCTAAAAATGTGAAGGAAGCATTATTAGACGATTCTTAGGTTAATGCTATGCATGAGGAATTAGAGCAATTTTCTAGGAATGATGTTTGGTATTTCTAGACCTAAGAATGTGAACGTCATTGGAACAAAATGGATTTACAAGAATAAAATTGATGAACATGGCAATATAGTTCGAAATAAAGCCAAACTAGTAGCACAGGGATACACTCAGGTTGAGGGTATAGATTTTGATGAGACATTTGCTCATGTTGCTATATTAGAGTCTATTCGTATACTGCTTGCTATTGTTTGTCATTTAAAATTTAAATTATTTCAAATAAATGTTAAATGTGCTTTCTTGAATGGTATCCTGAATGAAGATGTTTATGTGGAACAACCTAAGGGTTTCGAAGATCAAAAATTTCCTTCTCATATTTTTAAATTGAAAAAGGCTCTTTACGGGCTAAAACAAGCTTCAAGAGCTTGGTATGAGAAGTTGACCACCTTTTTAGTGGATGCGGGGTTCACTCGAGGGGGAGTGGACAAGACATTGTTCATTAGACGTGAAAACAAGAATTTTGTTGTGGCACAAATATATGTGGATGACATTGTTTTTAGGGCGACGAGTCAATTATTAGCTAAGGAGTTTGCAGATCTCATGCATAGTCATTTTGAGATGAGCATGATGGGTGAGTTGAAGTTCTTTTTAGGGCTTCAAATTACTCAATTGGAGAGAGGGATTTTTATCGCTCAAACCAAGTATGCTAAGGATCTTGTGACTAAATTTGGTTTAGAAAATGCAAAACATCCTAGAACTCTTATGAGTACAACTACCAAACTGGGTAACGACATTTCGGGAAAAGTGTTGATCAGACACTCTATAGGAGCATGATTGGGAGTCTTTTGTACTTAACTGCTAGTAGACCTGACATTGCATTTAGTATCGGTGTGTGTGCTAGGTTTCAGTCTGAACCTAAGGAGTCACATTTGTTTGCTGTTAAACGTATCATAAAATATGTCGGTGGCACAGTTGATTTAGGTATCTGGTTTACTTATAAATTGGGTGCTATCATATCGGGATACACGGATTCTGATTGGGTAGGTTCATGTGATGATAGAAAAGGTATTTCAAGTGGATGTTTTTATGTTGGAAACAATCTGGTTGCTTGGCACAATAAGAAACGAAACTCGATATCTTTATCTACTGTGGAGGCCGAGTACATTGCAGTAGAGAGTTGTTGTTCTCAGTTACTATGGATGAAAAAGATGGTCAAGGATTATGGCATTGAACAAGATACTATGGTGCTTTGTTGTGACAACATGAGTGCTATTAATATATCGAAAAATCCTATTCAACACTCGCGTACAAAATATATAAACATCCGACATCATTTTATACGCGAGTAAGTTGAAGACAAAATAATAGCACTGGAACATGTTGAGACAGAGAAACAGTTGGGAGATTTGTTCACAAAACCTTTGAATTTATAGAGATTTGAGTATCTTTGTACTTCTTTAGGGATTTGTGCTTTGGACTGATTTTATTGGAATTTGTGTTCTTTTAGTTTGCGAGTTTCTTTTTATTTCATTTCGTTTTTTTTAGGTTTTCTTTTACTCTGAAATTTTCTTTGGTTTTAGGTTTCAGATTTGTCGAGAGTTTTATTTTGTTTATAAAAAATAATTTGATGCACTCCTAGATTCAATAATATACTCTTAACATAAAAATATGATTTTTCTCTTGATTATGAGTTATTATAGTCAATTTTGTCATCTTGTAGTATATTGTATCAATTTTGATTTTGTCACTCCCTCGACTTCTATTATAATGAAACTAATTTTAATGCACTCATAATGTATGTGTATTCTTGAGTGAGCATGATATCATGAATTATTTTTTTAAATAGCTCACTATTAACCTTGATTTGCACAGTTTGACCTCATGCTTAGTCATCAAAAATTTGTTCATAAAAGAGCAATGAAAACGGCTATAATGAGTTAGTATGAAAGCCGTCTTGTTTAGAGTCCTATTTGACTCAGTACATTATTTGCAAATTTAAAAAAAAAATTATATATGTGAATTTCTTCTTGCACATTGTTTGATTTGTACTATAAGAAAAGGGCTACCTACTCATGTGTGAAAGCCATCATTGCACATATATGTTTCTATAAAAAAAATACAGGAAAAATTCCTGTTATGTTATGGAGAATAAGTCGAAAAGTGCAAAATTGCAATACTAAGGCGGTTTGACTACTGTGTTGCATCATTGTTTATATAGGAAAGTTTGTTTAAGAAGATTGGTTCATGTTATCTATGCTCATCTTGCATATGCATATCGTTATGATCAATCAAGATTAATTTAATTTTGAGTGATGCATTCGAATTGATTATAATATATTTTTGATGATTTGATTGATCTGTGTATGACTTATTTCATTTGATTATCATATTCTATGTCTTGAATATATTTTGAAATTCTAGAAGTGCATCTCCAAAAAGATTTTTGATTTGTTTTAGTTTAAATTAAAAATAAAAAATAAAAAATAAAAAAGGGCGTTCGAACGTAGATTTTTGAGTTCGAACACGATGACTGGCGCGTTCGAACGCGCAAATTGGTGCGTTCGAATGCACTCGTGGGTTCTTTAAATACTGCGTCCGAACCTAAGGGTTCCATCTTCCATTTTCCAAACCCTAAAAACCCTTCATTTTCCCCTTCTCATATCTTCGAGATCTTGGTGTTTTCATCGAATTTTTCACTTCAAATCCTTTTAAAGGGTAGTTCTCCTCCGGATCTAGCATCTTTCGGTCGAATCTTTGAGTTTTTCTTCACTTTTGCAAGGTATGATCATCAATCATTTTCCTATTTTTTTACTCAATAAAGTTGCTTGATCTTGATTGATTTTGTGCGTTTTCATGTTTTGATCACATTAATGTTAACACCTTGATGTTTCTTGTGAGATTGAACGTGATATCTTTGAGTTTTCAAGAGAAAGATGGGTTTCATTTAGGGCCTTCATGGTTTCTAAATTTTTTTGGAATTCTTGCTATTTTTTTTGTTTGCTTTGGGCATGTATTGAATCTTGCAACTTGTTTCTTTCTCAAGAATGCCTAAAAAAGAAATAGTGACCAAGAAACCAAGGCTGCCTTCGTCACCGTCTTCGGCTCCAAAATTTTCTTCATCAACGGCTGCCGGGTGCTACAAACATAATTTTGGCACTCGTCCTATTATCTGTGAAAGACCCGTGGTTATTTCTGATTTGTCTGAATTGGGGATTGAACAGATCTTTACTGAGCGTGGATGGTTATCTGTGTGTCGGATGAGCGGGACTGCTTATGTGGAAGTTGTTTGGGAATTTTTTTAGTAATGCCACGGTTTTAGATCGCTGTATACATTCTACTGTTCGTGGTGTGTTTGTATACTTGGACTCAGATGTTATTCGCGCTGAACTTCGTCTTCCTGATGGTGAGTTCCAGTATTCAACATCTGCTCCACTTCCTGATGTCAATGAATATGCTGGTACTGTACTGATCAAAGGGGAACGTTGGAAGGGAAACATGATGCCGCATGCGAAGCTGACATCGGTAGCTCGCATGCTTCACCTTTTTTGTCTGTACAATATCACCCCCAAGACTCAACATTCCAGTATTAGTCTGGATCGTGTATTCCTTCTTCATGCGATGTTATCTGGAGTCTCTATTGATTTGGCTGCCGTGATTTATGATTCGATTTTTACAGCTGCTTAGAAAGAAGCACCTCGTGAGGGGTTACCATTTGGCATCTTTATTACAAATTTGTGCACTCAGAGTAAGGTGCGTGTGGATGTTTTGGAACCTTCCATTATTTCGCAAAAACTGTTGGATCGTATTACTCTTAAGCGGAGTCAAGCTCACGACCAGTTGTCTCCTCTCAAGCCATCCTCTTTCGCCGCTGGTCGTTCATCGCACCTCGACAGTTCTGATGATAGCTCTGACGATGACTCATCTCACACTGAGGGGGAGTTACCACAGTACTCTGACCGTTTCGATCAGCTTAATACTCAAGTACAGGATCTCCATTCGGTAGTGAATGATTTACGAGCTGAGCAAGCTCGTTAGGGGACTGTACTTGACTTTGTCTTGACGATTCTTCATCGTCAGTTTCCTCCGAGTTCCTAGTCTTTGGCATTTGTGTCAAAAAGGGGCAGAGTGTCTGGGTGTCTAGATGTGTCGGGGGAGTATGGGAATAGGGGGAGTTTATTAGAGTCTTTATAACCTTGCTTATAACTTTGCTTGGAATACTTGGAGTATTGTGAACTTTGTCTGCTTAAGTACTTTTGAACTTATGCTCCGTTGATAACTTGTGTTTGGATTGTTTATTCATTTCAATTTATTTTCACTTGATCTTGGATTGGTATATGTTTCTTTACAGGGATTGATGTGCAAAATATTCTAGACTTATTGATTGCTCAGTTTGAAGTCTTTGTAATATCTTGTAACCTAGGTGTTTTGTCACATATTGCCAAAGGGGGAGATTGTTAGGTTTTTATTTGTTGGCAATTATGTACAAAATATTCTAAGTGTATTTTTTTCATGTATATGAGCTTTACACAAGTCTAGAATATCTCTGGTTTGAAGAATTGCAAGATTATTGGAGAAAAGCAGTTCGAACGCACCTAAGATTAAGTCGGGCCGTTCGAACGCACTCAGGCCGCGTTTGAACGCACCAACGAAGTTTGAAAATATTGGACTTTCATGAGTACGGATAAGACTCGGATTTGGCTCTATCTTGAAGATCATATATAAGGATTATGAAACCCTATCTCTAGGGTAGTTGAAAAAGATTATTGAAGGAGACTTCTTGAGGCTACATCGGTTCTTCAACGAACAAGGTTCTACTCATCTACAAGAATTTAATCTTTAATCTTAAGGGCTATCTAGACGAAAGATCAATCTCGAGGACTACTGAGGTTGGACTTCAATCACGAGAAGCAGTGAATCGTGGGTTCTAGCGAGCAAGACTGAGAGGAACAAAGTCGTTTGGATCTACGGGTTGTTTTGTGAGTCAGTCTTGTAACTGCTAATATTCTAGTGATTGGTTTTGATCTGATTTGGATCCGTAGTTTTTTTTCCCGTTTTGGGTTTTTCCATGTTAAAATCTTGGCGTTCATCTTTGTTTTCGTTTTTAATATTTCTTCGGACTTTTACTTAAGCGAACGAGCGATATCATTGCCTAGTGTATAGATACATACGTGTGTCTAGGGGTTTTTTCACACCTTACTTTAGCCTTCATTTCTTGCCCATTGCAATTTTGGGATAGCCATTTGTATGTTCTCAACATTCCTTCATGCCCTACTATAAGAGTGTTGTGGAAATGCTCCAATAGTTGCTGTTAAAGCTCGGTATCTACTGGCAGAAGGATGCGACCCTGAAAAATTATCAACCCATCCCTCTCTTCGGTCTCCACATGCTTCCTTGGATACACCTTAATTTCCTGTAACATTATAGTATAGGCAGGGTTAGCAATACCTACAAGCCTCAGCACCTCCAAAAATTAAAAACAAGTGCAAAGTATGCCGCCAACTCCGCCAGTGTCGAGTTGCGTGATAGGGCATTAGCGACCCTATTTTCTATCCCCTTCTTATATACAATTTCGTAGTCGTATCCCATGAGTTTAAATACCTATCTCTACTGTGCTGGTGCATGTACTCACTACCTCAAGAAGTATGGTAAGCTCTATTGGTCCATTCGGATCTAAAAGCATTGACCGATGAGGTAAGGTTGCCACTTGGTAATCGCCAACATCTCACGATCGTACGTCGACAATGCCTTGAGCTATCAGACAAGGACTTGCTAAGATAAGTGATAGGCTATCCCTCCTGCATTAACACTACTCCTATGCTTGTCCCTAAAGTATCACACTCCACCATAAACTGTTTGGTGAAGTCGGGCAACGCGAGTACGAGAGTTGTGGTCATGGCGGTCTTGAGGGCTTTGAAGGCTGTCGTGGCCTGCTCACTCTAGATGAAGCCATCCTTCTTTAACAACACAGTCAATAGGGCAGCAATTTTCCCATATCCTGCTACAAACCGCTTGTAGTAACCTGTCAAACCCAAAAATCCTCGTAGCTCCTTGGGGTTCTTTGGCGTTGGCCATGCTGTCATGCAACCTACCTTCCCCGAGTTGGTGGCAACGCCTTGGGCTGAGATGATATGCCTTGGGCTGAGATTATTTATTATTATTATTATTTTTATTTTTTTTTATGTTGGGTTGTTACAACTTATAGGAGGATATCTCAAAGTTGCACGTGGCCAGGATTGAGACGGGATGTGAGGAGATTTGTCCGTGCTTGCAAAGTCCGTCAAAGGGCTAAGGTAACTTTATTGAAACCGGCCAGATTACTACAACCTTTATCTATATCGGACCGTGTTTGGGAAGATATTTCTATGGACCTCATAGAGGGTCTTCCGTTGGTACGTGGTTATTCAGTTATCTTTGTGGTGGTTGATAGATTGAGCAAGTATACGCATTTTTTGGCATTATCACATCTATTTTTAGCCAAGTCGGTGGCTGAAATTTTTATTAGAGACGTTGCTCGATTACATGGCATGCCACGCACGATTGTCCCGATCATGATCATGTATTTATGAGTGACTTTTGGATGGAGTTTTTTAGATTGCAGGATGGATCCTACCATCCACAGAAAGACGACCAAACCGAGGTGGTCAATCGAGGCATTGAGTAGTACTTGAGATGCTATGTTGGAGAGATGCCGAGACAATGGTTGGAGTTCTTATTGTGGGCAGAGTGGTCTAACAACATCGCCTACCATAGCAGCATTGGTATGACTCCATTTGAGATGGTGTATGGATGCACGGCTCCGACGTTATGTGCTTATGTTGTAGTGGCATCTGCAAATCGGACGGAGGTGGACTTAACCTTGATGGATAGAGATGCCACATTGAGGAGGTTGCATGCTCATCTTAAACTTGCTCAAAACGTCATGAAGCAAGTTTTTGATCGTAGCCATAGGGAGCAGGAGTTCAATATCAGCACTTAGGTGTTTGTGAGGGTGCAATCGTATCGATAGGTGACCTTACGTTCGCTGCGTAACCTAAAGTTAGCTTATTGCTACTTTGGTCGGTTTTGGGTGTTATAGTGTTTGGAGTTGCCGGAGGGGTTGAGAGTGCATCCTGTCTTTCATATTTCATTACTGAGGGAGCAGATTGGAGATGATGAGGTCATTGGATCAGTTCTATCGGAGCCATTAGAGGAGATAGAGCCAGTTCGTGTACTTGATAGGCATCGACGACAACATGGTACTAAATTAGAGATAGAGATTCTAGTTGAGTGGCTTGGCAAACCATCTGATGAGGCGACATGCGAGTTGGAGCCTGATATTTTGGAGCGTTTCCCCAACTTTTTGGTACGATCTCTCCTTTAAGCTAAGGTTCGATCTCTTCCAATTCTTAGATCTAGCATGAAACTTTGTAAATAGATCCCAAAAGATGCCGCTGTCGGATCGTCGTAAGATTTTGATATGTGGTAGCCCCAAAAAAGAGCTTTCCAATAAATCAAGTTTCAGGCGAATCGGATGTGGGGATCTCGACATGGCCACCCCTAAGGGACTAGGGTGATTGGCCGATCGAGGGAGGTTAGAAGCGGCGTTGCCGGGGATCGAGAGAACGAGAGCGAAGAAGACGAAGGAGATATGGCAGAAACTCAATTCATCAATAATCACTCCATGGTTGCCATCCACACCTTTTAGAGGCAAACCAAACAATTCAAAAATAATCCTAAACAGCACATTTTCGTCGACTGCGTTCGAACGTGCTTGATCGCGTTTGAACGCACCTATTTCTCTCTTCTCTGGATTTGCGAACACAATGCAGGCATTTGAACACGCATCCAAGCTTACCTATTTCCCACTTCTCTGGATTTGCGAACACGATTCAGGTGTTCATAGCGCGTTCGAACGTATAATTCACACTCTCTGAATGTGCGAACGTGATGTAGGCGTTCACAACCGCGTTCGAACGCACTCCACCCGCATTCAAACGTGACATACAACGAACATATTTTATTAGGAAATTAAACATTATAACAAGAAACAAAGACACCCCTAAAGTGTAAGCTTGAGACAACATCGGTGAAGTCCGAATCATATCAATCCACCATGCTTCCACAACCTTGTTCTCAAGGTTTGAAATTAGAGAAGCGATCTTTAAACTCTGACTCGAGCTCCTCTATGATTTGGTCTTCTGGTCCAAGTTCTTGTCTAACCGGATCATGTCCAAGTCCTTGTGTAACCGAGGGAGGATGCACCATGAAGGGTTGATGATCCCTCCTTCGGTTTTGATTAACTCGCCGTAGTTCCAGATCGTATCGACCCGCCCACGGATCTTGATCTCCAAGGTGGACTCCATAGTGGTTCGCTCATTGGATGGGTTCACCTACAACTGGACCTGTAACCATCCTTGCTTGCCTCTGCCCATAGGGTGGTGGTAGCAGTGGCTCTTGTGGTTGCAAAGGCTAACTCGGTGGCGGTGGGTTCAAAGGGGTGGACTCGCGTCGTGCGGTTGATGGTGCGTTCCCGTTCACCATTGCTTCCCTTGTCGCTCGTAGTTTCTGCATCATCTCCATCATCATCTGGTTGTTGATAGCCATTTGTTCAGAAAGAGACCCCAACATGGCTTGAATGCTAGGTTCTTCCGTATTCCGATTAGATCGGGCAGTTCCGCGGGTGGAAGTCCCCACAATCGTTTCCCCCTCCTCTATTGGGAGAATCTCTTCTTCATCATCTCGCCATGCAGCCATGGCTTTAGTGGTCGTCATTGGAAGCGCTTGTCCAAGGAACGATGGCTCTGATACCAAGCTTGTTACGATCTCCCCTTTTGGGCTAAGGCTCTGATACCAAGCTTGATATGATCTCCTGTTAGGCTAAGGTTCAATCTCTTCCAATTTCCTGATCTGGACTAGATCTGGCATGGAACTTTAAAATAAGATCTCAAAATATACCGCCGTCGGATCGACGTGAAAGTTTGATATGTTGTAGCCCAAGAAAAGAGCTTTCCAACTAATCTATAGTTAGTAGAATCGGATGTGGGGATCTAGAGATATCTTCCAATTAGTGGACGATGGTCAGGGTGGTCTGTTTTGGATCCGTGGATGGAGGCACGTGATCCTAGGTGATGGTGGTTGGAGGAGGACCGGCATTAATGCGGTAGCACCAGTGAAAAGTGGTGGTGGAGGGGTTATGGTTGATGGAAGGGTTAGGGCAAGTGTTGGATAGATTGGAAGAAGGGGGAGGAGAGGGCCGCCCCTAAGGGACTAGGGTGTGAAGCAACGTCACCAGGGATTGAGAGAACGGGAGTGAAGAAGACGAAGGAGGCAAGGCAAAACTCAATTCTTAATTCAATAATGACTTTGGTTGCCATCCACATCCTTTTAGAGGTTAACCAACAACTCAAATTAACCCTAACAATACAATTTTCGCCGACCGCGTTCGAACGCACCGAGTTCGCTCCTCTAGATTTGCAAACGCGATGCAGGCGTTCACAGTGCGTTTGAACGGGGCGTTCGAACGCACAATGCACACTCTTCACCCACGTTCACAACCGCATTCACAACCGCATTCGAACTCACTCCACCTGCGTTCGAACGTGACTTACAGAAAACTTATTTTAATGAAAATTAAACACTAAAACATGACACAAAGACACTCCTAAAGTGAATCCATGCTCGAGACGACGTCGGTGAAGTCTAAATCGTATCAATCCGCCACGCTTCCGCAACCTTGTCCTTAAGGTTTGAAATTTGGAAAGCGATCCATGATATCTGACTCTAGGTCCCATGTAGACTCGTCAGTAGGTTTGCCCAGCCACTCAATCAGCACTTCAGTCTCGAATCTGGACCCAAGGCATCTTCTCCTACGACCTAAGACTCGGATCGGTTCAGTGGAGCCATCTTCCTCCATTGGTTCGGGTAAGGCCGAACCCACCACATGGTTAGGCCTGATTTGGGCCTTTAATGCCGATACATGGAAGACCGGATGTATCCTAGTTCCTTCAGGTAGGTCCAACCGGTAAGCTACTAGACCGATTCATTGTAGTACTCGGTAGGGACCATAGTACTTGTAACCCAACTTTTGGTTCAAAACTGGCCTCAATGTGGATTGCCGATACGATTGAGCTCGAACGAACACCAATTGATCCACCTCAAATTCTCGCTCACGTCGGCCTTTGTCATGAGTTTGCTTCATGCGGTTTTGGGCTGTGGCTAGGTGAGTCTTGAGCCGTCTCAATGTTTCATCTCGATTAGCCAGCTCCAAGTCAAGCTCGGTCCTATCTGTAGTCGCGAGTCTATCGTAGGCACGCAAGATAGGGGTAGTGCGCCCGTAAACCGCCTCAAAGGGGGTCATGCTGATGCTAGAGTGATGAGCGGTATTGTATGACCACTCAGCCCACGGAAGGAATTTGACCCAATCCTTTAGTCGGTCTGCAACAAAGCGTCGCAAGTATTGCTCTAGTCCGCGATTCACCAACTCGGTTTGGCCATCCGTCTCGGGGCGATAAGCTGAACTAAGGTTGATTTGAGTCCCTTGCAATCTGAAGGACTCGGACCAAAACTCGCTGATGAAGATGCGATCCCGGCCTGACACGATCGTCCTAGGCATCCCATGTAAGCGTGCCACTTTCCGAACAAAAATTTCAGCAACCCTTTTCGCTGAAAACGGGTGAGACAATGTTATGAAATGAGCATATTTGCTCGGTCTATCCACCACAACAAACACTACCGATTATCCTCAAACCTCCGGAAGCCCCTCGATGAAGTCCATGGAGATATCCTCCCAAATACGCTCCAGTATAGGTAGTGGTTACAGCAGCCCGCTTGGCTTGAGTGCCTCCGATTTGACTCGTTGGCAGATTTGACATTCACGCACATACTTCTTCACATCCGTCTTCATCGCTGTCCATGTACAATTTTGGGCCAGCCGCTTGTAGGTACGTAATACCCCTTCATGACCTGCTATAGGAGTATCATGGAAGTGTGCTATCAATAGTCTCCGTAGCTCTTCGTTCCAGGGTACCTTGATTTGCCCGCGCTCTAGTACTAACCCATCGCGCTCCTCGTGCTCGGGGTGGCTTGAGGGGTTCTCTCTCAACTCCTCCATGAGTCGGACCAGATCACTATCCTCTGCACTAGCTCTCCGCAGATCTGAGAAGAAGGGAAATGTGGGTGCTGAGAAAGAAGCGAGCCCCCTTGCGTCCCTTTCGTTTGGAAGTTCAAGCAGCAGTTTACTTCCATCCAGCAGCACTCTCTGGCCATTCCTCCATAATGTCAATGTGAGGCTTGTAAAATCAAATGTCACAGGCCCCAAGCTTCGAAGCCATTGGATCCCCAAAACAATATCGTCACCTTACAAGGCCAACGGATAAAGATCCAATGTGAAAGTTTAGCCTTGCACCTTCAATTCCACACCTCCACAAATAGAATCTGCTCGTAAGGTGGTGCCATCTCCAATCATCACATCGAACCCTTCCGTGGGTTCCGACTCGAGCCCAATCTTCCTAAGGAGCCACTTGTCAATAAAGTTGTGGGTGGACCCAGTGTCAATCAAGATTCTCATTGTGGTTTTCTTAACTACACCGTTCACCCGCAAGATCTTAGGTGCAACTGTTCTCGAGTAGGCGTGGAGGGAGATTTCGGCTATCATGTCCTCCACGGGTTGCTCCTCAACTTCTTCTCTTTGATTTCCAGCCAGAGCTTCATTTTTAGCTACAAACTCATCCTCAACTTCCTCCAATCCATCGATTAGCATCACCGATCCCATCGGTTTAGTGCAGCGATGCCTGGGTACAAACTTCTCATCACAACGGAAGCATAGGCCCTTGGCCTTTCGTTCCTCCACTTGGGCAAGTGTGAGTGCTCGTCCCGGACCTCTAGGTGCATACTTCACATCTTGGGATGGCTTCAAGAGTGCTCGAGGAGGTACCACTGCAGCAGCAACTCCTGGTACTCCGGTGATGTTTCCTACCGCTATGGTTGGTTGAGATTGATTGCGGCTTCCTTGGCTCGTCCAACTCTATTTTAGGTGTATCTTCATGGCCCTATGTTTGTCTTCCATAAGCACTGTGTTAGGCTTTTATTTGTTGGCAATTGTGTATAAAATATTCTAAGTGTATTTTTTCATGTATCTTTATACAAGTCTAGAATATCTTTGGTTTGAAGAATTGCAAGATTAGTGGAGAAAAGCTCTTGAGTTCACACCGCGTTCGAACGCGGTGTGTTCACAAACGCGTTCGAACGCGAAATCTGCGTTCACACAGACAGAGAGCCGTGTTCACAAACGCGTTCGAACGCGAGCACTGCGTTCACACAGACAAAGAGCCGCGTTCACAAACGCGTTCGAACGCGAGTACTGCGTTCACACAGACCGAGAGCAGCGTTCACAAACGCGTTCGAACGCAACCTGAAGAATTCAAGCTGTCGCGTTTGAACGCACTTGGGCCCGTTGGAACGCACCTGAGATTAAGTCAGGCCGTTCGAACGCACAGGCCGCGTTCGAACGCACCTATGAAGTTTGCAATTTATTGGATTTTCATGAGTAGGGATAAGACTCGGATTTGGCTCTATCTTGAAGATCATGAGTACGGATAAGACTCGGATTTAGCTCTATCTTGAATATCATATATAAGGATTATGAAACCCTATCTCTAGGGAAGTTGAAGAAGATTATTCAAGAAGACTTTTTGGAGGCTACATCGTTTCTTAAAAAAAACAAGGTCCTTCGCATCAAAAAATCTTTATCTTTCGTCTTAAGGGCTATCTAGACGAAAGATCAATCTCGAGGGCTACTGAGATTGGTTTTAAATCACAAGAAATAGTGAATCGTGGGTTCTAGCGATCAAGACTGAGAGAACAAAGTCGTTTGGATCAACAGGTTGTTTTGTGAGTCAGTCTTGTAACTGCTACTATCATAGTGATTGGTTTTGATCCGAGTTTGGATCCGTGGTTTTTTCCCGTTTTGGGTTTTTTCACGTTAAAATCTTGGCGTTCATCTCTGCTTTCATTCTTAATATTTCTTCGATCTTTTACTTAAGCGAACGAGCGATATTATTGCCTAGTGTTTAGATACATACGTGTGTCTGGGATTTTTTCAATTGGTATCAGAGCAGGTTCTCTCACTATTTGAGAGAGATCAGATAGGCATCGATCATCATAGAGATGGAGCATCATCTATTAGACCTCCTATTCTAGATGGATCAAATTATGGATATTGGAAAGCTAGGATGAGAGCTTATTTGAAGTCTATAGATGAGCGAGTATGGATGGCCATTATGAACGGTTGGAGTCCACCAATGTACATCGTGAATGATGAGTTTGTTGAGAAATCGATTGAGTCATGGGATAAGACAGATTTTGAAAAAGTTGGCTGGAATAACAAAGCAATAAATGCAATTTTTAGTTGTGTTTCCTTGGAAGAATTTAGAAGAATTTCTACTTGTGAAATAGCAAAAGAAGCATGGACGATCTTAGAAACAACTCATGAAGGAACTGTGGCTGTAAAACTTTCGAAACTTCAGAGGTTGACTACTAGTTTTGAAACCATACGTATGGAGGAGAATGAGACATTTGATGAGTTCTATGCAAAGCTGAGTGATATAGTCAACTCCAGTTTCAATCTAGGAGAGAAAATTCCTGAAAATAGAATTATCCGTAAGATCCTTAGGTCTCTTCCAGAAAGGTTTCAGGCGAAAGTTACAGCTATTGAGGAAAGTAAGGACATCGACTCTATGAAAGTTGAACAATTGGTAGGAAATCTATAAACATTTGAGTCCAGTCTTTCAAAACCAAGGAAGTCCAAAGGGATGGCTCTATCCACTGTTGAACAAAATTTAGAGGAGTCTGAAGATGAAGGTGATTTAATTTGAGGAGAAGTCAAACAAGTTGAATTCTGAAAAGTTTGAAAAAAGCAAAGCTTTTGTGAAAAAGAAGAATACTGTGACTTTGAATACAGGTGGTAGCAACAACAATGTCAAACAGAAAAATAAGAATTCTGAGAATAAAGTTCAATGCTTTGAATGTTCTGGTTTTGGACACATCGCACAAGAATGCCCTAATCGTCTTAAGAGAAAGGGCAAAGCGATGAAAGTTACTTGGGATGATTCATACGAATCAAATGATGATTCTGAAAAAGTCAAAAAAAACTTTGTAGCCTTTGCCTCTTCTCTGTTTAATACTGACTCTGTTGATGATACTGATAGTACAGATGATCTTAATATGCTACCAGTTGAGGAAGATGAATCTGAAATTCAAAAGGCATATAATGACTTATACCTGGAGTCATTTAAACTCAAGAAAAGCAATCTTAGACTACTTCAACGACTCAAGGAAATTGAACCAGAAAGAATTCAATTTGAGGAGAAGTACAAATTAGTGCTTGAACGTGTCAAAGACCTTTTTGAACAACTTGACAATGCGAAAAATAAAATGAAGGCTGATGAAATTGAACTAGAGCGATTGCATAAGGAAGTTACATTTCTAAAAGGGAAGAACAAACTGGACGAGATTCTACAAGCTCAGATCTCTGGAAAAGACAGGTATAGTGTTGGATATACTGGTAATTCAAATAATAATAAAACTATTTTTGTTTCTGCAGGTATACAAAAGGAAGAATACCTGAAGCCATCAATCGCATTTTCAAAGCAATCCTGGATGAATCCTTCAAAATTGAAGTTGAATCTACAAACTGGTGAATCTTTGACGGCACCAAAGGTAAACTTTAGTCACACTCCTCGACAAAAGGTGAGTAGAAAAAGGTTTGTTCCGACATGCTATCATTGCGGCATTCTAGGGCATATTCGACCTCATTGTAAATTTTTGCAAAAACCTAGAACTGCTTTCATTTATGGGATGAAAACAAAGGCTATATGGGTCAAGAAAAGTGATTTGAAATGTTATGTTGTGCATACAGCCTTAAAAGCTTTAAATTCTGATTTGTGGTATTTAGACAGTGGCTATTCAAGACATATGTCGGGTGACAAGTCGTTATTTTCTAATTTTGAAAAACATGAAGGGGGAGTTGTGACATTTGGAGATGGTAATTCATCAAAGGTAATAGGTAAAGGAAAAGTAAGTACTCTAGGGATTCCTAGCCTCGAAAATGTTCTTTATGTTAAGGGCTTGAAAGCAAATCTACTGAGCATCAGTCAATTTTGTAATGAAGATTTTGAGGTAAAATTCTCCAAAAATGATTGTACTATTCTAGATCATGATGGTAATGTTATATGTTATGGATCTAGAACATCTGATAATTGCTATGTCGTTGAAACTTCACATAGACTGAAATATAACAGTGCCTCTTTCGACATTGCAGATCTTTGGCATCAACGTCTTGGACATGTGAATCACAAGGAATTATTTACTCTGTCCAAACATAAAGTGGTAAGAGGAATACCTGAGATGAAAGAAATGTCAAAAAGAGTGTGCGGTTCGTGTCAAATTGGAAAACAAATTCGTATCTCACACAAGAAGGTAAATGCAGCTACTATTGACCGTGTGCTACAATTAGTTCATATGGACTTGATGGGTCCAACAAAAACGGAAAGTCTTGGAGGTAAACGCTATATATTTTTAATGGTCGATGATTACTCCAGATATACCTGGGTTGCTTTTCTACGTGAGAAGTCTGAAACCTTTGAAGTTTTTAAATCACTATGCTTAAAATTGCAGAATGAAAAATCTACAACCCTAGTTAGGATTCGTTCTGAACATGGTAGAGAATTTGAAAATGAAAATTTTTCTATATTTTGCAATTCTCTTGGTATTCAACATGAGTTTTCAGCTCCTATAACTCCACAACAGAACGGGATTATTGAAAGAAAAAACCGAGTTGTGTAGGAAATGGCTAGGGTTATGCTTCACGCTAAAAAGGTTACTCAAAGGTTTTGGGCAGAGGCGGTCAATACAGCGGTACATGTGATAAATCATGTTTATCTAAGACCAGGTACAAATATGACTGCTTATGAAATCTGGAAAGGTAAGAAACCTAGTGTTAAATATTTTCGAGTTTTTGGTAGTAAATGTTATATCTTGCGTGATCGAGAATATTTGACTAAATTTGATACTAGAAGTATCGAAGACATCTTCTTGGGGTATTCGAATAATAGTAGAGCCTACAGAGTATTTAATCTTGACACTTCTATTGTTATGAAATCTACTAATGTTATGATAGATGAATCCTCGACTGACTTAACTAAAGCTACTTCTATTTCTGTTTCTGCAGATACATATTACGAAGAAATAGGAAAGGAGCTTGATCTAGAAATTGAGAATCAGGACGAGGACAAAGTTGAAATGAACAAAAATGACTGCAACGTACCGGAACCATCTGCTAGAGTGAAATCAAATCATCCAGTGTCACAAGTGATCGGAGACGTGAATAAACCAATTAAGACAAGACGACAAATCCAAAGTGAGGTATCATTTACTTGTTATACATCTTCTTTTGAACCTAAAAATGTGAAGGAAGCATTGTTAGACGATTCTTAGGTTAATGCTATGCATGAGGAATTAGAGCAGTTTTCTAGGAATGATGTTTGGTATTTAGTTTCTAGACCTAAGAATGTGAACGTCATTGGAACAAAATGGATTTACAAGAATAAAAGTGATGAACATGGCATCCCTCCTTCGGTTTTGATTAACTCGCCGTGGTTCCGGATCGTATTGACCCGCCCACGGATCTTGATCTCCAAGGTGGACTCCATAGTGGTTCGCTCGTCGGATAGGTTCACCTGCAACTGGACCTGGTGTAACCATCCTAGCTTGGCTCTACCCAAATGGTGGTGGTAGCAGTGGCTCTTGTGGTTGCAAAGGCTGAACCGGTGGCGGTGGGTTCAACGGGGTGGACTCGCGTCGTGGGGTCGATGGTGCATTCCCGTTCGCTATTGCTTCCCTTGTTGCCCGTAGTTCCCGCATCATCTCCATCATCATCTAGTTGTTGTGGCCATTTGCTCAGAAAGAGACCCCAACACGGCTTGAACGCTAGGTTCTTCCGTATTCTGATTAGATCGAGCGGTTCCACGGGTGGAAGTCCCCGCAACTGTTTCCCCCTCCTCTATTGGGAAAATCTCTTCTTCATCATCTCGCCGTGCAGCCATGGCTCTAGTGATCATCATTGGAAGCAATTGTCCAAGGAACGATGGCTCTGATACCAAGCTTGTTACGATCTCCCCTTTTGGGCTAAGGCTCTGATACCAAGCTTGATACGATATCCTCTTAGGCTAAGGTTCGATCTCTTCCAATTTCTTGATTTGGACTAGATCTGGTACGGAACTTTGAAATAAGATCCCGAAATATACCGCCGTCGGATCGATGTGAAATTTTGCAACGGATCAGCTTCAGGCGAATCAGATGTGTGGATCTCGAGATATCGTCCGATTAGTGGACAATGGTCAGTGTGGTCTATTTTGGATCCGTGGATGGAGGCATGTGATCCTAGGTGATGGTGGTTGGAGGAGGACCGGCGTTAATGGGGTGGCACCGATGAAAAGTGGTGGTGGAGGGGTTATGGTTGATGGAAGGGTTAGGACAAGTGTCGGATAGATTGGAAGAAAGGGGAGGAGAGGGCTACCTCTAAGGGACTAGGGTGATTGGCCGGTCGAGGGAGGTTAGAAGCGGTGTCGCCGTGGATTGATAGAACGGGAGTGAAGAAAACGAAGGAGGCAAGGCAAAACTCAATTCTCAATTCAATAATGACTTTGGTTGCCATCCACATCCTTTTAGAGGCTAACCAACAACTCAAATTAACCCTAACAATACAATTTTTGCCGACAGCGTTCGAACGCGCCCGACCGCATTCGAACGCGCCCGACCGCATTCGAACGCACCGAGTTCGCTCCTTTGGATTTGCAAACGCGATGCAGGCATTCGAACGTGTGATTGAACACGCCTATTGGTATTTGCGAACGTGATGCAGGCGTTCACAGTGCGTTCAAATGGGGCATTCAAACACACAATGCACACTCTTCACCCACGTTCACAACCGCGTTCACAACTGCATTCGAACTCACTCCACCCGCGTTCGAACGCGACTTAAAGAAAACTTATTTTAATGAAAATTAAACATTAAAATATGACACAAAAACACTCTTAAAGTGAATCCATGCTCGAGACGACGTCGGTAAAGTTCGAATCATATCATCTTTCAAAAGGCTAAGGCAACCACATTCAAACCAGCCGGATTAGTTTAGCCTTTACTGATACCGAACCGTGTTTAGGAAGACATTTCTATGGATTTCATAGAACATCTTCTGTCAGTATGTGACTACTCAGTTATTTTTATACTGGTTAACAGATTAAGCAACTATGCACACTTTTCTACGTTGTCGCATCTATTTTCAGCAAAATTAGTGGCTGAAATTTTTGTGAGAGATGTTGCTAGGTTACATGGCATGCCACGAACAATTATATCCGATCGTATGAGGCAAGTTTATAATCATAGCCACTAGGAGCAGGAGTTCGACATCGGCAGTTGGGTGTTGGTGATGATGCAACCGTACCGATAGGTGACCTTGAGTCCGATATAAAACTAGAAGTTAGCACATCACTAATTCAGTCTATTTCAAGTGTTAGAGCATATCGGTGTGGTTGCATATTGCTTGGATCTGCCCAAGGGGTCAAGAGTACATCCAGTCTTTTATGTTTCATTACTAAGGGAGCTGATTGGAAATCACCAGGTCGTGGGATCAGTTCTTCCTAAGCCATTGGAGTAGACAGTGATTGCGGAGCTGATTGCAAGGCGCCGACGACGTCATGGTACCAGATTGGAGATGGAGGTCGTAGTCGTGTGGTTTGACAAACCATCCGATGAGGCGACATGGGAGCCGAAGCCGGACATCTTGGAGTATTTCCTTGACTTTGCACAATGAAGACAATGTAGCGGAAGCGTGGTGGACTGATACACCTTGTTGGAGTCTTTTCCTTATTGTACTAGTTGTTTATTTCAAAAAAAAGAAGATTTCTTTATGTTGCATATGAACGCGGGAGGGGGTGATTTCGACAGAGAACGCAAATTATGTGATTGAACTCCCGCGTGCGAACGCCTCCACACGTTCACATCGACAAGGAGCGCAATTTATGCATTCGAATGCAATCGGCGAGAATCCACTGTTTCTAGGGTTAATAATTATCATTTTGGCTTATTTGGTTATCCTCTTAAGGTGTGGATGGCAACAAAAAATATTATGATGAATGAATCTTGATTTCTATCTCCTTCTATTCTCTCTACACTAATCTCCCTTCTCCTTCCTTCAAGCCCTAGCCGTGCGCCATCTCAATGATGGTGTTCCTCTAACCTCCCTCATCTGTCGAGTCCTCCCTCGTCCTTAGGATTTCGGCCACTTCTCCCCCTTCATCCTTATCCCCTAAACTCCATAAACCATCCACCCTCATCTCCACTATCAACCCTAACCTTATCATCACCTCCACCTATCACCACCACCATTACCCCCATTCTTGCGTATTTTCATCACATTTGTTGTCTGAATCTGTGAAGGGCATAAATACCAAAAATGTAGATCAGGAAGCTACGGATCGACAACCCCTAGTTTCATAATTTTCTAACTACGAAAGAATATCTGATGTTCTATTCTTATCATTGCCCTAATCTTCTTCCTCTCATTCCTTCTCGTTCCCTCTGCCGCCTCAAGCCTCCCTCGATCGGCCACTCACCCTAGTCACTTATGGGTAGCCCACTCCTCCCCCTTCTTCAAATCTCTCTCTATCTTCACTCTAACCCTTTCCACCATCTATAATCCTTCCCCACCACCTTCCTTGTCGATGCCACCCATTACTGCTGGCCTACAACCTCCATATTCCACCTAGGATCATGTGTCTCCATCCATGGATCGAAAATCACATTCTGATCTGAATCTTGCATATTGGGCTCCCTACCATTCGTTCACTTATCCGAAGATATCTTCGGATCCCGCTGTCCGAATCACCTAAAATTAGATTCGTTGGAAAGCTCTTTTCTAGGGCTACGACCTATCAAAATTTCACATTGATTCGACTTTTATATCTCCTTCTAAAGTTCCATACAAGGTCCGACCCAAATTTGATTATGAGATAGATCAAACCTAATCCAAGGAAGATCATATCAAAGTGGTATCAGAGCCACCGTTTCTCAGACACACGCTTTCTATGATGACAACTAGAGCCATGGTTGCACAGTGAAACAAGGAGGACGAGATCCCCCTAATGGAGGAAGGGGAAACGGCTGCAGGAACCTCCACCCGCAGAACCGTCACTTGCAGAACCACCTGACTAAATATGAATATGGAAGAGCCTAGTGTTCAAACCATGATCGGATCACTTTCTGAATAGATGGCCATCAATAATAAGATGATGATCGGATCACTTTCTCTCTTAGCTCCTCCATGAGTAGTCAGACCAGTTCTCGATCTTTCGCACTGGCTCTCCGTAGATCTAAAAAGAAAGGGATGGTTGGTGTTGAAAAGGAAGTGAGCTTGCTTGTGTTTGGTTGGAGCGAAATTGTATCGGCAACTTGGTTCTTGATCCCCGTTTTGTAAACTAGCTCGTAGTCATATCCAAGGAGCTTCGTGAGCCATCGTTGTTGTGCTGGGGTGTGCACATGCTGCTCCATGAAGTATGGTAAGCTTTGTTGGTCCGTGCGGATAATAAACCGTCGACCAATCAAATATGGTTGCCATGATACGATTCGGACTTCACCGACATCGTCTCAAGCTTGGATTTACCTTAGGAGAGATTTATTTTCATGTTTTAGTAATTATTTTTCATTAAAATAGGTTTTCTGTAAGTCGCGTTCGAACGCGGTCGGGCGAGTTCGAATGCGATCGGGGAAAATTGAGTTTTAGGATAAGATTGAGTTTTAGGATAAGATTGAGTTTTAGGATAAGATTGAGTTTTAGGATAAGATTGTGTTTTAGGATAAGATTGAGTTGTTGGTTAGCCTATAAAAGTATGTGTAGGGCAACCAAAATTAGGATTGAATATTGAGAATTGAGTTTGCCTTGCCTCCTTCATCTTCTTCGCTCTCGTTCCCTCAATCTCCCCGGCAACGCCGCTTCTAATCTCCCTCGACAGGCCAATCACCCTAGTCCCTTAGGAGTGGCCCTCTTCTCCCCCTTCTTCCAATTTATCTATCGCTATCCCAACCTTTCCATCATCCATAACCCTTCCACCATCACTTTTACACCGGTGCCACCCCATCAACACCGGCCCTCCACAATCCACCATTACCTAGGATTTCGTGCCTTCATCCACGGAATCCAAAACAGAGTATCCTGACGTTCGTCCACTAAACGAACGATATTTCGAGATCCCCATCTCCGATTCGCCTGAAACTAGATCTGTTGGAAAGCTCTTTTCCGGGCCTACAACATATCAAAATTTCACAGCGATCCAACGGCGGGATATTTCGGGATCTGATCTCAAAGTTCCGTGCAAGATCGTATAAATCTTGAATCAGAGCCATAGCACCAAAAGAGGGTTCGTAACAATCTGGTATCAGAGCCTATAGCCGAGGAAGGATCGTAACAATCTGGTATCAGAGCCACCGTTCCTCGAACAAGCGCTTCCAATGACGATCACTCGATCTAATAGGAATACGGAAGAACCTAGCGTTCTATCCATGTTGGGGTCTATTTCCAAACAGATTGCCATCAACAAGCAAATAATGATGGAGATGATGCAGGAAATACGGGCATGGACGAAACCTTTTTCAACAAGCAAGGCAATCACAAGACAGCATTGGGAACCCTCCACAACATACCCAACATCCTCCATGGCCTCCCCGTTCATCACAAAAATAGGGGAAAGTTCGGCTATCCGGCAAGATCGAGATTCTACACCTCGACCCATGGTCAGCCGCAACGAACTGCCACCGGCTACAATGAGATCCTCAACCATTGTAGCAGCCCTCGGAACCTCCACATCTTCCCATGCACCGGAGACCTCGTCGACAAACCGCGAAGTGCTGGCTACCCCACACCTGGTCGCTGGATATCCCTCATCAGGAATCCTCATCAGTGGTGAAGGAGATGATCCGAAATCGCGAATTTCGACACTTGGGCCGCCTTTCACTAGCTCCCTTTGCAACCATAGTGAGTCGGCAACTAAGAAGAAATCGCATATGGCCTCCAGCGATCTTCTACCATTCTCCTCGGTCAATCGACAGTCGACCACGACAGCTTCATCACCAGCGATGACGTTGCAGCTCCCTGCCAAGCTACCACTCAAAGGAGAAGGCCACGATCTTCCACCCATGGCAGCTGAAAGTGCAGATGTGGCTGGACATCGAGGAGAAGAAGTTGAGGAGCAACATCACGCGGAGGACACGATGGCCAAAATCTCCCTCCACGCCTATTCGGGGACGGCGGCACCAAAGACATTGCGGGTGAACGGAGTAGTCAAGAAGACCACAGTAAGAATCTTGATTGACACTGGGTCCACCCACAACTTCATTGACAAGAGGCTCCCTAGGAAGATTGGGCTCGAGTCGGAACCCACGGAGGGGTTCGATGTGACTATTGGAGATGGCACCACTTTGCGAGCAGATTCTATTTGTGGAGGTGCAGAATTGAAGGTGCAAGGCCAAACTTTCACATTGGATCTTTATCCGTTGGCCTTGCAAGGTGCCGATATTGTTTTGGGGACCCAATGGCTTCGGAGCTTGGGGCCCGTGACCTTTGATTTTATAAGCCTCACATTGACCTTTTGGAGAGATGATCAGAGAGTGTTGTTGGATGGAAGTAAACCGCTGCTTGAACTTTCAAAAGAAAGGGAGCTCGCTTCTTTCTCGGCACCCACTTTTCCTTTCTTTTCAGATCTACGAAGAGCCAGTGCAGAGGATAGTGATCTGGTCCGACTCATGGAGGAGTTGAGAGCGAACCCCTCAAGCAACCCCGAGCACGAGGAGCGCAATGGGTTAGTACTAGAGCACGGGCGAATCAAGGTACCCCGAAACGAAGAGCTACGGAGGCTATTGATGGCACACTTCCATGATACTCCTATAGCAGGTCATGAAGGGGTATTACGTACTTACAAGCGGCTGGCCCAAAACTGTACTTGGACTGGGATGAAGACGGACGTGAAGAAGTATGTGCGTGAATGTCAAATCTGCCAACGAGTCAAATCGGAGGCACTCAAGCCTAGCGGGCTACTGCAACCACTACCGATACCAGAGCGTATTTGGGAGGATATCTCCATGGACTTCATCGAGGGGCTGCCGGAAGTTCGAGGACAATCGGTGGTGTTTGTTGTGGTGGATAGACTGAGCAAGTATGCACATTTCATAACATTGTCTCATCCGTTTTCAGCAAAAAGGGTTGCTGAAATTTTTGTTCGGGAAGTGGCACGCTTGCATGGGATGCCTAGGACGATCGTGTCAGACCGGGATCGCATCTTCATAAGTGAGTTTTGGTCCGAGTTCTTCAGATTGCAAGGGACTCAAATCAATCTTAGTTCAGCTTATCACCCCGAGACGGATGGCCAAACCGAGGTGGTGAATCGTGGACTAGAGCAATACTTGCGATGCTTTGTGGCGGATCGACCAAAGGATTGGGTCAAATTTCTTCCTTGGGCTGAGTGGTCATACAATACCGCTCATCACTCAAGCATTGGCATGACCCCATTTGAGGCGGTTTATGGGCGCACTCCCCCTGTCTTGCGTGCCTACGATAGACTCGCAGCGACGGATAGGACTGAGCTTGACTTGGAGCTTGCTGATCGAGATGAAATATTGAGACGGCTCAAGACTCACCTAGCCACAGCACAAAACCGCATGAAGCAAACGCATGACAAAGGCAGACGTGAGCGAGAATTTGAGGTGGATCAATTGGTGTTCGTTCGAGCTCAACCGTATCGACAATCCACATTGAGGCCAATTTTGAACCAAAAGTTGGGATACAAGTACTATGGTCCGTACCGAGTGCTACAACGAATCGGTCCAGTAGCTTACCGATTGGACCTACCTGAAGGAACCAGGATACATCCCGTCTTCCATGTCTCGGCATTGAAGGCCCAGATCGGGCCTAACCATGTAGTGGGTTCGACCTTACCCGAACCAATGGAGGAAGATGGCTCCACTGAGCCGGTTCGAGTCCTAAGTCGTAGGAGAAGACGCCAAGGATCCAGATTAGAGACTGAAGTGCTGATTGAGTGGTTGGGCAAACCTACTGACGAGTCTACATGGGAGCTAGAGGCAGACATCATGGATCGCTTCCCAAATTTCAAACCTTGAGGACAAGGTTGCGGAAGCGTGGTGGATTGATACGATTCGGACTTCACCGACATCGTCTCAAGCTTGGATTTACCTTAGGAGAGATTTATTTTCATGTTTTAGTAATTATTTTTCATTAAAATAGGTTTTCTGTAAGTCGCATTCGAACGCGGTCGGGCGAGTTCGAATGCGATCGGGGAAAATTGAGTTTTAGGATAAGATTGAGTTTTAGGATAAGATTGAGTTTTAGGATAAGATTGAGTTTTAGGATAAGATTGTGTTTTAGGATAAGATTGAGTTGTTGGTTAGCCTATAAAAGTATGTGTAGGGCAACCAAAATTAGGATTGAATATTGAGAATTGAGTTTGCCTTGCCTCCTTCATCTTCTTCGCTCTCGTTCCCTCAATCTCCCCGGCAACGCCGCTTCTAATCTCCCTCGACAGGCCAATCACCCTAGTCCCTTAGGAGTGGCCCTCTTCTCCCCCTTCTTCCAATTTATCCATCGCTATCCCAACCTTTCCATCATCCATAACCCTTCCACCATCACTTTTACACCGGTGCCACCCCATCAACACCGGCCCTCCACAATCCACCATTACCTAGGATTTCGTGCCTTCATCCACGGAATCCAAAACAGAGTATCCTGACGTTCGTCCACTAAACGAACGATATTTCGAGATCCCCATCTCCGATTCGCCTGAAACTAGATCTGTTGGAAAGCTCTTTTCCGGGCCTACAACATATCAAAATTTCACAGCGATCCAACGGCGGGATATTTCGGGATCTGATCTCAAAGTTCCGTGCAAGATCGTATAAATCTTGAATCAGAGCCATAGCACCAAAAGAGGGTTCGTAACAATCTGGTATCAGAGCCTATAGCCGAGGAAGGATCGTAACATGCCATTTGGTGACGGCATGTAGAATTGCAAGCATTTCACGCTCCTAGGTGGATAATTGTCGCGACTGGTTCGACAATGTGTTGCTCATATATGCCATGGGCCTACCATCCCACATCAAAATAGTGCCAATGCCTATGATGGGCTCTGATACCAATTGGTAGGGGTTCTTGTACCAAAGATAGGCTATGCAATGATTCCTTTAAGATCTGAATGTATTATAGGAATCAGTTCGTGCAATTGTGAGAAAATATTCGTCAGATATTCTCCGTTAGTCAGAAAATTACGAAATCAATCGGGTTAGATTCATAACTTCTTGATCTATAACTTTTGTACTTACAGCCTTCACAGATTCGAACTATAGAGAGGATGAAAATACTGAATAACATGGGTGATGGTGGAGGTGACGGGTGGAGTAGATGTTAGGGTTATGGATGGGTATGGAGGTGAAGGTGGATGGTTGATGTGATTAAGGGATATAGGCAAAGCGAACGAAGTGGTCAAGATTCCAAAGAAGAGGGTTGGCTCAATAGTCGAGGGAGATTAGAAGTTAGGAGAAACCTTGCCAACAGTAGAGGTGAAAGGATGGTGAAGAGGAAGAAGGGAGAGAGTCTAGAGAGAAGATAGGAGGCAAGAAATCAATAATCCATTACCATAATGAAGTTGGCTGTCATGCACATATTTATAAAGGCTAGCCAACAAGTCCTAAAACAATATGTAACCCTAATTCTAGAGGATTTCCGTCGATCGCGTTTCATCGCGTTCGAACGCACCAAAAGCTCCATCTCTGTATGTGCGCATGCGATGCAGGCGTTCAAACTCACCTAACCGCGTTCGAACGCACAATATGCGCTCCCTCAGCAATGAAACATGGAAGACAGGATGCACTCTCGACTTCTCCGACAACTCCGAACGATATACAATCGGACCAATACGCTTCAACACCCGAAACAGACCAAACTAACAATGTGCTAAATTTTGGTTTCGCATCGAACGTAAGGTCACCTATCGATACGATTGCACCCTCACAAACGCCCAACTACCGATATCGAACTTCTACTCCATATGGCTTTGATGATAAACTTGCTTCATGCGGTTTTGAGCAAGTTTAAGATGAGCACGTAACCTCCTTATTGTGGCATCTCTATCCATCAACGTTAAGTCCACCTCCGTCCGATCTGCAGATGCCATTGGATCATAAGCACGTAACGTCGGAGCCATGCATCCATACACTACCTCAAATAGAGTCATGCCAATGCTACTATGGTAGGCAGTGTTATAAGACCACTCCGTCCATGGTAAAATCTCCAACCATCGTCTCGGCATCTCTCCTAGAAAGCACATCATATCTTGCTCAATGCCTCGATTGACCACCTTGGTTTGGCCATCCATCTGTGTATGGTAGGTTGAACTGAAGTTCAATCAAGTCCCCTGCAATCTGAAAAACTAAGTTCAAAAGTCGCTCATAAATACACAATCACGATCCGAGACAATCATGTGTGACATGACATGTAATCAAGCAACATCTCTAATAAAAATTTTAGCCATCGACTTGGCTGAAAACGGATGTGACAATGCCAAAAAGTGCGCACATTTACTTAATCTGCCAGCCACCACAAAGATAACGAAATAGCCACATACCAGCAGAAGACCCTTTATAAAATCTATAGAAATGTCCTCCCAAACATTATCCGGTATAGGTAAAGGCTGTAGTAATCCAGCCAATTTCAAAGTGGTTGTCTTAGCCTTTTGACAGACTTTGCAAGCATGGACAAAACTCCTCACATCCCGCCTGAATCCTAGCCATGTATAACTCTTAGATATCATCATGTAAGTCCTCAAGACACCCTCATGATCAGCCTCTGGAGTTTGGTGGAAGTGCTCCAATAATTTCTGCCACAATCCTTCATTTGCGGGCACTCGAATGCATCCGCAGTCTAGGGTACCTTCTCTATGCGATGGTCCGCCACTCTCCTCGGTGGCAACTCCTGTGGCTCCTCAAACAGTCTAAAAAAGTTATCTAATAAATTAGACAATTCAATAGTAGTACCTGAACTCGTTTGAGGCTCATCTCATGTAGGTCCTAACTAAGGAAGATAGGCCAAATCATATGCACAAGACAGCCCCACCATCGGCTGCATCGCAAGAATCGACGAAGATCGAACACCATCAAGCCGCACGTCTTTGTTTCCCTATTTAAATTTCATCCACATGCTTTAGAAATAAAATATGATGAATCTCAAACTCTGTAATCACTGAGTGCCAAGGACAATGTCTGTTCCTCGCAGTGCCAATGGATACAAGTCCATAATGATGTCAGATCCTTACACCCGTATACCAACCCGACGACACAAGCTCTCGGCCTTAAACTTCGTGCCGTCTCCAATAGCAACGTCAAATCCCTTGGTTGGTTCAGCATCTAAACCCAATCTCCTTATTAACCTCTCATGTAGAAAGTTATGTGTACTCCCCGAATTGATGAGGATGTGCACACAATGCTTTCTAACGAGTCTGTTTACCCGTAACATCCTCGGCATGGAGATACCCCAATATGCATGCATCAATATTTCAGCTTGGATATCTTCCTCCACGCCCTCCACAACGGCCTCCTCATTGACCTCCTCTAGACACTCTCCATCATCTCCTCAAGACCATCAATAACCATCACACTCCCGATCGGTTTAGAACACCGATGACCGGGGGTGAAGTGCTCATCACATCTAAAGCAAAAGGCCCTTCGCTCTTCGCTCCTCCACCTGGGCAGGTGTGAGAGTTCGAACGGGGGTCTAGTGCCTCCTCTAACATCGAAAGAAGGTCTCAAAGGTGGTTATGGTCTAGTGCTCGCAGCTGCTGTTTTTGAAACCGCAAAATTTTCAACCGACATTCTTGGTGCAAACCGCCCATCTCGGTTGCCCAATTAGTTTTCACTGCCATCTTTAGAGCCCTATGCTTTTGTTCCATCCTCATGGCCTTCTCAAAGGCCTCCTCAAGAGTAGTAGGACATAGAGCACGAACATCCACTTCTATCTCATCTCACAATCTTGAAATAAATATACTCATCAATATTTGTTCGGGCCACGATGGCTCACAACAATTACTAAAGGAGAGAGGAGGTAAGAAATAAAGTTGGCTGCCATCTATATATTTATAGAGGCTAGTCAACAAGTCCTAAAACAATATGTAACCCTAATTCTAGAGGATTCCCGTCGATTGCGTTCGAACGCACCAAAAGCTCCATCTCTGTATGTGCGAATGCGATACAGGCGTTCGAATTCGCCTGATCGCGTTCGAACGCACAATATGCATTCTCTATATTTGCAAACCTAATGTAGGCGTTTGCAAGGGCATTCGAATGTGACCCCTCCTGCATTTGAACGTGAGCTATAGAAATTTTATCTTAATAAAAATAAATAACTAATGCAATAAGGCTTGTTGAAATTCGGTAAAGCCAAAACCGGCACGCTAGACATGACTATATTCAATGCTTTGAAAGCCTCCCTCACCTTGCTGAGTAAGGAGGTAGCAGGGTAGTGATCTTGCCGTAATTGGCAACAATTCCATGTGTTTGATCTTGCTTAGATCGGCTTCCACTCCTTTGGCTTGATATTATGTGACCCAAGTACTCCACGCGTGGCTCACCCCAAAGGCACTTGCTCATTTTGACTTTCAACTAGTTCAGTCGCAAGATATTCAACACCTCACACACATGCCGCAAGTGTTTGCTCCAACTCTTTTGGTGTGAAGAGGAAGAAGTTACTATAGAAGAAGGGGATTAGGAGATAGAGGAAGCCGACTAAGGACTTGGGCAGTGGAAAAAAGGAGCTGGGAGAGGGCGCCAATGGCTAGAGCAAGAAGGAGTAAGATAAGGGCAATAATGTCATTCCAATTATTAGATAAACTCTAATTAAGGTTTCCTCCACATATTTACAGAGGCTCACTCTTGTGACCCAGACAACCAAATTAAAACCCTAATAAACCAACAATTCTCGCTGCGGTGCGATCAAACGGGCAAATACCGTTCTCTATCGTTGCGAACGCATGTAGACGTTCACATAACCTTTTTGAACGCGATTCTTGGCGTTCGAATGCCCCCGGGTAAAAAGCTTTATTTTCTCAAGTAAAATAATCAAATAAGATAAATAGGCTCATCCTAATGAACCTAATATTGTGAGTGGATCCAATCTGACTGAGTCGTATCATATTTCTATCTTTGATTAAACTTTATGATAAAACTACTAAATTATCTCTTATATAATTCATGTTGGTAAGTTATGAATAATTTGATATTCTATCCAAATTAATTATTTAAATATAAGAGATGCTATGGCTATTCTTTAATTAAATAAAATCATATAAATCACTTATTTCAAAGATATAAACTCATCCCAAAATTGCATGTATTAATTTAGAATAGAAATAATCAATTCTAGCAATACTTAACAAGCATAATCAATCAATTTGCACAATTTAATTCCTCTTAAAATTCCATTAATTATTTTAAGCATAAATAAATAACATATGCAAGCAACATAAAATAACACTTACTTATTAAATTCTGTAATTATAGAAATCTCAAAAACTATCATTTTTCTAAGCTACCACAAAAAGAATGGTATTGTCACAAAATGATAGGAAATGACAATTATTCAAAATTATAGGAGAAAATGACAGTTTTGCAAATTCCAGTCATCTTTAATCTTCATCTAGGTCACAGAGACCTACTGTAAACCTTCAATTTTAGCAGCAAAACTTGGCCTAAATTCAATGTTTTGATGCAAAAACTTTTTTCTTAACTATTTTTATAGAATATTTAGAAAATCAATGTCTTAAGAATTTCTAACTTTATTTTGCATAAAAACAACTCAAAAAGAAACTTCATAAATAGCAAGACAAAGATTAAACCTTGCTTTGATACCAAATATAAGAATAAATGAATTACGATTTAGAATACAGAATTAAGCTCAAGAAAGGATTGAAACTAAAGATCCAAGAGATTATTATACCTTCGACAAGTGGTGTTCATCACATTTCAAACTTTATAATTTTTCTCACATTAGCTTTAGCTCTTTTAAGCTCCCAAATACTATAAACTGATGGCATGACTTTTCTAAATTGAGTAAATAAGCTTACAGACCAAATCCATCATATATAGCGTAGCTCCTATCAAGCTTCATGACTATGAGTTACCATATTGAAAATAATTGTTTATCTCATGAAAAAAATTTTATCTAAATATTAATGAAAACTTTCATCTCAATCAATGAGATAATTTTTATCTAATCAATGAGAAAATATTCTAACCATTGTGAACATTTGATATAGGGAAAAAAAATATTTGAATCATAATAAATTGAATTAAAAAAAATAGTCACAAGTATGTGTCCCCTAGCGACAAAAAGTTTGTTATGTCGTAGGCACATTACCCAACGGAATGCAAATCTAGAAGCTATAACTTACGATCGTTAGAGATTATCTGATCTGTCCTTCATGGAACAGAACATGTGAAATTAGGCATTAAAATTAGTTTAAGTTTTGATAGACAAACTGAGGATGAGGACAACGTAAGGTAATCGATTAGATTAAAGTTTATAGAAATAACAGAATATGCATCCTTTTACATTTGATTCAAAGCAACAAAATAAGGAAATTAACAAGGAAATGCATACAAACCAATTCAGACAGAATACTGACCCAACCACTTCAATGCTCCCACAGACTGAACACTCCCTCTAGAACACCCAATAATAGTGAACTCCGCACATTCAGAAGATAAAACCATGAACCAGAAAGGAAACGACCAGACCTACTCCCATCCCAAGCCAATGCTCTAATCCTCCCATGCACCCACTATCATATGGACTATTATCTACAAGAGGCAGGCTATTGAGCCCAAATGCCTGGCTTTCTCCACTTACCGGTGCCTGTGGCTGCTGCTGGTTGTAAATATTGCCAGGCTGTGGCAGCTGCTGCTGCCCCAGTTCCGACGACTGCCCGAACGGAAGGTTCTTATCATAACCGATAGGTTGGGCAAATGGAGGGAGTGCCGGAGCCAACCCCGGCGATCCAGGCAACCCGCATCTTTGGTTCTCTCGCGGGTCGTCGCTTGCCTTCCACGCTAGCTCCCCGTCCTTATCTCGGATCCTCATGTCGCCCTCGTCCACTAACTCCAACGTCTGAAGGAAGTTGTTGTCCGCTGACTCTGCCTCGTTGCTCCATACCGAGTTGCTCCCGTCGAACACCTCGAGCCCATTCCACGAGAACATGAGAGAGCACGTGTTCACGATGCTCACCGGCGCGCACTCCGACTCCCACATGCTGCTCTGGGTGATGGTGTCCTGGATCTGGATGTAGCAGAAGTCGCTGCCGAAGCCCCCTGCCCCCGGGGCTGTCTCATGGCGGAGGAAGTACGCGGTGTATTTCCCGGTTGGAGAGGTGATGAAAGGGATGGTTTTTTCCTGTGAGGCAGGAGGGATGCTGGCTAGGATCTGTTGCTTAGTGTTCCTCTGGATTACGCCTGGTAGGTTGGTGGTGGCTTGCGAGCGCTGTGAGAGGAGAAAATACGAGATGAAGAAGTAAAGAGTGAGCAATTTGTGGAGCTCCATATCTTTGGCTTGATTGGTTTGGTGATGAATGAGTTGTGTTGTGGGTTGTGCATTGCATAATGCTGGTTTTATAGGGAGAAATTATTCAGCAATTAATGTAGTTGGAGGTGTGGGACTGCTTAAGTTTGAAAAGGAATATGGGTGGGGTTGGTGAATTACCTAGTCCTGTAATAAGAGGATTAGGAGAAGACGGGGCTAAACTAAACTTAGCATACTCTGTCTTCGTTGGAATGGCTAGTTTTTTTAGACTAGGGCCGGATTCAATATAGCCCAAGTTGAGGTTATTAATTAATAGTATGCTGTTTCTTTTCGACTGTTCCTGAAATAATTATATTGACAGTTCGAAAAATGTATAAATGATTTTGATATCCAATGGGAAACTTGCCACTACCAAATAGTTGGACAGTAATGGATTTGTTGACATCTGACGCTGTAGAAAAAGTGTCTTCTCATATGGACCGCAACTTTGGTTGTCGACGAGCTGATCATTGCATGTAATGGTTTATTCGACTAAGAATTGTTTGAGCAATTTGTACCAAAAACTAACTCATTTTCTATTTTTGCATTTATACTGAGTTGAGAATGTCTGGCAAGTTTACCAAATCTCTGGGTAAAAGGACAGTAATATTGTTTAAACTTATTTCGAGAATATTTAATCTCTCACTGGTTTTATTTTAAGTATTTGATGTTGTCTGTCCTTATTTTTATTTTCTTAAAGAGAGTGGAATATGTCTCCAATTCGGAGGGAAAAGAAGTATGTTCTTTGTATTACTCCATTGGCGGCAGCAACCATATTTTTATTCTTTTTACGTTGTTCTGGTATCATTTGTGCAAGATGACGGATATTTCTTGTATAAATTTCTTTGAATATATATATTAGAATAAATAAACATTACTTCCATAAAAGGCAATTTTGGTTGATCTAACTGTTGAAACAGGCTGAGATTCGGATATGATGTTCCTCAGAAAGTAAAGAATCCAACGTAGTTAGAATATTGTCAATCGGATGGGTTTCAGAAGTTACGAAACATAAAATGACCTAAGGTCATTGGTGATGGATGAACGTGGATAATGGAATTTGAAGTGCTCTTGGTTGTGGATTAGATAGTAGATATTATGTTACGAACCGGCTTGATTCGATTCATAGTGGTTGAGATTCAAGTTTGCACAGGATTTGGGATCCGGGGGTGAAGGCACGGATTTTTACATATAGGATGGAGGTGATGATAGAGTGGAAGCCGAGTAGTTGATGAAGGTTGCTTGGTAATCAATAATGATGGTAGTGGTTTGAGGATGCAAATGCGATAGATGGTTAAATGCTATGATTGGTGGGCTACAACTGTGCTAAAAACCGTACGGAAGGTAGAGATAGTTAAGATAAAGAGACGAAGGGGGAGAAGTAGGCCTGCCCTATAGGACTAGAGGGATCGGTGGCAGAGGGAGATTAGAAGCTAGATGAGACTATGCCAACGAAAGAGATAATGCTAGTTGGTAAAGGAGGAGGAGGGAAATGTAGAGGCCGGTGGCCTGGTTGAGAGAGATGTCAGGGCAAAAGCCAATTAATCTTTCATTTCAAGCATTTCTAAGATACAAGCTATAAGGCCCTATTTATAGAGATTAAATCAAAAAGTCTAAAACAAATTTAACTAAACTAGTCTTCCTTATCTTCTCGGATTAATATTTTATTTTGTCGTAGATAGATTTTGAATCTGGAGAAATTATGAATACTAAAGTTGTAGAATTGGAGGTTGGTGATCTTATCTAACTAGTTTGATATTATTTAGATATCTGTAGAATATTATACAAATATTTTTTCGAAACTACGCATAGCTGGATTAATCTAATTAAATAAAATCCTAACCTACTAAGGCTCTAACTAAACTAAATAACCAAATAAGATAATTAGACTCAATCCATTGAGCCCAATGTCTTTCGAGGTGATCCGATCTAGTCCGAATCGCATCATATTGAATAGGGGATTAAGGAGGGAAAAAGGAGGTTATAAGCTAGTCGAGATATTGCCAATGGAAGAGGTGGTGTTGGTTGGTGAAGGAGGAGAGAGGAGGTGTAGCCATTGGTTAAGATGAGAATAAGGAGATAGGGACGACAAAGACTTAAGCCAATAATTCTTCCTTAGCTCATTCATTCCTTCATTGATTTAATTAGGGTTGCACTCCGCATATATATAGAGGCTAGTCTTAAATTGACTCATACTAGCCACCACCTAGGTCAGCCACCGTTGCCTACCTCCTCGTCTGGCCACACCTCTTGATCCTAAGCAATGACCCTACTTCTTCTCTATCCATTCTCAATCGATGACATCAATTTCCACTGTTGCTATCTTCATCACCTTACCATACCCCTAGGACGATGACCACCACGCCTCTTCGGCCTTCCCTTACCATACCACGATCCATCCAAATAGATTTGTTCTCTATTTTGAATCTATCTCAAACCAAAAAGTACTCTTCTATCTAATCGTTTGATCTTGAGCTACCTCTTAACCTTGGATATCCGCGGTAACCCTAACGTTTTGCTTGGGAGTCAAAATCTAATCTGTCTTCAGATTTGGACTCATGGTGATCGTGGTGTTAGGAAGGTGATTGTTACAACCCAATTGAGCAGAACGGCCCCGTTAAATTAAGGGAAGTTGAGACAAACATTTCCAACTTTGATGGTCAGCTCTTCTTTGTCCTCTAGTTGGAATGCCCCTTGCCCTCTATGGTTCACACCAGCAGCTCTAGGACGAAGTCTTTGATGCTTTGGTCTATCAAGTTCAACCCACATGGCATCCTCCTCATTTCAAGGAAGTATCGGCACTCAGTTGTGATGAAATGCTGATGACGATTCAGTTCGCCTTTCATGTTGTGTAGGCAACAAGGGGCTTCTGGTTTGGCCACCCATAAAGCCCCAATAGTCTTCCTTAGGTCCAGTATGGAGTGGTGGTGGAGCAGAGTCCTTTGACAAGGAGGTGGTTCCATCAATGGTGCAACTTGGGTGCGAGCCAAAAGTTAGATTGCCGCCCTATTCCTTGGTGCACCCATGAGGAGTTAAGTCATCACTTCTATTGATGCTGATGTGATTTAAACTAGATCTGATCACCTCGAAAGACATTGGGCTTGATAGATCAAGTCTAGTTATCTTATTTATTATTCTTATGTGGTTTAGTCAAAGTCTTAGTACGTTAGGATATTAGTTAATTAACTAAATCTAGTGCAGTTTTAGAAAAATATTAGGAGAATATTCTACAAATATCTGAATAATATCAAAGTAGTTGGATAAGAACGCCAACCTCCATATCTACAACTTTGGTATTCACGACTTCTACAGATTCGGAATCTATTTGCGGCAAAATGAAGGGTTAATATGAGAAGATAAGGAAGAATAGTTTAGTTACATTTGTTTTTGACTTTTTTATTTAATCTCTATAAATAGGGCCTTATGGCTTGTATCTTAGGCATGCTTGGAATGAATGATTAATTGGCTTTTGCCCTGGCATCTCTCTTAACTAGGCCGCTAACTCATGCTCAAAAATACCTTATAAGCACAACGGTCATTTATAATATAGAATAAGGTTGTCGAATCCACATGAAGATAGTTGTAAAAAATAACCTAAAAGGATACAAGGAGATACCATGTAGATTACTACTGTTTATAAAAAGTTAAATTAAAATAATAAGTGAGTAAGATAAACTAGGAAGAGAGTGATACACCTCGTTAGAGTCTTTTCTTATTGCATTAGTTATTTATTTTTATTAAAATAAATTTTCCATAGGTCGTGTTCAAACGCGGAAGGAGGCACAATCGAATGCCTTTGCGAATACCTACATTAGTTAGCAAAAACAAAAAACGTGAAATGTCTGTCTGAACGTGGTCGAGGGCGTTCGAACACCCCCGTGCGAACGCTTGTATCAGTTCGCATCTACAGAGAACGTCTTTTCTGCGTTTGAACGCGGTTGGGCGTGTTCAAACATGATCAGTGGGAGTCCACTAAAATTAGGGTTAATAATTATTATTTTGGCTTGTTGACTAGCCTCTATAAAGGTGTGGATGGTAGCCAAAATCATTATGCTTAATGAATATTAGTTTCTTTCCTCCTCTATGCTCTCTCTAGTCTCTTTACTCTAATCTCCCTCCTCTCTCTTCATCAACTAGCCACCTCTATCGTTGGCAAGATCTCATCTAACTTCTAGTCTCCCTCGCCTATCGAGTCCTCTCTCCTCCTTAGGATCTTGACCATTTCTTCCTCTTCATCTTAATCCCTTTAAATACATCAACTATCCATGCTCATCTCCATTATCATCTATAACCCTAACATCCACTCTACCCATCACCACCACCTTCATCCCACTCTATCATGTTTTCTTCCTAGTTGTAGTTTGAATCTGTGTAGGGCATAAATACGAAAATCATAGATCAAAAAGTTATGGATCGATCAAACTTGGTTTTGTAATTTGCTGACTACGGGAGAATATTTGGTGGATATTTCCCTCGGTTGCGCGGACTACTTCCTACAATCAATCCAGATCTTGAAGGGATCGTTCTGTAGCCTATTAGAGTGACTAGGTATCGGGGCTCTCTCAGAATATTTAAATTTTATCAATTTTTAAATTTAATCTATTATAACTCAATTTATAATATGGAAGAAAATCTAAAATAATTTAATCGGCCTTTTAATCACTTACTAACCATGTAGCTAGTTCAATTTAGCCTTGTCTAAGGTCTACGATGTACCTGGAGGCAACAATGCTCTAGAGGATAAAACTACTAAATAGAGACTAACTTATCCAGACATAATTATATAAATGTCAATTACATAATGATACATTTAGTTAGGGTCTTTTTTTATTGCATTAGTTATTTATTTTTATCAAAATAAAATTCTTGTAGGTCATGTTTGAACGTCCTTGTGAATGCTTGCATTAGGCTTGCAAAAACAAAGAATGTCTTTTGTGCGTTCAAACGCGATCGGGCATGTTTAAACGCAATCGGTAGGAATTTTCTAGAATTAGGGTTAATAATTGTATTTTGGCTTGTTAGCTAGCCTCTATAAAGGTGTGGATGGCAGCCAAATTCATTACGCTATTGGATTATTGATTTCTTATCTCCTATCTTCTCTCTATTTTCTCTACCCTAATCTCCCTCCTCCCTCTTCACCAACCTACTACCTTGAGAGGAGCAGCAATCTTGCAATATCCGGTGATAAATCGACGTTAATAACTAGTCAGCCCCAAAAAACCTCTTAATCCGGTGGTAGTAGTAGAAATAGGCCAAGCGGTCATACATGCAACTTGTTGAGGATCTGCCGCTACACCATCCGCTGAAATGATGTTTTGGGCACATCCGCCGGGTGAACTCTAATTTGATAATACCCAGCCCTCAAGTCAAGCTTACTAAATATAGTCGTCCTTGCAAGCACGTCCAGTAACTCTTCGATAACCGAAATAGGATACCGATCCTTGATGGTAATAGCGTTTAGTGCTCGATAGTTGACACAAAAAAGCCATGTTTCATCCTTTTTTCGCACCAATAGCACGGGGGATGAGTATGAGCTATGACTTGGTTGTATGAGGCCTTGCTCCAACATCTCGGCTACCATATTTTGAGATAATTTCTTTTTGCACATGTGGATACCGATATGGCCTCACATTCGCTGGTGCAACCCCGAGTACAATCTCAATACGATGGTCCACCGCTCTCCACGGTGGCAACTCCTGCAACTCCTCAAATAGTTCAAAAAGGTTATCTAATAAATTAGACAAGAAATTATTTGAGGCTCATCTCCTACTAGCCCTAACTGAAGAAGATTGGCCAAATCATATGCACCAAGTAGCCCCACCATCAAGCCACACATATTTGTTTCCTTGTTTATATTTCATCCACATGCTTCGGAAATCAAATGTGACGGGTCCCAAACTTTGTAACCACTGAGCACCGAGGACAATGTCCGCTTCTCGTAGTGCCAACGGATACAAGTCCACAATAATATTGTGTCCTTGCACCCGTATATCGACTCGGCGACACAAGCTCTCCGCCCTAAGCTTCGTGCTGTCTCCAATAGCAACGTCAAACCCTGTAGTCGGTTCAGCATCCAAACCCAATCTCCTCACTAGCCTCTCGTCTACAAAGTTGTGTGTACTCCCCGAATAAATGAGGATATGATACAATGCTTTCTAACGAGTCCGTCTACTCGTAACGTCCTCGACGTAGAAGTACCCGAATATGCATGCATCGATATTTCAGCTTGGATATCTTCCTCCACACCCTCCTCAATGATCTCCTCATGGGTCTCATCTAGACACTCTCTATCATCAACTACGTCATCATCCTCCTCAGGACCATCGATAAGCATCCCATTCCCGATCGGTTTAGAACACCGATGACTGGGGGTGAAACGCTCATCACATTGAAAGCAAAGGTCCTTTGCTCTTCGCTCCTCCACTTGGGTAGGTGTGAGAGTTCGAACAGGGGATTTTGTGCATTCTCTAACATTAAAAGAAGGTCTCAAAGGTGGTTGAGGTCTAGTAGTCACAGCCACTATTTTTGAAACCATAGAACTTTCAGTCGGCGTTCTAGATGCAAACCGCCCATCTCAGTTGCCCCAATTGGTTTTCACTACCATATTTAGAGCCCTATGCTTTTGTTCCATCCTCATAGCCTCCTGAAAGGCTTCCTCAAGAGTAGTAGGACAAAGAGCATGAATATCCGCTTGTATCTCCTCTCGCAGCCCTGAAATAAATGTACTCATCAATATACATTCGGGCCACGGTGGCTCACAACAACTACTAAGTCTTTCAAACTCAACGTAATACTCCAGTACGATAGTCCTTTGAACCATCCTGCTTAATGTGGCAGTAAAATCTTCATATGCCGCTTCCCAAATCGGCATGTAATCCTCCTACAAAAATCAGCCCATCCGATAAATCCACCACCACGAATTATTGATTTATACTAATGCAATGCCATTCCTTGGAGGTGAAAGCTTGCCATCTAGACTTTTCTATCTTCCGCTATACTTTGACAATTAAAATATTGTTCAGCTTAAAACACCTAATCCGTTGGATCACCGTCTTGAAATTTTGGAAAGTCCAAGCATGCGGTTCTCCCCCAAATAGCATTGTCAGGTTCGCGAAAGATTCTAGGTTTAGGTCTAAACCTTTGTGCATGCTGATCAAATTCTCTTAATCCTCGAGCACGTCCATCCCCAACTTCATAGGGATCAAATTCATCCTCATAGTGCCAATCCTCTTCATCGATGAAGCGCACGCCTCTCGGGTTCCACCACCGCCCGTCTTGGGTTTTCTAATGGAGGTGGGGGATGATGTGAAGGCATAGGTAGGAGGGAATCATTGACACTCATATGACGCACTTGGACCTATGGGGTATCGGTTCAATGGGCTCTCACCACTGGTCCTTCTTGAAACTCCGTTCGTTGTCGAGGAGATGACGAACCCAATCAATTCATGACATATTCCTTGAATTCATTATGATCCTTTTGTATGTTGTCAACTCTATGCAACAATGTTTGCAACATGCCCCTTAGTTCATCCATATTCGAACCCATGAACATTGGTTGACTCGGTCCTACCATGGTTGCTACAATGTAATCGACCTCATGGTTAGGATCATCGTGATTTGAGTCCTCGTCGATGTGCTCTACATAGGTCTCCTTGTTGATGTCATCTTTCTTGTTTCAACCATTAATAGAGGTCTGAGGTTCGCTTGCTCTAATACTAAAATTGATAGGCTCTGATACCAAATTGATAAGCTTTGATACCAAATTGGTAGGCTCTGATGCCAATAATAGGCTCTAATATCAATTGATAAGCTCCGATACCACTCTGATAGGCTCTGATACTAAATTGATAGGCTCTGATACAAAATTGATGGGCTTTGATACCAAATTGATGGGATCTAGAACCACAGATAGACTACGCTAAGATTCCTTCAAGATCTGAATGACGTGGGTGATGGTGGTGGAGATGGGTGAAGTGGATGTTAGGGTTATGGATTGGTATGGAGATGAGGGTGGATTGTGGAAGTGATTAAGGGAAGTAGACGAAGGAAACGAAGTGGTCGAGATTCCAAAGAAGAGGGGTGACTCGACAGACGAGGGAGATTAGATGTAAGGAGAAACCTTGCCAACGGTAGATGTGGAAGGATGGTGAAGAGGGAGAAGAGAGGAGTCTAGAGAGAAGATAATAGGCAATAAATCAAGAATCCAATTCCATAATAAAGTTGGCTGCCATCCACATATTTATAGAAGCTAGCCAACAAGTCCTAAAACAATATGAAACCCTAATTTTGAAGGATTTCCGTCGATCGCGTTCGGACATGCCTGATCGCGTTCGAACGCACTAAAAAAAACTCCTTCTTTGGATTTGCGAACGCGACATAGGTGTTCGAACGTGGGCGTTTGAACTTGCCCGACCGCGTTCGAACGTGGGCGTTCACAAGGTGTTCGAACGCGACTCCACCTGCATTCGAACGCAACCTATAGTAATTTTTTTTAATGAAAATAAATGCCTAATGCAATAAGAAAAGATACCAACTAAGTGAATGATCTTGGCCCGAACAGACATTGATAAGCACATTTATTTCGGGGCTGCGAGAGGATATACAAGCGAATGTTTCCGCTTTATGTCCTACTACTTTTGAGGAGGCCTTTGGGAAGGCCGTGAGGATGGAACAAAAGCATAAGGCTCTAAGGATGGCAGCGAAAAATAATTGGGGCGACCGTGATGGGCGGTTTCCACCTAGAATACCAGTTGGAAATTCTACAGTTTCAGAAACAGCGGCTGTGAGTACTAGACCACGACCACCTTTGAGAACTTAGGAGACACAAGACCACCCAATTTGAACTCTCACACTTGCCTAGGTGGAGGAGCGTAGAGCGAAAGGCCTTTTCTTTTGATGTGATAAGAGTTTCACCCCCGGTCATCGGTGTTCTAAACCGATCGGGAGTGTGATGCTTATCGATGGTCTTGAAGAGGATGATGAGGTTCTTGATAATGGAGAGTGTCCAGAAGAGGTCCATGAGGAGACCATTGAGGAGGGCGTGGAGGAAGATATCTAAGCTAAAATATCGATGCATGCATATTTGGGTACTTCTACGCCAAGGACGTTACGAGTAAATGGACTCGTTTGAAAGCATTGTGTGCATATTCTCATTGATTTAGGGAGTACACACAACTTTTTAGATGAGAGGTTAGTGAGGAGATTGGGTTTGGATGCCGAACCGACCACAGGATTTGGCGTTTCGACTGGAGACGGCACGAAGCTTAAGGCAGAGAGTTTGTGTCACCGAGTCGATATACGGGTGCAAGGACACGATATCATTATGGACTTGTATCTGTTGGCTCTATGAGAGGCGGACATTATCCTTGGTGCTTAGTGTTTACAGAGATTGGGACCCATCATATTTGATTTTCGGAGCATGTGAATGAAATTTAAATAAGGAAACAAAGATGTGCGGCTTGATAGTATTCGATCTTTGCCGATTCCTATGATGTAGCGTGTGATGGGGCTACCTTGTGCATATTATTTGACATATCTTCTTCAGTTAGGACCAGCAGGAGATGAGCTTCAAATGAGTTTAGGTACTACAATTGAATTGTCTAATTTATCAGATAACTTTTTTGGACTGTTTGAGGAACCACAGGATTAGGCCTTGAAAGGTAGATGGAGCATTGGTGAGACCAAAAGACATCACCTAGAACTCATAATGCCTGTCCAGAGTCTGAAATGCGATTTTGTGCACATCCGTCGGGTGAACTCTAATTTGATGATACCCGGCTCTCAAGTGAAGTTTACTAAATATAGTCGCCCCTACAAGCTCGTCCAACAACTCCTCGATAACTCGTATAGGATACTGATACACTTAGTTAGTAACTTTTCTTATTACATTAGGTGTTTATTTTTTATAAAAATAAAATTCCTATAGGTCGCGTTCGAACACAGGTGGGGTCGCATTCGAACGCCCTTGTGAACGTCTACATCAGGTTTGCAAATACAGAGAATGCATATTGTGCATTTGAACACGATCGGGCAAGTTCGAACGCCTGTATCGCGTTTGCAAATCCAGAGATTAGGCTTTTTTAGTGCGTTCGAACACAATCGGGCACGTTCGAACGCGATCGACAGAAATCCTCTAGAATTAGGGTTTCATATTATTTTAGGACTTGTTGCCTAGCATCTATAAATATGTGGATGACAGGAACTTTATTATGCTATTGGATTATTGATATTTTGCCTCCTATCTACTCTCTAGACTTCTCCCTTCTCCCTCTTCACCATCCTTCCACATCTACCATTGGCAAGGTTTCTCCTCGCTTGTAATCTCCCTCGTCTATCGAGTCACCCCTCTTCTTTGAGATCTCGATCACTTTGTTCTCTTCATCTACTTCCCTTAATCACTTCCACAATCCACCCTCATCTCCATACCCATCCATAACCCTAACATCCATTTCACTTGTCACCACCACCATCACCCACGTTATTTCATGTTTTCGTCCCTACTACAGTTCGAATCTACAAAAGGTGTAAATATGAAAGTTGTAGATCAGAAAGTTATGGATCTAACCCAATTGGTTTTGTAATTTTCTAACTATCGAGAAATATTTGACGAATATATTTCCATAGTTGTGCGGATTGATTGATATGATCACGCATCGGGCTATGGAGCTCTGATACCAAATTGATACGATCTCCCCTTAGACTAAGGTTCGATCTCTTTCAATTTCCTGATCTGGACTAGATTTGGCACGGAACTTTGAAATAAGATCCCAAAATATGTCGCCATCGGATTGACGTGAAATTTTGATATCTTGTAGCTTCGTAAAATAGCTTTCCAACAAATCAAGTTCCAAGCGAATCGGGGTTGGGGATCTCGAGATATAGTTCGTTTAGTGGATGAACATCAGGATAATCTGTTTTGGATCCGTGGATGGAGGCACGTGATCCTAGGTAATGGTGGATGAAGGTGGACCGGCGTTAATGGGGTGGCACCGATAAAAAGTGGTGGTGGAAGGGTTATGGTTGATGGAAGGATTAGGGCAAGTGTTGGATAGATTGGAAGAATGGGGAGGAGAGGGCCACCCTTAAGGGACTAGGGTGATTGGCCGGTTGAGGGAGGTTAGAAGCGGCATCGCCGGGGATTGAGAGAACGGGAACGAAGAAGACGAAGGAGGCAAGGCAAAACTCAATCTCAATATTCAATAATCAATCCTGACTTTGGTTGCCATCCACATCCTTTTAAAGGCTAACCAACAACTCAAAATTAACCCTAAAAATACAATTTTCGCTGACCGCGTTCGAACTCTCCCAACCGCGTTCGAACGCGCCTCTCGGTATTTGCGAACGTGATGCAGACGTTCACAGTGCGTTCGAATGCCCAGTGCACTCTCTTCACCCACGTTCACAACCCCGTTCACAAACCGCGTTCGAACTCACTCCACCCGCGTTCGAACGCGACTTACAGAAAACTTATTTTACTGGAAATTAAACACTAAAACATGAAATAAAAACACTCCTAAAGTGAATCCATGCTTGAGACGACGTCGGTGAAGTCCAAATCGTATCAATCCACCACGCTTCCGCAACCTTGTCCTCAAGGTTTGAAATTTGGGAAGCGATCTTTGAACTTTGACTCAAGTTCCTCCATGGTATGATCTTCTGCATTGGCTCCCCACATATCTGAAGATATAGGAAATGCTGGTGCTGAAAATGAGGCAAGCTCACTTGTGTCCGGTTGGCCCGAAAGAGCATTAGCCACTCGATTCTCGATCAGCAAGTTCCAAGTCAAGCACGGTCCTATCCGTCGCCGCGAGTCTATCGTAGGTATGCAAGACAGGGGGAGTGTGACCATTATCGCCTTAAAGGGGTTCATCCTCAGTCCAGCTTGGATACTTGTACTCCTACTAGCCCAAGGTGGAATTCGGGTCCATCTACATTGAGTCCACTTGGTCTCGGGTGGTCGAACCACTTCACTGAACGTCAGTTCAGCAATAGAAATCTGGTGCATCCGATTGTGCTCGGGAGGTCGAGTTATATGCAGTTGGTGGATCCGGATTAGGTCCTCCCAATGACTCGAGTTAGGTTCAGCGACATCCATTTGCAATAGTAGAGCCCGGTCCCCTGCACAAGGAAAGCCCATAAGTGGTTGCAATGTCGGCCCCTGCTGCGGTTGATTTCCATCCAACAGCACCCTTCGTCCATTCCTACGAAATGTCAGTGTGAGGTTTGAGAAATCAAATGTTACGGGTCCTAAGCTTTGAAGCCATTGAGTCCCCAAAACAATGTCGGCACCTCGCAAGGCCAATGGATAAAGATCCAATGTGAAAGTTTGGCCTTGCACCTTCAATTCCACACCTCTACAAATAAAATTTGCTCGCAATGTGGTGCCATCTCCGATCGTCACATCGAACCCTTCCGTGGGTTCCGACTCGAGCCCAATCTTCCTAAGGAGCCTCTTGTCAATGAAGTTGTGGGTGGACCCGGTGTCAATCAGGATTCTCACTGTAGTTTTCTTGACTACACTGTTCACCCGCAAGGTTTTTGGCGCAGCTGTCCCCGAATAGGCGTGGAGGGAGATTTCGGCTATCATGTCCTCCACGGGTTGCTCCTCAGCTTCTTCTCCTTGATGTCTAACCACATCTGCACTTTCAGCTACAAACTCATCCTCAGCTTCCTCCAATCCATCGATTAGCATCACCGATCCCATCGGTTTAGCGCAGCGATGCCCGGGTACAAACTTCTCATCACAACGGAAGTATAGGCCCTTGGCTCTTCTTTCTTCTACTTGAGCAGGTGTGAGTGCTCGTCCTGGACCTCTAGGTGCATACTTCACATCTTGGGATGGCTTCAAAGGTGCTCGAGGAGGTACCACTGTAGCAGCAACTCTTGGTACTCCGGTGATGTTTCCTGCCGTTACGGTTGGTTGGGATTGATTGCAGCTTCCTTGGCTCATCCAACTCTGTTTCAGGTGTATCTTCATGGCCCTATGTTTGTCTTCCATAAGCACCGCATCTTCGAAGGCCTCCTTTAAGGTTCTAGGCCTTAAAGCCCTCACATCAGCTTGTATGTCACCCCGCAGCCCAGAGATAAAGGTGCTGCGAAGTTGCTGATCCGTCCATGGTGGATGACATCGGCTACTAATCCTCTCAAATTCTTCTTGGTATGCCCCAACCGTGGTCTTTTGCACCGTCTTTGAGAGGAGAGCATCAAAGTCTTCATATCCCAATGCTCTAAATCGCTGTGTGATATCGGCGCAAAATTCAGCCCAAGTTTCGATAGCCTTAATGGCATTGGCTGCTCGAAACCAATGAAGCGCTGCATCCTCAAGGTGGAAGCTCACAAGCGTCACCTTGTATTCTTCCGCCGTACCTTGGTATGCAAAGAATTGCTCCGCCCTATACAACCAATCGATCGGATCGCCACCTTTGAACTTGGGGAATTCGAGACGCACGACTTATCCACGGATGCCATTGTCTCGTTCCGGATCATGTCCAAGTCCTTGTCTAACCGGGGGAGGATGCACCATGAAGGGTTGATGATCCCTCCTTCGGTTTTGATTAACTCGCCGTGGTTCCGGATCATGTTGACCCGCCCACGGATCTTGATCTCCAAGGTGGTCTCCATAGTGGTTTGCTTGTCGGATGGGTTCACCCGCAATTGGACCTGGTGTAACCATCCTTGCTTGCCTCTGCCCATAGGGTGGTGGTAGCAGCGGCTCTTGTGGTTGCAAAGGCTGAACCGGTGGTGGTGGGTTCAAGGGGGTGGACTCGCGTCATGGGGTCGATGGTGCTTTCCCGTTCGCCATTGCTTCCCTTGTCGCCCGTAGTTCCCGCATCATCTCCATCATCATTTGATTATTGATGGCCATTTGCTCGGAAAGAGACCCCAACACGGTTTGAACACTAGGTTCTTCCGTATTCCGATTAGATCGGGCGATTCCATGGGTGGAAGTCCCTGCAACCGTTTCTCTCTCCTCTATTGGGAGAATCTCTTCTTCATCATCTCGCCGTGCAGCCATGGATCTGGTGGTCGTCATAAGAAGCGCTTGTCCGAGGAACGGTGGCTCTGATACCAAGCTTGATACGATCATGCCTCGGGCTATGGAGCTCTGATACCAAATTGATATGATCTCCCCTTAGGCTAAGGTTCGATCTCTTCCAATTTCCTGATCTGGACTAGATCTCGCACGGAACTTTGAAATAAGATCCCAAAATATGCCGCCGTCGGATCGACGTGAAATTTTGATATGTTGTAGCCTCATGAAAGAGCTTTCCAAAAAATCAAGTTTCAGGCGAATCGGGTTGGGGATCTCGAGATATCATTCGTTTAGTGGACAAACATCAGGATAATATGTTTTGGATCCGTGGATGGAGGCACGTGATCCTAGGTAATGGTGGATGAAGGTGGACCGGCGTTAATGGGGTGGCACCGGTAAAAAGTGGTGGTGGAAGGGTTATGGTTGATGGAAGGATTAGGGCAAGTGTTAGATAGATTGGAAGAAGGGGGAGGAGAGGGCCACCCGTAAGGGACTAGGGTGATTGGCCGGTCGAGGGAGGTTAGAAGCGGCGTCGCCAGGGATTGAGAGAACGGGAACGAAGAAGACGAAGGAGGCAAGGCAAAACTCAATCTCAATATTCAATAATCAATCCTGACTTTGGTTGCCATCCACATCCTTTTAAAGGCTAACCAACAACTCAAAATTAACCCTAAAAATACAATTTTCGCCGACCGCGTTCGAACTCGCCCGATCGCGTTCGAACGCATGATCGAACGCGCCTCTCGGTATTTGCGAACGCGATGTAGGCATTCATAGTGCGTTTGAACGCACCGCGTTCGAACGCCTAGTGCACTCTCTTCACCCACGTTCACAACCCCGTTCACAAACCGCGTTCGAACTCACTCCACCCGCGTTCGAACGTGACTTACCGAAAACTTATTTTAATGGAAATTAAACACTAAAATATGAAATAAAAACACTCCTAAAGTGAATCCATGCTCGAGACGACGTCGGTGAAGTCCGAATCATATCATTGATTTCTATAATACATTGATATCTTGAAGGAATCTTTCGGTAACCTATCTTTGGTTCCAGAACCCATCAATTAGTATGAAAGCTTATCACCAGTATCCCATTCCGGTTATCGAGGAGTTGCTGGACGAGCTAGCTGGGGTGACCATATTCAGCAAGCTTGACTTGAGGGCCGGGTATCATCAAATTAGAGTTCACCCGGCGGATGTGTACAATACTGCATTTTGGACTCCGGACAGTAATTACGAGTTTTGGGTGCGCATCGGCATGACCCCCTTTGAGGTGGTTTATGGGCGCACTCCTCCAGTCTTGTGTATCTACGATAGACTCGTAACAGGAGATAGAACCAAGCTCGACTTAGAACTTGCTGATCGAGATGAAACATTGAGACGGCTCAAGATTCACCTAGCAACAGCCCAAAACCGCATGAAGCAAACTCATGACAAAGGCCGGCGTGAGAGAGAATTTGAGGTGGATTAATGGGTGTTCGTTCGAGCTCAACCGTACCGATCCTCGACGATGCCGCTTCTAACCTATCTCAACCGGCCAATCGCCCTAGTCCCTTAGGGGTGGCCCTCTCCTCCCCTTTTTCCAATGTAACACCCAAACTCTAAACATGTGCATGGCACGAGCCCACACGATAGGTGCGTAGCACCTGACCATTTGGTTAGATACTAACAATCAAATAAACCTGTAGCAACATCATAATTTTATCCACAACATCTAAACTAAGAATAACTCAAGTCTAACTGTCAACAGCATACAAATAACCCTACATGGGCCCCACACAGGCCACAACACATTATCAAGAGCTTTTAACAACTACATATACACACCGGTTATATATATATATAATTATACAAGTACAAAGTCACCTGCTAAAATATAAGACAAGGATGCAAACACACTTTAGAGGATGTCCACTAATACATCAGATAAGATAACTCATCTGGCATATAACACTAACTACACTCTACTCCTCACTCACCGGCAAGACCTCTAAGGGAGTATCTTGCTCCTCTTGTTCACCTAGGTTTTTGGAAAGGAGAAAATAAGAGAGTCATGAGTTAAAGGCTCAGTGAATAGACCTTACCCCGAATCAGTGAAGCCAACCAGAGGATAAATCAAGTACTGGATAATATGAATAAGAAAAAGTATCATGTCATGAATAAGTAAATGAATGTGTCCTCAATAATACATAAATAAAATATAGATAACATGTCATAACTGATAAGAATACATAATCCTCAACAATGAATAAACATGTCACCACGTCATACGATCATCATAACTCTCTCTCAAATATGATACATGATGCATGCCGACCATAACAATGCTATGATATCAAATGCAACCATATATGATGTATATTGACCACTCAATAATCAGGTAATCAGATGATAATGAAATCATATGCATTTCTCAACATCTCCGTCATCAATATCATCTATATATGTCATCATCATCCTAGACCACTATGCACAGTCAACACCAGGTACCCGGTCTCAACATCATGTCTGAAGGCTCAGAGCATACTCTGCTACCCGCAAGAGTATCTCAAATATAACCATACCCTGCCATCCATTAGGGAATCAATATCCATCCAGACTAGGCACCCACACATAATTGATAGAAACCTCGTGAGGATAACTTGCCACATATGCCCTAGCGAACAGTATGTGTCCGAATGTTTGCTGCGCACACAGACTAACGACCTCAAACGTAAGGCCAACAGGATCGCAACTATGTCGAGCGATCAATCATCTCCAGGCACGCCCTAACCCTCGCGCCCACTCGGGTATCCTCACACTTTCTATCAACTATCCTATCAATCACAATTCATGCTTTCCTTCTAAATGATAGATCATATGCATATATCCAGTACGATAACAAATCAATGCATAATTGGAATTTTGGTGGAATAAGAATCAAGAGAAAGATGATGCAATGTAGTCTCCAACTATATCGTCAATACATGCATACTTGTGTTAATCTATTACATGCATACTCATGCTACAAATCAACTGGACATAACCTTACAACAGTACAATCATCTCTTATCATCTATATTTATCATCATCATACTCATATCTAAGATTAGCCTAATTATATGCATGACAAAAATATGCTCGACTATAATTATCTCTAGATAAAGTCATATAGTCATGCTGAAGGCCAAAACATGCATGTATATAATATATAATATAACCTAATTTGAGAAAGGTGTATAGGGGATAAGACTACTCACCACCACTGCAAATACCAAACAACCATTTGTTCACGCTGCTACGACAACGATCAAACCTCAATAGCTAAGTCCACGGGGTCTTGAACAAGGAGGTCGGAATCTGAAATTATTTGTAACAAATAATGTCAATCTTTCTATTAATTAAAATTAACCCGGCTAGAAGATAATTTGTCATTGTAATCCTGTACTCTTCATTTCTATATTTGTTTTGTTATTTATTAACCATAATTATATTATTTAATAGTGTAATTAAAACATAATTATCTGCCTATTATTCTCTTTGATAATTAAGAAAATAAGAATTAAGTTATTACAAATAATTACATAAGAATATACGTACATAACCCTAATAATTACTATTACCTACCTAGGATTAAAATAGTTATTTATATTGCAAGTATTTTGCTAAACATAATCTAATTAGAATTATTTACTAACTATGATATAATTATATTTAATTTATATAAATTAAATACATTAAACTAACTAAACTAATTGAATAATTAATAGCATCATCAAATATACTTAGAAATCAATAATATGCATATATATATATATATATATATATATAAATTATACATAGTGCTGGGCTCAGCCCAACACCATGTGCAGTAGGGTGCTGGGCCAAGCCTAGCACCTTGCGCTGCAAGGGTGTTGGACCGAGCCCAGCACCATTTGCAAGGTGCAGTCTAAGAGGAAAGAAGAAGAAGAAGAAGAAGAAGAAGAAGAAGAAGAAGAAGAAGAAGAAGGAGAAATTAGGGAAGAGGGTTGGGCCGCAAGGGAGGGGTACAGCTGCTGGTGGCCACTCAGCGGCCGGCCTCTCACCAGCGGCTCAAACCTCCAACCTCTTGAACGGCAACTGATGAAGAGGAAGAGCAAAAAAGAGAGAAAGAGAGAGAGAGGCTCATCGGCGGATCGAAGGGCCAACGACGACTTTTCCCGGCGCCGGTGACTACTAGTGCACTAGAGGGAGAGAGAGAGTGAGCTAGAGAGAAAAGAGAGAGAGAGAGAGAGAATGTGGGGAAGAGAGAGAGAAAGAATATTAGAGAGAGAAAGAGCGAGTCACGCGGCGGCAGCGGAGTGGCCGGTGGGCCGGCTCCCACCTCCACGCATCACCGCGGTATGGAGAAAAGTGGCTTGGTGGAGGTGCGTGGCACCCCCACCGTGCCACAGCAAGCTTTAGTAGTAGTTTTTTTTTTTTTACCCTACTTGGGTTATTACATCCAATCTATCCAACACTTGCCCTAACCTATCCATCAACCATAACCCTTCCACCACCACTTTTCACCGATGCCACCCCATTAACGCCAGTCCACCTCCAACCACCATCACCTAGGATCTTGTGCCTCCATCTACGGATCCTGATTAGACCACCTTGATACTCGTCCACTAATCGAACGATATCTCAAGATCTCCACACCCGATTCGCCTGAAACTTGATTTGTTGGAAAGCTCTTTTTTGGGGCTACAATATATCCAAATTTCATATCGATTTGATGGTAGCATCTTTTTGAATCTATTTATAAAGTTCCGTGCCAAATCTAGTCCAGATCTAAGAATTGGAAGAGATCAAACCTTAGCCAAAAGGGGAGATCGTATCAGTTTCCTCTCGAGACTATCGGAGGTTTGAGTTGCCGGTGAGAGGCCAGCCGCTAAGTGGCCACCAGTAGCTGTACCCCTCCCCTGCGGCCCAACCCTCTTCCCCTTTTCTCTTTCTCTTTCTTCTTCCTCCTCTTCTTCTTCTTCTTCTCCTCCTTGTCCTCCTTCCCTTCTTTCCTTCTCTCGGGTAGCACTACTGCGAGGTGCTGGGCTCGACCCAGCACCCTTGCTATGCATGGTGCTGAGCACAACCCAACACCTGCTAGGTTAAGGTGCTGGGCTGAGCCCAGCACTGTTCATATATATATATATATACATATTATTGATACTATTCAAATTATATTTGATTATGTTATTAATTATTTAATTAGTTTAGTTAATCAAATGTATTTAATTTATATGAATTAAATCTAATTACATCATGTTTAGCAAAATACCTGCAACATAAATTACTATTTTAATCCTAAGTAGGTAATAGTAATTATTAGGGTTATGTACGTATATTATTGCGTAATTATTTGCAGTAACTTAATTCTTATTTTTTTTAATTATCAAAGAGAATAATAGGTAGATAATTATATTTTAAATACACTATTAAAAATATAATTATGGTTAATAAATAACAAAACAAATATAGAAATGAAGAGTACATGATTACAACAAGAAATTATCTTTTAGCCGGGTTAATTTTAAGTAATAGAAAGACTGACACTATTTGTTATAAATAATTTCAAATCCTGACCCCCTATTCAAGACCCCGTGGACTTAGCTATCGAGGCTTGATCGTTGTTGTAGCAGCATGAATGAGTGGTTGTTTGGTAACTGTTATGGTGGTCAGTAGTCTTATCTCCTAGATACCTTTCTTAAATTAGAATATATTATATATTATGTACATACATGTTTTCGCCTCCAGCATGATTATATGACTTTATATAGAGATGATTCTACTCAAGTATATTCTATCATGTATTTGATTAGGCTGATCTGAGATATGAGTACATTGGTGATATATAGAGATGATTGGAAATGATTATATTGTTATGATTTTATGTCAGGATAACCTCTATCATGAGTATGCATGTGATAGACTAGCAGGAGTATGCATATGTTAAATACATGGTTAGAGTCGGCATTACATCATTTTTCTCTTCGCTTCTTCACCACATAAATTCCTGAGTTGCATGATCTATTATAGTACTGGATATACATATGATCTATAATGTATAGAAAATCATAAAAAATACATGTGTATGTGATGTGATGTGATATGATGTGATGGCTAGAACGGTATCTGGTCCAAACTGGTACTGGACATACTCTTAGCGTATCGTAGAATATGGTGATGACCGATGGTTGTACTCTTTGCGTATGATAGGGTACAACTATCATTGATATACCCTTAATCTATGGCAATGTATGATTATTTTCTTCTGAGATACCCTTAGCGTATGGCAGGGTATGATTTATCTCTAAAGATACTCTTAGTGTATGATAGGGTATGCTTTGAGCTTGTGGCATGATGAGTATTGAGTTTGGGGCCGAGTACCGTAGTCCAGCATGGTGGATGATATTCAGAGTTGAGACGGATAATTATGATAATGAGAGATATGTGGATTATATTTGTCTCTAATATATATGATTATCTAGTGGTTGGCATGTATTATGCATCATCATTGATGTGACTAGTATCAATGGATCATGATTATTATACATCATATGTTGTTATATTTGGTGATGTTATATTGTAATTTCATCATGAGATATATTTTTGGTTGAGAATATAATATGCTCATTCATGAGAATTAATTTCATTTATATATATGTCATTGAAGATACATATATACATGCTCATACATTGCATCATGCTGCTTTCTAATTCATATCATCCAGTACATGATTTACTCTCTATTTGGCTTCACTGATTCGGGGTAAGGTTTATTCACTGAGTCTTTAGCTCATGACTCTTTTTGTTTTCTCCTTTCTAAAAAGCCAAGTGAACGAGTGGAGCAGGATATTCCCTTGGAGGTCTTGCCAATGAGTGAAGAGTAGAGTGTGGTTAGTGTTATATGCTAGATGAGCTATCTTATCTGATGTATGAGTGGACATCCCCCAAAGTGTGTCTTTATCCTTGTTTTATATTCTAGCAAGTGACTCTATACTTGAATAATTATGTATATAACACCGTTGTGTATATGTAGTTGTAAAAAGTTCTTGATGATATGTTATGACCTGTGTGGAGCCCAAGTAGGGTTATCTTTATATTGTTAACAGTTAAACTTGAGTTATTCTTAGTTTAAATGTTGTCGATAAAATTATGATGTTGATATGATACACTTAGTTATGATCTTTTCTAATTGCATTAGGTGTTTATTTTCATTAAAATAAAATTCCTGTAAGTCGCGTTCGAATGGAGGTGGAGTCGCGTTCGAACATCCTTGTGAATGCCAGCATCAGGTTTGCATGTATAGAGAACATATATTGTGCGTTCGAACATGGTCGGGCGAGTTCGAACGCCCACATTTGAACGCTTGTATCGCATTCGCAAATCCAGAGAAGGGGATTTTCTGAGTGTGTTCAAACGCGATCTACGGGAATCTTCTAGAATTAGGACTTCATATTGTTTTAGGACTTGTTGGCTAGCCTCTATAAATATGTGGATAACAGCCAACTTCATTATGCTATTGGATTATTAATTTCTTGCCTCCTATCTTCTCTTTAGATTTCTCCCACCTCTCTCTTCACCCTCCTTCCACCTATATCGTTGGCAAGGTTTCTCCTCGCTTCTAATCTCCTTCGTCTGTCAAGTCACCCCTCTTCTTTGGGATCTCGACCACTTCGTTCCCTTCGTCTACTTACCTTAATCACTTCTACAATCCACCCTCATCTTCATACCCATCCATAACCTTAACATCCACTCCACCCGTCACCACCACCATCACCCACATTATTCGGTATTTTTGTCCCTGCTATAGTTAGAATCTGCGAAAGGCATAAATACGAAAGTTCTAGATCAAGAAGTTACGGATCTAACCCAATTAGTTTCATACTTTTATGACTACCAAAAAATATCTGATGAATATTTTCCCATTATTGTGCGGACTGATTCCAATAATAAATTCAAATCTTGAAGGAATCTTAGCGTAGCCTATCTTTGGTTCCAAATCTTATCAAATTGGTATCACAGTAAGCGAACCTCAGACCTCCATTAATGGTTGAAACAAGGAAGGTGACATCAACAAGGAGACCTATGGAGAGCACACTAACAAGGGAGGACTCAATGCACGATGATCCTAACCATGATGCCGATTCCTTTGGAGCGACCATGGCAGGACTAAGTCAACCAACATCCATAGGTTCGAATATGGATGAACTAAGCGCATGTTCCAAACATTGTTGCATAGAGCTGACAACATACAAAAGGATCATAATGAATTCAAGGAATATGTCGTGAGTTGATTGGGTTCGTCATCTCCTCGACGACGAACGGAGTTTTAAAAAGGACCCGCGGTGGGACCCCATAGAACCGATACCCCACAGGTCTAGGTGCGTCATATGAGTGTCAATAATCTCCTCCTACCTATGCCTTCACATCATGCCCCACCTACGCTACAAAACCCGTGACCGGCGGTGGTGGAATCCGAGAGGCGTGCGGCACCGATGTGCTTCGTCGATGACGAGGATTGTGGTATACTTAGTTAGGATTTTATCTAATTAGCTAAATCCAGCTCTACATAGTTTCGGAAAAATATTTGTAGAATATTCGACACCTATCCAAATAATACCAAACTAGTTGGATAAAGTCGACAACCTCAAGATCTACAACTTTGATATTCATGACTTCTCCAGATTTGGAATATATCTATGACGAAATGAACGATTAATCAAAAAGGTATTCGGAGAAGATAATGAATACTGGTTTAGTTGGTTTGTTAGGGTTTCATATTGTTTTAGGACTTGTTGGCTAGCCTCTATAAATATGTGGATGGCATCCAACTTTATATTGCTATTCGATTCTTGATTTTTTGCATCTTATCTTCTGTCTAGACTTCTCCCTCCTCTCTCTTCGCCATCCTTCCACCTCTACAATTGGCAAGGTTTCTCCTCACTTCTAATCTCCCTCGACTGTCGAGCCACCCCTCTTCTTTGGGATCTCAACCACTTTGTTTCCCTCGTCTACTTCCCTTAATCACTTCCACAATCCACCCTCATCTCCATACCCATCCATAACCCTAACATCCACTCCACCCGTATCCACCACCATCACCCACGTTATTCCGTATTTTCGTCCCTGTTATAGTTCGAATCTGTAAAGGGTGTAAATACAAAAATTGTAGAGTAGGAAGATACGGATCCATCCCAATTAGTATCACAATTTTCTAACTAGCAAAGAATATCTGACGAATATTTTCCTACGGTTGCACAGACTACTTCCTACAATAAATTCAGATCTTATCGAATTGTTCCATAGCCGATCTTTTAGTTCTAGATCCCATCAATTTGGTATTCGAGCTTTAAAAAATTGGTATCAGAGCCTATCAATTGGTATCAGAGCCTATCAATTCATATCAGAGCAGGCGAACCTCAGATCTCCATTAATGGTTGAAACAAGGAAGATAACATTAACAAAGAGACCTATGGAGAGCCCACCGATAAAGGAGGACTCAATGCACGATGATCCTAACCATGAGGTCGATTCTCTTGGAGCGACCACGGCAGGACCAAGTCAACCAACGTCTATTGGTTCAAATATGGATGAACTAAGGGGCATGTTCCAAACATTATTGCATAGAGTTGACAAAATACAATAGGATTACAATAAATTCAATGAATATGTCATAAATCAATTGGGTTCGTCATCTCCTCGATGATGAACGGAGTTTTAAGAAGGACTAGCGGTGGGACCCCATCGAACCAATACTCCACAGGTCCAAGTGCATCATATGAGTGTCAATGATCCCCTCCTACCTATGCCTTCACATCATCCCCCACCTCTGTTACAGAACCCAAGACCAGCGGTGGTGGAACCAAAGAGACGTGAGGCATCGGTGCGCTTCATCGATGAGCTGGATTGGCACTATGAGGATGAGGTTGATCCCTATAGAGATGGTGATGGACGTGCTCGAGGATTTAGAGAAGGTGATCAATATGCACAAAGGTTTAGACCTGAACCAAGGATCTTTCGCAAACCTGAGAATGCTATTCGGGGGAGAACCGTATGTTTGGATTTTCCAAAATTTCAAGGCGGCAATCCAACGGATTGGATATTTCAAGTTGAACAATATTTTATTTGTCAAGGTACAACGGAAGATGCAAAAGTTCAGATGGCAAGCTTTCACCTCCAAGGAACGGCATTGCATTGGTATAGATCGATTATTCGTGGTGGTGGATTTACCGGATGGGCTGATTTTTGTAGGAGGATTACAAGCAGATTTGGGACAGCGGCATATGACAATTTTGCTGCCACATTAAGCAAGATGGTTCAAAGAACTACCGTATTGTAGTACCAAGCTGAGTTTGAAAGAGTTAGTAGTCGTTGTGAGCCACCGTGGCCTAAACGTACATTGATGAGTACATTTATTTCAGGCCTACGAGAGGAGATACAAGCGGATGTTTGTGCTCTATGTCCTACTACTCTTGAGGAGGCCTTTTAGAAGGCCATGTGGATGGAACAAAAACATAGGGCTCTAAAGATGGCAGCGAAAACCAATTGAGGCAACCGAGATGGGCGGTTTGCACCTAGAACGCCGGCTACAAATTTTGCGGTTGCAAAAATAGTGGCTGTGACTACTATACCATGACCACCTTTGAGACCTTCTTTCGATGTTAGAGGAGGCACTAGACCCCCCGTTCGAACTCTCACACCTGCCCACGGGGAGGAGCGAGGAGCGAAGGGCGTTCTAGGTGCGTTTCACCCCCAGTCATCGGTGTTCTAAACCGATCAGGAGTCTGATGCTTATTGATGGTCCTGAGGAGGATGATGAGATTTATGATGATGGAGAGTGTCTAGAGGAGACCCAAGAGGAGACTGTTGAGGAGGGCGTTGAGGAAGTTATCCAAGCTGAAATATCGATGTTTGCATATTCGGGTACTTCTGTGCCGAGGACGTTACGAATAGATGGACTCGTTAGAAAGCATTGTGTGCATATTCTCATTGATTCAGGGAGTACACATAACTTTCTAGACGAGAGGTTAGTGAGGAGATTGGGTTTAGATGCTGAACAGACTACGGGGTTTGACGTTGCTATTGGAGACGACACGAAACTTAGAGCGGAGAGCTTGTGTCGCTGAGTCAGTATACGGGTGCAAGGACACGACGTGTGGACTTGTATTCGTTGGCGCTATGAGAAGCGGACGTTATCATTGATGCTCAGTGGTTACAAAGTTTGGGACCGATCACGTTTGATTTTCGGAGCATGTAGATGAAATATAAACAAGGAAACAAAGATGTACGGCTTGATGGTGTACGAACTTCACCGATTCCTGCGATGCAGACTATGGTGGGGCTGCTTGGTGTATATGATTTGGCCTATCTTCTTTAGTTAGGACCAGCAGGAGATGATCCTGAAACGAGTTCATATACTATAATTGAATTGTTTAATTTATTAGATAACTTTTTCGAACTCCGAACAGGCATTACGAGTTTTGATTGATGTCTTTTGGTCTCACCAATGCTCCAGCTACCTTCCAAGGCCTCATGAATGATATATTTCGGCCTCACTTGCGAAGGTATGTCTTGGTATTTTTTGATGATATTTTGGTATATAGTAGGATTGAATTGGAGCATTGGTGGCATTTGGAGGACGTGCTGAATTTGTTAGAGCAAAACCAATTAAAGATCAAGAGGTCCAAATGTCTATGGGGAGTACCAAAGGTGGAGTATTTAGGCTACATCATTTCAGTGGATGGTGTAGGCGGATCCTCAAAAGGTTGCATGTATGACCGCTTGGCCTATTCCTACTACTACCATCGGATTGAGACGATTTTTGGGGCTGACTGGTTATTATCATTGATTTATCGCCGGATATGGTAAGATTGCTGCTCCTCTCACTTCTTTGTTGAAGAAGGACTCTTTTAGATGGACGAATGAAGCCACTTTAGCCTTTGAAAAATTGAAAACAACAATGATGATGGCACCCGTTCTAGCGCTACTGGACTTCACCAAAGAATTCATTGTTGAATGTGATGTGTCGGGTGTTGGCATAGGAGGAGCTGTACTAATGCAAGAAGGACGTCCCATTGCCTATCTTAGTAAGGCTTTATCGCAAAAATCTCAGCAATTATCGACTTATGAGAGAGAGATGCTAGCAATTCTACATGTTGTGACAAGGTGGAGACCTTATTTGATCGGTAGATGATTCATTATCCGAACCGATCAGAGAAGCCTTCCATACTTTATGGGACAGCGCATACACACTCTGGCACAACAGCGATGGGTCACAAAATTGCTGGGTTATGATTATGAAATTCAATATAATAAGGGAACGGAAAATAGAGCGGCGGATGCACTATCGCGCCAACCCGATACCGCCGAGCTTGCAGCCTATTCATCTCCTACATTTTCCTTCTTTGATGAGCTAAGGTATGCATGTACATATGACCCAGATATTTTGAGATTGTTGCAGGAGGTGATGGATGATCCGGAGCGCCATCCCGAGTTAGAGAATCGAGGCGGTTTGCTGCTAGACCGCGGATGCATTCAAGTAACCGCAAATGATGGATTGCGGCAGAAATTGTTGGAACACTTTCACCAAACTCCAGAGGCTGGTTATGAGGGTGTCTTGAGGACTTATAGAAAGATATCTTAGAGTTGCATATGGCCAAGTTTGAGACGGGATGTGAGGAGTTTTGTCCGTGCTTGAGAAGTCTGTCAAAGGGCTAAAGCAACCACTTTAAAATTGGCCGAATTACTACAGCCTTTACCTATACCGGACCGTGTTTAGGAGGACATTTCTATGGACTTCATAGAGGGTCTTCCGCTGGTACATGGTTATTCTATTATCTTTATGGTGGTTGATAGATTGAGCAAGTATGCGCATTTTTCAGTATTGTCACATCCGTTTTCAGCTAAGACGGTGGCAGAAATTTTTGTTAGAGATAATGCTCGATTATATGACATGCCATGTACGATTGTCTCGGATTGTGATCGTATATTTATGAGCAACTTTTGGATTCAGTTTTTCAGATTGCAGAGGACTCGATTAAACTTCAGTTCAGCCAACCATCCACAAACGGACAACCAAACCGAGGTGGTTAATCGAGGCATTGAGCAGTATTTGAGGTGCTTTATTGGAGAGATGCCGAGATGATGGTTGGAGTTCTTACCGTGGGCAGAGTGCTTTATTTGAGGTGGTGTATGGATGCACGGCTCTGACGTTACGCGTTTATGATCCAACGGCATCGACAGATAGGACGGAGGTGGACTTAGCATTGATGAATAAAGACGCCACATTGAGGATGTTGCGTGCTCATCTTAAACTTGTTCAAAACCATATGAAGCATGTTTATGATCGTAGCCATAGGGAGCAAGAGTTCGACATTGGCAGTTGGGTGTTTGTGAGGGTGCAACCGTATCGACAGGTGACATTATATCTGATGTGAAACCAAAAGTTAGCACATCGCTACTTTGGTCCGTTTCGGGGGTTAGAGCGTATTGGTTCGGTTGCATATCGTTTGGAGCTGCTAGAGGGGTCGAGAGTGCACCCTATCTTTCATGTTTCATTATTGAGAAAGCGTATTAGAGATCATGAGATTGTTGGATTGGTTCTACCAGAGCTATTGGAGGAGATAGAGATCATAGAGCCAGTTCGAGTACTTGCTAGATGCCGACGACGACATGGTACCAGATTGGAGATGGAGATTCTAGTTGAGTGGCTTGGTAAGCCATCTGATGCGGCAATATGGGAGTTGGAGACTGATATCATGGAGAATTTTCCTGACTTTCACCTTGAGGGCAAGGTGGGGGAAGCATGGTGGGTTGATACACTTAGTTAGGATTTTATCTAGTTAGCTAAATCCAACTCTGCGCAGTTTTGGAAAACTATTTGTAGAATATTCAACACTTATCCAAATAATATCAAACTAGTTGGATAAGGTCGAAAACCTCTAGATCTACAACTTTGATATTCATGACTTCTCCAGATTCGGAATATATCTATGACACGAAAGCTTAATTCAAAAGGTATTTGGAGAAGATAAGAAATACTAGTTTAGTTGGTTTGTTAGGGTTTCCTATTGTTTTAGGACTTGTTGGCTAGTCTCCATAAATATATGGATGGCACCCAACTTTATATTTCTATTGGATTCTTGATTTCTTGCCTCCTATCTTCTCTCTAGACTCCTCCCTCCTCCTTCTTCACCATCCTTCCACCTCTACCGTTGGCAAGGTTTCTCCTTGCTTCTAATCTCTCTCGACTGTCGAGCCACCCCTCTTCTTTAGGATCTCAACCACTTTGTTCCCTTCATCTACTTCCCTTAATCACTTCCAGAATCCACCCTCATCGCCAAACCCATCCATAACCTTAACATCCACTTCACCCGTCACCACCACTATCACCCATGTTATTCCATATTTTCGTCCCTACTACAGTTCCAATATGTGAAAGGCGTAAATACAAAAGTTGTAGATTAGGAAGATACGGAGCTAGTCCAATTAGTTTCGTAATTTTTTAACAACTAAAAAATATCTGACGAATATTTTCTCACGGTTGCACGGACTGCTTCCTGCAATAAATTCAGATCTTAAAGAATTATTCCATAGCCAATCTTTAGGAATTATTTCGTAGCCGATCTTTTGGTTCTAGATCGCATCAATTTGGTATTCGAGCTTTAACAAATTAGTATCAGAGCCTATCAGATTGGCACTTTGAGGATGAGGTTAATCCCTATGGAGATGGTGATGGACATGCTCAAGGATTTAGAGAAGGTGATCAATATGCACAAAAGTTTAGAACTGAACTAAGGATCTTTCGGAAACCGACAACGCTATTCGGGGGAGAACCGCACATTTGGACTTTCCAAAATTTCAAGGTAGTGATCCAATAGACTAGGTATTTCAATTTGAACAATATTATTATTGTCAAGGTACATCGAATGATGCAAAAGTCCAGATGGCAAGTTTTCACCTCCAAGGAACAGCATTGCATTGGTATAGATCGGTTATTCGTGGTGGTGGATTTACCAGATGGGCTGATTTTTGTAGAAGGATTACACGCAAATTTGGGACAGCGACATATGAAAAGTTTACTACCACATTAAGCAAGATGGTTTAGAGGACTACCGTATTGGAGTATCAAGCTGAGTTTGAAAGAGTTGGTAGTCGTTGTTAGCCACCGTGGCCTGAATGTACATTGATGAGTACATTTATTTCAGGGCTACGAGAGAAGATACAAGCGGATGTTCGTGTTTTATGTCCTACTACTCTTGAGGAGGCCTTCGAGAAGGCTGTGAGGATGGAACAAAAGCATAGGGCTTTAAGGATAGTAGCGAAAACTAATTGGGGCAACCAAGATGGGCGGTTTGCACCTAGAACGCCGATTGAAAATTTTAGAATTTCGAAAACAGCGACTGCGAGTACTAGACCACAACCACCTTTGAGACCTTCTTCCGATGTTAGAGGAGGCACAAGACCCCCCATTCGAACTCTCACAGCTGCCCAGGTGGAGGAGCGAAGAGCGAAGGGCCTTTGCTTTTGATCTCCGGTCATCAATGTTCTAAACCGATCAGGAGTGTGATGCTTATCGATGGTCTTGAGGAGGATGATGAGGTAGTTGATGGTGGAGAGTGTCCAGGGGAGACATATGAGGAGACTATTGAGGAGGGCGTGGAGGAAGATATCCAAGCTAAAATATCGATGCATTCATATTCGGGTACTTCTGCACCGAAGACATTACGGGTAGACGGACTCGTTAGAAAGCATTGTGTGCCCATCCTCATTGATTCGGGGAGTCCACACAACTTTCTAAATGAGAGGCTAGTGAGGAGATTGGGTTTGGATGTCGAATCGACTAAGAGTTTGACGTTGCTATTAGAGACGGCACGAAGCTTAGGGCAGAGAGCTTGTGTCGCCGAGTCGGTATACGGGAGCAAGGACACAACATTATTTTGGATTGGTATCCGTTGGTGCTGCGAGGAGCAGACATTGTTCTTGGTGCTTAGTGGTTACAGAGTTTGGGACCCGTCACATTTGATTTTCGGAGCATGTGGATGAAATATAAACAAGGAAACAGAGATGTGTGGCTTGATGGTGTTCAGTCTTCGTCAATTCCTACGATGCAACCTATGGTGGGGCTACCTTGTGCGTATGATTTGGCCTATCTTCTTCAGTTAGGATCAGCAGGAGATGAGCCTCAAACGAGTTCAGGTATTACCATTGAATTGTCTAATTTATTAAATAACTTTTCTGGACTGTTTGAGAAGCCGAAGGAGTTGCCACTGAAGAGAGCGGTGGACCATCGCATAGAGATTCTACCCGGGGCTACATTGGCGAATGTGCAAACAAAAGTTATCTCAAATATGGTAGATGAGATGTTGGAGCAAGGCCTCATACAACTAGGTCATAGCTCATACTCATCCTCGGTGCTATTGGTGCAAAAAAAGGACGGAACGTGGTATTTTTGTTTCGACTATCGATCACTAAACACTATTACCGTCACCGACCGGTATCCTATTTCGGTTATCGAGGAGTTGTAGGATGAGATTGTAGGAGCGACTATATTTAGTAAACTTGGCTTGAGGGCCGGGTATTATCAAATTAGAGTTCACCCGACGGATGTGCACAAAACTGCATTTTGAACTCGGGATGGGCATTACGAGTTCCGAGTGATGCCTTTTGGTTTCACGAATGCTCCAACTACCTTTCAAGTCCTCATGAATGATATATTTCAGTCTCTCTTGCGAAGGTATGTCTTGGTATTTTTTGACGATATTTTGGTTTATAGTAGAACTGAATTGGAGCATTGGCGGCATTTGGAGGACGTGCAGAATTTGTTAGAGCAAAACCAATTGAAGATCAAGAAGTCCAAGTGCGTATGGGGAGTACCAAAGGTGGAGTATTTAGGCCACATCATTTCAACAGATGGTGTAGCGGCGGATCCTCAAAAGATTGCATGTATGATTGCTTGGCCTATTCTTACTACTACCACCGGATTGAGAGGATTTTTGGGGCTGACTGGTTATTATCGTCGATTCATCACCGGATATGGCAAGATCGCTTCTCCTCTCACTTCTTTGTTGAAGGACACTTTTAGGTAAATGGATGAAGCCACTTCAGCCTTTGAAAGATTGAAAACAGCAATTATGACGGCACTCGTTTTAGCGCTACCAGACTTCACCAAAGAATTCATTGTTGAATATGATGCATCGGGTGTTGGCATAGGAGCTGTACTAATGCAAGAAAGATGTCCCATTGCCTATCTTAGTAAGGCTTTATCATAAAAATCTCAGCAATTATCGACTTATGAGAGAGAAATGTTGGCAATTTTGCATGCGGTGAGAAAGTGGAGGCCTTATTTGATCGGTAGTCTTTCATACTTTATAGGACAGCACATACACACTCCGGCACAGCAGCGATGGGTCACAAAATTGTTGGGGTATGATTATAAAATTCAATACAAGAAGGGAACGGAAAATAGAGCGGCGGATGCACTATCGTGCCAAACCGATATCGCCGAGCTTGCAGCCTATTCATCTCCTACCTTTCCCTTCCTTGATGAGCTGAGGTATGCATGTACATCTGACCCAGATATTTTGAGATTATTGTAGGAGGTAATGGATGATCCGGAGCGTCATCCCGAGTTGGAGAATGGAGGTGGTTTGCTGTTGGACTGCGGATGCATTCGAGTGCCCACAAATGATGGATTGCCACAGAAATTGTTGGAGCATTTCCACCACACTCTAGAGGCTGGTCATGAAGGTGTCTTGAGGGTTTATTGGAGGATATCTCAGAGTTGCGCGTGACCAGGATTGAGACGGTCTGTGAAGAGTTTTGTCCGTGCTTGCGAAGTCTATCAAAGGGCTAAAGCAAGCACCTTGAAACCGGTCGGATTACCTACACTGAACCGTGTTTGGGAGGACATTTCTATGGACTTCATAGAGGGTCTTCCGCTTGTATGTGATTATTCTGTTATCTTTGTGGTGGTTGACAGATTGAGCAAGTATGCATACTTTTCGGCATTGTCACATCCGTTTTCAGCCAAGTTGGTGGCTGAAATTTTTGTTAGAGATATTGCTGGATTACATAGCATGCCTCGCATGATTGTCTCGTACCGTGATCATGTTTTTATGTGTGACTTTTGGACTTAGTTTTTTAGATTGGAGGAGACTTAATTAAACTTCAGTTTGGCCTACCATTCACAGACGGACAGCCAAACCGAGGTAGTTAATCGAAGCATTGAGCAGTATTTGAGGTGCTTTGTTGGAGAGATGTCAAGACAATGGTTGTTGTTCTTACCATGGGCGGAGTGGTCTTATAACACCGCCTATCATAGCAGCATTGGCATGACTCCATTTAAGATGGTGTATGGACGCACGGCTCCGACGTTACGTGCTTATGATCCAGTGGCATCTGTAGATCGGACTGAGGTGGACTTAGCACTGATGGATAGAGACGCCACAATAAGAAGATTGTGTGCTCATCTTAAACTTGCTCAAAATCGCATGACGCAAGTTTATGATTGTAGCCATAGGGAGCGGGAGTTCGACATCGGCAGTTGGGTGTTTGTGAGGGTGCAACCATATCGACAAGTGACCTTATGTCCGATACAAAACCAAAAGTTAGCACATCGCTACTTTGGTCAGTTTCGGGTGTTGGAGCGTATTGGTCCGGTTGCATATCGTTTGGAGTTGCTGGAGGGGTCGAGAGTGCACCCTATCTTTCATGTCTCATTGTTGAGAGAGCGCATTGGAGATCATGAGATTGTTGGATCGGTTCTACCGTAGCCATTGGAGGAGATAGAGATCGTAGAGCCAATTTGAGTACTTGCTAGACGCTGACGACGACATGGTACCAGATTGGAGATAGAAATTCCAGTTGAGTGGCTTGGCAAGCCATCTCATGAGACAACATGGGAGTTGGAGACTCATATCTTAGAGCGTTTTCCCGACTTTTCACCTCGAGGGCAAGGTGGGGGAAGCGTGGTGTGCTGATACACTTAGTTAGGATCTTTTCTTATTGCATTAGGTATTTATTTTCTTTAAAATAACATTTCTATCAGTCGCGTTCAAACGCAGTTGGAGTTGCGTTCGATCGCCCTTGTGAACGTCATGTGAACGCCTGCATTAGGTTCGCAAGTACAGAGAACGCATATTGTGCATTCGAATGCAGTCGGGCGAGTTTGAATGCCCGCATTCGAATGCCTGTGTCACGTTCGCAACTCCAGAGAATGGGCTTTTTTGAGTGCGTTCGAATGCCATCGAGCGCGTTCGAACGCGATCGACGAGAATTCTCTAGAATTAAGGTTTCATATTATTTTAGGACTTGTTGGCTAGCCTCTATAAATATTTGGATGGCAGCCAAATTCATTATGCTATTGGATTATCGATTTTCTTGCCTCCTATCTTCTCTCTAGACTTCTCCCTCCTCCCTCTTCACCATCCTTCCACCTCTACCGTTGGCAAGGTTTCTCCTCACTTTTAATCTCCTTCTTCTGTCGAGTCACCCCTCTTATTTGGGATATCGACCACTTCGTTCCCTTCATCTACTTTGCTTAATCACTTTTACAATCCTTCCCTTAATCACTTTTACAATCCATCCTCATCTTCATACCCATCCACAACCCTAACATCCAGTCCACCCGTCACCACCACCATCACCCACGTTATTTCATATTTTCCTTTGCTATAGTTAGAATCTTCAAAGGGCCTAAATATAAAAGTTGTAGATCAGAAAGATACGAATCCAACCCAATTAGTTTCATAATTTTCTTACTACCAAAGAATATCGGACGAATATTTTTCTACAATTGTACGGACTGATTCTTATAATAAATTCAGATCTTGAAATAATCTTAGCGTAGCCTATCTTTGGTTCCAGATCTTATCATGATATAGGTTTATTTGATTGTTAGTTATTAACCAAATGGTCAGGTACCATGCACATGGCGTGTGGACTCGTGCCATGCACGTGTTTAGGGCTTGTGAGTGTTACATTACGAGTAGATGAACTCGTTAGAAAGCATTGTGTACTCATAGATTCAGGGAGTACACACAACTTTCTAGATGAGAGGTTAGTGAGGAGATTGGGCTTGGATGCTGAACCGACCGCGGGGTTTGACGTTGCTATTAGTGACAGCAGCACAAAGCTTAAGGCGGAGAAATTATCGTCGGGTCGGTATACTGGTGCAAGGACGCGACATCATTGTGGACTTGTCTTTGGCACTCAGTGGTTACAAAGCTTGGGACCCATCACTTTTAATTTTCGGAGCATGTGGATGAAATTTAAGCAAGGAAACAAAGATGTGTGGCTTGACGGTATTCGATCTCCGCCAATTGCTGCGATGCAGCCAATGGTGGGGCTACCATATGCGAGTGATTTGGCCTATCTTCTTTAGTTAGGACCAGCAGGAGACAAGACTCAAATGAGTCCAGATACTACCATAGAGTTATCCAATTTATTAGACAAATTTGCTGGATTGTTTGAGGAACCAAAAGAGTTGCCACCAAGGAGAACGGGGAACCATCGCATGGAGATTGTGCCCGGGACTGCACCGACAACTGTGAGGCCATATCGATATCAACATGTGCAAAAGGAAGTTATCTCCAAGATGGTAGCCATGATGTTGGAGCAAGGCCTCATTCAACCAAGTCATTACTCATACTCATCGTCCGTACTATTGGTGCGAAAGAAGGATAGGACATAATATTTTTGTGTCGATTATCGGGCACTAAATGTTATTACCGTCAAGGACCGGTATCCTATCGCCGGATATAACAAGATCGCTGCTCCTCTCACTTCTTTGTTGAAGAATGACTCTTTTAGATGGATGGATGAAGCAACTACAGTCTTTGAAAAACTAAAAACAGCAATGACAATGACGCCCATTTTAGCGTTACCAGACTTCACCGAAGAGTTCATTGCGGAAGGTGATGCGTCGAGAGTTGGCATAGGAGCTATACTAATATAAGAAGGATGTCCCATTGCCTTTCTTAGGAAAGCTTTATCACAAAAATCTCAGCAATTATCAACTTACGAGAGAGAGATGTTGGCAATTCTGCATACGGTGACAAAGTGGAAGCCTTATTTGATTGGTAGGCAATTCATTATCCAAACCGATCAAAGGAGCCTTCCATACTTTATGGGATAGCGTATACACACTCCGGCACAACAGAGATGGGTCACAAAATTGCTGGGGTATGATTATGAAATTCAATACAAGAAAGGAACAGAAAATAGAGTGGTGGATGCACTATCACGCCAACCCGACACAACCAAGCTTGCAGCCTATTCTTCTCCCGCTTTTCCTTTTCTTGATGAGCTAAGATATGCAAGTACATCTGACCTAGATGTTCTGAGATTGTTACAGGAGGTGGTGAATGATCCGGAGCGCCATCCAGAGTTAGAGAACCGAGGCAGTTTGCTGCTAGACTATGGATGCATTCGGGTGCCCGCAAATGATGGGTTGCGATAGAAATTATTGAAGCACTTCCACCAAACTCGAGAGGCTGGTCATGAGGGTGTCTTGAGGACTTATAGGAGGATATCACAAAGTTGCATATTGCTAGGATTGAGGCGGGATGTGAGAAATTTTCTACGTGCTTGCGAAGTTTGTCAAAGAGCTAAGGCAACCACATTGAAATCGGCTGGATTACTTCAGCCTTTACCTATACCGAATCGTGTTTGGGAATACATTTCTATGGATTTCATAGTGAGTCTTCTGCTAGTACCTGGCTATTCAGTTACTTACGTGGTCATTGATAGGTTAAGCAAGTATGCGCACTTTTCGGCATTGTCACATCCATTTTTTTAGCCAAGTCACTGGCTAAAATTATTGTGAGATGTTGCTCAGTTACATGGCATGCCACGCACGATTGTCTCGGATCGTGATCGTGTATTTATGAGCGACTTTTGGACGGAGTTTTTTAGATTACAGGGGACTCAATTGAACTTCAGTTCGGCCTACCATCCATAGACGGACGGCCAAACTGAGATGGTTAATTAAGGCATTGAGTAGTACTTGAGATGCTTTGTTGGAGAAATGCCGAGACGATTATTAGAGTTCTTACTGTGGGTGGAGTGGTCTTATAACACCACCTACCATAGCAGCATTGGCATGACTCCATTTGAGGTGGTGTATGGACGCATGGCTCCGACATTATGCCCTTATGTCCCAATGGCATCTGCAGATCGGACGGAGGTGGATTTAACTTTGATGGATAGAGACGCCACAATGAGGAGGTTGCGTGCCCACCTTAAACATGCTCAAAACTACATGAAGCAAATTTATGATCGTAGTCATAGGGAGCAGGAGTTCGACATCGGCAGTTGGGTGTTTGTGAGGGTGCAATCGTATCGACAAGTGACATTGCGTCCGATGCGAAACCAGAAGTTTGCACATCACTACTTTAGAGCATTTTTCTAACTTTTATAGCGCTTTCCTAACTTTTCACCTTGAGGACATGGTGGGGGAAGCGTGGTCGGTTGATACATTTAGTTAAGGTCTTTTCTTATTGTATAAACTATTTATTTTCATTAAAATAAAATTTCTATACATCGTGTGCGAACTCTCACGCCTGCCCAGTTGAAGGAGCGAACAACGAAGGGCCTTTGCTTTTGATGCGATGAACGGTTCTCCCCCTGTCATCGGCGTTCCAAATCGATTAGGAGTGTGATACTCATCGACGGTCTCGAGGAGGATGATGAGGTTTTTGGTGATGGAGAGTGTTCAGAGGAGGTCCATGAGGAGGCCGTTAAGGAGGGCATAAAGGAAGATATCCAAGCTGAAATATCGATGCATGCATATTCGGATACTTTAGCGCCGAGGGCATTGCGGATAGATGGACTCGTTAGAAAGTATTGTGTGCATATCCTCATTGATTCGGGGAGTACACACAACTTTCTAGATGAGAGGTTAGTGAGGAGATTGGGCTTGGATACTGAATCGACCATAGGGTTTGACTTTGCTATTAGTGACGGCACGAAGCTTAAGGCGGAGAGCTTGTGTCATTGGGTCGGTATACGGGTGCAAGGACACGTCATTATTATGGACTTGTATCCATTGGCGCTGCAAGGAGCGGATCTGTCGGTTTTGATTTTCGGAGCATATGGACGAAATTTAAGCAAGGAAACAAAGATGTGCAGCTTGATGGCACTTGATCTTCGTCGATTCCTGCGATGCAGTCGATGGTGAGGCTACCAAGTGCGAGTGATTTGGCCTATCTTCTTCAGTTAGGACCACTAAAAGACGATCCTCAAATGAGTCCAAATACTACCATCATGTTTTTCAATTTATTAGACATTTGCTGGATAGTTTTAGAAAACAAAGGAGTTGCCACCAAAGAGAACGACGGACCATCACATAGAGATTGTGATGGGTTCTGGAAGCAAACGATCGGATACGGAACAATTCCTTAAGATTTGAATTTTTTGTAAGAAGCAGTCCATGCAACCTTGTTTCCTTGTTTATATTTCATCCACATGCTCCCGAAATCAAATATGACGAGTCCCAAACTCTATAACCACTGAGCACCAAAGACAATGTTTGCTCCTCGCAGCACCAACGGATACAAGTCCACAATGATGCCCTGTCCTTGCACCTGTATACCGACTTGGTGACACAAGCTCTCTACCCTAAGCTTTATGTCGTCTCCAATAGCAACGTCAAACCCCATAGTCGGTTCGACATCCAAACCAAATCTCCTCACTAGCTTCTCATCTATAAAGTTGTGTGTACTCCCTAAATTGATGAGGATGTACACACAATACTTTCTAACGAATTCGTCTACCCGTAACGTCCTCGACGCAGAAGTACCCAAATATGCATGCATCAATATTTCAGCTTGGATATCTTCCTCCACGCCCTCTACAATGGCCTCCTCATGGGTCTCCTCTGGACACTCTCCATCATCATCAATCTCATCATCCTCCTTAGAACCATCGATAAGCATCACGCTCCCAATCGATTTAGAACATCGATGACCGAGTGAAACGCTCATCACATCGAAAGTAAAGACCCTTCGCTCTTTGCTCCTCCACCAGGGCAGGTGTGAGAGTTCAAACAGGGGATCTGTGCCTCCTCTAACATCGGAAGAAGGTCTCAAAGGTGGTCGTAGTCTAGTACTCGTAGCAGCTATTTTTGAAACCATATAATTTCCAATCGGCGTTCTAGGTGCTACCCATCCATCTCGGTTACCCCAATTATTTTTCGCTACCATTCTTAAAGCCCTATGCTTTTGTTCCATCCTCACAGCCTTCTCAAAGGCCTCCTCAAGAGTAGTAGGACATACATCACGAATATCTGCTTGTATCTTCTCTCGCAGCCCTGAAATAAATGTACTCATCAATGTACGTTCGGGCCATGGTGGCACATAACGACTACTAACTCTTTCAAACTCAGCTTGGTACTTCAATACGGTAGTTCCCTGAACCATCTTACTTAATGTGGTAGCAAAATCTTCATATGTCACTGTCCCATATCTGCGTGTAATCCTTCAACAAAAATCAGCCCGTTCGGTAAATCCACCACCACGAATAACAGATCCTTAGTTTAGGTCTAAATCTTTGTGCATGTTGATCACCTTCTCTAAATCCTCGAGCACATCCATCACCATCTCCATAGGGATCAACCTCATCTTCATAGTGTCAATCCTCCTCATCGACGAAGCGCACCGGTGCCGCATGCCTCTCGGGTTCCACCACCACTGGCCTTGGATTTTGTAATGGATGTGGGGGATGATGTGAAGGCATAGGTAGGAGGGGATCATTGACACTCATATGACGCACCAAGACCTGTGGGGTATCGGTTCGATGGGGTCCCACCGCTGGTCCTTCTTGAAACTCCATTCGTCGTCGAGGAGATGACGAACCCAATTGATTCACGACATATTCGTTGAATTCATTGTGATCCTTTTGCATGTTATCAACTCTATGCAACAATGTTTAGAATATGCCCCTAAGTTCATCCATATTCGAACCCATAGACGTTGGTTGACTCAGTCCTGCCGTCGTCACTCCAAAGGAATCAGCCTCATAGTTCGGATCATCGTGCATTGAGTCCTCCCATGTCGGTGTGCTTTCCATAGGTCTCCTTGTTGATGTCATTTTTCTTGTTTCAACCATTAATAGAGGTCTGTGGTTCGCCTACTCTGATACCGAATTGATGGGTTCTGGAACCAAAAGATCGGCTACGGAATAATTCTTTAAGATCTGAATTTATTACAAAAAGCAATCAGCGCAATCTTTGGCAAATATTCGTCAAATATTCTCTGAGAGTTGAAAAATTATAAAACTAATTGAGTTGGATCCGTAACTTCCAGATCTACAACTTTTGTATTTATGTCCTTCGCAGATTTAAACTGTAGTAGGGACGAAAACACAAAATAACATGGGTGATTGTTGTGGTGACGGGTGGAGTGCATGTTAGGGTTATGGATGGGTATGGAGATAAGGGTGGATTGTGGAAGTGATTAAGGAAAGTGGACGAAGGAAACGAAGTGGTCGAGATCCCAAAGAAGAGGGTTGACTCAACAAACGAGAGAGAGTAGAAGCGAGGAGAAACCTTACCAACGGTAGAGGTGGAAGGATGGTGAAGAGGGAGGAGGGAGGAGTCTAGAGAAGATAGGAGGCAAGAAATTCCTGTAGGTCGCGTTCGAACGCAGGTCGGGTCGTGTTCAATGCCCTTGTGAACACGTACATCTAGTTTACAAATACAGAGAACGCATATTGTGCGTTCGAACGCGGTCGGGCGAGTTCAAACGCCCACGTTCGAACGCATGTGTCACGTTCGCACATCTAGAGAAGGAGCTTTTTGAGTGCGTTCGAACTCGAACAGGCACGTTCGAATGCGATCGACATGAATCGTCTATAATTAGGGTTTCATATTGTTTTAGGACTTGTTAGCTAGCCTCTATAAATATGTGGATGGTAAACAACTTCATTATGCTATTGGATTTTTGATTTTTTGCCTCCTATCTTCTCTCTAGACTCCTCCCTCCTCCCTCTTCACCATCATTCCAACTCTACCGGTGGCAAGTTTTCTCCCTCGGTTGTCGAGCCACCACTCTTCATTGGGATCTCAATCACTTCGTTCCTCTCGTCTACTTCCCTTAATCACTTCCACAATCCACCCTTATCTCCATACCCATCCATAACCCTAACATCCACTTCACCCGTCACCACCACCATCACCCACGTTTTTTCGTGTTTTCATACCTGTTACATTTTGAATCTGTAAAGAGCATAAATACAAAAGTTGTAGATATGGAAGTTGCGGATCTAACCCAATGTGTTTCATAATTGTCTAACTACCGGAGAATATCTGACGAATATTGTCCCACAGTTTCGCGAACTGATTCCTGTAATAAATTTAGATTTTAAGGAGTTGTTCTGTAGCCGATCTTTTGGTTCCAGATTTCATCAAATTAGTATCAGAGCTTATCAAAATAGTATCAAAGCTCATTAATTTGGTATCAGAGCAGGCGAACCTCAGACCTCCATTAATAGTTGAAACAAGGAATATGACATCAACAAGGAGACCTATGGAGAGCTCATCGACAAGGGAAGACTCAATGCACGATGATCCTAACCATGAGGCCGATTCCTTTGGAGTGACCATGGCAGGACCGAGTCAACCAACATTTATGGGTTCGAATAAGGATGAACTTAGGAGAATGTTCCAAATATTGTTGCATAGAGTTGATAACATGCAAAAGGATCACAATGAATTCAAGTAATATGTCGTGAATCGATTGGGTTCGTCATCTCCTCGACAACGAACGAAGTTTCAAGAAGGACTAGTGGTGGGACCTCATTGAACCGATACCCAACAGGTCCAAATGCGTCATATGAGTGTCAATAATCCCCTCCTACCTATGCCTTCACATCATCTCCCACCTACATTACAAAACCCAAGACCGGCGGTGGTGGAACCTGAGAGGCGTGAGACACCAGTGCGCTTCGTCGATGAGGATGATTGGCACTATGAGGATGAGGTTAATCCCTATGGAGTTGGTGATGGACATGCTCGAGGATTTAGAGAAAGTGATCAACATGCACAAAGGTTTAGACCTGAACCAAGGATCTTTCGTGAACCCGACAACGCTATTCTGGGGAGAACCGCACGTTTGGACTTTCCAAAATTCCAAGGCGGTGATCCAACGGATTGGATGTTTCAAGTTGAACAATATTTTGATTATCAAGGTACAGCGAAAGATGCAAAAGTCTAGATGGCAAGCTTTTACCTCCAAGGAACGGCATTGTATTGTTATAGATCAGTTATTCGTGGTGGTGGATTTACCGAATGGGCTGATTTTTATAGGAGGATTACACGCAGATTTGCGATAGTAACATATAAAGATTTTGCTGCCACATTAAGCAAGATGGTTCAGAGGACTATCGTATTAGAGTTACAAGCTGAGTTTGAAAGAGTTAGTAGTCGTTGTGAGCCACCGTGACCCGAACATATATTCATGAGTATATTTATTTTAGGGCTACGAGAGGAGATACAAGCGGATGTTCATGCTGTATGTCCTACTACTCTTAAGGAGGCCTTTGAGAAGGCCGTGAGGATGGAACAAAAGTATAGGGCTTTAAGGATGGCAACGAAAAACAATTAGGGCAGACGAGATGGGCAGTTTGCACCTAGAATGCCGACTGAAAATTCTACGATTTTAAAAACAGCGGCTACTAATACTAGACCATGACCACCTTTAAGACCTTCTTCCGATGTTAGAGGAGGCACTAGACCCTTAGTTCGAACTCTCACACCTGCCTAGGTGGAGGAGTGACGAGCGAAGGGCCTTTCCTTTTGATGTGATGAGCGTTTCACCCCCCCCGATCATCGGTGTTCTGAACCAATAAGGAGTGTGATGCTTATTGATGGTCCTAAGAAGGATGATGTGGTAGTTGATGATGGAGAGTGTCCAGAGGAGACCCATGAGGAGACTGTTGAGGAGGGCGTGGAGGAAGATATCCAAGCTGAAATATCGTTGCATGCATGTTCAGGTACTTTCGTACCGAGTACGTTACAGGTTGACAGACTCGTTAGAAAGCATTGTGTGCAGATCCTCATCGATTTGGGGAGTACACACAACTTTCTAGATGAGAGGTTAGTGAGGAGATTGGGTTTAGATGCCGAACTAACCACAGGATTTGACGTTGCTATTGGAGACAGCACAAAGCTTAGGGCGGAGAGTTTGTGTCGCCGTGTCGGTATACGGGTGCAGGGACACGACATCATTGTGGACTTGTATTCGTTAGGGCTGCGTGGAGCGGACATTGTCCTTGGTGCTTAGTGGTTATAGGGTTTGGGACCCATCACATTTGATTTTCGGAGTATGTGGATGAAATATAAACAAGGAAACAAAGATGTGCGGCTTGATGGTATTCAGTCTTTGCTGATTCCTACAATGCAGCCTATGGTGGAGCTGCCTTGTGCTTACGATTTGTCCTATCTTCTTCAATTAGGACCAGCAGGAGATGAACCTCAAACAATTGTCTAATTTGTTAGATAACTTTTCTGGACTGTTTGAGGAGCTGCAGGAGTTGCCACCGAGGAGAGCGGCGAACCATCGCAAAGAGATTATACCCAGGGCTACATCGGTGAACGTGAGGCCATATCAGTATCCACATGTGCAAAAAGAACTTATCTCAGATATGGTAGCTGTTGGAGCAAGGCCACATACAACCAAGTCATAGCTCATACTCACGTCCCGTGCTTTTGCTACCAAAAAAGGATGGGGTATGGCGTTTTTGTGTCGACTATCGATCACTAAATGCTATTACCGTTAAGGACTGGTATCTCATTTCGATTATCGACGAGTTGCTGGACGAGCTTGCAGGGGCGACTATATTTAGTAAGCTTGACTTGAGGGCTGGGTATCATCAAATTAGAGTTCACCCGGTGGATGTGTACAAAACTGTATTTCAGACTTCGGGCAGGCATTACGATTTCTGAGTGATGCCTTCTGGTCTCACCGATGCTCTAGCTACCTTTTAAGGCCTCATGAATGATATATTACGGCCTCTATTATGAAGATATATCTTGGTATTTTTTGACGATATTTTGGTGTATAGCAGAACTAAATTGGAGCATTGGCGGCATTTGGAGAACGTGCTAAATTTGTTGGAGCAAAACCAATTAAAAATCAAGAAGTTCAAGTGCCTATAGGGAGCACCAAAGGTGGAGTATTTAGGCCACATCATTTCAGTGGATGGTGTAGCAACGGATCCACAGAAGGTTGCATGCATGACCGCTTGGCCTATTCCTACTACTACTACTACCAGATTGAGAAGATTTTTGGGGCTGACCGGATATTATCACTGATTTGTCGCCGGGTATGGCAAAATCGCTGCTCCTCTCACTTTTTTATTAAAGAAAGACTCTATTAGATGGACTGATGAATGCACTATAGCCTTCGAAAAACTGAAAACAGCAATGACGATGGCACTCGTTCTAGCGCTACCGGACTTCACCAAAGAGTTCATTATGGAATGTGACGCATCGGGTGTTAGCATAGGAACTGTACTAATGTAAGAAGGATGTCCCATTGCCTATCTTAGCGAGACTTTATCACAAAAATTCCAGCAATTATTGACTTATCAGAGAGAGATGTTACTAATTCTGCATGCGGTGACAAAGTGGAGGCCTTATTTGATTGGTAGATGATTCATTATCCGAATCGATCAAACGAGCCATCCATACTTTATAGGATAGCGCATAAACACTCTGGCACAGCAGCAATGGGTCACAAAATTGCTGGGGTATAATTATGAAATTCAATACAATAATGGAACAAAAAATAGAGCGGCGGATACACTATCGCGCCAACCCGATACCGCCGAGCTTGCAGCCTATCTATCTCCTACTTTTCCCTTCCTTGACAAGCTAAGGTATGCATGTACATCTTACCCAGATATTTTGAGATTATTGCAGGAGGTGATGGATGATCCGGAGCACCATTCAAAGTTGGAGAATCGAGGCGGTTTACTGCTGGATCGTAGATGTATTTGGGTGTTGGAGCGTATTGGTCTGGATGCATATCATTTGGAGCTGCCGGAGAGGTCGAGAGTGCATCCTATTTTTCATGTTTCATTGTTGAGAAAGCGCATTGGAGGAGCTAGAGCTCGTAGAGCCAGTTTGAGTACTTGCTAGATGTCGACGATGACATGGTACCAAATTGGAGATGGAGATTCTAGTTGAGTGGCTTAGCAAGCCATCTGATAAACCGACATGAGAGTTGGAGATTGATATCTTGTAGCGTTTCCCTAACTTTTCACCTTAAAGCCAAGGTGGGGGAAGCATGGTGGGCTGATACACTTAGTTAGGATCTTTTCTTATTGCATTAGGTGTTTATTTTTATTAAACTAAAATTCCTATAGGTCGGTTTGAATGTAAGAGGGATCGCATTCAAATGCCCTTGTGAATGCCTGCATCAGTTTCGCAAATACAAAGAACACATACGCAGTCGGGCGAGTTCGAATGCATGTATCGCGTTCGCATATCCAGAGATGGAGCTTATTGAGTGCGTTCGAATGCGATCAGGCACATTTGAACGCAATCGACGGGAATCCTCTAGAATTAGGGTTTCATATTATTTTAGGACTTGTTGGCTAGCCTCTATAGATATGTGGATGGCAGCCAACTTCATTATTAGATTATTGATTTCTTGCCTCCTATCTTCTCTCTAGACTCCTCCCTCCTCCCTCTTCACCATCCTTCCACCTCTACCATTGGTAAGGTTTCTCCTAACTTCTAATCTCACTCGACTGTCGAGCAACCCCTCTTCTTTGGGATTTTGACCACTTTGTTCCCTTCATGTACTTCCCTTAATCACATCCATAGTCCACCCCCATCTCCACACCCATCCACAACCCCAACATCCACTCCACCCGTTACCACCACCATCACCCCCATTATTTTATATTTTCGTCCCTGCTACAGTTCGAATCTATGAAGAGCGTAAATACAAAAGTTGTATATCAGGAAGTTTTGGATCTAACCTAGTTAGTTTCGTAATTTTTTGAGTACGACATAATAGTTGACGAATATTTTTCCATAATTGTGCATACTGCTTCCTACAATAAATTTAGATCTTAAAAAATTGTTCTGTAGCCGATCTTTTGGTTCCAGATCCTATTAGTCCAGTAGAGCTAGAATGGGCGTCGTTGTCATTACTGTTTTCAATTTTTCAAAGGCTATAGTGGCTTCATCCATCCATCTAAAAGAGTTCTTCCTCAGTAAAAAAGTGAGAGGAGCAGCGATCTTGCGATACCTGGCGATGAAGCGGCGATAATATCCAGTCAGCCCTGAGAATCCTCACAATCTTATGGTGGTAGTAGGGATCGGCCAAGCGGTCATCCATGCTACCTTTTGAGGATCCGCCGCTACACCTTCCGCTAAGATGATGCGGCCTAAATACTCCACTTGTGGTACTCCTCATAGGCACTTCAACTTTTTAATCTTTAGCTAGTTTTGCTTCAATAAATTCAGCACATCCTCCAAATGCCACCAATGCTCCATTTCAGTCTTGCTATAAACTAAAATGTCGTCAAAAAATACCAAGACATACCTTCGTATTAGAGGCCAAAATATATCATTCATGAGGTCTTGAAAAGTAGCTGGAGCATTGGTGAGACTAAAGGGCATCACCCGGAACTCATAATGCCCGTCCAGAGTCTGAAATGCAGTTTTGTGCACATCCGCCAAGTGAACTCTAATTTGATGATACCCAGCCCTCAAGTCAAGCTAACTGAATTTGGTCACCCCTGCAAGCTTGTCCAACAGCTCCTCTATGACCGTAATGGGATACCGATCCTTGACGGTGATAGCGTTTAGTGCCCAATAGTCGACATAAAAACGTCATGTCCCATTCATTTTTTGCAATAATAGCACGGGCAATGAGTAAAAACTATGACTTGGTTGTATGAGGCCTTGCTCCAATATATCGGCTACTATCTTGGAGATAACTTCCTTTTGCACATGTGGATACCAATATGGTCTCAAATTCGCCGGTGCAATCCCAAACACAATCTCTACGCGATGGTCCGCTGTTCGCCTTGGTGGCAACTCTCTTGGCTCCTCAAATGGTCCAGCAAATTTATCTAATAAATTAGATAAATCAATTATGATACATGGACTCATTAGATGCTCATCTCCTACTGGTCCTAACTAAAGAAGATAGGCCAAATCACTCAGACAAGGTAGCCCCACCATCGGCTGCATCGCTGAAATCAGCGGAGATCAAACGCCATCAAGCCGCACATCTTTATTTCATCCACATGCTTCGGAAATAAAAAATGATGAGTTCTAAGCTTTGTAACCACTTAGTGCCTAGGACAATGTCCACTTCTCGCACTGCCAACAAATACAAGTCCACAATGATGTCGTTTCCTTGCACCCGTATACCGACCCGGCAACACAAGCTCTCTACCCTAAGCTTCGTGCCATCTCCAATAGCAACGTCGAACCCCATGGTCAGTTCAGCATCGAAGCCCAACTTCCTTACAAACCTATCATCTAGAAAGTTGTGTGGACTCTCGGAATCGATAAGGATGTTGTTAAAGGATATAGACGAAGGAAAATAAGTGGTCTAGATCCCAAAGAAGAGGGAGGACTCGATAGACAAGGAAGATTAGAAGTTAGGAGAGACCTTGCTAATGGTTGAGGTGGCAGGTTAGTGATGAGGGAGGAATGAGAGAAAATAGAGAGAAGATAGGAGACAAAAAAATTATTAATCCAATAACATATTGAATTTGGCTGCCATCCACACCTTTATAGAGGCTAGCCAACAAGCCCTAATAATAATAACTAATTCTAATCCTAGTGCAATCCCGTCAATCGTGTTCGAACACACAACAGACGTTCTCTATATGTGCGAACGCAATGCAGGCGTTGGAACGCTGCATTCGAATGCGCTCGACTGCGTTCGAACACGCTTTTCGCATCCTCTATAATTGCGAACCTGATGCAGGCGTTCATAAGGATGTTCGAACACGACCCCTTCCATGTTCGAACACAATCTACAAGAATTTTATTTTAATAAAAATAAATAACTAATGCAATAAGAAAAGATACTAACTATATGTATCAACGAGTCTCTCGAGTTCCACTACCACCGGTCTTGGGTTGTGTATCGGAGGTGGGGAATGATGTATAGGGATAGGTAAAAGAGGATCATTGACATTAACATGTCGTACCTAGACCTGTGGGGTATCGGTTTGGTGTGGTCCCACTGGTGGTCCTTCTTGAGGCATCGATCTTCGTCTAGGAGATGACGAAGCCGATCGATTCATAACATATTCCTTTAAAGCATTGTGATCATTCTGCATTGCATCAACCTTATGTAGCAATATTTGGAACATGTCCCTAAGTTCATCTGCCAAGCCCATGTTCACACCCATGGACATTGGTTGACTCGGTCCTATCGTGGTCGCCCTAAAGGAATCGCCCTCACGATTAGGATTATCATGGATTGAGTCTTCTCTTGTCTGTGTGTTCTCGATTGATCTCCTTGTTGATGCCATCTTCCTTGTTTCCACCATTAATGGAGGTCTGAGGTTCGCTTGGCTTTGATATGAATGATAGGTTATAGTACGATTCCTTCAAGATCTGAATTTATTATAAGAAGCAGTCTGCGCAACAGAGAGAAAATATTCACTACATATTTTTTCGTAGTCATAAAATTACGAAACTAAGTGGGATCGATCTGTAACTCCCTGATCTACATTTTCTTTATTTACGTCCTTCATAGATTCAAACAACAACTAGGATGAAAATATGATATAGTACGGATGATGGTGATGGTGACGGAGGGAGTGGATGTTAGAGTTATAAATGATAATGGAGATAAAGGTGGTTAGTTGATGTTGTTTAAAGGATAAAGACGAAGGGAAAGAAGTGGTTGAGATTCCAAGAAAGAGAGAGGACTCGACAAACGAGGGAGATTAGAAGTTAGGAGAGACCTTGCCAACAGTAGAGGTGGTAGGTTAGTGAAGAGGGAGGAGGGAAATTAGGGTAGAGAGATTAAAGAGAGGATAGAGAGGCAAGAAATTAATATTCTAACAGCATAATAATTTTGGCTACCATCAACACCTTTATAGAGGCTAGTCAATAAGCCAAAATAACAATTATTAACCCTAATTCTAGTGGACTCCTGCCGATCGTATTCGAATGCGCCTGACCATGTTTGAACACACAAAAATCGTTCTCTGTTTTTGTGAACTTGATGCAGGCATTTGAACGCAGCGTTCGAACATACCTGACAACGTTCAAACATGACGTTCAAACGCGCCCTTCCGCATTTGAACATGACCTACAAAAAATTTATTTTAATGAAAATAAATAACTAATGTAATAAGAAAAGACTCTAACAAGCTATATCAACCCACCACCACCAACATCTATTGTCGAGCCACCTCTATCAACTATTCAGCCACCACTCCATCATCACCTCCATCCTATACCTAAAAATCCATGTCTCCACCCGCGAATCCCAAATCCCATGTAGAACCGCTACGAATCGGAAATTGGATCAAGTCAATTCGTAATAAATACTTGTATGACTCGTTACATCTCCATCATGTCCATAAACATCTTGAACAAATCTGAGTTCATGGAGGAAGAAATGGAGAAGTCCCCCATAGTGTGCTTAGGTTCAACTCAGATCGTGCCATCTCAATTAGGCTTGTTTTGGACCTGACCACATCCATGGCCTCTTCTTCAACTAAGGTGCCTTCATGGGGTCTTGATGCCATGAATCTGGTTGTCGCCATGGTGTTTGAGGAGCAATGGATCTAATATCACTTGTTATGACATGAATCAAGCTTGGGTGCAGGATGGTAGTCCATGCAGTAAGAAGAGAATATTCGCTAGATATTCGTCGTAGCAATAGAATTACGAAATCAGATGGGTTCGTTCCATAACCTCTTGATCTACAATTTTGATTTTCATGACCTTCACATATTTGGACTGTAGCTTGAGCTAAAATCAGTGAAGTTCCGAGGAGATATTGGTGGCGGGTGGTGGTGAAGGCTTCTGATGTGGTGATGAGGGTGGAGATGGAGACCTAGTCATGGGTTCCAAGTAAAGTTTGCACATTATGCAATAGGGTGAAAGAAGGGGGGAGAGAAGGTGCCAGTGTCCTAAGGAGGAGGGAGGGCCCGATGGTCAAAATAGGCTAGAAATAACTGACAGCAAGGTGGCGCATGTCTAGGGTTCGAGCAAGGAGGGAGAAGGTTTAGATTAGAGAGGAGAAGATAGGTTAACTTGATAATTCATGCCTAATCAAAATTTGATTACATTCCATAATTTATATTGGGGGCTAATCAGTTAACTCAAACCACAATTATTAACCAAACCCATTAAGTCATTAATAAACTAACTCGACTAACCTAAGCTGAAAGTAACTTAAACTAAGTGCTAAAATTAATCTATAATTAGATAAGTGACTCAAGCCATGAACCTAAATGTCTCATGCCATGAGCCTAATGTCCACGAGTGGTCCAGTCTTAACATAAATCATATCAAACGCCTTAAACCTTGACTTGCTGTTAGACTTGGGTGTTCGAACATCATGCTAGGGGCAAGGGTGTTCCAAGTAAGGGATAAGTTAAATAAGTCTATATCATATAATTTTGTTTATGTGATGATATTTTGGGCATAACTTTTAATTATTATATGATATCCATATGATTCCTTTTGATATGGAAAAAAATCATTTATCTACATCTTTATTATAATATACAATCTCTAATTCTCATATTTTGTTGGTCAAGTATACGTTATAATTTAGAGATTACAAAACTACATTTTTGGCAAATGGAAGTTATTTCCATAACTTCATATATAGTATCCCAATAAATATGATCCCTTATATATGAAAAGTGATTATCTATAACTATTTTCCCAGTTGACACTATTTAGATTCTGGTTTATTTTTTTTTTTAGCCATAAGTTTTGAGAAAATATTATTTTGATGTAATTCTTCTCAAGATGGAAACACATTTCAAATATCTAATTTCATTGTTTTATCTACCAAAAATTACTATATTAGAGAAAAAAATATTACCAGAATCTACACACATTAAATATTTTACTTTTCCGAATATTTTATTTTCTCGTAGGATACTCGTACTTATAAGCATAAATTTATCATTCTCGTTCTCTAGCTAGTGGGCTCCTTGTACTAGTCTAGGCTACCAACCCATGGAAAACTTACCTTTCCGCTAAGATGTAAGTGTTTTCTCCGAGTGGTTGTCCTTCGTCAAATCCATATGGGGTATCTTCTCACTTGGAAGGGTTTGTACGACCCTTTTTCTTGTCTTTTTGCGAGGAAATGATGGAATCACTCCAACGTCTTCTCCTTGACGATGTCTTCTTCAAGCCCCTTCTGTACTCCTTCCTTCTTAAGTTTTGGGGCAGGTGTTCTCCCCATTGTTGTCGATCTCGGAGTACTAGTCCCCTCGGAGGACGAAAGATGTTGTTGTCCGGACTGAGGCATGACACGAACCACCTCTTCGTTCTATTCTAGTGGCTTCTTCATAATGAGAGGGTCACAAGTTTTCAGGAGGAAGTCCCGAATGGCAATTACCCTTAGCGATGCCCTCTCCATTTTCTGGAAGGAGTGGAAGTCTTCCCCTCAGGTTTAAGTTATTTGAGGATTTCTCAGCTTTGAGTTGCATATTTATAGTCATTCATGATCTATTGGAGAGGAAAGGGCATAATGCAAGCTATAGTCAGATTATGGAACAAGCATTTCCTTTCCAGTAAATAAAGAGCTCAGCAGCTCAGATGATAACGAATGTCCGGTGATGCTATAGTCAGATTATGGATATCACAAAAGAAAAAATAAATCTCGGTTATGATGCATACTTTTATGGTGGAGACTAACAAATCAATTTGAGTCGGATACTATTTTTGCTGCTTCTGCTACATATGCTAATGACCTGAGTGCACAAAACGTTAATTCAACCAGGGATCTTCCTAATAACAACAAACTATTTCGCTCCAAACGTTAAAACGTTCCAATATAATGAATTTCTATTTATTTATATTGTATGTCCTTGTCAAGCTAAAAAGGTTCTACTGACAAATACACATCTTAGAATAGATGTCCAACCTCTAAAGAACAGGTCCAAATAAATTCACCAGTAATTTCAGACCTACGGAGGGAGCAGAACTTTATTCTATAAGAACGAATAGCTATATGGTATGCAATTTCTAACGACATTCAATTCTTTTTATCAAAAAAAAAATTCAAATTTTTTAGCATGGAATGGCAGAGAATATTTCTACAAAAAGCATTTAACTAGTGCAGGAAACTCTCATCTATTGAAGTGAATATCTAAATTCACATGTCCTCCAAGCACGAAATCTTGTTTGAAAAGAACTGAAAACTAAAACATAGGAACTCATTATTATTAAACAATAACCATATGTAGAAACTAAGAATATTCAAGAAGGAACAGAACATTATCAATGATGTGAAGGGTTCCAGATAGTACATAATGTACATTGCTGAAGTGTTTCGAAAACATTATTAGCCTCTGATGAAGAATAATCTTCAAAAAGTAACTTTATTATCTGCGGCCAATTGGAAGAACTCTGGTTTTGCGATTTTTTTGTCTTTAAATGGTGGTGTTCCATATAACAAGTATGCCAAACGTGCGAAAAATGTTATGACTGCCCAATATCCGTGGAGCACTCAAGTAGTCCAAGAAGCACCTATCATTTGAAAGAGTGATGGTCTAGTGGCACAACATACATTAGCTTTGAAACCATGTGCTGCTCTGAGGTGCTGAACAAGTGAACTATATTAGCAACTTAGATCCAACTCGAAGCCTTCTCTTTTTTTACTAGGTTTTCCTCCATGAGGCACCTTACATTTTCCACAGAATCCCAACTCCCAGCATTGGCGTGTATATTTAAGAGTAGCACATAAGCTGCGGAAGATTGAGGCTCCAACTCAATTAGGCGTTCTGCTACTTTCTTTCCCAACTGCATGTTCCCATGAATCCTGCATGCCCCAAGCAAAGCATTCCAAGGTCGTGCACTGGGTCTATAGGGCATCTTCTCAAGCCATTCCATTGCCTCTTGCAAACGGCCCGTTCGGCCCAACAGGTCTACCAGACAAACATAGTGGTCTTCTTCTGGAATGATACCATGGTTCTTGCCCATAGACTCAAAGAACTTCATACCCTCTTCCACTAAACCTGAATGGCTGCATGCAGTCAGGAGAACCACAAAGGTGTTAACATCAGGCTTCGCTCCAACTGCAATCATCTCTGAAAAAAGTTTAATTGCAGCTCTGCCATGACCATGCTGACCCACAGCAGAGATCATTGTATTCCACATCACTGTATCCTTTTTACTTTGAACTGTCCTCTCAAATATTCGTTGACCTCCTACCAAATCCCCACATTTGGAGTACATGTCAATGAGAGAACTGAGAACTATAGCATTGGGATTGAATTGGGTTCTCAGCATTCGGCAATGGATCTGCTTCCCATGCTTTAGTGAAGCAATAGTAGCACACGCACACAAACCACTACTGAAAGTGAACTGGTCTGGCCTAACACCCTTATTTATCATATTCCTGAACAGATCCAGCGCTTCTAAAGGCTGGCCACCACGAACATATCCCCCAACAAGAGCAGTCCAGGAGACAGGATTCCTCTCTGGCATATCATCAAATAGACGACGAGCAGAGACCAAGTCCCCACATTTCGCATACCCGTAAACCAGGGCTGTCCAAGCAAGAACATCTCTAACGGGCATATCATCAAACAGGTTCCTTGCATCATCTACACATCCGCATTTTGCATAGGCATCAAGGAGTGAACTTGCGATAATGAGATTGGATAAGAACCCAAGAAGCAGCACCTGGGCATGGATCTGTTGGGTAAATTTGGGCTGCGCATGGCGGACGCATGCCACGAGGAGGCCAGAAAAGGTATGCGCATTGAAACCAAGGGAGGACCTCCGGAGCTGAGAGTATAAGGACAGGGCCTCTCGGAAGGAGCTGGCACGAGCGAGCGCGAGGAGCATCGTGTTCCAGGAGACGAGGTCGCGATGCGGCATTCGACCGAATATACGGCGAGCGGGCGCAAGGAGGCCGAGACGCGCATAGCCAGCGAGCATGGCATTGAAGGAAAAGATATTTGGCTGGGGCATTTTGTCGAATAGGTGTCGGGCCTCGGAGGGGCGACCGCGTACGAAGTGAAAGGACAGGAGGTGGTTAGCGAGACGAGTGTAAGAAGGAACTAAAGACTTGACGCCCGAGAGGTGGACGAAAAGATGGATACGATGGGCTAAGGTAAGGGAAGAGGAGATTAGGCATTGGTGGAGGAGCTCGGCGAGAAGGGAGAAGGGAGCGCGGAGGCCGGCTCGGGAGAGGAGGGGGAGAGAGGAGACAGCAAGGTCGAGACGGCCGACGGACAGGTGGCGGCGAATGGAGACAAGGAGGCAGGAAGAAGGATGGCTTTGTTTGGGGTTGAAATGGAGGTGGGGCATTGGGAGGGAGAGAAGGGAAGAAAATGGGAAAGTAAGAGCGCGCCTCCTTCACCTCGGCATTGGGCAGAAGGTCCAAGCTTGACCGACTCGGACGAGTCGAGATTCGAGCAGGGTATGTTTCGTGACTTTTTCTAATTACATCAATTAATTAGAAAAAAGGTTATTTGCATCAAAACCCATTTGGTTTTTTATTTGACGGCCTAGGGCTATGATGCGACTTGGTCGGATTGGATGCACTCGCGGCATTGGATTTATTGAGATAAGCCTATTTATCTAGTTTGTGTTTGCTTGACAGAATAAAATCTTTTGCCAAAGAGGCGTTCGAACGTCTGCACGCATTCGCAGCTACAAAGAACGCAAATTGTGCATTCGAACGTGATCGGGCGCGTTCTAACGCACTATAGTGAAAATTGTTGGATTGTTAAGGTTTTAACTTAGTTATTGATTTGTTAGGATTTTAACTTAGTTGTTTGGGTCCCTATGGTGCGCCTCTATAAATATATGGAGGAAATCCTAATTTAGAGTATGATATTGGATAATAAGAAATTAGCTTTGGCCTTTATCTCCTTCTCAATTTGTCTCTAGCCATTGACGCCCTCTCCCACCTCCCTTCTTCCACCGTCTAAGTCTTTGGTTAGCCTCCTCTAGCTTTTAACCCACCTCTTCTACAACAACTTCTCTTTGATACACTTAGTTAGGATTTTATTTAATTAGCTAAATCCAACTCTTTGCAGTTTTGGGAAAATATTTATAAAATATTCTAAACACATCCAAATAATATCAAACTAATTGAATAAGGTTGCCAACCTCCAGATCTACAATTTTTATATTCATGACTTCACTAGATTTGGAATCTATCTATAACAAAACGAAAGCTTAATCCGAGAGGTAATCAGAGAAAATAAGGAATACTAGTTTAGTTGGTTTGTTAGGGTTTCATATTGTTTTAGGACTTGTTGGCTAGCCTCTATACATATGTGAATAGTAGGCAACTTCATTATGCTATTGGATTATTGATTTCTTGCCTTCTATGTAACGCCCCCGCCCGGCACCGGCACGTGCATGCCCACGCGACCGCACGGCACGCGCGACGCACGCGACAAGTCGGGCGAGGCCCGTCACGCACGGATACTCTCCTCTGCACATATAATCATGACATCATCAAATAAAACCTGCTAACCTATCCATGATCATATAATCCATCACCAAATAAATCATACTCTTAACCAAATAAACCTGTTAACATATGAATATCAAAGTCCACAATAATATACACTAGACCGCTACATAATCTGGCAGGACCCACACAGGCCACAACAAACCATCAAGATACAACTAAAATAACTAATATAAGGGTACACTATGATTCGACCTGTATTATACAAATCATCGTCTAATACAAAAGAGTACAAATATCAAATATTGGTACAACTCAATTTCTATATAAACTATCATCTATACCATCTCGCAGCTATAGCTCACCTCATCATCGCTCTAAAATATCTTCTCAAGTCGCTATCATGTATCACAAATCTGGGGGTTAGAAAAGAAATAAAAAGAGTCATGAGCAAAAGGCTCAGTGAATAGACCTTACCCCGAATCAGTGATGCCAAACAGAGAGTAAATCATGTACTGGATAATATGAATCAGAAAGAGTATCATGTCATGAATGAGTATATGAATGTATCCTCAATAATATATAAATGAAAAGTAGATAACATGTCATAACTGATAAAAGTATATAATCCTCGACCATGAGTAAACAAATCTCCATGTCATCTATCATCATAACTTTCTCTCAAATATGACACATGATGCATGCCGATCATGACTATGCTATGATATGAAATGCAACCATATATGATGCATATTGACCACTCGATAATCAGGTATGTCAGGTAATAATGAAGTCATATGCATTTCTTAACATCACGATCATCACCGACATCTCGATATAATATCATCATACTAGACCACTGTGCACAGTCAACACTCGGTACCCGGTCTCAACATCATGCCCAAAGGCTCCGAGCATACTCTACCATCCGCAAGGAGTATCTCAAATATAACCATACCCTGCCATCCGCTAAGGGTATCAACATCCATCTAGACCGGGCACCCCCATATAGTTGATAGAACCCTCGTGAGGATAACTCGCCACATATGCCCTAGCGAACGGCATGTGTCCGATTGTCTGTGCGCACAGACTCAACTGACCTCGGACATGGGCCACGAGATATCGCATATCAGCGACCATAATCATCAATCCAGGCACCCCTAACCCTGGCACCTACTCGGGGTATCCCCACGCTTTCTATCAACTATCCTATCAATCACATTTCATACTTTCCTTTTAAATGACAGATCATATGCATATATCCAGTACGATAACGAGTCAATGCATAATAGGAATTTAGGTGGAACAGGAATCAAGAGAAAAATGATACAATGTAGTCTTCAACCATATATCTAACACATGCATACTCCCGCTAGTCTATCACATGCACACTCATGCTAGAGATTATCTCGATATACAACCATAACAGTATAATCATCTCCAACCATCCTTATTTATCATTATCATACTCATATCAAAGATCAGCCTAATTACATGCATGATAAAAATATGCTCGACGGTAATCATCTCTAGATAAAGTCATATAATCATGCTGGAGGCCAAAACATGCATGTACATAATATATAATATAACCTAATTTGAGAAAGGGATCTAGGGGATAAGACTACTCACTCTGATCAGAAGATACAAACCACGTATCCCTTACATCCGCCCATCAACCGTGTGATACTTCTCGCTAGCAAGGACAACGGGGTCTCAAATAAGGGGTTCGGGATTTGAAAATGTTTAAGTAACATAAAGTTAGTTGTTTATCCCATTATAATCCGTTCGAGTAAAATATGATGATTTATTAGATTTTAGAATTTCTACTTATTTTTATGATTGACTAGATTTTAATTATAAATAAAATATAAATATAGATAAAAACCTAATTATAATTAAATTATATCTTGATTAATTAGGGACTATGTAGTCATTATCTTATTTGTTACAAAATAATAATGTATAATAAATTAATAGAATTACTTAAAATGTAGTTCATAAGAATATTAGAATATAAATCTAATAATTATAATTTACAAATCTATCTATTTATCTAATAGATATGTAAATAAATAAATAAATATAAGTATTACATATATTTATACCTAATTAATCATTAATGATAAAAATTATCATTAATAAAATTATATTGAAGGATATATAATATTATTAACATAGTTCATGTCTAAATAATCTATTTGCATTAATTAAGAAGAAAAATACCTAAATAAATAACCTAAATAAACTAATTAATTAATAAATTAATCACATCTGCCATCAGTGCTGGGCCGAGCCCAACACTGTGCAGAAAGAAAGAGAAGGAGCTGAGGAAGAAGGAGAAAAAGAAAGAAAGAAAGAAAGAAGGAAAGAAAGAAGAAGAAGAAGAAGAGGAAGAAGAAGAAGAAGAAGAAGAAGAACAGAAGAGAAAGAGAAGAAAGAGGGGAGGTGAGGGAGGCGGTTGCGAGGAGGGCACCGGCCGTTGCTGGCCTCTCGCCAGCGGCTGGCCTCTCGCCGGTGGCTCGGCTCCGACGAGCCCACCCTCGGGCAAGAAAGAGAGAGAGAGAGAGAGGAGCTCACCGGCGCTCGTGGAGGTGGCGACGGCGACGACCGGCCTCGGCGAGAGAGAGAGAGAGATAGAGAGAGAGAGCATCGAGAGAGAGAGAGAGAGAGAGAGATTTAAAGAGAGAGAGGGAAGGCGGTAGAGGAGGGGGGGTTTGCGGCGGCGCCGGGGCCCGCCGCGGCCAGCTGGTCGCAGCCCATTGGCTGCGGCAGCGGCAACGGGCACGTGGCGCCCCCACCACGCAAGCTGCATGCGCAGCTTGCATTGGCACGAGGCCGGCCACAGTGTGGCCGGTCGCGTCGTGCCCAGAATTTTTTTTTTTTTTTTTTTTTTTAAGATTGGGTTGTTACATTCTATCTTCTATCTAGACTTCTCCCTTCTCCCTCTTCACCATCCTTCCACCGTTGGCAAGGTTTCTCCTTGCGTCTAATCTCCCTCGTCTGTCGAGTCACCCCTCTTCTTTCGGATCTCGACTACTTTGTTCCCTTTATCTTCTTCCCTTAATCACTTCCACAATCCATTCTCATCTCCATATCCATCCATAACCCTAACATCCACTCCACCCGTCACCACCACTATCACCCACATTATTCCATACTTTTGTCTCTTCTACAATTCTAACCTGTGAAGGGCATAAATACAAAAGTTATAGATCAGAAAGTTACGGATCCAACCCAATTGGTTTCATAATTTTCTAACTAACGAAGAATATTTAACGAATATTTTTCCATAGTTGCGTAGACTGATTCCTATAATAAATTCAGATCTTGAATGAATCTTAGCGTAGCCTATCTTTGCTTCCAGATACTATCATTTAGTATCAAAGCCTATTAATTGGTATCAGAACCTACCAATTTGGTATCAGAGCAGGAGAACCTCAGACCTCCATTAATAGTTGAAACAAGAAAGATGACATCAACAAAGAGACCTATTGAAAGCACACCGACAAGGGAGGACTCAATGCACGATAATCCTAACCGTGAGACGGATTTCTTTGGAGCAACCACGGCAAGACCGAGTTAACCAACATCCATGGGTTCGAATATGGATGAACTAAGGGGCATATTCCAAACATTGTTGCATAGAGTTGACAACATATAAAAGGATCACAATGAATTCAAGGAATATTTCGTGAATCGATTGGGTTCGTCATCTCCTCGACGACGAATAGAGTTTCAAGGACTAGCGGTGGGACCCCATAGAACCGATACCCCATAGGTCTAGGTGCGTCATATTAGTGTCAATGATCCCCTCCTACCTATCCCTTCACATCATCCCCCATCTCTATTACAAAACCCAAGATTGGCAGTTATGGAACCCGAGAGGCGTGCGGCACTGGTGCGCTTCGCCGATTAGAAGGATTGGCACTTTGAGTATGAGGTTCATCCCTATGGAGATGGTGATGGATGTGCTCGAGGATTTAGAGAGGGTGATCAACCTGCATAAAGGGTTAGACCTAAACCAAGGATCTTTCACGAAACTAACAACGCTATTCGGAGGAGAACCGCATACTTAGACTTTCCAAAATTCCAAGGCGGTGATCCAACGGATTGAGTGTTTCAAGTTGAACAATATTTTGATTGTCAAGGTACAACAGAAGATGCAAAAGTGTAGATGGCAAGCTTTCACCTCAAAGGAACGGTATTGTATTGGTATAAATCGATTATTCGTGGTGGTGGATTTACCAGATGGGCTGATTTTTGTTGGAGGATTACACGCAGATTTAGGATAACATCATATGAACATTTTGCTGCCATATTAAGTAAGATGGTTGATACGATCACGCCTCGGGCTATGGAGCTCTGATACCAGCTTGATACGATCTCTCCTTTAGGGATAAGGATCGATCTCTTCCGATTCTCAGATCTGGACTGATCTTGCACGGAACTTTGAAATAAGATCTCGAAATATGCTGCCATCGGATTGACATGAAATTTTGATATGTTGTAGCCTCGTAAAAGAGCTTTCCAACAAATCAAGTTTCAAGCGAATCGGGATTGGGGATTTTGAGATATCGTTCGTTTAGTGGACAAACATTAGGATGATCTGTTTTGGATTCGTGGATGGAGGCACGTGATCCTAGGTAATGATGGATTGGTGGAGGACCGGCGTTAATGGGGTGGCACCGGTGGAAAAGTGGTGGTGGAAGGGTTATGGGTGATGGAAAGGTTAGGGCAAATGTTGGATAAATTGGAAGACGGGGGAGGAGAGGGCCACTCCTAAGGGACTAGGGTGATTGGCCGGTCGAGGGAGGTTAGAAGCGGCGTCGCCGGGGATTGAGGGAACGGGAGCGAAGAAGACGAAGGAGGCAAGGCAAACTCAATTCTCAATAATCAATAATCAATTTTGGTTGCCCTACACATCCTTTTATAGGCTAACCAACAACTCAATTAACCCTAAAACACAATTTTCGCCGACCGCGTTCGAATTCACTCCACCTGCATTCGAACTCGACTTACAGAAAACTTATTTTAATGGAAATTAAACACTAAAACATGAAAGAAAAACACTCCTAAAGTGAATCCATGCTCGAGACGACGTTGGTGAAGTCCGAATCGTATCAATGGTTTAGTGGACTACCTGAAAAACCCCTAGACACACGTATGTATCTAACCTTTAGACAATGATATCGTTCGTTCGCTTAAGTAAAAGTCGGAAGAAATATTAAAAACGAAAGTAGAGATGAACACCAAGATTTTAACGTGGAAAAACCCAAACGGGAAAAAAAAACCATGGATCCAAACTCGGATCAAAACCAATCATTAGAATATTAGTAGTTACAAAACTGACTCACAAAACAACCCGTCGATCCAAACGACTTTGTTCCTCTCAGTCTTGCTCGCTAGAACCCACGATTCACTTCTTCTCATGATTGAAGTCCAACCTCAGTAGCCCTCGAGATTGATCTTTCGTCTAGATAGCTCTTAAGACGAAAGATTCAGATTTGTAGACGAGGACCTTGTTAGTTGAAAAACTGATGTAGCCTCAAAAAGTCTCATTCAATAATCTTCTTCAACCACCCTAAAGATAGGGCATCACAATCCTTATATATGATCTCCAAGATAGAGCTAAATCCAAGTCTTATCCGTACTCACGAAAGTCCAAGATTTTCAAACTTGCGGTCCGGATGCATTCGAACGGCATGACTTGATCTCATCAACTTTGCTCCAATAATTTTGCAATTCTTTAAACCAGAGATTTTCTAAACTTGTGTAAAGCTCATATACATGTAAAAAATACACTTAAAATATTTTGTACATAATTGCCAACAATTAAAAACCTAACAATCTCCCCCTTTAGCAATTTGTGACAAAACAACTAGATTACAAGATATTACAAAGAATTCAAAATGAGCATTCAACAAGTCTAGAAGATTTCGCACTTCAATCCCTGCAAATAATAAAAATATACCAATCCAAGATCAAGTAAAAATAACTTGAAATGAATAACAATCCAAACACAAGTTATCAAATAAGCATAAGTTCAAAGGTACTTAAGCAAAGTTATTATGCAGTAAACATAGACTAGTAAACTCTAATAAACTCCCCCTAGGCCAACACTCCCCCTACACCAGTAAACTCCTAAACTTTAAACTCGCGTCTAAACTCACCACACACCACACACTACATACTCTTCCCCTTTTTGATACAAATGCTAAAGACTAGGAACTCAGAGGGAACTGACGATGAAGAATCGTCAACACGGAGTCGAGGTAGGTGACGAAGGCGGCCTTGGTTTCTTAGTAACTGTAGCTTTTTTAGGCATTCTAAAGAAGAAAAAAAGTCGCAAGATTCAACATATGCCCAAAGCATACAAAAAAATAACAAGAAATCTAAAAATTCTAGAAACCATGAAGACCCTTAGTGAAATCCATCTTCCACTTGAAAATGCTAAGTTATCACATTCAATCGCACAAGAAACATCAAGATATTAACTTTAACGTGATCAAAACTCGAAACCGCACAAAATCAATCAAGATCAAGAGACTTTAGAGACGCACTTTTAGAAATTCAAAATAAATTCAAGACATAGAATATGACAATAAAATGAAATAAGTCATACACAGATCAATCAAATCATCAAAAGCATATTATAATCAATTCTAATGTATCACTCAAAATTAAATTAATCTTGATTGATCATAACAATAAGTATATGCAAGTTGATCATAGATAACATGAAACTATCTTCTTAAACAAACTTTCCTATTTAACCAATGATGCAACACAGTAGTCAAACTGACTTAGTATAGAAAATTTTACACTTTTCGACTTATTCTCCATAACATAACATGAATTTTTCCTGTATTTTTTTTTCAAAAAAAAATAGGTGCAATGATGGCTTTCACACATGAGTAGGTAGCCCTTTTCTTGTAGTACAAATCAAACAATGTGCAAGAAGAAATTCACATATATCATTTTTTTTAATTTGTAAATAATGTACTGAGTCAAACTGGACTCTAAATAAGACGGCCTTCACACTAACTCATTGTAGCCCTTTCCGTTGATCTTTTATGAACTCATAATCAAGTAAAAAAGCATATTTCTTTGTCAAGAATATATTTTTAAACTTAAAAGTGCATCAAAATTTTTATAAACAAAATAAAACTCTCGACAAATCTAAAACCTAAAAAAAATTTCAGAGTAAAAGGAAACCTAAAAAAATGAAACGAAATAAAAAGAAACTCGCAAACTAAAAAGAACACAAATCCCAATAAAATCAGTCCAAAGCACAAATCCCTAACGAAGTACGAAGATACTCAAATCTCTGTAAATCCAAAGGTTTTGTGAACAAATCTCCCAACTGTTTCTCTGTCTCAACATGTTCTAGTGCTATTGTTTTGTTTTCAACTAACTCGCGTATAAAATGATGTCGGATGTCTATATGTTTTGTACGCAAGTATTGAATAGGATTTTTCGATATATTAATAGCACTCATGTTGTCACAATAAAGCATCATAGTATCTTGTTCAATACTGTAATCTTTGACTATCTGTTTCATCCATAGTAACTAAGAACAACAACTCCCTACTGTAATGTACTCGGCCTCCGTAGTAAATAAGGATATCGAGTTTTGTTTCTTACTATGCCAAGCAACCAGGTTGTTTCCAACATAAAAACATCCACCTGAAGTACTTTTTCTATCATCACATGAACTTGCCCAATTTAGTTAGGACCAGTAGGAGATGAGCCTCAAACAAGTTCAGGTACTACCATTGAATTGTCTAATTTTTTTAGATAATTTTTTGAGGAGCCACAAAAGTTGCTACCGAGGAGAGTAGCGGACCATCGTATAGAGATTGTACCCGGGGCTGCACTGGCTAAACACTATTACTGTCAACGACTAGTATCCCATTCCGGTTATCGAGGAGTTGTTAGACGAGCTTGCAGGGGCGACTATATTTAGTAAGCTTGACTTGAGGGCCGGGTATCATCAAACTAGAGTTCACCCGGCAGATGTGCATAAAACCGCATTTCGAACTCCGGATAGGCATTACGAGTTCCGAGTGATGCTTTTGGTCTCACCAATGCTCCAGCTACCTTTCAAGGCCTTATGAATGATATATTTTTGTAACAACCCAACCAAAAAAAAAAAAAAAAAAAAATTAATTTTGCATGGGCACGACGTGGCCGGCCACAGTGTGACCGGCCTCGTGCCCATGCAGTGGGGCTGCGTGGGGGAGGTGCCACGCACCCCCCCCTCGCGTCGCCGCAGCCAACCGGCTGCGACCATCTAGCAGCGGCGGGCCCCAGCGCCGCCGCAGCCACCACCAACCTCCCACCGCCTTCCCTCTCTCTCTTTAAATCTCTCTCTCTCTCTCTCTCTCTCTCTCTCTCTCTCTCTCTCTCTCTCTCTCTCTCTTTCTTGCCCGAGGGTGGGCTCGTCGGAGCCGAGCCACCGGCGAGAGGCCGGCCGCTGGCTGGCCAGCAGCGGCCGGTGCCCTCCCCGCCGGCCCGGGTCCGCAATCTCCTCCCTCACCTCCTCTCTTTCTTCTCTTCCTCTTCTCTTCTTCTTCTTCTTCTTCTTCTTCTTTCTTCTTTCTTTCTTTCTTTCTTTCTTTTTTTTTCTCCTTCTTCCTCAGCTCCTCTTTTCTCTTTCTGCACAGTGTTGGGCTCGGCCTAGCACTGATGGCAGTTGTAATTAAATTATTAATTAATTAGTTTATTTATGTTATTTATTTAAGTATTTTGCTTCTTAATTAATGCAAATAGATTATTTAGACATTAACTATTTTAATAATATTATATATCCTTCAATGTAATTTTATTAATGATAATTTTTATAATTAATGATTAATTAGGCATAAATATAGGTAATACTTATATTTATTTATTTACTTACTTATATGTATATTAGATTAATAGATAAATTTGTAAATTATAATTATTAGATTTATATTCTAATATTCTTATGATATACTTTTTTTTTAAGTAATTCTATTAATTTATTATACATTATTATTTTGTAACAAAGAAGATAATGGCTACATAGTCCCTAATTAATCAAGATATAATTTAATTATAATTAGGTTTTTATCTATATTTATATTTTATTTATAATAAAAATCTAGCCAATTATAAAAATAAGTAGAAATTCTAAAATCTAATAAATCATCATATTTTACTCGAACGGATTATAATGGGATAAACAACTAACTTTATGTTACTTAAACATTTTCAGACGATCCCGAACCCTTTATTTGAGACCCCGTGGACCTTGCTAGCGATGAGTGTCACTCGGTTACCTGACGGACGTGAGAGATACGTGGTTTGTATCTTCTGATCAGACGGTGAGTAGCCTTATCCCCTAGATCCCTTTCTCAAATTAGGTTATATTATATATTATGTACATGCATGTTTTGGCCTCCAGCATGATTATATGACTTTATATAGAAATGATTTCAGTCGAGCATATTTTATCATGCATTTGATTAGACTGATCTGGGATATGAGTACATTGGTGATATATAGAGATGATTGGAGATGATTATACTGTTATGATTTTATGTCGAGATGATTTCTAGTATGACTGTGCATGTGATAGACTAGCGAGAGTATGCATGTGTTAGATACATGGTTGGAGACTACATTGCAGCATTTTTCTCTTGATTCCTATTCCACCTAAATTCCTATTATGCATTGACTCGTTATTGTACTGGATATATGCATATGATCTGTCATTTAAAAAGAAAGCATGAAATATAATTGATAGGATAGTTGATAGAAAGCGTGGGGATACCCGAGTAGGCGCCAGGGTTAGGGGTGCCTGGATTGATGATTATGGTCGCTGATATGCGATATCTCGTGGCCCATGTCCGAGGTCAGTTGAGTCTGTGCGCACAGACAATCGGACACATGCCGTTCGCCAGGGCATATGTGGCGAGTTATCCTCACGAGGTTTCTATCAACTATGTGGGGTGCCCGGTCTGGATGGATGTTGATACCCTTAGCGGATGGCAGGGTATGGTTATATTTGAGATACTCCTTGCGGATGGCAGAGTATGCTCTGAGCCTTCGGGCATGATGTTGAGACCGGGTACCGGGTGTTGACTGTGCACAGTGGTCTAGTATGATGATATTATACTGAGATGTCGGTGATGATCGTGATGTTGAGAAATGCATATGATTTCATTATCATTCGGTTACCTGATTATCGAGTGGTCAATATGCATCATATATGGTTGCATTTGATATCATAGCATAGTCATGATCGGCATGCATCATGTGTCATATTTGAGAGAGAGTTATGATGATAGATGACATGGAGATTTGTTTACTCATGGTCGAGGATTATATACTTTTATCAGTTATGACGTGTTATCTACTTTTCATTTATATATTATTGAGGATACATTCATATACTCATTCATGACATGATACTCTTTCTGATTCATATTATCCAGTACATGATTTACTCTCTGTTTGGCATCACTGATTCGGGGTAAGGTCTATTCACTGAGCCTTTTGCTCATGACTCTCTTTATTTCTTTTCTAACCCCCTCAGATATGTGGTACGTGATAGCGACTTGAGAAGATATTTTAGAGCGATGATGAGGTGAGCTATAGATACGAGATGGTATAGATGATAGTTTATATAGAAATCGAGTTGTACCAATATTTGATATTTGTACTCTTTTGTATTAGACAATGATTTGTATAATACAGGTCGAATCATAGTGTACCCTTGTATTAGTTATTTTAGTTGTATCTTGATGGTTTGTTGTGGCTTGTGTGGGTCCTGTCAGATTATGTAGCGGTCTAGTGTATATTATTGTGGACTTTGATATTCATATGTTAACAGGTTTATTTGGTTAAGAGTATGATTTATTTGGTGATGGATTATGTGATCATGGATATGTTAGCAGGTGTTATTTGATGATGTCATGAACGTATGTGCACAGGAGTGTATCTGTGCGTGACGGGCCCCGCCCGACCTGTCGCGTGCGTCGCGCGTGCCGTGTGGGCGCGTGTGCGTGCACGTGCCCGTGCCGGGCGGGGGCGTTACAATTTTGGCCTTTATTGCGAAGGTATGTCTTGGTATTTTTTCACGATATTTTCGTGTAAAGTAGGACTGAATTGGAGTATTAACGGTATTTGGAGGACGTGCTGAATTTGTTGAAGCAAAACCAATTTAAGATCAAGAAGTCCAAGTGCCTGTGGGGAGTACCAAAGGTGGAGTATTTAGGCCACATCATTTCAGCGGATGGTGTAGCGGCGGATCCTCATAAGATTGCATGTATGACCGCTTGGCCTATTCTTACTACTACCACTGGATTGAGAGGATTTTTGGGGCTGACTAGTTATTATTGTCGATTCCTCGCCAGATATGACAAGATCGTTGCTCCTCTCACTTCTTTGTTAAAGAAAGACTCTTTTAGATGGACGGATGAAGCCACTTCAGCTTTTAAAAAATTAAAGACAGCAATGACGACGGCACCCGTTCTAGTGCTACCGGACTTCACCAAAGAATTCATTGTTAAATGTGATGCATTGGGTGTTGGCATAGGAGCTGTACTAATGCAAGAAGGATGTCACAAAAATCATAACAATTATTGACTTATGAGAGGGAGATGTTAGCAATTCTACATGCGATAGAAGCCTTATTTGATCGGTAGATGATTAATTATCCGAACCGATCAAAGGAGTCTTCCATACTTTATGGGATAGCATATACATAGTCTACAACAACATAGATGAGTCAACAAATTACTAGGGTATGATTAAGAAATCCAATACAAGAAGGGAATGGAAAATAAAGCGACGAATGCACTATCATGCAAACCCAATACCACCAAGCTTGCAGCCTATTCATGTCCTACCTTTCCCTTCCTTGACGAGCTGAAGTATGCATGTACTTCTGACCCAAATATTTTGAGATTATTGCAGGAGGTGTTGGATGATTCGGAGCGCCATCTAGAGTTGGAGAATCGAAGCGGTTTGCTGTTGGACCTCGGATGCATTCGTGTGTTGGAGCGTTTTGGTCCGGTTGCATATCATTTGGAGCTGCCGGAGGGGTCGAGAGTGTATCCTGTCTTTTATGTTTCATTGCTGAGGGAGCGCATTAGTGATCATGAGGTCGTTGGATCAGCTTTACCGGAGCCATTGGAGGAGATAGAGATCGTAGAGCCAGTTCGTGTACTTTCTATGCACCGACAACGACATGGTACGAGATTGGAGATGGAGATTCTAGTTGAGTGGCTTAGCAAGCCATCCGATGAGGCGACATGGGAGTTGGAGATGGAGATTCTCTCTAGACTTCTCTCTCATCCCTCTTCACCATCCTTTCACATCTACCATTGGCAAGGTTTCTCCTCGCTTATAATCTCTCTCGTCTGTCGAGTCACCCCTCTTATTTCAGATCTCAACCACTTCATTCCCTTCTTCTACTTCCCTTAATCACTTCCACAATCCATCCTCATCTCCATACCCATCCATAACCCTATCATCCACTCCACCCGTCACCACCACCATCACCTACGTTATTCTGTACTTTTTTCCCTTCTACAGTTCAAATCTGCAAAGTGCATAAATAAAAAAAGTTGTAGATCAGGAAGTTATGAATCCAACCCAATTAGTTTTGTAATTTTCTGACTAAAGGAGAATATCTGAAGAATATTGTCCCTGGATTGCGCGGACTGATTTCTATAAAAAATTTAGATCTTGAAGGAATCTTAGTGCAGCTATCTTTGGTTCCAGATACTATCATTTGGTATCGGAGCCTATCAATTGGTATCAGAGCCTACCATCTTTCTAGCCATTGGAGGGCTATCAAACTAAGATTTAATTGACCTTCGATCACTGTTTGGTCGATATCTTGAGATTTAACCGTCCAAATTCTGTGATCTTGGATTCGTTGGAAAGCTCTCTCCAAGAGCGCCAACATATTAAAAATTTTATAATGATCCATTTGTTAGATTGTTTGTAGATCCTTTCGGAAGTTATGAGCCTAATCGAGTCTAGAATTGTTGCGGATTAAATTAGGCTGGTTCAGAACAATTGGTGTTTGAGCCAACGTTCCTCGGACCGTCATGGCTACCACAAAGATCGAAGGCGGCAAAGCAAACAAGAGATCAAAGATTGGAGATGGACCAGATGGATCCGTCAAGATCTCCATCCCCCTAGAGCTCACGATGACAGACAAAAAGCCCTCCTGATCTCGCGCAAACCCCAATGCTTATGGCACAAATGTTGTTGGAGATCAAGGCCACCCTTGCTGATAGGAGCCATTATCCTCCAAGGCGTACCCATGAGCGTCATCGAAGACATGAAGATCGCCCCTTACCAGGAGAGGGGGAACCAACGAAGACCGATCCTAGAGACATCATGGCAACAACGCGATGAACTACACGGGTGCCGCAACGACTTACCACCATTGCACCCGAGGGAATCTATGGCCCCACAACCAGATGAGGAGCCTTGGGATGAGTGGGAGGAGCCCCCATATCAACCAAGGGTCCAGCAACAAGAGCCACTTCACCAAGGACCCGAGAATGGATGCAACCAAATGCTACAACCCCGCACTATTTGAGTCGATTTTCCTAAATTCAGCGGTGGTGACCCGTTGGATTGGATTTATAGGGTGGAGCAATTCTTCACTTAACAAGGGACACCTAATCACCAAAAGGTGCTTTTGGCCTCATTCCACCTTAAAGACATAGCGGTGAGATGGTTTCAAGCAGCGCATTGCATGCACGCTTTCGCCACTTGGGAGGAGTTCACCGTTGCACTTCGTGTGCATTTCGGACCCTCCGACTATGAGGACTTTCAAGCCACATTGACAAAGCTAACCCAAAAGATCTTTGTAAGAGCCTATCAAGAGGAGTTCGAAAGAATTAACAATCGAGTCCATAGGTGGTTGGACTCAGCTCTCAAAAGCACTTTTGTCTCCGGGCTTCATTGTGATATCTAAGCGAAAGTCAAAGCTACTCATCCTACCACCTCGCTAGAGGCCTTCTCAGTGGCACAAATGATGGAGGAAAAGATACGAGAGTTGAAGGCAATACAATAACCAAAGTGGACCACATTAGAGTCAACAACCATGGATCAAATGCCAGTGAGCAACCCAAGATCACTAGCCTCGGGTGTGTCATATTCAGGACAAGCTCGACCAAATCCAAGCGGACCAGCCCACCTCGAACTGGGCTGATACATTTAGTTAGGATCTTTTTATTATTGCATTAATTATTTGTTTTTATTAAAATAAATTTTCTGTAGGTCTCGTTCAAACGTATTTGTGAACGCCTACATCAGGTTCATAGATACAAAGAACGTAAAATGCGCATTCGCATCGATAGAGAACGTCTTTTGTGCATTTGAACACGATTGGCAGGAATCTTTTAGAATTAGGGTTAATAATTATATTTTAGTTTGTTGGCTAGCCTCTATAAATGTGTGGATGGCAGCCAAAATTATTATACTATTGGATTATTGATTTCTTGCCTCCTATCTTCTCTATCTTCTCTACCCTAATCGCTCTCCTCCCTCCTCTCTCTTCACCAACCCATTACCTCTACCGTTGGCAAGGTGTCTCCTAACTTCTAATCTCCCTCATCTGTCGAGTCCTCCCTCTTTCTTAGAATCTTAACCACTTTTTCTTCCTCATCTTTATCTCTTAAACAACATCAACCATCCACCCTCATCTCTATTATCATCCATAACCCTAACATCCACTCCACTCGTCACTACCACCATTATCCGTACTAAATAAAGTTTTTGTCCTAGTTGTAGTTTGAATCTACGAAAGGCATAAATACAAAAATCATAGATCAAGGAGCTACGAATCAATTCCACTTTGTTTCATAATTTTATAACTATGGAAGAATATTTGATGAATATTTTCCCTTAATTGCACGACTTATTTGTTACAATAAATCTAGATCTTGAAGGAATCATTCCATAGCCTATCTTTGGTATCAGAGACAGGCGAACCTTAGATCTCTATTAATGGTTGAAATAAAAAAGATGACGTCGACAAGGAGATCAATGGAGAGCACATTGACAAGGGAAGACTCACCCCACGATAACTTTAACCGTGAGGCCGATTCCTTTGGAGCGACCATGGCAGGATTGATACGATTTGGACTTCACCGATGTCATCTCGAGCATAGATACAATTCAGGGGTGTCTTTTATTCTTGTTTTTAGTGTTTATTTCTAAAAAAAATTTTGTATGTCGCATTCGAATGCGGGTGGTGTGCGTTCAAATGCATTTGTGAATGCTTGCAACAGATTTACAAATACAGAGAATGCAAAATGTCCATTCAAACATGATTGACGAAAATCCACTATTTCTAGAGTTAATAATTGACATTTTTGAATTGTTTGGTTAGCCTCTAAAGGTGTGGATGGCAACCAAGGAGTCACTATTGAATGAATTGAGTTTTGCCCTAGTCTTCTTCATCTTCTTCATCTTCTTCTCTCTCATTCTCTCGTTCCCCAGCGTCGCCGTTTCTAACCTTCCTCGACTGACCACTCACCCAAGTCCCTGAGGGGGCGGCCCACTCCTCCCCCTTCTTCCAATCTGTCTATCATCTTGCCCTAACCCCTTCCATCATTCGTAATCCTTCCATCTCCACTTACTCACTGGTGCCACCCCATTATCGCCAGTCCACCACCATCCATCATCACCTAGGATCTCGTGCCTCCATCCACGGATCCATAGACGGACTCCCTTACGTTTGTCTACTTCTCAGAGAATATCTAGAGATCTCAACGTCAAACTTTCCAGAAAGTAGATTTTTTGGAAAGCTCTTTTTTATGGCTACAACATATCAAAATTTCACATCGATCCGACGGCTGTATATTTTGGGATCCTTTTCCAAAGTTTCATGTCAGATCCGTTCCAAATCTAAAAATGGCATAGATCAAACTTGTCAGTAATAGGATTTTAGTAGGCACATAGCAGCACAAGTTCATACCATAAATAAACTCAACCAAAAGAGTTCGGATACAAGTTCCATAAGCCACAACAAAACTTCAAGATACACATCCAAAATACAACTCTAAAGTCCCAAAATACATCGTCAATCATAATGCCCTTGTAGGGGCTTAATACAACTAATAGACATACTGGAATAAAAAGGCAGCTACTCCTCGCTACTCGCACCTGCGTCCCCTAGCTCTAAAATAATGCCACCAAGAGGTGGTGAGCTCACAACCCAGCGAGTAGAATCCATACAATCTAAAACAATAAAATCACATGTGTATATCCAATGCATGCATATAGTTGCTAGCAATAACAATATGCTTGTTGAAATGACTTACCATGAGTTACTAAATCAATGCAATCAATAAGTACTACAGGTCACTATCTTAGAACATGCCAATTCCTAAACATATCAGGATAAGTTTACACAGATATAAAGCTTACTACAATCTTTTATACATACAAATCTCAATCATAGTGTTTACATGTTATGCACAGCAATAAAAGAGTAGTTTGGTCGTCTCATGCCTATCGAGGCATTAATCATGTTTATCATAACTCACCGAGCTATTCACCACACAGGGTAAATACTCTCAAGAAAATCATCCATTGCATAACCATCCATCATCTCATACATCAAGAGGAGATATATACATATCTAGCGGTAATGCCACCTACATACGCATGGGGACACTACATGTGACCGGTTGTATGTGGCCATCAGACTAAGAACCCCGGTCGTAAGCCCATATCTCACTCTCTTTAAATTATCACCGCCCTCAATGGGAGAATCGAGAACCCTCGGCTCATCAACGAACACCCTAACCCTGCGTCGTCAGGTACCGCTTGAGATATATCCCCACCTCACAATCATGTTCTTCTATCATCATAATCTAGTTATGACTATGCAATATAATTACCTAAATGCCACACAGGCTCCCGACTTCAGGTATGGGCCGCTAATAATATAGTTATATATGATATATTCTACCTTTAACCCTAGGCTGAGTGAGTAGGGGCACTGCCTAGCTAGAACCCGACTACTAATGATAGGTCATGTCATAGTAATCATGATCGTTATATTCTATATTCACAACAGATATTTATGCAAGAGTTTATTGTACAAGATACATGTAGAGCATCGTTACATTAATGCTTATGCTAACATTAACATTCTCATAATATCATGATGAGTAAATTATCAATAACGGCACATGTCAAGATATATCATGGTACACTAGATGCATGTATTAATACTGACATTTCCTATAGTGTCATGAAAAGTATAATAATTGTAACTACATTATTCTAGACTTATATAAACTCTAATCGCTTGGGGGGTCTCCACAGTATACTAAATCTCGTCAACTAGCTGGCTCCTTCGGAATCTCAAAATCCTTCTCACACTGTGTCAATCCTATTAATTCATGCAAGTAAAGCTATACGTAAGATTAGCGAATTAACAGAAGAAATTTCCTTATTAGATAATTTATGTTTAGGCATATACAAGAGTTAAGGGTCTACTAGGGTGAGTTCTATGTTATCCTAAAATTCACATGATAATAAATTATCATTACAGGGGTGGTTAGGCTAATTAATCAAGTGGAAGTAGATAAATAGGATTACAAGGTGTCCAAATGGCCCCAAATAGGCTAGGCTGGGGGCATTAGGTTGGGCCCAAGCCTAACTCAATAGGTAGGGAGGAAATAGCTTGGGCTCCATGGGCGCGATTCAGACCGCAGCCCATAGGCCTTATGGGTTCATGGGCTGCGGTTTGAACCGTGTTACGATCCTTCCTCGGCTATAGGCTCTGATACCAGATTGATACGAACCCTCTTTTGGTGCTATGGCTTTGATTCAAGATTTATACGATCTTGCACGGAACTTTGAGATCAGATCCCGAAATATCCCGCCGTTGGATCGCTGTGAAATTTTGATATGTTGTAGGCCCGGAAAAGAGCTTTCCAACGGATCTAGTTTCAGGCGAATCGGAGATGGGGATCTCGAAATATCGTTCGTTTAGTGGACGAACGTCAGGATACTCTGTTTTGGATTCCGTGGATGAAGGCACGAAATCCTAGGTAATGGTGGATTGTGGAGGGCCGGTGTTGATGGGGTGGCACCGGTGTAAAAGTGATGGTGGAAGGGTTATGGATGATGGAAAGGTTAAGGATAGCGATGGATAAATTGGAAGAAGGGGGAGAAGAGGGCCACTCCTAAGGGACTAGGGTGATTGGCCTGTCGAGGGAGATTAGAAGCGGCGTCGCCGGGGAGATTGAGGGAACGGGAGCGAAGAAGATGAAGGAGGCAAGGCAAACTCAATTCTCAATAATCAATAATAATTTTGGTTGCCCTACACATACTTTTATAGGCTAACCAACAACTCAATCTTATCCTAAAACACAATCTTATCCTAAAACTCAATCTTATCCTAAAACTCAATCCAAACTCGAGACGATGTCGGTGAAGTCCGAATCGTATCAATCCACCACGCTTCCGCAACCTTGTCCTCAAGGTTTGAAATTTGGGAAGCGATCCATGATGTCTGCCTCTAGCTCCCATGTAGACTCGTCAGTAGGTTTGCCCAACCACTCAATCAGCACTTCAGTCTCTAATCTGGATCCTTGGCGTCTTCTCCTACGACTTAGGACTCGAACCGGCTCAGTGGAGCCATCTTCCTCCATTGGTTCGGGTAAGGTCGAACCCACTACATGGTTAGGCCCGATCTGGGCCTTCAATGCCGAGACATGGAAGACGGGATGTATCCTGGTTCCTTCAGGTAGGTCCAATCGGTAAGCTACTGGACCGATTCGTTGTAGCACTCGGTACGGACCATAGTACTTGTATCCCAACTTTTGGTTCAAAATGGGTCTCAATGTGGATTGTCGATACGGTTGAGCTCGAACGAACACCAATTGATCCACATCAAATTCTCGCTCACGTCTGCCTTTGTCATGCGTTTGCTTCATGCGGTTTTGTGCTGTGGCTAGGTGAGTCTTGAGCCGTCTCAATGTTTCATCTCGATCAGCAAGCTCCAAGTCAAGCTCAGTCCTATCCGTCGCCGCGAGTCTATCGTAGGCACGCAAGACAGGGGGAGTGCGCCCATAAACCGCCTCAAATGGGGTCATGCCAATGCTTGAGTGATGAGCGGTATTGTATGACCACTCAGCCCAGGGAAGAAATTTGACCCAATCCTTTGGTCGATCCGCCACAAAGCATCGCAAGTATTGCTCTAGTCCACGATTCACCACCTCGGTTTGGCCATCCGTCTCGGGGTGATATGCTGAACTAAGATTGATTTGAGTCCCTTGCAATCTGAAGAACTCGGACCAAAACTCACTTATGAAGATGCGATCCCGGTCTGACACGATAGTCCTAGGCATCCCATGCAAGCGTGCCACTTCCCGAACAAAAATTTCAGCAACCCTTTTTGCTGAAAACGGGTGAGACAATGTTATGAAATGTGCATACTTGCTCAATCTATCCACCACAACAAACACCACCGATTGTCCTCGAACTTCCGGCAGCCCCTCGATGAAGTCCATGGAGATATCCTCCCAAATACGCTCTGGTATCGGTAGTGGTTGCAGTAGCCCGCTAGGCTTGAGTGCCTCCGATTTGGCTTGTTGGCAGATTTGACATTCACGCACATACTTCTTCACGTCCGTCTTCATCCCAGTCCAAGTACAGTTTTGGGCCAGCCGCTTGTAAGTACGTAATACCCCTTCATGACCTGCTATAGGAGTATCATGGAAGTGTGCCATCAATAGCCTCCGTAGCTCTTCGTTTCGGGGTACCTTGATTCGCCCGTGCTCTAGTACTAACCCATTGCGCTCCTCGTGCTCGGGGTTGCTTGAGGGGTTCTCTCTCAACTCCTCCATGAGTCGGACCAGATCACTATCCTCTGCACTGGCTCTCCGTAGATCTGGAAAGAAAGGAAAAGTGGGTGCCGAGAAAGAAGCGAGCTCCCTTTCTTTTGAAAGTTCAAGCAGCGGTTTACTTCCATCCAACAACACTCTCTGATCATCTCTCCAAAAGGTCAATGTGAGGCTTATAAAATCAAAGGTCACGGGCCCCAAGCTTCGAAGCCATTGGGTCCCTAAAACAATATCGGCACCTTGCAAGGCCAATGGATAAAGATCCAATGTGAAAGTTTGGCCTTGCACCTTCAATTCTGCACCTCTACAAATAGAATCTGTTCGCAAAGTTGTGCCATCTCCAATCGTCACATCGAACCCTTCCGTGGGTTCCGACTCGAGCCCAATCTTCCTAAGGAGCCTCTTGTCAATGAAGTTGTGGGTGGACCCGGTGTCAATCAATATTCTCACTGTGGTCTTCTTGACTACACCGTTCACCCGCAATGTCTTTGGCGCAGCTGTCCCCGAATAGGCGTGGAGGGAGATTTTGGCCATCGTGTCCTCCGCGTGATGTTGCTCCTCAACTTCTTCTCCTCGATGTCCAGCCACATCTGCACTTTCAGCTGCCATGGGTGGAAGATCGTGGCCTTCTCCTTTGAGTGGTAGCTTGGCAGGGAGCTGCAACGTCATCGCTGGTGATGAAGCTGTCGTGGTCGACTGTCGATTGACCGAGGAGAATGGTAGAAGATCGCTGGAGGCCATATGCGATTTCTTCTTAGTTGCCGACTCACTATGGTTGCAAAGGGAGCTAGTGAAAGGCGGCCCAAGTGTCGAAATTCGCGATTTCGGATCATCTCCTTCACCACCGATGAGGATTCCTGATGAGGGATATCCAGCGACCAGGTGTGGGGTAGCCAGCACTTCGCGGTTTGTCGACGAGGTCTCCGGTGCATGGGAAGATGTGGAGGTTCCGAGGGCTGCTACAATGGTTGAGGATCTCATTGTAGCCGGTGGCAGTTCGTTGCGGCTGACCATGGGTCAAGGTGTAGAATCTCGATCTTGCCGGATAGCCGAACTTTTCCCTATTTTTGTGATGAACGGGGAGGCCGTGGAGGATGTTGGGTATGTTGTGGAGGGTTCCCAATGCTGTCTTGTGATTGCCTTGCTTGTTGAAAAAGGTTTCGTCCATGCCCGTATTTCCTGCATCATCTCCATCATTATTTGCTTGTTGATGGCAATCTGTTTGGAAATAGACCCCAACATGGATAGAACGCTAGGTTCTTCCATATTCCTATTAGATCGAGTGATCGTCATTGGAAGCGCTTGTCCGAGGAACGGTGGCTCTGATACCAGCTTGTTACGATCCTTCCTCGGCTATAGGCTCTGATACCAGATTGATACGAACCCTCTTTTGGTGCTATGGCTTTGATTCAAGATTTATACGATCTTGCACGGAACTTTGAGATCAGATCCCGAAATATCCCGCCGTTGGATCGCTGTGAAATTTTGATATGTTGTAGGCCCGGAAAAGAGCTTTCCAACGGATCTAGTTTCAGGCGAATCGGAGATGGGGATCTCGAAATATCGTTCGTTTAGTGGACGAACGTCAGGATACTCTGTTTTGGATTCCGTGGATGAAGGCACGAAATCCTAGGTAATGGTGGATTGTGGAGGGCCGGTGTTGATGGGGTGGCACCGGTGTAAAAGTGATGGTGGAAGGGTTATGGATGATGGAAAGGTTAAGGATAGCGATGGATAAATTGGAAGAAGGGGGAGAAGAGGGCCACTCCTAAGGGACTAGGGTGATTGGCCTGTCGAGGGAGATTAGAAGCGGCGTCGCCGGGGAGATTGAGGGAACGGGAGCGAAGAAGATGAAGGAGGCAAGGCAAACTCAATTCTCAATAATCAATAATAATTTTGGTTGCCCTACACATACTTTTATAGGCTAACCAACAACTCAATCTTATCCTAAAACACAATCTTATCCTAAAACTCAATCTTATCCTAAAACTCAATCCAAACTCGAGACGATGTTGGTGAAGTCCGAATCGTATCAAACCGTAGCCCGTTTAGCCTTATAGGCTGTGGTTCAGACCGCAGCCCACAAGTCTCATGGGCTACAATCTAAGCCGCAGCCTAGCAAGGGTGTGGGTGGAGGTTAAACAACCCCAACCCTCGCACGCTCTTCCCTTCCAAGGGAAGGAGATAGATGGAGGGGAGAGAAGGGCACGGCGCTGCTGGTGGCCCACGTCACTAACAGCCCACCCTTGACGTCGGCGATCGGCGGCCTGTGGCCCTCACCCAGGGTGGGTGGCTCGTTGGAGGGAAGGGGAGGAAAAGGAGAGTAGGAAATCGAGGGAAGAGAGAGAGGCGCAGCCACCATCGAGGTTGACGGTGTCGACGGCCGAGAGGGCTATGGCACGGTGAAAGGGTGAAGAAAGAAAGACAACAAAAGAAAAGGAAGATTTACTGAGGGGTCGCGTGAAACACTTAGTTAGGATTTTATCTAATTAGCTAAATCCAGCTCTGCGCAGTTTTTAAAAAATATTTGTAGAATATTCGACACATATCCAAATAATACCAAACCAGTTGAATAAAGTCGACAACCTCTAGATCCACAACTTTGACATTCATGACTTCTCCAGATTTGGAATATATCTATGACAAAATGAAAGCTTAATCCAAAAGGTATTCGGAGAAGATAAGGAATACTAGTTTAGTTGGTTTGTTAGGGTTTCATATTGTTTTAGGACTTGTTGGCTAGCCTTTATAAATATGTGGATGACATCCAACTTTATATTTCTATTAGATTCTTAATTTTTTACCTCCTATCTTCTCTCTAGACTCCTCCCTCCTCCCTCTTCACCATCCTTCCACCTCTATCGTTGGCAAGGTTTCTCCTCGCTTCTAATCTCCCTCGACTGTCGATCCACCCCTCTTCTTTGGAATCTCGACCACTTCGTTCCCATCGTATACTTCCCTTAATCACTTATACAATCCACCCTCATCTCCATACCCATTCATAACCCTAACATTCACTCCACCCAACACCACCACCATCACCCACGTTATTCCGTACTTTCATCCCTGCTATAGTTGAATCTACGAAGGGCGTAAATATGAAAGTTATAGATTAGGAAGATACGAATCCAATGCAATTCCTTTCGTAATTTTCTAACTATCGGAGAATATCTAACAAATATTTTTCCACGATTGCGCGAACTGCTTCCTACAATAAATTCATATCATAAGGAATTGTTCTGTAGCCAATCTTTTGGTTCTAGATCATATCAATTTGGTATCAAAGCCTAACAAATTGGTATCAGAGCCTATCAATTGGTATCAGAGCAGGCGAACCTCAGACCTCCATTAATGATTGAAACAAGGAAGATGACATCAACAAGGAGACCTATGGAGGGCATACCGATAAGCGAGGACTCAATGCATGATGATCCTAACTGTGAGGCCGATTCCTTTGGAGCAAACACAGTAGGACCGAGTCAACCAACGTCCATGAGTTCAAATATGGATGAATTAAGAGGCATGTTTAACATTGTTGCATAGAGTTGACAACATACAAAAGGATCACAATGAATTCAAAAAATATATCATAAATCGATTGGGATCGTCATCTCCTCGATGACGAACGGAGTTTCAAGAAGGACCAGCGGTGGGACGCCATAGAATCGACACCCCACAAGTCCAGGTGCGTTATATGAGTGTCAATGATCTCCTTCTACCTATGTTCTCACATCATCCCCCACCTCCGTTACAAAACCCAAGATCGGTGGTGGTGGAACCCGAGAGGTGTGCAGCACCGGTGCACTTCGTCGATGAGGAGGATTGGCACTATAAGGATGAGCTTGATCCCTATGGAGATTGTGCTGGACGTGCTTGAGGATTTAGAGAAGGTGATCAACATGCACAAAGTTTCATACCTGAACCAAGGATCTTTCGCAAACCTAACAATGTTATTCGGGGGAGAACCGCACGTTTGGACTTTCTAAAATTCCAAGGCGGTGATCCAATGGATTGGGTATTTCAAGTTGAACAATATTTTGATTGTCAAGGTACATCGAAAGATATAAAAGTCCAGATGGCAAGCTTTCACCTCCAAGAAACGGCATTGCATTGGTATAGATCGATTATTTGTGGTGGTGGATTTACTGGATGGGTTGATTTTTGTAGAAGGATTACATGCAGATTTGGGACAACGACATATGAAGATTTTACTACCACATTAAGCAAGAAGGTTCAAAGGACTACTGTATTGCAGTACCAAGCTGAGTTTGAAAGAGTTAATAGTCGTTGTGAGCCACCGTGGTCTGAACGTACATTAATGAGTACATTTATTTTAAGGCTGCGAGAGGAGATACAAGCGGATGATCGTGCTCTATATCCTACTACTCTTGAGGAGGCCTTTGAGAAGGCCGTGAGGATGGAACAAAAGCATAGGGCTCTAAAGATAGTAGCGTAAACCAGTTGGGGCAAACGAGATGAGCGATTTGCACCTAGAACAGCGGTTGCCGGCTGCAAATTTTGCGGTTTCAAAAATAGCGGCTGCGACTACTAGACCACGACCACCTTTAAGACCTTCTTCCGATGTTAGAGGAGGCACTAGACCCGCCGTTTGAACTCTCACACCTGCCCAGGTTGAGGAGCGAAGAGCGAAGGGCCTTTGCTTTCGATGTGATGAGCGTTTCACCCCCGGTCATCGGTGTTCTAAACTGATCGGGAGTGTGATGCTTATCAATGGTCCTGAGGAGGATGATGAGATTGATGATGATGGTGAGTGTCCAGAGGTGACCAATAAGGAGACCGTTGAGGAGGGCATTGAGAAAGATATCCAAGCGAAAATATCGATGCATGCATATTCGGGTACTTCTGCACCGAGGAAGTTACTAGTAGATGGACTCATTAGAAAGCTTTGTATGCATATCCTCATTGATTCGGGGAGTACACACAACTTTCTAGATGAAAGGTTAGTGAAGAGATTGGGTTTGGATGCCGAACCGACTACGGGGTTTGACGGTGCTATTGGAGATGGCACGAAGCTTAGGGCGGAGAGCTTGTGTCGCCGAGTTGGTATACGAGTGCAAGAACATGACATCATTGTAGACTTGTATCCGTTGGCGCTACGAGGAGCGGACGTTGTCCTTGGTGCTCAGTGGTTGCAAAGTTTGGGACCCGTCACATTTGATTTTCAAAGCATGTGGATGAAATATAAACAAGGAAACAAAGATGTGCGGCTTGATGGTGTACGGACTTTGTCGATTCCTGCGTTGCAGCCTATGGTGGGGCTGCTTGGGGCATATGATTTGGCCTATCTTCTTTAGTTAGGACCAGTATGAGATGAGCCTCAAACGAGTTCATGTACTACAATTGAATTGTCCAATTTATTAGATAACTTTTCTGGACTGTTTGAGGAGTCGCAGGAGTTGCCACCGAGGAGAGCGATGGACCATCTTATAGATATTGTACCCGGGGCTACACGGGCGAACGTGAGGCCATATCGGTATCCACATATGCAAAAAGAAGTTATCTTAAAAATGGTAGCCGAGATGTTGGAGCAAGGCCTCATACAACCAAGTCATAACTCATACTCATCCCTCGTGCTTTTGGTGCGAAAAAAGGATGGGATATGACGTTTTTGTGTCGACTACCGAGAACTAAACGCTATTACCGTCAAGGACCGATATCCTATTCCAGTTATCGAGGAGTTGTTGGACGAGCTTGCAGGGGCGACTATATTTAGTAAGCTTGACTTGAGGGCCAGGTATCATCAAATTAGAGTTCACCCGACAGATATGCACAAAACAGCATTTTGGACTTCGGACTGGCATTATGAGTTCCGAGTGATGCCTTTTGGTCTCACCAATGCTCTAGCTACCTTCCAAGGCCTCATGAATGTTATATTTCAGCCTCTCTTGCGATGGTATGTCTTGGTATTTTTTGACGATATTTTGGTGTATAACTGAATTGAATTGGAGCATTGGCGGCATTTGAAGACGTGCTGAATTTGTTGAAGCAAAACTAATTGAAGATCAAGAAGTCTAAGTTCTTATGAGGAGTACCAAAGGTGGAGTATTTAGGCCACATCATTTCAGCGGATGGTGTAGCGGCGGATCCTCAAAAGGTTGTATGTATGACTGCTTGGCCTATTCCTACTACTACCACTGAATTAAGAGGATTTTTGGGCCTAACTAGTTATTATCGTCGATTCATCGGCGGATATGGCAAGATCGCTGCTCCTCTCACTTCTTTGTTGAAGAAGGACTCTTTTAGATAGACAGATGAAGCCACTTTAGCCTTTGAAAAATTGAAAACAGTAATGATGACGGCACCCGTTCTAGCACTATCAGACTTCATCAAAGAATTCATTGTTGAATGTGATGCGTCGGGTGTTGATATAGGAGCTGTACTAATGCAAGAAGGACGTCCCAATGCGTATCTTTGTAAGGCTTTATCGCAAAAGTCTCAGCAATTATCGACTTATGAGAGAGAGATGCTAGCAATTCTACATGTAGTGATAAGGTGGAGGCCTTATTTGATCAGTAGACGATTCATTATCCAAACCTATCAGAGGAGCCTTCCATACTTTATGAGACAGCGCATACACACTTCGGCACAGCATCGATAGGTCACAAAATTGCTGGGGTATGATTATGAAATCCAATACAAGAAGGGAACGAAAAATATAGCGGTAAATGCACTATCGCGCCAACCCGATACCGCCGAGCTTACTGCCTATTCATCTCCTACCATTCCCTTCCTTGATGAGCTGAGGTATGCATGTACATCTGACCCAGATATTTTAAGATTGTTGTAGGAGGTGATGTATTATCTAGAGCGCCATCTAGAGTTGGAGAATCGAGGCGATTTGCTGTTAGACTACAGATGCATTCGGGTATTGGAGCGTATTAGTCCGATTGCATATATTTTGAAGCTGTTAGAGGGGTCGAGAGTGCACCCTGTCTTTCATGTTTCATTATTGAGAGAGCGCATTGGAGATCATGAGATTGTTGGATCGGTTCTACCAGAGCCATTAGAGGAGATAGAGATCATAGAGCCAGTTCGAGTACTTGCTAGACACCGCCGACGACATGTTACCAAATTAGAGATGGAGATTCTAGTTGAGTAGCTTGGCAAGTCATCTGATGGTGCGACATGGGAGTTGGAGAGTAATATCTTAGAGCGTTTCCCTAACTTTTAACCTTGAGGGCAAGGTGAGGGAAGCATGGTAGGCAGATACACTTAGTTAGGATTTTATCTAATTAGCTAAATCCAGCTTTACACAGTTTTGGAACAATATTTGTAGTATATTCATAACTTCTCAAGATTCGGAATATATCTATGACAAAACGAAAGCTTAATCCAAAAGGTATTCGGAGAAGATAAGGAATACTGGTTTAGTTGGTTTGTTAGGGTTTCATATTATTTTAGGACTTGTTGGCTAGCATCTATAAATATGTGGATGGCAACCAACTTCAGATTGCTATTGGATTCTTGATTTCTTGCCTCCTATCTTCTCTCTATACTCCTCCCTCCTCACTCTTCACCATCCTTCCACCTCTACCGTTGGCAAGGTTTCTCCTCGCTTCTAATCTCCCTCGACTATCAAGCCACCCCTCTTCTTTGGGATCTCGACCACTTCATTCCCTTCATCTACGTCCCTTAATCACCTCTACAATCCGCCCTCATCTCTATACCAATCCATAACCCTAACATCCACTCCACCCAACACCACCACCATCACCCATGTTATTCCGTATTTTCGTCCCTACTACAGTTCGAATCTGCGAAGGTCGTAAATACGAAAGTTATAGATTTGGAATATATGGATCCAACCCAATTAGTTTCATAATTTTCTAACTATCGCTGAATATATGACGAATATTTTTCCATGCTTGCACGGACTACTTCTTGCAATAAATTCAGATCTTAAGGAATTGTTCCGTAGCCGATCTTTTGGTTCCAGGTCCCATCAATTTAGTATCCGAGCTTTAGCAAATTGGTATCAAAGCCTATCTATTGCTATCAAAGCCTATCTATTGCTATCAGAGCCTATCATCGCGCGGTTGGCTTCATCGGCCGTCAGCTCCGGGGCTTCGTCTCCGGCGTCAGCAACCCGAGAGAGAGAAGAGGGAAGGAGAGGTAGCGAGGTGGAGAAGAGATGGTGCGATGGGAGGCGCAGGAAGGAGATAATGGAGGTGGGGATGGTGGCGTGAACGGCAAGGGAAGAGGAAGGAGAAGTAGAAGAAGGACGCGGTGGCAGTGCTGCTGGGACGCACACACGTGCTCGGCACATGCGTGGGTCCCTCCTTTTTTTATTTATTTATTATGATTTCGAGTGTTACATCCATCCTCCCTCTTTGCCATCCTTCCACCTCTATCATTGACAAGGTTTCTTCTAACCTCTAATCTCCCTCGACTTTCGAGCCACCCCTCTTTTTTGGGATCTCGACCACTTTGTTCTCTTCGTCTACTTCCTTTAATCACATCCACAATCCACCCTCATCTCCATACCCATCTGTAACCCTAACATCCACTTCACCCATCACCACCACCATCACCCACATTATTCCGTATTTTCGTCCCTGCTACATTTTGAATATGCGAAGGGCGTAAACATAAAAGTTGTAGATCAGAAGTTACGAATCCAACTCAATGAGTGTTGTAATTTTCTGACTACCGGAGAATATCTGACGAATATTTTCTTACGGTTGCACGGACTACTTTCTATAATAAATTCAGATCTTAAGAAATTATTCTGTAGCTGATCTTTTAATTCCAGATCCTATCAATTGGTATAAGAGCTTAACAATTGGTATAAGAGTAGGCAAACCTCAGATCTCCATTAATAGTTGAAACAAGGAAAATGACATCAAGAAAGAGACTTATGGAGAGCACACTGACAAGGGAGGACTCAATGTACGATGATCCTAACCGTGAGGCCGATTCCTTTAGAGCGACCACGGCAAGACTGAGTCAACCAACGTCCATGAGTTCGAATATGGATGAACTTAGGAGCATGTTTCAAACATTGTTGCATAGAGTTGACAACATGCAAAAGGATCATAATGAATTTAAGGAATATATCGTGAATCAATTAGGTTCATCATCTCCTCGACGACGAACAAAGTTTCAAGAAGGACCAACGGTGGGGCTCCATAGAACCGATACCCCACAGGTCCAGGTGCGTCATATGAGTGTCAATGATTCCCTCCTACCTATGCCTTCACATCATTCCCCACCTCCCTTACAAAACCCAAGACCAGCGGTGGTAGAACCTGAGAAGCGTTCGGCACCGGTGCGCTTCGTCGATGAGGAGGATTGGCACTATGAGGATGAGGTTGATCCCTATAGAGATAGTGATAGACGTGCTCGAGGATTTAGAAAGGGTGATCAACCTGCACAAAGGTTTAGACCTGAACCAATGATCTTTCACGAACCCGACAACACTATTCGGGGGAGAACCGCACGCTTGGACTTTCCAAAATTCCAAGGTGGTGATCCAACGAATTGGGTGTTTCAAGTTGAACAATATTTTGATTGTCAAGGTACAACGGAAGATGCAAAAGTCCATATGGCAAGCTTTCACCTCCAAGGAACGGCATTGCATTGGTATAGATCGGTTATTCGTGGTGGTGGATTTACCGGATGGGCTGAATTTTGTAGGAGGATTACATGCAGATTTGAGACGGTGGCATATAAACATTGTGCTGCCACATTAAGCAAGATGGTTCAGAGAACTACCTTATTGGAGTACCAAGCTGAGTTTGAAAAAGTTAGTAGTCGTTGTGAGCCATCGTGGCCTGGACGTACAGTGATGAGTACATTTATTTTAGAGCTGCGATAGGAGATACAAGCAGATGTTCGTGCTCTATGTCCTACTACTTTTGAGGAGGCCTTTGAGAAGGTCATGAGGATAGAACAAAAGCATAGGGCTCTAAGGATGGCAGCGAAAAACAATTGGGTCAACCGAGATGGGCGGTTTTCACCTAGAACACTGGCTGAAAATTCTACGGTTTCAAAAATAGCGGCTGCGAGTACTAGACCACGACCACTTTTGAGACCTTCTTCCGATGTTAGAAGAGGCATAAGACCCGCTGTTCAAACTCTCATACCTGCCTAGGTGGAGGAGCGAAGAGCGAAGGGCCTTTACTTTCTATGTGATGAGCGTTTCACCCCCGGTCATTAGTATTCTAAACCGATCGGGAGTGTGATGCTTATCGATGGTCCTGAGGAGGATGATGAGGTAGTTGATGATGGAGGGTGTCCAAATGAGACCCATGAGGAGACAGTTGAGGAGACCCATGCTTATGGGGCTACTACCACCTAAATTTTCATAATCATCCTACTAATGAATCATTCCAAATCTAGTCCATAATAGAGGTGGAGGATGTTGTGTAGGAATAGGTAAAAGCGGCTCATTGACATTAACATGTCGTACTTGGGCTTGTGGAATGTTAGTTTCGTGTGGTTCCATTGCTGGTCCTTCTTATGGCACCAATCTTCGTCGAGGAGATGACGAAGCTGACCGGTTCATGGCGTACTCCTTCAAGGCATTATGATCATTCTTTATTATGTCAACCCGCTGCAGCAATGTTTGAAACATGCCCCTATGTTCATTCACCAAGCCTATGCTCATGTCAATTGACTTGACCCTACCGTGGTCGCACTAAGGGGCTCACAGCTTCTTGGTTAGGATTTTCGTGGGTCAATTCTTCCGCTATTGGTTTGCCCTCCATTGATCTCCTTGATGCCATCAACCTTGTCTCCACCACTAATGGAGGTCCGAGGTCCACCGGGCTTTGATACCACTTGTTATGAATGGAACGTCCTCTTCCTGATCTGGATCAGTTGTAGGAAAGCAGCTGTGTAATCGAGAGAAAATATTCACCAGATATTTTATCGTACTCCGAATATTACAAAACAAGAGATGGTTGATCCGTAACTTCTTGATCTACGATTTTGATATTTACGCCATTCATAGATTCTGACTGCAACTAGGCCAAAAATACACAAAAATGGGGGTGATGGTGGTGGTGATGATAAGGTTAAGAATGATAATGGAGATGAGGGTTGATGGGTTGTGGAGTTTAGGGGACAAAGATGAAGGGGGAGAAGGGACCGAGATCCCAAAGAGATGGGAGGACTCGACAGACGAGAGAGCTTAGAAGATCACCGACGTCGAGATGGTGCATAGCTTGGGCTTGAATGAACGGGAAGGGAGATTAGGGTAGAGAGACAAGAGAGAGGATAGAACTCAATATTCATTCATCATCCTATTTTTGGTTACCATCCACACTTTAAGAAGCTAACCGAACAAGCCTAAAATGACAATTATTAACCCTAGAAATAGTGAATTCCCGCTGATCGTGTTTGAACGCATAAATTGCGTTTTCTGTCGATGTGAACGCCTACAGGCATTCGCAAGAGTGTTGAAATGCACCCCCTCCTGCATTCAAACGCAACATACATAATCCTTTTATTTGAACTAAATAACTAGTACAATAAGAAAAGACTCACGTAGGGTTTATCATTTGTTCACCCAAGTGAATGCACCCTTTGCATAGTTCCTTGGTAGTCTTAGGCAGCGGCCATTCCACCATGCTTTGGATCTTCTTAAGGTAATCTTCTGCGCCATCTTTAGATATGATGTGGCCCAGGTAATCAACCATTTGCTACCCCCATTAACACTTGGAGTTCTTGGCCTTTAATTTGTGTTGCCCGTAATAGGCCAAGTACCGTCCGAAGATGTCGCAAGTGCTCCTCCCACATGCGGCTATATACTAATATGTCATCAAAGAATATCAGCACATATTGCCTCAAATAAGGACTAAAGATATCATTCTTTAAGCTTTGAAAGGTGATGGGAGCATTGGTAAGACCAAATGGCATAACGAGGAATTCATAGTACCTATCATATGTTTGAAACACCGTCTTGTGGGAGCATTGGTAAGACCAAATGCCTCACCATCCGAGAATCCACAAAATTATGGGTACTTCCTAAACAATAAGAATTAGGACTTATTCCTCTTGATCATACCTTCGACCCAAAGAGTTTTCGGAGTCGACTTGCCGGCGAAAGAATAAAGGGAGAGCTTGGTTTGTACATCAAGTAGGCTATCCTCTTCGGTTAGGCGACTTTCCTCCTCTTGTTGCACCTCTAGATCTTTGATACACTTGGTTAGGATCTTTTCTTATTGCATTAGTTATATGTTTTTATTAAAATAAAATTCCTGTAGGTCGCATTCGAACGTAGGAGGGGTTGCGTTCGAATGCCCTTACGAATGCTTGCATTAGGTTCACAAATACAGAGAACGCATATTGCACATTTGAACACTGTCGGGCGAGTTCGAACGCCTGCGTTCAAACGCCTGCATTGCGTTCGCACATACAAAGTTGGAGCTTTTGGTTCGTTCGAACACGATCGGGCGCGTTCGAACGCAATCGACGGGAATCCTCCAAAATTAGGGTTACGTATTGTTTTAGGACTTGTTGACTAACCTCTATAAATATGTGGATGGCAGCCAACTTCATTATACTATTGAATTATTAATTTTTTGCCTCCTATTATCTCTCTAATCTCTCTCCCTCCTCCCTCTTTACCATCCTTCCACCTCTACTGTTGGCAAGGTATCCAAGTTGAAATATCGATGCATGCATATTCAGGTACTTCCGCACCAAGGACATTATGAGTAGATGAACTCGTTAAAAAGCATTGTGTGCACATCCTCATCGATTCAGGGAGTACACACAACTTTCTAGACGAGAGGTTAGTAAGGAGATTGGGTTTGGATGCCGAACAGACCATAGGATTTGACGTTACTATTGGAGACGGCACAAAACTTAAGGCGGAGAGTTTGTGTTGCCAGGTCGGTATACGGGTATAAGGACACAACATCATTATGGACATATATCCATTGGCGTTGCAAGGAGCGGACATTGTCCTTGGTACTCTGTGGTTACAGAGTTTGGGACCCGTCACATTTGATTTTCGGAGCATGTGGATGAAATTTAAACAAGGAAACAAAGATGTGCGGCTTAATAGTGTTCGGTCTTCGCCGATTCCTGCGATGCAGCGTATTGTGGGGATGCCTTATGCGTATGATTTGGCCTATCTTCTTCAGTTAGGACCAGCAAGAGATGAGCCTCCAATGAGTTCAAGTACTACTATTGAATTGTCTAATTTATTAGATTATACCCGAGGCTGCACCGGTGAACGTGAGGCCATATCGGTATCCACATGTGCAAAATGAAGTTATCTCAAAGATCGTAGCCGAGATGTTAGAGCAAGGCCTCATACAACCAAGTCATAGCTCATACGCATCCCTCGTGCTATTGGTGCGAAGAAAGGATCGGACATGGCCTTTTTGTGTCGACTATCAAGCACTAAATGCTATTACCGTCAAAGACTGGTATCCTATTTTAGTTATCGAGGAGTTGGTGGATGAGCTTGCATGGGCAACTATATTTAGTAAGCTTGACTTGAGGGCCGGGTATTATCAAATTACAGTTTACTTGGCGGATGTGCACAAAACTGTATTTCGAACTCCGGACGGGCATTACGAGTTTCGGGTGATGCCTTTTAGTCTCACAAATGCTCCGGCTACCTTTTAAAGTCCCATGAATAATATATTTCAGCCTTTATTGTGAAGGTATGTCTTGGTATTTTTTGACCACATTTTAGTGTATAGTAGGACTGAATTGAAGCATTGGTGGCATTTGGAGGATGTGCTGAATTTATTGAAACAAAACCAATTGAATATCAACAAGTCCAAGTGCCTATGGGGAGTACCACAAGTGGAGTATTTAGGCCACATCATTTTAGTGGATGCTGTAGCGGCGAATCCTGAAAAGGTTGTATGTATGACCGCTTGGCCTATTCCTACTACTACCATCGGATTGAGAGGATTTTTGGGGCTGACCAAATATTATCGCTGATTCATCGCTGGATATGGCAAGATCGCTGTTCCTCTCACTTTTTTTATTGGAAATGGACTCTTTTAGATGGACGGATGAAGCCACTTCAGCTTTTGAAAAACTAAAAACCGCAATGACGATGACACCCGTTTTAGTGCTACCGGATTTCACCAAAGAGTTCATTATGGAATGTGATGCATCGGATGTTGGCATAGGAGTTGTACTAATGCAAGGAGGACGTCCTATTGTCTATCTTAGCAAGACTTTATTACAGAAATCTCAGCAATTATCGACTTATGAGAGAGAGATGTTGGCAATTCTGTATGTAGTGACGAAGTGGAGGCCTTATTTGATCGGTAGGTGATTAATTATCCGAACCGATCAAAAGAGCCTTCCATACTTTATGGGACTTCATATACACACTCCGGCATAGCAGAGATGAGTCACAAAATTGTTGGGGTATGATTATGAAATCCAATACAAAAAGGGAACGGATAATAGAGCGCCAGATGCACTATTGCGCCAACCCGATACTGCCAACTTTGCAGCCTATTCTTCTCCTACCTTTCCCTTCCTTGACGAGCTGAGGTATGCATGTACATCTAACCCAGATATTTTGAGATTATTGCAGGAGGTGATGGATGATTCGGAGCGCTACCCCGAGTTGGAGAATCGAGGTGGTTTGCTACTGCACCGCGGATGCATTTGAGTGCCCGTAAATGATAGATTGCGGTAGAAATTGTTGGAGCATACCAAACTCTAGAGGCTAGTCATGAGGGTGTCTTGAGGACTTACAGGAGAGTATCTCAGAGTTGCACGTGGTCAGAATTGAGGCAGGATGTGAGGAGTTTTATCCGTGCTTGCGAAGTCTGTCAAAGGGATAAGGCAACCACATTGAAACCGGCCGGATTACTATAGCCTTTACCTATACTGGACCATGTTTGGAAAGATATTTCTATGGATTTCATAGAGGGTCTTCCTTGGGACGTCGTTATTTTGTTATCTTTGTGGTGGTTGACAGATTGAGCAAGTTTGTGCACTTTTTGGTATTATCACATCCATTTTCAACCAAGTCGGTGGTTGAAATTTTTGTTAGAGATATTGCTCGGTTACATGGCATGCCATGCACGATTGTTTCAGATCGTGATCGTGTATTTATGAGCGACTTTTGGACTGAGTTTTTCAGATTGTAGGGGACTCGATTAAACTTCTGTTTGGTTTACCATCCATAAATGGATGGCCAAACCGAGGTGGTCAATCGAGGCATTGAGTAGTATTTTAGGTGCTTTATTGGAGAGATGCCGAAAGGATGGTTGGAGTTCTTACTATGGGTGGAGTGGTCTTATAACACTGCCTACCATAGCAGCATTGGCATGACTTTATTTCAGGTGGTGTATGGACGCACGGCTCCGACGTTACGTGCTTATGATCCAGTGGCATCTGCAGACCGGACGGAGGTGGACTTAGCATTGATGTATAGAGACACCATATTGAGGAGGTTGCGTGCTCATCTTAAACTTGCTCAAAACCGTATGAAGCAAGTTTATGATCGTAGCCATAGGGAGTAGGAGTTTGACATTGGTAGATGGGTATTTGTGAGGGTTGTAACCATATTGACAGGTGACCTTACGTCCGATGCGAAACTAAAAGTTAGCACATCACTACTTTGGTCTATTTCGAGTGTTGAAGCGTATTGGTCCGGTTGCATATCGTTTGGAGCTACCAGAGGGGTCGAGAGTGCATCTTGTCTTCCATGTTTCATTACTGAGGGAGTAGATTGGAGATCATGAGGTCGTTGGATCGGTTCTACTGGAACCATTGGAGGAGATAGAGATCATAGAGCCAGTTCGTGCATTTGCTAAGCTCCGACGACGACATGGTACTAGATTAGAGATGGTGATTCTAATTGAGTGGCTTGGCAAGCCATCTAATGAGGCGACATGGGAGTTGGAGACTGATATTTTGGAGTGTTTGATACGATCTCCCCTTTAGGCTAAGGTTCGATCTCTTCCAATTCTTAGATTTGGACTAGATATGGCACGAAAGTTTGTAAATATATCCTGAAAGATTCCGCCATCTGATTATCGTGAGATTTTTATATGTCGTATCCCCAAAAAAGAGCTTTCCAACAAATCAAATTTCAGGCGAATCGGATGTGGGGATCTCGAGATATTGTCAGGAGGTCTCATCAGGATCCGTGGATGGAGGCACAAGATCCAAGATGATGGTGGTTGGAGGTGGACCGACGTTAATGGGGTGGCAGCGGTGAAAAGTGGTGGTGGAAGGGTTATGGTTGATGGAAGGGTTAGGGCAAGTGTAGGATAGATTGGAAGAAGAGGGAGGAGAGGGCCACCCATAAGGGACTAGGGTGATTGGCCGGTTGAGGGAGGTTAGAAGCGGCGTCGCCGGGGATCGAGAGAACAAGAGCGAAGAAGACGAAGGAGGTAAGGCAAAAACTCAATTCATCAATAATCACTCCATGGTTGCCATCCACACCTTTTAGAGGCTAACCAAACAATTCAAAAATAACCCTAAACAATACATTTTCGCCAACCGCGTTCAAATGCGCTCGATTGCATTCGAACACACCTATTTCTCTCTTCTCTGGATTTGCAAACGCGATGCAGGCATTCCAACGCGCGTCTGAACGCACCTATTTCCCACTTCTCTGGATTTGCGAACTCGATGCATGCGTTCACGGCGTGTTTAAACGCGGCGTTCGAACGCACAATTCACACTCTCTGGATGTGCAAACGTGATGTAGGCGTTCACAACCGCGTTCGAACGAACTCCACTCGCGTTCAAACACGACATACAGAAAACTTATTTTCTTAGGAATTAAACATTAAAACAAGAAATAAAGACACCCCTAAAGTGTATCCGTGCTCAAGACGACGTCGGTGAAGTCCGAATCGTATCAGCGTTTCCCTGACTTTTCACCTTGAGGGCAAGGTGAAGGAAACGTGGTAGGTTAATACACTTAGTTAGGATCTTTTCTTATTGTATTAATTGTTTTTTTTTTCATTAACAACTAACCTCCCTCGTGGTGGGCTGATACCGTTGGCAAAGTTTCTCCTAATTTCTAACCTCCCTCGTGGTGGGCTGATACCATTGGCAAAGTTTCTCCTAATTTCTAACCCCCCTCATCTGTTGAGTCACCTCTCTTCTTTGGAATCTTGACCACTTCGTTCCCTTCGTCTACATCCCTTAACCACATCCACCATCCACCTTCACCTCCATTCCCATCCATAACCCTAACATACACTCCACCCGTCACCACCATAATCTAATCCACTTGGTTTTGTAATTTTTTAACTACCGAAGAATATTTAAAGAATATTTGCCCACGGTTGCGCGGACTAATTCCTGTAATACATCCAGATCTTGAATGAATCATTACATAGCCTATCTTTGGTATGAGAACCCATCAGATAGACTGGAAGAAGGGGGAGGAGTGGGCCATCCCTAAGGGACTAGGATGAGTGGCCGGTCGAGGGGGGTTAGAAGCGGCGTCGCCGGGGAACGAGAGAATAGGAGAGAAGAAGACGAAGAACGAAGAAGACAAGGGCAAAACTCAATTCATTCAATAATGATTCCATAGTTGCCATCCATACCTTTAGAGGCTAACCAAACAATTCAAGAATGACAATTATTAACCCTAAAATAGTAGATTTTCACTGACCACGTTCAAATACACCCAATCACGTTCAAACGCACATTTTGCGTTCTCGGTATGTGCAAACACGATGCAAGCATTCGCAGATGTGTTCGAACACACATTTCGCACTCTGTATGTGCAAACCTGATGTATGTGTTCACAAGCATGTTTAAATACATTCCACTCGCGTTCAAATGCGACATAAAGAAAACTTATTTTCTATGAGTTAAATACTAAAAAGAATAAAAAAACACCACTAAAGTGTATCCATGCTCGAGACGACATCGGTGAAGTCTGAATCGCATCACTAGCACTCAGATCGGTCCTTGCTGGACTCGATCTTATAGTAAAGGACGATCCTCTTGTCTTCGATAATGATCACGTGATGGAGGTCGACGATGTAGTTAGCAACAACCAATGGTAGGGCCCGATATATAATTATTAACCCTAATTCTAGAAGATTCCCGCTGATCGTGTTCAAACACGTCTGATTGTGTTTGAACGCACAAAAGGTGTTCTCTGTATGTGCGAACGCAATGCATGCGTTCGAACGTACATTTTGCGTTCTCTGTTTTTGTGAACCTGCAGGTGTTCGCAGTTCGAACGCAACCCCTTTCGCATTCAAACGCGACCTACATAAATTTTATTTTAATAAAAATAAACTAATACAATAAGAAAAGACCCTAATTAAATGTATCAGCCCACCACACTTCCTCCACCTTGTCCTTAAGGTGAAAAGTCAAGGAAACGCTCTAAAATATCAGTCTCCAACTTTTATGTCGCCTCATCGGATGGCTTGTCAAGTCACTCGACTAGAATCTCCACGTACTATGTCGTCGTCGGCACCTAGCAAGTACACGAACTAGCTCTACAATCTGTCTCCTCCAATGGCTCCGATAAAATTGATCCAACACCTCATTATCTCCAATCCGCTCTTTCAGCAATGAAACATGGATGATAGGATGCACTCTCGACCCCTCCAGCAGCTCCCAATGAAATGCAACCGGACCAATACGCTCTAACACGCGAAATGGACCGAATTAGCGATAAGCTAACTTCTAGTTTCGCATCGAACGGAAGGTCACTTGTTGATACGGTTGCACCCTCACAAACAGCCAACTGTCGATATTGAACTCCTGCTCCCTATGGCTACGATCATAAACTTGCTTCATGCAGTTTTGAGCAAGTTTAAGATGGGCACACAACCTCCTCAATGTGGCGTCTCTATTCATCAAAGCTAAGTCCACCTCTGTCTGATCTACAGATACCACTGGATCATAAGCGCATAATGTCGAAGCTGTGCGTTCATACACCACCTCAAATGGAGTCATACAAATGTTGTTATGGTAGGTGGTGTTGTATGTGACCAGTCCGCCTACGGTAAGAACTCCAACCATCGTTTTGACATCTCTATAACAAAGCACCTCAAGTACTGCTCAATGCCTTGATTGACCACCTTGGTTTGGTTGTCCGTTTGTGGATGGTAGGTCGAATTGAAGTTCGATCGAGTACCCTACAATCTAAAAAACTCAGTCCAAAAGATACTCATAAATACACAATCACGATCTGAGACAATTGTGCGTGGCATTACCATGTAACCGAGCAACATCTCTCACAAAAATTTTAGTCACTGACTTCGTTAAAAATGGATGTGATAAAGCAGAAAAATGCGCATACTTCTTCAACCTATCAACGACCACAAGATAGAGACGCCACATTGAGGAGGTTGCGTGCCCTTCTTAAACTTGCTCAAAACTGTATGAAGCAAGTTTATGATCGTAGCCAGAGGAAGCAGGAGTTCGACATCGGCAGTTGTGTATTTGTGAGGGTGCAACTGTATCGATAGAAGAACTTACATCCGATGCAAAATTAGAAGTTAGCACATCACTACTTCGGTCCATTTTGGGTGTTAGAGCGTATTGGTCCATTTGCATATCATTTGGAGCTGCCGGACGGCTCATGACTGCATCTTGTCTTCCATGTTTTATTGCTGAGGGAGCGGATTGGGGATCATAAGATCGTTAGATCAGTTCTACCGGAGCCATTAGAGGAGACAGAGATCATAGAGCTAGTTTGTGTACTTGCTAAGTGACGACGATGACATAGTACCAGATTAGAGATGGAGATTCTAATCGAGTGGCTTGGCAAGCCTTTAGATGAGGCAACATAGAAGTTGAAGATTGATATTTTGGTGTGTTTCCTCAACTTTTCACCTTGAGGACAAGGTGGGGGAAGCGTGGTGGGCTGATACAGTTAGTTTGGATCTTTTCTTATTCCATTAGTTGTTTATTTTATTAAAATAAAATTTCTATAAGTCATGTTCGAACGTGGAAGGATCGCGTTCGAACGTAGAGAATGCAAAATGTGTGTTCAAACGCGGTCGGGCGAGTTCGAATGCCGCGTTTGACTATTGGATTATTGACTTGCATCACATTTGCACATATAGAGAACGCCTTTTGTGTGCTTGAATGCTATCGAGCGTGTTCGAATGCGATCGACGAGAATCTTCTAAAATTAGGGTTAATAATTATGTTTTAGCTTATTGGCTAGCCTCTATAAAGGTGTGGATGGCAACCAAATTTATTATGCTATTGGATTATTGATTTCTTGCCTCTTATCTTCTCTCTATTCTCTCTATGCTAATCTCCCTCCTTCCTCTTCACCAACCTACCACTTCTACCGTTGGCAAGGTCTCTCCTAACTTCTAAGCTCCCTCATCTGTCGAGTCCTCCCTCTTTCTTGGGATCTCGACCACTTCTTCCCTTTCATCTTAATCACTTAAACAACATCACTCATCCATAACCCTAACATCCACTCCACCCATCACCACCACCATCATCCGCACTATATTGTATTTTCATCCTAGTTGTAGTTTGAATCTATGAAAGACGTAAATACAAAAATTATAGATCAAGGAGTTACGGATGAATTCCACTTTGTTGCATAACTTTTTAACTATGGGAGAATATTTAGTGAATATTTTTCCTCGATTGTGCGGACTACTTCCTACAATAAATTCATATCTTGATGGAATCGTTCCGTAGTTTATCATTGGTATCAGAGCCTATTAGTTTGGTACCATAGAACCCTATCATTGGTATTAGTGCCTATCAATTTGGTATCATGACTGTGATATAAACTTGCTTTATGCGGTTTTGAGAAAGTTTAAGAGGGCACACAACCTTCTCAATATGGCGTCTCTATCCATCAAACCTAAATCCACCTTTGTTGTGATAAATTAAGTAACACTCGCAAGTGCACGAATCTATGGAGTAGATTGGCAAACAAAGTATCGATCCCACGAGGACTTGTTTGAAAACTTGAAGTGTTTAAAAATATTAAAAAATAATTTTAACCTAGTTAGAAAATGGGTTTATGAGATTTATGGAGAAAGAAAACTTCCTTGCAGATTTCTTTTAATTAAGTGTGAGAGAAATAAGAACTTGGAATCCACTTGTAGATAATACATTTCTATTAGATAACATAAATCTCTTTTTTTTCTACGATTTACTAAGAAATCAATCACCGGTGGATCAGAAGATTATCTTTGAATGAACAATTCAATTTTCATAAAAATTATATTCTTCCTTCATTTTTAGAAAATAATGGAGTAAGAATTTTAAATCATTAGATGTATCATTTTAAGAAAAACAACTAATATCTAAGTTCTAAACAACCAATTTAAAGTAGAAGAAAGAAGAACCTATTTAGCAATTAAGAACATATAAGATATTTAGAATAAAAGAATATATTTTCAACTAGCTTCATCCTCAACCTTAAGAAAATTAGAAAGTCATTTTAGTAGTAATAACACAACTTGAATAAAAATAAACATGAGATTTAGCACTAGAGAGTTGCATAATACTTCTTTCAAAAACAAAATCCAAATCCAAAAATAAGAGATTACGCTAAAAGAAAATCAGACTATGAACTTTGCTGACTTACAAAGATTGAATTTTTTTGAATGTGCTCTATTGTTGCCAATTGAATTGAACAATTGTAAGCTTGAATGCTGAAATTTAGATTACAACTCCTCAAAAGAAAAACTTAACAGAAAGTACACAAGAAAATATAGTTTTCTCTAGCTCTCAACCCCTATATATATAGACTTCTTGGAGCATGAAAATCTACTCCAAATTAGTTAGAAATCTACTGTGATTGTGTTTGAAATTTGGTAAATATGTGCATGAAATCTGATAAAAATCTATATGAAATATGCCAGAAATCTACCGTATTAGGTGGGTAATTTGCTTAGCTGGAATTGCTGCTCAAATAAAAATTTGAAATTTGTTTACTGTTACAATTATTGCTGAAATTTTGTGAGAATTGGAGCTAAAAATCTGCATTAGGTGAAGATTCCTTGTTAAAATTTTACAACTTGATAGAGATTTGATTGCTGAAAATCTATTACTTGATAAAAAAAGAAGAAATTTTGACTTATTCTGATTTAAATAAGGAAGAAAGTGATTGGTAGATTATGGTTTGACTTAAGCATGACTTGAAAGATGAGAGGTAGATTTAGTTGGTTAGTAGTGGCTAAGCCTAATTCTGGTTTGAGCCCAAATTTGATGATTTTTAGTGATTAAATGAGATTCAATTGATCAAAATTCTACATATAACTAAAATACATTAATTAGTTAAAATAAAATATATTAACATTTAATAATTTGGGCATAACAAATATTACAATTATGAATTTAACAAATACCCCCAAACCAAGATTTTTGCTAGTCTTTGAGCAAAACAGAAGAATGAAGAACTTGGAAAGAAAAAAAAAATTTAAAAAAATATCCTAACTCACTTTTGCAAGCATCGCGATTGCATTTAGCATATGCAACAAGCCTTTAAACCTCTAGCTTCCACTAGTGGACGAGTTGTGTCTCGTGAGAGTTTGCAGTAAATTTACCCACAAAATTCAAAGTCAATTAAACAAAAAAAAAGAAAGAAAATACAAGACTCAAGAAATTAAAAAAATATTGAAAAGAAAACAACAGAATCACCTAAAATTTTGCTCCTTTATGTAACAACATTTAGCAAAATCAACCCAAGAATACTGATAATTACATCCACTCAGATCAGCAAATCACAAACTTTGCAGTTACCCTCAAGACCTCATACTAAGAATATACACACGTAAATACTAGTAAATTTTCACAAAGTAGACATAGCTAGAGTTAATCAATCTCAAAAATGTAGGCAAGGTATCCAATTATCTTCTTATTTAGCATTAATATACACTCTAACCTTATTGAAACTATTCATTCTCCCAAAGTCATAATAGAAAAGCATGCTGCAATTAAACACAAGGAGATAAATCCAAATTTGAATCACACTGGAACACTAGGGTATATATGTATAATATGCTTTATTACGATCTTAATTTTCTCATTAACTTACTTAGAATTTCATGCTTGAGCAATGCTAGTGTTATCTTGCTTTGTAGATGGTCCTTGTAGCGAGGATTCTGCTAGTGGATTTAGCCACTAGGTGACGAGGCACCCCTCAAACATTTCACCTCGAACCAAAAAGGCGGTATACAACTAGCAGCCATGAATTAGAGATGGTAGTTCTGCCTTTTGATGCGAACACTTCCTGAGTGGCTATGCGAAGGCCCAGTTACTCAGTAGAGACTAGTGCTCTAACATCAATTATACCTTTTTGCATTTCAATCAACTTGATATATTTATCAGTAGCATATTATACATTCAACCTACATGTGATATGAAAATCTCCTGAATAAATAGCATGAAACTCTATGATGATAGATCGAGAATTACTAAGAATACCAGATATTTTATATTGATCCTCGCATTTATTTCAGAAACCTAATGGTAACAAGACTATATTCTGAGGATTGCATCACTAAACCACATGTCCCATTAGTTTTTTTTTATATAAGTATATTAAAATAGAATGAAAAAAATAGGATTTATGCTTCGCTTAATCAAAATATCACTTCATGTTTGATCATCGCTTTTTAACAAAATTGACTCTGCTAAATACCACTACATATTCTAAGGAGCAAAAACACATAAAAAAATAGCAAAAAAATAAAACATAACTACAAGTAACTAAAAAGAACAGACCTAAAAAAAAAAAAGAAATTTCACCCCCCTCCCAATCTAAATTCTACATTGTCCTCAATGTAAGAAAATGGTAGAATTTACCTGAGAAGATAATTTATACTACAAGCTTCCTCCTGTCAAATGTTGTACATATAATAATAAAAATAAAAAATTAAATAATAATGTACAAAAACAATCTCTAGCAGATATAAAGATCAGCCTTGATAATTAGGATCTTTTGGAAATGCTTCTTCCACTCCTCGATTGCGCAATTCCAAAAATGGTTTAAGCCTTTGACCATTCACCTTAAATACCTTACCATTTTTAGGGTTTTCAATCTCGACAGTTCTATAAGGATAGACAGTGTGTATAATAAAAGGGCCCATCCACTTACTTCTCAATTTAGTAGGAAAAAGATGTAAACACTAATTATAAAGTAGGACTTTCTGACCAAGACTAAATGATTTTCTCAAAATGTGTTTATCATGATATTGTTTCACTTTATCCTTATAGCTTTTAGCACAGTCATAAGCATCATTTCTAATTTCCTCTAGCTCATTCAATTGTAATTTCCTATGAGTACCTACCTTATCAAGATCAAAATTGAGTTGCTTAATCGCCCAATAAGCTTGATGTTCTAACTCTATAGGAAGGTGACAAACCTTACCAAACACAATTTGATATGGAGACATCTCAATAGGAGTTTTAAATGCAGTCCGATATGCCCATAGTGCATCACTAAGCCTTAAGGACCAATCTTTCCTAGTGTGGTTAACCGTCTTCTCCAAAATTCTTTTGATCTCTCTATTGGATATCTTGACCTGGCTGCTAGTTTGGGGCTGATAGGGAGTGGCAACCTTTTGGATGATAGAATATTTAAGCATAAGTCTTTTAAAAACTTGATTGCAAAAATGTTTCCCCCTATCTCTTATAATGTCATGCGGCATACCAAAACAAGCAAAAGCATTGTTTTTCAAAAACTTGATTACAACTTTGTGATCATTTGTTCTACAAGCTATGGCTTCAACCCAGTTTGAAACATAATCTACAACAACAAGAATGTACTCATAACCAAAAGAATTTGGAAATAGTCTCATGAAATCTATACCCTAGACACCAAAAATTTCAACAATTAAAATCGGATTGAGCGCATGTTCCTCTTTGAAAAACTTCCTAGCCTTTGACATCTCTCACAAAGTTGCAATAATCATGATCATCACGAAAGATAGAGGGCCAATAAAACCCTCCTTGCAAAATTTTTGTAGTAGTCTTTTTAGAGCTAAAATGCCCCCCCACAGGCTTGATCATGACAAAAGGAAATGATTTTCTAAATATCATCATCAGACACACATCTCCTAATGATTGATCTAAACAATACTTACATAAGTATGGGTCATCCTAGAAAAAGAACTTGACCTCAGCTAAAAATTTGGACTTATCTTGCTTGGTCCAATGCAAAGGCATTTTACCAGTAGCAAGATAGTTGACAATATCGGCATACTGTGGTAGCTGAGAAGTGATCTACGAAAACATTTTCAGAATCTTTCTTGTCCCTAATTTCAAGATCATATTCTTGTAGTAACAGAATCCAACGAATTAAACGAGCTTTAGCATCCGTTTTAGAGAGAAGGTACTAAAGTGCTACATGATCAAAATAGATGATGACTTTAGACTCTAAGAGGTAGGATATAAATTTGTCTAAAGTAAACACAACTGCTAGCAACTCATTCTCAGTAGTGGAATAATTTAGTTGTGCATCATTCTGGATTTTACTAGCATAATAGATCACATGTGGTAACCTATTTGTAACACCCAAAAACTTAATAAAACACAACTACCCACCCCCCCTCGTCCTTCTTCTCCTTTCTTCTTCTTCCTCTTCCCTTGCCGTGCACGCCACCTTCCCCACCTCCATTAATCCCCATCTCCCCCTCCCCCACCGCACCATTTCTCCACCTTGCTACCTCTTCTCCTCTCCTTTCTCGCGAGTTGCCGACATTGAAGATGAAGCCCCAGAGCCACCGGAGCCTACCGACCAACCCCCCTTGATAAGCCATCCTTCCCTCTTTCATTTTCTTCCCCATTACTTACCTTTCTCGGTCTCATGCTGCACCGCGGGCACTGTCAGCCTTGTGCTGCGCCGTCGGCCTCGTGTTGTGCCGCCGGCACCTTCGGCCTCGTGCCGCTGCTGACACCGCAAGCCCTTAGGCCTTCCCTCTACCCCTCTATATCCTCCCTTGGAAGGGGATGGTGGAGGAGGGTGGGGGCTGTTTAACCCCCATACCCCACTTGGTGGGCTGCGGTCAGACCGCAGCCCACTGAGCCCCTCGTGGGCTGCGATCAAACCGCAGCCCATTGGCCCTCCTTGGGTGGGTTGCAGACGGCAGCCCACCAACCAAGCCTTTGGTGGGCTGTGGTTGGACCCCAGCCCACTTCAACCAACCTTGTGGGCTGTAGTTGGACTACAGCCCACCAAGGCCCCCTTGCCTATTGGGTCAGGTTTGAGCCTAACCCAATACCCCTAGCCTAGCCCATTTGGGGCTATTTGGACATTATAACCTTGTTTATCTACTTCCAGTTGATTAATCAACCTATAATGATAATTTATTATCATGTGAATTTTAAGATAACATAGAACTCACCCTAGGAGACCCTTGTATAAATATCTGTTGTGAATATAGAATGTAACGATCATGATGACTATAACATGCCTTATACACTCACAGACACTACACCACTTCCACCTATCATTAGTAGTCGAGTTTTAATTAGGCAGTGCCCCTACTCACTCAGCCCAGGGTTAAGGGTAGAGTGTATCTTATATAACTATACTATTAGTGGCCTACACCTGAGGTCGGGAGCCTGTGTGGCATTCAAGGAATTATACTGTATAGTTAGGACTAGATTATAATGATAGAAGAACATGATTGTGAGGCGGGGATGTATCTCTAGCGATACCCGACGACGCAGGGTTAGGGTGTCCGTTGATGAGTTGAGGACTCCCAATTCTCCCACTAAGGGCGGTGATGATTTAAAGAGAGTGAGATATTGGTTTATGACCGGGGTCCTTAGTCTGATGGCCACAAATTACCGATCACATGTAGTGTCGCTATACATATGTAGGTGGCATTATCGCTAGATGTGTATATATCCCCCCTCGATGTATAAGATAATGGATGGTTATGTGATAGATGATTTTCTTGAGAGTACTTACCCTATATGGTGAATAGCTTGGTGAGCTATGATAAATATGATTAATGTCTTTGTAGGCATGAGATGACTAAACTACTCTTTTATTGCTATGCATAACATATAAATACTATGATTGGGATTTGTATGAATAAGAGATTGTATCAAACTTTATATCTGTGTAGACTTATCCTGATACATTTAGGAACTAGCATATTCCAAAATAGTGATTGGTAGTCTTTATCGATTGTATTGATTTAGTAACTCATGGTAAATCATTTCAACAAGCATATTATTATTGCTAGCAAATATAGGCATACATTGGATATGCGCATGTGATTTCATTATTTTAGATTGTATGGATCCTACTTACTGGGCTGTGAGCTCACCACCTCTTAGTGGCATTATTTCAGAGCTAGGGGACGCAGGTGCGAGTCGCGGGGAGTAGCTGCCTTTCTATTTCAGTATGTCTATTAGTTGTATTGAGCCCCTACGAGGGCGTTATGATTGACGATGTATTTTGGATTTTAGCATTATATTTTGGATGTGTATTTAGAAGGTTTGTTGTGGCCTGTGGAACTTGTATCCGGACTCTTATGATTGAGTTTATTTATGGTATGAATTTGTGCTGTTGTGTGCCTTGTGAAATCCTATTACTAACAGATCATGTGATGCACCGCGTGGGGGATCTACCCATACAGTTTAAACGTGTATTTGGAGGTTTGGGTGTTTTAACTTGGTATTAGAGCTTAGGTTCACCATAAATCCAGCAAGTCTTCCTAGATATCATCCAAACATGTGATTTCATTATTTTAGATTGTATGGATCCTACTTACTGGGCTGTGAGCTCACTACCTCTTGGTGGCATTATTTCAGAGCTAGGAGATGTAGGTGCGAGTAGCGGGGAGTAGCTGCCTTTCTATTTCAGTATGTCTATTAGTTGTATTGAGCCCCTACGAGGGCGTTATGATTGATGATGTATTTTGGACTTTAACATTATATTTTGGATGTGTATTTAGAAGGTTTGTTGTGGCCTGTGGAACTTGTATCCAGACTCTTATGGTTGAGTTTATTTATGGTATAAATTTGTGTTGTTGTGTGCCTTGTGAAATCCTATTACTGACAGATCATGTGATGCACCGCGTGGGGGATCTACCCATACAGTTTAAACGTGTATTTGGAGGTTTGGGTGTTTTAACTTGGTATTAGAGCCTAGGTTCACCATAAATTCAGCAAGTCTTTCTAGATATCATCCAAATACATAGGAAAGTGATAATAATAATGAATAACTAGGAGTAATGAATAATAGAGTCACGTACGACTTTTAACATACTTGTGAATTAAGAACTAAACTGCATTGAACTTACCAGGAATGCCGCCTAGACGTGATTGGTCTATTCGTGCAATTGTTCGTAGACGGGCTTTAGCCCCCGTTGACGAACTAGCTATTAGTACTTCAGCCAGCATTGAGGCCCTAGGACAGCTTGTCAGATAGTAGGAGAGGCTCATCGAAGAGTTAGTTCGGGAGTGCACAGCAGCTATGTCTGGGTTGCACATACCGAGGGAGCCACCAGAGCATATTACTCCAGCTGAGTAGACTGGAGGTGGGTCCACCTGGTCATTGAACCAGTTCATGCAGCTTAAACCCCTTTTGTTCAGCGACACGACGAACCTTATGGAGGCTAATAGGTGGATGGTGGATGTGCGGAAGATCCTGATCGTTTTTGAGTGCCTAGAGTCGTCAGGTGACCTTCGCCACTTTCCTTCTCCATGGGGAGGTGGAAGAGTGGTGCAAGGCCACTGAGCGCATGATGCCGGATAGCCTTGCTGGGGAGTACATCACTTGGAGGGTATTTTTGGATTCCTTTGATGAAAAATATTTTCCTACATCCCTACATTTCGAGCTGACGAGGGAGTTTACCCAGTTGAGGCAGGGGAATATAACAGTAGCACAGTATGAGGACAGATTCAATGCCTTATCCTGCTTCTGCCCCAGAGTCATACCTGATGATGCTTCTAAGGCTAATTAGTTCAAGATGGACCTCCGGATCGAGATCCACAAGTAGGTGAACATGGTGAAGAACCTGACCTACGCAGTGCTAGTGGAGAATGCAGGGATAGCAAAGAGGGACTTACTTGAGAAGCGTTCACAACATCAGGAGTGGGTAGCGAGTTGTATCGGCCGCTTTGATGGGCGTTCGCGTGGAGGTCATTCTAGTGGGACCTTCTTGCGACCAGGGTGTCACCCTTATGCTAGTGGCGCAGGTTCTAGTGCTACCCCGAGTAGACCCAGCCCTCAGGGTTCAGGCGAGCCAAGTAGGGCTCGCCCTTTTATTAGTGGTTGGAGGTCAGTAGTAGTTCAGACAGTGGTGGTTTTGCACGGCCATCTACCCTTGAGGGTCGAACCTATTTTGCTTGCGGCAAGAAGGGTCACATATCTCGTGACTGCCTAAGTGCTCGCGTTACCTACTTCCAGTGTGGAGAGTCGGGGCATGTCCGCACGCAGTGCTCTCTATTGGTTAGAGTGCTAGCCACTCTTACCACGCTTTCTTAATTTGGAGCATCAGGAGCTAGTACTACTACGCGTAGGAGTCACAGGGGCACACGATCGGGACCTCCTAGCAGAGGGTGGGGTGGACATACCGGCCGAGTTTTTGCTATGACCCTGTAGGATGTTGAAGCATCCAATGAGGTGGCCACAAGTAACCAAGTAAATTAATCATGTTATTTAAGTTTTACGCATGTCCTACTGATACATAATATTAGATCCTCCTTCCTAACCCTGTGCAAATTTGCATATTATGAAAAATGCGTTTTTACTATTTTAGTTAAGATTTATATACGCAATGGCAGGTATTATGACATTATTTGCACACACCGCTAGGATTTTATTTGACCCTGGGGCCACCCATTCTCTTATTTCTACATACTTCCTGGAAAATGTAGATGTGGCGCCGAGACCTCTTGTTGAGCCCTTAGTCGTAGCCATCGCACTTGGTGACTTTTTGGAAGTCCGCCATATTTATTGATCTTGCACCTTGACTTTTGGCGAGTGAGATTTCAAGGCGGACCTCCTACCCCTCGAGATGTAGGACTTTGATCTAATCCTAGGGATGATTGGTTAGCCGTCTACCATGCCAGTATTAACTGTTATAGCAAGGAGGTCATCTTGCAGCTTAATGATGGCATTGAGTGTCGATTGTGTAAGGATCGATAGGTGGACCGTTCACAGTTGGTGGCAATCATGTCTATCGAGTCAGTTGGGACCCAAACCTTGACTGACTTACTAGTGGTGCGGGAGTTCCCAAATGTTTTTCCTAAGGACATTCTGGGGCTTCCCTCAGATAGGGGAGTTAGGTTCACAATCGACCTGATTCCAGGGGCAAGACCAGTCTCCAAGGCACCTTACCGTATGGCTCCGAAGGAGATGGAAGAATTGAGAGAGCAGATTGCTGACTTGCTAAGTAGGGGACTCATCCGGCCTAGCTCATCCCCATGGGGCGCTCCAGTCCTGTTTGTGAAGAAGAAGGATGGTACCCTCCGCCTTTGCATTGATTATCGATAATTGAACCAGCTGACTGTGAAGAACAAGTACCCCTTGCGGCATTGAGGACCTGTTTGATCAATTGCGTGGAGTGCGCATCTTCTCAAAGATTGATCTGAGATCTAAGTATCATCAATTGAGGATTAGGGAAGTGGATGTCCCAAAAACCACTTTCCGTACCCGGTACAGGTTGTATGAATTCCTAGTTATACCTTTCGGCTTGACCAATGCACCAGCTATCTTCATGGACTTGATGAACCGAGTCTTTTGCCTTTTCTTGGATCGATTCGTGGTGGCCTTCATTGATGATGTCTTGATTTACTCTGCCTCAGAACAGGAGCATGAAGAGCATCTTCGGTTGGTACTATATGTGCTAAGGAGAGAAAAGTTATTTGCTAAGTTATCCAAATGTGAATTTTGGCTAGAGGAAGTGGTGTTCCTTGGGCATGTGGTCTCGGGAGAGGGCATATGGGTTGATCAATCCAAGATCACCGCTGTGCTCAATTGGAGGCAACCGAGTACTGTCTCGAAGGTTCGCAGCTTCTTGGGTTTGGCCGGGTATTACCGGCGTTTTGTGGAAGGGTTTTCCAAAATTGCCAATCCCCTTACTAGGCTGACCCGGAAGGATCAAAGTTTTGTATGGATAGCTGGCTATATTTTGGATGTGTATCTAGAAGGCTTGTTGTGGCCTGTGGAACTTATATCTGGACTCTTATGGTTGAGTTTATTTATGGTATGAATTTGTGTTGTTGTGTGCCTTGTGAAATCCTATTACTGACAGGTCATGTGAAACACCGTGTGGGGGGATTTACCCACGTGGTTTACCTGTGTATTTGGAGGTTTGGGTTTTTCACTATTAACCCATTTTCCTAAAACCGCTCCAATTGCATAGTCAGATGCATCGCACATAATCTCAAAAGGCTCATCCCAGTTTGGTGCTTGAATGATAGGAGCAAAAGTCAATTCAGTTTTTAACCGTTGAAAAGCCTTAAGACATTCTTCATTAAAGACAAATTGAGAATCCTTAGTTAGTAAATTACATAAAGGTCGTGATATCTTACTAAAATCATTAATAAATCGTCGGTAAAAAACCGCATGACCCAAAAATATCGGATTTCCTTCATAGTTCGAGGTGATGGAAGGTTAGAGATTAAGTCAAATTTAGCCTTATCGACTTCAATCCCATTTTTAGAAATAATATGTCCCAGAACAATTCCTTTCTTCACCATAAAGTGACATGTTTCCCAATTAAGCACTAGGCTTTTCTCTTTGCACCTTTCTAAGACTAGAGACACGTGGTGTAAGCATTCATCAAATGATGATCCAAAGACAGAAAAGTCATCCATAAAAACTTCCAAGAACCATTCTACCATAACTGAGAATATGCTAATCATGCACCTTCGAAAGGTACCAGGAGCATTGCATAACCCAAAAGGCATGCAACGATAGGCAAATGTTCCAAAGGGGCAAGTAAATGTAGTCTTCTCTTGATCCTCAAGTGCTATAGGGAATTAGTTATAACCAGAATAACCATCTAAAAAACAATAATAAGCATGTCCGACTAACCTTTCAAGCATCTAATCAATGAAAGGAAGGGAAAAATTATCCTTCCTAGTTACAAGATTAAGTTTTCGGTAGTCAATGCAAACATGCCACCCTGTTTGAATGCGAGTGGATACTAACTCATCGTTCTTATTCTACACTATTATAATGCTAGACTTCTTAGGCACAACATGAATTGGACTCACTCATGCACTATCCAAAATTGGGTAAGTAATACCTACATCTAATAATTTTAACACTTCAATTGTAACAATATCCTTGATCATAGGATTTAACCTCCGTTGTAGTTCACGAGATTATTTTGCATTTTCTTCTAAATGGATTCGATGCATAACCATAATAGGACTAATTCCCTTGATATCAACTATGGTCCATCCTATAGCTTTCTTGTATTCTTTTAGGACACTCGCAAGTTTTTCCTCTTGCTCCTTACCCAAATCAGATTCTATAATAACAAAACGGGTTTCAGAAGAGCCTAAAAACACATACTTAAGAGTATCAGATAGTGGTTTAAGATCTAACTTTGGAGGTTCTACGATGGACGGAGGAGTTGGAGGTGAAGATAGTGGAAGAAGTTCAATCTTAGGCTAACATGTATTAAACTATAAGAGGTGCAGATTCTAACAATGCATTGACCTCCTCAAAAGAAGTTTCTCAATCAAAATCACTGTCAAAATGTAAAAAACACTTTTCTAAAGGATCCTCAACATTTTCCTGCTCATTTATGCTCTCTAATAGGCCTTTAATCATGTCAACCTCAAAAACATCATCAGTTTTAGGAGGTTGATGGCTAACATCAAAGGTATTTAATTCAATAGTCATACTACCAAAAGACAGCTTCATAATCCATTTTGACAGTGAATGATTGCATTAGTAGTGGCTAGGAATGGCCTTCCAAAGATCATAGGGATATGATTGCTTGAGTTTTGGATAGGTTCAGTATCAAGGATTATGAAATCCACAAGAAAATAAACGTGTCTACCTTAATCAGAACATCCTCTATAATGCCTCGAGGATATTTGACAGAACGATCTGCCAAAGATAGTCTAATTTGAGTTAGCTTCAACTCTCCAAGACCTAATTGCTTGTAAACTAAATACGGCAAAAGATTAACACTTGGACCTAAATCCAAAAGGGCTTTATCAATGACACGATTGCCAATAACACACGAAATAGTAGGACAACCTGGATCTTTAAGCTTAGGTGGAATGTTGTTTTGGATGATTGAGCTTACTTGCTTAGCTAGGAATGCCTTCTTATGCACTTTTGATTTTCTTTACTGAGTGCAAAGATCCTTCAAAAATTTGGCATAAGTAGGAACTTGCTTGATGGCATCAAGTGATGGAATATTAATTTCAACATGCTTAAACAATTCCATCATCTCACTAAAGTTTGTTCTTACTTTAGCCTGAGTTAGTCTTTGGGAATAAAAGTCTACTCAGATAAATTTCTAGACTTGGGTAGAGACTGATTTGGGTTGCTAGAGTCGAAGGTTATAGTTCTAGATGAACTATCATGATTATTTTAGGGGACATAGGTTTCCTCACCCTCTTAGATAGATTTTTCATGATTTGGCACTTTAACCTTATTGTTGACTAGTTTTCCAAACCTAAAGGTAATGAGTAATTGAACTTGTTCGTTGTGCACACTTGAGGTGGATGGTTGGCTAACCTCATATTGGCCCTTTGGGTTAGGAATGGGTTGACTAGGAAATTTTCCTTGTTCTCCCACACTAACCTTAGATGCTAACTAACCCACTTGATGTTGAAGCTGAGTGATAGGTTTTACGGTACCAAAAGATAGGCTCTGATACCAATAATAGGTCTATGGAACAATTCCTTTAAGATTTGGATTTATTGTAGGAAGCAGTTCGTGCAACCGAGTGGAATCGATCCATAACTCCCTGATCTACCACTTTTGTATTATGTCCTTCACAGATTCAAACTACAACTAGGAAGAAAAATACCATATATTACGGATGATGGTGGTGGTGACGGGTGGAGTGGATGTTAGGGTTATGGATGATAATGGAGATGAGGGTGGATGGTTGATATAGTTTGAGGGATAAAGACGAAGCGGAAGAAGTGGTTGAGATCCCAAGGAAGAGGAAGGACTCGATAGATGGGAGAGATTAGAAGTTACGAGAGACCTTGCCAACGGTAGAGGTGGTAGGTTGGTGAAGGAGGAGGTAGGAGATTAGGATAAAGAGAAGATAGGAGGCAAGAAACCAATAATCCAATAGTATCCTGATTTTGACTACCATCCACACCTTTATAGAGGCTAGCCAATAAGCCAAAATAATAATTATTAACCCTAATTCTAGAAGATTCCTGCCAATCGCGTTCGAACACGCCTGATCAGGTTCGAACACACAAAAAGCGTTCTTTGTCGATGCAAACGCGATGCAAGCGTTCGAATGCGCATTTCACGTTCTCTATTTTTGCATATCTGATATAGGCATTCGCAAAGCCGTTCAAACGCAACCCCTTTCGCGTTCGAATGTAACTTACAAAAAATTTATTTTAATAAAAATAAATAACTATTGCAATAAGAAAAGACCCTAACTAAGTGTATCACTAAGAAATGGCTTGAGAATTTTGTATATTGGTAGTTTTTATTCCTTGCAAATTAGCACTAGTTCTAGTGATAAATTTTTCTATCATCACTTCTAAGTTGGATGGTTGTTGCTGAGGTACTATAATCGATTGATTAAGAGAAGGGGCATAAGAAACTGGCTGAGTAGGAAGACGAAATTAGTTAAATTCTAGAGGTCCTCCTTGATTTATTTGAGGCTGCTGTGGTCTCCAAGAAAAATTGAGGTGATTTTGCCAATTTGGATTGTATGTTTCAGAGTACAGACTATTGAATAGCTTCCTAAATTGATTTAGGGCATTCACTTGTTCATTGAACCCATCTTGGTACCCTAAGGAAGGGCAAATCATTACAGTCTGAATGGGACTGGCACAAACACTACAAACTTCAGATTGCACCAGATTTATAGTTTGACTTAACACAAGGGCATCAACTTTCCTAGACAAATTATTCAGTCATGCATTCATACTCACATCTGGCTGAACTTCATATATTCCTCTCTTAGACAGTGACGTCCCTCAACTTTCAGTACTAAAATCTCATTATTGGGAATTTTCAACTATTCTTTCAAAGAGAGCCCAAGCTTTAGGTGTGCTCTTAACCATGAATGACCCATCGCTCATGGACTCAACCAGATTACGATTTGTGTTGGTTAGACCATTGTAGAAATACTGGACTAACCACCATTTTTCAAAATTGTGATGAGGGCACTTAATTTAAAGATTCTTAAACCTTTCCCATGACTCATGAAATTTCTCTTTCTCTTTCTGCTTGAAAGTGGAGATGGCCAATCTATATTGGTTTGTTCTAGGCATAGGGTAAAATTTGGACACAAATTTATAGTTCAGATCTCTCCAAGTGGTGATCGAGTTAGGCTCTAAATGATTCAACCAAGCTCTTGCTTGGTTTTTGAATGAAAAAAGGAATGAGCCTTAGCTTAACAAATTCATCAGAAAAGTTTTAAAATTTGAATGTTGAACAAATATCCAAGAATTCATCAACATGAGAGTATGGATTCTTGAAAAAACTCCTAGATACACGTATGTATCTAACCTTTAGGCAATGATATCGTTCGTTCGCTTAAGTAAAAGTCGGAAGAAATATTAAAAACGAAAGCAGAGATGAACGCCAAGATTTTAACGTGAAAAAACCCAAAACGGGAAAAAAACCACGGATCCAAACTCGGATCAAAACCAATCACTATGATAGTAGCAGTTACAAGACTGACTCACAAAATAACCCGTCGATCCAAATGACTTTGTTCCTCTCAGTCTTGATCGCTAGAACCTACGATTCACTGCTTCTTGTGATTGAAATCCAATTTCAGTAGCCCTCGAGATTGATCTTTCGTCTAGATCGCCCTTAAGACGAAAGATTAAATTCTTGTAGATGAGTAGAACCTTGTTCGTTGAAGAGCCGATGTAGCCTTAAGAAATCTCCTTCAATAATGCTTCTTTAACTACCCTAGAGATAAGGCATTACAATCCTTATATATGATCTTCAAGATAGAGCCAAATCCGAGTCTTATCCGTACTCACGAAAGTCCAATATTCTTATACTTTGTTGGTGCGTTCGAACGCAGCACGGGTGCATTCGAACGGCATGACTTAATCTCAGGTGCGTTCGAACGGGCTCGGGTGCGTTCAAACGCGACAACTTGAATCCTTCAGGTTGCGTTCAAACGCGTTTGTGAACGCGCCTCTCGATCCGTGTGAACGCAGTGCCCGCGTTCGAACGCGTTTGTGAACGTGGCTCTCTGTCTGTGTGAACACAGTGCCCACGTTCGAACGCGTTTGTGAACGCGGCTCTCTGTCTGTGTAAACGCAGATTTCGCGTTCGAACGCGTTTGTGAACGCGGTGTGAACGCGACGGCTTTTCTCCAATGATTTTGCAATTCTTCACACCAGAGATATTCTAGACTTGTGTAAAGCTCATATACATGTAAAAAATACACTTAGAATATTTTGTGCACAATTGCCAACAGATAAAAACCTAACAATCTCCCCTTTTGGCAATTTGTGACAAAACACCTAGGTTACAAGATATTCCAAAGACTTCAAATTGAGCAATCAACAAGTCTAGAATATTTTGCACATCAAGCCCTGCAAATAAACATATACCAAACCAAGATAAAGTGAAAATAACTTGAAATGAAAAAAAAACAATCCAAACACAAGTTATCACAAGAGCATAAATTTGAAAGTACTTAAACAGACAAAGTTCACATTCACTTCAAGCTAAGTTCAAATGCCAATGACACTAAGACAAAGCAAAGTTCAAACATTCAGTAAAACTAAACATCAAGTAAACTCCACTAAACTCCCCCTATGCCCATACTCCCCCTACACACCTAGACACCTAAACACTAAGACACTCTCTCCCCCTTTTTGGCACAAATACCAAAGATTAGGAACTCGGAGGAAACTGACGATGAAGAATCGTCAACACAGAGTCAAGTACAGTCCCCTGACGAGCTTGCTCAGCTCGTAAATCATTTATTGCCGAATGGAGATCCTACACTTGAGTACGAAGCTGATCGAAACGATCAGAGTACTGTGGTAACTCCCCCTTAGTGTGATAGGAGTCATCGGCAGAGCTATCATCTGAACTGTCGAGGTGAGATGACCGACCAGCGGCAGAAGAGGACGGTTTGAGAGGAGACGACTGGTCATGAGCTTGACTCCGCTTCAGAGTAATCTGATCCAATGGTTTCTACGAAGTAAGAGAAAGTTCCGAAGCATCTACACGCACCCCACTCTGAGTGCACAAATTTGTAAGAAAAATGCCAAATGGTAATCCCTCACGAGGTGCTTCTTTCTATGCAGCTGAGAGAATCGAATCATAGATCACTGCAGCTAAATCAATAGAGACTCCCGATAACATGGCATGAAGAAGAAATGCACGATCCAGACTAATACTGGAATGTCGAGTCTTGGGGGTAACATTGTACAGACAAAAGATGTGAAGCATGCGAGCCACAGATGTCAGCTTTGCATGCGACATCATGTTACCCTTCCAACGTTCTCCTTTGATAAGAACAGTACCAGCATATTCATCGACATCAGGAAGTGGAGCAGACGTTGGATACTGAAATTCACCATCAGGCAGACTCAGTTCAATACGAATAACATCTGAATCCAGATATATAGATGCACCACGAACAGTAGAACGTATACAGTGATCGAAAATCGTGGCATTACTAAAGAATTCCCAAACAACTTCCACATAAGCAGTCCCGCTCATCCGACACACTGATAACCATCCTCGCTCAGTAAATATTTGTTCTATCCCCAAAGTAGAAAAATTCGAAATGACCACGAGTCGTTCATAGATGACAGGACGGGTGCCAAAATTATGTTTGTAGCAACCCGCAGCCGTTGATGAAGAAAACTTTGGAGCCGAGGACGGCGACGAAGGCGGCCTTGGTTTCTTGGTCACTGTCATTTTTTTTAGGCATTCTTGAAAAGAAAACAAGTTGCAATATTCAATATATGCCCAAAGAAAACAAAAAAAATAGCAAGTATTCCAAGAAATTTTAGAAACCATGAAGCCCCAAAAGGAAAAACATCTTTCACTTGAAAAACGCTAAAATATCACGTTCAATCTCACAAGAACCATCAAGAGTTTAACATTAACGTGATCAAAAGTTGAGAACGCACAAAATCAATCAAGATCAAGCATGTTTATTGAATAAAAAACTAGGAAAATAATGGATGATCATACCTTGCAAATGTGAGGAGAAACTCAAAGATTTGGTCGAAGGACACTAGATCCGGAGGAGATCAACCCCCAAAAAGGATTTGTAGTGAAAAATTCGATGAAAAACACTAAGATCTTGAAGATTTGAGAAGGGGAAAATAAAGGGTTTTTAGGGTTTGAAAAATGGAAGATGAAACCCTTGGGTTCGGACGCAATATTTAAAGAACCCACGAGTGCGTTCGAACGCACCAGTCTGCGCGTTCGAACGCGCCAGTCATCGCGTTCGAACTCAAAAATCCGCGTTCGAACGCCCCCATTTTTTTATTATTTTTTTATTTTGTTTTTAAAACTAAAACAAATCAAAAATCTTTTTGGAGATGCACTTCTAGAATTTCAAAATATATTCAAAACATAGAATATGACAATCAAATGGAATAAGTCATACACAGATCAATCAAATCATCAAAAGCATATTATAATCGATTCGAATGCATCACTCAAAATTAAATTAATCTTGATTGATCATAACGATATGCATATGCAAGATGAGCATAGATAACATGAACCAATCCTCTTAAACAAACTTTCCTATATAAACAATGATGCAACACAGTAGTCAAATCGACTTAGTATTGAAATTTTGCACTTTTCGACTTATTCTCCATAACACAACAGGAATTTTTCCTGTATTTTTTTTTTTACTGAAACATATATGTGCAATGATGGTTTTCACACATGAGTAGGTAGCCCTTTTCTTGTAGTACAAATCAAACAATATGCAAGAAGAATTTCACATATGTCATTTTTTTTTGTTAATTTTGCAAATAATGTACTGAGTCAAATTGGACTCTAAACAAGACGGCTTTCACACTAACTCATTGTAGCCCTTTTTATTGATCTTTTATGAACAAATTTTTGATGACTAAGCATGAGGTCAAATTGTGCAAGTCAAGGTTAATAGTGAGCTATTTAAAAAAATAATTCATGATATCATGCCCACTCAAGAATACACATACGTTATGAGTGCATTAAATTTGGTTTCATTATAATAGAAGTCGAGGGAGTGACAAAATCAAAATTGATACAATATACTACAAGATGACAAGATTGACTATAATAACTCATAATCAAGAGAAAAATCATATTTTTATGTCAAGAGTATATTATTGAATCTAGGAGTGCATCAATTTTATTTTATGACAAAAACTCTCGACAAATCTGAAACTAAAACCAAAGAAAATTTCAGAGTAAAAGAAAACCTAAAAAAAACGAAACGAAAGAAACTCGCAAACTAAAAAGAACTCAAATCCCAATAAAATCAGTCCAAAGCACAAATCCCTAAAGAAGTACGAAGATACTCAAATCTCTGTAAATCCAAAGGTTTTGTAAACAAATTACCCAACTTTTTCTCCGTCTCAACATGTTCTAGTGCTATTGTTTTGTCTTCAACTAACTCGCATATAAAATGATGTTGGATATCAATATGTTTTGTACGCGAGTGTTGAACAAAATTTTTCGATATATTAATAGCACTCATGTTGTCACAATAAAGTACCATAGTATCTTTTTCAATGCCATAATCCTTGACCATCTGTTTCATCCATAGTAACTGAGAACAACAACTCCCTGCTACAATGTACTCGGCTTCCGCAGTAGATAAAGATATCGAGTTTTGTTTCTTGCTGTGTCAAGCAACCAGGTTGTTTCCAACATAAAAACATCTACCTGAAGTACTTTTTCTATCATCACATGAACCTGCCCAATCAGAATCCGTGTATCCCGATATGATAGCGCCTGAGTCATAAGTAAACCAGATACCTAAATCAACTGTGCCACTGACATATTTTATGATACGTTTTACAGCAAACAAATGTGACTCCTTAGGTTCAGACTGAAACCTAGCACACACACTGACACTAAATGCAATGTCAGGTCTACTAGCAGTTAAGTACAAAAGGCTACCAATCATGCTCCTATACACTGTCTGATCAACACTTTTTCCTGACATGTCCTTACCTAGTTTGGTAGTTGTACTCATAAGAGTTCTAGCATGTTTTACATTTTCTAAACCAAATTTAGTCACAAGATCCTTAGCATACTTGGTTTGAGCGATAAAAATCCCTCTCTCCAATTGAGTAATTTGAAGCCCTAAAAAGAACTTCAACTCACCCATCATGCTCATCTCAAAATGACTGTGCATGAGATCTGCAAACTCCTTAGCTAATAATTGACTCGTCGCCCCGAAAACAATGTCATCCACATATATTTGTGCCACAACTAAACTCTTGTTTTCTCGTCTAATGAACAATGTCTTGTCCACTCCCCCTCGAGTGAACCCCGCATCCACTAAAAAGATGGTCAACTTCTCATACCAAGCTCTTGGAGCTTGTTTTAGCCCGTAAAGAGCCTTTTTCAATTTAAAAACATGAGAAGGAAATTTTTGATCTTCGAAACCCTTAGGTTGTTCCACATAAATATCTTCATTCAAGATACCATTCAAGAAAGCACTTTTAACATCCATTTGAAACAATTTAAATTTTAAATGACAAGCAATAGCAAGCAGTATACGAATAGACTCTAATCTAGCAACAGGAGCAAATGTCTTATCAAAATCTATACCCTCAACCTGAGTGTATCCCTGTGCTACTAGTCTGGCTTTATTTCGAACTATATTGCCATGTTCATCACTCTTATTCTTGTAAATCCATTTTGTCCCAATGACGTTCACACTCTTAGGTCTAGGAACTGAATAACAAACATCATTCCTAGAAAATTGCTCTAATTCCTCATGCATAGCATTAACCCAAGAATCGTCTAACAATGCTTCCTTCACATTTTTAGGTTCAAAAGAAGATGTATAACAAGTAAATGATACCTCACTTTGGATTTGTCGTCTTGTCTTAATTGGTTCATTCACGTCTCCGATCACTTGTGACAGTGGATGATTTGATTTTACTCTAGCAGATGGTTCCGGTATGTTGCAGTCATTTTTGTTCAATTCAACTTTGTCCTCATCCTGATTCTCAATTTCCAGATCAAGCTCCTTTCCTATTTCTTTGTAATATGTATCTGCAGAAACAGAAATAGGAGTAGCTTCAGTTAAGTCAGTCGAGGATTCATCTATCATAACATTAGCAGATTCCATAACAGTAGAAGTGTCAAGATTAAATACCCCAAGAAGATGCCTTCGCTACTTCTAGTGTCAAATTTAGTCAAATATTCTCGATCACGCAAGATATAACATTTACTACCAAAAACTCGAAAATATTTAACACTAGGTTTCTTACCTTTCCAGATTTCATAAGCAGTCATATTTGTACCTGGTCTTAGATAAACACGATTTATCATATATACCACTGTATTGACCGCCTCTGTCCAAAACCTTTGAGTAACCTTTTTAGCATGAAGCATAACCCTAGAAATTTCCTGCACAACTCGATTTTTTCTTTCAGCAATCCCATTCTGTTGTGGAGTTATAGGAGCTGAAAACTCATATTGAATACCAAGAGAATTGCAAACTATAGAAAAAATTTTATTTTCAAATTCTCTACCATGATCAGAACGAATCCTAACTAAGGTTGTAGATTTTTCATTCTGCAATTTTAAGCATAGTGATTTAAAAACTTCAAAGGTTTCAGACTTTTCACATAGAAAGGCAACCCAGGTATATCTGGAGTAATCATCGACCATTAAGAATATATAGCGTTTACCTCCAAGACTTTCCGTTTTTGTTGGACCCATCAAGTCCATGTGAACTAATTGTAGCACACGGTCAGTGGTAGCTGCATTTACCTTCTTGTGTGAGATACGAATTTGTTTTCCAATTTGATATGAACCGCATACTCTTTTTGACATTTCTTTCATCTTAGGTATTCCTCTTACCACTTCATGTTTGGACAGATTAAATAATTCCTTGTGATTCACATGTCCAAGACGTTGATGCCAACGATCTGCAATGTCGAAAGAGGCACTGTTATATTTCAGTTTAAGTGAAGTTCCAACGACATAGCAATTATCAGATGTTCTAGATCTATAACATATAACATTACCATCATGATCTAGAATAGTACAATCATTTTTGGAGAATTTTACCTCATAATCTTCATCACAAAATTGACTGATGCTCAGTAAATTTGCTTTCAAGCCCTTAACATAAAGAACATTTTCGAGACTAGGAACACCTAGAGTACTTACCTTTTCTTTACCTATTACCTTGGATGAGTTACCATCTCCAAATGTCACAACTCCCCCTTCATATTCTTCGAGATTAGAAAATAAGGATTTGTCGCCTGACATATGTCTTGAATAGCCACTATCTAAATACCACAAGTCAAAATTTAAAGCTTTCAAAGTTGTATGCACAACATAACATTTCAAATCACTTTTCTTGACCCATATGGCTTTTGTTTTCATCCCATAAATAAAAGCACTTCTAGGTTTTTGCAAAAATTTACAATGTGGTCGAATATGCCCTAGAATGCCACAATGATAGCATGTCGGAACAAACCTTTTTCTACTCACCTTTTCTTCGAGGAGTGTGACTAAAGTTTACCTTTGGTGCCGTCAAAGATTCACCAATTTGTAGATTCAACTTCAATTTTGAAGGATTCATCCAGGATTGCTTTGAAAATGCGATTGATGGCTTCAGGTATTCTTCCTTTTGTATACCTGCAGAAACAAAAGCAGTTTTATTATTATTTGAATTACCAGTATATCCAACACCATACCTGTCTTTTCCAGAGATCTGAGCTTGTAGAATCTCGTCCAGTTTGTTCTTCCTTTTTAAAAATGTAACTTCCTTATGCAATCGCTCTAGTTCAATTTCATCAGCCTTCATTTTATTTTTCACATTGTCAAGTTGTTTAGAAAGGTCTTTGACACGTTCAAGCTCCAATTTGTACTTCTCCTCAAATTGAATTCTTTCTGGTTCAATTTCCTTGAGTCGTTGAAGTAGTCTAAGATTGCTTTTCTTGAGTTTAAACGACTCTAGGTACAAGTCATTATATGCCTTTTGAATTTCATATTCATCTTCCTCAGCTGGTAGCATATCAAAATCATCTGTACTATTAGTATCAACAACAGAGTCAGTATTAAGCAGAGAAGAGGCAAAGGCTACAAAGTTTTCTTCGTCTTTTTCAAAATAATCATTAGATTCATCTGAATCATCCCAAGTAACTTTCATAGCTTTACCCTTTCTCTTAAGACGATTAGGGCATTCTTGTGCGATGTGTCCAAAACCAGAACATTCAAAACATTGAACTTTATTCTCAGAATTCTTATTTTTCTGTTTGACATTGTTGTTGCTACCACCTGTATTCGAACTCACAGTATTCTTCTTTTTCACAAAAGCTTTTCTTTTTTCAAATTTTTCAGCATTCAACTTGTTTGGCTTCCGAAAGAATTTATTGAACTTTTTGACAAACATAGCCAACATCTCAACATCTAAATCACCTTCATCATCAGGCTCCTCTAAATTTTGTTCAACTGTGGATAGGGCCATCCCTTTGGACTTCCTTGGTTTTGAAAGACTGGACTCAAATGTTTGTAGATTTCCTACCAATTGTTCAACTTTCGTTGAATCGATATTCTTACTTTTCTCAATAGCTGTAACTTTTGCCTGAAACCTTTCTGGAAGAGACCTAAGGATCTTACGGACAATTCTGTTTTCAGGAATTTTCTCTCCTAGGTTGAAATTGGAGTTGACTATATCACTCAGCTTTGCATAGAACTCATCAAATGTCTCATTCTCCTCCATACGTAGGGTTTTAAAACTAGTAGTCAACCTCTGAAGTTTCGAAAGTTTTACAGCCATAGTTCCTTCGTGGGTAGTTTCTAAGATCGTCCAGGCTTCTTTTGCTATTTCACAAGTAGAAATTCTTCTAAATTCTTCTAAATTCTTCCGAGGAAACACAACTAAAAATAGCATTTATTGCTTTGCTGTTCCAGCCGACTTTTTCATAGTCAGACTTATCCCATGAGTCAATCGGTTTCTCAATAAGTTTTTCATTCACCATATACATTGGTGGACTCCAACCGTTCACAATGGTCATCCATACTCGCTCATCTAGAGACTTCAAATAAGCTCTCATCCTAGCTTTCCAATATCCATAATTTGATCCATCTAGAATAAGAGGTCTAATAGATGAGGGTCCATCTCTATGAAAATCTATGCCTATATGATCTCTCTCAAAGGGTGAGAGAACCCGCTCTGATACCAATTGAAAAAACTCCTAGACACACGTATATATCTAACCTTTAGGTAATGATATCGTTCGTTCGCTAAGTAAAAGTCGGAAGAAATATTAAAAACGAAAGCAAAGATGAACGCCAAGATTTTAACATGGAAAAACCCAAAACGGGAAAAAAACCACGGATCCAAACTCAAATCAAAACCAATCACTATGATAGTAGCAGTTACACGACTGACTCACAAAACAACCCGTCGATCCAAACGACTTTGTTCCTCTCAGTCTTGATCGCTAGAACCCACGATTCACTATTTCTTGTGATTGAAATCCAATCTCAGTAGCCCTCGAGATTGATCTTTCGTCTAGATCGCCCTTAAGACGAAAGATTAAATTCTTGTAGATGAGTGGAACCTTGTTCGTTGAAGAGCCGATGTAGCCTTAAGAAATCTCCTTCAATAATGCTTCTTCAACTACCCTAGAGATAGGGCATTACAATCCTTATATATGATCTTCAAGATAGAGCCAAATCCGAGTCTTATCCGTACTCACGAAAGTCCAATATTCTTATACTTTGTTAGTGCGTTCGAACGCGGCACGGGTGCGTTCGAACGGCATGACTTAATCTCAGGTGCGTTCGAACGGGCTCGGGTGCGTTCGAACGTGACAACTTGAATCCTTCAGGTTGCGTTCGAACGCGTTTGTGAACGTGCCTCTCGGTCTGTGTGAACGCAGTGCCCGCGTTCGAATGCGTTTGTGAACGCGGCTCTCTGTCTGTGTGAACGCAGTGCCCGCGTTCGAACGCGTTTGTGAACGCGGCTCTCTGTTTGTGTGAACGCAGTGCCCGCGTTCGAACGCGTTTGTGTACGCGGTGTGAACGCGACGGCTTTTCTCCAATGATCTTGTAAAGTTGTGGTATCATCATGAACCAATTGATAGTTTTCAATCATTTCTTCCCTAGCTAGCTGACCTGAACTATCTCGAACCCAACCAATTTCTAAGTTTTAAAAAGGCTTCACAAACAAAAATCTTACCAAGCAAATCATAGTCAACAGTTTGTGTTTTTAAAGTATAATAATCTTGTAAAGAATCACTTCTTTCCTAATTAGAAAACTCCTACTCTCTTTCGGAGTAAGCTAGAGAATTACTAGTTAAGGCCTACCAAAACACAACCAGGTAAGTTCCCAGGAATATTGGTGGGCGTTGGCCTTTTTAGAATAGTAGTTCCCTTAGGCGCCTCAGTACGGCTCTTCTTTTTGATAGAACTTACCTAGACATTGTAATTTGGAAGGTGCTCACTAGGCTTACCAAAAGATAACTCTTTTCGAGAGGTTCCTATGAGCTATGTGAAATCCTTTGGCCAATGTCTACTTGATTTTAAGTTAGATGTTTGCCTTGGGTTTTAAAATGAAAGGAGATGATTAACTTAAGTGGGCAAGGATGTGGTGATTAAATTCACTCCTTATCTTGGTAAGATTTGTGCCCTTACTAAATATTTTATGCAAATATGAATGCACAAATAATCACGCAAAATTAGTTCAGAACCCACTAACAGAAGATTCATGGGTCGGGTTAAGAAAATTCAAACCTTTCAGTCAAGTCAACCGATTAGCAATTACTCCGCTAGGAGTAATTTTTAAGCATTTTTCTTTTCTTCAAGCATAATCCTCTTTTGTTCTTTGGATTTTATAGAATAATTCAAAACAAGAACAAAATTCATATTTTTTTATTATTTTTTTAATTTCTTTATCAATTTTTTTTAACCAACTAGTAGAAAAATTAATTTTAAATTTTCAAAACAGTTTTCAACACAAGTCCCCGGCAACGGCACCAAAAATTTGTTGTGACAAATTAAGTAATACTCACAAGTGCACGAATCTATGGAGGAGATCGGCAAGCTAGGTATTGATCTCACGAGGACTTGTTTGAAAACTTGAAGTGTTTGAGAGAAATAAGGTCTTGGAATCCACTTGTAGATAACATATTTTTATTAGATAACATAAATTCCTTCTTTTTCTATGATTTACCAAGAAATCAATCATCGATAGATCGGAAGATTATCTTTAAATGAACAATTCAATTTTCATAAAAATTACATTCTTTCTTCAGTTTTAGAAAATATGGAGTAAAAATTTTAAATCATTAGATATATCTTTTTTAAGAAAAACAACTAATATTTAAATTCTAAACAACAAATTTAAAGTAGAAGAATGAAGAACCTATTTAGCAATTAAGAACACAAGAGATTTAGAATAAAAGAAATATGTTCTCAACAAGCTTCATCCTCAACCTTAAGAAAATTAGAAATTCATTATAGTAGTTAATAACACAACTTAAATAAAAATAAACATAAGATTTAGCACTAGAGAGTTGTAGAATACTTCTTTCAAAAACAAACTCCAAATCCAAAAATAAAAGATTATGCTAAAAGAAAATCAAAATATGAAATTTGCTGACTTACAAAGATTGAAATTTCTTCGAATATGCTCTATTATTGCCAATTGAATTGAAACAATTGCAAGTTTGAATGTTGAAATTTAAACTACAACTCTTCAAAAAAAAAAAAACTTAACAGAAAGTACATAAGAAAATATATTTTTCTCTAGCACTTGGCCCCTCTATTTTTAGACTTCTTGGAGCATGAAAATCTGCTCTAAATTAGATGAAAATCTGCTATGATTGTGTTTAAAATTTGCTAAATATGTGCATGAGATCTGGTGAAAATCTGCATGAAATATGCTAGAAATTTTCCGTATTAGGTAGGTAATTTGCTTGGCTGGAATTGCTGCTCAAATAGGAATTTGAAATTTATTTACTGTAGAAATTATTGTTGAAAATTTGTCTAAATTGAAGCTGAAAATCTACTGCATTAGGTGAAGATTCCTTGCTAAAATCTGCAACTTGATAGAGATTTGAATACTGAAAATCTATTACTTGATGAAAAAAGAAGGAATTTTAACTCATTTTGATTTAGATAAGGAAGAAAGTGATTGGTGGATTTGAGCCCAAATTTAACCATTTTTAGTGACTAAATGAGATTCAATTGATCAAAGATTTACCTATAACTAAAATACATTAATTAGTTAAAATAAAATATTAATATTTAATAGTTTGTGCATAACAAATATTATAATTATGAATTTAACAACCTTCGTCCGATCTACAGATGCCACTAGGTTATAGGCGCGTAATATCGGAGTTGTGCGCCCATACACCACCTCGAATGGAATCATGCTAATACTGCTATGGTGGATGGTGTTATAAGACCACTCCGCACATGGTAAGAACTCCAACCATCGTCTCGGCATCTCTCCAACAAAGCATTGCAAATAATGCTTAATACCTCGATTGACCACCTCAGTTTGGCCATCCATTTGTGGATGGTAGCCCGAACTGAAGTTCAATTGAGTTCTCTGCAATTTGAAAAACTTCATCCAAAAGTCGCTCATAAATACACAATCACAATCGGAGACAATTGTGCGTGGCATGCTATGCAACCTAGCAGCACTCTCATAAAAATTTTAGCCACCAACTTAGTTGAGAATGGATGTGACAATGCTGAAAAATGCGCATACTTGCTCAATTTGTCAACTACCACAAAAATAACAAAGTAGCCACGTACCAGTAAAAGACTTTCTATGAAATTTATAGAAATGTCATCCCAAACACGGTCTGGTATCGGTAGAGGCTGAAGTGATCCCGCCGGTTTCAATGTAGTTGCCTTTGCCTTTTTACAGACTTCACAAGCACGGACAAAACTCCTCGCATCTCACCTCAACCCTGGCCACATGCAGCTATGTGATAGCCTCTTATAAGTCCTCAAGACACCCTCATAACCAGCCTCTAAATTTTTGTGGAAGTGCTCCAATTTTCTGCCGCAATCCATCATTTGCGGACACTTGGGTGCACCCGTAGTCCAGCAGCAAACTGCCTCGGTTCTCCAACTCTGGATGATGCTCCGGATCATCTAATACCTCCTGTAATAATCTCATAATATCTGAGTCAGATGTACATGCATATGATAAGATCTAGAACCAAAAGATTGGCTACGAAACAATTCCTTAAGATCTAAATTTATTGTAGGAAGCAGTCCGCACAACCATGGAAAAATATTCTTCAAATATTCTTCGGTGGTTAGCAAATTACAAAACTAATTGGGTTAGATCCATAACTTTCTGATCTACAACTTTCGTGTTTACGCCCTTTGCAGATTCAAACTGTAGTAGGGACAAAAATATGGAATAACGTGGGTGATGGTGGTGGTGACGGGTGGAGTGGATGTTGGGGTTTTGGATAGGTATGGAGATGAGGGTGGATTGTGGATGTGATTAAAGAAAGTAGACGAAGGGAACGAAGTGGTCGAGATCCCAAAGAAGAGGGGTGGCTCAATAGTTGTGGGAGATTAGAGATTAGAAGAAACCTTGCCAACTGTAGAGGTGGAAGAATGGTGAAGAGAGAGGAGGGAGGAGTCTAGAGAGAAGATAGGAGGCAAGAAATCAAGAATCCAATAGCATAATGAAGTTGGCTGCCATCCACATATTTATAGAGGCTAGCTAACAAGTCCTAAAACAATATGAAACCCTAATTCTAGAGGATTCCCATCGATCGCGTTTGAACTCGCCCGACCACGTTCAAACGCACAATATGCGTTCTCTGTATTTGCGAACCTGATGCAGGCGTTCACAAGAGCATTCGAACATGACCCATCTTGCATTCGATCTCGACCTATAGAAATTTTATTTTAATTAAAATAAACACCTAATGCAATAAGAAAAAATCATAACTAAGTGTATCAGCATACTTTAGCTCATCAAGAAAAGAAGAAGTGGGAGAAGAAAAGGCTGCAAGCTCGGCGGTATCAGGTTGGCGCGATAGTGCATTCGCCACTCTATTTTTCATCCCCTTCTTGTACTAAATTTCATAATCATACCCTATAATTTTGTGACCTATATCTACTGTGCCGAAATGTGAATTTGCTGTCTAATAAAGTATGGAGGACACCTTTGATCAGTTCAAATAATAAATCACCTACTAATCAAATAAGACATCTACTTTATCATCGTATGTAGGATTGCCAACATCTCCCTCTCATAGGTTGATAATTATTGGGATTTTTGTGATAAGAGGCTATAGGATGTTCTCCTTGCATTAGTACAACTCCTATGATATGCTCTAATACCAAATTGATGGTTCTAGTACCAAAGATAGGCTACACAACGATTCCTTCAAAATCTGGATGTATTATAGGAATCAGTCCGTGCAACTATGATAAAATATTCATCAAATATTCTCTAGTAGTCAGAAAATTATGAAACGAAGTGGATTAGATTTGTAACTTCCTAATCTACAACTTTCAAATTTATGCCCTTCGCAGATTCAAACTACAACAGGGATGAAAACATGAAAGAACGTGAGTGATGATGGTGGTGACGGGTGAAGCAGATGTTAGAGTTATGGATGGATGTGGAAATGAAGGTAGATAGTGGATGTGATTAAGGGAAGTAGTTAAAGGGAACGAAGTGGTCAAGATCTCAAAGAAGAGGGGTCACTCGACAGATGATGGAAATTAGAAGTTAGAAAAAACCTTGCCAACGGTAGAGGTGGAAGGATGGTGAAGAGGGAGGAGGGAGAGAGTTTAAAGAGAAGATAGGAAGCAAGAAATCAATAATCCCATAGCATAATGAAGTTGGCTGCCATCCACATATTTATACTAGCCAACAAGTCCTAAAATAATATGAAATCCTTATTCTAGAGGATCCCCGTTGATCGCGTTCGAACGCACTTAAAAGCTCCATCTCTGTATGTGCAAATGCGATGCAGGCGTTCGAACATAAGCGTTCGAACTCGCCTAATCGTGTTTGCGTTCGAACGTACAATGTGCTCTTTGTATTTGCGAACCTGAAAGAGAAATTTTATTTTAATGAAAATAAACAACTAATGCAATAATAAAATATCCTAACTAAGTGTATCATCCTATTTCAACTCTCGACGCATCACATTCCACAACGAACTCTTTAGTGATGTTCGGTAGAGCTAGAACGGGTACCGTTGTAATTACTGTTTTCAATTTTTTAAAGGCTATAGTAGCTTCCTCTGTCCATCTTAAAGAGTCATTTCTTAACAAAGAAGAGAGGAACAATGATCTTGCCATACCCGGCGATGAAGCAGCGATAATACCTATTTAGCCCTAAGAAGCCGTGCAATCCTGTGGTAGAAGTAGCGATTGACCAAGCTGTCATGCATGCCACCTTTTCAGGATCCGCCACCACTCCTTCTACTGTTATGATGTGGCATAAATACTATACTTGTAGTACTCCCTATAGGCACTTGGACTTCTTAATTTTCAGTTGGTTTTGGTTCAACAAATTTAGCATATCCTCTAAATATCATCAATGCTCTATTTCAGTCCTACTGTATACCAAAATATTGTCAAAAATTACCAAGACATACCGTCGCAACAGAGGCCAAAAAATATCATATATGAGGCTTTAAAAGTAGTTGGAGCATTCGTGAGATCAAATGGCATCACCTGAAACTCGTAGTGCCCGTTCGGAGTCCGAAATGCAGTTTTATCCACACCCGCCAGGTGAACTCTAATTTGATGATACCTGGCCCTCAAGTCAAGTTTGCTGAAGATGGTTGCCCCTACAAGCTCGTCCAGCAACTCCTCTATGACCAGAATAGGATACCGGTCCTTGACTGTGATAGCATTTAGTGCCCGATAGTCAACACAAAAATGCCACGATTTGTCCTTCTTTCGCACCAATAACATGGGCGATGAGTAAGAGCTATTAATTGGTTGTACGAGGTCTTGTCCAACATCTCGGCCACCATCTTAGAGATGACTTCCTTCTACACATGTGGATATCGATATGGTCTCACATTTGATAGTACAGCCTCAGGCACAATCTATATGCGATGGTCTACCGTTCACCTCGGTGAGAACTCCTTTGGCTCCTTAAACAACCCAGCAAATTTATTCAATAAAGTAAACAAATCAATTGCAGTACCTAGACTCATTTGAGGCTCATCTCCTATTGAAGAAGATAGGTCCAACCAATCACTCACACAAGGCAACCCCACCATCGACTCCATCGCTGGAACCGGCGGGGACCGAACGCCATCAAGCCGCACCTCTTTGTTTCCTTATTTAAATTTTATTCACATACTCTAAAAATCAAATGTGACTGGTCCCAATCTCTGCAACCACTGAGTGCTAAGGATAATGTCTACTCCTCGCAGCACCAATGGATACAAGTCTACAATGATGTTGTGTCCTTGCACCCATATACCGACATGGTGGCACAAGCTCTTCACCCAAAACTTCGTGCCATCTCCAATAGCAACCTCAAACCCCGCGGTCGGTTCAGTATCCAAGCTCATCTTCCTCACCAACCTCTTGTCTAGAAAGTTGTGTATACTCCCATAATTGATAAGGATATGCATACAATGCTTTTTAATGAGTCCGTCCACCTGCAATATCCTTGATGCAGAAGTACCCGAATATGCATGCATTGATATCTCAGATTGAATATCTCCCTCTGCGCCCTCCTCCACGTCCTCCTCATAGACCTCCTCTTTATACTCTCCATCACCAACAACCTCATCATCCCCCTCGAGACTATCGATAAGCATCACACTCCCGATCGGTTTGGAACACCGATGACTAGAGGTGAAACGTTTATCACATCGAAAGCAAAACCCCTTCGCTCTTTGCTCCTCCACCTATGCAGGTGTGAGAGTTCAAAAGGGGGGGTCTTGTGCCTTTTTTAACATCGAAAGAGGGTCTCAAGGGTGGTCGTGCCCCAGTACTAGCAGCCACCGCCTTTGGACCTACAGAATTTCCAACTAGCGTTCTCGGTGCAAACCGCCCATCTAGGTTGCCCCAACTTTCTTTCGCTGCCATTTTAAGAGCCTTGTGTTTTGCTCCATCCTCACGATTTTCTCAAAAGCCTCTTCAAGAGTGGTAGGACAAAGAGCACGAACATCCACCTGGATCTCCTCACGGCTTTCGCTGCCATTTTAAAGGTGCTCATCAATGTTGGTTCGGGCCAAGATTGCTCGCAACGACTACTAACTCTTTCAAATTTTGCTTGGTACTCCAACATGGTTGTCCTCTAAACCATCTTGCTTAATGTGGCAGTAAAATCTTCATACACTGCTGTCCAAAATCTGCGTGTAATCCTCCTACAAACATCTGCCCAACTGGTAAAAACTCTATCTCAAATGGCTGATCGATACCAATATAATGTCGTTTCTTGGAGGTGAAAGCTTGCCATTGGTACCTTTGTGTCCTCCACTGTCCCTTGACAATCAAAGTATTGCTCCACTTGAAATACCCAATCTATCAGATCACCGTCATGGAAGTTTGGAAAGTCCAAGCATGTGGTTCTCCTCCGGATAGCATTGTCGGGCTCATAAAAGATCCTTGGTTCAGGTTTGAACCGCTGTGCTTGTTGCTCTCGTTCTTTGAATCCTCGAACACGCCCATCACCATCTTCGAAGGGATCAACATCATCATCTAAGTGCTAATCTTCTTCATTGATGAAGCACACCGGTGCTGCGCGCCTCTCGGGTTCCACCACCGCTGGCCTCGGGTTGTGTATCAGAGGTGGGGGATGATGTGTTGGAATAGGTAAAAGAGGCTCATTGACATTAATATGTCATACTCGAACCTGTGGGGCATCGGTTCGGTGTGGTTCCACCACTAGTCCTTCTTGAGGCATTGATCTTCATCGAGGAGATGACAAAGTTGATCGGTTCATGACATATTCCTTCAAGGCATTATAATCATTCTATATTGCATTCACCCGATGCAGCAATATTTGGAACATGCCCTTAGTTCATCCACCAAGCCCATCTTCACACCCATGGACGTTGGTTGACTTAGTCCTACCGTGGCCGCACTAAGGAAATCAGCCTAATGGTTAGAGTTTCCATGGGTTAAGTCTTCCCTTATCGATGTGCTCTCGATTGATCTCCTTGATGAGGCCATCTTTCTCGTCTCCACCATTAATGGAGGTCTGAGGTTCGTTAGGCTCTAATACCAATGATAAGTTACAAAACATCCTTTGTGATATCTAGATTGATTGTAGGAAGTAGTTCATGCAACCGAGGTAAAATATTCATTAAATATTCATCTGTAGTTAGAAAATTATGAAACTAAGGGTGGTCAATTTTTAACTTCTTGATCTATTTTTTTGGTATTTATGCCCTTTAGAGATTCAAACTACAACTGGGACAAAATTACGCTAGAGTGGGGGTGATGGTGGTGGTGACGAGTGGAGAGAATGATAGGGTTATGGATGATAATGGAGATAAGGGTGGATGGTTGATGTAGTTTAAGAGATAAGGGTGAAGGGGGAGAAGTGGTTGAGAATGCAAGGAGGAGGGAGCACTCGATAGATGAGGGAAATTAGAAGCTAGACATTGCTAATGGTAGAGGTGGCTGGTTAGTGAAGAGGTAGGAAGGAGATTAGAGTAGAGAGAAGAGAGAGAATAGAAGAAGATAGAAACCAATATTCATTCATCTTAATAATTTTGGTTGTCATCCACACTTTTATAGAGGCTAGCAAACAAGCCAAAATAATAATAATTAACCCTAATATTAGTGGACTCTCGTCGATCGCGTTCGAACGGGATTGCCCGCGTTCGAATGCACAAAAGTCACTCTTTGTAGATGTGAACTGATGCATGTGTTTGCACATGGGTGTTCGAACGCACCTGACCACATTCAAACACATATTTTGCGTTCTCTATTTTTGCGAACTGATGCAGGTATTCGAACAATTCCACGTTCGAACGTGACCTATAGAAACTTTATTTTTCATGAAAATAAATAACTAATACAATAAGAAAAGACTATAGCAAGGTGTATCATAGGCTCCCTTTTTATAGTTAAAAAAAATATAATAAGAATCCTATTAAAATAACAATTATATTATCTTAAAGATATACCTAAAAATTTAATTTAATACTAAATACTAAAATATAAGAGATAAAATGAAATTCTTCATTATCTAAATGTTTATTTCTATTTTATTTATTTATGTTTTAAAAATCTAGGTTGTTACATTGCCAATCATCCAAAAATCCCAGACAAATCTTTTTACAACTCAACTTTCTCGTCACATGTTCGAACGCACACTTATCGCATTCGAACGCCATCCATTTGCATTCTGCACTTACCAGAAACTATCTTATTTCCCTAAACATATTGGCTGACTAAACAGCAACTAGTAAGCAATTAAGAAGATTTCAAGGTCTAAAAATGAAATACAATGAATAATTAAGAAAAAGTTGATAATTACTAGGGACTCTATTGCAAAGGGCATTTTGCCCCTCTCCTTGGTGTTAAACCCAAGGCCTCCTATGCTAGTTTAGTTCAGTGAGGAATGAACTATCACAGCCCATCACGCTTCCCCACCTTGTCCTCAAGGTGTGAAGACTAGAAAACGCTCCATGATGTTGGCCTCGAGCTCCCATATCACCTCATCAGATGGCTTGCCAAGCCATTCAACGAGAACCTCCATTTCTAATCTCCTTCCATGTCGTCGGCATCACCTAGCAAGCACACGTACAGGCTCAACCCTTTCTATCTAATCCTCAGGCTCGGGCAAAACATCTCCCAATATATGATCTGCATCAATTATCACCCTTAATAGGTAACTCTAAATGATATGCCACTAGTCCAATCCTCTCCAGCACCTTGAAAGGATCAAAAAAATGATGCAATAATTTCTAATTTTTCACCGGTTTCAAAGTAACTTAGCAGTTAATCAGAGATAGTGGTGGGATAATTATAATAAAAGTAAGAGAATAATCCTAATTATCTCACTACTATTTCTGATTAATTTCTTACTTTATTAATTAAAGAGCAATTTAGAGAAACTTGTATAGAAAAAGAGAAAATGATTAGAAAAAAAGAAGAAGAAGAAGCAACAATAAAGAATAAGAAAAAGAAAAATAAAAGAAAAAATAAAAAGAAAAGGTATGGGTTACATAATTTTAGTACTTAAACTACAAAAATTATAATTTAGAACAGTTTTAGAAAAATAATTAGAAGATAATAATTTGTCGTCCTAATATTATGAAACTAATTGGATAAAATTGGTGATATCATGATCTACAACTTCTTTATTCAGAGTTTCTTCATATTAAGAATATATCTATAGCGGAACAAATAATTCTTAGTTTAAATATAAAATTATGAATTACGAACAGAATTTCATACTTAAAAGTAGAATTTCAATTTTGTACAGTTTCAAAACAAATATTCAAAAGATAATCATCTCACATCCAAAAATTATGAAACAAATTGAATAAAATTGTGTGACATCATGATCTAGAATTTTGTGAAGAGTTTATTTAGATTAGGAATCTATCTATACATAAGAAATTCTAACTTTAATTCATAAATTTTTTAAGTAAATACTGTAATTTATTTGCAACATAGATCAAGTTCTCTTTCTGAAATATTAATTAAAAGGTTTTTGTTTATTTAAATTATCCTAATTATCTTACTATTATATCTAATTAGTCTTGTACTATATTAATTGAAAAGCGATTATATAGAGAAAAAAATGGAAAATAATGAATAGAGAGAGAAGAAGAATAATAAGCTACAATAATAATGAAGAAGAGGCAGAAGCGGCATCATAAGAATAAAAAAAAGTAGAAAAGGGTACCGGTCACACATTAAACTACAAAATTCTAGTTTAACATAGTTTCAGAAAAATATTCTAAAGATAATCATTTGAAGTCAAAATATTATGAAACTAACTGGTTAAAATCAGTGATATTATAATTTAGAACTTTTATATTAAGAGTTTCTTTAAATTAAAATCTATGGTGAAATGAATAATTCCTAGTTTAATTTAAATACAAAATTCTAACTGTAATTCATCATTTTTTTTAAATAGATATTATAATTTATCTACAGCATAAATTAAGTTCTCGTTTTGAAATATTGATTAAAAAATTTTGTTTATCTAATATATCTTAATTATCTCACTACTATCTTTTGATTAAAAGGAAGAAAACGTATAAGAAGAAAAAGAAAAGGGTACGGGTCACAAAGTTTTTGTATTTAACCCACGTAGTGCAGCTTTAAAAAATTATTAAGAAGAGAGTCAACTGACGTCCAAATATTATGAAACTCATTGGATAAAATTGGCAACATCATGATCTACAACTTTTATATTTCGAGTTTTTTAGATTAAGAATCTATTTGCGACGAAACAAATAATTCCTAGTTTAAATATGAAATTACGAATTACATTCAAAATTTCGTATTTAAATGTAGAATTTTAATTTTGCTCAATTTCGAAAGAATATTCAAAAAAGAATAATGAAACTAAATGGATAAACTTGACAACATTATGATATTGAACTTTTATATTCAAAGTTTCTTCAAATTAAAAATCTATCTACAGGGAACGCATAATTCCTAGTTTAATTATGAAATACTTCATTTAAGTATAAAATTCTGATTTTAATTCATAATTTCATATTTAAACTGGAAATTATTCATTCAATTATAGATAGATTCATAATCTATAAAAATTTTGAATATAAAAGTTGTAGATCATGATGTCACTGATTTTATGATTGAGAGGAGAAAAATTTTTACGTTCATATTATGTTCGAATGCACCCAGGCTGCATTCGAACGCGAACTCAGGCATTTGCATTGATAGAGAACTGGTTTCGGCCGTTTGAATGTAGGATCAGATGTTCGCAAATACAGATAACGCATTCAGGCCATTTGAACATATGTTCAAGCATCCGCAAATACAAAGAATGCATATTGGCCGTTTGAACACACTCATAGGCTATTTGAACACATATACATTCACAGCATATTCACATATACAGAAGAGTATATTTACGCGTTCGAACTTAACCAGTAAAAATCAAATCATCGTGTTCGAATGCACTTGAGAATAAGTCATCGTGTTCGAATACATTTGGACTATGTTCAAATGCACCTACTTAATATGCAAAATTTTGGAGTTACGTGAGTTCTAATATGACTTAGTTTTGGCCTTATCTTATTAACCTATATAAATGTTGTGATGCCCTAACTTTAGGGTGGTTGGTGAATGCTTTTGTTAAAGAGTTCTTGAGGTTACAATGTTCTTCTACCAATAAGGTCCGTCTCTTTTACATCACACGAAGATTTCATCTTAAAGGTCATCTAGACGAAAAATCAATCTCGAGGGCTACTGAGATTGGAGATCAATCACGGAAAGCATTAAATCATGGGTTCTAGTGAGTGAGACCGGGAGAAACAAAGTTGTAGGAATTGACAGGTTGTTTTATAAGTCAGTTTTGTAACTGCTACGAGTTTAGTCATTGATTTTGATCTGAGTTTGGATCCGTGGTTTTTTTCCGTTTGAGTTTTTCCATGTAAAAATCTTGGTGTTCATCTTTGATTTAGTTTTTAATATTTATTCAGCATTTATTCTAGAAAATAGTAGATATCATTGTCTAGGGTTTAGATACATATGTGTGTCTAAGGTTTTTTTTAATACTAAACTAGAATTTTGTAGTTTAAGTACAAAAACTATGTGACACATACCCTTTTCTTCTTATTATAATTATTTTTATTCTTTTACTATATTAATTAAAGAGCAATTAAAGAGACTTGTATAGAAAGAAAGAGAGAAAATTGAGGTAGAAGAAAAATAGCAACAACAAAAGAAGAAAAAGAAACAACAAAGAAGAAGAAGAAGAAGAAAGAAGAAAGAGAAACCAACAACAATATAAGAATAAGAAGAAGAAGAAGATGGTGCAAATCAATTCCCTCTTATATTACCCCATTAACATTTTAATGAACACAAAATGATAGAAGGGCAAACTTGGAAGAAACAAGGAAAAAAACCTCATCTGCAAATAGTCTTTACTTACAAAAATAAAAATCAAGTGGCTTTTTATGAAAAAAAAAAAACCATGAATTTCCCTAATTTAACCCAAAAATAAAAATCAAGTGGTTTATTTATTCTAATATATGTATTCAAAGAAATTATACAAGAAATACCCATCATCATTGGCAAATGATACCAGAACAACGTAAAAAGAATAAAAATATGGTTGTTGCCGCCAATGTATATACATAGAACATACTACTTTTCCCTCAGAAATTGGAGACATATTCCACTTTCTTTAAGAAAATAAAAATAATGACAGACAAAATTAAATACCAAAAAATAAAAGCATTGAGAGATTAAATATTCTGGAAATAAGTTTAAAAAATAAGTCTGTCGTTTTACCCAGAGATTTGATAAAATTGCCAGAGAGATTCTAAACTGGGTATAAATGCAAAAATAGAAATTTATTTAGTTTTTGGTAGAAATTGCTCATTCTATTCTGAGCCGAATAAATCATTACATGGAACGATTAGCCCGTCGACACCCATGGTTGCGGTCCATATATGGAAAGGCACTTTTTCTACAGCGTCAGATGTCAACAAATACTCTATTGTCCAAACTATTTGGTTGAGCAACTCCATGAAATTTGGAGTCTGGTTGAATTCAACGGGCTCTAAACCTAGCTTCAAATTTGGAACTAGGAATAGTGAGACTCTAAATTTAGAGCCCCACCATAAAAATGGAGCCAGGCTCCATTTGTTATTTCAACTTTTTGAAAATGATAAAATTGCACACTAATTATTATATTCAATAATTTTAATTCCATTTGTATCCTTTATTAAATAATTTAGTTAGTTAAACTGAGTATATAATTAGTTTTACTAATCGAGTTTTAATAAAAATAATACCATTGGAAAGGTCTCATTGAGACCTTTAAAATGAGTCTAATATTAAATTATTTTTGAGTTAATTTAAATTTTAAATTTTTTGTTATTTATAAAAATAAGTCTAATATTAAATTATTTTTAAGTTAATTTAAATTTTTAATTTTTAATTTTTTATAAAAATGAGTCTAATAAATTATGTATCCTAAAATATAATTACTCAAAATTATCTCCAATATAAATATTAAAAATTAAAATACATTAGATATGAAATACTTATCGTGATCGCGAGGATAGAGAGATCTTGTCAATTGATTTAAAGAAAATTGAAGATCCAGATGAACGTGCTTTCTTTAAAAAAAACGATAAGGAATTTGTAGAAGAAACAATATTCATTTTCAAGTCGGAGATTCATGGCAAGAATGTGGATACAATCAAGAAAGAGAAGGTGGCTATGGAATCGGAACTGGAACCGGTGGCTACGGAACTGGAACCGGTGGCTACGGAGATGACTTACTAGAATATTAAACATCTATTGCTTTTATTATGTTTGGTTAATTTCTGCTTATTTTATTTAATGTAATTTTGATATTTTTAGTAAATGACATGTAATACTTATTTCGATGTTTATTTCGTGTAATATAATTTCGATACGTTTAATCAAAAAATTAGTAATTTAAAATTACTTCTGAAACTATTGAATATTAGTCCTATTTTAAAAATCTCGATGAGAGTATTCTAACCATATATTTTTTATTAAAAAATAATAACGCTAAGATGATCTATTAAATAATTTAAAATAGCTAATATAATAATATATATTATATTATTATTTTAATATATATGGAGCGCGGTGCGTTGGAGTGTACCAAGAGCAATAGGAGCTAGGGTTGGAGATGCTAGTAGTCGCAAGTTCCCATTGGATATCAAAATCATTTATACATATTTTGAACTTGTCGTTATTATTTTAGGAACAGTAAAAAGGAAACAGCATACTATTAAAGAAGCTAGCTGATCCAACGAAGACAGAGTATGCTAAGTTTAATTTAGCCTCATTTTCTCCTAATCCTCTTATTACAGGACTAGGTGATCACCAACCCCACTCATATTCCTTTTCAAACTTAAGCAGTCCGCACCTCCAACTACATTGCTGAATAGTTTTTCCCTATAAAACCAGCATTATGCCATGCATTCCCCACAACACTGCTCATTCACCACTAACCCAATCAAGCAAGATATGGAGCTCCACAAATTGCTCACTCTCTACTTCTTCATCTCATATTTTTTCCTCTCACAGCCCTCGCAAGCCACCACCAACCTACCAGGCGTAGTCCGGAGGACCACAAAGCAACAGATCCTAGCCAGCATCCCTCCTGCATCACAAGAAAACACCATCCCTTTCATCACCTCCCCATCCGGCAAATACACCGCGTACTTCCTCCGCCGTGATACTGCCCCCGGAGCAGGAGGTTTCGGCAGCGAATTCTGCTACATCCAGGTCCAAGACACCACCACCCAGAGCAGCATGTGGGAGTCGGAGTGCTCGCCGGTGAGCACCGTGAACACGTGCGCTCTCGTGTTCTCGTGGAATGGGCTCGAGGTGTTCGACGGGAGCAACTCGATATGGAACAACGAGGCACAGTCAGCGGACAACAACTTCCTGCAGACGTTGGAGTTGGTGGACGAGGGCGACATGAGGATCAGAGACAAGGACGGGGAGCTAGCGTGGAAGGCAAGCGACGACCCGCGAGAGAACCAAAGATGCGGGTTGCCTGGATCGCCTGGGTTGGCTCCGGCACTGCCTCCGTTTGCCCAACCTGTCGGTTATGATAAGAACCTTCCGTTCGGGCAGTCGTCGGAACAGGAGCAGCAGCAGCTGCCACAGCCTGGCAAAATTTACAACCAGCAGCAGCCACAGGCACCGGTAACTGGAGAGAGCCAGGCATTTGGGCTCAATAGCCAGCCTCTTGTGGATAATAGTCCATATGATAGTGGATGCATTGGAGGATTAGAGCATTGGCTTGGGATGGGAGTAGGTCTGGTCGTTTCCTTTCTGATTCATGGTTTTATCTTCTGAACGTGCGGAGTTTCCTATTATTGGGTGTTCTAGAGGGAGTGCTCTGTCTGTGGGGGTATTAAGTGGTTGGGTTGGTATTCTGTCTGCATTTCCTTGCTAATTTCCTTTGTTTGTTGCCCGTTGAATCAAATGTAAAAGGCTGCATATTTCTGTTATTTTCTATAAACTTTTAATCTAAGCGACTATCTTACGGTTGACCTCTTGCTCAGTTTGTCTACGAAAACTGTAACTAATTTTACTGCCTAATTTCACATGCTCTCTTCCCTTGAAAGATCGATGACAGATCAGATAATCTCAAACGAGAGTTTTTGTATTTATTGGGTAATGTGCACCACAGAGAACAAAGCTTTGTCGCTCTAGACGCATAACAAAAAGCGGTAGGAAAAAAAAATGAAATTGATGGTGATAACTCACCGACTAGTTTAAAAACAACGTAGGATTCGAACTTAAAACCTTTGTTTTAAGCTACTTCAAAAATTACTCATTAATATTCTAAAAAATTTAAATTATCAAAGTATAATAATTTTTATATTTTATATTTTAATAGTTAGGAAATATATTTGTCATCAGGAGTTTTATAGTGACGTTTTCAGAAGCATCCTAAATTTTATAATCAGCAATTCTTTGGCCAGCGTTTTCTTCTAAACGCAGGTATAAAATTGTGCTAGCATTGCAACATCCTAGTAAAATAGAATTTGGTAAACTTTGCAAACACTTAGCAAGTACCGGGAAAGTAGTCTATTTCCTGATATTTAAATAGAAATGCTAGGAACATTTGTCTTTGACATTTTAAAATGTTGTCAGTCGTGTTGCAAACAGCATTGAAAACATGAATTGTACCCAAGACAATATACAGGACTATAGTAACATGGTTTTGACCGTTTATGATATGAAGTTAGTTAGCTCGGATCATCTAGGGGATAATGACTAAGTGGGTTGAGTTTATTTATTTTATCGGTTTTTATAATTTAGTCATAGTTTTAGTATGTTAGAATTTTATTTAATTAGTTAAATCTAACTCTGCATAGATCTAAATAAATAATTAGAAGATATTCATCAGACTTTCGAATATTATGAAACTACTAGCATAAGATTGGTGACATCCTAATCCAAAACTTTCATATTTAGAGTTTTCTCATATTTGGACTCTATCTATGGTGAAATAAAGAAATATTATGAGTTAGATAAGTAAGATTGATTTAGCTTAAGTAGTATGTTTAGAACTCTTATGTTTTATTCTCTATAAATAAGACCTTATGGCTTATACCTTAGGTATACATTAATGAGGAATTAATTAGCTTTTGCCCTTGTTTATCTCTCATCTCAACTTGGTCGTCAGTGTCAACGTCTCAGCATCCCTCTTTGTCAACCAACACTGCCTCTCCTATCGGAATGGTCTCGTTTAACTTCTAATCTCCCTCATTCGTGGTTTAGGTTCTAATCTCACTTCTTCTCTTCTTTCTCCTCTATAAGTATCAATCTATCAAATCACCACCACCATCAATTATCCACTCCATCAATATCTATAAGCCGAACTACACCTGCCACCAACACCACTGTCAACTTGGCATCAAGATTAGACCCAGATCTTATCCAAATCTTATAAGGTTCTAAGTATCTAAAACGTAGATCTAGAAGTTATAGAGCTATTTCGGCTAGTTTCATAATTTCTTAGTATCAGAAAAATATTTAGAGAACCTCGAACTACCTTAACTAGTCTTAATCAATTTGGAACCACCCATGCTAGGTAAGACTAGTCGAAGGATAAGCAAGTCTCTATGGACTTGCTACTCCTCTATTTCATTAAGGAGATGCAAGCTAATCGAGAAGAGAGGGGGCGGATCGAGAAGCGGCTAGGGATCCAAACTCGAACCCTAGGCAATGATATCACTCCTTTGCTTAAGTAAAAAATAGAAGAAATATTAAAAAACAAAATCAAAGATAAACGCCAAGATTTTAACGTAGAAAAACCTAAACGGAAAAAAACTACGGATCCAAACTCGGATCAAAATCAATCACTAGAATAATGGCAGTTACAAGACTAACTCACAAAACAACTCATTGATTCTCATAACTTTGTTCCTCTCAGTCCTGCTCGCTAGAATCCACGATTCACCGCTTCTTGTGATTGATATCCAACCTTAGTATCCCTCGAGATTGATTTTTCGTCTAGATAGCCCTTAAGATGAAAGTTTAATACCTTGTAGAAGAGTCGAACCTTGTTGGTTGAAGAAACGATGTAGCCTCAAGAATTTTTCTTCAATTGCCTTCACCAACCATCCTAGAGTTAGGGCATCATAATGCTTTTATATGTACCTAAGATAGAGCCAAATGCAAGTCATATTCATACTCACGAAAGTCCAAAAATTGCATATTACACAGGTGCGTTCGAATGCGGCCTGAGTGCGTTTGAACGGGCCCAAGTGCGTTCGAACGCGGTGGCTTGATTTTCATAGGTTGCGATCCAACGCGCAAAAACACACCTCTGTATGTGTGAATGTGCTGTGAACGTATACAGGGTGCGTTTGAACATCCCTTGACTGCGTTTGAATGGCAGAAACAACATTCTCTGTATGTGCGAACGTTTGTGCTCGCATTCGAACAGCCCAAATGCGTTCTTTGTATGTGCGAACGCCTGTGTTCGTGTTCGAACAGCCTGAATGCATTCTCTTTATATATGTGAACTCCTGAGAGCGCGTTCGAACGCGGTGTGAACGCCAAAATCTTTCTCCTTTGATCTTACAATTCTTCAATCCAAATACTTTCTAGACTTGTATAAATGCTCATGTACATATATAAAAATACTTCACATATTTTGTACACAATTGCCAAAACTAAAAACCTAACATTCTCCTCCTTTGGCAATTTGTGACAAAACATCTAGTTTACAAAAATTACAAAGAGTCTTAAATGAGCATTTAATAAGTCTAAAAGTTATAACACTTAAATCCCTACAACTAAAAAATATACCAATCCAAGATCAAGTGAAAATAACTTGAAGTAAGATCATACGAATTTAAAAATAGTAAACATATGTTTAGTTTAACCAAAGCATTCAGCACATTACAAAATAATGCAAATAAGATCAGTACTAATGCAAGTCACTAAGCAATTCAAACACAATAGTGCAAGTCACTAAGCAATTGAAATATAACTTACTCCCCTAAACTCCTAAACTCACTCCTTACTCCCCCTAAACACACGATCTCTAAACTAAGTCTCCCCCTTTTTTGACACAAATTTTGAAAGGCTAAGCACTAGGAGGAAAATGACGATGAAGGATAGACAATACCAAGTCAAGCACTGTCCCCTGATGAGCTTGCTCAGCCCGTATCTCTACAGCAGTTGCAGAAAACCCATCCACGGGCAATTGAAAGTCATGCACCTGAGTGCTAAGATGATCAAACTGTTCAGTGATAAACTGAAACTCTCCCTCAGATTGATATGATTCATCATTGGAGCTGTCCTCAGAAGAGAGTTCTCGGTGTGATCGACGTTCAGCGGTGGAAGAGGAGGTCGACTTATGAGGAGATGGTGGATCATGAGCTTGACTCCTCTTAATGGTGATCCAATCCAAGGGTTTCTGAGCTGTAATCGAAGCTTCTGTGGAGTCCACTCTCACATCACTCTGCATGCATAATTTGGTGATGAAGATTCCAAATGGCAAATCTTCACGGGGGGCTTCCTTTTGTGTAGCTGTTGCAATTGAATCATATATGATAACAGCCAAATTAATCGAAATACCTGATAGCATCGTATGAAGGAGGAAGGCCTGATCTTGACTGATATTGGAATGCCGAGTTTTTGGAGTGATATTGTATAGACAAATGACATGTAACATGCGAGCCACAAATGTCAGTTTTGCATGTGGCATCATATTACCTATCCACCCTTCCCCCTGTATTAAGATATCACCGATCTAAAATAGTGGCATTACTGAAAAACTCTCAGACAACTTTCACATATGCTGTCCCATCCATCTTACAAACTGACATCCACCCTCGCTTAGTGAACATCTTTTCAATTCCCAAGGAGGCAAAATCTGAGATAACTACAAGCCTCTCACAAATTATCTAGTGAGTTTCAAAGTTGTGTTTGTATCTACCTACAGCATTTGATGAAGAGAACTTTGGAGCAGAAAATGGTGAAGAAGGCAGCCTTGGCTTCTTGGAATCTATAGCTTTTTTAGGCATTCTATAGAGAAAAATAGATCTCAACTTTCAACACATACCCAAAGCATAAAAAATTAACATGGAAGCCAAAAAATCTTTGAAACTATGAAAGCCCTAAGTGAAATCCATCTTCCACTAGAAAAAACAAGTTTGTCACATTCAATCACTCAAGAAACATCAAGATGTAAACTCTATCGTGATCGAAACTTGAAAACGCACAAAATCAACCAAGATCAAGAGGGTAATTTACAAATCATACCTCGCAAAAAGTGATGAAGAACTTGAAGATTTGACCAAAAAACACTAGATCCGGAGGAGAAATAGCCTTTAAGAGAGTATGGAGTGAAGGATTTAGAGAAAAACATGAAGATCTTGAAGATTTGGGAGAGTGGAAAAGAAGGGGTTTTAGGGTTTGAAAGGAGGAAAGATGAAACTCTAGGTTCAGACGCAATATTTAAAGAATCCCTGAGTGCGTTCGAACTCAAGAAGCCTACGTTTGAACGCCATCAATTTTTTTTTAATTTTTATTTTTAAATTAGTAAAAAAAATCTAAAATATTTTTGGAGATGCACTTCTAAAAATTTAAAATAGATTCAAGACATAGAATATGATAATCAAATGAAATAAGTCATACATAGATCAATCAAATCATCAATATTATGATCAACTCTAATGCATCACTCAAATTATAACTTAATCTTTATTGATCATAACAATATGCATATGCAAGTGTTACGATCCTTCCTCGGCTATAGGCTCTGATACCAGATTGATACGAACCCTCTTTTGGTGCTATGACTCTGATTCAAGATTAATACGATCTTGCACGGAACTTTGAGATCAGATCCCGAAATATCCCGCCGTTGGATCGCTGTGAAATTTTGATATGTTGTAGGCCCGGAAAAGAGCTTTCCAACGGATCTAGTTTCAGGCGAATCGGAGATGGGGATCTCGAAATATCGTTCGTTTAGTGGACGAACGTCAGGATACTCTGTTTTTGGATTCCGTGGATGAAGGCACGAAATCCTGGGTAATGGTGGATTGTGGAGGGCCGGTGTTGATGGGGTGGCACCGGTGTAAAAGTGATGGTGGAAGGGTTATGGATGATGGAAAGGTTAGGGATAGCGATGGATAAATTGGAAGAAGGGGGAGAAGAGGGCCACTCCTAAGGGACTAGGGTGATTGGCCTGTCGAGGGAGATTAGAAGCGGCGTCGCCGGGGAGATTGAGGGAACGGGAGCGAAGAAGATGAAGGAGGCAAGGCAAACTCAATTCTCAATAATCAATAATAATTTTGGTTGCCCTACACATACTTTTATAGGCTAACCAACAACTCAATCTTATCCTAAAACACAATCTTATCCTAAAACTCAATCTTATCCTAAAACTCAATCTTATCCTAAAACTCAATCTTATCCTAAGGTAAATCCAAACTTGAGACGATGTCGGTGAAGTCCGAATCGTATCAATCCACCACGCTTCCGCAACCTTGTCCTCAAGGTTTGAAATTTGGGAAGCGATCCATGATGTCTGCCTCTAGCTCCCATGTAGACTCGTCAGTAGGTTTGCCCAACCACTCAATCAGCACTTCAGTCTCTAATCTGGATCCTTGGCGTCTTCTCCTACGACTTAGGACTCGAACCGGCTCAGTGGAGCCATCTTCCTCCATTGGTTCGGGTAAGGTCGAACCCACTACATGGTTAGGCCCGATCTGGGCCTTCAATGCCGAGACATGGAAGACGGGATGTATCCTGGTTCCTTCAGGTAGGTCCAATCGGTAAGCTACTGGACCGATTCGTTGTAGCACTCGGTACGGACCATAGTACTTGTATCCCAACTTTTGGTTCAAAATTGGCCTCAATGTGGATTGTCGATACGGTTGAGCTCGAACGAACACCAATTGATCCACCTCAAATTCTCGCTCACGTCTGCCTTTGTCATGCGTTTGCTTCATGCGGTTTTGTGCTGTGGCTAGGTGAGTCTTGAGCCGTCTCAATGTTTCATCTCGATCAGCAAGCTCCAAGTCAAGCTCAGTCCTATCCGTCGCCGCGAGTCTATCGTAGGCACGCAAGACAGGGGGAGTGCGCCCATAAACCGCCTCAAATGGGGTCATGCCAATGCTTGAGTGATGAGCGGTATTGTATGACCACTCAGCCCAGGGAAGAAATTTGACCCAATCCTTTGGTCGATCCGCCACAAAGCATCGCAAGTATTGCTCTAGTCCACGATTCACCACCTCGGTTTGGCCATCCGTCTCGGGGTGATAAGCTGAACTAAGATTGATTTGAGTCCCTTGCAATCTGAAAAACTCGGACCAAAACTCACTTATGAAGATGCGATCCCGGTCTGACACGATCGTCCTAGGCATCCCATGCAAGCGTGCCACTTCCCGAACAAAAATTTCAGCAACCCTTTTTGCTGAAAACGGGTGAGACAATGTTATGAAATGTGCGTACTTGCTCAGTCTATCCACCACAACAAACACCACCGATTGTCCTCGAACTTCCGGCAGCCCCTCGATGAAGTCCATAGAGATATCCTCCCAAATACGCTCTGGTATCGGTAGTGGTTGCAGTAGCCCGCTAGGCTTGAGTGCCTCCGATTTGACTCGTTGGCAGATTTGACATTCACGCACATACTTCTTCACGTCCGTCTTCATCCCAGTCCAAGTACAGTTTTGGGCCAGCCGCTTGTAAGTACGTAATACCCCTTCATGACCTGCTATAGGAGTATCATGGAAGTGTGCCATCAATAGCCTCCGTAGCTCTTCGTTTCGAGGTACCTTAATTCGCCCGTGCTCTAGTACTAACCCATTGCGCTCCTCGTGCTCGGGGTTGCTTGAGGGGTTCTCTCTCAACTCCTCCATGAGTCGGACCAGATCACTATCCTCTGCACTGGCTCTTCGTAGATCTGAAAAGAAAGGAAAAGTGGGTGCCGAGAAAGAAGCGAGCTCCCTTTCTTTTGAAAGTTCAAGCAGCGGTTTACTTCCATCCAACAACACTCTCTGATCATCTCTCCAAAAGGTCAATGTGAGGCTTATAAAATCAAAGGTCACGGGCCCCAAGCTCCGAAGCCATTGGGTCCCCAAAACAATATCGGCACCTTGCAAGGCCAACGGATAAAGATCCAATGTGAAAGTTTGGCCTTGCACCTTCAATTCTGCACCTCCACAAATAGAATCTGCTCGCAAAGTGGTGCCATCTCCAATAGTCACATCGAACCCTTCCGTGGGTTCCGACTCGAGCCCAATCTTCCTAGGGAGCCTCTTGTCAATGAAGTTGTGGGTGGACCCAGTGTCAATCAAGATTCTCACTGTGGTCTTCTTGACTACTCCGTTCACCCGCAATGTCTTTGGTGCCGCCGTCCCCGAATAGGCGTGGAGGGAGATTTCAGCTATCACGTCCTCCACGTTTTGCTCCTCAACTTCTTCTCCTCGATGTCCAGCCACATCTGCGCTTTCAGCTGCAAGCTCATCCTCCGCTTCCTCCAATCCATCGATGAGCATCACCGATCCCATCGGTTTAGCACAACGATGCCCTGGTACAAACTTCTCATCACAACGGAAGCATAAGCCCTTGGCTCTTCTTTCTTCTACTTGGGCAGGTGTGAGTGCTCGCCCCGGACCTCTAGGTGCGTACTTCACATCTTGGGATGGCTTCAAGGGTGCTCGAGGAGGTATCAATGCAGCAGCAACTCTTGTTACTCCACTAGTATTTTCTGCCGCTATGTTTGATAGAGCTTGATTGCGGCTTCCTTGGCTTGTCCAACTCTGCTTCAAGTGTATCTTCATGGCCCTATGCTTATCTTCCATAAGCACCGCATCTTGGAAGGCCTCCTTTAAGGTTCTAGGCCTTAAAGCCCTCACATCGGCTTGTATGTCACCCCGCAGCCCGGAGATGAAGGTGCTGCGAAGTTGCTGATCCGTCCATGGTGGATGACATCGGCTACTAATCCTCTCAAATTCTTCTTGGTATGACCCAACCGTGGTCTTCTGAACCGTCTTTGAGAGGAGAGCATCAAAGTCTTCATAGCCCGATACTCCAAATCGCCGTGTGATATCGGCGCAAAATTCAGCCCAAGTTTCGATGGCCTCAATGGCATTGGCTGATCGAAACCAATGAAGCGCCGCATCCTCAAGGTGGAAGCTTGCAAGCGTCACCTTGTATTCTTCCGCCGTACCTTGGTATGCAAAGAATTGCTCCGCCCTATACAACCAATCAATTGGATCGCCACCTTTGAACTTGGGGAATTCGAGACGCACGACTTGTCCACGAATGCCGTTGTCTCGTTCCGGATCATGCCCAACTCCTTGTCTAACCGGCGGAGGATGCACCATGAAGGGTTGATGATCCCTCCTTCGGTTTAGATCAACTCGCCGTGGTTCCGGATCGTATCGGCCCGCCCATGGATCTTGATCTCCAATGTGGTCTCCATGGTGATTCGCTCGTCGGATGGGTTCACCTGCAACTGGACCTGGTGTAACCATCCTTGCTTGCCTCTGCCCATAGGGTGGTGGTAGCAGCGGCTCTTGTGGTTGCAAAGGCTGAACCGGTGAGGATTGATTCAAGGGGGTGGACTCGCGTCGTGGGGTCGATGGTGCCTTCCCGTTAGACATTGCTTCCCTTGACGCCCGTAGTTCCCGCATCATCTCCATCATCATCTGGTTGTTGATGGCAATCTGCTCTGAAATAGACCCCAACATGGATAGAACGCTAGGCTCTTCCGTATTCCGATTAGATCGGATGGTTCCGCGGGTGGAAGTCCCCGCAATCGTCTCTTCCTCCTCTATTGGGAGAATCTCTTCTTCATCATCACGCCGTGCAGCCATGGATCTAGTGGTCGTCATTGGAAGCGCTTGTCCGAGGAACGGTGGCTCTGATACCAGCTTGTTACGATCCTTCCTCGGCTATAGGCTCTGATACCAGATTGATACGAACCCTCTTTTGGTGCTATGACTCTGATTCAAGATTAATACGATCTTGCACGGAACTTTGAGATCAGATCCCGAAATATCCCGCCGTTGGATCGCTGTGAAATTTTGATATGTTGTAGGCCCGGAAAAGAGCTTTCCAACGGATCTAGTTTCAGGCGAATCGGAGATGGGGATCTCGAAATATCGTTCGTTTAGTGGACGAACGTCAGGATACTCTGTTTTTGGATTCCGTGGATGAAGGCACGAAATCCTGGGTAATGGTGGATTGTGGAGGGCCGGTGTTGATGGGGTGGCACCGGTGTAAAAGTGATGGTGGAAGGGTTATGGATGATGGAAAGGTTAGGGATAGCGATGGATAAATTGGAAGAAGGGGGAGAAGAGGGCCACTCCTAAGGGACTAGGGTGATTGGCCTGTCGAGGGAGATTAGAGCAAGTTGAGCATAGACAACATAAAATAATTTTCTTAAACAAACTTTCCTATTTAAACAATGATGCAACATAGTAGTCAAACCGACTTAGTATATAATTATGCACTTTTCGACTTATTCTTCAGAACTTGATAGGAACTTTTTTTGTATTTTTCTTTTCACTGAAATCATATAGGAGCAATAATGGCTTTTATACATGAGTAGGTAGCCATTTTCTTGTAGTACATATTGAACAATGTGTAAACAAATATTTGCATATAGGCTTTTTTTTTTGAAAATTTTTCAAGCAATGTAGTGAGTCAAATTGGACTCTAAACAAGATGACTTTCACTATAACTTATTGTAGCCCTTTTCATTGATCTTTTATGAACACATTACTGATCACTAAATATGAGGTCAAACTGTGTAAATCAAAGTTAATAGTAAGCTATCTAAGAAAATATTTTATGATGTCATGCTCACTCAAGAATATACACACGTTATGAGTGCATTAAATTTAATTTAATTATTATATAAGTTGAGAGAGTAAATAAATCAGAAATGACACAATATACTACAAGATGACAATCCCTAAAAAAATCAATCCAAAGCACAAATCCCCAAAGAAGTACGAAGATACTCAAATCTCTATACATCCAAAGGTTTTGTAAACAAATCTCCTAACTATTTCTCCATCTCAACATGTTCGAGTGCTATTACTTTGTCTTCAACTAACTTCCGTATAAAATGGTGTTGGATATCAATGTGTTTTGTATGCGAGTGTTGAATAGGATTTTTCGATATATTAATAGCACTCATATTGTCACAATAAAGCACCATAGTATCTTATTCAATGCTATAATCCTTGACCATCTGTTTCATCCACAATAATTGAGAACAACAACTACTTACTGCAATGTACTCGGCCTCTACAGTAGATAAAGATATCGAGTTTTGTTTCTTACTGTGCCAAGCAACCAGATTATTTTCAACATAAAAATAACCACCTGAAGTATTTTTTCTGTCATCACATGAACCTGCCCAATCAGAATCTGTATATCTCGGTATGATAGTACTCGAGTCATAAGTAAACCAGATACCCAAATCAACTGTGCTACTGACATATTTTCTGATACGTTTGTCTTCTTAGGTTCAGACTGAAACCTAGAACACATACTCACGCTAAATGCAATGTCTGGTCTACTACCAGTTAAGTACAAAAGACTACCAATTATGCTCTTATATAATGTCTGATCAACATTTTTTCCTGAAATGTCCTTTCCTAATTTGGTAGTTGTACTCATAGGAGTTCTAGCATGTTTTGTATTTTCTAACCCAAATTTGGTCACAAGATTCTTGGCATATTGGGTTTGAGCGATAAAAATCCCTCTCTCCGATTGAGTAATTTGAAATCCCAAAAAGAACTTCAACTCACCCATCATGCTCATCTCAAAATGACTATGCATGAAATTTGCAAACTCCTTAGCTAAAGATTGACTCGTTGCCCTGAAGACAATGTCATCTACATATATTTGTGCCATAACTAAACTCATGTTCTCACGTCTAATGAACAATGTCTTGTGCACTCCCCCTCAAGTGAACCCCGCATCCATTAAAAAAGTGGTCAACTTCTCATACTAAGCTCTTGAAGCTTGTTTTATCCCGTAGAGAGCCTTTTTCAATTTAAACACATGAGAAGGAAATTTATGATCTTCGAAACCCTTAACCTCTACTATTGGCAAGGTCTCTCATAACTTTTAATCTCCCTCGTCTGTCGAGTCCTCTCTCTTTCTTGGAATCTTGACTACTTCTTCCTCTTTGTCTTTATCCTTTAAACAACATTAACCATCCACTCTCATCTCCATTATCATCCATAACCCTAACATCCACTCCACCCGTCACCACTACCATCATCCGCATTATATCATATTTTCATCCCAGTTCTATTTTGAATTTGTGAAGGGTGTAAATAAAAAAAAACCTAGATCAGGGAGTTATGGATCGACTCCACATACTTTTGTAATTTTCTGACTATGGAAGAATATTTGGTGAATATTTTCCCTCGGTTACACGAACTGCTTCCTATAATAAATCCAGATCTTAAAGGAATCGTTCCGTAACATATCACAGTATTAATCTACCAAATCACCACCATCATCAATCATCCCCTCCAACATCTACAAGCGAACTACACTCGCCACCAACACCACTATCGGCTTGCCATCCAGATTATACCTAGATCTCATTCAAATCTGCCAAGGGTCTAAATATTAAAGACATAGATCTAGAAATTGTGAAGCTATTCTAATGAGTTTCATAACTTTATGTATCAAACGAATATTTAGAGAATATTCTCTTGTTACTATACAGAACAACCCATGATTTGGACCGACCCTAAACCGGTTCGTATCAATTTAAAACTACCAAGAAAACTACAATGGCAGTTTGGTGCTATGTGTTGTATTTATAGTATTAAATGAGAAAATTTTATAAACAAAAGAACTTTGATCTTCCTTTATTTCTTCCATATAAGATTAAGAGAATGCATTTTGACATCCACTTAAACTATGTGGATTTTAAAATACTTCATAGAACCCTAATTACCACTTTGAAATGATATGTCATGGCTCCATATACTAAAAATTGATTTGATATTGTGCTTAATATGAGTAGAATGTATGAAGTTTTGTGGGAGATATATAATGCAGACTGATTAGAAAAATGAGATATGTTAAGTCAAAACCAATACAAACTAGGAAAGTGAAGAAAATTAAATCTGAATTAGTTTAGAAAATTGAATCCTAATAAATTTAGGAAAATTGAATAATAATAGAACTCTTAAAACCAAAACCAAATAGGAGATGGAAGTTTGAATCCTATCCTAACTCCGAAAATTGAACTCAAATTGGAAAGTGAAAAACAAGTAAGAGTAGGAAATGAAAGAAACACGACAAGCACACTACCTAAGATGCGTTTGAATAGCTATTTGATGTTTGAACACTCCATCAAGGACTACTCTCAATCACCAGAATCATGATGTTGTTCGATGTTCGAACGCTCAAGTATGAAACTAAAAGTCCTACAAAATTATTAAACAACTAAATAATATGAAACGAGATGGGTAAGATCAGTGAAATTATAATCTACAACTTTTCTATTTAGAGTTTCTTCAGATTTTGGGGCAGAACAGAAAACTAGTCCGAGGGGCATACTGAGACTGGTTTACCTAAGTTTGGTAGTTTGTTTTTTATTCGGTTGTAGGTTATTTTAGGACTCTTTCATATTGATACGATTCAGACTTCATCGACGTCGTCTCGAGCACGGATACATTTTAGGGGTGTCTTTGTTTCTTGTTTTAATGTTTAATTCCGAAGAAAATAAGTTTTTTATATGTCGTGTTCGAACGCGGGTGGAGTAAGTTCGAACGTGGTTGTGAATGCTTGCATCACGTTCGCACATCCAGAGAGTGAATTGTGCGTTCGAACGCACTGTGAACGCTTGCATCGCGTTCGCAAATCTAGAGAAGTAGGAAATAGGTGCATTCGGATGCGCGTTTGAACACCTGCAGCGCGTTCGCAAATCCAAAGAAGAGAGAAATTGGTGCGTTCAAACGCGATCGAACGCGTTCGAACGCGGTCAGCGAAAATGTACTGTTTAGGGTTATTTTTGAATTGTTTGGTTAGCCTCTAAAAGGTGTGGATGGCAACCATGGAGTGAGGATTGATGAATTGAGTTTTTGCCTTACCTCCTTGGTCTTCTTCGCTCTTATTCTCTCAATCCCCGACGACCCCGCTTCTAACCTCCCTCGACGGGCCAATCACCCTAGTCCCTTAGGGGTGGCCCTCTCCTCCCCCTTCTTCCAATCTATCCTACACTAGCCCTAATCCTTCCATTAACCATAACCTTTCCACCACCACTTTACACCAGTGCCACCCCATTAACGCCAGTCCACCTCCAACCACCATCATCTAGGATCTTGTGCCTCCATCCACGGATCTTGATCAGACCCCTTGATGTTCGTCTACTAATCAGACGATATCTCGAGATCCCCACATCCGATTTGCCTGAAACTTGATTTGTTGGAAAGCTATTTTTCGGGATCTATTTACAAAGTTCCATGCCAGATCCAGTCCAGATCTGAGAATTGGAAGAGATCAAACCTTAGCTTAAAGGGGAGATCGTATCACATGTTATTCTCTACAAATATTATAACACCCAAACCCTTAACACGTGCATGGCACAAACCCACACGACACGTGCATGGCACGAGCCCACACGACACGTGCAAGGCACCAAGCAACTTGGTTAGTTGTCGATAATCAAATAAACTTATATCAACATCATAATTTTATCTATAACATTTAAACTAAGAATAACTGAAATTAGATTATCAACAACATACAAATAACCTTAATAGGGTCTCACACAGGCCACAACACATCATCAAGAGCATTTTACTATTATATATACATAACGGTGATATATACATAATTATACAAGTACAAAGTCATCTACTAACATATAAAACAAGGATAAAGACACAGTTTGAAAAATGTCAACTGATACATCATATAACATAACGCTCTAGCACATAATACTAACCACACTCTACTCTTCACTCACTAGTAAGACCTTTAAGTGAGTATCCTGCTTCACTTATTCACTTGGGTTTTTGGAAAAGGAAAAAACAAAGAGAGTCATGAGCTAAAGGCTTAGTGAATAGACTTTACCCTGAATTAGTGATGCCAAATAAAGAGTAAATCATGTATTGGATAATATAAATCAGAAAGAAGCATTATACTATGAATGAACATATAAGCAAGTCTTCGATAATCTCAGATTTATAGTAGATATTATGTTATAACTAATCAATAACACAAACTCTTGACAATATATAAATAAACTTCCATGTCATACTATCATCATATCACTCTTAAATATAACACATATGATGCATGCCAATTTTGACTATGTTATGATGTCAAATATAATGGTATCTAAAGCATGATACTTACTCAATAATTATGCAATTCTTAGTATCACAATCATCATTGACATATCGGTATAACATCATCATACTAGACCACTATGCATAGTCAATACCCAGTAACCAATCTCAACATTATGCCAGTAGGCTCAAAGTATATTCTGCCATACGCAAGGGTATATATCATAATCATACCCTACTATACGCTAAGGGTATATCAAAATCTATCTAGATCGGATACCCCAACAGTTAATAAAAATCACATGAGGGTAACTTGCCAAACATGCCTTGGTGAACGGCATGTGTCTAATAGGTTATGGAACGATGCCTTCAAGATCTCGATTGATTGTAGGAAGTAGTCCGTGCAACCGAGGGAAAATATTCACCAAATATTCTCTCGTAGTTAAAAAATTACTAAACCAAGGTTGATCGATCTATAACTTCCTCATCTATGTTTTTCATATTTACACCGTTCATAGATTTGAACTACAACTGGAATGAAAACACATTATAGTGGGGGTGATGGTGGGGGTGATGGTGGTGGTGATGGGTGGAGTGGATGATAGGGTTATGGATGATAATGGAGATGAGGGTGGATGGTTGATGTAGTTTAAGGGATAAAGATGAAGGTCCTTGGCCCTCTGTTGGTTCTGCTACCTGGACCCCCAATAAGCCGTGGCTTTCATCATTCCCAAAGTGGCCGAGATCCCAAGTAGTAGGGAGAACTCGATAGACAAGGGAGATTAGAAGATAGATGAGACCTTGCCAACAATAGATGTGGCTAGTTGGTGAAGAGGGAGGAGGGAGATTATGGTAGAAAGACTACAGAGAGGATAGAGGAGGGTAGAAAACCAATATTTATTCATCATAATGATTTTGGCTGCCATCCACATCTTTATAGAGACTAGCCAATAAGTCAAAATAATAATTATTAAGCCTAATTCTAGTGGACTCTCGCTGATCGCATTCAAACGGGTTCAACCGCTTTCGAATACACAAAAAACGTTCTCTACTGATGCGAACTAATGCAAGCATTCGTATGCGGGTGTTCGAACGCGCCCGACCCTGTTCGAATGTGTTCAGCAAGAGTCCACTAAAATTAGGGTTAATAATTATTATTTTGACTTGTTGGCTAGCCTCTATAAAGATGTGGATAGTAGCCTAAATCATTATGATGAATGAATATTGGTTTTCTACCCTCCTCTATCCACTCTCTAGTCTCTCTACCCTAATCTCCCTCCTCCCTCTTCACTAACCAGCCACCTCTACTATTGGCAAGGTCTCATCTATTTTCTAATTTTAGAGAATTCTCGTCGATCGCGTTCGAATGCACAAAAGGTGTTCTCTGATGATACAAATGCGATGTAGGCATTTGAATGCATCCGACCACATTCGAACACACATTTCACGTTCTCTATTTCTGTGAACCTAATATAGGCATTCGCAAAGCCGTTCGAACGTGACCCCTTTCGTATTCGAACCCAACTGCTGATGTCGAACTCCTGCTACCTATGGCTACGATTATAAACTTGCTTCATACGGTTTTGAGCAAGTTTAAGATGGGCACGTAACCTCCTCAATGTAGCGTCTCTATCCATCAAAGCTAAGTCCACCTCTGTTCGATCTATAGATGCTACTAGATCATAAGCGCATAATGTTAGAGTCGTGCACCCAAACACCACCTCTAACGGAGTCATGCCAATGCTACTGTGGTAGGCGGTGTTGTAAGACCACTTTACCCACAGTAAAAACTCCAACCTCTCCCACAAAGCACCACAAGTACTGCTCAATGTCTCGATTGACCACCTCGGTTTGGCCATCCGTCTGTGGATGGTAGGCCGAACTAAAGTTCAATCGAGTCCCCTGTAATCTAAAAAAACTCCATCCAAAAGTTGCTCACAAATACACAATCAAAATCCAAGACAATCATGCATGACATGCTACGTAACCGAGCAACATCTTTAATAAAAATTTTAGCCACTGACTTGGCTAAAAATGGATGTGATAATACAGAAAAGTGAGCATACTTGCTCAGTCTATCAACCACCACAAAAATAATGAAATAATTACTTACTAGCAGAAGACCTTCTATGAAACTCATAGAAATGTCTTTCCAAACACGGTCCGGTATCGGTAGAGGCTGTAGTAATCTGGCTGGTTTCAATGTGGTTGCCTTAGTTCTTTGACAAACTTTGCAAGCACGGATAAAACTCCTCACATCTCGTCTCAATCCTAGCCACGTGCAACTCTGAGATATCCTCCTATAAGTCCTCAAGACACCCTCATAACTAGCCTCTGAAGTTTGGTGAATGTGCTCCAACAATTTCTGCCATAATCCATCATTTGTAGGCACCCGAATGCATCCGCGGTCCAGCAACAAACCGCTACGATTCTCCAACTCCGGATGTGGATCATCCAACACCTTCTATAACAATCTCAAAATATTTGGGTTAGATATACATGCATAGCTCAACTCAAAGGAAAAGTGGGAAGAAGAAGGCTGTAAGCTCGGCGGTATCGGGTTGGCGTGATAGTGCATCCGCCTCTCTATTTTCCGTCCTTTCTTGTATTGAATTTCATAACCATATCCCAACAATTTTATGACCCATCTTTGCTGTGCCAGAGTGTGAATACGTTGTCCCATAAAGTATGAAAGGCTCCTTTGATCGGTTCGGATAATGAATTGCCTACCGATCAAATAAGGCCTCTGGTTTGTAATCATATGCAGAATTGCCAACATCTCTCTCTTGTAGGTCGATAATTACTGAGATTTTTGTGATAAAGCCTTGCTAAGAAAGGCTATGAGACGTCCTCCTTACATTACTACAGCTCCTATGCCAACTCCCGACGTATCACATTCCAAAACGAACTCTTTGGTGAAGTCTAGTAGAGCTAGAACAGGCGCCATTGTCATTGCTGTTTTTAGTTTTTCAAAGGCTTTATCCGTCCATCTATAAGAGTCCCGTTTTAGCAAAGAAGTGAGAGGAGCAGCGATCTTTCCATACCCGGTGATGAAACCAGCGATCTTGCCAACCCGGCGATGAAACGGTAATAATATCCGGTCAGTCCTAAGAATCCTCGTAATTCTGTGGTGGTAGTAGGGATCGGCCAAGCGGTCATGCAAGCTACCTTTTGAGGATCCGCCGCTACACCTTCAATTGAGATGATGTGGGCTAGATACTCCACTTGTCGTACTTCCCATAGACACTTGGACTTCTTAATCTTCAGCTGATTTTGCTTCAACAAATTCAGCACATCCTTCAAATGCCACCAATGTTCCATTTCATGAGGCCTTGAAAAGTAGCTGGAGAATTGGTGAGACCAAAGGGCATCATGCGAAATTCGTGGGCCTATTCACAGTTCGAAATATAATTCTGTGCACATCAGCAAGGTGAACTCTAATTTGATAATACTCGACCCTCAAGTCAAGCTTGTTGAATATGGTCGCCTATGCAAGCTCGTTTAGTAGCTCCTCTATAACTGGAATGGGCTACTAGTCCTTGACGGTGATAGCATTTAGTGCTCGATAGTCGACACAAAAATGCCATGTCCCGTCCTTCTTTCACACCAATAGCACAAGCGATGAGTAAGAGGTATGAATTGGTTGTATAAGACCTTGCTCCAACATCTCGGCTACCATCTTATAGATAACTTCCTTTTACACACGTGGATACCGATATGGTCTCACGTCACCGATGCAGCCCCGGGTACAATCTCTAGTGATGGTTCGCCGTTCGCCTTGGTGGCAACTCCTCTAGCTCCTCAAACGGTCCAGCAAATTTATCTAATAAATTAGACAATTCAATTGTAGTATATGGACTCATTAGAGGCCCATCTCTTGCTGGTCCTAACTGAAGAAGATAAGCCAAATCACTTACACAAGGCAACCCCACCATCGGCTGCATCGCAGGTATCAGCGGAGAACGAACGCATCAAGCTGCACATCTTTGTTTTCTTGCTTAAATTTCATCCACATGCTCCAAAAATCAAAAGTGACGGGTCCCAAACTTTATGACCGTGATACGAATCGGGTCAGATCGGATCACATCAAAGGGAGATTAGGCTCAATAGATTGAGTCTAATTATCTTATTTGTTATTTGGTTTAGTTAGAGTTTTAGTAGGTTAGGATTTTATTTAATTAGCTAAATCCAACTCTGCATAGTTTTGGAAAAATATTCATAGAATATTCTACACATATCCAAATAATATCAAACTAATTGGATAAGGTAGCCAACCATCAGATCTACAACTTTGATACTCATGAATTCTCCAGATTTGGAATCTATCTATGACAAAATGAAAGCTTAATCCGAGAGTTAATCGGAAAAGATAAGGAAGAGAGGTATAGTTGGTTTGTTAGGGTTTTAACTTAGTTGTTGATTTGTTAGGATTTGTTAGAGTTGTTTAATTTAGTTGATGAGTCCCTAGGGTGAGCCTCTATATATATGTGGAGGAAACCCTAATTGGAGTATAATGATGATGATAATGGAATTGGATTATTGATTTATTACTTCCTATCTTCTCTCTAGACTCTCTCCCTCCTCTCTCTTCACCATTCTTCTAACTCTACCGTTAGCAAGGTTTTTCCTAACTTTTAATCTCCCTCGACTGTCGAGCCACCCCTATTCTTTGGGATCTCGACCACTTCATTACGTTCGTTTATATCCCTTAATTGCATCCACCATCCACCTTCATCTCCATACCAATCTATAACCCCAACATCCACTCTACCATCACCTCCGCTATCACCCACGTTCTTTCGTGCTTTTGTCCCCGTTGCAGTTCGAATCTAATCCACTTGGTTTTGTAATTTTTTGACTATCGAAAAATATTTGACATTGTGTAGCCTATCTTTGGTACGAGAACCCATCAATTTGGTATTAGAGCTAAGCAAACCTCAAACCTCCATTAATGGTTGAAACAAGGAAAATGACATCAACAAGGAGACCTATGGAGAGCATACTGACAAGGGAAGACGCAACCCACGACAATCCTAACCGTGAGGCTAATTCCTTTGGAGCAACCATGGCAAGACCGAGTCAACCAGCGTCCATGGGTGTAAATATGGGCTTAGTGGATGAACTTAGGGCCATATTCCAGACATTGCTGCATAGAGTTAATGCAATACAAAAGGATCATAATGATTTAAAGGAATATGTCATGAACCGATTGGCTTCATCATCTCCTTGATGATGATCGGTTCCTGACCAAGGACCATCGTGGTATACATCACCATCAAAGGAAACCTTGCTACCCACACTGACAAGCAGGAATCCCAAAGCGATCGTCAACCATCACCAATCGCCACCCAAGCCATTGATTGAGGGCATTGAAGCTTTGAAAAATATTGAGGATCTGATACCTCGATGGCCCGATCCTATGGCCATGGCTGCCTATCAAGTTTCTTACCAATCTAAAGGACAACCTCCTTAGCCCATAAGCAATGTGCCAAAGCCTAAACAGATCAGCCCTTGTGCGAGGCCTAAACTAGACTCGAGCGTACATTGGATTATGGGTGAGTTAAATCTTAGCCTTGGACTAATTGGTCGAGCACAAATCAACGCACTACATTGTGTTACACTTGGCCGAGCCATGGCCTCCTCCACAAGTATGGCGCTCTTGGACTCGGCTCGGATGTTGGTGGGAACGATTTGACAAATTTGGAAGGTTTGGAAACCACCATGGACACCTTGAGGACAAGGTGATCAGAAGCATGGTGGATTGATACGAATCGGGTCAGATCGGATTACATCAAAGGGAGATTAGGCTCAATGGATTGAGTCTAATTATCTTATTTGGTTATTTAGTTATTTGGTTTAGTTAGAGTCTTAGTAGGTTAGGATTTTATTTAATTAACTAAATCCAACTCTACGCAATTTTAGAAAATATTCATAGAATATTCTACACATATTCAAATAATATCAAATCGATTAGATAAGGTCACAACCTCCAGATCTACAACTTTGATATTCATAACTTCTCCAGATTCAGAATATATCTATGACAAAATGAAAGCATAATCTGAGAGTTAATCGGAGAAGATAAGGAAGACTAGTTTAGCTGGTTTGTTAGGGTTTTAACTTAGTTGTTGATTTGTTAGCATTTGTTAGAGTTGTTTAATTTAGTTGATGAGTCCCTAGGGTGGGCCTCTATATATATGTGGAGGAAACCTTAATTGGAGTATGATGATGATGATAATGCTATTTGATTATTGATTTCTTGTCTCCTATCTTCTCTCTAGATTTTCTCCCTCCTTCCTCTTCACCATCCTTCCACCTCTACCGTTGGCAAGGTTTCTCCTAACTTCTAATCTCCCTCATTTGTTGAGCCAACCCTCTTCTTCAAAATCTTGACCACTTCGTTCCGTTCGCCTATATCCCTTAATCACATCCACCATCCATCTTCATCTCCACACCCATCCATAACCCTAACATCCACTCCACCTGTCACCTCCACCATCACCCACATTCTTTCGTGTTTTCATCCCAGTTGTAGTTTGAATCTACGAAGGGCGTAAATATAAAAGTTGTAGATCAGGAAGTTACGAATCTAATCTACTTAGTTTCATAATTTCTAACTATCAGATAATATTTGAAAAATAATTTCCCATGATTGTGCGGACTAATTCCTAGAATCGTTGTGTAGCCTATCTGATACACTTAGTTAGGATCTTTTATTATTACATTAGGTGTTTATTTTTATTAAAATAAAATACATGTAGGTCGCGTTCGAACGCAGGAGAGGTTGCGTTCAAATGCAAGAGAAGTTGCGTTCGAACGCCCTTGTGAATGCTTGCATTAAGTTCGCAAATACAGAGAACGCATATTGTGCGTTCTAACGCATATTATGCGTTCGAACGCAGTCGGGCGAGTTCAATCACCTGTATCGCGTTTGCACATCTAGAGATGGAGCTTTTTGTGTGCGATCGAACGCGATCGGGTGCGTTCGAACGCGATCGATGTGAATCCTCTAGAATTAGGGTTTCATATTATTTTAGGACCTGTTGGCTAGCCTCTATAAATATGTGGATGGCAGCCAACTTCGTTATGTAATTGGATTATTAATTTCTTGCCTTCTATCTTCTCTCTAGACTTCTCCTTTCTTCCTCTTCACCATCCTTCCACCTCTACAATTGGCAAGGTTTCTTCTAACTTCTAATCTCTCAACTATCGAGCCACCCCTCTTCTTTGGGATCTCAAACACTTCGTTCCCTTCGTCTACTTTCTTTAATCACATCCATAATCCACCCTCGTTTCCATACATCCATAACCCTAACATCCACTCCACCCGTCACCACCACCATTACTCATGTTATTCTGTGTTTTTGTCTATACTACAGTTTGAATCTGCGAAGGGCTTAAATACAAAATTGTAGATCAGGAAATTACGGACCTAACGCAATTGGTTCCATAATTTGTTGACTACTGGAGAATATCTGACAAATATTTTCCCACGATTGCGCATGCTGATTCATATAATACATTCAGATCTTGAAGGAATTGTAGCATACTTTATCTTTGGTTAGAAATCTTATCAATTTGGTATCAGAGCTTATCAATTGGTATCAGAGCCTATCATTGGTACCAGAGCAGGCGAACCTCAGACCTCCATTAATGGTTGAAACAAGGAAGATGACATTAATAAAGAGACCTATAAAAAGCACATCGACAAGAGAGGACTCTATGCACGATGATCCTAACCATGAGGTCGATTCCTTTGGAGTGACCACAGCAGGACCGAGTCAACCAACATCCATGGGTATGAATATGGATGAACTAAGGGGCATATTCCAAACATTATTGCATAGAGTTGACACCATACAAAAGGATCACAATGAATTCAAGGAATATGTCATGAATCACTTGGGTTCGCCATCTTCTCGACGATGAACAAAGTTTCAAGGAGGACCAGCGGTGGGACCTCATCGAACCAATACCCGACAGGTCTAGGTGCGTCGTATGAGTGTCAATGATCCCCTCCTACCTATGCCTTCACATTATCTCTCACATCCGTTACAAAATTCAAGACCGGCAGTGGTGGAACCCGAGAGGCGTGTGGCACCAGTGCACTTTATCGATGAGGATGATTGGCACTATAAGGATGAGGTTGATCCATATGGAGATGGTGATGGACGTGCTCGAGGATTTAGAGAAGGTGATCAACTTGCACAAAGATTTAGACCTGAACCAAGGATCTTTCACAAACCCGACAACGCTATTCGGGGGAGAACCGTATGCTTGGACTTTCCAAAATTTCAAGGCGGTGATCCAACGGATTGGGTGTTTAAAGTTGAACAATATTTTGATTGTTAAGGTACAACGGAAGATGCAAAAGTCCAGATGGCAAGCTTTCATCTCCAAGAAACGGCATTGCATTGGTATAGATCGATTATTCATGGTGGTGGATTTACCGGATGGGCTGAATTTTGTAGGAGGATTACACATAGATTTGGGACAGCGGTATATGAAGATTTTGCTGCCACATTAAGCAAGATAGTTAAGAGGACGACCGTATCGGAGTACCAAGCTGAGTTTGAAAGAGTTAGTAGTTGTTGTAAGCCATCGTGGCTCGAACGGAACTTGATGAGTACATTTATTTCAGGGCTACAAGTGGAGATACAAGCGGATGTTTGTGCTCTATGTCCTACTACTCTTGAGGAGGGCTTTGAGAAGGCCGTGAGGACGATACAAAAGCATAGGGCTCTAAGGATGGCAGCGAAAACCAATTGGGGTAACCGAGATGGGCGGTTTGCACCTAGAATGCTGGCTGAAAATTCTACGGTTTCAAAAACAGCGGCTGCGAGTACTAGACCATGACCACCTTTGAGACCTTCTGATATTAGAGGAGGCACAAAGCCCCCCCCCCCCCCCCCCCCCCCGTTCGAACTCTCACACCTGCCCAAGTGGACGACCGAAGAGCGAAGGGCCTTTGCTTTCGATGTGATGAACATTTTAACCCCGATCATCGGTGTTCGAAACCGATTGGGAGTGTGATGCTTATCGACGGTCTTGAGGATGATGATGAGGTTGTTAATGATGGTGAGGTGTCTAGAGGAGATCCATGAGGAGACCATTGAGGAGGGCGTGGAGGAAGATATCCAAGCTGAAATATCGATGCATCCATATTCAGGTACTTCCGCGTCGAGGACGTTACGAGTAGATAGACTCGTTAGAAAGCATCGTGTGCACATCCTCATCGATTCGGGGAGTACACACAACTTTCTAGATTAGAGGTTAGTGAGGAGATTGGGTTTGGATACCGAACCGACCATTGGATTTGACGTTGCTATTGGAGACAGCACGAAGCTTAAGGCGGAGAACTTGTGTCGCCGAGTCGATATACGGGTGCAAGGACACGACATCATTGCGGACTTGTATCCATTGGCGCTGCGAGGAGTGGACATTATCCTTGGTGCTCTGTAGTTACAGAGTTTGGGACACGTCACATTTGATTTTCGGAGCATGTGGATGAAATTTAAACAAGGAAACAAAGATGTGCAGCTTAATAGTGTTCGGTCTTCGCCGATTCCTACGATGCAGCCTATGATGGGGCTGCCTTGTACGTATGATTTGGCATTCCTTCTTCAGTTAGGACAAGCAGAAGATGAGCCTCAAACGAGTTTAGGTACTATTATTGAATTGTCTAATTTATTAGATAGCGTTTTTAGACTGTTTGAGGAGCCGCAGGAGTTGCCACCGACGAGAGCAGCGAAACATCACATAGAGATCGTACCCAGGGCTGCATCGGTGAACGTGAGGCCATATTGGTATCCACATGTGCAAAAATAAGTTATATCAAAGATGGTAGCCGAGATATTGGAGCAAGGCCTCATACAACCAAGTCATAGCTTATACTCATCCCCCGTACGTTTGGTGCGAAAAAAGGACAGGACATGGCGTTTTTGTGTCAACTATCGAGCACTAGATGCTATTACCGTTAAGGATCGGTATCCCATTTCGGTTATCGAGGAGTTATTGGACGAGCTTATAGGGGCGACTATATTTAGTAAGCTTGACTTGAGGGCCGGGTATCATCAAATTAGAGTTCACCGGGTGGATGTGTACAAAACTACATTTCGGACTTCGGACGGGCATTACGAGTTCTGGGTGACACCTTTTGGTCTCACCAATGCTCCAGCAACCTTTCAAGGCCTCATGAATGATAAATATGTGGATGGCAGCTAATTTCATTATGCAATTGGATTATTGATTTCTTGCCTCCTATATTCTCTCTAGACTTCTCCCTCCTCCCTCTTCACCCTCTTTCTACCTCTACAGTTGGCAAGGTTTCTTCTAACTTCTAATCTCCCTCGACTATCGAGTCACCCCTTTTCTTTGGGATCTCGACCACTTCGTTCCCTTCGTCTACTTCCCTTAATCATAACCTTAACATCCACTCCACCCGTCACCACCACCATCACCCACGTTATTCTGTATTTTCGTCCCTGCTATAGTTTGAATCTGTGAAGGGCTTAAATACAAAAGTTGTAGATCAGGAAGTTTGAACTTAACCCAATTGGTTTCATAATTTTTTGACTAACAAATAATATTTGACAAATATGTTCCGACGATTGTGCAGGCTAATTCCTATAATACATTCAGATCTTGAAGGAATCGTAGCGTAGCCAATCTTTGGTTACAGATCTTATCAATTTGGTATCAAATCTTATCAATTGGTATCAGAGCTTATCAATTTGGTATCAGAGCCTATCACTATCTTTGGTACAAGAACCCATCAAACCGCTGAATGCCTAGAATAATGGCTATTCCCTACAGCGCCAATGAATACAAGTCCATAATGATGTCGTGTCCTTGCACCTGTATACTGACTCGATGACACAAGCTCTCCATCTGAAGCTTCGTATCATCTCCTATAGCAATGTCAAACCCTGCGGTTGGTTCAACATCCAAGCCGAACTTCTTCACTAATAACTTGTCTAAAAAGTTGTGTGTATTCCTAGAATCGATGAGGATGTGCACACAATATTTTTTAATGAGTCCGTCTATCTGTAATGTCCTCGGCGTAGAAGTACCAGAATATGCATGCAATGATATTTTAGCTTGGGTATCTTCCTCTACGCCCTCCTCAAGACCGTCAATGAGCATCACACTCCTGATTGATTTGGAACATCAATGACTGGGGGTAAAATGTTCATCGCATCGAAAGAAAAAGCCCTTCGCTCTTCTCTCCTCCACCTGGGTAGGTGTGAGAGTTCGAGCGGGGGTCTTGTACCTTCTCTAACATCGGAAGAAGGTCTCAAAGGTGGTCATGATCTAGTACTAGCAGTCGCTGTCTTTAAACAACCAGAATTTCTAGCTGACGTTCTGGGCACAAACCGCCCAACTTGTTTTTGCTACCATCTTGAGAGCCTTATGCTTTTGCTCTCTCCTCATGGGCCTTCTCAAAGGCCTCCTCAAGAGTGGTAGGATAAAGAGCACGAACAGCTGCCTATATGATACACCTTGTTAGGGTCTTTTCTTATTGCATTAGTTATTTTTTTATTAAAATAAAATTTCTGTATGTTGCATTTGAACGTAGAAGGGGTCGCTTTCAAACGCCCTTACGAATGCCTGCATCAGGTTCGCAAATGTAGAGAATGTGAAATGCATGTTCAAATGCGGTGTGGCGCGTTCGAACGCTTACATCGCGTTCGCACATACAGAGAACACCTTTTGTACATTCGAATGCGATTGAGCGCATTCGAATGCGATCGACAGAATTTCACTGGGATTAGGGTTAATTATTATTATTAGGGATTGTTGGTTAGCATCTATAAAGGTGTGGATGGCAGCCAAAATCATTATACTATTGGATTATTAATTTCTTGCCTCCTACCTTCTCTCTATTCTCTCTACCCTAATCTCCCTTCTCCCTCTTTACCAACCTACCACCTCTACCATTGGCAAGGCCTCTCCTAACTTCTAATCTCTTTCGTCTATCGAGCCCTCCCTCTTTTTTGCGATCTCGAGCACTTCTTCTCCTTTGTCTTAATCACTTAAACAACATCAACCATCCACCCTCATCTCCATTATCATCCATAACCCTAACTTCCACTCCACCCGCCACCACCACCATCATTCGTACTAAATCATAATTTTGTCTCTGCTGCAGTTCGAATCTGTGAAGGTTATAAATATGAAAAACATAGATAAGGAAGTTATGGATCGATTCCACTTTGTTTTGCAATGTTTTGACTACGGGAGAATATTTGGTAAATATTTTCCCTCGGTTGCGTGGACTGCTTCTAGTGGTAAATCCAAATCTTTAAGGAGTCATTCTGTAGTTCTATCATTGATATCAAAGCCTATAAATTTGGTATTGTAGACCCTATCAATTGGTATTAGAGCCAAGCGAACCTTAGACCTCCATTAATGGTTATAACAAGGAAAATGACGTCGACAAGAAGACCAATAGAGAGCACACCGACAAGGGAAGACTCAACTCATGATAACCCTAACCGTGAGGCTGATTCCTTTGGAGCAACTACGGCAGGACCGAGTCAACAAACGTCCATGGGTGTGAATATGGGCTTGGTGGATGAACTTAGGGGCATGTTCCAAATATTGCAAAATAGAGTTGACGCAATCTAGAACGGTTATAATGCTTTAAAGGAATGTCATGAACCTATTGGCTTTGTCATCTCCTCGATAAAGATTAGTGCCTCAAGAAGGACTAGCGGTGGGACCACACCAAACCGATACCCCACAAGTCTAGGTGCGACATGTGAGTGTCAATGATCCTTTTTACTTATGCCTACATATCATCCCCACCTCCGTTACAAAACCCAAGACCGGCGGTGGTGGAACTCGAGAGGCGAGCAGCACCAATGTTCTTCGTCGAAGGGGAGGATTGGCACTTTGAGGCAAGCTTTCACTTCCAAGGAACAATATTGCATTGGTATAGATCGGTTATTCGTGGTAGAGAATTTATTGGTTAGGCTAACTTTTGTAGGAGGATTACACATAAATTTGAGACAGCGGGATATGAAGATTTTGCTGCCACATTAAGCAAGATGGTTCAAAGAATGACCGTATTGGAGTACCAAGCTGAATTTGAAAGAGTTAATAGTCGTGAGCCACCGACGTCGTCTCGAGTATGGAGACACTTTAGGAGTGTCTTTGTTTCTTGTTTTAGTATTTAATTTCCATGAAGATAAGTTTTCTATAAGTCGCATTCGAACGCGGGTGAAGTGAGTTCGAACGCGGTTGTGAACGTGGGTGAAGAGTGTGCATTGTTCGAACGCACTGTGAACGCACTGTGAACGCCTGCATCACGTTCGCAAATTCAGAGAAGTGGGAAAAAGGTGTTGATGGTATTGTTTAGGGTTAATTTTGAGTTGTTGGTTAGCCTCTAAAAGGATGTGGATGGCAACTAAAGGTCATTATTGATTATTGAGAATTGAGTTTTGCCTTGCCTCCTTTGTCTTCTTCGCTCCCGTTCCCTCAATCCCTGGTGACGCTGCTTCTAACCTCCCTCGACCGGCCAATCACCCTAGACCCTTAGGGGCGGCCCTCTCCTCTCCTTTCTTCCAATCTATCCAATACTTGCCCTAACCCTTTCATCTACCATAACCCTTCCTCCACCACTTTTCACCGGTGCCACCACATTAACGTCGATCCTCCACCAACCACCATCACCTAGGATCACGTGCCTCCATCCACGGATTCAAAACAGACCACCCTGACCTTCATCCACTAATCAGACGATATCTCGAGATCCCCACATCCGATTCACCTGAAAATAAATTTGTTCAAAAGATTCTTTTCTGGGGCTACAACATATCAAAATTTCATGTCAATCTGACGGCAGAATATTTTGGGATCTTATTTCAAAGTTTCAGGCCAGATCTAGTCTAGATCAGAGAATTGGAAGAGATCAAACCTTAGCCTAGGGGAGATCATATCAAGCTTGGTATCAAAGCCACCGTTCCTTGGACACGCACTTCCTATGACGACAACCAGATCCATGGCTGCATCGCAAGATGAAGAAAAAGAGATTCTGCCAATAAAGAAGGGGGAAACGGTTGTAGGAACTTCTAACCGCGGAACCACCCGATCTAATTGGAATATGGAAGAACCAAGTGTTCAAGCCGTGCTGGGGTTTCTTTCCAAACAAATGGCCATCAACAGCCAGATGATGATGGAGATGATGCGGGAATTACGGTCCACTTCCATGAACCCACCGCCGTCGGTTCAAAATTTGCAGCCACAAGAGCTGCTGCTGCCACCACCCTATGGGTAGAGGCAAGCAAGGATGGTTCCACCAAGCCCAGTTGCAGGTGAACCCAACCGATGAGCAAACCACTATGGAGATCACCTTAGAGATCTAGATCCATGGGCGGGTCAATATGATCACCTTAGAGATCTAGATCCATGGGCGGGTCAATATGAACCGGAACCATTGCGAGTTAATCAAAACCGAAGGAGAGATCATCAACCCTTCATGGTGCATCCTCCCCCGGTTAGACAAGGACTTGGACATGATACGAAACGAGACAACGGCATCCGTGGACAAGTCATGCGTCTCGAATTCCCTAAGTTCAAAGGTGGCAATCCAATTGATTGGTTGTACAGGGCGGAGCAATTCTTCGCATACCAAGGTATGGTGGAAGAATACAAGGTGACGCTTGTGAGCTTCCACCTTGAAGATGCAGCGCTTCATTGGTTTCGAGCAGCCAATGTCATTGAGGCTATCGACCCTTCATGGTGCATCCTCCCCCGGTTAGACAAGGACTTGGACATGATACGAAACGAGACAACGGCATCCGTGGACAAGTTGCGTCTCGAATTCCCTAAGTTCAAAGGTGGCAATCCAATTGATTGGTTGTACAGGGCGGAGCAATTCTTCGCATACCAAGGTATGGTGGAAGAATACAAGGTGACGCTTGTGAGCTTCCACCTTGAAGATGCAGCGCTTCATTGGTTTCGAGCAGCCAATGTCATTGAGGCTATCGAAACTTGGGTTGAATTTTGTGCTGATATCACACGACGATTTGGAGCGTCGGGGTATGAAGACTTTGATGCTCTTCTCTCAAAGATGGTGCAAAAGACTACGGTTGGGGCATACCAAGAAGAATTTGAGGGGATTAGTAGCCGATGTCATCCACCATGGACTGATCAACAACTTCGTAGCACTTTCATCTCTGGGCTGTGGGGAGACATACAAGCCGATGTGAGGGCTTTAAGGCCTACAACCTTAAAGGAGGCCTTCAAAGATGCAGTGCTTATGAAAGATAAACATAGAGCCATGAAGCTATACCTGAAACAGAGTTGGATGAGCCAAGGGAGCCGCAATCAAGCTCAACCAACCATAGCAGCGGGAAATATTACTGGAGTACTGAGAATCGCTACTATGATGATACCTCCTCGAGCACCCTTGAAGCCATCCCAAGATGTGAAGTATGCACCTAGAGGTTCGGGACGAGCACTCACACCTGCTCAAGTGGAGGAATGAAGGGCCAAGGGCCTATGCTTCCGTTGTGATGAGAAGTTTATACCCGGGCATCGCTACGCTAAACCGATGGAATCGATGATGCTAATCAATGGATTGGAGGAGGCTGAGGATGAGTTTGCAGCTGAAGGTGTGGCTGGACATCAAGGAGAAGAAGCTGAGGAGCAAACCGTGGAGGACATGATAGCCGAAATCTCCCTCCACGCCTACTTGGGGACAGCTGCGCCAAAGCCCTTACGGGTGAACGATATAGTCAAGAAAACTACAGTGAGAATCTTGATTGACACCGGGTCCACTCACAACTTTATTGACAAGAGGCTCCTTAGGAAGATTCGGCTCGAGTCAGAACCCATAAAAGGGTTCGACGTGACGATTGGAGATGGCACCACCTTGTGAGCGAATTTTATTTGTGGAGGTGCGGAATTGAAGGTGCAAGGCCAAACTTTCACATTGGATCTTTGTCCATTGGCCTTGTGAGGAGCTGACATCGTTTTGGGGACTCAATGGCTTCAAAGCTTGGGGCCTGTAATATTTGATTTCTCAAACCTCACTCTGACATTTCGGACGAATGGTCGAAAGGTGCTGCTGGATGGAAATCAACTACGACAAGGCCCGACATTGCAACCACTTGTGGGCTTTCCTTATGCAGGGGACCGAGCTTTACTATTGCAAATGGCTGTTGCTGAACCAGAACATCCACCACTAAGGAATGTAGCCACTGACATGCAAGAGCTGCTGCAGGAGTTCCAAGATCTCTTCGAGGAACCCCGAGGACTACCGCCGACCCGTCGGCACGACCATCGCATCTAGATCATTCCAGGGGCTGAACCAGCAAATGTTTAGCCCTATCGGTACTCGCATGTCCAGAAGGAAGAGATCAGTAAATTGGTGGTCGAAATGCTCAAGTATGAAATTATTCAACCGAGTAGAAGTGCCTACTTGTTGCCGGTGCTGCTTGTTCGGAAGAAAGACGGGAGTTGGCGATTTTGCGTCGACTACCGAGCCTTGAATGCAATTACTGTCAAGGACCGGTATCCAATACCGGTGATCGAGGAGTTGCTGGATGAGCTCACAGGGTCAGCCTACTTCAGCAAACTTGACTTAAGAGTGGGGTACCATCAAATTCGCGTCGACCCGGAAGATATGCACAAAACGGCGTTCCGAACTCACGATGGCCACTATGAGTTCCGAGTCATGCCGTTTGGGCTCACCAATGCACCAGCCACCTTCCAAGGGCTGATGAAAGACCTTTTCCGCCCGCTCTTGCGTCGGTACGTCCTCGTCTTCTTTCACGATATTCTAGTGTATAGCAAGAATTGGAGTGAGCACTTGCGGCTTGTGCGGGAGGTATTAAATATCTTGCGACAAAACCAGTTAAAAGTCAAGATGAGCAAGTGTCTTTGGGGAGAGCCATGAGTGGAGTACTTGGGGCATATAATCTCAGTAAAAGGAGTGGAAGCCGATCCAAGCAAGATCAAGAATATGGTGGACTGGGCCGATTCCTACTAATCAGTGGGAATTGAGGGGATTCCTTGGGTTGACGGGGTACTACCGATGATTCGTTGCCAACTATCGCAAAATTGTTGCCCCACTAACCTCCTTACTCAGAAAAGGTGGGTTCTAATGGACGGGCAAAGCGATGGAGGCCTTCGAAGCCTTGAAGACAGCTATGTCTACCGCTCCGGTTCTAGCACTACTGGATTTTCGCAAGCCCTTTGTGGTGGAATGCGATGCTTCGAGTGAGGGCATTGGAGCAGTTTTGATGCAAGAGGGCAGACCCGTGGCATATATGAGCAAAGCATTGTCAAATCAGTCGCTACAGCTATCCACCTACGAGTGCGAAATGCTAGCGATTCTCCATGCAGTCACCAAATGACAACCCTACTTGATTGGCCAACGATTTATTATCCGTACGGACTAGCATAGCTTACCCTACTTCATGGAGCAACGTGTGCCCCATCAACGGTGGGTCACGAAACTCCTTGGGTATGACTACGAATTAGTATATAGAAAGGGGATTGAAAATCGAGCGGTCGATGCTCTTTCGCGTCAACCGGACACAAGTGAGCTTGCCTCTTTTTTAACACCAGCATTTCCTCTATCTTCAGATATGTGGGGAACCAATACAGAAGATCATACCATGGAGGAGCCTGAGGCAGAGTTCAAAGATTGCTTCCCAAAATTCAAACCATGAGGATAAGGTTGCGGAAGCGTGGTGGATTGATACGATTCAGACTTCACTGACGTCATCTCGAGCATGGAGTCACTTTAGGAGTGTCTTTGTTTCTTGTTTTAGTGTTTAATTTCCATAAAAATAAGTTTTCTATAAGTCGCGTTCAAACGCGGGTGAAGTGAGTTCGAACGTGGTTGTGAACGTGGGTTAAGAGTGTGCATTGTGCGTTCGAACAACCCGTTTGAACGCATTGTGAATACCTGCATCGCGTTCACAAATCCAGAGAAGTGGAAAACAGGCGCGTTCGATCGCGCGTTCAAACGCTTGCATCGCGTTCGCAAACCCAGAGAGGAGCGAACTCGGTGTGTTCGAACGCGATCGACAAAATTGTATTGTTTAGGGTTAATTTTGAGTTGTTGGTTAGCCTCTAAAAGGATGTGGATGGCAACCAAAGGTCATTATTGATTATTGAGAATTGAGTTTTGCCTTACCTCCTTTGTCTTCTTCGCTCCTGTTCCCTCAATCCCCGGTGACACCGCTTCTAACCTCCCTCGACTAGCCAATCACCCTAGACCCTTAGGGGCGGCCCTCTCCTCCCCCTTCTTCCAATCTATCCAACACTTGCCCTAACCCTTCCATCGAACATAACCCTTCCTCCACTTTTCACTGGTGCCACCCCATTAACGCCGGTCCTCCACCAACCACCATCACCTAGGATCACGTGCCTCCATCCACGGATCCAAAACAGACCACCTTGACCCTCGTCCACTAATCGGACAATATCTCGAGATCCGCACATCCGATTCACCTTAAACTAGATTTTTGGAAAGCTATTTTTTGGGGCTACAACATATAGATTTCACATCGATCGGATAGCGGAATATTTTGGGATCTTATTTCAAAGTTTTGTTCTAGATCTAGTCCAAATCAGAGAATTGGAAGAGATCGAACTTTAGCCTAAGGGGAGATCGTATCAGAGATACAAGTGGATGTTCGTGCAATTTGTCCTACCACTCTTGAGGAAGCCTTTGAGAAGGCCATGAGGATGGAGCAAAATTGTAAGGCTCTCAAGATGGCAGCAAAATTAAGTTGGGCAATCGAGATAGGCGGTTTGCACCTAGAAACGGCTGGAAATTCTATGAGTTCAAAGACAATAGTCGTGAGTACTAGACCACGACCACCTTTGAAACCTTCTTCCGATGTTAGAGCAGGCACAAGACCCCCCATTCGAACTCTCACCTGCTTAGGTGGAGGAGCGAAGAGCGAAGGGCCTTTAGTTTCGATGCGATGAACGTTTCAGCCTCGGTCATCGGTGTTCCAAATCGATCGGGAGTATGCTGCTCATCGATGGTCTCGAGGATGAGGAGGTTGTTGGAGATGGAGAGTGTTCAGAGCAGGCCGTTGAAGAAGGCGCGGAGGAAGATATCTAAGTTGAAATATCAATGCATGCATATTCGAGTACTTCCGCGTCGAGAATGTTACATGTAGGTGGGCTCGTTAGAAAGTATTGTGTGCACATCCTCATCGATTCCGGGAGTACACACAACTATCTAAATGAGTGTTTAGTGAGGAGATTGGGTTTGGATGCTGAACGGACCACAGGGTTTGACGTCGCTATTCTTTTCCCACTTTTTCATTTCTTGATGAGCTGAGGTATGCATGTACATCTAACCCAGATGTTTTGAGATTGTTACAGGAGGTGTTGGATGATTCGGAGTGCCATTCAAAGTTGGAGAATCGAGGCGGTTTGCTGCTGTACCGTAGATAGATTTGCGTGCCCGCAAATGATGGATTGCGGCAGAAATTGTTAGAGCACTTCCACCAAACTCCTGAGGCTGGACATGAGGGTGTCTTAAGGACTTATAGGAGGATATCTCAGAGTTGCACGTGGCCAGGATTGAGGCGGGATGTGAGAAGTTTTGTCCGTGCTAACGAAGTTGGTCATAGGGCTAAGGCAACCACATTGAAATCAGCTAGATTACTATAGCCTTTACCTATACCGGACCATGCTTGGGAATATATTTTTGTGAATTTTATAGAGGATCTTCCACCGGTACGTGGTTATTCTGTTATCCTTATGGTGGTTGATAGATTAAGTAACTATGCGCACTTTTCGGTATTTTTATAACAATTTTCAGCCAAGTCAGTGGCTAAAATTTTTGTTAGAGATGTTGCTCAGTTACATGCCATGCATGATTATCTCGGATCGTGATCATGTATTTATGAGCAACTTTTGGACGAAGTTTTTCAGATTGTAGGGGACTCGATTAAACTTTAGTTTGACCTACCATCCATAGATGGACGGCCAAACCGAGCTGGTACATCGAAGCATTGATCTGTACTTGTGGTGCTTTGCTGGAGAGATGTCGAGACGATGGTTGGAGTACTTACCGTGGATGGAGTGGTCTTACAACACTAAACCACTCCGCTTACCATAGCAGTATTGGCATGATGTATGGACGCACGGCCACCTCCATTTGAGGTGATGTATGGACGCACGGCTTCGATTATATGCACTTATGATCCAATGACATCTGCAGATTGAATGGAGGTGGCCTTAGCTTTGATATATAGAGACGTTACATTGAGGAGGCTGCGTGCCCATCTTAAACTTGCTCAAAATTGCATGAAGTAAGTTTATGATTGCAACCATAGGGAGCTGGAGTTCAACATTGGCAGTTGGGTGTTTGTGATGGTGCAATCGTATCGATAGGTGACCTTGTGTTCGATGCGAAACCAGAAGTTAGCACATCGCTACTTCGGTCTATTTTGGATGTTGGTGCGTATTGGTCCAATTGCATAATATTTGGAGTTGTCGGAGGGGTCGAGAGTGCATCATGTCTTTTGTATTTTATTGATAAGGGAGCGGATTGGAGATTATGAGGTCGTTGGATCAGTTCTATCGGATCCATTGGATGAGATAGAGATCATAAAACTAGTTCGTGTACTTGTTAGGCATCGACGACGACATGGTACCAAATTAGAGATGGAGATTCTAGTCGAGTGGCTTGGCAAGCCATTTGATGAGGCTCCATGGGAGTTCGAGATGGACATTTCAGAGCGGTTCCCCGACTTTACACCTTGAGGGCAAGGTGGGGGAAGCGTGGTGGTTGATACACCTTGTTAGGGTCTTTTCTAATTGCATTAGTTATTTATTTTTATTAAAATAAAATTTCTGTAGGTCGCATTCGAATGCAGAAAGGGTTGCGTTCGAACGCCCTTGCAAATGCATGTATTAGGTTCGCAAATACAAAGAATGTGAAAAGCGCGTTCGAACGTGGTGGGGCACATTCGAATGTGGCGTTTGAACGCCTGCATCGTGTTCGTACATATAGAGAACGCCTTTTGTTCATTCAAACGAGATCGGGCGCGTTCGAACGTGATCAGTAGGATTTCACTAGGATTAGGGTTAATCATTGTTATTAGGGCTTGTTGGCTAGTCTCTATAAAGGTGTGGATGGCAACCAAAATTATTATACTATTGGATTATCGATTTCTTGCCTCCTATCTTCTCTCTATTCTCTCTACCCTAATCTCCCTCCTCCCTCTTCACCAACCTACCACCTCTATCGTTGGCAAGGTCTCTCAACTTCTAATCTCCTGGGTCTGTCAAGTCCTTCCTCTTCTTTCGGATCTCGACCACTTCTTCCCCTTCGTCTTTATCACTTAAACAACATCAACTATCCACCCTCATCTCCATTATCATCCATAACCATATCATCCACTCCACCCGTCACCACCACCATCATCCGCATTGGCATCAATCAGTTATTCATGGTGAAGGATTTATCGGTTGGGCTGACTTTTTGATAGGCTCTGATACCAATTGATAAGATCTGGAACCAAAGATAGGCTATGGAACAATTCTATAAGATATGAATTTATTACAGGAATCAGTCCGTGCAACCATGGGAAATTATTCATCAAATATTCTCCGGTAGTCTGAAAATTATGAAACCAATTGGGTTGGATCCATAACTTCCTAATCTACAACTATGGTAGGGATGAAGCATGGAATAATGTGGGTGATGGTGGTGGTGACGGGTGAAGTAGATGTCAGGGTTATGGATGGGTATAGAGATGAGGGTGGATTATGGAAGTGATTAAGGAAAGTAGATGAAGGGAACGAAGTGGTCGAGATCCTAAAGAAGAGGGGTGGCTCAACAGTCGAGAGAGATTAGAAGCGAGGAGAAACCTTGCAAACGGTAGAGGTGGAAGGATAGTGAAGAGGGAGGAGGGAGGAGGGAGGAGTCTAGAGAGAAGAGAGGAGGCAAGAAATTAAGAATCCAATAGCCATATAAAGTTGGGTGCCGTCCACATGTTTATAGAGGCTAGCCAATAAGTCCTAAAACAATATGAAACTCTAACAATCCAACTAAACCAATATTCCTTATCTTCTCCGAATACCTTTTGGATTAAGCTTTCATTTTGTCATAGATATATTCCGAATCTAGAGAAGTCATGAATATAAAGTTGTAGTTTTAGAGGTTGTCGACCTTATCCAACTAGTTTGATATTATTTTGATATGTATCGAATATTCTATAAATAGTTTTCCAAAACTGTGCATAGTTGGATTTAGCTAATTAGATAAAATCCTAACTAAGTTTGATATGTATCGAAATATTCCACCTCTACCGAAGGCAAGATTTCTCCTCGGTTCGATAAAATCAAACTTAGTTAACCAACTATGGATTTCTCCTCGCAAACTTAGTTTTGATATGTATCGAACCCATAGACGTTGGTTGACCTCTACCGAGGGCAAGATTTCTCCTCGGTTCGAGAGGACGTCGGTGAAGTCCGAATCGTATCATCTATCAACTATACTATCAATCACATTTCATGCTTTCCTTCTAAATGCCAGAACTATACTATCAATTCGGACTTCACCGACGTCGTCTCGAGCATGGATTCACTTTAGGAGTGTTTTTGTTTCATGTTTTAGTGTTTAATTTCCATTAAAATAAGTTTTCTGTAAGTCGCGTTCGAACGCGGGTGGAGTGAGTTCGAACGCGGTTTGTGAACGCGGTTGTGAACGCGGTTGTGAACGTGGGTGAAGAGAGTGCACTTACTGCGTTTGAACGCACTGTGAACGCCTGCATCACGTTCGCAAATACCGAGAGGCGCGTTCGATCGTGCGTTCAAACGCGATCGGGCGAGTTCGAACACGGTCGGCGATAATTGTATTTAGGGTTAATTTGAGTTGTTGGTTAGCCTATAAAAGGATGTGTAGGGCAACCAAAGTCAGGATTGATTATTGAATATTGAGAATTGAGTTTGCCTTGCCTCCTTCGTCTTCTTCGCTCCCGTTCCCTCAATCCCCGGCGACGCCGCTTCTAATCTCCCTCGATTGGCCAATCACCCTAGTCCCTTAGGAGTGGCCCTCTCCTTCCCCTTCTTCCAATCTATCCAACACTAGCCCTAACCCTTCCATCATCCATAACCTTTCCACCATCACTTTTCCATCGGTGCCACCCCATTAACGCCGGTCCTCCACCAACCACCATTACCTAGGATCTCGTGTCTCCATCCACGGATCCAAAACAGAGCATCCTGATGTTCGTCTACTAAATGGACGATATCTCGAGATCGCTAACTCCGACTCGCTTGAAACTTGATTTGTTGGAAAGTTCTTTTCAAGGGCGACATCATATCAAAATTTCACTTTGATCCGACGGCGGTATCTTTCGGGATCTTATTTCAAAGTTCCATGCAAGATCAGTCTAGATCTGAGAATCGGAAGAGATCGATCCTTAGCCTCAAAAGGAGAGATCGTATCAAGCTGGTATCAGAGCTTCATAGCCCGAGGTGTGATCGTATCAGACACCATGGATCCAGATTGGAGACAGAAGTGTTGATTGAGTGGCTAGGCAAGCCCACTAACGAGTCTACCTAGGAGCTCTTGTCAGATGTCATGCATCGCTTCCCCAATTTCACACTTTGAGGACAAGGTTGTGGAAGCATGGTGGATTGATACGATTTGAACTTCATTGATGTTATCTCGAGAATGGAGACATTTTATGGGTGTCTTTCCTTATTATTTTAGTATTTTATTTTAGAGAAAAATAAGTTTTCTGTAGGTCACGTTCAAACGCGTTTGCGAACGCTTGCATCAGGTTCGCAAAAATAGAGAACACGAAATGTGTGTTTGAATGCCTCCATCAGGTTCGCATCGACAAAGAACGCTTTTAGTGCATTCGAACGCGGTCAGCGAAAATCCACTATTTCTAGTGTTAATAATTGTCATTTTTGAATTGTTTGGTTAGCCTCTAAAGGTGTGGATGGCAACCAAAGAGTCATTATTGAATGAATTGAGTTTTGCCTAATCTTCTTCTTTTTCTCCCTTGATCTCTCATTCCTCGACTCTGCCGCTTTTAGCCGCCCTCGATCGACCACTCATCCTAGTCCCTTAGGTGCGACCCACTCCTCCCCTTTCTTCAAATCTCTATAACCTTGCCCTAACTTCTTTCATCATCCATAATCCTTCCACCACCACTTACTCATTGGTGCCACCCCATTACCACCGGCCTACCACCATCCATCATCACCTAGGATCTCGTGCCTCCATCCACGGATTCATAGACGAACTCCCTTATGTTCATCTACTTCTTGGATGATATCTTGAGATCCCACGGTTCGATTTTCCTAAAATTAGATTTGTTGGAAAGCTTCTTTCTAGGGATACAACATATCAAAATTTGACATTGATCCTACGGCTATAAATTTAGGAATCCTTTTCCAAAGTTTCGTACCAGATATTGTCTAGATCTGAAAAACGGGATAGATCAAACCTTAACCCAAGGGGAGATCGTATCAATGTGCTGCTAATGGATCCAACCGGACTAAGTAGTGTTAGATTTTTTGGGCCTGGGCAGACCGATGGACAAGTAGAATTGAGAGTTGGAGTCTGACATTATGAATCACTTCCTGGACTTCACACTTCTAGGATAAGATGACAAAAGCGTGATGGATTGATACAACTAGTGTTGGACCTAGTTGCCTCAAAAGCTTTCTGGCTGGGATGTTCGAACGCTAGGAAGTCACATTCATACACTTGCACCTATTTGTACACATAAAGAACGGTTTTTGCTCATTCAAACGAAACTCGCGCCTGTTCGAATGCGCCACGACGAGGATGTTTTTTGGGTTATCTTTTGTTATTTTGGTTGTTAGCTTAGCCTCTTAATATGTGGAACGTAGCCTAATTGAATCTACCAGAGATTATTAGCGTTCCCCTTCCTATCTCTTCCTTCTCTATTTCTTCTACTTCTATCTCATTTATTCGATGACAGTCATTATTGGACTACCATCTCCTTTCTCCATTAATCTGATCGTGCCCCCTTGCTTATCAAGAATTGGTCCAACCACGTCCTCCTCGTCTAACTTTAAGCTTTATCTCCACTATCGCTGTCATCACCATTTTGATAAACCTAGCCCTCACTAATATCCCATCTTCTATCTTCCACGTCCATCCGACGACCTACTGATCCCAAATTAGTATTTTTTCCACATTATCTGATCTACACTTCTGATTGTCATAATTCTAGTTGCATTGGATTCCTAACTTCCAGGAGAATAACCTATCAGAATCTTAGATGTTTTGGACGGTTGGATCTATCGACATTGTCTTCAAAATTTTTGGTTCCAAATTAATCCAAAGTTTGTTCTTGTTGCGGTCATAACCACCCTAAGATGATCGTATCACCCCCTAGTCTTGTAGGGTGGTCCTACTCCTCCCACTTCTCTTCTATAGTATCAATCGATGTAACCACCACCATCATCATCCATCTATGTCACCTTCGTCAACATATATAAGTTGAACCACACCTTCACCTTTCCATCCAAATTAGACCCATATCTTTTCTAAATTTTACAAGGATCTAAACATCAAAGTTGAAGTTCTAGGAGTTGCGAAGCTATTCCAACTAGTTTCATAATTTTATGGCATCTATAAAATATTTGAAGAATATTCTTTCTCGACTTTATAGAACTGTTCACGATTCAGATCAACCCGAAGTCGGTTCTTATCATAATATAAGTAAATATAAGAATAGCTATCCATACAATAAAACCCACATTTTAGTAATAAAAGATTAGCTTTTGTTATTCCTATTGCACTCTATTTAACATTTGAACATATTTGGAATAAGGTGAAATAAATGTGTAATAATTATGTTTAATGTGATATAAAGTGAAGGTAAAGAAGAAAAATCTATTAAAATATCCTTATATTTGATTTAAATAGATTGATAGAATAGATCATAAATAAATTAAAATATTCTATGTATGTAATGGATGCAATACTCATGTACAATGCTATATTTCTGTATACAACACAGTTAGCTCGATATGCACAATAGATATACAATACACATGTAAGACGATACTTATGCAATACTATATTTATGTATGCAATGTAGTTAGCTCGATCGGTATGCACAACTAGGCCAATAGGTATTCAATACACATGTAAGGTGATACTTATGCAATGTTATGGTATTTTTTATATTATACAAATATTTTTTCAAATATTATTATATTTTATAGTCAAAAAGAATAAAATTTTATTTGACACAGAAAATATATTAAATATTAAGATTAAAACATGAGATTCTTAATAATATTATATTTTTGATGTTAATAGTACATATAAAAATTATTTTAATAATAAGATCATTTATAAAAAATATTATATCAATTAAATACTATATTATTTTAAAATATTAAATTATTTATTTTTAGGCTATTTTAGTTGAATTTTATTTATTTAGTGTAAATTAAAAAATACGATAAGAGGAGAAAGTGTAAAGAGAAGTGATTATGATAAGATGTTTGAAAGAGATGAGAGATAAATAATAAATTATAATATGATGTTTAAAGAGATAAGAATTGTTTAACGTTACTATGGAATAAAGAATTTATTATTCTTGAAATGAACTATGCCTAAAAGTTTTTTATGGCCTCCCTGTTTTTTGGCAAGTTATGTGCATCGAGATGATTGTGGGATAACAAGCTACTTCCACGCTTATGAGGAAGCAGCTGATGGACTAGTCTCCATCATATGAGCTGGTGCCTCATCTACTATTTCACGATTCATATATAATGGGATGGAACCACAAAAAAACTCTCTCCAAGAGCCTAACAATGTAACATAAAGGCACCGCTAGATCTGATAGGATACCGACCTTTTGAGCCAAAACTTATTGATGTTGTGATAATTAAAATTCTCTATTATATAGCTCCGAAAGATTCCATTCCTAATGCTATGCCATTTAGACCTCTGTATACTACCTCAATAAGAAGGAAAAACATTTAATCCTGAGACTTAATAATGCTCTATTCCACCTACCTAACAATGGTTGCTCTACTCACATGCCGTTGTTCAGATGTATCACATTAATGGATACTGGATAAATTTGATCTGTGAAGCAATTCGGAGTATTAAGTTTTGAATGTCACCCTTCCAGTGATTTTGTAAACCTAGGCGATCCAATTATTTTGCCAATTTCTGTTGCATACAAACTAGGCCACCATGGATTCGCGAGGTACCCAATCTCTGGGTTACCAAAAGCAATCAGAATTATATGTGCATATAGTTAGTGCATGGGCTAGAGAAGCAAGTAGATGCCAATAATTGGTGGAAGTCTATACCAAGTATTGAAGTTAACATCCTTGCCTTATAGATAAATGCAGAATGATTTGTGCCGGTCTCGTAAGATAAAATGGTCCTCAGTTTCGCTCTGCAAGAGCAATATTTAAACACCTTAATCAATAAATAACCAAGTGGTGAAGGTCATTCTAAAGGTGGAAGAGGGTTGATTTGGTATTAGGAGAAGTCAAACAAAGTTGGTTTATTTGATTGCAAACGCATTCAATTGGCAAGCCATAAAAGCCGGTCGAAAATGTGAAGCCTTTAAAAGCCCTGTCGGCAAACACCTCCATATAAATTGGCATGAGTGGTTCTCAACCCTACTCAAAATAAGCAGAGAAGCCAAATAGCTTTTTCTCTTCCTCTTCTTCTTTGTTTCCACCCCGTTCTGCAAGTGGTTTGGGTTCCAGAATGGGAACTCTTCCGCTTCTCGGAAACCTCTTGTTTGGAGTTTATTTACTGCTCTTGGCAATCAACTTTGCCAATGCTGGCTCACAAGCTGAAACCACCGTGGTTGTGATCGGCGCAACTGAATGCTTAGATTGTTCGGCGAAGAACATGAAAATTGAGCATGCGTCCAAAGGTAATTAAGTAGATTAATTAACTCTACTTCCTTTCTCAGCATCCAGGCTAGTGAAATTGGAACCGTGTTTAGTGAGATTACTAATGCGGTTTTGCATTTTTTAATAAAACAGGACTTTACATAGTAATCAAATGCAAGGCCAACACAGCAAAATATGAGGCGAAAAGTGTCGGTAAACTTGACAGTGCCGGAAAGTTTAGCGTCAAACTCCCGAGCGATCTCCTCCAAAACGATGGGAAGCTGAAGCAAGAATGCTTTGCGGAGCTCCACAGTGCATCAAACACCCCTTGCCCAGAGAAACCATCGGAGCTAGTCTTAAAGTCTAAAGAGAAAGGAAGGCACACGTTCGCAACAACAGTCGAGAAGCTTCCCTTCTCGTCTGCGACGTGCACGTCGGTCTTCCTGTGGCCGCCCCACAATTTCCCTCCGAAGCCCAAGTGGGACCACTTCCACAAGCACCTTCCTTGGCACAAGCCCTTCTTCAAGAAGCCACTCCCACCGCCCACACCCGTGCCAATCTACACGCCACCTATGCCAGAATATAAACCACCGGTCTCGCCGGTTTACATCCCGCCAGCTCCGGTTTACAAGACGCCAGTCCCGGCCTACAAGCCACCGGCAGCTCCTGTTTACAAGCCACCGGTCCTAACTCCAGCTGTGACATACCACAAACATCCCACAATTCCACCTATCTTCAAGAAGCCACATTCTCCATTCTACCACCCTCATCCAATATACAAGAAACCGCTTCCTCCATTCTACCATTCTAAGTTCCCTCCTATCCATGGCTGGCCTCCACTTCCTCCTTATTCGCCTCATCCATGGAAAAAGTACTTGAAGCCGAAGCATCATATCTTCCCTCCTGCCAAAGAGGCACCAAAGCCCTAGAGGCAGTAGCCAACATGGTTCGTTTGTCTCGATCACTTTGTGCGTTTCTTATTCGGAGTAATATTTCCCTTTCCAGTTAGTTCTGTAATAAAGGTTGAATTAAAATTGGTATTAGAATCTGCGCAAATGTGACGATTGTTATCCTTTGTCGGTTACGGTTTGATTGGCCTTAATTCCAGCCATTGTTTTCATATATGAAAACCCAGGATTTCCTAAATGTATGCTTACTAAAAATTTTAATATGAAATAATAACAGATAAATAAGTGAAAGTGAACGCCAAGGGCGTTCACGTGGAAAATTTCCAAAACAAATAAAATATCACTGATCCAAACTAGGATAAAAGTTTAATCACTAATCATTTGTAACACTTACGGACACCCGTCGATTCTTGTGACTCTATTTGAAACTTTCTTTCTCATTAGATCTCATGACTCCTTATATTTTATGATTAATTCTCAATCTTTATGACCCTCAAGATTGATCAAACCGCCTCAATAACCCTCAAGACGCTATCCTCTATGATCCGAAGAACTTAAGTTATGTAGATTGAAGATTAAAGTATGTTCCATTTGAAAAAAAAACTTAACTTGCTCTTATCAAAGATGGCTAATAGGGTTAGGTTTTAATAATCCTTTAATATGTTTTCGATTGATGTGATTCATACCACACTGAGTCACCTTGAGCATGAATACAACCTATGGGAGTCTATTCTTATTTTGTTTTTGTTTTTTCCTTCTGAAAATAAGGATTCTAGACTCGATAAGACACGTAAGTTTCGAAGAAATCTTCGGACAATCTAAGAAAATCTAAGATTGTAGAGTTTGGACCGTTAGATCTTGAGATATTGACTAAACAGTGGCTGAAGGTCAAATAAATCCTAGCTTATTGATGGCTAGATAGGTGCTAGGTTAATTCCTTGGTGTGAAAGGGGAGAAGTTATTGTAGAAGAGGAGGATTAGAAGTTAAAGAAGGACAACCAAACTGGGGCGGTTGAAGGAAGGGGTTAGGAGAGGGCGCCAATAGCTAGAGATAGTTAAGAAGAAGATAAAGACACAATGTCAATTTCAATTATTAGATTTTTTTTCTCCAATTAGGGTTTTCTCCATATATTTATAGAGGCTCACTCTAGGGACTCATCAACTAAGTCAAACAACCCTAACAAACCAACAATTTTTGTCGCGATGCGTTCAAACACGCCTAATCGTGTTCGAATGCGCAAATATCATTCTTTGTCATTGCGAACGCGTCCAAGCATTCGAATGATCGCGTTCGAATGCAAGTCCTTGGCGTTCAAACGCCCCCTTAGCAAAAGGCCTTATTCTTTTGAACAACATAAACTAGATAAATAGGCTCATCTCAATAAACCCAATGTTGCGAGTGGATATAATCTAACTGAGTCGTATCAGGAAGCCATGATTCAAGTCCTCTTAGGTGCACGAAGGGATACGGGGGTGACCGAGTTCCCTACTCGAGTCCGAGCTACACCACCAATGGAACCACATTTTCGCTAATGGACACTGCCTCCACTATTCCATACTAGGCAGGAGGAAGATCATGAAGATCCCATGGGTGGTCGCGCTTGGAGGCCCTTACTGCCTACGCCAGCCGAAAGGCACAACATACCACCACCAATTTTTCACTACGACCGAGCATCGAATCCACCACTCCACAATGATGATGACGAGTGGATGGATTACGAAGAACCAGCGACTCCTCGACACTATCCTAGGGATGCTGGATTAAACCCAAGGGAAAGAAGTTCCAATCGACATGAAGAAAAAGAACACGGCGTCCCTACAGGGACTGTTCGCCTCAACTTCCCACCCTTTAAAGGAGGAGACCCACTCGATTGAGTTTATCGAGTGGAGCAATTCTTCGAGTATCAAAGAACACCTAATGCACAAAAGGTGTTGTTGGCATCTTTCCATCTCGAAGACATCGCCATCCGATGGTACCAAGCCACGAATCAAGGTGGGCTCTATCGAATGTGGGAGGAGTTCACTAATGCTACTTGCGTTCGATTTAGACCCTCTAGTTATGAAGATTTTCATATTGCTCTTACCAAGCTAACCCAAAGGACTACGGTGAGAGCATATCAAGAGGAGTTCGAGCGTGTTAGCAATCGAGTGCAGGGCTGGTCGAACTCCCAACTCAAGAGCACATTCATTAGTGGCATTAGGTAGGACATTCAAGCCGAAGTGAAGGTTGCTCGACCAACAACATTGCTTGAGACTTTTGAAATAGCTCAATTGATGGAAGAGAAGCTCTGAGAGTTTCGAATAGCGACAAAAGAGGGCTAGAGCACCACAGAGTTTAGAGGAGTGCCTCAGCAAACCGTAGCCACACATCATGTGTTAGCACTCTACCGAGGACAACAGGTGCAAGATTGCTTCGATGACCACAAGATGAGGGGACCTCCCCAAACTACCATGAGAAAACTTACCCCAACCCAAGTTGAAAAAAAGAAAGCTAAAGTGCTGTGTTTTTATTGTGATGAGCAATTCACTCCCGGGCACAAATGTGTCCAACCGGCAGCCACGATGATTATGTTGGACAAAGCAAAGGATGTGGAGGAAGAGGAAATGGTAGGGGATGAAGTAGAGGATTTGGCGGAAGACCAGGAAACATTGGAGAGCAATGAGGAGGTTTATGCTAAGATACCCATGCATGCCTACACCGGCGCTAATATACCTAGGACGCTGCGAGTCGATGGCACCGTGAAGAATCAAACAGTGAGGATCCTCATCGACACTAGGAGAACCCACAACTTCATAGATGAGCATATGGTCAAGAAGATAGGAATGGCTATAAACGCTACCTATGGATTTGATGTAGCTCTAGGAGACAGCACGACGCTCTGGGCAAATAGTGTATGCCGAGGGGTTCTTTTGAAGATTCAACGCAATTCCTTCACCTTGGATCTTTACCCCTTGGCCTTACAAGGGGCTAACATTGTATTGGGGACTCAATAGATGCAAAGTTTGGGCCCGGTGACCTTTGACTTCTAGAAATGTGGACAGACTTCAAACGAAATTGCAAGTGAGTGCGGTCAGACAGAATTTGACCGTGACTTGGAGCCCAACTTCAACCGATAGTGGGACTACCAAAGGCCAGATGCCATGGACTTCTAATGCAATTAATTAATCCAGAGTCAAGTAGACCATACAAAGGAAGAAGAAGTACCCATTGATTTGCCCACCTTATTGAAGGAATTCAGCGAGGTGTTTGAAGAACCACGCGACATGTCCTTAACCTAATATACCTTGTTAGAATCTTTTCTTATTGCATTAGTAATTTATTTTCATTAAAATAAATTTTCTGTAGATCGCGTTCGAATACGGAAGGGTTGCATTCAAATGGCTGCATTAGGTTCGTAAAAACAGAGAACCCCTTTTGTGCGTTCGAACATGATCGGTGGGAGTCCACTAGAATTAGGGTTAATAATTTATTTTGGCTTGTTGGCTAGCCTCTATAAAGGCGTGGATGGTAGCCAAAATCATTATGCTATTGGAATATTGATTTCTTACCTCTCTATCTTCTCTCTATCCTAATCTCCCTCCTCCCTCTTCACCAACATACCACCTCTACCGTTGTCAAGGTCGCTCTTAACTTTTAATCTCCCTCGTCTATCGAGTCCTCCCACTTTTTTGGGATCTCGATCACTTCTTCCCTTTCATTTTTATCATTTAAACAACATCAACTATCCACCCTCATCTCCATTATCATCCATAACCCTATCATCTACTCTACCCATCACCACCACCACCATCATCCGCAATATATCATATTTTTGTCCCTATTGTAGTTCAAATTTACGAAGGGTGTAAATACAAAAAAGGCTGATTAGAGAGTTGTGGATCGATTCTAGTTGGTTTTGTAATTTTCTGACTACGGAAGAATATTTGGTTAATATTTGTCTTTGATTGCGCGAACTACTTTCTATAATAAATCTAGATCTTAAAGGAATCGTTCCGTAGTCTCTCATTGATAGTAGAGCCTATCTTTTGGTACCATAGATCTATCATTGGTATCAAAGCCAGGTAAACCCTAGATCTCTATTAATGGTGGAAATAAGAAAAATGGCATCAACAAGAAGATCAATGGAGAACACACTGACAAGGAAAGAGTTAATCCACGATAACCCTAACCATGAGGCCGATTCCTTTGGAGCGACCACGGTAGGACCGAGTCAACCAATGTCCATGGGTGTGAATATAGGCTTGGCGGATGAACTTAGGGGCATGTTCCAAACATTGCTACATAGAGTTGACGCAATGCAGAATGATCATAATGCTTTAAAGGAATATGTCATGAACCAATTGGCTTCATCATCTCCTCGACGAAGATCGATGCCTCAAGAAGGACCAGCGGTGGGACCACACCGAACCGATACCCCATAGGTCGAGGTGTGACATGTTAAGGACTACTTCCTGTAATAAATTCAGATCTTGAAGAAATTGTTCTGTAGCCTTATCATTGGTATCAGAGCCTATCAATTTGGTACTATAGAACTTATCATTGGTATCAGAGCCAGGTGGTGATTTGACAAATTGGGTGTTTCAAGTGGAACAATACTTTGATTATCAAGGGACAGTAGAGGACGCAAAAGTCCAGATGGCAAGCTTTCACCTCCAAGGAACGACATTGCATTGGTATCGATTAGTTATTCGTGGTGGAGGATTTATCGGTTGGACTGACTTTTGTAGGAGGATTACACGCAAATTTGGCACAGCGTCATATGAAGATTTTGCTGCCACATTAAGAAATATGATTTAGAGGACGACTATATTGGAGTACCAAGCAGAATTTGAAAGAGTTAGTAGTTGTTGCGGGGCATCTTAGCCCGAACCGACGTTGATGAGCACATTCATTTCAAGGCTACGGGAGGAGATACAGGCAGATGTTCGTGCTCTTTGTCCTATCACTCTTGAGGAGGCCTTTGAGAAGGCCGTGAGGATGGAGTAAAAGCATAAGGCTCTCAAGATGGTAGTGAAAATAAGTTAGGGCAATCAAGATGGGTAGTTTGCGTCTAGAACACCAGCTGGAAATTCTGTGGGTTCAAAGACAGCGACTGCTAGCACTAGACCACGACCACCTTTAAGACATTCTTCCGATATTAGAGGAGACACAAAACCCCCCGTTCAAACTCTCACACCTACCCAGGTGGAGGAGTGAAGAGCAAAGGGCCTTTGCTTTTGATGCGATGAACGTTTCACCCCCGTTCATCAGTGTTCCAAACCGATCGGGAGTGTGATGCTCATCGACGGTCTCAAGGAGGACGATGAGGTTGTTGGTGAAGGAGAGTGTTCAGAGGAGGTCCATGGGGAGGCCGTAGAGGAGGGTGCGGAGGAAGATATTCAAGCTAAAATATCGATGCATGCATATTCGGATACTTCCGCACTGAGGACATTATGGGTCGACAGACTCATTAAAAAGCATTGTGTGCACATCCTCATTGATTCCGGGAGTACACAGAACTTTTTAGATGAGAGGTTAGTGAGAAAGTTGGGCTTGGATACTGAACTGACCGCAAGGTTTGATGTTACTATTGGAGACAGCATGAAGCTTAGAGCGAACGTGAGGCCATATCAGTATCCACATGTGCAAAAAGAAGTTATCTCCAAGATGATAACCAAGATGTTGAAGCAAGGCCTCATGCAACCAAGTCATTGCTCTTACTCATCAACCGTGCTATTGGTGCGAAAGAAGGATAGGACATCGCAATTTTGTGTTGACTACCGAGACTAAACGCTATCACTATCAAGGGCCGGTTTCTCATTCCGGTTATAGAGGAGCTGCTGGACGAGCTTGTAGGGGAGTCTATATTCAGCAAACTTGTCTTGATGTCGGGTATCATTAAATTAGAGTTCACATAGCAGATGTGCACAAAATTGCATTTCGGACTCCGGACTGGTACTATGAGTTTCGGGTGATGCCCTTTGGTCTTACCAATGCTCTAGCTACTTTTCAGGGCCTCATGAATGATATTTATTGGCCTCTACTGCGAAAGTATGTCTTGGTATTCTTTGACGACATTTTGGTGTATAGTAGGACTGAAATGGAGCATTGGCGGTATTTGGAGGATATGCTGAATTTGTTGATGCAAAACCAACTAAAGATTAAGAAGTCTAAGTGCCTTTGGGGAGTACCAATCATCTCAATGGAAGGTGTAGCGGCGGACCCTCAAAAGATAGCATGTATGACCACTTGGCTGATTCCTATTATCATCACAGGATTATGAGGATTCTTAGGGTTAACCGAATATTATCATCGCTTCATTGCTGGGTATGGTAAGATTGCTGCTTCTCTCACTTCTTTGTTGAAGAAGAAATCTTTTAAATGGAAGGATGGAGCCACTACAGTGAGCAGTATTTGAGGTTCTTTATTAGAGAGATGTCGAGACGATGGTTGGAGTTCTTACCGTGGGCGGAGTGGTATTACAACACTGCCTACCGTAGCAGCATTGGCATGACCCCGTTTGAGGTGGTGTATGGGCGCACACCTCTGACATTACGCGCTTGTGACCCAGTGGCATTTGCAGATCGGACAGAGGTGAATTTAGCTTTAATGGATAGAGACACCACATTGAGGAGGTTGCATACCTATCTTAAACTTGCTCTAAACCGCATGAAGCAAGTTTATGATTATAGCCATAAAGAGCAGGAGTTCAACATCAGCAGTTGGGTGTTCGTGAGGGTGCAACCGTATCGTCAAGTGACCTTGTATTTGATGCGAAATCAGAAGTTAGCACATCACTATTTCGGTCTGTTTCGGGTGTTAGAGTTATCAGTCTGGTTGCATATTATTTGGAGCTGTCGGAAGGGTCGAGAGTGCATCCTGTCTTCCATGTTTCATTGCTGAGCGAACGGGTTAGAGATCATGAGGTCGTTGGATCAGTTCTACCGGAGCCATTGGAGGAGACAGAGATCGTAGAGCCAATTTGTGTACTTGCTAGGTGCCAACAACGTCATGGTACCAGATTAGAAATGGAGGTTCTAGTCGAGTGGCTTAGCAAGCCATTCGATGAGGCAACATGGGAGTTGGAGATGGATATCTTGGAGCGTTTCCCAATCTTTACACCTTGAGTACAAGGTAGGGAAAGCATGGTGGGCTGATACACTTTGTTAGAGTCTTTGCTTATTGCATTAATTATTTATTTTTATTAAAATAAATTTTTTATAGGTCACGTTCGAACGTCTACATTAGGTTCGCATTGATAGAGAATGCACAAAAGGCATTCGAACGGGGTCGGATGAATTTGAACGTGATCAACCTGAGTCTACTAGAATTAGGGTTAATAATTATTATTTTGGCTTGTTGGGTAGTCTCTATAATGGTGTGGATGGCAGCCAAAATCGTTATGATTAATGAATATTGGTTTCTTGCCTCTCTATCCTCTCTCTAGTCTCTCTAACCTAATCTCCCTCCTTCCTCTTTACCAACTAGCCACCTCTACCGTTGGCAAGGTCTCTCCTAACATCTAATCTACCTCGTCTCTTAAGTCTTCCCTCTTCCTTGGGATCTCGACCACCTTTTCCCCTTCGTCTTTCTCCTTTAAACAACATCAATCATCCACCCGTATCTCCATTATCATCGAAAATCCTAACATCCACTTTACCTGTCACCACCACCTTCATCTCCACTATACAAAAAACATAGATCAGGAAGTTACGGATCGATCCAACTTAGTTTCGTAATTTTTTAACTATGGGAGAATATTTGGTGAATATTTTCCCTCGGTTGCACAGACTGTTTCCTGCAATCAATCCAGATATTGAATGGATTGTTCCATAGCCGACCTTATCATTGGTATCAGAGCCTATCTTTTGGTATCATAGATCCCTACCATTGGTATCAGAGCCTATCTTTTGGAATCATACTCTATCATTGGTATTAGAACCCGGTTAACCTTGGACCTCCATTAATGGTTAAAACAAGGGAGATGATAAGCTCTGATACCAAATTGATAGGCTCTGATACCAATTTGATAGGATCTGGAACCAAAAGATAGGCTATAGAACAATTCCTTAAGATCTGAATTTATTGTAGGAAGCAGTCCATACAACCGTGAGAAAATATTCGTCAGATATTCTCCGTTAGTCAGAAATTTATGAAACTAATTGGGTTGGATCCATAACTTCTTACTCTACAACTTTTGTATTTTTATCCTTCACAAATTCAAACTGTAACAGGGACAACACGGAATGACGTGGTGATAGTGGTGGTGACGGGTGGAGTGGATGTTAGGGTTATGGATGAGTATGGAGATGAGGGTGGATTGTGGAAATGATTAAGGGAAGTAGACGAAGGGAACGAAGTGGTCGAGATCTCAAAGAAGAGGAGTGACTCGATAGATGAGGGAGATTAGAAGCGAGGAGAAACCTTGCCAACGGTAGAGGTGGAAGGATGGTGAAGAGAAAGGAGGGAGGAGTCTAGAGAGAAGATAGGAGGCAAGAAATCAAGAATCGAATAGTATTATAAAGTTGGTTGCCATCCACATATTTATAGAGGCTAGCCAACAAGTCCTAAAATAATATGAAATCCTAATTCTATAGGATTCTCGTCGGTCACGTTCGAACGCGCCTAATTGCGTTCGAACTCACCCCTTCTCTAGATTTGCGAACGCAACACATGCGTTCACATGTTGCATTCGCAAGTCGTTCGAACACGGGCGTTCACAAACGCATTCACAAGGCGTTCACAAACGCAGGCGTTCACAAGGGTTCACAAGCGTTCTAACGCGACTCCACCTGCGTTCGAACACGACCTACAAGAATTTTATTTTAATTAAAATAAACACCTAATGCAATAAGAAAGGATCCTAACTAAAGTGTATCAGCCCACCATGCATCCACCATCTTAACCTCGAGGTGAAAAGTCAGAGAAACACTCAAAGATATCAGTCTCCAACTCCCATGTTGCCTCATTAGATGGCTTGCCAAGCCACTCAACTAGAATCTCCATCTACAATCTGGTACCATGTCGTCGTCGGCGTCTAGCAAGTACTCGAACTGACTCTACAATCTATATCTCCTCCAATGGCTTTGGTAGAATCGATCCAACGATTTCATGATCTCCAATGCGCTCTCTCAACAATGAAATATGAAAGATAGAGTGCACTCTCGACCCCTCTGGCAGCTCCAAACGATATGCAACCTGACCAATATGCTCCAACACCCGAATGCATTTGTGGTCCAGCAACAAATCGCCTCAATTCTCCAACTCGGGATGGCACTCCGAATCATCCATCACCTCCTACAACAATCTCAAAGTATCTGGGTCAGATGTACATGCATACCTCAGCTCATCAAGGAAGGGGAATGTAGGAGATGAATAGGTTGCAAGCTCGGCGGTATCGGGTTGGCGCGATAGTGCATCCGCCACTCTATTTTCTGTTCCCTTCTTGTATTAGATTTCATAATCATATCCCAACAATTTTGTAACCCATTGCTGCTGTGTCAGAGTGTGTATACGCTGTCCCATAAAATATGGAAGGCTCCTTTGATCGGTTCGGATAATGAATCGCCTATCGATCAAATAAGGCCTCCACTTTGTCACCACATATAGAATTGCCAACATCTCTCTTTCATAAGTCGATAATTGCTGAGATTTTTGCGATAAAACCTTACTAAGATAGGCAATGGGACGTCCTTCTTGCATTAGTACAGCTCCTATGCCAACACTCGACGCATCACATTCAACAATGAATTCTTTGGTGAAATCCGGTAGTACTAAAATAGGTGCCATCGTCATTGCTGTTTTTAAATTTTCAAAGGCTAAAGTGGCTTCATCCGTCCATCTAAAATAATCCTTCCTTAACAAAGAAGTGAGAGAAGCAGCGATCTTGTCATATCCGGCGATGAATCGACGATAATAATCAGTCAGCCCAAAAAATCCTCTCAATCCAGTGGTAGTAGTAGGAATAGGCCAAGCAGTCATACATGCAACCTTTTGAGGATCCGCTATTACACCATTCGATGAAATGATCTGGCCTAAATACTCCACCTTTGGTATTCCCCATAGGCACTTGAACTTCTCGATCTGCAATTAGTTTTGCTCTAACAAATTCAGTATGTCCTCCAAATGCCACCAAAGCTCTAATTCAGTCCTGCTATACACCAATATATCGTCAAAAAGTACCAAAACATACCTTCGCAATAGAGACCAAAATACATCATTCATGAGGCCTTGGATGGTAGCTAGAGCATTGGTGAGACCAAAAGGCATCACTCGAAACTCGTAATGCCCATCCGGAGTCCAAAATGCAGTTTTGTGCACATCAGCCGAGTGAACTCTAATTTGATGATACCCAGCTCTCAAGTCAAGCTTACTAAATATAGTCACCCCTCCAAGCTCATCCAGCAACTCCTGGATAACTGGAATGGGATACCGGTCCTTGACGGTAATAGCATTTAGTGCTCAATAGTCAACACAAAAACACCATGTTCTATCCTTTTTTCGCACCAAAAGCACGGGGGATAAGTATGAGCTATAACTTGGTTGTATGAGACCTTGATCCAACATCTTGGCTACCATCTTTAAGATAACTTCTTTTTGCACATGTGGATACCGATATAGCCTCATGTTCGCCGGTGTAGCCCCGGGTACAATCTCTATGCGATGGTCCACCGCTTTCCTTGCTGGCAACTCCTACAGCTCCTCAAATAGTCCAAAAAAGTTATCTAATAAATTAGACAATTCAATGGTAGTACCTAAACTCGTTTGAGGCTCATCTCCTATTGGTCCAAACTGAAGAAGATAGGACAAATCATACGCACCAAGCAGCCCCACCATAGGCTGCATCACAGGAATTGGTGAAGAAGGTCTCAAAGGTGGTCATGGTCTAGTACTCGCAGTCGCTGTTTTTGAAACCGCAGAATTTTCATAATGCTTTCTAAGGAATCCATCTACTCGTAACGTCCACTTGGGCAGGTGTGAGAGTTCGAACGGGGGGGTCTAGTACCTCCTCTAATGTCGAAAGAAGGTCTTAAAAGTGGTCGTGGTCTAGTACTCGCAGTCATTGTTTTTGAAACCGCAGAAGTTTTACCCGGCGTTCTAGGTGCAAACCGCCCATCTCGGTTGCCCCAATTGGTTTTCGCTGCCATCTTTAGAGCCCTATGTTTTTGTTCCACCCTCACAGCCTTCTCAAAGGCCTCCTCAAGAGTAGTAGGACATAGAGCACGTACATCCGCTTGTATCTCATCTCGCAGCCCCAAAGTAAATGTACTCATCAATATCCGTTTGGGCCATGCTGGCTCACAATGACTACTTACTCTTTCAAACTTAGCTTGGTACTCCAATACGGTAGTCTTTGGAACTATCTTGCTTAATGTGGCAACAAAATCTTCATATGTTGCTGTCTTAAATCTGCATGTAATCCTCCTACAAAAAATCAGCCCATCCGATAAATCCACCACCATGAATTATCGATCTATACCAATGCAATGCCGTTTCTTGGAGGTGGAAGCTTGCCATCTAGACTTTTGCATTTTCCACTGTACTTTGACAATCAAAATATTGTTCAACTTAAAACACCCAATCTGTTGGATCATCGTCTTGGAATTTTGGAAAGTCTAAGCGTGCAGTTCCCCCACGAATAGCGTTGTTGGGTTCGCAAAAGATCCTTGATTCAAGTCTAAACCTTTGTGCATGTTGATCACTCTCTCGAGTTCCGCTACCGTCGGTCTTAGGTTTTATAACGGAGGTGGGGGATGATGTGAAGGCATAGGTAGGAGGAAATCATTGACACTCATATGATGCACCTACACCTATGAGGTATTGGTTCTATGGGGTCCCACCACTGGTCCTTCTTGAAACTCCTTTCGTCGTCGAGGAGATGACGAACCCAATCAATTAATGACATATTCTTTGAATTCATTATGATCTTTTTGCATGTTGTCAACTCTATGCAACAATGTTTGGAACATGCCCCTTAGTTCATTCATATTCGAACCCATGGACGTTGGTTGACTCGGTTCTGCCGTGGTCGCTCCAAAGAAATCAATCTCATAGTTAGGATCATCATACATTGAGTCCTCCCTTATCGGTATGCTCTTCATAGGTATCCTTGTTGATGTCATCTTCCTTATTTCAACTATTAATAGAGGTCTAAGGTTCGTCTGCTCTAATACCAATTGATGGACTCTAATACTAATGATAGGCTCTGATACCAAATGATAAGCTCTGATACCAATTGATAGGTTCTGGAACTAAAAGATTGGCTACGGAATAATTCCTTAAGATCTAAATTTATTGTAAGAAATAGTTCGCGCAACCATGGGAAATTATTCGTCAGATATTTTTCAGTAATCAAAAAATTATGAAACTAATTGGGTTGGATCCATAACTTCCAAATCTATAACTTTCATATTTATGCCCTTTGCATATTTGAATTGTATCAGGGATGACAACACGGAATAACGTGGGTGATGGTGGTAGTGACGGGTGGAGTGGATGTTAGGGTTATGGATGGGAATGGAGATGAGGGTGGATTGTGGAAGTGATTAAGGAAAGTAGACAAAGGGAACGAAGTGGTCGAGATCTCAAAAAAGAGGGGTGGCTCGATAGTCGAGGGAGATTAGAAGCGAGGAGAAACCTTGCCAACGGTAGAGGTGGAAGGATGATGAAGAGGGAGGAGGTAGGAGTCTAGAGAGAAGATATGAGGCAAGAAATCAGGAATCCAATAGCATTATGAAGTTGGTTGCCATCCACATATTTATAGAGGCTAGCCAACAAGTCCTAAAACAATATAAAATCCTAATTCTAGAGGATTCCCGTCGATTGCGTTCGAACGCACTCAAAAAGCCCATTCTCTGGATTTGCGAACGTGACACAGGCGTTTACAAGTCGTTCGAACGTGGGCATTCACAAACGGGTTCACAAGGCATTCACAAACGCGGGCGTTCATAAGGCGTTCACAAGCATTTACAAGGTGTTCATAAGGGTTCACAAGCGTTTGAACGCGACTCCACCAACGTTCGAACGTGACCTACGGGAATTTTATTTTAATAAAAATAAACACCTAATGCAATAAGAAAAGATCCTAAATAAGTGTATCAGACCCCATAGAACCGATACCCCACAAGTCCAGGTGCATCATATGAGTGTCAATGATCCCCTCCTACCTATGCCTTCACATTATCCCCCACCTCCATTACAAGTCCAAGTGCGTCATATGGAACCCAAGAGGCGTGTGGCACTGGTGTGCTTCGTCGATGAGGAGAATTGGCACTATGAGGATGAGGTTGATCCCTATGGAGTTAGTGATGGACGTGCTCGAGGATTTAGAGAAGGTGATCAACATGCACAAAGGTTTAGACCTGAACCAAGGATTTTTCGCGAACCCGACAATGCTATTCGGGGGAGAACCGCATGCTTAGACTTTCCAAAATTCCAAGGCAGTGACAGTGACCCAACAGATAGGGTGTTTCAAGTTAACCAATATTTTGATTGTCAAGTTACAGTGGAAGATGCAAAAGTCCAAATGGCAAGCTTTCACCTCCAAGAAACGGCATTGCATTGGTATAGATTGATTATTCATGGTGGTATATTTACCGAATGGGTTAATTTTTGTAGGAGGATTACATGAAGATTTAGGATAGCGACATATAAAGATTTTGCTACCACATTAAGCAAGATGGTTGAAAGGAGTACCGTATTGGAGTACCAAGCTAAGTTTGAAAGAGTTAGTAGTCGTTGTAAGCCACCGTGGCTCGAACGTACATTGATAAGTACATTTATTTCAGGGCTACGAGAGGAGATACAAGCGGATGTTCGTGCTCTATGTCTTACTACTCTCGAGGAGGCCTTTGAGAAGGCCGTGAGGATGGAACAAAAGCATAGGGCTCTAAAGATGGCAGCGAAAATTAATTGGGGCAATCGAGATAGGCAGTTTGCACCTAGAACGCCGGCTGGAAATTCTACAGTTTCAAAAATAGCAGTTGTGAGCACGAGACCACGACCACCATTGAGACCTTCTTTCGATGTTAGAGGAGGTACTAGACACCCCGTTCGAACTCTCACACCTGCCCAGGTGGAGGAGCGAAAAGCGAAAGGCTTTCAATGTGATGAGCGTTTCACCCCCGGTCATAAGTGTATTAAACCGATCGGGAGTGTAATGCTTATCGATGGTCCTGAGGAGGATGATGAGATTGATGATGATGGAGAGTGTCCAAAGGAGACCCATGGGGAGACCATTGAGGACGGCGTGGAGGATGATATCGAAGCTGAAATATCGATGCATGCATATTCGGATACTTCCGCACCGAGGACTATACGAGTAGATGGACTTGTTAGAAAGCATTGTGTGCACATCCTCATTGATTCGGAGAGTACACACAACTTTCTAGATGAGAGTCTAAGGAGGAGATTGGGTTTGGATGCCGAACCGACTATAGGGTTTGACGTTACTATTGGAGACGGCACGAAGCTTAGGGAAGGGAGCTTGTGTCGCTGAGTCGGTATTCGGGTGCAAGGACACGACATCATTGTGGACTTGTATCAGTTGGCACTGCGAGGAGCGGACATTGTCCTTGGTGCTCAGTGGTTACAGAGTTTGGGACCCATCACATTTGATTTCCGGACCATGTGGATGAAATATAAACAAGGAAACAAAGATGTGCGGCTTGATGGTGTCCAGACTTCGCTGATTCCTACAATGCAACCTATGGTGGGGTTGCCTTGTTCGTATGATTTGGCCGATCTTCTTCAGTTAGGACCAGCAGGAGATGAGCCTCAAACGAGTTCAGGTACTATAATTGAATTGTCTAATTTATTAGATTACTTTTCTGGACTGTTTGAGGAGCCACAAAAGTTTCCACCGAGGAGAGCGGTGGACCATTGCGTAGAGATTGTATCCGGGGCTGCACCGACGAACGTGAGGCTATATCGGTATCCACATGTGCAAAAAGAAGTTATCTCAAATATGATAGTCGAGATGTTGGAGCAAGGCCTCATACAACCAAGTCATAGGTCATACTCATCCCCCATGCTATTGGTGCGAAAAAAGGACGGAACATGCACTTTTGTGTCGACTATCGAGCACTAAACGCTATTACCGTCAAGGACCAATATCCCATTCCGGTTATCGAGGAGTTGCTGGATGAGCTTGCAAGAGCGACTATATTTAGTAAGCTTGATTTGAGGGCCGGGTATCATCAAATTAGAGTTCACCCGGCGAATGTGCACAGAACTGCATTTTGGACTCTCGACGGGCATTACGAGTTTCGAGTAATGCCTTTTGGTCTCACTAATGCTCTAGCTACCTTTCAAGGCCTCATAAATAATATATTTCGACCTCTCTTGCAAAGGTATGTCTTGGTATTTTTTGATGATATTTTGGTGTATAGTAGGACTGAATTGGAGAATTGGCGGCATTTAGAGGACGTGCTGAATTTGTTGGAGCAAAACCAATTGAAGATCAAGAAGTCCAAGTGCCTATGGGGAGTACCAAAGGTGGAGTATTTAGGCCACATCATCTCAGCGAATGGTGTAGCGGCGGATCCTCAAAAAGTTGCATGTATGACCACTTGGCTTATTCCTACTACTACCATTGGATTGAGACGATTTTTGGGGCTGACCGGTTATTATCGTCGATTCATCGCCGGATATGGCAAGATCGCTATTCCTCATACTTCTTTGTTGAAGAAGGACTCTTTTAGATGAACGGATGAAGCCACTTTAGCCTTTGAAAAATTGAAAACAGCAATGACGACAATACCCATTCTAGCACTACCGGACTTCACCAAAGAATTCATAGTTGAAAGTGATGCATCGGGTGTTGGCATAGGAGCTGTACTAATACAAGAAGGATATCCCATTGCCTATCTTAGCAAGGCTTTATCGTAAAAATCTTAGCAATTATCGACTTATGAGAGAGAGATGTTGGCAATTCTGCATGCGGTGACAAAGTGGAGGCCTTATTTGATCGGTAGACGATTCATAATCCGAACCGATCAAATGAGCCTTCCATACCTTATGGGACAGCGCATACACACTTCAGCACAACAGCGATGGGTCACAAAATTGTTGGGGTCTGATTATGAAATTCAATACAAGAAGGGAACAGAAAATATAGCGATGGATGCACTATTTTGCCAACCCGATACCGCTGACCTTGCAGCCGATTCATCTCCTACCTTTTCCTTCCTTGACGAATTGAGGTATGCATGTACATCTGACCCAGATATTTTGAAATTATTGCAGGAGGTGATGGATGATCCGGAGCGCCATCCCGAGCTGGAGAATCGAGACGGTTTGCTGCTAGATCGAGGATGCATTCAGGTGTTGTAGCGTATTGGTTCGGTTGTATATCGTTTGGAGCTGCCGGAGAGGTCGAGAGTGCATCCTATCTTCCATGTTTCATTGTTGAGGGAGTACATTTGAGATCATGAGATCATTGAACCAGTTCTATTGGAGTCAATAGAGGAGATAGAGATCGTAGAGCCAGTTCGAGTACTTGCTAGACGCCGACGATAACATGGTACCAGATTGGAGATGGAGATTCTAGTTGAGTGGCTTGGCAAGCCATCTGATGAGGCGACATGGGAGTTGGAGAATGATATCTTGGAATGTTTCCCCGACTTTTCACTTTGAGGGCAAGCTGGGGGAAGCGTGGTGGGCTGATACACTTAGTTAGGATCTTTTCTTATTGCATTAGGTGTTTATTTTTATTAAAATAAAATTTCTATAGGTCGCATTCGAACGCAGGTGGAGTCGCGTTCGAACGCCCTTGTGGACGTCTTGTGAACGCCTGCGTTCGAACGCGGTCGGGCGAGTTCAAACGCCCGTGTTCGAACGCCTGTGTTGCGTTGGCAAATCTAGAGAAGGGGCTTTTTTGAGTGTGTTTGAACGCAATCGGGCACGTTCGAACGCAATCGACGAGAATCCTCTAGAATTATGATTTTATATTGTTTTAGAACTTGTTGGCTAGTCTCTATAAATATGTGGATGGCAGCCAACTTCATTATGCTATTATATTCTTGATTTCTTGCCTCCTATCTTCTCTATAGACTTCTCCCTCCTCCCTCTTCACCATCCTTCTGCCTCTACCGTTGGCAAAATTTTCCTAACTTCTAATCTCCCTCGTCTGTCGAGTCACCCCTCTTCTTTAGGATCTCGACCACTTCGTTCCCTTCGTCTACTTCCTTTAATCACTTCCACAATCCACTCTCGTCTCCATACCCATCCATAACCCTAGCATCCATTCCACCCGTCACCAGCACCATCCCACGTTATTACGTATTTGCGTCCCTTCTAAAGTTCGAATCTGCGAAGGGTATAAATATGAAAGTTGTAGATCAAGTAGTTACGGATCCAACCCAATTAGTTTCCTAATTTTATGACTACCTAAGAATATCTAACAAATATTTTCCCACGGTTCCACAGACTACTTCCTGCAATAAATTCAGATCTTAAGGAATTGTTCCGTAGTCGATCTTTTAGTACAAAAACCTATCAATTGGTATCAGAGCCCATCAATTTGGTATCAGAGCCCATTGTTTGGTATCAAAGCCTATCAGAAGATAGCATCAACAAGGACATCAATGAAGAACCCACTGACAAGGGAAGACTCAATCCATGATAACCCTACCGTGAGGCCCGATTCCCTTAAGGCCACTACGGTAGGATGTGTGGTGGTGGAACTAGAGAGGCGTGTGGCATCGGTGCACTTTGTCGATGAAGAGGATTGACACTTAGAGGACGATGTTGATCCCTTTGGAGATGGTGATGGGTGTGCTCGAGGATTCAGAGAAGGAGATCAACAAGCAGAAAGGTTCAGACTGGAACCAAGGATCTTTTATAAAGCTGACAATGCTATTCGGGGGAGAACCGCACATTTGGACTTTTAAAAATTCTAAGACGGTGATCTAACGGATTGTGTGTTTTAAGTGAAATAATACTTTGATTGTCAAGGGACAGCGGAGGATGCAAAGGTCCAGATAGCAAGCTTTCACCTCCAAGGAACGACATTGTATTGGTATTGATCGGTTATTCGTGGTGGAAGATTTACCGGTTGGGCTGACTTTTGTAGGAGGATTATACGCAAATTTGGCACAGCGACATATGAAGATTTTGCTGCCACATTAAGAAAGATGGTTCAAAGGACGACTGTATTGAAGTACCAAGCAGAATTTGAAAGAGTTAGTAGTCGTTGTGAGGCACCTTGGCCTGAACCAACATTGATGAGCACATTCATTTCAAGGCTGCGGGAGGAGATATAGGTAGATGTTCGTCCTCTTTATCCTACCACTCTTGAGGGCCTTTGAGAATGCCGTGAGGATGGAGTAAAAGCATAAGGCTTTCAAGATGGTAGCGAAAATAAGTTGGGGCAACCGAGATGGACAGTTTGCGTCTAGAATGCCAGCTCGAAATTCTATGGTTCAAAGACAGCGACTACTAGTACTAGACCACGACAAGGGAAGACTCAATTCACGATAACCCTATCCATGAGGCCGATTCCTTTGGGGCAGCTACGGTAGGTGACAAACTCTGATACAAATTTGATAAGCTCTGATACCATTGATAAGATCTATAACCAAAGATGGGCTACGCAATGATTCCTTCAAGATCTGAATGTAATGTAGGAAGCAGTCCGCACAACAGTGGAAAAATATTCGTCAGATATTATTCAGTAATTAGAAAATTACAAAACTAATTGGGTTAGATCCGTAAATTCTTGATCTACAACTTTCGTATTTATGCCCTTTGTAGATTCGGACTGTAACAGGGACAAGATTACGGAATAACGAGGATGATGGTGGTAGTGACGGGTGGAGTGGATATTAGGGTTATGGATGGATATGGAGGTGAAGGTGGATGGTGGATGTGATTAAGGAAAGTAGACGAAGGGAAAGAAGTGGTCGAGATCCCGAAGAAGAGGGGTGGCTTGACAGTCGAGGGAGATTAGAAGTTGGTAAGGTTTAGGTAGAAGTGGAAGGATGGTGAAGAGGGAGGAGGGAGAAGTCTAAAGAGAAGATAGGAGGCAAGAAATTAATAATCCAATAGTATTCCTCATCATAGTCCAATTAGGGTTTCCTCCACATATATATAGAGGCTCATCCTAGGGACTCATCAACTAAATTAAACAACTCTAACAAATCCTAACAAATCAACAACTAAGTTAAAACCCTAACAAACCAACTAGATCAGTATTCCTTATCTTCTCTGATTACCTCTTAGATTAATCTTTCATTTTGTCATAGATATGTTCCGAATTTGGAGAAGTCATGAATACCAAAGTTGTAGATCCTGAGGTTGGCGACCTTATCCAATTAGTTTGATATTATTTGAGTATGTCTAGAATATTCTACGAATATTTTTCTAAAACTATGTAGAGTTGGATTTAGCTAATTAAATAAAATCCTAACTAAGTGTATCAGCCCACCACGCTTTCCCCACCTTGCCCTCAAGGTGAAAAGTCGAGGAAACGCTTAGAGATATCTGTCTCCAACTCCCATGTCGCCTCATCGAATGACTTGCCAAGCCACTCAACTAAAATCTCCATCTCCAATGTTGTACCATGTCGTCGTCGGTGCTTAGCAAGTACGTGAATTGGCTCTACGATCTCTATCTCCTCTAATGGCTCCGATAGAGCTGATTCAACGACCTCATGATCACCAATGCGCTCTCTCAGCAATGAAACATGGAAGACAGGATACACTCTTGACCTCTCTGGCAGCTCCAAATGATAAGCAATTGGACAAATACGCTCTAACTCCTGAAACAAATCAAAGTAGCGATGTGCTAACTTTTGGTTACACATCGGACGCAAGGTCACCTATTGATACGGTTGCACCCTCACATCTCGCCTCAATCCTAGCCACGTGCAACTTTGAGATATCCTCCTATAAGTCCTCAAGACACCTTCATGACCAGCCTTTGGAGTTTGGTGGAAGTGCTCTTATTTGCGGTATCGGGTTGGCGCGATAGTGTATCCACCGCTCTATTTTCAGTTCCCTTCTAGTATTAGATTTTATAATCATATCCTAGCAATTTTGTGACCCATCTCTGCTGTGCCAGAGTGTGTATGCACTGTCCCATAAAGTATGGAATGCTCCTTTGATCGATTCGGATAATGAATCGCGTACCGATCAAATAAGACCTCCACTTTGTCACCGCATACAGAATTACCAACATCTCTCTCTCTCTCTCTCGTAACTCGATAATTGCTGAGATTTTTGAGATAAAGCCTTACTAAGATAGGCAATAGAACATCCTTCTTGCATTAATACAGCTCCTATGCCAACACCCAACGCATCACATTTCACAATGAATTCTTTGGTGAAGTCCAGTAGCGCTAAAATGTGCCATCGTCATTGCTGTTTCTAATTTTTTAAAGGCTATAGTTGCTTAATCTGTCCATCTAAAATAGTCCTTTTTCAACCAAGAAGTGAAAGGAGCAGCAATCTTGCCATATTCGGTGATGAATCGACGATAATAACTGGTCTGCCCCAAAAATCCTCTTAATCCGGTGGTAGTAATAAGAATAGGCCAAGCAGTCATGCATGCAACCTTTTGACGATCCGCTGCTACACCATCCGCTAAAATGATGTGGCCTAAATACTTTACTTTTGGTACTCCCCATAGGCACTCGGACTTCTTAATCTTCAATTGATTTTGGGTCAACAAATCCAGCACGTCCTCCATATGCCGGCAATGCTCTAATTCAGTTCTGCTATACACCAAAATATCGTCAAAAAATACCAAGATATACCTTCGCTAAAGAGGCTGAAATATATCATTCATTAGGAATTTGAAAGGTAGCTGGAGCATTGGGGGCACCAAAAGGCATCACTCGAAACTCGTAATGCCCGTTTGGACTTCGAAATGTAGTTTTGTGCACCTTTGCCGGGTGAACTCTAATTTGACGGTACCCGACCCTCAAGTCAAGCTTACTAAATATAGTCGCCCCTGCAAGCTCGTCCAGCAACTCCTCGATAATCAGAATGGGATACCGGTCTTTGATAGTAATAGCGTTTAGTGCTCGATAGTTGATAAAAAAAACGCCATGTTCCATCTTCTTTTCGCACCAATAGCACGAGGGATGAGTATGACATATGTTTGGTTGAATGAGGTCTTGCTCCAACATCTCGGCTACCATCTTTGAGATAACTTCTGTTCGCACATGTGGGTACTGATATGGCCTCACGTTCGTCGGTGCAACCGGGTAAAATCTCTATGCGATGGTCTGCCGCTATCCTCGATGGCAACTCCCATGTTTCCTTAAACAGTCTAGAAAAATTATCTAATAAATTAGATAATTAGTACCTGAACTCGTCTGAGGCTCCTCTCCTGCTGGTCCTAACTGAAGAAGATACGCCAAATTATATGCACAAGGTAGCCCCACCATAGGTTGCATCATAGGAATCGGCGAAGATCGAACACCATCAAGTCGCACATCTTTGTTTCCTTGTTTATATTTCATCAACATACTCCGGAAATCAAATGTGACAGGTCCCAAACTCTGTAACCACTGAGCACCAAGGATAATGTTCACTCCTCGTAGTGCCAACGGATACAAGTCCACAATGATGTCATGTCCTTGCACACGTATATCGACCCGGCAACATAAGCTCTTTGCCCTAAGCTTCGTGCCGTATCCAATAGCAACGTCAAATCCCATGGTCGGTTTTGCATCCAAACCCAATCTCCTCACTAATCTTTCATCTAGAAAGTTGTGTGTACTCCTCGAATTGATGAAGATGTGCACACAATGCTTTCTAACAAGTCCGTCTACCCGTAACGTTCTCGGCGCGGAAGTACCCGAATATACGTGCATCGATATTTCAGCTTGGATATCATCCTCCACGCCCTCCTCATCGATCTCCTCTTGGACCTCCTCTGGACACTCTCCATCATCAACAATCTCCTTCACAAGACCATCGATAAGCATCACACTCCGGATCGATTTAGAACACCCATGACTGAGGGTGAAATGCTCATCACATCGAAAGCGAAGGCCCTTCGCTCTTCGCTCCTCCACCTGGGTAGGTGTGAGAGTTCGAACGAGGGATCTTGTGCCTCCTCTAACATCGAAAGAAGGTCTCAAAGGTGGTTGTGGTCTAGTACTCGTAGCCGCTGTTTTTGAAACCATAGAATTTCTAGCCGGCGTTCTAGGTGCAAATTGCATATCTCGGTTGCCCCAATTGGTTTTCGCTGCCATCTTCAGAGCCTTATGCTTTTGTTCCATCCTTCTCAAAGGCCTCCTCAAAGAGTCATAGGACATAGAGCATGAACATCCGCTTGTATCTCATCCCGCAGCTCTAAAATAAATGTACACATTGATACGATTCGAACTTCACCGATGTCCTCTCGAGCATAGATACACTTTAGGGGTGTCTTTATTTCTTGTTTTAATGTTAAATTCCTAAGAAATTAAGTTTTCTGTATATCGCGTTCGAATGCGGGTGGAGTGCGTTTGAACGCGGTTGTGAACGCCTGTATCACGTTCGCACATCTAGAGAGTATGAATTGTGCGTTCGAACGCGCTGTCAACTCCTGCATTGCGTTCGCAAATCCAGATAAGTGGGAAACAGGTGCGTTCGGATGCTTTCATCACGTTTGCAAATCCAAATAAGAGAGAAAAAGGTGTTTTCGAATGCGATCGGGTGCGTTCGAATGTAGTCGGCGAAAATGTACTATTTAGGGTTAATTTTGAATTGTTTGGTTAGCCTCTAAAGGATGTGGATGGCAACCAAGGAGTCATTATTGATGAATTGAGTTTTTACCTTGCCTCCTTCATCTTCTTCGCTTTTGTTCTCTCGATCCCTGGCGATGCCCGCTTCTAACCTCCCTCGATCGGCCAATCACCCTAGTCCCTTAGGGGTGGCCCTCTCCTCCCCCTTCTTCCAATCTATCCAACACTTGCCCTAACTCTTCCATCAACCATAACCCTTCCACCAGCACTTTTTTATCGGTGCCACCCAATTAATGCCAGTCCACCACCAACCACCATCACCTAGGATCTCGTGCCTCCATCTACAGATCCTAATCAGACCTCCTAACGTATGTTCACTAATTGAACGATATCTCGAGATCCCCGCATCCGATTTGCTTGAAACTTAATTTGTTGGAAAAATTTTTTCTAGGACTACAACATATCCAAATTTCACTTCCATCCGATGGCAGCATCCTTCGAGATCTATTTACAAATTTTCACGCCAAATCTAATCCAGATCTGAGAATTGGAAGAGATCGAACCTTAGCCAAAAGGGGAGATCGTATTAAGCTGGTATCAGAGTGACCGTTCCTCGGACACGCGCTTCCTATGATGACAACTAGAGCCATGGCTGCGCGACGAGATGATGAAGAAGAGATTCTCCCAATAGAGGAGGGGGAAACGGTTGCGGGGACTTCCACCCACGGAACTACTCGATCTAATCAGAATATGAAAGAACCTAGTGTTCAAGCCGTATTGGGGTCTCTTTCCGAACAAATGGCCATCAACAACCAGATGATGACGGAGATGATGCAGGAATTACGGACGACGAGGGAAGCCATGGCGAACGGGAACGCACCATCGACCCCACAACGCGAGTCCACTTCCATGAACCCACCGCCACCGGTTCAGAATTTGCAACCACAAGAGTCGTTGCTGCCACCACCCTATGGGCTGAGGCAAGCAAGGATGGTTCCACCAGGCCTAGTTGTAGGTGAACCCATTTGAGCAGCGAACCACTATGGAGATCACCTTGGAGATCAAGATCCGTGGGCGAGTCAATACGACTCGGAACCACGGTGAGTTAATCAAAACCGAAGGAGGGATCATCAACCCTTCATGGTGCATCCTCCTCTAGTCCTCTAGTTAGACAAGGACTTGGACATGATTTAGAACGAGACAATGGCATTCGTGGATAAATCGTGCATCTCAAATTCACCAAGTTCAAGGGTGGCGATCTGATCGATTGGTTGTATAGGGCGGAGCAATTCTTCGCATACCAAGGTATGGCGGAAGAATACATGGTGATGCTTGCGAGCTTCCACCTTGAAGATGCGGTGCTTCATTGGTTTTGAGTAGCCAATGCCATTGAGGCTATCAAAACTTGGGCTGACTTTTGTGCCGATGTCACACGACGATTTGGAGCGTTGGGGTATGAAGACTTCGATGCTCCCCTCTCAAAGACGGTGCAAAAGACCACGGTTGGGGCATACCAAGAAGTGTTTGAGAGGATAAGTAGCCGATGTCAACCCCCATGGACAGATCAGCAACTTCGCAGCACCTTCATCTCCGAGTTGTGGGGAGACATACAAGCTAACGTGAGGGCTTTAAGGCCTAGAACTTTAAAGGAGGCCTTCAAAGATGCGGTGCTCATGGAAGATAAACACAGGGCCATGAAGTTACACCTGAAACAGAGTTGGACGAGCCAAAGAAGCCGCAATTCGATTCAACCAACCATAGCAGCAGGATATATTATCGGAGTACCAAGAATAGCTGCTGCAATGGTGCCTCCTCGAGCACCTTTGAAGCCATCCCAAGATGTGAAGTACGCACCTAGAGGCCTGGGATGAGCACTTACACCTACTCAAGTAGAGGAACGAAGGGCCAAAGGCCTATGCTTTCGTTGTGATGAGAAGTTTGTACCCGGGCATCGCTGCGCTAAACCGATGGGATCGGTGATGCTAATCGATGGATTGGAGGAGGCTGAGGACAAGATTGTAGATGAAGATGAAGGTGTGGCTAGACATTAAGGAGAAGTAGCTGAGGAGCAACCCGTGGAGGACATGATAGCCAAAATCTCCCTTCACGCCTATTCGGGGATAGCTGGGCCAAATTCTTTGTGGGTGAACGGTGTAGTCAAGAAAACCACAGTGAGAATCTTGATCGACACCGGGTCCACCCACAACTTCATTAACAAGAGACTCCTTAGGAAGATTAGGCTTGAGTCAGAACCCACGGAAGGATTCGATGTGATGATTGGAGATGGCACCACATTGCAAGCGGATTTTATTTGTGGAGGTGTGGAATTGAAGATGCAAGGCCAAACTTTCACATTGGATCTTTATCCGTTGGCCTTGCAAGGTGCCGACATTGTTTTGGGGACTCAATGGCTTCGAAGCTTGGGGCCCATGACATTTGACTTTACAAACCTCTCATTGACATTTTAGAGGAATAACTAGAAAGTGCTGCTGGATGGAAATCAACAGCTGATTGAACTTCCAAGCGTAGGGGACGCAAATGAGCTCGTCTCTTTTTCAGCACCCACTTTTCTTTTTATCTCAAATCTGCGGAGAGCCAGCACAGGGGATAGTGATTTGGTCCGACTCATGGAGGAGCTAAGAGAGAACCCATCAAGCCACCCCGAGCACGAGGAGCACGACGGGTTGGTACTCAAGCGCGGGCGGATCAAGGTACCTGCGGACGAAGAGCTAGGGAGACTATTGATGGCACACTTCCATTATACTCCTATAGCAAGCCATGAAGGGGTCTTACGTACCTACAAGCGGCTGGCCCAAAACTGTACATGGAAAACGATGAAGTTGGACGTGAAGAAATATGTGCGTGCATGCCAAATCTGCCAACGAGTCAAATCAGAGACGCTCAAACCCAGTGGGCTGTTGCAACCACTACCTGTATCGGAGCATATTTGGGAGGACATCTCCATGGACTTCATCGAAGGGTTGCCGGAGATCCGAGGACAATTGGCGGTGTTTGTTGTGGTGGATAGGTTGAGCAAATATGCTCATTTCATAGCATTGTCTCACCCATTTTTAGCCAAAAAGTTTGCTGAAATTTTTGTTCGAGAAGTGGCACGCTTGCATGGGATGCCTAGGACGATCATGTTGGACCGGGATTGCATCTTCATTAGCGAGTTTTGGTCCGTGTTCTTCAGATTGCAGGAGAGTTGAATCAACCTTAGTTCAGCTTATCACCTCGAGACGGATGGCCAAACCGAGGTGGTGAATCGCGGACTGGAGCAATACTTGTGATGCACTCATCACTCTAGCATCGGCCGAGTGGTCATACAATACCGCTTATCACTCTAGCATTGGCATAACCCTCTTTGAGGTGGTTTATAGGCGCACTCCCCCGGTCTTGCGTACCTACGATAGACTCGCGACGGGAGATAGAACCAAGCTCAACTTGGAACTTGCTGATCGAGATGAAACCTTGAGACGGCTTAAGATTCACCTAGCAATAGCCCAAAACCATATGAAGCGGACTCATGACAAAGGCCGGTGTGAGCGAGAGTTTGAGGTGGATCAATGGGTGGTCGTTCGAGCTCAACCATGTCGGCAATCCACATTGAGGCCAATTTTGAACCAGAAGTTGGGTCAAAAGTACTATGGTCCATACCGAGTACTACAACAAATTGGTCCAGTAGCTTAGACCTACCTGAGGGAACCAGGATACATCTGATTTTCCATGTATCAACATTGAAGGCCTAGATTGGGCCTAACCATGTGGTGGGTTCGGCCTTGCCCGAACCAATGGAGGAAGATGGCCCAAATGAACCGGTCCGAGTCTTAGGCCGTAGAAGAAGACGCCATGGATCCAGATTGGAGATCGAAGTGTTGATCGAGTGGTTGGGCCAACCAACTAACGAGTCTACATGGGAGCTAGAGTCAGATATCATGGATCGCTTCCCTAATTTCAAACCTTGAGGACAAGCTTGCGGAAGCGTGGTGGTATTGATACGATTCGGACTTCACCGATGTCATCTCGAGCACGAATACACTTTAGAGGTGTCTTTGTTTCTTGTTATAATGCTTAATTCCTAAGAAAATAAGTTTTCTGTATGTCGCGTTCAAACGCGGGTGGAGTACGTTCGAACGTGGTTGTGAACGTCTGCATCACGTTCGCATATCCAGAGAGTGTGAATTATGCGTTCAAACACGCTGTGAACGCCTGCATCGTATTCGCAAATCCAGAGAAGTGGGAAACAGGTGCGTTCGGACACGTGTTCGAACGCTTGCATTGCTTTCGTAAATCTGGAGAAGAGAGAAATAGGTGCGTTCGAACACGATCGGGTGCGTTCAAACGCGATCGGCGAAAATGTACTGTTTAGGGTTAATTTTGAATTGTTTGGTTAGCCTCTAAAGGATGTGGATGGCAACCATGGAGTAATTATTGATGAATTAAGTTTTTGCCTTGCCTCTTTCGTCTTTTTTGCTCTCGTTCTCTCGATCCCCGGCGACGCCGCTTCTAACCTCCCTCGACCGACCAATCACCCTAGTCCCTGAGGGGTGGCCCACTCCTTCCACTTCTTCCAATCTATCTAACACTTGCCCTAACCCTTCCATCAACCATATCCCTTCCACCACCACTTTTTCACCGGTGTCATTCCATTAACGCCAGTCCACCACCAACCACCATCACCTAGGATCTCGTGCCTCCATCTACGGATACTAATCAGACCCCTTGACATTCGTTCACTAATCGGATGATATCTCGAGATCCCCACATCCGATTCGCCTAAAACTTGATTTGTTAGAACTACAACATCTCCAAATTTCACTTCAATTCGACAGCGGCATCTTTTGGGATCTATTTACAAATTTCCATGCCAGATCCAATCCAGATCTGAGAATTGGAAGAGATCAAACCTTAGCCGAAAGAAGAGATTGTATCACTCACAATGATTACTAACTCTTTCAAACTCAGCTTGGTACTACAATACGGTTGTCCTCTAAACCATCTTGCTTAATATGACATCAAAATCTTTATATGTCGCTTTCCCAAATCTGTGTGTAATCCTTCTACAAAAATCAACCCATCTAGTAAATCCACCACCACGAATAACCGATCTATACCAATACAATGCCGTTCCTTGGAGGTAAAAGCTTGCCATTTGGACTTTTGCATCTTCCGCTATACTTTGACAATCAAAATATTGTTCAACTTTAAACACCCAATCCGTTGGATCACCACTTTAGAATTTTGGAAAGTCCAAGCATACAGTTCTCCCCCGAATAGTGTTGTCGGATTCGTGAAAGATCCTTAGTTCAGGTCTAAACCTTTGTGCATGTTGATCACCTTCTCTAAATCCTCAAGCACGTCCATCACCATCTCCATAGGGATCAACCTCATCCTTAAAATGCCAATCCTCCTCATCGATAAAGCGCACTAGTGCTGCATGCCTCTCGGGTTCTACCACTGCTGGTCTTGGGTTTTGTAACGGAGGTGGGGGATGATATGAAGGCATAGATAGGAGGGAATCATTGACACTTATATGACGCATTTGGACCTGTGGGGTATCGGTTCGATGAGGTCCTACCGTTGGTACTTCTTAAAACTCCGTTCATCGTCAAGAAGATGACGAACCCAATCAATTCACGACATATTCCTTGAATTCATTATAGTCCTTTTGCATGTTGTCAACTATATGCAACAATGTTTGGAACATGCCCTAAGTTCATCCATATTCAAATCCAAGGACGTTGGTTGACTCAATCTTGCCATGGTCACTCCAAAGGAATTGGCCTCACGATTAGAATCATCGTGCATTGAGTCCTCCCTTGTCAGTGTGCTCTCCATAGGTCTCCTTATTGATGTCATCCTCCTTGTTTCAACCATTAATAGAGGTCTGAGGTTCGTCTGCTCTGATATCAAATTGATATACATTGATACTAATTTGATAAGCTCTGATACCACTGAGAAGATCTGGAGCCAAAGATGGGCTACGCAACGATTCTTTTAAGATCTGAATGTATTGCAGGAAATAGTTCGCGCAACTGTGAGAAAATATTCGTCAGATATTCTCCGATAGTTAGAAAATTTAATTGAGATGGATCCATAACTTCCTGATCTACAACTTTCATACCTACGTCCTTCGCATATTCGAACTGTAGCAGGGATGGAAACACAGAATAACGAGGGTGATGGTGGTGGTGACGGGTGGCAATTGTGTACAAAATATTCTAAGTATTTTTTTTACATGTATATGAGCTTTACACAAGTCTAGAAAATCTCTGGTTTGAAGAATTACAAAATTATTGAAGCAAAGTTGATGAGATCAAGTCATGCCATTCGAACGCACCAACGAATATGAAAATATTGGACTTTCATGAGTACGGATAAGACTCGGATTTGGCTCTATCTTGAATATCATATATAAGTATTATGAAACCCTATCTCTAGGGGGGTTGAAGAAGATTATTGAAAGAGACTTCTTGAGGCTATATCGGTTCTTCAACGAACAAGGTTCTACTCATCTACAAGAATTTAATCTTTCGTCTTAAGGGCTATCTAGACGAAAGATCAATCTCGAGGGCTACTGAGATTGGACTTCAATCACAAGAAGTAGTGAATCGTGGGTTCTAGCAATCAAGACTGAAAGGAACAAAGTCGTTTGGATCGACGGGTTGTTTTGTGAGTCAGTCTTGTAACTGCTACTATCATAGTGATTGGTTTTGATCCGAGTTTGGATCCGTGGTTTTTCTTTCCCGTTTTGGGTTTTTCCACGTTAAAATCTTGGCATTCATCTCTGCTTTCGTTCTTAATATTTCTTTGGATTTTTACTTAAGTGAACGAGCGATATCATTGCCTAGTATTTAGATACATACGTGTGTCTAGGGATTTTTTCAATTGGTATCAGAGCAGGTTCTCTCACCCTTTGAGAGAGATCTGATAGGCATGTATTTTCATAGAGATGGACCATCATCTATTAGACCTCCTATTCTAGATGGATCAAATTATGGATATTGGAAAGCTAGGATGAGAGCTTATTTGAAGTCTATAGATGAGCGAGTATGGATGGCCATTGTGAACGGTTGGAGTCCAGCAATATACATGGTGAATGATAAGTTTATTAAGAAACCGATTAAGTCATGGGATAAGACAAATTATGAAAAAGTTGGCTGGAATAGCAAAGCAATAAATGCAATTTTTAGTTGTGTTTCCTCAGAAGAATTTAGAGGAATTTCTACTTGTAAGATAGCAAAAGAAGCCTGGACGATCTTAGAAACAACTTTTGAAGGAACTATGGCTGTAAAACTTTCGAAACATCAGAGGTTGACTACTAGTTTTGAAACTCTACATATGGAGGAGAATGAGACGTTTGATGAATTCTATGCAAAGTTGAGTGATATAGTCAACTCTAGTTTCAACCTAGGAGAGAAAATTCCTGAAAACAGAATTGTCCATAAGATTCTTAGGTCTCTTCCAGAAAGGTTTCAGGCAAAAGTTACAGCTATTGAGGAAAGTAAGGATATCAATTCTATGAAAGTTGAACAATTGGTAGGAAATCTACAAAATTTGAGTCCAGTCTTTCAAAACCAAGGAAGTCCAAATGGATAGCCCTATCCACAGTTGAACAAAATTTAGAGGAGTCTGATGATGAAGGTGATTTAGATGTTGAGATGTTGGCTATGTTTGTCAAAAAGTTCAATAAATTCTTTCGAAAGTCAAACAAGTTGAATATTGAAAAACTTGAGAAAAGCAAAGCCTTTGTGAAAAAAAAGAATTCTGTGAGTTCGAATACAGGTGTGAGCAACAACAATGTCAAACAGAAAAATAAGAATTTTGAAAATAAAATTCGATGTTTTGAATGTTCTGGTTTTGGACACATTACACAAGAATGCCCTAATTGTCTAAAGAGGAAGGGTAAAGCTATGAAAGTTACTTGGGATGACTCAGATGAATCTGATGATGATTCTGAAAATGATGAAGAAAACTTTGTAGCCTTTGCCTTTTCTCTACTTAATACTGACTCTGTTGTTGATACTGATAGTACAGATAATCTTGATATATTACCAGCTAAGGAAGATGAATCTGAAATTCAAAAGGCATATAATGATTTGTATCTGGAGTCATTTAAACTGAAGAAAAGCAATCTTAGACTACTTCAACGACTCAAGGTAATCGAATCAGAAAGAAATCAATTTGAGGAGAAGTACAAATTGGAACTTAAACGTGTTAAAGACCTTTCTGAACAACTTGACAATGCGAAAAATAAGATGAAGGCTGATGAAATTGAATTAGAGCGATTGTAGAAGGAAGTGACATTTTTTAAAGGGAAGAACAAACTTGACGAGATATTAAAAGCTCATATTTCTAGAAAAGACAGGTATGGTATTGGATACACTGGTAATTCAAATAATAATAAAACTGTCTTTGTTCCAAACTGGATAAATGTCTCTAAACTGAAGTTTAATCAACAAACTGGTAACTCTTCAATGACACCAAAGGTAAACTTTAGTCATACTCCGCGATAAAAGGTGAGTAAAAAAGGGTTTGTTCCAACATGCTTTTATTGCGGCATTCTAGGGCATATTCGATCCCATTGCAATTTTTTGCAAAAACCTAGAAGTGCTTTCATTTATGGGATGAAAACAAAGGCCATATGGGTCAAGAAAAGTGACTTAAAATGTTATGTTGTACATACTGCCTTGAAAGCTTTAAATTCTAACTTGTGGTATTTAGACAGTGGCTGTTCAAGACATATGTCAGGCGACAAATCTTTATTTTCTAATCTCGAAGAACATAAAGGGAGAGTTGTGACATTTGGAGATGGTAACTCATCCAAGGTTCGGTAAAGGAAAGGTAAGTACTCCAGGTGTTCCTATTCTTGAAAATATGTTTTATGTTAAGGGCTTGAAAGCAAATCTACTAAGCATCAGTCAATTTTATGATGAAGGTTATGAGGTAAAATTTTCAAAAAATGATTATACTATTCTAGATCATGATGGTAATGTTATATGTTTTGGATTTAGAACATCTGATAATTGCTATGTTATTAGAACTTCACATAATCTGAAATGTAACAATGCAAAACATGCTAGAACTCCTATGAGTACAACTACCAAACTAGAAAAAGACACTTTAGGAAAAAGTGTTGATCAGACACTATATAGGAGCATGATTGATAGTCTTTTATACTTAACTACTAGTAGACCTGACATTGCATTTAGTGTTGGTGTGTGTGCTAAATTTCAGTTTGAACCTAAGGAGACACATTTGTTTGCTGTGAAACGTATCATAAAATATGTCAGTGACACAGTTGATTTAGGTATCTAGTTTACTTATGACTCGGGTGCTATCATATCGGGATACACAGATTCTGATTGGGCAGGTTCATGTGATGATAGAAAAAGTAATTCAGGTGGATGTTTTTATGTTGGAAACAATCTAGTTGCTTGGCACAGTAAGAAACAAAACTCGATATCTTTATCTACCACGGAGGCCGAGTACATTGCAGTAGGGAGTTGTTGTTCTCAGTTACTATGGATGAAACAGATGGTCAAAGATTACGGCATTGAACAAGATACTATGGTGCTTTATTGTGACAACATGAGTGCTATTAATATATCAAAAAATCCTGTTCAACACTCGCGTACAAAATATATTGATATCCGACATCATTTTATATGTGAGTTAGTTGAAGACAAAATAATAGCACTGGAACATGTTGAGATAGAGAAACAGTTGGGAGATTTGTTCACAAAACCTTTGGATATATAGAGATTTGAGTATCTTCATACATCTTTAGAGATTTGTGCTTTGGACTGATTTTATTGGGATTTGTGTTCTTTTTAGTTTGCGAGTTTCTTTTATTTCGTTTTATTTTTTTTTTGTTTTATTTTACTCTGAAATTTTTTTTTAGGTTTCAGATTTGTCGATAGTTTTATTTTGTTTATAAAAAAAGTTGATGCAATTCTAGATTCAAAAATATATTCTTGACATATAAGTATGATTTTTTACTTGATTATGAGTTATTATAGTCAATTTTGTCATCTTGAAGTATATTGTATCAATTTTGATTTTGTCACTCCCTCGACTTCTATAATAATGAAACCAAATTTAATGCACTCATAATATATGTGTATTCTTGAGTGAGCATGATATCATGAATTATTTTTTAAAATAGCTCACTATTAACTTTGATTTGCACAGTTTGACCTCATGCTTAGTCATAAAAAATTTGTTCATAAAAGATCAATGAAAAGGGCTACAATGAGTTAGTGTGAAAGACGTCTTATTTAGAGTCCAGTTTGACTTAGTACATTATTTGCAAATTCAAAAAAAAAAATGATATATGTGAATTTCTTCTTACACATTGTTTGATTTGTACTACAAAAAAAGGGCTACCTACTCATGTGTGAAAGCCATCATTGCACCTATATGTTTTAGTAAAAAGAAAATTATAGAAAAAATTTCAGTCATGTTATGGAGAATAAGTCGAAAAGTGCAAAATTTTCTATACTAAGTCAGTTTGACTACTGTGTTACATCATTGTTTATATAGGAAAGTTTGTTTAAGAAGATTGGTTCATGTTATCTATGCTCATCTTGCATATGCATATCGTTATGATCAATCAAGATTAATTTAATTTTGAGTGATGCATTCGAATTGATTATAATATGCTTTTGATGATTTGATTGATCTGTGTATGACTTATTTCATTTGATTATCATATTCTATGTCTTGAATCTATTATGATTTTCTAGAAGTGCATCTCCAAAAAGATTTCTGATTTTTTCTTAGACTTTTTACTTTTTTTAAAACAAGGGGTTTTTTCAATGTTCTCTACATCAACGGCTGCAAGGCAATACAAACATAATTTTGGCACTCCACCTGTTATCTATGAACGGCCCGTGGTTATTTCTGATTTTTCTGAATTGGGAGTTCGAACGTAGATTTTTGCGATTAAACGTGATAACTTAGCATTTTCAAGTGGAAGATGGATTTCACTTAGGGTTTTCATGGTTTCTAGAATTTTTGGATTTCTTGTTATTTTTTTGTATGCTTTGGGCATATGTTGAATCTTGCGACTTTTTTCCTTCTCTAGAATGCCTAAAAAACCAGCTACAGTTACTAAGAAACCAAGGCTGTCTTCATCACCTACCTCGACTTCGTGTTGACGATTCTTCATCGTCAGTTCCCTCTGAGTTCCTAGTCTTTGGCATTTGTGTCAAAAATGGGGAGAGTGTGTAGTGTGTGGTGTGTGGTGAGTTTAGGAGTTTACTGGTGTAGGGGGAGTTTATTAGAGTTTACTTGTTTATGTTTACTGCATAATAACTTTGCTTAAGTACTTTTAAACTTATACTTGCTTGATAACTTGTGTTTGAATTATTATTAATTTCAAGTTATTTTCACTTGATCTTGGATTGGTATATTTATTATTTGCAGGGATTGAAGTGCGAAATCTTCTAGACTTGTTGAATGCTCATTTTGAATTCTTTGTAATATTTTGTAATCTAGTTGTTTTGTCACAAATTGCCAAAGGGGGAGATTGTTAGGTTTTTAATTGTTGGCAATTGTGTACAAAATATTCTAAGTATTTCTTTTACATGTATATGAGCTTTACACAAGTCTAGAAAATCTCTGGTTTGAAGAATTGCAAAATTATTGGAGCAAAGTTGATGAGATCAAGTCATGCCACTCGAACGCACCAACGAATATGAAAATATTGGATTTTCATGAGTACGGATAAGACTCGGATTTGGCTATATCTTGAAGATCATGAGTACGGATAAGACTCAGATTTGGCTCTATCTTGAAGATCATGAGTACGGTTAAGACTCGGATTTGGCTCTATCTTGAATATCATATATAAGTATTATGAAACCCTACCTCTAGGGGGGTTGAAGAAGATTATTGAAGGAGACTTCTTGAGGCTACATCGGTTCTTCAACGAACAAGGTTCTACTCATCTACAAGAATTTAATCTTTCGTCTTAAGGGCTATCTAGACGAAAGATCAATCTCGAGAGCTACTGAGATTGGACTTCAATCACAAGAAGCAGTGAATCGTGGGTTCTAGCGATCAAGACTGAAAGGAACAAAGTCGTTTGGATCGACGGGTTGTTTTGTGAGTCAGTCTTGTAACTACTACTATCATAGTGATTGGTTTTGATCCGAGTTTGGATCCGTGATTTTTTTTTCCTGTTTTGGGTTTTTCCACGTTAAAATCTTGGCTTTCATCTCTGCTTTCATTCTTAATATTTCTTTGGATTTTTACTTAAGCGAACGAGCGATATCATTACCTAGTGTTTAGATACGTACGTGTGTCTAAGGGTGTTTTCATTCTCCGATTACCTCTCGGAATAAGCTTTCGTCTAGTTATAGATAGATTTCGAATCTGTAGAAGTGATGAATATCAAATTTGTAAATCTAGAGGTTGGCGACCTTATCCAACTAGTTTGATATTATTTGGATATTTGTAGAATATTCTCCGAATATTTTCTCAAAACTGTGCAAAGTTGGATTTAGCTAATTAAATAAAATTCTAACTAATTGTATTAGTAGGACGTGTGGTGGTGGAACTAGAGAGGCCTGCGGCACTGGTGTGTTTCGTCGATGAAGAGGATTGACACTTAGAGGATGATGTTGATCCCTTTGGAGATGGTGATGGGCGTGCTCGAGGATTTAGAGAAGGAGATCAACAAGCACAAAGGTCAAGATTGGAACCAAGGATCCTTCATGAAGCTAACAATGCTATTTGGGGGAGAACCGCACATTTGGACTTTCAAAAATTCTAAGGCGGTGATCCGACGAATTGAGTATTTTAAGTGGAGCAATACTTTGATTGTCAAGGGACAGCGGAGGAAGCAAAATTCTAGATGGCAAGCTTTCACCTCCAAGGAACGATATTGCATTGGTATCGATCGGCTATTCGTGGAAGAGTATTTACCAATTGGGCAGACTTTTGTAGGAGGATTACACGCAGATTTGGGATAGTGGCATATGAAGATTTTGCTGCCACATTAAGCAAGAAGGCGTAGAGGACAACCGTATTGGAGTACCAAGTAGAATTTGAAAAATTTAGGAGTCATTGTAAGCCACCTTAGTCTGAACCGACATTGATGAGTACATTCATTTCAGAGCTGTGGGAGGAGATAAGTCGGATGTTCGTGCTCTCTATTCTACCACTCTTAGGGAGGCCTTTGAGAAGGCCGTGAGGATAGAGTAAAAACACAAGGCTCTCAAGATGGTAGCGAAAACAAGTTGGGGCTATCGAGATGGGCGGTTTGCACCTAGAATGCCGGCTGGAAATTCTGCGAGTTCAAAGACGGCGCTACTAGTTGATGGGGCTACGGAATAATTCCTTCAAGATCTAGATTTATTGTAAGAATCAGCCACACAACCAAGGGAAAATATTCACCAAATATTCTCTCGTAGTCAAAAAATTACGAAACTAAGTGAAATCGATCCGTAACTCCAAGATCTATGTTTTTCATATTTATGCCCTTTGTAGATTTGAACTGTAACTAGGACAAAAATATGATATATTATGGAAGATAGTGGTGGTGACGGGTGGAGTGGATGTTAGGGTTATGGATGATAAGGGAGATGAGGGTGGATGGTTAATGTTGTAAGGGATAAAGACAAAGGAGAAGAAGTGGTTGAGATCCCAAGAAAGAGAGAGGACTCGACAGATGAGGGAGATTAGAAGTTAGGAGAGATCTTGCCAATAGTAGATGTGGTAGGTTGGTGAAGAGGGAGGAGGAAGATTAGGGAAAAGAGAATAGAAAGAAGAAAGGAGGCATGAAATCAATAATCCAAGAGTATTATGATTTTGGCTGCCATCTACATCTTTATAGAGGCTAGCCAACAAGCCCTAAAAATAGTCCGCGCTCTATTTTCCGTTTCTTTCTTGTATTGAATTTCATAATCATACCCCAACAATTTTGTGATCCATCTTTGCTGTGTTAGAGTGTGTATATGTTGTCCCATAAAGCATGGAAGACTCCTTTGATAGGTTCGGATAATGAATCGCCTACCGATCAAATAAGGCCTCCACTTTGTCACCGCATGCAGAATTGCCAATATATTTCTCTCGTAAGTCGATAATTGCTGAGATTTTTGTGATAAAGCTTTACTAAGAAAGGATATGGGACGTCCTTTGTAATAACCCAAGGTAGGAAAATAATAAAAAATAATAAATTCTTCATTGCATGGCACGACAGCTTCATGCCATGCAGTGGTAGCTAGGAAGGGCGCCACGCGCCCCAAGCGCTAGCCCGACCAACCTGGCCGGGCCAGCTGGCACGGTGGGCCCCTGCTGCCGCCGTCGCAGCCTCCCTCCCTATAATAACCCAACCTTAAAAAATAAAATAAAATAAAATAAAATAAAAAATAAAAATAAATAAAATAAATAAAATAAAATTTAAGTTCTGTATGGGCACGATGTGGCCGGCCACAGTGTGGCCGGTCTCGTGCCCATGTAGCTGGCATTGCGTGAGGGTGCCACGCACCCGCTAGCGTGGCCGCAGCCATCCAACTGCGGCCAGTTGGCCGCGGCGGGCCCCAGCTGCACCGCAGCCGCCGCCAAACCCCCCCCACCGCCTCTCTCTCTCTCTCCCTCTAAATATCTCTTTCTCTCGCTCTCTCTCTCTCGATCCTCTCTCGATACCTCTCTATCTCTATCTCCCTCTCTCTCTCACCGAGGTCGGCCTATCATCGCCGCCGCCACGTCCACGAGCGCCGGTGAGTTTTTTTCTCCATCTCTCTCTTCTCCTCTCTTCTTCTCTTTTCTTCTCTCTCACTATCTCTCTCTCTCTTTTGCTAGACATGATTTCAGTCAAGGATATTTTATCATGCACTTGATTAGGCTGATCTGGGATAGGAGTACATTGGTGATATATAGAGATGATTGGAGATGATTATGCTGTTATGATTTTATGTCGGAATGATCTCTATCATGAGTATGCATGTGTTAGATACATGGTTAGAGTCTGCATTACATCATTTTTATCTTGGCTTCTCTACCACCTAAATTCCTGAGTTGCATGCTCTGTTGCGTATGCATATGATCTATCACGTATAGGAAATCATGATAATAGTTATGTATGTGATGTGATGTGATGGCTGGAACGGTATCTAGTCCGGACTGGTACTGGACATGCTCTTAGCGTATGGCAGAGTATGGTGATGGCTAATAGTTGTACTCTTAGCGTATGATAGGGTACAACTATTATTGATATACCCTTAGCGTATGGTAGGGTATGATTACTTTCTTCTAAGATACCCTTAGCGTATGGCAGGGTATGATTTATCTACAGAGATACCCTTAGCGTATGTTAGGGTATGATTTATCTACAGAGATACTCTTAGCGTATGACAGAGTATGCTCTGAGCTTGTGACATGATGTGTATCGAGTTTGGGGCTGGGTACCGTAGTCCAGCATGGTGGATGATATTCAGAGTTGAGACGGATGATTGTGATAGTGAGAGATATGTGGATTATATCTAGCTCTGACATATACGATTATCTAGTGGTTGGCATGCATTATGCATCATCATTAATGTGACTAGTATCATTGGATCATAATTGTTATACATGATATGGTGTTATATTCGGTGATGTTATATGGTAATTTCATCATGTGTTATATATTTTCGGTTGAGGATATAATATGCTCATTCATGAGAATTGGTTTCATTCATATATATGTCATTGAGGATACATATATACATATTCATACATAGCATCATGTTGCTTTCTGATTCATATTATCCAGTACATGATTTACTCCTTGTTTGGAATCTCTGATTCGAGGTAAGGTCTATTCACTAAGCCTTTTGCTCATGACTCTCTTTATTTCTTTTCTAACCTTCTTAGATATATGGTACGTGATAGCGACTTGAGAGATCCCGAGAAGATATTTTAGATTTATGAGGTGGGCTATAGATGCGAGATGGTATAGGTGATAGTTTATATAGAAATTGAGTTGTACTAGTATTTGATATTGTACTCTTTTGTATTAGACGATAATTTGTATAATACAGGTCGAATCATAGCGTACTCTTGTATTAGTTATTTTAGTTGTATCTTGATGGTTTGTTGTGGCCTGTGTGGGTCCAGCCAGATTAGGTAGTGGTATAGTGTATATTATTGTGCATTTGGATATTCAGATTTTAACAGATTTATTTAGTTGATTAATATAATTTATTTGGTGGTGGTTTATGTGAGTATGCATATGTTAGTAGGTATTATTTGTTGATGTCATAATTATATGTGCATAGGAGTGTATCTGTGCGTGACGGGCCCCGCCCGACTTGTCGCGTGTGCCGCGCGTGCCGTATGGGCGCGTGTGCGTGCACGTGCCTGCGCCGGGCGGGGGCGTTACAGTTCAGGTGGTATCAGAGCTTAGGTTTAAAGATGATTTGGCAAACCATCAAGTATAGTAGTCGTCGATTTGGTTTAGGATTACGTTAGTAGTCGATCTCGATGAGTTTGATGTTAAGTGGTTGAGATAGAAATCTAGGTTGTAATGTTGAGATTATTACGTTTTGATACTTTGACGATATTGATAGAAATAATTTGTGATGTTAGTATATTGAGAATTTATTTGAGCAACTAATGAATAAGAAGAGATATTACTAAATCATGCATTGATGTTATTGATATTGAGGTGTTATAGTTTGTGGAGCCTAATATTGGATATATAAACTTATTCATATGTTATGATAAAGTGTAGAAATTTGTCAATATGTGGAGATATGTATTTTGTGTAAAAAGACTACTATCAGTAGATTGGAGGTTATTTTAGCAGATATAGCATACTTTGGATTCTTGATCTTTTATGGATATATGTGAGATTAGGAGATTGATGTAAAAGATATATGTGCAGAGAGACGATTCTGATTTTTTTGGAGGTTATAATTATGGATTATAGATGGATGAGTAAGAGATATGATGATTTGGTATAGTGGAAAAGAAATTATGTGTTATGATATAGATAATTGTAGATTATATATAGAAAAGAATTTTCGGATGACTAGTATGATAAATTATGTTTGTAAGATACTTGTATTAGTAGGTATGAAATTTTGATTGTATCGATAAGATGGGTGATTTAGTAGGGATATGTGTGTCTAGCAATATTATTAGAGGATTAACATCTCGTTTAAATCTTTGAGTTGATTACCAAATAAGGTAATGGGTATAGGAAATATGACATGGATACAGTTATTGGATTGTGAGTGATGTTAGTAGTTGAGACGTAAGGTATATAATTTTGGACGACATGATAATAGGTCTAGTTTAGAAGTTGCTAATTATGTGAATTTGATTAATTGAAAAGAATGATAATAAACTGAATAATATAGGGTGATGATAGTTGCTAAAGTTGATAGTCTCAGGATATATCTTGTATGATAGTGAAAATATATTATGGCTATTAGTTTAGTTTTGAACATTGATTTAGAGGATAAGAATATTATAGCCTGAAGATCGTGTATGTTGGGTGATGAATTTTAATTATAAGTATACAGACTTATTTTATTATGATTATTTGGTGATATTAATGATGTTGTAGAAGGATGTTGATGATATCATACGATTAAATTGTGCAGTATATATAGTGGATTCTGTATAGAGGATGTGATAGAATATTAAATTGAGACTCTTGAAGAAATATGAGGTTTAAATGATTTAATTAGGAATGAGATATGTTGGTATAGATGTTAAATTGAGATATTATGTGTTTTGACATGTTAGTTGTTTCGATGATACTAATTGGAGAGATAATTTGATAGATTTATTCATAGAGCCAATAGACTTGATCATTTGTTATGACTGATAGATAATTTGGAAGTTGAACTAATTGCTTTATAAGACGATAATGAAAGGAATATAGAGGACTATGATATTTCATGTACAATGTATCGATGGATGTTTATTATACTGCTAGATGATAAACAGATAATGATGTATAGGAAAGTGATTATATTACCAATTGTTTAACCGTTGACTTACATGTTCGATTATTACTAGAGGTTATTGAGCGAGCCTTTTAGAATGATGAGATTGATCTTAATGGTTGTAAAGACTTATATGTTTGCATTTAAGTCTTAAGATAAAAATATTTGATTGGGAGATAATGATTTCATGATTGGGAGATAATGATTTCATGATTGTGAGATAATGATTTCATGATTGGTTCCATTATAGTTTGTGGAAATTTGATCTTTTAATGAATTGCAAAGTTAAGGTTGTGAGTTGATCAAAGTAAAATAGAGAATGTACTAGTAAGGTTGTAACCTATATTTTTGGACATCTTCGGATCTCTATGAATCAGTTAGTGTCAGTTATTTTTATTAGCAGTCATAATAGCATGACTAATTTGGGGGATTAATCTTAATAGCTTTAGTTCATGTACAATGACTTTGTAGATTTGTCTAAGATATGTTTATGTATTCTTAAAGATCAAGTATGATGGATTAGCAAATATTTGTGTGGTAATGGATTAATATTATGAACTGAATATTATATCTGTCGAGATATTGAAGAGATTATTAGATTACTTAATAGAACTCAGTGGATAGTCTTTGAATCTGGATATCGTTATCATGAAGTGATATTTTGGTGGATATACTAGTAGTGATAGTAATTAAATAGATAATGATCAAACAGGAATCATGTGAATCGAGGAATGAATAGTTTGGATATAGAAGTAATTGATAGAAAGATCATTATAAAGTTTATCATGTATATTTCTTGAGATAGTTTGGATTTAATCTTTTAGATATTGCAGATTAAGAAGGAAGATAATGTGGAGATTCAGAAGAGGATATAAATTTCGGTTAAGGTTGCATTAGGATTTACATTGATAGGATTGGATTTGATGCACTGTATGTTATTCTGAAGAATGTATTATGAATACATGTTGATATTGTAGTCTTAAATATCTTATATTGATTCATCTAGTAATTTATATAATAGTTTAAGCATATGAGCAGTGCACTTTAAATAAGAGAGTTTGTGCTATCGTCTAAATTTTATAAGGATATCGGATGATGCTAAGTATGTTTGGATTAGTGAGATTATTTGTTTAGGAAGAGAAGCATGAGTTAAGTATTTCGGATGTTTTTGAAATAACTCGTATTTATCATTCTACTTGGTATTAATGATTGTATTGAGGGATAATCCATTGTGTATGTTTGGTATCGGAATATATATTTAGTAGATTGGAGGTAATTTACTTAAATAGGTTGTATCATATTATCATAGGTGATTATGGCATTACGATGTTGTATTGTTGTAGTTAGCAGGAAAGTGATGAATTGGGATAGCTTGAGGTATTTTGGAGTGGAATATGATTCAATTAATAGAATGAATGTACTCTTTCTTGCAGACCAGTGGTATTATTAATGTGTATAGACATGGTATAATTACCTGACTGACCTAGATCTAGAAAATTTAATTTTGTATGGAAGTTACTTGGGGTTGTGTAATGTTAAGAGTTAGTGAATAAGTTAGTAAACGAAGTATGAGTTATTGATCTGAAAAAGTGAGATTAGACAGTTGTCGATTTGATTAGAAAGTAGTAGAACTAGAAATGTGGATTTTCTTGCAATACCTATGTGATTTAAATTTCGGGGTCGAAATTTTTGTAGAGGGGAAGGAAAATGTAATAACCCAACCTTAAAAAAAATAAAAAAATAAAAAAATAAAAAAAATAAAAAAAAAATAAAAAAATAAAATAAAATTTAAGTTCTGTATGGGCACGACGTGGCCGGCCACAGTGTGGCCGGTCTCGTGCCTATGCAGCTGGGCATTGCGTGAGGATGCCACGCACCCCCTAGTGTGGCCACAGCCATCCAGCTGCGGCCAGTTGGCCGCGGCGGGCCCCAGCTCCACCGCAGCTGCCTCCAAAACCCCCCCACCGCCTCTCTCTCTCTCTCCTTCTAAATATCTCTTTCTCTCGCTCTCTCTCTCTCGATCCTCTCTCGATACCTCTCTCTCTATCTCCCTCTCTCTCTCGCCGAGGCCGGCCTATCGCCACCGCCGCCACCTCCACGAGCACCGGTGAGTTTTTTTCTCCTTCTCTCTCTTCTCCTCTCTTCTTCTCTTTTCTTCTCTCTCACTATCTCTCTCTCTCTCTCTTTTATCTTTTTCTTACTTCGGGCTCGGGGCCGTCGGAGCCGAGCTACTGGCGAGAGGCCGGTAGCTGGCTGGCCACCAGCTGTCGGTGCCCTCCCCGCCGGTCCGGGTCTGCACGTCCCTCCTCTTCTTTCCCTTCTTCTCTTCTCTTCTTCTTCTTCTTCCTTCTTCTTTTCTTCTTCTTCTTCCTCAGCTGCTTCTTCTCTTCTTATTTTTCTACAACAGTTCTAAGCTCGGCCCAGCACTAGTACTAGTGACCCATTATTCTTTTTAATTTTATTATTTATTTACTTAGGTATTTCTATCTTAATTAATACAAATAGATTTAGACATTATTTATTTTTATAATAATACATATCCATCATTATGATTATTATTAATTAAAGATTATTGATGATTAATTAAGTTATAAACTATTACACATAAATATAGGTAGTACTTATATTTATTTATTTATTTACTTATATGTATATTAGATTAATAGATAGAGTTGCAAATTATAATTATTAGATTTATTTTCTAATATTCTTATGATATACATTTTAAGTAATTCTATTAATTTCTTATATATTATTATTTTTGTAACAAATAAAATACTAGGCTTATGTATTTATTTATTATTATTTTATAAAATAATCTCTAATTAATCAAGATATAATTATAGTTAGGTTTTCATCTATATTTTTATTTTTATTTTTATCTGTAATTAAAAATATAACTAGTTATAAAGATAAGTAGAAATTCTAAAACCTTCTAAATCATCATATAGTATATGAACGAATTTTAATCAGATAAACGGCTAACATCATACTACTTAAATAATTTCAGATTCTGACCCCCCCCCCTCCCACCCTGTTCAGGATCCCGTGGACTTAGCTATCGAGGCTTGATCATTGTCGTAACAACGTGAACGAGTGATTGTTTGGTATTTGCAGTGGCGGTGAGTAGTCTTATCCCCTAGACGCCTTTCTCAAATTAGGATATATTATATATTATGTACATGCATGTTTTGGCTTCCAGCATGATTATATGACTTTGTATAGACATGATTTCAGTCAAGGATATTTTATCATGCACTTGATTAGGCTGATCTGGGATAGGACGACATTGGTGATATATAGAGATGATTGGAGATGATTATGTTGTTATAATTTTATGTCGGGATGATCTCTATCATGAGTATGCATGTGATAGATGAGCATGAGTATGCATGTGTTAGATACATGGTTGGACTCTGCATTACATCATTTTTCTCTTGGCTTCTCTACCACCTAAATTCCTGAGTTGCATGCTTTGTTGCAGTACTGGATATTTGCATAAGATCTATCATGTATAGGAAATCATGACAATAGTTGTGTATGTGATGTGATGTGATGGCTGGAACAGTATCTGGTCCGGACTGGTACTGGACATACTCTTAGCGTATGGCAGAGTATGGTGATAGATGATAGTTATACTCTTAGCGTATGACAAGGTACAACTATCATTGATATACCCTTAGCGTATGGTAGGGTATGATTACTTTCTTCTGAGATACCCTTAGCGTATGGCAGGGTATGATTTATTTACAGAGATACCCTTACCGTATGGCAGGGTATGTTTTATCTACAGAGATACTCTTAGTATATGACAGGGTATGCTCTGAGCTTGTGACATGATGTGTATCGAGTTTGGGGCCGGGTACCATAGTCCAGCATGGTGAATGATATTCAGAGTTGAGACGGATGATTGTGATAGTGAGAGATATGTGGATTATATCTGGCTCTGACATATACGATTATCTAGTGGTTGGCATGCATCATGCATCATCATTGATGTGACTAATATCATTGGATCATAATTGTTATACATGATATGATGTTATATTCGGTGATGTTATACGGTAATTTTATCATGTGTTATATATTTTTGGTTGAGGATATAATATGCTCATTCATGAGAATTAGTTTAATTCATATATATGTCAATGAGAATACATATATACATATTCATACATAGCATCATGTTGCTTTCTGATTCATATTATCCAGTACATGATTTACTCTCTATTTGGCATCACTGATTCGGGGTAAGGTCTATTCACTAAGCCTTTTAATCATGACTCTCTTTATTTCTTTTCTAACCTTCTTAGATATATGGTACGTGATAGCGACTTGAGAGATCCCGAGAAAATATTTTAGATTTATGAGGTGGGCTATAGGTGCGAGACGGTATAGGTGATAGTTTATATAGAAATTGAGTTGTACTAGTATTTGATATTGTACTCTTTTGTATTAGACGATGATTTGTATAATACAGGTCGAATTATAGCGTACTCTTGTATTAGTTGTTTTAGTTGTATCTTGATGGTTTGTTGTGGCTTGTGTGGGCCCAGCCAGATTAGGTAGTGGTATAGTGTATATTATTGTGCATTTAGATATTCAGATGTTAACAGATTTAGTAGGTATTATTTGTTGATGTCATGATTATATGTGCATAGGAGTGTATCTGTGCGTGACGGGCCTCGCCCGACTTGTCGCGTATGTCGCGCTCCGTATGGGCACATGTGCATGCACGTGCCTGCGACGGGCAGGGGCGTTACGCTCCCCACCACCTCTCTTCGTTTTCTTCCTCTCTCTCTCTCTCTCTCTTTTTCTCTTTCGGGCTCTCTCTCATCTTTCTCTCTCTTTCTCCCGCTCTCAAACACTCATTCTCTCTCTCTACCCGCTACCGCCATCACTCTGTCGACCTGTCGCTGCCGCCGCCACCTCCACTAACACCGGTGAGCCTCCCTACTTCTCTTTCTCTTTCTCTCTCTCTCTCTCTCTTTCTATCTCTCTATCTCTCTTTCTCTCTTTGTCGGCTTCCTCTCGTGACCGCCGGAGGATTGAGCCATCGGGGATTGGCCGACCACTGAGTGGCCACCAATGGCCGCACCCCTCCCCCACGGCCCAACCCTCTCCTTCCTTCCGCTTTCTCCTTCTTCTTCTCCTTCTTCTTCTTCTTCTCCTCCTCCTCCTCCTTCCCTTCTTTCCTCTTAGACTGCACCCTGCAAGTGGTGCTGGGCTCGGCCCAGCACCCTTGCAGCGCATGGCGCTGAGCTGAGCCCAACACTATGTATAGTTTATATAAATATAAATATATATATATATGCACATTTTTATTTCTAATTATATTTGATTATGTTATTAATTATTCAATTAGTTTAGTTAATTTAATGTATTTAATTTGTATAAATTAAATATAATTATATCATAGTTATTAAATAATATTTGGAGTATCTAATTCATGTTTATACCTGCAATATAAATTACTATTTTAATCTTAGGTAGGTAATAGTAATTATTAGGGTTATGTACGTATATTCATACGTAATTATTTGCAGTAATTTCAACCGCGGCAAGGACCAACAATGCAAATGGCTGTTGCTCTGCATGAGTTCCAGGATCTCTTCGAGGAACCCCGAGGACTACCGCCGAACCGTCGCCATGACCATCGCATCCAGATCGTTCCAGGGGCTGAACCTGCAAATGTTCGGCCCTATCGGTACCCGCATGTCCAGAAGGAAGAGATCAGTAAATTAGTGGAGGAAATGCTCGAGCAAGGGATTATTCAACCGAGTAGAAGTGCCTACTCATCTCCGGTGCTGCTGGTTCGGAAGAAAGACGGGAGTTGGCGGTTTTGCGTCGACTACCGAGCCTTGAATACCATTACTGTCAAAGACCGGTATCCGATACCGGTGATAGTTGCTATGAGCTCACAGGGTCAGCCTATATGACTTAAGGGCGGGGTACCATCAAATCCGAGTCGATATATATATATGCACATTTTTATTTCTAATTATATTTGATTATGTTATTAATTATCAATTAGTTTAGTTAATTTAATGTATTTAATTTGTATAAATTAAATATAATTATATCATAGTTATTAAATAATTCTAATTATATCATGTTTAGTAAAACACCTGCAATATAAATTACTATTTTAATCTTAGGTAGGTAATAGTAATTATTAGGGTTATGTACGTATATTCATACGTAATTATTTGCAGTAATTTAATTCTTATTTTCTTAATTATCGAGGAGAATAATAGGCAGATAATTATGTTTTAAATACACTATTAAATAATATAATTATGGTTAATAAGTAACAAAACAAATATAGAAATGAAGAGTACATAATTACAACAAGAAACTATCTTTTTGTCGGGTTAATTTTAATTAATAGAAAGACTGACATATTTGTTATAAATAATTTCAGATCCCGACCCCCCTATTCAAGACCCCGTGGACTTAGCTATTATCGAGGCTTGATCGTTATCGTAGCAGCGTGAACGAGTGGTGGTTTGGTATTTGCAGTGGGGTGAGTAGTCTTATCCCCTAGATCCCTTTTTCAAATTAGGTTATATTATATATTATGTACATGCATGTTTTGGCCTCCAGCATGATTATATAACTTTATCTAGAGATGATTACAGTTGAGCATATTTTTATCATGCATATAATTAGGCTAATCTTAGATATGAGTACAATGATGATAAATAGAGATGATGAGATATTATTATACTGTTGTAAGGTTATATCCAGTTGATCTGTAGCATGGGTATCCATGTAATAGATTAGCATAAATATGCATGTGTTGACTATATAGTTAGAGACTACATTGCATCATTTTTCTCTTGATTTCTATTCCACCTAAATTCCTATTATGCATTGACTTGTATCATACTGGATATATACATATGATCTGTCATTTAGAAGGAAAGTATGAAATGTGATTGATAGGATAGTTGATAGAAAGCGTGAGGATACCCGAGTGGGAGCGAGGGTTAGGACACGCTTGGTGGATGATTGATCGCTCGACATAGTCGCGATCCTAATGGCCTTACGTCCGAGGTCGTTACTCTGTGTGCGCAGCAGACATTCGGACACATGCCGTTCGCTAGGACATATGTGGCGAGTTATCCTCACGAGGTTTCTATCAACTAGAAGGGTGCCCGGTCAGAATGGATGTTGATACCCTTAGCGGATGGCAGGGTATGGTTATATTTGAGATACTCATTGCAGATTACAGAGTATGCTTTGAGCCTTCGGGTATGATGTTGAGACCGGGTACCGGGTGTTGATTGTGCACAGTGGTCTAGTATGATGATGACATATAGAGTTGACATTGATGACTAAGATGTTGAGAAATGCATAGGATTTTATTATCATCTGATTACCTGATTATTGAGTGGTCAATATACATCATATATGCTTACATTTGATATCATAGCATTGTCATGGTCAGCATGCATCATGTATCATATTTGAGAGAGTTATGATGATCATATGACGTGATGACCTGTTTATTTATTGTCGAGGATTATGTATTCTTATCAGTTATGATATGTTATCTATATTTCATTTATGTATTATTGAGGACACATTCATTTACTCATTCATGACATGATACTCTTTCTGATTCATATTATCCAGTACTTGAGTTATTTTCTAGTTGACTTCACTTATTCGGGGTAAGGTCTATTCACTGAGCCTTTAGCTCACGACTCTCTTATTTTCTCCTTTCCAAAAACCCAGGTGAATGAGAGGAGCAAGATACTCCCTTAGAGGTCTTGCCAACGAGTGAGGAGTAGAGTGTGGTTAGTGTTATATGCCAGATGAGTTATCTTATCTGATGTACTAGTGGACATCCTCTAAAGTGTATCTGTATCCTTATCTTATATTTTAGCAGGTGATATTATACTTGTATAATTATGTATATAACTACCATTATGTATATGTAGTTGTGAAAAGCTCTTGATGATGTGTTGTGGCCTGTGTGGGGCCCATATAGGGTTATTTGTATGCTGTTGACAGTTAGACTTGAGTTATTCTTAGTTTAGATATTGTTGATAAAATTATGATATTGCTACAGGTTTATTTGATTGTCAGTATCTAACCAAATGGTCAGGTGCTACACACGTGTCGTGTGGGCTCGTGCCATGCACGTGTTTAGAGTTTGGGTGTTACATCCTTCTTGCATTAGTACAGCTCCTATGCTAACTCCTGACGTATCACATTATACAACGAACTCTTTGGTGAAGTCCGATAGAGCTAGAACGGGCGCCGTTGTCATTACTGTTTTTAGTTTTTCAAAAGCTATAGTGGCTTCATCCGTCCATCTAAAAGAGTCTTTCTTCAACAAAGAAGTGAGAGGGGTAGCGATCTTGCCATACCCGGCGATGAAGTAGCGATAATATCCGGTCAGCCCCAAAAATCCTCGCAATCCTGTGGTGGTGGTAGGAATAGGCCAAGCGGTCATGCATGCTACCTTTTGAGGATCCGCCGCTACACCTTCCGCTGAAATGATGTGGCCTAAATACTCCACTCGTGGTACTTCCCATAAGCACTTAGACTTCTTGATCTTCAGCTGGTTTTGCTTCAACAAATTCAACACATCCTCCAAATACCATCAATACTCCAATTCAGTCCTGCTATATACCAAAATGTCATCAAAGAATACCAAAACATACCTTCGCAATAGAGGATGAAATATATCATTCATGAGGCCTTGAAAAGTAGCTAGAGCATTGGTGAGACCAAAAGTCATCACTTGGAACTCGTAATGCCCGTCCGGAGTCTGAAATGCAATCTTATGCACATCTGTCGGGTGAACTCTAATTTGATAATACCCGGCCCTCAAGTCAAACTTGCTGAATATAGTCGCCCCTACAAGCTCGTCTAGCAACTCCTCTATAATCGGAATGGATACCGGTCCTTGACGGTAATAGCATATAGTGCCCAATAGTCGACACAAAAACGCCATGTCCCATCCTTCTTTCACACCAATAGTACGGGCGATGAGTAAGAGCTATGACTTGGTTGAATGAAGCCTTGTTCTAACATCTCGGCTACCATCTTGGAGATAACTTTCTTTTGCACATGTAGATATCGATATGGCCTCACATTCACTAGTGCAGCCCCGGGCATAATCTCTATGTGATGGCCTGCTGGTCTCCTTGGTGGCAACTCCTTTGGTTCCTCAAATAGTCCAGCAAATTTGTCTAATAAATTAGACAACTCGATAATAGTATCTAGACTCATTTGAGGCTCGTCTCCTGCTAGTCCTAACTGAAGAAGATAGGTCAAATCACTTGCACATGGCAGCCCCACAATCGGCTGCATTGTAGGAATCAGTAGAGATCGAACACCATCTGATACGATCTCTCCTTAGGTTAAAGTTGAATTTATGCCATTTTTAGATTTGGACAGGATCCGACATGGAACTTTGGAAAAGGATCCCAAATGATACAGCCATCAGATCGACGTGAAATTTTGATATGTTATATCCCTAGAAAAGAACTTTCCAACAAATATAGTTTCAGAAAAATTGGACGGTGGGATCTCGAGATATCGTCCGAGAAGTAGATGAACGTCAAGGAGTCTGTCTATGGATCCATGGATTGAGGCACAAGATCCTAGGTGATGATGGATGGTGGTGGACCGGCGATAATGGGGTGTCACCGGTGAATAACTAGAGATGGAATAATTACGGATGATGGAAGGGTTAGGGCAATGATACAAATTGGATCAAATCGGATCACATTAAAAGGAGATTAGGCTCAATGGATTGAGTCTAATTATCTTATTTAATTATTTGGTTTAGTTAGAGTCTTAGTAGGTTAGGATTTTATTTAATTAGCTAAATCTAGCTCTGCATAATTTTAGAAAAATATTCGTAGACTATTCTACATATATCTAAATAATATCAAACTTGTTGGATAAGGTCACCAACCTCCAAATCTACAACTTTGATATTCATGACTTCTCGAGATTCAGAGTTTATCTATAACAAAACGAAAGTTTAATCTAAGAGGTAATCAAAGAAGATAATGAATACTAGTTTAGTTTGTTTGTTAGGGTTTCATATTATTTTAGGACTTGTTAGCTAGCCTCTATAAATATGTGGATGGTAGCCAACTTCATTATAGAATTGGATTATTGATTTCTTGCCTCCTATCTTGTCCTTAGACTTCTTCCTTCTCCCTCTTCACGATCCTTCCACCTCTAATATTGGCAAGGTTTCTCCTCGCTTCTAATCTCCCTCGACTATCGAGCCGTCCCTCTTCTTTGGGATCTCGACCACTTCATTCCCTTCATCTACTTCTCTTAATCACATCAACAATCCACCCTTATCTCCATACCCATCTATAATTCTAACATCCACTCCACCCGTCACCACTACTATTTTGAATTTTCGTCCCAGTTTTAATTCAAATCTGTGAAGGGCGTAAATACAAAAGTTATAGATTAGGAAGTTACAGATCTAACCCAATTGGTTTCCTAATTTTTTGACTACCAAAGATTATCTAACGAATATTTTTTCACAGTTGTGCGGACTTCTTCCTACAATAAATTCAGATCTTAAGAAATTATTCCGTAGCCGATCTTTTAGTAGAAAAATCCGTCAAATTGGTATCAGAACTTATCAATTTGGTATTGGAGCTTAATAATTGGTATCAGAGCCTATCAAGTAGTATTAGAGCTTATCATTAGTATTAGAGCAGGCGAACCTCAGACCTCCATTAGTGGTTAAAACAAGGAAGATGACATCAATAAGGAGACCTATGGAGAGCACACCGACAAGGGAGGACTCAATGCACGATAACTCTAACCGTGAGGCCGATTCCTTTAGAGCGACCACGGTAGGACCGAGTCAACCAACGTCCATGGTTTTGAATATGGATGAACTTAGGGGAATGTTCCAAACATTGTATGGAGTTGACAATATACAAAAGGATAACAATGAATTCAAGGAATATGTCGTGTATCGATTGGATTCGTCATCTCCTCAACGACGAACAGAGTTTCAAGAAGGACCAGCGGTGGGATCTCATCGAACTGATACCCCACAGGTCTAAGTGCGTCATATGAGTGTCAATGATCCCCTCCTACCTATGCCTTCACATTATCCCCCACCTCCGTTACAAAACCCAAGACCGACGGTGGTGGAACCCGAGAGGCGTGGGGCACCGATGCGCTTCGTCGATGAGGAGGATTGGCACTATGAGGATGAGATTGATCCCTATGGAGATAGTGATGGACGTGCTCGACGATTTAGAGAAGGTGATCAACATGCACAAATGTTTAGACCTGAACCAAGGATCTTTTATAAACCCGACAACGCTATTCGGGGGAGAACCGTACGCTTGGACTTTCCAAAATTCCAAGGCGGTGATCCAACGGATTGGGTTTTTCAAATTAAACAATATTTTGACTGTCAACATATAGCGGAAGATGCAAAAGTCCAAATAGCAAGTTTTCACCTCCAAGAAAGGGCATTGCATTGGTTTAGATCGGTTATTCATGGTGGTGGATTACACGTAGATTTGGGATAGTGGCATATGAAGATTTTGCTGCCACACTAAGCAAGATGGTCCATAAGACAACCGTATTAGAGTACCAAGCAGAGTTTGGAAGAGTTAGTAGTCGTTGTGAGCCACTATGACCCGAACGGACATTGATGAGTACATTTATTTCAGGATTGTGGGATGAAATACAAGCGAATGTTTGTGCTCTATGTCCTACTACTCTTGAGGAGGCCTTTGAGAAGGCCGTGAGGATGGAACAAAAGCATAGGGCTCTAAAGATGGCAGCGAAAACTAATTGGGGCAACCGAGATGGGCAGTTTGCACCTAGAACGCTAGTTGGAAATTCTACGATTTCAAAAATAATGGCTACAAGTACTAGACCACGACCGCCTTTGAGACCTTCTTCCGATGATAGAGGAGGCACAAGACCCCCATTCAAACTCTCACACTTGCCCAAGTGGAGGAGTGAAGAGTGAAGGGTTTTTGCTTTTGATATGATGAGCGTTTCACCCCCGGTCATCGATGTTCTAAACCGATCGAGAGTGTGTATCAATGGTTTTGAGGAGGATGATGTGGTTGTTGATGATGAGGAGTGTCTAGAAGAGGTCCATGAGGAGGCCGTTGTCGACGGCGTTGAGAAAGATATCTAAGTTGAAATATCGATGCATGCATATTCGGGTACTTCCAAGCCAAGGACGTCACAGGTAGACGGACTCGTTAAAAAGCATTGTGTGGACATCCTTATCGATTCGGGGAGTACACACAACTTTTTAGGCGAGAGGTTAGTGAGGAGATTGGATTTGGATGCCGAATTGACTAGGGGATTTGACGTTGCTATTGGAGATGGCACGAAGCTTAGGGTGGAGAGCTTGTGCCACCGGGTCGGTATACGGGTGCAAGGATACGACATCATTGTAGACTTATATCTGTTGGTGCTGCGAGGAGTGGACATTATCCTTAGTGCTCAATGGTTAAAAAGTTTGAGACCCGTCACATTTGATTTCCGAGCATATGGATGAAATATAAGCAAGGAAACAAACATGTGCGGCTTGATGGTGTTCGGTCTTTGCCGATTCCTATGGTGGGGCTGCCTTGTGCGTATGATTTGGCATATCTTCTTCAGTTAGGACCAGCAAAAGATGAGCCTCAAACGAGTTCATAGTACTGAATTGTCTAATTTATTAGATAACTTTTCTGGACTGTTTGAGGAACCATAGGAGTTGCCACTGAGGAGAGCGGCGGACCATCGCATAGAGATTGTACCCAGGGCTGCACCGGTGAATGTGAGACCATATCAGTATCCACATGTGCAAAAAAAAACTATCTCAAAGATGGTTGCCGAGATGTTGGAGCAAGGCCTCATATGACCAAGTCATAGCTCATACTTATGCCCCGTGCTTTTGGTGCGAAAGAAAGACAGAACATGACGTTTTTGTGTCGACTATCGGACACTAAACGCTATTACCATCAAAGACCGGTATCCTATTCCGGTTATAGAGGAGTTGTTGGACGAGCTTGTAGGGGCGACTATATTTAGTAAGCTTGATTTGAGGGCTGGGTATCATCAAATTAGAGTTCACCCGACGGATGTGCACAAAACTGCATTTCAGACTCCTAATGGGCATTACGAGTTTCGGGTGATGCCTTTTGATCTTACTAATGCTCTAGCTACCTTTCAAGACCTCATGAATGATATATTTCGGCATCTATTGCGAAGGTATGTCTTGGTATTTTTTGACGATATTTTAGTGTATAGTAGGACTGAATTGGTGTATTTGCGGCATTTGAAGGACGTACTGAATTTGTTGAAGCAAAACTAATTGAAGATCAAGAAGTCTAAGTGCCTTTGGCTGGAGCATTGGTGGGACATGGCAATCGCACCATTGGCTGCATCATAGGAATCATCGGAGATCGAATGCCATCAAGCCACACATCTTTGTTTCCTTGCTTAAATTTCATCCACATGCTCCGGAAATCAGAAGTGACAGGTCCCAAGCTTTGTAACCATTGTGTGCCTAGGATAATATTTGCTCCTCGCAGCGCCAATAGATATAAGTCGACAATGATGTCATGTCCTTGCACTTGTATACCGACCTGGCGACATAAGCTCTCCGCATTAAGCTTTGTGCTGTCTCGAATAGCAATGTCAAACCCCGTGGTCGGTTCAGCATCCAAACCCAATCTCCTCACTAACCTCTTGTCTAGAGAGTTGTGTGTACTCTCAAAATCGATGAGGATATGCACACAATGCTTTCTAACGAGTCTGTCTACCCGTAACGTCCTCGGCACGGAAGTACCCGAATATGCATGCATCGATATTTCAGCTTAAATATCTTCCTCTATGCCCTTTTCAACAGCTTCCTCATGGACCTTCTCTAAACACTCTCCATCACCAACAACCTCATTGTCCTCCTCAAGACCGTTGATAAGGATCATACTCCCGATAGGTTTGGAACACCGATAACCGGGGGTGAAACGTTCATCACATCGAAAGCAAAGACCCTTCGCTCTACGCTCCTCCACCTAGGTAGGTGTGAGAGTTCGAACAGGGGGTTTAGTGCCTCCTCTAACACCGAAAGAAAGTCTCAAAGGTGGTCGTGGTCTAGTACTGACAGCCGCTGTTTTTGAACTTGTAGAATTTCCAACTGGCATTCTAGGTGCAAACCATCCATCACGGTTGCCCCAACTTGTTTTCACTGCCATTTTGAGAGCTTATGTTTTTGCTCCATCTTCACGGCTTTCTCAAAGGCCTCCTCAAGTGTGGTAGGATAAAGAGCATGAACATCCGCCTGTATCTCATCCCATAGCGCTGAAATGAATATGCTCATCAATGTCGATTCGGGCCAAGGTGGCTCACAACGACTACTAACTCTTTCAAATTCAGCTTGGTACCTCCAATATGGTCCTCTTCTGAACCATCTTGCTTAATGTGGCGGCAAAATCTTCATATGTCGCTATCCCAAATCTACGTGTAATCCTCCTACAAAAGTTAGCCCAACCAGTAAATCCTCCACCACGAATAACCGTTTTATACCAATGCAATGTCGTTCCTTGGAGGTGAAAGCTTGCCATCTAGACCTTTGCGTCCTCCGCTGTCCCTTGACTATCAAAGTATTGTTCAACTTAAAACACCCAATTCGTTGGATTACTGCCTTGGAATTTTGGAAAGTCCAAGTGTGCGATTTTCCCCCGAATAGCATTGTGGGGTTCACGAAAGATCCTTGGTTCAGGTCTAAACCTTTGTGCATGTTGATCTCCTCTTCTAAATCCTTGAGTATATCCATCACCATCTCTAAAGGGATCAACCTCATCCTCAAAGTGCCAATCCTCCTCTTCGATGAAACGCACTGGTGTCGCTCGTCTCTCGGGTTTCACCACCGCCGGTCTTGGATTTTGTAATGGCGGTGGAGGATGATGTGTAGGCATAGGTAAAAGAGGATCATTGACACTAACATGTTGCACCTAGACCTATGGGGTATCGATTCGGTGTGGTCCCACCGGTGGTCCTTCTTGAGGCACCGATCGTTGTCAAGGAGATGATAATTCTGATCAGTTTATGACATATATTCATTTAAAGCATTATGATCGTTCTACATTACGTCAACTCTATGCAGCAATGTTTGGAGCATGCCCCTAAGTTCATCCGCCAAGTCCATATTCACACTCATGGACGTTGGTTGACTCGATCCTACCGTGGTCGCTCCAAAGGAATTAGCCTCACGGTTAGGGTTATCGTGGGTTGAGTTTTCCCTTGTCGATGTGCTCTCCATTAGTCTCTTTGTCGACGTTATCTTCCTTATTTCAATTATTAATGAAGGTCTGAGGTACTCTTGGCTCTGATACCAATGATAGGCTTTACGGCACCAAAAGATAGGCTGTGATACTAATGATAGGGTCTATAGAATGATTCCTTCAAAATTTGAATTTATTGTATGAAGCAGTCCGCACAACCAAGGGAAAATATTCACCAAATATTCTGCTATAGTTAGAAAATTACAAACCTAAGTGGACTCAATTCACAACTTCCTGATCTACATTTTTTGTACTTTCATCTTTCGTAGATTCGCATTGTAACAAGAGCAAAATTACGCGTTGGTGTGGATGATGGTGGTGGTGACCGGTGGAGTGGATGTTAGGGTTATGGATGATAATGAAGATGAGGATGGATAGGTGATGTCGTTTAAGTGATAAAGACGAAGGGAAAGAAGTGGTCGAGATCCCAAGATAGAGGGAGGACTCGATAGATGAGGGAGATTAGAAGTTAGGAGAGACCTTACCAACGATAGATGTGGTAGGTTGGTGAAGAGAGAGGAGGGAGATTAGGGTAGAGAGAATAGAGAGAAAATAGGAGGCAAGAAATTAATAATCTAATAGCATAATGATTTTGGCTGCCATCCACACCTTTATAGAGGCTAACCAATAAGCCAAAATATAATTATTAAACCTAATTCTAGAAAATTTCCGTCGATCATGTGCCCGATCACGTTCGAACACACAAAAGGCATTCTCTGTATGTGCGAACGCGATGCAAGCATTCGAACACGACGTTTGAACGCACATTTTGCGTTCTCTATTTTTGCGAACCTAATGTAGGCATTCACAAGGGCATTCGAACGCGATCCCTTCCGCGTTCGAACGCGACCTACAGAAATTTTATTTTAATGAAAATAAACAACTAATGGAATAAGAAAAGACCCTAACTAAATGTATCACGCATTCGATTTAGCAATTCGCGATGGAATAAAATTGAAAGCTAATAGTTTGTGTCGTCGAGTAGAAATTTGAGTCCAAGGACATGAATTGATTGTTGATTTGTATCCACTTGCCTTGCGGGGTGCTAATCTTGTCCTGGATACTCAGTGGTTACAAAGCCTAGGATTGGTGACATTCAACTTTTGCGACATGTGTATGACATTTTGGCAAAATGGCAAGGTGGTGTGACTAAATGGGGTGGAAACACAATCTAACCCCACATTGCAACCTATAGTGGGGCCAAGGGAGTTGGCCTATCTTTTTTAGATGTCTCCAGCAGAATTGGAGCCTCCCTTAAGCTCAGGTAAACCCCAAGAATTGTTACAATTATTATCTGAATTCTCTATGTTGTTTGAAGAGCCACAAGGACTGCCACTGTGCAAAAATTCAGGCCACAAGATAGCCATTGTATTAGAAGTTGAACTGGCTAATGTGCAACCCTATCGGTATACTCATATCAAAAAAGAAGAAATAACAAAGGAGCATTATGGTTGCATGGAGGAGATGGTGGCGAGGTTTAATGACCAGCCAGATCTAAGAAGAGAAAACGCGAGAGAAAGTGGTCGGCCCTAAAGGACTACGAGGATTGACGGACAAAATTATAAGGAGGCTAGCCAGCAGTTACAATTGGTGGTGGCTAGGGTTTGAGGGAGGTAAGAGGAGGTGCAACGGGGAGAGAAAGAGAGAGAGAGAAAAGGAGATCGAGATGACTTACTTAAATCTTGAATGCTCAACCTGGTTGCAACTCCACAATATTTAAAGGAGGCTAACCTGACTTGAGCAAATCGACTAAATGATAACTTAAATCACAACCACTGAAATAATAAAGGACTCAACTGAAATAGAAAATGACTTAACTGAAATAATAATAGACCCAACTGAAACAGAAATCGACTAAGCTAAAGATAACCAACCCGACCCAACGAGTCCAATATCTCCTGAAATGATCCAATCTAGCTTGGATAACATCAGATTAAGACATTTTAGCCCTTCCACATCTGATGATGTTTGCTGGGATTGGAATCTCATCTCTTGGATCAGGTATGGCATTGAGATTCTCTCCCCTAACTCGCATGTAAACTTCTTGGCCTAAATACCTTTTCTCTATATCTTGTGATCGTAAGTTCCACATTCCTAGGTTATCCAAAGATATCAAAACAGCTGTCCATGATAGCGGATACACCTATCAGCAAGAAGATGCATGTAAATACCATCAAGTCACTTCCCAAATTATGGAGTTACAATAATCTTCTACTATAAATTTCCAACCTTTGGCAAAATAAGTTTACCTGGACAGTAGAACGATAAATTGCATCTACCATATTGTACGTCGATCTTAGTGTAGGAGTCCACATTCCCCATTCCATCCTATATGATTTAATGTTAAGCACAAAGTAAGAAAGGAAGATGTTTAGATGGATAATCCATTATGATGCAAGAAAATATACAGCTATATATCATCTTACCCAACTACAAAAAAGTTGTAACCATCAAGATGCCATGTTTGAATAGAAGATTGGTTGTTTTGGAAAACTACTTCGATAAAATCATGGTAATAGGCATCAATAACCGGTGTTCCAAGTGTTGGAGTGCGTTTAGTTGGTTGGTCAATGTCTTCACCAATTGTAAATACATTTGGTATCTTGAAATAGTCAGCCAACTTTAAAGGAGTGTCTGGATATATGAATGATATACCATTGATAGTAAACCTAACTTGATTGTTTTCAATGGCAATACCATTTTGGAGCACAATTGTACGAGTGATTTTGATTAGACCATAGTGGAAAGAACCTTGAGGATTAGGCCGAGCTGCACCAACGGCTAAATCCCACCTATTATAAAAAGTTACACAGTTAGACTACATGATGAAGAATATAGATGATGTTAAGGGTTGAATTTTGAAAACCTGATAGAACGAGCTTGTTCCATTGAATAGTCATAATTATAAAGGGAAGGACCGAGTGGGAGCCGACCGGTGCGGATTCTATTTGACCCTCCATATTGTACATAGGCTACACCATAAAGAATTTTGCTCACAAATCTTGAACTAGCCACCATATAGTATGATTTCTTCGGTCGATTAGCTGTTACCAAAACTGAGAAAGATTGACCGACGTGTATGTCAAGTGAGGAATAGTATTGCTTTACGGTATAGGATCCTTCAGTTTCAATCAATAGCATCTTATGTCCTTGGATTCGAAAGTTAAGCGATGTCTTAAGGCCAACATTTGATATCCTTAACCGATAGGTAGCTCCTGCAATTAACAAAAATAAAAATACCGTGAGTTTTGTTTCGATAAGCCAATGTCATGGCACACAAGTTCGAGAAGCCATCATTTTTAATCTCTAGTCATAGGAAAGTGAGTAATTTTTTCTCACACTTTTTAGCAATCAAACATTCCCTAAGAAAAAAAAGTAAGTATTTCCGAGCAAGGTGCATATCAATCTCCACATACGAAAGACTTCCCTGTTCACTAGCTAATTGTTAAGAAAATTTGAGGTGAGTTTTCCCAAACACCAAGCATTTAATCCTGGTTGAAGTTCATCTAGATATTTCAAAGTAAGCTCTGATTTGTTTTAGTGCTACAAGAGAGAGAGAGAGAAATATCTTATAGATACAGAGTCTAATTCTCATGGGTATGATTGGTTATAGTATTTGATAAGGAGAGATAAATCATTTACTGTGATAATATATTTCTTAGGATTACTAATATTTGGTATACAGAGCACTATGAATGTTATAATTAAATAAAATTGATAATATAAATTACTATTTGAAACTGATGTTGATTATCTTGAACTTAATACCATATAATAGATTATTTTATATTGTAAAATAAGATTGAAATATTAGATAGTTACTTTTAACAAATATTAATTATAAAAAAATAATTATATTCAATTCAAAATAATTGGAATTAAAACAAGAATAATATAAATAAATAAATAAATATTTTTAGAGTAGAAATACTTGAATAAATGAAAAAAATTAGTAGAAATGTAAATAAAAGTTCAGAAAAATTCGTCTTAAATAATAAAGATTAATTGTTAATTTGTTATTTATGTATCTAAATATTTAAATATATTCTTTCTTATATAATGGCAATATAGTAAGAAAATATTTTTCCCTCTACTTAGGATATATATTCCAGCCCATGTGGGATGTTGTATCCCTCGTTTGGAGGATGTGGCATTCGGTCCGGAGACCAAATCCTGCCAAATATGGGATATATAGGGCATACGGGATAATTAATCCAATCTTATTTTTAATTTTCCCTAAACAAACTTGAATAGTAATATGGTTCTATCGTCTGGTATGGAGCAGCTAATAAATAAGACTAGGTCTAGAGATCTAGTCTTTCATATTTTTTTGTATTCCATTCCTATTTCCTTTTAGGGTTTATGGTTTCATTTTCTAACCTTTTAAATCTTGATACCTGTGAAAAAAATGTAAACACTGTTTCTCAATTTGTTATACTTATTCGGTACTTTTTTCTTTATTGCGATCTGGTTTTCACATCCCTTTTATCTTTATTACGTATTCACTTAGTGGAAAAATAATAAATCGTTTGCAAAGTAATGAAATATAATGAAAAGCTTAGTAAGAAATATTTATAATATGAAAAATACTTATATACATTAAGGCTTAATACTAGAGTTATAAACTATTTTAAGTTGAGAATATAATCAGTGGAAAATGAGAATGGTCTTCTAAAAGTTGACATAAAGTAAATCTAGGGAAAATAAATATCATTGAATATATATATATATATATATATATATGTATGTATGTATGTATATTATTTAAGTGTGGAAATTAATGGGATAATGAAAATTTACGCTAAAATCCCTAAACTATGTGCATTATTAGTTCCGGTTGACGAGATTCTCGGCTAACACCCTTAAATTTTATTCTGGCAGAGTGGCAGGATCTAGCTTCTTATTTATTCCGTAAGGTTTAGTCCCCGTTGCCCAAATTTAGAAGTCAATCCTTTGACTGGGGTTGTACACGCTGAATTAAATAGCAAGTAACTACGAGAGTTCAACGGTGCTTCTCCATTTAATACACTCTACATTATGGTTCTTTCCCCAAGCATCACCCACGATCCATCTAATTACGTGCATGAGGGCATGTGATCTCGTGCATGGTATTTCAGGGGTTTTAACACGAGAACCGAGATAATCCTACACACGGACTATATATATAATAATAGCTTAGGCTAAACGGCTTCTTTTCAGTATAATATTTTACTTCGTGATCTGTTAGGAGATGTTCTTGCCAAGTACTCCTAAACAGAGATCCCCATGAGTGGACCTCAAATTGCTTCAAACGCTATCCGACGCTGTTACTTTTTGCCAGCATTGGGTTTCGTTTCAATAAAGTTAGGCTAGATAATGGCACATCGTATTGTTGCGTGATTGGGCGAACGAAGATTAGTTTATGTAGTATATTAACATATATAATATTGCAGTTGTTTAATCCCAATACGTTGAAGTATTTCGCTCATCATTTTATCTAATTTTGGCGAAATATAATTATATTTATAATACTATATCAACATACTTGATAGCACTAAAAGATCTAGAATTATACGTTCTTTAGCATACATGGTTTCCATAGAATTATTTGACATGGTACGGCAGCAGTCGCTTTTCTCTACGTTCTCCTTACTGGTGATTATTATTGCTGATTAATTACATTCTTCTCTAAGGAGATTCAGGTGAAAATGGTACTATTAGTATATAGAGACTGCCATGGTTAGAACACTAAAAATCTAAGACTCATTTAATTATAAAAATTTTAGTGCAAATAAATGAAAGATTTATGCACATTTTAGTAAGAAAAGGGGTTATGATAATTTTATCACAATTTTTTTAATCTAAGATAGAAGAAAATGTATATAAGACATAAAATTATGTACATTGACCATACTTATGCATACTTCTAAAAAGAGATAGTGTTTGGGTGGTATTTAACTATAAATAGGGAGATGTTAAGTTATAAATAAGGAATATTTATCCACTAACCAAATAAGACCTTAAAAATATAATAGTGACTATTACATTACTCGGTATAGTATTTGAAATTGTTGGACATTTGCATTGGTTATATTTCCGGTCATTCACACAAACAATTGCACCTACCAATAAATCATGAATTTACAAATTCTCTATTATCATCTAGATCTAATTTCGTATAGCGAAACTAATTATCTAGTGCTCAAGGGGTTAAATTGATGGAAAGTACATGGATGAGATATATTACCTGGTTGGAAAGTGAAATTTGCCTTGTACGGCGGTAAGCTATTAATAAGTATGCCATCAGGTTTGGGCAATGCATGACCTTGATCAAGAGAAGCCCTCATGTCCTGCTCAAAATGATACACGTTCATTAGCATAAAATTGAAGCGAAAGACAAAGAAAAAAAATGAAAATTTTAAGTAGGTCTAGAAAGGAAAGAACTCACCTGGAAATCCATATTGTACCAGTCCCCTATCATGATATCAAAATCATCATGTGGAAAATCGAAAGGAATAGGGATAACTATACGGTTATTAATCCGAATGGGTCCGTAACCACCGGCCGCAGCTTGGAATCCCAACGATGGGAAGTAGAAGAAGCTTCCAATTTGATCCTTCACCTGGAAGGTATACGTCCAGCTCTGGCCAGGAAGTATAGGACAGTTTGTTCCTTGCACCCCATCGTTCCATGAGTTCCTCCTCATTAGCACCCCATTCCTGCCAAACACCATAAGTTAAAGGTAAAGAATTAATCTTGGATTATACTATGTAACAATGTACAATAGTATGCGATAATTTACCATGTCATGAGGAAAGGCTCGTCAAGCTTGTTAAAGATGGTCACTTCCACTACATTGTTTGTTGTTAAATTCATAACTGGTCCAGGAAATTGATCATTGATCACAATCACCTAACGAAACAAAAGAGAATATTTAGAGAGATGGGTTATATGAACAGAACATGCGTTTTCTGTTTCTTAACATTGCGTTGATGTGTTACTGACCTTCTTCGCTACACCTAAAGGAGACTGCAAAGAGTATGAGACAGTCCAGTTGAAGAAAAGTTGGGGATCCTCAGCATCGACGACGGAAAAAGAGAATAGAGAGAACGCTAAGAAAAGGAGAAGAGTACTCATTGCAGTACAGAGAAGAGAAGAGGAGATATGCCTCAAGTCAAAATTGAGAACTTGGGAGGGAGCAGGAGGAGAGCTCTACTGGGTGATATAGATAATTTATAAGATTATAAGATCCGATGAGTTATGTCGGCTGATCCCACGTCCTCAACGTAATCTCCACGGAGTTTATTCTTTTTTTGTTTTCTCCGCGTTAATCCACATGATTAGATCTTGAATGGTACCTGTTTGTGCATAAAAAACTTGCATGACATGGTTGACCTGGATAATTTATGGGGAGTTTTTTGACCAAATAGACCTGTTTTAAATTCATTTTCGGAAATAGCTTGCATCCCAAACTTAATATCAAATGCAGTCTATTTTCTTATAGCCTAAATAAAACGCTAAACTAATAAGTGTTTATCTAGCCAAAAGTAAAATACTAATCAGATTAGTATTTTATTTGATAAAATACTTATCAGGGTAACATTCAGCAATTTTGTTGAAAGAAAAAAAATACTAAACAATTCACTAATTTACTAGAAAAACGGGATAAATACAAAACACTCGAAAGTGCAATGATTTATTGTTAAAAATACTAAATGAAAAAAATATAAGTAAAATATAAATAAAAAGTTTGTAACATTGTAACTTTGTGCTCGGCTATCTATTAGTCATAAAATATATTATTTTGAAGACTTTACTTGAAAAATTATTTTAGTCATAGCTCCTCCAAATTTTATGTTGAATTCTTTTTTCAATTTTTTCTAGTAAAACACTCAACTCTTCAGCATTTTCTAAGCTAAAAACATTGAATAACTAAATATTTTATAAAATAAAATTTTCTACATTTTCATTTAAAGGTTAAATGTTGATCTTATTAGCATTTTACTTAAGGCTATAGTGCCACAGACCCTGATACTATCTCCCCTAAAAAAGGTTAGATTTGTCTCACAACTAGTTCTGGACAAAAATTTGCATGACAATTTTAAGAGATTTTTAGGTGGATCTAGCTATTAGATTGACATGAAATCTTAGTTTGTTGTAGCCTTTGGAGAGAGCTTTGCAAAGATCTGATTTCACGCAAATTGGTTGGCTAGATTGGAAGATATCTTTAGAATAGTAGACAAAGGACGGAGGGTGATATAACTCGAGTAATCAAGATTGTATTGACTTGGATCTGTTTGCACCTTGGTGCCCTTAATGGCTGTTTTGGTGCATATTTGACTTGCTCTTTTATGGAGAATTATGGAGAAGAGGGAGGCTAGAAGAGACCGAACTAACAACGGTGGCGTGGTTAGCAAGGAGGGAGGTGGAGGAGATAAGGCCGACAGCCAGCAAAGCAATTCAATAATGGGATAATCCTCAAATTAGGGTTTCTTAGTGCTCTTGAAAACCATCCTTTGAGAGATAAGGGTTAGCTTCTCCCTTTGCTCCTCTTAGAGATCTCCCTTTCCGTGAAAATGGAAAAGCTAATTTAAATCTAGCACATAATCTTTATAATCCTCCACATATTTATAGAGGTTAACCATAGACTGATCTAGATAAGGGATCAACCAATACAACCCGACTAGCCAAAGTCGAATTTGGGTTCACAATACATCTCATGACTCGACTAAAATATTTAATTGACTTGACTAGACTCAATTATCCAGAGAAAAGCAAACTTGGTGCGTTCGAACGCAATCAGGCGCGTTTGAATGCGGTTGGCGAAAATATATTATTGAGGGTTAATTTTGAATTGTTTGGTTAACCTCTAAAGGATATAGATGGCAACCAGAGAGTTATTATTGAATTGAGTTTTGCCTTGCCTCCTTCGTCTTCTTCGCTCTCGTTCTCTCAATCCCCGGTGACGCCGCTTCTAACCTCCCTCGACCAGCCAATCACCCTAGACACTTATGGGCGGCCCTCTCCTCCCCCTTCTTCCAATCTATCCAACACTTGCCCTAACACTTCCATCAACCATAACCCTTCCACCACCACTTTTCACTGGTGCCATCCCATTAACGCCGGTCCGCCTCAAACCAACCGTCACTATCTAGGATCTCGTGCCTCCATCCATGGATCCTGATTAGACTCCTGACGTTCGTCCACTAATCGGACGATATCTCAAGATTCTCACATCCGATTCGCTTGAAATTTGATTTGTTGGAAATCTCTTTTCCGGGGCTACAACATATCAATATTTCACGTCAATCCAACGATGGCATCATTTGGGATCTTATTACAAAGTTCTGTACCAGATGTAGTCCAAATCAGAGAATTGGAAGAGATCGAACCTTAGCCTAAGGGTAGATCATATTAAGCTGGTATCAGAGCCACCGTTCCTCAGACGTGCATTTCCTATGACAAGAACTAGAGCCATGGCTGCACGACGAGATGAGGAAGAAGAGATTCTCACAATAGAGGAGGGGGAAAGAGTTGCGGGGACTTCCACCCGTAGAACCGCTCGATCTAATCGGAATATGGAAGAACCTAGTGTTCAGACCATGTTGGGGTCTCTTTCCGAACAAATGGCCATCAACAACCAGATGATGATGGAGATGATGCTGGAATTACGGGCGACGAGGGAAGCCATGGTGAACGAGAACGCACCATTGACCCCACGACGCGAGTCCACTTCTATGAACCCACCGCCGTCGTTTCAGAATTTGCAACCACAAGAGCCGCTGCTGCCACCACCGTATGGGCAGAGGCAAGCAAGGATGGTTACACCAGGCCCAATTGCAAGTGAACCCATCCGACGAGCAAACCACTATGGAGACCACCTTAGAGATCAAGATCAATAGGCGGGTCAATATGATCCGGAACCACAACGAGTTAATTAAAACCGAAGGAGGGATCATCAACCCTTCATGGTGCATCCTCCTCCAGTTAGACAAGAACTTGGACATGATCCCGAACGAGTAACAACATCCGTGGATAAATCGTGCGTCTCGAATTCTCGAAGTTCAAAGGTGGTGATTTGATCGATTGGTTGTATAGGGCGGAGCAATTCTTCACATACCAAGGTATGGCGGAAGAATACAAGGTGACGCTTGTGAGCTTCCACCTTGAAGATGCGGCGCTTCATTGGTTTCGAGCAACCAATGCCATTAAGGCTATCGAAACTTGGGCTGACTTTTGCGTCGATATCACACGGCGATTTGGAGCGTCGAGATATGAAGACTTTGATGCTCTCCTCTCAAAGATAGTGCAAAAGAACACAGTTGGGGCATACTAAGAAGAATTTAAGAGGATAAGTAGCCGATGCCATCCACCATGGACGGATCAGCAACTTTGCAGCAACTTTGCAGCACCTTCATCTCCGGGCTGCGGGGGGACATACAAGCCAATGTGAGGGCTTTAAGGCCTAGAACTTTAAATGAGGCCTTCGAAGATGCGGTGCTCATGAAAGACAAACACAGGGCCATAAAGTTACACCTGAAACAGAATTGGACTAGCCAAGGAAGCCGCAATCAAGCTCAACAAACCATAGCGGCAAGAAATATTATCAGAGTACCAAGAACCGCTGCTGTAATGGTGCCTCCTCGATTACCCTTGAAGCCATCCCAAGATGTGAAGTACACACCTAGAGGTCCGGAATGAGCACTCACACCTGCTCAAGTGGAGGAACGAAGAGTCAAAGGCCTATGCTTTCATTGTAATGAGAAGTTTGTGCCCGGGCATCACTACGCTAAATCGATGGGAATTGTGATGTTAATAAGATTGGGCTCGAGTCGGAACCCACGGAAGGGTTCGATGTGACGATTGGAGATGGCACCACCTTGCGAGCGGATTTTATTTGTGGAGGTGTGTAATTGAAGGCGCAAGGCCAAACTTTCACATTGGGTCTCTATTCGTTGGCCTTGCGAGGTGCCGATATTGTTTTGGGGACCTAATAGCTTCGAAGCTTGGGGCCTGTGACATTTGACTTTACAAACCTCTCCATGACATTTTGGAGGAATGACCAGAGAGTGCTGCTGGATGGAAATCAACAGCTGATTGAACTTCCAAGCGTAGGGGACGCAAGTGAGCTCATCTCTTTCTCAGCACCCACTTTTCCAATTTTCTAAGATCTATGGAGAGCCAGCGCAGGGGATAGTGTACTGGCCTGACTCATGGAGGAGCTGAGAGAGAACAAATCAAGCTACCCATAGTAGGTTGGTAGTCGAACGCGAGCGGATCAAGGTACCCGCGGATGAGGACCTACGAAGATTATTGATGGCCCACTTCCATGATACTCCCATAGCAGGCCATGAAGGGGTCTTATGTACCTACAAGCGGCTGGCCCGAAACTATACATGGACAACAATGAAGTCGGACATGAAGAAATATGTGCGTGAATGCCAAATCTGGCAACGAGTCAAATCAGAGATGCTCAAACCCAGCGGGCTGTTGCAACCACTGCCTATACCGGAGCATATTTGGGAGAACATCTCCATGGACTTCATCGAAGGTCTGAGGATAATCGGTGGTGTTTGTTGTGGTGGATAGGCTGAGCAAATATGCTCATTTCATAGCATTGTCTCACACGTTTTTGGTGAAAAAAGTTGCTGAAATTTTTGTTTGGGAAGTGGCACGCTTGCATGGGATGCCTAGGACGATCGTGTCAGACCAGGATCGCTTTTTCATCAGCGAGTTTTGGTCCAAGTTCTTAAGATTGCAAGGGACTCGAATCAACCTTAGTTCAGCTTATCACCCCGAGACGGATGGACAAACTGAGGTGGTGAATCGCGAACTTGAACAATACTTGCGATGCTTTGTGGTAGACTGACCAAAAGATTGGGTCAAATTCCTTCCATGGACCGAGTGGTCATACAATACCGCTCATCACTCTAGCATCGGCATGACCCCCTTTGAGGCGGTTTATGGGCGCACTCCCCCGGTCTTGCGTACCTACAATAGACTCGCAGCGGGAGATAGAACCGAGCTTGACTTGGAACTTGCTGATCAAGATGAAACATTGAGACGGCTCAAGATTCATCTAGCAACAGCCCAAAACCGCATGAAGCAAGCTCATGACAAATGCTGGCGTGAGCGAGACTTTGAGGTGGATCAATGGGTGTTTGTTTGAGCTCAACCGTACCGGAAATCCACATTGAGGCTAATTTTGAACCAAAAGTTGGGTTAGAAGTACTATGGTCCGTACCAAGTACTACAACGAATCGGTTCAGTAGCTTACCTGTTGGACCTACCTAAAGGAACCAGGATACATTCGATCTTCCATGTATCAGTATTGAAGGCCCAGATCAGGCCTAACCGTGTGGTGGGTTCGGCCTTGCCCGAACCAATGAAGGAAGATGGCCCCACTGAACCGGTCCGAGTCTTAGGCTGTAGGAGAAGACGCCATGGATTCAGATTGGAGACTGAAGTACTGATCAAGTGGCTGGGCAAACCTACCGATAAATCTACATGGGAGCTAGAGTCAGATATCATGGATTGCTTCCCAAATTTTAAACCTTGAGGACAAAGTTGCGGAAGCGTGGTGGATTGATATGATTCGGACTTTACCGATGTCGTCTCGAGTATTGATACACTTTAGGAGTGTCTTTGTTTCTTATTTTAATATTTAATTTCCAAGAAAATAAGTTTTATGTAAGTCGCATTCGAACGCGGAGTGCATTTGAACGCGGTTGTGAACATGGTTGTGAGAGTATCCATTGTGCGTTCGAACGCACTGTGAACGCCTGCACCACGTTCGCAAATCCAGAGAAAAGCGAACTCGATGTGTTTGAACGCGATCGGGCACGTTCGAATGCAGTCGACGAAAATGTATTGTTTAGGGTTAATTTTGAATTGTTTGGTTAGCCTCTAAAGGATGTGGATGGCAACCAGAGAGTTATTATTAAATTGAGTTTTACCTTGCCTCCTTCGTCTTCTTCGCTCTCGTTCTCTCAATCCTCGGCGACGCTGCTTCTAACCTCCTTCGACCGGCCAAACACCCTAAACATTTAGGGGCGGCCCTCTCCTCCCCCTTCCATCAACCATAACCCTTCCACCACCAGTTTTCACCGGTGCCACCCCATTAACGCTGGTCCGCCTCTAACCAACCACCACCATCTAGGATCTCGTGCCTCCATCCACGGATCCTGATCAGACTCCTAACGTTCGTCCACTAATCAGACGATATCTCGAGATTTACACTTCCGATTCATCTAAAACTTAATTTGTTGGAAAGCTCCTTTCTAGGGAAACAACATATCAAAATTTCACATTGATCCAATGACAGCATCTTTTGAGATCTTATTACAAAGTTCCATGCTAGATCTAGTACAGATCAAAGAATTAGAAGAGATCGAACCTTAGCCTAAGGGGAGATCGTATCAACCTTAAATAGAAAAGTTGTATATATGAGGTCATTGATTTGTTCCAGGTGGTTTAATAATATTTGAATATTTGACGAATATCTTTTGAATATTTTTCCAAAACTGTATAGAGTTAGATTTAGCTTATTAAATAAAAACCTAATCTACTTAGACTTTGACTAAGTCACATAAACATAATAATTAAGAGGTAAGTAGACTCGATCCATCGAGTCCAATGTCTCCTTGATAAGATCTGAGCTAACCTGATTCATATCAATCAACCATTGTGTAATAAAGTTCAGAACTAGTTTTGTGTTTTGTGTTGAACTCAAATCCTAGTTTGACCATATAAGGGCATTGCTAATGCTCCATGTGGTGCACCGTCCTTCTTTTTATGTTGTTTTGGTATGGTGCGAGCTCGATTGGTTCAGCCCAATCATCATCTTCACCCAATCGACTCGGATTCACTTAGTATTCAGGTTCGTCGGGTAGAACCTTGGTGGCTACCTTGGGCTCTTTGGGTTTTGACAGCAAGGTATTTGGTGCAACAAAGATAGGTGTCACTGAGATGGCTAGTTGGGCTGTGATGAATTCCAAAGTCTCCAAATTTCTTTGTGCCTGATTAGCAATTATTGGATCATGGTTTCCATCACTGTAGAAGGAGTTTTGGCTAGGGCAAGCCGTGGTCATGGTAGTCACAGGAAAAATCGCTTTGATACCAATTGTTACGAACTAGCTTGACGCGATTTGTATCGATTTCTAGACAGATTTTAAAACTATGGATTTTGAAGATCAATGTCCGATCTATCTAATAGTCAAAAAGACTTGAAATTCTGATGAGTTATTCTTCTGGAAGTCAAGGATGAAAACCAACTAAAATCAAGTCAATCAGATAAGTAAATCAAGAGATATGATCAAAATATTGACCAAAGGTTATGGTGTGGGGAGATGGATGTGTAAGGTGGATAATGAGTCATGGCTAAGGTTAGGGTTATAGAAGGTGGAAGATAGCAGTAGTAATGAGGTAAAATATAAAGCTAGAAGAAGTGGGAGAAGTGGACCGTTCTCTTAGGGATGAGAGAGGACAATCTTGTGAGGACAACACTCGATGACGAAGAACGAGATCACACGAGATGGAGGAGTCGAGGGATACCTAAGATACATAAGATACAGTCTTAAGGCCCTATTTATAAAGATTAAATCAAAAGAGTCCTTTTTGTTTAATTAAACCACTCTTTTCTTATCCTTCTCACACTCGCCCTTCATTTCATTCCAAATAGATTTTGAATCTGGCAAAACCGTGAATAAGAAAGTTGTATATCATGAGGTTTTGATCTGATCCAAATGGTTTCATAATATTCAAATTCTTGATGAATATCTTATGAATATTTTCCCAAAACTACATAAAGTTGGATTTTAGATAATTAGATAAATCTTAACTTGTTAATATTCTCACTAAATCACATAAACATAATAATTAAAATAACTAGACTTGATCCATCAAGTCCAATGTCCCTAGATATTATCCGAGCTAACCCGGTTTGCATGAAAACCGATCTAAAAAAATGGATGGGGGATTGGAGGCCGAGGTAGTGGCTGGTGGCTGGTCTAGGAGTTGGTGGTGATGGAGGATGCTATTAGGGCGTGAGGTGGAGGGGGGTAGTTGATGTGAATCGGGTTGGATCGGATCACATCAAAGGGAGATTGGACACACTAGATTGAGTCTAATTATCTTATTTGGTTATTTGGTTTAGTTAGAGTCTTAGTAGGTTATGATTTTATTTAATTAGATAAATTTAGTTCTGCACAGTTTTGGGAAAATATTCATTGAATATTTTACACATATCCAAATAATATCAAACAAGTTGGATAAGGTTTCCAACCTCAAGATCAACAACTTTGATATTCATGACTTCTCCAGATTCGGAATCTATCTATGAAGAAACAAATGGTTAATCCGAGAAGATAAGGAAAACTAGTTTTGTTGATTTGGTTTTAACTTAATTGTTGATTTGTTAGGATTTGTTTGGAGTTGTTTAACATAGTGAGGAATCCCTAGGGTGAGCCTCTATATATATGTGGAGGAAATCCTAATTAGAGTTGTATGAGGATGATAATCTTGTTATTGGAATTGGCTTAGCCTTATCTCCTTCTCTCTTTGTCTCTAGCCATTGGCGCCCTTTCCCACCTCCCTTTTTTTCACCACCCAAGTCATTGGTCGGCCTCTTCTAGCCTGTAACCTCCCTCTTCGACAACAACTTTTCCCTCTTCACACCACAAACTAACCCTAGCATTCATATAGCCATTCGAGGGCTATTAGGCTAGGATCTAAGTTTTAGAACCGTTGCGGATCTGATTAGGCTGGTTCGTAAAAACTGGTATCAGAGCCAACATTCCTCAGACTGTCATGGCTACCACAAGATCAAAGGTAGCAAAGCAAATGAGCGAGCAAAGTATGGATACAGACCACACGACTCTGTCAAGATCGCCATCTCGATAGAGCTCATGAGGTCGGACGAAAGGCCTTCCCGATCTCTTGCAAACCCTAGCGCTCATGGCCCAAACGTTGTTGGAGATCAAGGCGATCCTTGTGGACACGAACCAAAATCATCCAAGGTGTACACCTGATCATACCAATCATAGGGAAGGTAATCAAGGCGGCACACTAACGAGAGCAAGCACAGCCATCGAACTAGAACAAGCCATGGCAATGTGGGTTGAATCTGCACCGAGGGCACCTCCACAACATGATGAAGGACCACTTAGGTATACATCACCATCAAAAGAAACCTTGTTGCCCACACTGATAGCTAGGACTCCCAAAGCGGTCGTCAGCCATCACCAATCGCCACCTGAGCCATTGATTGAGGGCATTGAAGTTTTGAAAGATATCAAGGATCTAATACCTCAACGGCCCAATCCTATGGTCGTGGCTACCTATCAAGTTCCTTACCAATCTAAAGGACAATCTCCTCAGCCTATAAGTAATGTGCCAAAGCCTAAACCGATCAGCCCTTACGCAAGGCCTAGACTAGACTCAAGCCTACATTTGATTGTGGGTGATTTAAATCTTAGCTTTGGACGAATTGGTTGAACACAAATCAGCTGGCTAAATTGTGTTACACTTGGCTGAGTCATCCCCTCCTCCACAAGTCTTGCGCTCTTGGACTCGACTTGGATATTGGTGGGAATGATTCGGCAAATACGAAAGGTTTGGTAACCGTTATGGACACCTTGAGGACAAGGTGGTCGGAAGCATGGTGGATTGATGCAAACCGGATTAGATCGGATCACATCAAAGGGAGATTGGGCTCAATGGATTGAGTCTAATTATCTTATTTGGTTATTTGGTTTAGTTAGAGTCTTAGTAGGTTATGATTTTATTTAATTAGCTAAATTTAGCTCTGTGCAGTTTTGGGAAAATATTCATAGAATATTGTATACATATCCGAATAATATTAAACCAGTTGGATAAGGTCTCCAACCTCGAGATCTACAACTTTGATATTAATAACTTCCCTAGGTTCGGAATCTATCTATGACGAAACAAAGGGTTAATCCGAGAAGATAAGGAAAACTAGTTTTGTTGGTTTGGTTTTAACTTAATTGTTGATTTGTTAGGATTTGTTTGGAGTTGTTTAACTTAGTAAGGAATCCCTAGGGTGAGCCTCTATATATATGTGGAGAAAATCCTAATTAGAATTGTATGAGGATGATGATCTTGTTATTGGAATTGGCTTAGCATTATCTCCTTCTCTCTTTGTTTCTAGCCATTAACGCCTTCTCTTCCACCGCCCAAGTCTTTAGTCGGTCTCTTCCAGCCTCCAACCTCCCTCTTCGACAACAACTTCTCCCTCTTCACACCACGAACTAACCCTAGCATCCATATAGCCATTGGAGAGCTATCAAGCTAGTATCTAAGTTTCGAAATGGTTGCGAATCAGATTAGGCCGGTTCGTAACAACTGGTATTAGAGCCAACGTTCCTCAGACTGTCATGGCTACCACAAGATCAAAGATAGCAAAGAAAATGAGCGAGCAAAGTATGGAGACAGACCACACGACTCTATCAAGATTGCCATCTCGATAGAGCTCACGAGGTTGGACAAAAGGCCCTCCCAATCTCTCGCAAACCCTAGCGCTCATGGCCCAAATGTTGTTGGAGATCAAGGCGATCCTTGTGGACATGAACCAAAATCATCCAAGGCGTACACCTAATCATACCAATCGTGGGGAAGGTAATCAAGGCGGCACACTAACGAGAGCAAGTGCAGCCATCGAACTAGATCAAGCCATGGCAATGTGGGTTGAATCTGCACCGAGGGCACCTCCACAACATGACGAAGGACCATTGAGGTATACATCACCATCAAAAGAAACCTTGCCGTCCACACCGATAGCTAGGACTCCCAAAGTGGTCGTCAGCTATCACCAATCTCCACCTGAGCCATTGATTGAGGGCATTGAAGCTTTGAAAGATATCAAGGATCTATTACCTCAACGGCCTGATCCTATGGTCGTGGTTGCCTATCAAGTTCCTTACCAATCTAAAGGACAATCTCCTCAGCCCATAAGTAATGTTCCAAAGCCTAAACCGATCAGCCCTTACGCAAGGCCTAGACTAGACTCGAGCCTACATTGGATTATGGGTGATTTAAATCTTAGCCTTGGACAAATTGGTTGAGCACAAATCAGCGGGCTACATTGTGTTACACTTCGCCGAGTCACGGCCTCCTCCATAAGTCTTAAACTCCTAGATTCGACTCGGATATTGGTGGGGACGATTTGGTAAATACGAAAGGTTTGGGAACCACTATAGACACCTTGAAGACAAGATGGTCGGAAGCGTGGTGGATTGATGCGAACCGGATTAGATCGGATCACATCAAAGGGAGATTGGGCTCAATGGATTGAGTCTAATTATCTTATTTGGTTATTTTGTTTAGTTAGAGTCTTAGTAGGTTAAGATTTTATTTAATTAGCTAAATTCAACTCTGCGTAGTTTTGGGAAAATGTTCATAGAATATTCTAAACATATCCAAGTAATATCAAACCAATTGGATATGGTCGCCAACCTCGTGATCTACAACTTTGATATTCATGACTTCTCCAGATTCGGAATCTATCTATGACAAAACAAAGGATTAATCCGAGAAGATAAGGAAAACTGGTTTTGTTGGTTTAGTTTTAACTTAATTGTTGATTTGTTAGGATTTGTTTGGAGTTGTTTAACTTAGTGAGGAGTCCCTAGGGTGAGCCTCTATATATATATGGAGGAAACCCTAATTAGAGTTGTATGAGGATGATGATCTTGTTACTGGAATTGGCTTAGCTTTATCTCCTTCTCTGTTTGTCTCTAGCTATTGGTGCCCTCTTCGACCTCTCTTTTTCCATCCCCCAACTCTTTGGTCGGCCTCTTCCAGCCTCTAACCTCCCTCTTCCATAACAACTTCTCCCCCTTCACACCACGAACTAACCCTAGCATCCATATAGCCATTGGAGGGCTATCATGCTAGAATCTAAGTTTCGGAACTGTTGCGGATCGGATTAGGTCGGTTCGTAGCAGTAGTCGTAGGGAAGGTGATAGGTAAGGAAGGTAGGCCGCTCCACGGGGCGAGGAGCTACGGCCAGACGAAGGGAAAGGTAGCGACAATAGCTCTAGGTGGTTCTTGGACTACTTCGGCCAAGTCTAATCAAACAAGGAAAAAGGAAAATGATCTTAGAGATTTAATTATTCCAAAATAATTTAACTTAGGTGCACACCGCAAGATATATAGTGGCTACCGAGTCAACTCATGTCTGTCTAACTTGATTGAGTTAGATCTAACTAACCCAAAGCAAAGAAGAATAAGAAATTAACTAAATTATTTAGGACTGTTTAGATTTAATCTCTATAAATAATGCCTTATGGCTTGTAATAACCCAAGTAATACAAAAAAATTTGCTGGGCACGGCCTAGCCCTCTTCCCCTTTCTTCTTCTTCTTCTTCTTCTCCTTCTCCTCCTTCCCTTCTTTCCTCCTCTCGAGTAGCACCTTGCAACGAGTTGCTGGGCCAAGCTTGGCTCAGCCAAGCATTATGTATAGTTTTTTTTAATATATATATATATATATGCATATTATTGATTACTATTTAAATTATATTTGATTCTATTATTAGTTATTTAATTAGTTTAGTTAATCTAATGTATTTAATTTATATGAATTAAATCTAATTATATCATAGTTAGTAAATAAATCTAATTATATTATGTTTAGCAAAATACCTGCAACATAAATTACTATATTAATCCTAGCTAGGTATAGTAATTATTAGGATTATGTACGTATATTCTTGCGTAATTATTTGCAATAACTTAATTCTTATTTTCTTAATTATCAAAGAGAATAATATGCAGATAATTATGTTTTAAATACACTATTAGATAATATAATTATGGATGGTTAATAAATAACAAAACAAATATAGGAATGAAGATTATATGATTACAATGAGAAATTATCTTTTAGTTGAGTTAATTTTAATTAATAGAAAGACTGACATTATATGTTATAAATAATTTCATATTTCGACCCCCTTATTCAAGATCCCCAGGACTTAGCTATTGATGCCTGATCGTTGTCGTAGCAGCATGTACGAGTGATTGGTTGGTAAATATAGTGATGGTGGGTAGTTGTAATAATCCAAAATAAATAATAATAATAATAATAATAATAATAATAATAATAATATAATAACCTAGAAAAATAAATAATAATAATAATAATCGTGCGTCTCGAATTGGACTTGGACATGATCCGGAACGAGACAACGGCATACGTGGACAAGTCGTGCGTCTCGAATTCCCCAAGTTCAAAGGTGGTGATCCGATCGATTGGTTGTATAGGGCGGAGCAATTCTTTGCATACCAAGGTACGGTGGAAAAATACAAGGTGACGCTTGCGATCTTCCACCTTGAGGATGCGGCACTTCATTGGTTTCGAGCAGCCAATGCCATAGAGGCCATTGAAACTTGGGCTGAATTTTGCGCCGATATCACACGACGATTTGGAGCATCGGGGTATGAAGACTTTGATGCTCTTCTCTCAAAAACAATGCAAAAGACTACGGTTGGGGCATACCAAGAAGAATTTGAGAGGATTAGTAGCCGATGCCATCCACCATGGACGGATTAGCAACTTCGCAGCACCTTCATCTCCGGGCTGCGGGGTGACATACAAGCCGATGTGAGGGCTTTAAAGCCTAGAACCTTAAAGGAGGCCTTCGAAGATGCGGTGCTTATGGAAGACAAACATAGGGCCATGAAGATACACTTGAAGCAGAGTTGGACAAGCCAAGGAAGCCGCAATCAATCCCAATCAACCGTAACGGCAGGAAACATCACCAGAGTACCAAGAGTTGCTGCTACAGTGGTACCTCCTCGAGCACCTTTGAAGCCATCCCAAGATGTGAAGTATACACCTAGAGGTCCACGACGAGCACTCACATCTGCCCAAGTAGAAGAAAGAAGAGCCAAGGGCCTATGCTTCCGTTGTGATGAGAAGTTTGTACCCGGGCATCGCTGCGCTAAACTGATGGGATCGGTGATGCTAATCGATGGATTGGAGGAAGCTAAGGATGAGTTTGTAGCTGAAAGTGCAGATGTGGCTGGACATCAAGGAGAAGAAGCTGAGGAGCAACCCGTGGAGGACATGATAGCCGAAATCTCCCTCCACGCCTATTCGGGGACAGCTACGCCAAAGACCTCGCGGGTGAACGGTGTAGTCAAGAAAACCACAGTGAGAATCTTGATTGACACCGGGTGCACCCACAACTTCATCGACAAGAGGCTTCTTAGGAAGATTGGGCTCGAGTCGGAACCCACGGAAGGGTTCGATGTGACGATCGGAGATGGCACCACATTGCGAGTGGATTCTATTTGTGGAGGTGCAGAATTGAAGGTGCAAGGCCAAACTTTCACATTGGATTTTTATCCGTTGGCCTTGCAAGGTGCCGATATTGTTTTGGGGACCCAATGGGTTCGAAGCTTGGGGCCCGTGATATTTGATTTTACAAGCCTCATATTGACGTTTTGGAGAAATGACAAGAGAGTGCTGCTAGATGGAAGCCAACTGCTGCTTGAACTTCCAAATGAAGGGGTCGCAAGGGAACTTGCTTCTTTCTCGGCGCCCACCTTTCCTTTCTTCTCAGATCTACGGAGAGCTAGTGCAGAGGATAGTGAGCTGGTCCAACTCATGGAGGAGTTGAGAGAGAACCCCTCAAGCCACCCCGAGCACGAGGAGCGCGATGGGTTAGTACTAGAGTGCGGGCAAATCAAGGTACCCCGGAACGAAGAGCTACGGAGACTATTGATGGCACACTTCCATGATACTCCTATAGCAGGGCATGAAGGGGTATTACGTACCTACAAGCGGCTGGCCCAAAACTATACATGGACAGCGATGAAGACGGACGTGAAGAAGCATGTGCGTGAATGTCAAATCTGCCAACGAGTCAAATCGGAGGCACTCAAGCCTAGCGGGTTGCTGCAACCACTACCTATACCAGAGCGTATTTGGGAGGATATCTCCATGGACTTCATCGAGGGGCTGCCGGAGATTCGGGGATAATCGGTGGTGTTTGTTGTGGTGGATAGACTGAGCAAATATGCTCATTTCATAGCATTGTCTCACCCGTTTTCAGCGAAAACGGTTGCTGAAATTTTTGTTCGGGAAGTGGCACGCTTGCATGGGATGCCTATGATGATCGTGTCAGACTGGGATCGCATCTTCATCAGTGAGTTTTGGTCCGAGTTCTTCAGATTGCAAGGGACTCAAATCAACCTTAGTTCAACTTATCACCCCGAGACGGATGGCCAAACCGAGGTGGTGAATCGCGGACTGGAGCAATACTTGCGATGCTTTGTGGCGGACCGACCAAAGGATTGGGTCAAATTCCTTCCATGGGCTGAGTGGTCATACAATACTACTCATCACTCTAGCATCAGCATGACCCCCTTTGAGTCGGTTTATGGGCGCACTCCCCCTGACTTGGAGCTTGCTGATCGAGATAAAACATTGAGACGGCTCAAGACTCACCTAGCCACAGCCCAAAACCGCAAGAAGCAAACTCATGACAAAGGCCGACGTGACCGAGAATTTGAGGTGGATCAATTGGTGTTCGTTCGAGCTCAACCATATCGGCAATCCACATTGAGGCCAATTTTGAACCAAAAGTTGGGTTACAAATACTACGGTCCGTATCGAGTGCTACAACGAATCGGTCCAGTAGCTTACCGATTGGACCTACCTGAAGGAACCAGGTTACATCCGGTCTTCCATGTATCAGCATTGAAGGCCCAGCTCGGGCCTAACCATGTGGTGGGTTCGGCCTTACCCGAACCAATGGAGGAAGATGGCCCCACTGAACCGGTCTGAGTCTTAGGCCGTAGGAGAAGACGCCATGGGTCTAGATTAGAGACTGAAGTGTTGATTTAGTGGCTGGGCAAACCTACTGACGAGTCTACATGGGAGCTAGAGTCAGATATCATGGATCGCTTCCCAAATTTCAAACCTTGAGGACAAGGCTGCGGAAGTGTGGTGGATTGATACGATTCAAACTTCACCAACGTCGTCTCGAGCATGGATTCACTTTAGGAGTGTTTTTGTTTCAAGTTTTAGTATTTAATTTCTATTAAAATAAGTTTTCTGTAAGTCGCCTTCGAACGCGGTATGTGAACGGGGTTGTGAACGTGGGTGAAGAGAGTGCACTTTGCATTCGAACGCGGTGCGTTCGAACGCACTATGAACGCCTACATCACGTTTGCAAATACCGAGAGGCGCGTTCGATCGTGCGTTTGAATGCGGTGCGTTCAAACACGGTCGGGTGACTTCGAACGCGGTTGGCGATAATTGTATTTAGGGTTAATTTGAGTTGTTGGTTAGCCTATAAAAGGATGTGTAGGGCAACCAAAGTCAGGATTTGATTATTGAATATTGAGAATTGAGTTTGCCTTGCCTCCTTCATCTTCTTCGCTCCCGTTCCCTCAATCCCCGGCGACGCCGCTTCTAATCTCCCTCGACTGGCCAATCACCCTAGTCCCTTAGGAGTGGCCCTCTCCTCCCCATTCTTCAAATCTATCCAACACTAGCCCTAACCCTTCCATCATCCATAACCTTTCCACCATCACTTTTCCACCGGTGCCACCCCATTAACGCCGGTCCTCCACCAACCACCATTACCTAGGATCTCGTGGCTCCATCCACGGATCCAAAACAGAGCATCCTGACGTTTGTCCACTAAATGGATGATATCTCGAGATCCCTAACTCCGACTCGCTTGAAACTTGATTTGTTGGAAAGCTCTTTTCAAGGGCGACAACATATCAAAATTTCACGTCGATCCGACGGCGGTACCTTTTGGGATCTTATTTCAAAGTTTCGTGCAAGATCAGTCCAGATCTGAGAATCGGAAGAGATCGATCCTTAGCCCCAAAAGGAGAGATCGTATCTAGCTGGTATCAGAGCTCCATAGCCCGAGGCGTGATCGTATCAATAAAAAGCGTGAGGATACCCGAGTAGGCGCTAGGGTTAGGGGTGCCTAGAGTGATGATTATGGTCGCTGATATGCGATATCTCGTGGCCCATGTCTGAGGTCAATTGAGTCTGTGCGCACAGATAATCGGACACATGCCGTTCGCTAGGGCATTTGTAGCGAGTTATCCTCATGAGGTTTCTATCAGCTAGGAGGGTGCCCAATCTGGATAGATTTTGATATACCCTTAGCGTATGGCAGGGTATGATTATGACTGAGATACTCTTAGTGTATAGCAGGGTATGCTTTGAGCCTATGGTCAGGATGTTGAGATCGGGTACCGGGTGTTGACTATGCACAGTGGTCTAGTATGATGATGACATATAAAGATAACATTGATGACCGAGATGTTGAAAAATGTATATGATTTCTTTATCATCTGATTACCTGATTATCGAATGGTCAATATACATTATATATGGTTGCATTTGATATCATAACATGGTCATGGTTGGCATGCATTATGTGTCATATTTGAGAGAGAGTTATGATAATAGTATGATATGGAGATTTGTTTACTCATTGTCGAGGATTATATATTTTTATCAGTTATGACATGTTATCTACTTTTCATTTATATATTATTGAGAATACATTCATATACTCATTCATAACATGATGTTCTTTCCGATTCATATTATCCAGTATATGATTCACTCTCTGTTCGGGGTAAGGTCTATTCACTAAGCCTTTTGCTCATAACTCTCTTTATTTCTTTTCTAACCCTCTCAAATATATGGTACGTGATAGCGACTTGAGAGATCCTGAGAAGATATTTTAGATTAATGAGGTGAGCTATAGGTGCAAGACGGTATAAATGATAGTTTATATAGAAATTGAGTTATACGAGTATTTGATATTTGTACTCTTTTGTATTAGACGATGATTTGTATAATACATGTCGAATCATAACGTACTCTTATATTAGTTATTTTAGTTGTATCTTGATGGTTTATTGTGACCTGTGTGGGTCTTGCTAGATTATGTAGTGCTCTAGTGTATATTATTGTGGACTTGGATATTATATGTTAATAGGTTTATTTGGTTAATAGTATGATTTATTTGGTGATGGATTATGTGATCATGGATAGGTTAGCAAGTTTTATTTGATTATGTCATGATTATATGTGCACAAGAGAGTATCTGTGCGTAATGTGCCTCGTCCGTCCTATCGCGTGCACCACGCGTGCTGTGTGGGCGTGTGAGCGCGCACGTGCCCATGCCGGGCGAGGGCGTTACAATTCAGATGGTATCAGAGCTTAGGTTTAAGGATGATCTGGCAAACCATCAAGTATATTAGTTGTCAATTTGGTTTAGGGTTACACTAATAGTCGATCTTGATGAGTTTGATATTAATTGGTTAAGATAGAAATCTAGGTTGTGATGTTGAGATTATTAAGTTTTGAACTTTGACGATATTGATAGAAATAATTTGTGATATTAGTATATTGAGAATTTATTTGAGCGACTAATGGATAAGAAAAGATATTACTAAATCATGCATTGATGTTATTGATATTGAGGTGTGTTATAGTCTGTGGAGCCTAATATTAGATATATAGACTTATTCATATGTTGTGATAAAGTGTAGAAATTTATAAATATGTGGAAATATGTATTTTGTACAGAAGGATTATTATCGGTAGAGGTTATTCGGAGTAGATATAGCATATTTTGGATTTTTCAATCTTTTATGAATATATTTGATATTAGGAGATTGATGTAAAGAGATATATGTGCAGAGAGGCTATTTTGATCGTTATGAGGGTTATAATTATGGATTGTGGATGGGTGAAGTAAGACATATGATGATTTGTATAGTGGAAAAGAAATTATGTGTTGGGATATAGATGATTGTAGATTGTATATAGAAAGCATTTTCGGATGACTAGTATGATAAATTATGTTTGCAAGATATTTGTGGTAGTAAGTATGAAATTTTGATTGTATCGATCAGATGGATGATTTAGTAGGGATGTGTATCTAACAATATTGTTAGAGTATTAACGTCTTGTTTAAATCTTTGAGATGATTACCAAATAGGATAATGAGCATAGGAAATATGACATGGATACAGTTATTGGATTGTGAGTGATTTAGTAGTTGAGATGTAAGGTACATAGTTTTGGAAGACATAATAATAGGTCTGGTTTAGAAGTTCCTAATTGTGTGAATTTGATTAGATGAAGAGAATAATAATGAACTGAATAATATAGGGTGATGATAGTTGTTAAGTTGATAGCCCCATAACATATGTTGTATGACAACGAAAATATATGTCGACTATAAGTTTAATTTTGGGTTTTGATTTAAAGGATAATTATATTATAGCATAACAATCATGTATTTTGGGTGATGAAATCTGGCTACAAATATACAGACTTATTTTTCATGATTATTAGGTGATATTAATGTTGTTATAGAATGATTTTTGATGATGCTATAAGATTAAATTGTTCAATATAGGTGGTGGACTTTATATAGAGGATGTGATAGAATATCAAGTTGGGACTCTTGAAGAAATATGAGGTTTAAGTGATTTAATTAAGAATGTGATATGTTGGTATAGATGTTAAATTGAGATATTATGTGTTTTGACATGTTAGTTGTTTCGATGATACTAATTGGAGAAAAAACTTGATAGAGTTATTTATAGAGCCTATAGATGTGATAACCTAGAAAAATAAATAATAATAATAATAATAATGATAATAATAATAATGTGTAAAATAAATAAATAAATAAGAAATAACAAGAAAAAATTTTTAAAAAAAATTTGTTGCATGGCACGAGCTCGTGCCATGTAAATTGTGGGCGCACGTTGAGGGTGCCACGTGCGCCCACAACCGCCGGCCTGGCCAACCGGGTCGGGCCAGCTGGCTGCGGCGGGCCCGGCGCCGCCGGCCGCCTTACCTCCTTCACCGCCTCTTTCTCTCTCCCTCTCTTTCGGTTCCTCGCTCTCACATATTCTCTCTCTCTCCCTTTCTCTCTTTCTCTCCTTCTCTTGCCGACGCCGGCCTACCGCCGCCGTCGTTGCCATCGCCGCCACAACACCACCCTCACTGTCTCTCTCCCAATCACCTCTCTCTCGAGCTCTCTCTTTCTCTCCTTCTATTATTGACGCAGGTTTGTCGCTGTCGCCGTCGCCGCCACCCCCACTGCCGCCTACGGCCGAGGTGAGCCTCCCTCCCTTCCCTTCTCTTCTTCTTCTTCTTCTTCTTCTTCTTCTTCTTCTTCTTCTTCTTCTTCTTCTTCTTCTTCTTCCTTTCCTCTACTTCTTTTTCCTCTGTTCGTTTTACCTTCTCTCGCAATGAAACATGTGTAAATTACTTATGTTACTTAGTTAATCCAAATTAGATTTTTAGTAACATGGTAAGTATAATTAGTGTAATTTCAGTTAATTATAATTATAAATATTTATACATAAATATATTTTTATTAGATTAATACATGTCTTTATAATTAGGTATATATGTACAACTTATTATACATTATTATGCATGTAATATAATAGTAGGCTTACTTAATGTTTATATTACATGATTAAGTAAAGATTATTTTATGTGCAACTCTTAATTTGCTTAGTAAGGGTAGTAGTGATAAAATAATTATAGTATAATTATATAATATTATATAATATAGGTGCTCGTATTTTAAATTATATTATTGTGCATGTAGCTCTTTTACGTTTTTTTTATCGAAAGAGATTGACTATTATATACTTAATATATAATTAGCAAACTATGGTTTTATAAATAAATCTACAATTAGAATAATAACATATTAATATTATTATAATTAGATCTATCATATAGATCAAATTATTTAATAAAAACAAAAGAAGAAACTTTAAACCTTATAAATCATCATATGTTACACAAACGGATCTTAATTGGATAAATAACTAATTTTATATTACTTAAATATTTTTAGATTCTACCCCTCTTATATATTATGTACATACATGTTTTAGCTTCTATCATGATTATATGACTTTATCTGGAAATGATTTAAGTCAACCATATTTTATCATGCATTTGATTAGGCTGATATGAGATATGAGTACATTGGTGATATATAGAGATGATTAGAGATGATTATATTATTATGATTTTATACCGAGATGATCTCTAGCATGAGTGTGCAGGTGATAGATTAGCAAGAGTATGCATGTATTAGATACATGGTTGAAGTCTGCATTACATTATTTTTCTCTTGGCTTCTTTACTACCTAAATTCTTAAGTTTCATGATCTGTTACAGTACTGGATATGTGCATATAATCTATCATGTATAGAAAATTCATGAAAATACTTATGTATGTGACGTGATGGCTAGAACGGTATCTGGTTCTTATTGGTACTGGACACACTCTTAGCGTATGGCAGAGTATGGTGATGGCTGATGGTTGTACTCTTAGCGTATGACAGGGTACAACTATCATTGATATATATCCTTAGCGTATGGCACGGTATGATTATTTTCTTCTGAGATACCCTTAACATATGATAGGGTATGATTTATCTTTAGAGATACTCTTAGCATATGATCGGGTATGCCTTAAATTTATGAGCTTGTGGCATGATGTGTATCGAGTTTGAGGCCGGGTACCATTGTCCAACATGGTGGATGATATTTAGAGTTGAGACGAATGATTGTGATAGTGAAAGATATGTGGATTATATCTGGCTCTGACATATACGATTATCTAGTGGTTGGCATGCATCCTGCATCATTATTGATGTGATTAGTATAATTGGATCATGATTCTTATATATGATATGTTGTTATATTTAGTAATGTTATATTGTAATTTTATCATGAGATATATTTTTGGTTATAGATATAATATAATCATTCATGAGAATTGATTACATATATATATATATGTTATCGAGGATACATATATACATGCTCATACATGGCATCATGCTTCTTTCTTATTCATATTATCCAGTATTTGATTTACTCTCTGTTTGGCTTCACTAATTTGAGGTAAAATCTATTCACTGAGCCTTTAGCTCATGACTCTCTTTGTTTTCTCTTTTCCAAAAACTCGAGTGAACGAGTAGAGCAGGATACTCCCTTAGAGGTTTTACTAGTGGGTGAAGAGTAGAGTGCGGTTAGTGCTATACGCTAGATGAGTTATATTATCTGATGTATTAATTAACATCTTTCAAAGTGTGTCTTTATCTTTGTCTTATATTCTAACAGGTGACTTTGTACTTGTATAATTATGTATATACCACCATTGTGTATACGTGTAACGCCCCTGCCTGGCAAGGGCACGTGCACCCCCACGCGCCCACACGGCACGTGCAGCTCACGCGATAGGATGGGCGGGCCCCATCACGCATAGATACACTCATGTACACATAGAATTATGACATCATCAAATAATACTTACTAACATATCTATGCTTACATAATCCAACACTAAATAAATCATATCATCAATTAAATAAACCTGTTAATATATGGATATCCAAGTCTACAATTATATACACTAGACCACTACATAATCTTACAGGACCCACAGGCCACGACAAACCATCAAGACACAACTAAACAACTGATACACGAGTACACTATAATCTGACATGTACTATACAAATCATCATCTAATACAATAAAGTACAAATATAGCAAATAATGATACAACTCAATTCCTATACAAACTATCATCTATACCGTCTCACATGTATAGCTCACCTTATCAATCTAAAATATTTTCTCAAGATATTTCAAGTCGCTAATACATACCATATATCTGAGAGGGTTAGAAAATAAAAATAAATAGAGTCATGAGCAACAAAATGCTTAGTGAGTAGACCTTATCCCAAATCAATGATTTCAAATAGAGAATAAATCATGTATTGAATAATATGAATCAGAAAAAGCATCATATCATGAATGAGTATATGAATGTATCCTCAATAATATATAAATGAAAAGTAGATAGTATGTCATAACTAATAAAAGTATATAATCCTCGACAATGAATAAATAGATCACCATGTCATACTATCATCATAACTCTCTCAAATATGACACATGATGCATGTCGACCATGACCATGCTATTGTACCAAATACAACCATATATGATGTATATTGACACTCGATAATCAGGTAATCAGATAATATTAAAAGTATATGCATTTCTCAACATCTTAGTCATCACTATCAGCCCTATATATATCATCATCATACTAGACCACTATACACAGTCAACACCCGGTACTCAGTCTCAACATCATACCCGAAGGCTCAAAACATACTCTGCCACCTGCAACGAGTATCTCAATCATAATCATACCCTGCCATACGTTGAGAGTAATCAAAACCATCCAAATCGGGTACCCCACCAGTTAATAGAAATCACATGAGGGTAACTCGCCACACACATGCTTTAGCAAACGGCTAGTGTCTGATTGTCTGTGCACATAGTCTCAACTGACCTCAAACGTGGGCCACGAGATATCGCATATCAGCGACCATTAATCCAGGCACCCTTAACCCTATCGCCTACTCGAGTATTCATATGCTTTTTCTATTAACTTTCTTATCAATAAGATTTATGCATTTTTTTCTATATGAAAGATCACGTGCATATATCCAGTACTATAACAAGTTATGCATATAAGGAATTTAGGTGGTAAGGAAGTCAAGAGGAAAATAATGCAATACGGTCTCCAACCATATATCTAACAAATAAATATCTCTACTAGTTTATCACATGCATACTCATGATAGAATCATCTCAAAATTAAACCATAACAGTTTAATTATTTCCAATCATCTCTATATATTACTAGCATACTCATATCTCAGATCAGTCTAATCAAAAGAATGATAAAATATGCTTAACTGAAATCATATCTAAATAAGGTCATATAATTATGCTGGAGGCCAAAACATGCATATACATAATTATATAATAAATCCTAATTTGAGAAAGTCGTCTAAGGGATAAGAGTACTCACCTCTGATCAGAAGACCCAACACACGTATCTCTCATGTCCATCAATCAACCGTCACACATCACTAGCAAGGTCCACAGGGTCTCAAATAAGGGGGGTCGGAGTCTCTGATCAGAAGACCCAACACACGTATCCCTTACGTCCATCAATCAACCGTCACACATCATTAGCAAGGTCCATGGGGTCTTAAATAAGGGGGTTCAAAGTCGGTGTCAGTAGTTCCATGGGAGGTGGCGATTGGCCGGTGCCAGCAATGAGGAGAGAAAGAGATTGTGAGAGGGTGACCAAGAGAGAGAGAGAGAGAAGGCGGTGGGGATGTCGGCGCTGCGGCTGCGACGGCGATGGGCCCATCGGAGCTATGCGCCACCCAGCATGGCACAAGCCCAAAATTAAACTAATAGTTGACATATAATTTCAGTGTCATACAAGATATGTCATGGGGCTATCAACTTAGTAATTATCATCACCCTATATAATTCATTTCATTATCATTCTTTCCATCTAATCAAATTCACATAATTAGTAACTTCTAAACTAAACCTACTATCATGTTATCCAAAAATATATACGTTAAGTCTCAGCTACTGAAATCATTCATAATCCAATAATTGTATCCATATCATATTTCCTATGCTCATTACCTTATTTGGTAATCATCACTTAAAAAAAAAAACGTTAATCCTCTAACAATATTATTGGACAAACATATCCCTATTAAATCATCCATCTTGTTAGTACAATCAAAATTTTATACCTACTAACATAAGTATCTTGCAAACATAATTTATCATACTAGTCATCCCAAAAATTATTTTCTATATACAATCTATAATCATCTATATCACATCACATAATATCTTTTCCACTATATAAAATTATTATATCTCTTACTCATCCATCCACAATCAATAATTATAACCTTCATAAAAATTAGAATAGTCTCTCTACACATATATCTTTTTACATCAATCTCCTAGTGTATCCATAAAAAGATAAAAAAAATTTAAAAATATGCTATATCTGTTCAGAATAACTTCAAATCTACTACTAATAATTTTTCTCCATAAATAAATATCTCCACATGTTTAGGAATTTCTACACTTATCATATCATATGAACATGTCGACATCTCAAATATTATGCTCCACATATTATAACGCCTCGACATCAATAACATCAATGCATGATTTAGTAATATCTCCTCCTATTCATTAGTCGCTCAGTTAAATTCTCAATATACCAATATCAAAAATTACTTCTATCAATATCGTCTTAATAATCTCAACATCACAACCTAAATCTCTATCTCAACTAATTAATATCTATACTTGATGGTTTGCGAGATCTTCCTTAAACCTAGGCTCTGATATAACCTGAATTGTAACGCCCCTACCCGACAAGGGCACGTGCACACCCACATGCTCACATAGCATTTGCGATTCACACAATAGGACGGGCTCACGCACAGATACACTCCTATGCACATATAATCATGACATCATCAAATAATACATACTAACATATCCATACTTACATAATCCAACACCAAATAAATTATATTATCAATCAAATAAACTTGTTAACATATGAATATCTAAGTCCACAATAATATACACTAGACCACTACATAATCTGGCATTACCCACACAGACTACGACAAACTATCAAGACACAATTAAACAACTGATATACGAGTACACTATAATCTGACATGTACTTTATAAATTATCGTCTAATACAATAAAGTACAAATATAGCAAACAATGATACAACTCAATTCTTATACAAACTATTATCTATACCGTCTCGCACCAATAGCTCACCTCATCAATTTAAAATATCTTCTCAGGATATCTCAAGTCGCTATCACGTACCACATATCTAAGAGAGTTAGAAAAGAAATAAAGAGACTTATGGGCAAAAGGCTCAGTGAGTAGACCTTACTCCGAATTAATGATGCCAAATAGAGAGTAAATCATGTATTGGATAATATAAATCAGAAAGAGCATCATGTCATGAATGAGTATATGAATGTATCCTCAATAATATATAAATAAAAAGTAGATAGCATGTCATGATTAATAAAAGTATATAATCTTCGATAATAATTAAACAGATCACCATGTCATACTATCATCATAACTCTCTCTCAAATATGACACATGATGCATGTCGACCATGACCATGCTATTATACCAAATATAACCATATATGATGTATATTGACCACTCAATAATTAGGTAATTAGATGATATTAAAATCATATGCATTTCTTAACATCTTAGTCATTATTATCAGCCCTATATGTCATCATCATACTAGACCATTGTGCAAAGTTAACACCCGATATCTAGCCTAAACATCATGCCCGAAGGCTCAGAGCATACTCTGTCACCTACAAGGAGTATCTCAGTCATAATCATACCCTGCCACACACTAAGGGTATATCAAATCCATCCAAATCTGATACCCCACCAGTTAATAGAAATCACATGAGGGTAACTCACTACACACATGCCCTAACGAATGGCAGGTGTCCGATTATTTGTGCGCACAGACTCAACTAACCTCGGACGTGGGCCACGGGATATCACATATCGGCGACCATCATCATCAATCCAGGCACCTTTAACCTTGGCGCCTACTCGAGTACCCACGTGCTTTTTCTATTAACTTTCCTATCAATGAGATTTATGCATTTCTTTCTATATGATAGATCACGTGCATATATCCAGTACTATAACAAGTCATGCATATCAAGAATTTAGGTGGTAAGAAAGTCAAGAGGAAAATAATGTAATGCAGTCTCTAACCATATATCTAACACATACATATCCCTATTAGTCTATCACATGCATACTCATGAAAGAAATCATCTCAGCATAAAAGTATTACAGTTTAATTATCTCCAATCATCTCTATATATCACTAGCATACTCATATCTCAGATCAGTCTAATCAAATGAATGATAAAATATGCTTGACTGAAATCATCTCTATATAAGGTCATATAATCATGTTGGAGGCCAAAACTTGCATATACATAATTATATAATAAATCCTAATTTGAGAAAGGCATCTAGGGGATAAGACTACTCACCTCTAATCAAAAGACCCAACACACGTATCTCTCACGTCCATCAATCAACCATCACATATCACTAGCAAAGTCCACGGGGTCTCAAATAAAGGGGTTCGGAGTATTTGATCAGAAGACCCAACACACATATCCCTCACATCCATCAATCAACCGTCACACATCACTAGCAAGGTTCATGGGGTCTCAAATAAGGGGGTTCGGAGTCAGCGTTGGCGGTTCCACGGGGAGGTGGTGATGAGCCGGTGTTGGCAATAAGGAGAGAAAGAGAGTGTGAGAGAGAGTAGAGTGAGAGGGTGACCAAGAGAGGGAGAGAGATTTAAAGAGAGAGAGAGAAGGTAGTGGGGATGTCGGCGCTGTAGCTATAGTGCCAACAGGCCCACTAGAGCTAGCTCGCCCGGCCAGCGGCAAGAGGTGCGTGGCACCCTCAGCTCACGCCACCCAACATGGCACGAGGCCGGCAACGTCGTGCCATGTAATTTTTTTTATTTTATCTTTTATTTTATTTATTTATTTTATTATTATTTTTAGAATAGGTTGTTAGAATATATAGTTGTGAAAAGCTCTTGATGATGTATTTTGGCCTGTGAGGGGCCCAAGTAGGGTTATCTGTATACTGTTGAGAGTTAGGCTTGATTTATTTTTAGTTTAGATATTGTGGATAAAATTATGATGTTGATACAAGTTTATTTGACTATTGGTAACTAACCAAATGGTCAGGTGCTACGCACGTGCCATGTGTGCTCGTGCCATGCACGTGTTTAGGGTTTGGGGTGCTACATTTTAAAATGGTATAAGAGCCTAGGTTTGTTAAGTATCCGGCATATCATTAAGAGCTTTTGTACATTGTCACCTTGAGTCCAGGGAAGTATTGCGATCTTAGGATTATGTAAGAGATAAATTTTAGAGCTTTACTTGATCACTAATTAGTTTAAGAATTTGACTATTTCCATAGAAAGATGTCCCCCCTTCGCAAAGGTTCACAATCTAGGGTGACCCCCACAGCTGAGGCCCCTACTAAGACCCCAAAAGTTCCTTCATCTGTAGAGGAGAGTGATCCTATTTTGCGCCTCCTGGACAGTCAAGAAAGACTTATTGAGAAAATCCTACAAAGCAGAGAAGCTGGCATATCAGTAGAGAGTTTTGAGCCACCTCCTATAGTGAGCATCACCTTAAATAAGTTTATGCAGTTAAACTCCCCAATTTACAGTGGAGGCGTTGATCCACTAGAGGCCAATGGATGATTATCAGACATAAAGAAAATGCTAGATACTCTAGGATGTAATGATTAGCAAAAGGTAGTCTTTGCTACCTTTATTCTCAAAGGTGAGGTAGAACAATAGTGGAAAGCCACAAAGAGACCGATAAAATCAAGGATAGGGGACCCCGTCATCACTTGGGAGTTATTTCTTGATGCATTTGGTTAAAAACATTTTCCAGCTTGGAGGAAAGAAAAGATGGAAGAAGAATTTTTGCATTTATGTCAGGGTCCTATGACAGTGGTAGAGCATGAGGTCAAGTTTAATGCATTAGCCCGTTTTGTGCCCCATCAAGATCCAAATGAAGCAGCCGGAGCTCGATGTTTCAAACATGGGCTAATTATGCTATACGTTAGAGCTTGGAGGCAGCAGGCCTTATTCCTTATGCTGATACAGTGGAGAGGGCTATGGCACTTGAGTGAGTGATTTAGGAGAAGAGGGCCATGGAGGCTCGGTGATCTAGGACACGTTCTAGGCGAGGTGAGAGTTCTAGAACACCTCCTACTAGTTAGAGCCTGCAGTCTTCACAAACACAGCGTCGCCCTTCCTACCATCCTTATTGAGGAAGTTTCTGTGCGGGTTCATCTGGTAATAGATCTAGTTCATGGGGATTTGTAGGACTTAGCCAGGCAGTGTCTCAGGTCAGTGTGAGTGGGCCATCCAGATGGTAAAGGAAGTGGATTTCCTAGGAGGCCTCCAAGTCAAGGTCGTCTTGCTTCGGATGTGGTAAATATGGTCATCATCTTCGAGATTGCCCTAACCCACGTTTATGCTATGAGTGTGGACAGCTTGGTCAAATCCGTCGTGACTGTCCTCATGCTGCCTCTACCCCGACTTCTGCTGCTGCAGCATCTTCTAGAACTGCACCTATTAGGGTTTTTGCTATAGCTAGCCGAGGCAAAGGAGTTGGAGGGGCAGGTTCCTCCCAGCCTGGGCGAAAGTCTAGAGTTGGCTAGATCATCGCGATGATGAAGCACGACGCTTTGGCATCCAATGATGTGGCCATAGGTACTCTGAATTTATTTTCTCATACAGCGAGAGTTTTATTTGATCCTAGTGCCACACATTCCTTTATTTCAAGTTCTTTTACTTGCCATGCCGATATACTAATGGAACCTTTAGAGGATTTCTTTTGATTGCCATACTAGTAGGAGAGACAGTGGTTATTAATTCTGCTTATAAATCTTGCATAGTTAGTTTTAGGGATAGGGAGTTCAAAGTAGATGTTTTGCCACTAGAGGTAATAGATTTCGATGTTATTTTGGGGATGGACTAGTTAGTTGCATATCATGCCAATATAGATTGCTATAGAAAGAAAATTGTGATGAACTTAGCTGATGGGGCAAAATATAGAATTAAGGACAATAAATCTAGCAGCCCTATGAAGGCAATCTTTGCATTTGAAGCTTGTAGATTATTAAAGAAAGGATGTATATGTGGTTTAGCTAGCCTGTCAAGAGATACTGATAAAAGGATCAAATTAGAAGACGTCCGACTTGTTAGAGAGTTTCCTGATGTTTTCTCAGACGATCTCCCCGGATTACCCCCGAATAGGAAAGTAAATTTTTCTATTAATTTAGCTCTTGATATTTCACCTATTTCTAAAACTTCCTATAGAATGGCACCACTAGAATTGAAGGAACTTAAGGTACAGTTGGAAGAACTATTACTAAAAGGCTTTATAAGACCTAGTGTCTCTCCTTGGGGAGCGCCTGTTCATTTTGTTAAGAAGAAGGATAGAACACTGAGGCTATGTATAGACTATAGACAACTGAACCAAGTGACTATAAAGAATAAATATTCTCTCCTTGCATTGATGATTTATTTGACCAGTTAAGGGGAGCTAGAGTATTCTCAAAAATAGACTTGAGGACTGGTTACCATCAATTAAAAGTCCATGAGGAGGGTATTTCTAAAACTGCTTTTCGTACTAGATATATACATTATGAGTTTTTAGTCATGCCATTTAGATTGTCCAATGCTCTAGCTATTTTCATGGATCTGATGAATAGAGTTTTTCAACCTTATTTGGATCAGTTTGTAATAGTTTTTATTGATGATATACTAATATATTCAGCTAGTGAGGAAGAACATGAGTATCACTTGAGATTAATTCTCCAAATCTTGAGGGAGAAGAAATTGTTTGCCAAATTTTCAATATGTGAGTTCTGGCTAGATTAGGTGGTCTTTCTAGGACATGTGGTATCATAGGAAGGGATCAGTGTGGATTAGTCCAAAATAGAGGTTGTATTGAAATGGTTAATAGATAGTTTTATAAATTATAATTGTTAGATTTATGTACTAATATTCATAATATATGCATTTTAAGTAATTTTACCAATTTATTATATACTATTGTGTGTAGAATAAGAAACTAGTCTTATTAATTTATTTATTTATTATTTTGCATAATTAAGTAAAAACTATATAATTTCTGATTATTCAAGATAGAGTAAGAATTATAAAATTTATTATAAAATAGATCTTGAATATACTTATATCTTATTTATAATTATTTATCTTTTATTTTATAATTATATATTTAGAATATTTTAAATAAAAGAAACAATCATTTCTCCTTATGTTATAACTAGCATTTTATGATAATAGTATGTTATAGTATTTGAATCATACCTATAATGTGGATCTGGTTATGTACAAAATAAAAGAAGTGATTCTAAATCGAATAAACCTTTATATTCCATTTGAATTAATTCTAATTGGATAAATGACTAACTAATATTACTTAAATATTTTCAGACTCCGAACTCCCTTATTTAAGATCTCGTGGACCTTGCTAGCGATGAGTTATCACTCGGTTGATTGACGGATGTGAGGGATACGTGGTTTGCATTTTCTGATCAGATGTAAGTAGTCTTATCCCCCTAGATGCCTTTCTCAAATTAGGTTATATTATATATTATATACATGTATGTTTTGGCCTCCAGCATTTTTTATCATGCATGTAATTAGGCTGATCTTGGATATGAGTATGATGATGATAAATAGAGATGATTAGAGATGACTCTACTATTATAATTTTATATCCAAATGATCTTTAGCATGAGTATGCATCTTATAGACTAACATGAGTATGCATGTGATAGATGCATGATTCGAGATTGCATTACATTATTCTCCTCTTGACTTTCTTACCACCTAAAGTCCTGATATACATGACTTATTACAGTATTGGATATATGTACGTGATCTATCATATAGAAAGAAATGCATACATCTCATTAATAGGAAAATTAATAGAAAAAGCATGTAGGTACCCAAGTAGGCGCCAAGGTTAAGAGTGCCTAAATTGATGATTATGGTCTCTCATATGTGATATCTCGTGGCTTACGTCTGAGTTTAGTTGAATTTATGCACATAGACAATCGGACATCTGCTGTTTGCCAGGGTATGTGTGTGGCGAGTTACCCTCATGTAATTTCTATTAACTCGTGAGGTACTAATCTGGATGGATTTTGATATACTCTTAGCATATGGTAGGGTATGATTATGACTGAGATAGTCTTAGCATATGGCAGGGTATACTTTGAGCTGACCGGTAGGATGTTGAGATCTGGTACCGGGTGTTGACTGTGCATTGTGGTCTAGTAAGATGATATTATACTGAGATGTTAGTGATGATCGTGATGTTGAGAAATTGATAGTTTATGGTACCAATTGATAAGCTCTCATACCAAATTGATGGGTTACGGTATCAAAATATAGGCTTTGATACAAATTGATAAGTTCTAATACCACTTGATAAGCTTAATATCAAATTGATAAGATATGGAACCAAAGATAGGCTACGCTACAATTCCTTCAAGATCTGAATCTATTATAGAAATCAGTTCGCACCATCGTGGGAAAATATTAGTCAAATATTTTTCAGTAGTCAGAAAATTACGAAACTAATTGTCTTAGATCCATATCTTTCTAATCTACAAATTTTGTATTTATGCCCTTCGTAGATTCAAAATGTAAAAGGGACAAAAACACAGAAAAACATGGGTTATGGTGGTGGTGATGGGTGGAGTGGATGTTAGGGTTATGGAAGGGTATGAAGGTAAAGGTGGATGGTGGATGTGATTAAATAATATAGACGAAGAGAACGAAGTGGTTGGGATCCCAAAGAAGAGGAGTGGCTCGACAGTCGAGAGAGATTTGGAGTTAGAAGAAACCTTGCCAACAATAGAAGTGGAAGGATGGTGAGGAGAGAGGAAGGAGAAGTCTAGAGAAAAGATAGGAGGCAAGAAATTAATAATTCAATTGCATAATGAAGTTGGCTGCCATCCACATATTTATATAGGCTAGCCAACAAGTCCTAAAACAATATGAAACCCTAATTCTAGAGGATTCCCGTCGATCGCATTTGAACGCCCCCGATTGCATTCAAACGCACTCAAAAAGCTCTTTCTCTAGATGTGCAAACGCGATACAGGCATTCGAACGCGAGCATTCGAACTCGCACAACCGTATTTGAATGCACAATATGCGTTTTCTGTATTTGCAAACCTAATGCAGGCGTTCGCAAGGGCGTCCAAATGCAACCCCTCCTGTGTTCGAACACGACCTACATAAATTTTATTTTAATGAAAATAAACACCTAATGTAATAAGAAAAGATCCTAACTAAGCATATACACCACGCTTCCCCCACCTTGCCCTCAAGGTGAAAAGTCAGGAAAACGTTTCAAGATATCAGTCTCCAACTCCCATGTCGTCTCATCAGATGGCTTGCCAAGCCACTCAACTAGAATCTCTATCTCTAATCTGGTACCGTGTCGTCGTTGGCATCTAGCAAGTACACAAACTAGCTCTACGATCTCTATCTCCTCCAATAGCTCCGAAAGAACCAATCCAACACTCTCGTGATCTCCAATCCGCTCCCTGAGTAATGAAACATGGAAGACAGGATACACTCTCGACCCCTCCAGTAGCTCCAAACGATATGCAACCGGACCAATACGCTCCAACATTCGGAACGGACCAAAGTAGCGATATGCTGACTTTTGGTTACGCATCGAATGCAAAGTCACCTGTCGATACGGCTGCAGCCTCACAAACACCCACTGGATTATAAGTGCGTAACGTCGGAGCGGTGTGTCCATACACCACCTTAAATGGAGTCATGCCAATATTGCTCTGGTCGGTGATGTTATAAGACCACTCCGTCCACGGTAAGAACTCCAACCATCATCTCGGCCTCTCTCCTACAAAGCACCTCAAATACTGCTGAATGCCTCATTTGACCACCTCGGTTTGGCCGTCCCTCTAAGGATGGTAGGTCGAAGTGAAGTTCAATCGAGTCCCCTGCAATCTAAAAAACTCAATCCAAAAGTTGCTCATAAATACACGATCACAATTCGAGACAATCGTGCGTGGCATGCCATGTAATCGAGCGACATCTCTAAGAAAAATTTTAGCCACCGACTTGGTTGAAAACGGATGTGATAATGTCGAAAAATGCGCATACTTGCTCAATCTGTCAACCACCACAAAGATAACGGAATAACCACGTACCAACGGAAGACCCTCTATGAAGTCCATAGAAATGTCTTTCCAAACATGGTCTGGTATAGATAATGGCTATAGTAATCTGACTGGTTTCAAGGTGGTTGCTTTAGCCCTTTGACAGACTTTGCAAGCACAAACAAAACTCCTCACATCCTGCTTCAATCCTGGCCTTGTGCAACTCTGAGATATCATCTTATAAATCCGCAAGACACCCTCATGATCAGCCTCTAGAGTGTGGTGGAAGTGCTCCAAAAATTTCTATCGCAATCCATCATTTGCGGGCACTTGAATGCATCCACGGTCCAATAGAAAACCGTTCGAATTCTCCAACTCTGGATGGCGCTCCGGATCATCCATCACCTCTTGCAACAATCTCAAAATATCTAGGTCAGATGTACATGCATACCTCAGCTCATCAAGGAAGGGAAGGATAGGAGAAGAATAGGCTGCAAGCTCGGCGGTAACGGGTTCGCGCAATAGTGCATCCGCCGCTCTATTTTTTATAATCATACCCCAGCGATTTTGTGACCCATCTTTGCTGTGCCGAAGTGTGTATACGCTATCCCATAAAGTTTGGAAAATTCATTTGATCAATTCGTATAATGAATCGTTTACCGACCAAATACGGCCTCCACTTTGTCACCGCATATAGAATTGCCAACATCTCTCTTTCATAAGTCGATAATTGCTGAGATTTTTATGACAAAGCCTTGCTAAGAAAAGCTATGGGACATCCTCCTTGTATTAGTATAGCTCCTATGCCAACAACCGACGCATCACATTCCACAATGAACTCTTTGGTGAAGTCCGGTAGTGCTAAAACGGGTGCCGTCGTCATTGCTGTTTTTAATTTTTTAAAGGCTGAAGTGGCTTCATCCATCCATCTAAAAGAGTCCTTCTTCAATAAAGAAGTGAGAGGAGCAGCGATCTTGCCATATTCGGCAATGAAGCATCGTTAATATCCGGTCAACCCCAAAAATCCTCTCAATCCAATGGTAGTAGTAGGAATAGGCCAAGCGGTCATGCATGCAACCTTTTGTGGATACGCCACTACACCATCCGCTAAAATGATGTGGCCTAAGTACTCCACTTATGATACTCCTTATAGGCACTTGGACGTCTTAATCTTCAATTGGTTTTGAGTCAACAAATTCAACACGTCCTCCAAATGTCACAAATACTCCAATTCAGTTCTGCTATACACCAAAATATCGTCAAAAAATACCGAGACATACCTTCACAAGAGAGGCCAAAACATATCATTCATAAGGCCTTGAAAGGTAGCTGGAGCATTGGTGAGACCAAAATGCATCATCCGGAACTCGTAATGCCCGTTCGGAGTCTGAAATGCAATTTTGTGCACATCCACCGGGTGAACTCTAATTTAATGATACTCGGCCCTCAAGTCAAGCTTACTAAATATAGTTGCCCCTATATGCTCATCCAGCAACTCCTCGATAACTGGAATGGGATACCGGTCCTTGACGGTAATAGCGTTTAGTGCTAGATAGTTGACACAAAAATGCCATGTCCCATCCTTTTTTCGCACCAAAAGCACGGGGGATGAGTATGAGCTATGAATTGGTTTTATGAGGCCTTGCTCGAACATCTCGGCTACCATCTTTGAGATAACTTTTTTTTGCACATGTAGATACTGATATGGCCTCACATTCGCCGGTGCAGCCTCGGGTACAATCTCTAAGCGATGGTCCGCCGCTCTCCTTAGTGGCAACTCCTGTGGCCTCAGACAGTTCAGAAAAGTTATCTAATAAATTAGACAATTCAATAGTAGTACCTGAACTCGTTTGAGGGGGTCCCAAACTCTGTAACTATTGAGCACCAAGGACAATGTCCGCTCCTCGCAGCGCCAACGGATATAAGTCCACAATGTTGCCGTGTCCTTGCACCCATATACCGACCCAGTGACACAAGCTCTCCGCTTTAAGCTTTGTGCCGAATCCAATAGCAACGTTAGATCCCGTGGTCAATTCGACATCCAAACTCAATGTCCTCACTAACCTCTCATCTAGGCAATGATATCGCTCGTTCGCTTAAGTAAAAGTCCGAAGAAATATTAAGAACGAAAGAAGAGATGAACGCCAAGATTTTAACGTGGAAAACCCCAAAAGGGAAAAAAAAACCACGGATTCAAACTCGGATCAAAACTAATCACTATGATAGTAGCAGTTACAAGACTAACTCACAAAATAACCCGTCGATCCAAACGACTTTGTTCCTTTCAATCTTGATCACTAGAACCCACGATTCACTGCTTCTTGTGATTGAAGTCCAATCTCAGTAGCCCTCGAGATTGATCTTTCATCTAGATAGCCCTTAAAATGAAAGATTAAATTCTTGTAGATGAGTAGAACTTTATTCGTTGAAAAACTGATGTAGCCTCAAGAAGTCTCCTTCAATAATTTTCTTCCACTACCCTAGAGATAGGGTTTCATAATCCTTATATATGATATTCAAGATAGAGCTAAATCCGAGTCTTATCCGTACTTATGATCTTCAAGATAGAGTCAAATTCGAGTCTTATCCATACTCATGATCTAGATAGAACCAAATCCGAGTCTTATCTGTACTCATGAAAGTCCAATATTTTCATATTCGTTGGTGCGTTCGAATGGCATGACTTGATCTCATCAACTTTGCTCCAATAATTTTGCAATACTTCAAACTAGAGATTTTCTAGACTTATGTAAAGCTCATATACATGTAAAGAAAACACTTAGAATATTTTGTACACAATTGCCAACAATTAAAAACCTAACAATCTCCCCCTTTGGCAATTTGTGACAAAACAACTAGATTATAAGATATTACAAATAATTCAAAATGAGCATTCAACAAGTCTAGAAGATTTCGCACTTTAATCCCTGCAAATAATAAATATACCAATCCAAGATCAAGTGAAAATAACTTGAAATTAATAATAATTCAAACACAAGTTATCAAGCAAGCATAAGTTTGAAAGTACTTAAGCAAAATTATTATGTAGTAAACATAAACCAGTAAACTCTAATAAACTCCCCCTATGCCAACACTCCCCCTACACCAGTAAACCCCTAAACTCACCACACACTACACACTCTCCCCCTTTTTGACACAAATGCCAAAGACTAGGAACTCAGAGGGAACTGACGATAAAGAATCGTCAACACGAAGTCGAGGTAGGTGACGAAGGCGGCCTTGGTTTCTTGGTAACTGTAGCTTTTTTAGGCATTCTAGAAAAAAAATCGCAAGATTCAACATATGCCTAAAGCATACAAAAAAAAAAAAACAAAAAATCCAAAAATTCTAGAAACCATGAAGACCCTAAGTGAAATCCATCTTTCACTTGAAAATGCTAAGTTATCACGTTCAATCGCAAAAATCTGCGTTCGAACCCCCAATTTAGAAAAATTAGAAATAACCACGGGCCGTTCATAGATAACAGGTGGAGTGCCAAAATTATGTTTGTATCGCCCTGCAGCCGTTGATGTAGAAAACATTGAAAAAAAACCCTTTTTTAAAGTAAAAAGTCTAAGAAAAAAATCAGAAATCTTATTGGAGATGCACTTCTAGAAAATCAAAATAGATTCAAGACATAGAATATGACAATCAAATGAAATAAGTCATACACAGATCAATCAAATCATCAAAAGCATATTATAATCAATTCTAATGCATCACTCAAAATTAAATTAATCTTGATTGATCATAACAATAAGTATATGCAAGTTGAGCATAGATAATATGAAACTATCATCTTAAACAAACTTTCCTATTTAACAATGATGCAACAAGTAGTCAAACCGACTTAGTATAGAAATTTTGCATTTTTCAACTTATTCTCCATAACATAACAGGAATTTTTCCTGTAATTTTTTTTTACTGAAACATATATGTGTAATGATGGCTTTTACACGTGAGTAGGTAGCCCTTTTCTTAAAGTACAAATCAAACAATGTGCAAGAAGAAATTCACATATGTCATTTTTTTTTAATTTTGCAAATAATGTATTGAGTCAAACTGGACTCTAAACAAGACGGTTTTCACACTAACTCATTGTAGCCCTTTTCATTGATCTTTTATGAACAAATTTTTGATGACTAAGCATGAGGTCAAACTATGCAAATCAAGGTTAATAGTGGGCTATTTAAAAAAATAATTCATGATATTATGCTCACTCAAGAATACACATACGTTATGAGTGCATTAAGTTTAGTTTCGTTATAATAGAAGTCGAGGGAGTGACAAAATCAAAATTGATACAATATACTACAAGATGACAAAATTGACTATAATAACTCACAATCAAGAGAAAAATCATATTTTTATGTCAAGAGTATATTATTGAATCTAGGAATGCATTAATTTTTTATGACAAAATAAAACTCTCGACAAATCTGAAACTAAAACCAAAGAAAATTTCAGAGTAAAAGAAAACAAAAAAAAATGAAATGAAATAAAAAGAAACTCGCAAACTAAAAACACAAATCCCAATAAAATTAGTCCAAAGCACAAATCCCTAAAGAAGTACGAAGATACTCAAATCTCTGTAAATCCAAAGGTTTTGTAAACAAATCACCCAACTGTTTCTCTATCTCAGCATGTTCTAGTGCTATTATTTTGTCTTCAACTAACTCGCGTATAAAATGATGTCGGATGTCTATATGTTTTGTACGCAAGTGTTGAAGAAGATTTTTCGATATACTACTAGCACTCATGTTGTCACAATAAAACACCATAGTATCTTGTTCAATACCGTAATCTTTGACCATCTGTTTCATCCATAGTAATTGAGAACAACAACTCCCTGCTGCAATGTACTCGGCCTCTGTAGTAGATAAAGATATCGAGTTTTGTTTCTTACTGTGCCAAGCAACTAGATTGTTTCCAACATAAAAACATCCACCTGAAGTACATTTTCTGTCATCACATGAACCTGCCCAATCAGAATCCGTGTATCCCGATATGATAGCACCCGAGTCATAATTAAACCAGATACCTAAATCAACTATGCCACTGATATATTTTATGATACGTTTCACGGCAAACAAATATATCTCCTTAGGTTCAGACTGAAACCTAGCACACACACCGACACTAAATGTAATGTCAGGTCTACTAGCAGTTAAGTACAAAAGACTACCAATCATGCTCCTATATAGTGTCTGATCAACACTTTTTCCTAAAGTGTCTTTTCCTAGTTTGGTAGTTGTACTCATAGAAGTTCTAGCATGTTTTGCATTGTTACATTTCAGATTATGTGAAGTTCTAACAACATAGCAATTATTAGATATTCTAGATCCAAAACATATAACATTACCATCATGATCTAGAATAGTACAATCATTTTTGAAGAATTTTACCTCATAACCTTCATCACAAAATTGACTGATACTTAGTAGATTTGCTTTCAAGCCCTTAACATAAAAAACATTTTCAAGAAGAGAAACATCTGGAGTACTTACCTTTCCTTTATCTATTACCTTGGATGAGTTACCATCTCCAAATGTCACAACTCCCTCTTCATGTTCTTAAAGATTAGAAAATAAGGATTTGTCGCCTAACATATGTCTTGAACAGCTACTATCTAAATACCACAAGTCAGAATTTAAAGCTTTCAAGGCAGTATGTACAACATAACATTTCGAGTCACTTTTCTTGACCCATATGGCTTTTGTTTTCATCTCATAAATGAAAGTACTTCTAGGCTTTTGCAAAAATTTGCAATGGGTCGAATATGCCCTAGAATGCCGCAATAAAAGCATGTTGGAACAAACCCTTTTCTACTCACCTTTTGTCGAGGAGTATGACTAAAGTTTACCTTTGGTGCCGTTGAAGAGTTACCAGTTTGTTGATTGAACTTCAGTTTAGAGGCATTTATCCAGGATTGTTTTGAAAAAGCGGTTGATGACCTCAGGTTTTCTTCCTTTTGTATACCTGCAGAAACAAAAACAGTTTTATTATTATTTGAATTACCAGTATATTCAACACAATACATATCTTTTCCAGAGATCTGAGCTTTTAGAATCTCGTCCAGTTTGTTCTTCCCTTTTAGAAATGTAACTTCCTTATGCAATCGCTCTAGTTAAATTTCATCAGCTTTTATTTTATTTTTCGCATTGTCAAGTTGTTCAGAAAGGTCTTTGACACGTTCAAGCTTCAATTTGTACTTCTCCTCAAATTGAATTCTTTCTGGTTCAATTACCTTGAGTCATTAAAGTAGTGTAAGATTGCTTTTCTTGAGTTTAAACGACTCCAAGTACAAGTCATTATATGCCTTTTGAATTTCAGATTCATCTTCCTCATCAGTATTAAGTAGAGAAGAGGCAAAGGCAACATAGTTTTCTTCGTAAGTAGTTTCTAAGATCGTCCAGGCTTGTTTTGCCATCTCACAAGTAGAAATTCCTTTAAATTCTTCCGAGGAAACACAACTAAAAATTGCATTTATTGCTTTGCTATTCCATCCAACTTTTTCATAATCTGTCTTATCTCATGACTCAATCGGTGTCTCAATAAACTTATCATTCACCATGTACATTGGTGGACTCCAACCGTTCACAATGGCCATCCATACTCTCTCATCTATAGACTTCAAATGAGCTCTCATCCTAGCTTTCCAATATCCATAATTTGATCCATCTAGAATAGGAGGTCTAATAGATGATGATCCATCTCTATAAAAATCCATGCCTATATGATCTCTCTAAAAGGGTGAGAGAACCTGCTCTGATACCAATTGAAAAAACCCCTAGACACACGTATGTATCTTAACACTAGGCAATGATATCACTCGTTCGCTTAAGTAAAAGTCCAAAGAAATATTAAGAACGAAAGAAGAGACGAACGCCAAGATTTTAATGTGGAAAAACCCAAAACGGGGAAAAAAAAACCACGGATTCAAACTCGGATCAAAACCAATCACTATGATAGTAGCAGTTACAAGATTGACTCACAAAACAACCTGTCGATCCAAACGACTTTGTTCCTCTCAGTCTTGATCGTTAGAACCCACGATTCACTGCTTCTTGTGATTGAAGTCCAATCTCAGTAGCCCTCGAGATTGATCTTTCATCTAGATAGCCCTTAAGACGAAAGATTAAATTCTTGTAGATGAGTAGAACCTTGTTCGTTGAAGAACCGATGTAGCCTCAAGAAGTCTTCTTCAATAATCTTCTTTCACTACCGTAGAGATAAGGTTTCATAATCCTTATATATGATATTCAAGATAGAGCCAAATCCGAGTCTTATCCATACTCATGATCTTCAAGATAAAGCCAAATCCGAGTCTTATCCATACTCATGATCTAGATAGAGCCAAATCCGAGTCTTATCCGTACTCATGAAAGTCCAATATTTTCATATTCGTTGGTGCGTTCGAATGGCATGACTTGATCTCATCAACTTTGCTCCATTAATTTTGCAATTCTTCAAACTAGAGATTTTCTAGACTTGTGTAAAGCTCATATACATGTAAAAAAAACATAGAATATTTTGTACACAATTGCCAACAATTAAAAACCTAACACAATGCTTTCTGACAAGACTGTCTACTTGTAACGTCCTCGGTGCGGAAGTACCCGAATATGCATGAACGTCCTCCTTAACGATCTCCTCATGGACCTCCTCTGGACACTCTCCATCATCAACCACCACATCATCCTCCTCAAGACCGTCAATAAGCATCACACTCGATCCTGCCGTGGTTGCTCCAAAGGAATCTGCCTCACGATTAGGATCATCGTGCATTGAGTCCTCCCTTGTTGGTGTGCTCTCAATAGATCTCCTTGTTGATGTCATCTTCCTTGTTTCAACCATTAATGGAGGTCTGAAGTTTGCCTGCTCTAATACCAAATTTGATAGGCTTTGATACTAATGATTTACGGTACCAATTGATAAGCTCTGATATCTGGAAATCAAAGATAGGCTATGCTATGATTCCTTTAAGATCTGAATGTATTATAGGAATTAGTTTACGCAACTGTGGAAAAATATTCGTTAGATATTCTCTAATAGTCAGAAAATTATGAAACTAATTGATTAGATTTGTAACTTCCTTATCTACAACTTTTGTATTTATGCCATTTGCAGATTCAAAATGTAGAAGGGATGAAAATACGGAATAACGTGAGTGATGGTGGTGGTGACAGGTGGAGTGGATGTTAGAGTTATGGAAGGGTATGGAGGTGAAGATGGATGGTGGATGTGATTAAGGAATATAGAAGAAGGAAATGAAGTGGTCGAGATCCCAAAGAAGAGGGCTGACTCGATAGTCGAGGGAGATTAAGAGTTAGAAGAAACCTTGCCAACGTAGAAGTGGAAGGATGGTGAAGAGGGAGGAGGGAGAAGTCTAAAGAGAAAATAGGAGGCAAGAAATCAATAATCTAATTGCATAATGAAGTTGGTTGCAATCCACATATTTATGGAGGCTAGTCAACAAGTCCTAAAACAATATGAAATCCTAACTTTAGAGGATTCCCGTCGATCGCGTTCGAACGCACTCAAAAAGCTCTATCTCTGGATGTGTGAACGCGATACAGGTGTTCGAACTTGCTCGACCGCGTTCGAATGCACAATATGCGTTCTCTGTATTTACGAAGCTAATGCAGGTGTTCACAAAGGCGTTCGAACGTGACCCCTTCTACGTTCGAATGTAACATACAGGAATTTTATTTTAATTAAAATAAAAACCTAATGCTATAAAAAAAGATCCTAACTAAGTGTATCAGAAATGCATATAATTATACCGGTATGGTCATGGTTGGCATGCATCATATGTGTCATTTTGAGAGATAGTTATGATTAGTTATGACATGATATCTATGTTTTATTTATATATATATTATTGAAGATACAATCATATACTCGTTCATGACATGGTGCTCCTATGTGATTCATATTATCCAGTACATGATTTACTCTGTTTGACATCACTAATTCGGGGTAAAGTCTATTCACTGAGCCTTTTGCTTATGACTATCTTTATTTCTTTTCTAACCCATTCAGATATGTGGTGCGTAATAGCAATTTGAGGTATCCTGAGAAAATATTTTTAGAATTATGAGGTGAGCTATAGGTGTGAGACGGTATAGATGATAATTGTATAGAAATTGAGTTGTATTGTTATTTGTTATATTTGTACTTTATTATACCAGACGATAATTTATATAATACTGGTCGGATTATGTTATACTCATGTGTTAGTGGTTATAAGTTGTATCTTGATGGTTTGTCGTGGCCTATGTGAGCCCTGTCAAATTATGTAGTGATCTAGTGTATTTTATTGTGGACTTGGATATTCATATATTAATAGGTTTATTTGATTAATAGTATAATATATTTAGTGATGGATTTCTGATACCAAATTGATGGGCTCTTATACCAAATTGATGGGCTCTGATACCAAATTGATAAGATCTAGAACCAAAGATAGGCTACGCTCAGATTCCTTCAAGATCTGAATTTATTATAGGAATCAACCTGTGCAACCGGGGGAAAATATTCGTCAGATATTCTCTGCTAGTTAGACAATTACGGAACTAATTGGGTTGGATCGGTAACTTCCTGATATACAACTTTTGTATTTATGCCCTTGAAAGATTCTAACTGTAATAGGGACAAAAACACAGAATAACGTGTGTGATGGTGGTGGTGACGGGCGAAGTGGATGTTAGGGTTATAGATGGGTATGGAGATGAGGGTGAATTATGAAAGTGATTAAGGAAAGTAGACAAAGAGAATGAAGTGGTCGAGATCCCAAAAAAGAGGGCTGGCTCGATAATCAAGAGAGATTAGAAGCGAGGAGAAACCTTGCCAATGGTAGATGTGGAAAGATGGTAAAGAGGGAGGAGGTTCCTGTCTAGAGAGAAGATAGGTGGTAAAAAATCAAGAATCCAATAGCATAATGAAGTTGGCTGTCATTCACATATTTATAGAGGCTAGCCAACAAGTCCTAGAATAATATGAAACCCTAATTCTAGAGAATTCCCATCGATCGCGTTCGAACATGCTCGATCGCATTCGAATGCACTCAAAAAGCCCATTCTATAGATTTGTGAACGCGACACAGGCATTCACAAGGCGTTCGATCGCGGGCGTTCAGAAGGCGTTCACAAGGGCGTTCGAACGCGACTCCACCTGCGTTGGAATGCAAGTTATAGAAATTTTATTTTAATGAAAATAAACACCTAATGCAATAAGAAAAGATCCTAACTAAGTGTATCAGCCCACTACGCTTCCCCCACCTTGCTCTCAAGGTGAAAAGTCAGGAAAACGTTTAAAGATATCAATCTCTAACTCCCGTGTCGCCTCATCAGATGGCCTGTTAAGCCACTCAACTAGAATCTCCATCTCCAATCTAGTGCCATGTCGTCGTCGGCATCTAGCATGTACTCAAACTGGCTCTACGATCTCTATTTCCTCCAATAGCTCCAGTAGAGCTAATTCAACGATCTCATGATCTCCAATATGCTCCCTTAGCAATGAAACATGGAAGACAGGATACACTCTCGACCCCTCCGGCAGCTCCAAACAATATGAAACCGGACCAATACGCTCCAACACCTGAATGCATCCGCAGTCTAGTAGCAAACCGTCTTGATTCTCTAACTCTAGATGGTGCTCCGTATCATCCGTCACCTCCTGCAATAATCTCAAAATCTCAAAATACTCCCTTACTAAGATAGGCAATGGGACGTCCTTCTTGCATTAGTGTAGCTCTGATGCCAACACCCGACGCATCACATTCCACAATAAATTCTTTGGTGAAGTCCAGTGGCGCTAGAACGAGTGCCATCATTATTGATATTTTCAATTTTTTCAAAGGCTGAAGTGGCTTCATCCGTCCATCTAAAAGAGTCATTCTTCAACAAAAAAGTGAGAGGAGCAGCAATCTTGCCATATCCGGTGATGAATCGACAATAATAACCAGTCAGCCCCAAAAATCCTCTCAATCTGATGGTAGTAGTAGGAATAGGCCAAGCGGTTATATATGCAACCTTTTGAGGATCCACCGCTACACCATCTGCTGAAATGATGTGGCCTAAATAGTCCACCTTTAGTACTCCCTATAGGCACTTGGACTTGTTGATCTTCAATTGGTTTTGCTCCAACAAATTCAGCACGTCCTCCAAATGCCACCAATGCTCCAATTTAGTTTTGCTATATACCAAAATATCGTCAAAAAATACCAAGATATACCTTCACAAGAGAGGCCTAAATATATCATTCATGAGGCCTTGAAAGGTAGCTGGAGCATTGGTGAGACCAAAACTCAAAGTTTATCCGGAGTCCGAAATGTAGTTTTGTGCACATCCACCGGGTGAACTCTAATTTGATGATACCCGACCCTCAAGTCAAGCTTACTAAATATAGGATAGGTTACCAGTCCTTGACGGTAATAGCATTTATTGCTCAATAGTCGACACAAAAACGCTATATCCTGTCCCTTTTTTGTACCAAAAGCACGGGAAATGAATATGAGCTATGACTTGGTTGTATGAGACCATGCTCTAACATCTCGGCTACCATCTTTAAAATAACTTCTTTTTGTACATGTGGATACCAATATGGCCTCATATTCGCTGGTGCAACCCTGGGTACAATCTCTATACAATGGTCCGTCGCTCTCCTCGGTGGCAACTCCTATAGCTCCTCAAACAGTCCAGAAAAGTTATCTAATAAATTAGACAATTCAATAGTAGTACCTGAACTTGTTTGAGGCTCCTCTCCTACTGGTCCTAACTGAAAAAGATAGGCCAAATCATGTGCACAAGACATCCCCACCATAGGCTGCATCATAGGAATCGGCGAAGATCGAATACCATCAGGCCGCACATCTTTGTTTCCTTATTTATATTTTATCCACATGCTCTGGAAATCAAATGTGACGAGTCCCAAACTCTATAACCACTGAGCACCAAGGACAATGTCCGCTCCTCATAGCGCCAACGGATACAAGTCCACAATGATGTTGTGTCCTTGCACCCATATACCGACCCGGCAACACAAGCTCTCCGCCCTGAGCTTCATGCCGTCTCCAATAGCAACGTCAAATCCTGTGGTCGGTTCGGCATCCAAACCCAATCTCCTCACTAGCCTCTCGTCTAGAAAGTTGTGTGTACTCTCCGAATCATTGAGTTGAGTTTGGTTAGGTTAGATTATGCTAAGTTAGGTTGGGTTGGGTTTGGGTTAAGTTGTATATATGATGGGTAACTTAGATGAGGGTATTTTAGTAATCCTTTTAGTGTAGTTAACTTAACTATGAGGTTTGTTAAGTTTAGCTAACAGAACTAATAGCAGAGTGTTTCCCACAAATATTAATTGAATTATAGGGCTCAATTTATAAATAGTGAAAACGTAGGGTGTAAATGTAAATTTAACTAAAGGCAGAGTATTATATACAAATTTTGTTATAAATTATGCTCTACTTTTGAAACATTGATTAATGAGTTTTTTATAAACTATCTTTACCTAGTTTGTAATGTATTATTATGAGTGATTAAAAAACTTGTATAGAAAAAAAAGATATTGTGACAGTAAAAGGAGAGAAGTAAACAACAACAAAAACGACCTTTAGAAGAAAAAAAAACAATAGTAGCATAAGAAAAAGATAAAGAAGCGGATATGAATTCTTCCTCTCTTACATTGTCCCATTAGCATTTAAATGAGTACTAAATGACAAAAGGACAAACCTGAAAATACAAATCTCATCTATAATGGAAACCGAAAATAACTCTATCTTACCAAAACGAAAACCAAGAGTTTTTTTATTGCAAATAACCCAAAATAATATACTAAATGAGAAAAGAATTCAAATGTAAGAAATTTTCGGCTCACACCTTTTTAGATATACATGTCTCTCTGCCCATGAATGCTGTGAATCCAGCAATCTCGCCCACACAGATACAGTCACACTCCATGTGTATCAATAACATTTTATATTCCTAAGATAATAGTTACAATATTATGTCAAAGTCGTTGTTTAAAATAAGCATTCTCTAGAAGGTTTGAACAATCTCCAACTTGGATTCAGGAACTAGCCTTCAAAATAAGAAAAAAAAACTTGGATTCATTAGGAACGTGATCCAACATCCACTAAAATCTTATCACTGGAATGACTACCCAAGTAGTGATTGGATATCGTTCCGTTTCCATAAAGCAAATCTAAAATCACCTCACGCCTCTCACCTGCTCCATTATTCTGAGTTTACTCTACAACGAAACACAGGCTGAGAAGCTGAACACTTACTAACATTGGTGGACACTGGGAAGACATTCCAAAATATGACATGAAATTTCCACTAGTTCTTTTCATCCCTGTCTCCGTCCATGCATTTGACTTGGTTTTTAAAAAATGTGACTCTTAATCTCGTCTCTATCATTAACAGCAATCTCACAAGTTACTCCACTAGAAACTCTTCCCTGAGTACCAACCATAGTTTAAGAGCGTCCTCGGTATGCCCACCATATAGCAATGGCTTGTCTTAAAAGACATTCTCTAGTGATAGAGAAAAGGCAGCATAAAAGTCGGATCGCCTACACCTTGAAATGGCAGGAGACTAATTCAAGATGGTTGTTTCACTTACTTTAGAATGAGTGCCAATAATTTTTGCATCAAAATAGCGAAAGAATATTCCATGTAAGGGACTCAGGTCTTGAGATGTATATTCTGGCTGGGTATTATAGGAATTCTCATCTTCGCCTGGGTTCAAGGATAACTCTCACACTCATATTCATAGGAAAGTAATTTCTAAGTTTAAGAATGTTGGTCCGATTAGGCAAATCAACAAATGGGATTTACAAATTAAAAGTATAAATAAAAATTAACTAAAATTTTGTAGAAGATATGATTCTCGGTTCAACTAAGTTTGGGAGTATCAAAAGAGTTTCAAGTTAAAGTTAAAGTAGAATCTTACTAAATTTAGAAAAAACCAATTTACAATGTTTTGAAAACTTACACCGAATAGGAGATAGAAATTTGAATCTAACGCAAACTATGAATACCGAACTTAAGTCAAAAGTGAAAATTGAGTAAGAGATAGAAACATAAAGCCGAGAAGGAATAGGAAAAGTAAATATGTGAAACAAATTATCATAATTATTTTAATGTGAAAACCTCTAAGTCCATCAATAGGAAAAAAACTACAGATCCACCCAAACTTGATCATTTATATCATTTCATTCATTGGAATAAGAAGTGCTATAACTCTATTCTTCATCTAAGCATTGAAGTTGGTCTCCTGCTCAAACGTCCATCTAGACGAGGTTTTGAAAACTGCATGCTGAAAGTGTTTTTTTTTTTTAATTTAACTTCTTTTCTTCGTATAATCTAATATTCCATGTACTACATGACCTGGCCAAAAAGTTGAAACTAGTCTATACAACTCAATTGTATGTGATTTGTTTAACAAATTTTCCACTATAAATATATTGTATTCACACCAAATATGCAAGTGTTTATGCAAATTGCAAAGATAATGCAAAATATAGAACTTTATGTAAATTTGTAGATGATGTGAATCGGGTTAGCTTGGATCACATCATGGGGACATTGCGCTCAATGAGTTAAGTTCATTTATCTTATTTGTTTTTATAGTCTAGTGAGAGTCTTAGTAGATTCGGATTTTATAATTAGCTAAATTTAACTCTGCGCAATTTTGAAGAAATATGTAGAAGATATTTGTTATGTATCTGAATATCATGAAACCACCTGGATAAGATCTGTTAGGTTTTTATTTGTTGGCAATTGTGTACAAAATATTCTAAGTGTATTTTTTACATGTATATGAGCTTTACACAAGTCTAGAATATCTCTGGTCTGAAGAATTGCAAGGTTATTGGAGAAAAGCTGTTGAGTTCACACCGCGTTCACAAACGCGTTCGAACGCGGTGCGTTCACAAACGAGTTCGAACGCGAAATCTGCGTTCATACAGACAGAGAGCCGCGTTCACAAACACGTTCGAATGCGGGCACTGCATTCACACAGACAGAGAGCCGCGTTCACAAACGCGTTCGAATGCGGGCACTGCGTTCACACAGACAGAGAGCTGCGTTCACAAACGAGTTCGAACGCGGTGCGTTCACAAACGAGTTCGAACGCGGGCACTGCGTTCACACAGACAAAGAGCCGTGTTCATAAACGCGTTCGAATGCAACCTGAATAATTCAAGCTGTCGCGTTCGAACGCACTCGAGCCCGTTCGAACGCACCAACAAAGTTTAAAAATATTGGACTTTCATGAGTACGGATAAGATTCAGATTTGGCTCTATCTTGAAGATCATGAGTACGGATAAGACTCGGAGTTGGCTCTATCTTGAAGATCATGAGTACGGATAAGACTCGGATTTGGCTCTATCTTGAATATCATATATAAGGATTATGAAACCCTAACTCTAGGGTAGTGGAAGAAATATTATTGAAGGAGACTTCTTGAGGCTACATCGATTCTTCAACTAACAATGTTCCACTCATCTACAAGAATTTAATCTTTCGTCTTAAGGGTGATCTAGACGAAAAATCAATCTCGAGGGCTACTGAGATTGAACTTCAATCACAAGAAGCAGTGAATCGTGGGTTCTAGCGATCAAGACTGAGAGAAACAAAGTCGTTTGGATCGACGGGGTGTTTTGTGAGTCAGTCTTGTAACTGCTACTATTATAGTGATTGGTTTTGATCCGAGTTTGGATCCGTGGTTTTTTTCCCGTTTTGGGTTTTTCCACGTTAAAATCTTGGCGTTCATCTCTACTTTCGTTTTTAATATTTCTTCTGACTTTTACTTAAGCGAACGAGAAATATCATTGCCTAGAGGTTAGATACATACGTGTGTCTAGGAATATATTTTTTCAATTGGTATCAGAGCAGGTTCTCTCACTCTTTGAGAGAGATCAGATAGGCATGGATTTTCATAGAGATGGACAATCATCTATTAGACCTCCTATTCTAGATGGATCAAATTATGGATATTGGAAAGCTAGGATGAGAGCTTATTTGAAATCTATAGATGAGCGAGTATGGATGGCCATTATGAATGGTTGGAGTCCACCAATGTACATGGTGAATGATGAGTTAGTTGAGAAACCGATTGAGTCATGGGATAAAACAGATTATGAAAAAGTTGGCTGGAATAGCAAAGCAATAAATGCAATTTTTAGTTGTGTTTCCTCGGAAGAATTTAGAAGAATATCTACTTGTGAAATAGCAAAACAAGCCTGGATGATCTTAGAAACAACTCATGAAGGTACTATGGCTGTAAAACTTTCGAAACTTCAGAGGTTGACTACTAATTTTGAAACCCTACGTATGGAGGAGAATGAAACATTTGATGAGTTCTATGGAAAGTTAAGTGATATAGTCAACTCCAGTGTCAACTTAGGAGAGAAAATTCCTGAAAATAGAATTGTCCGTAAGATCCTTAGGTCTCTTCAAGAAAGGTTTCAAGCGTAAGTTACAGCTATTGAGGAAAGTAAGGACATTGACTCTATGAAAGTTGAACAATTGGTAGAAAATCTACAAACATTTGAGTCCAGTCTTTCAAAACCGAGGAAGTCCAAAGGGATAGCTCTATCCACTGTTGAACAAAATTTAGAGGAGTCGGATGATGAAGGTGATTTAGATGTTGAGATGTTGACCATGTTTGTCAAAAAGTTCAATAAATTCTTTCGGAAGCCAAACAAGTTAAATGCTGAAAAACTTGAGAAAAGCAAAGCCTTTGTAAAAAGGAAGAATACTGTGAGTTCAAATACAGGTGGTACCAACAACAATGTCAAACAGAAAAATAAGAATTTTGAGAATAAAGTTCAATGTTTTGAATGTTCTGGTTTTGGACACATCGCACAAGAATGCTCTAATCGTCTTAAGAGGAAGGGCAAAGCTATGAAAGTTACTTGGGATGACTCAGATGAATCTATTAATGATTCTGAAAAGGACGAAGAAAACTTTGTAGCTTTTACCTCTTCTCTACTTTATACTAACTATATTGTTGATACTGATAGTACAGATGATCAGGATATGTTACCTGTTGAGGAAGATGAATCTGAAATCCGAAAGGCATATAATGACTTATACCTAGAGTCGTTTAAACTCAAAAAAAGCAATCTTAGACTACTTCAACGACTCAAGGAAATTGAACCAGAAAGAATTCAATTTGAGGAGAAGTACAAATTGGAGCTTGAACGTGTTAAAGACCTTTCTGAACAACTTGACAATGCGAAAAATAAAATGAAGGCTGATGAAATTGAACTAGAGCGATTGCATAAGGAAGTTACATTTCTGAAAGGGAAGAACAAACTTGACGAAATTCTAAAAGCTCAGATCTCTGAAAAAGACAAGTATGGTGTTGGATACACTGGTAATTCAAATAATAATAAAACTGTATTTGTTTCTGCAGGTATACAAAAGGAAGAATACCTGAAGCCATCAACCACATTTACAAAGCAATCGTGGATGAACCCTTCTAAACAGAACTTGAATATACAAACTGGTGAATCTTCGACGGTACCAAAGGTAAACTCTAATCACTCTCCTCGACATAAGGTGAGTAGAAAAAGGTTTGTTCCGACATGCTATCATTGCGGCATTCTAGGGCATATTCGACCACATTGTAAATTTTTGCAAAAACCTAGAAGTGCTTTCATTTATGGGATGAAAACAAAAACCATATGGGTCAAGAAAAGTGATTTGAAATGTTATGTTGTGCATACAGCCTTGAAAGCTTTAAATTCTGATTTATGGTATTTAGATAGTGGCTGTTCAAGACATGTCGGGTGACAAGTCGTTATTTTCTAATCTTGAAAAACATGAAGGGGGAGTTGTGACATTCGGAGATGGTAATTCATCAAAGGTAATAGGTAAAGGAAAGGTAAGTACTCTAGGGATTCCTAGTCTCGAAAATGTTCTTTATGTTAAGGGCTTGAAAGCAAATCTACTAAGCATCAGTCAATTTTGTGATGAAGATTATGAGGTAAAATTCTCCAAAAATGATTGTACTGTTCTAGATCATGATGGTAATGTTATATGTTATGGATCTAGAACATCTGATAATTGCTATGTCGTTGGAACTTCACATAAACTGAAATGTAACAGTGCGTCTTTCGACATTGCAGATCTTTGGCATCAACGTCTTGGACATGTGAATCACAAGGAATTATTTACTCTGTCCAAACATGAAGTGGTAAGAGGAATACCTAAGATAAAAGAAATGTCAAAAAGAGTTGTGCAGGAAATGGCTAGGGTTATGCTTCACGCTAAAAAGGTTACTCAAAGGTTTTGGGCAGAGGCGGTCAATACAGCGGTACATGTGATAAATCGTGTTTATCTAAGACCAGGTACAAATATGACTGCTTATGAAATCTGGAAAGGTAAGAAACCTAGTGTTAAGTATTTTCGAGTTTTTGGTAGTAAATGTTATATCTTGCGTGATCGAGAATATTTGACTAAATTTGACACTAGAAGTAGTGAAGGCATCTTCTTGGGGTACTCGAATAATAGTAGAGCCTACAGAGTATTTAACCTTGAAACTTCTACTGTTATGGAATCTGCTAATGTTATGATAGATGAATCCTCGACTGATTTAACTAAAGCTACTTCTATTTCTGTTTCTGCAGATACATATTACGAAGAAATAGGAAAGGAGCTTGATCTGGAAATGGAGAATCAGGACGAGGACAAAGTTGAAATGAACAAAAATGACTGCAACGTACCGAAACCATCTGCTAGAGTGAAATCAAATCATCCACTGTCACAAGTGATAGGAGACTTGAATGGACCAATTAAGACAAGATGACAAATCCAAAGTGAGGTATCATTTACTTGTTATACATCTTCTTTTGAACCTAAAAATGTGAAGGAAGCATTGTTAGACGATTCTTGGGTAAATGCTATGCATGAGGAATTAGAGCAATTTTCTAGGAATGATGTTTGGTATTTAGTTCCTAGACCTAAGAATGTGAACGTTATTGGAACAAAATGGATCTACAAAAATAAAAGTGATGAACATGGTAATATAGTTCGAAATAAAGCCAGACTAGTAGCACAGGGATACACTCAGGTTGAGGGTATAGATTTTGATGAGACATTTGCTCCTATTGCTAGATTAGAGTCTATTCGTATACTGCTTTCCATTGCTTATCATTTAAAATTTAAATTGTTTCAAATGGATGTTAAAAGTGCTTTCTTAAATGGTATCCTGAATGAAGATGTTTATGTGGAACAACCTAAGGGTTTCGACGATCAAAAATTTCCTTCTCATGTTTTTAAATTGAAAAAGGCTCTTTACGGGCTAAAACAAGCTCCAAGAGCTTGGTATGAGAAGTTGACCACCTTTTTAGTGGATGCGGGGTTCACTCGAGGGGGAGTGGACAAGACATTATTCATCAGACGTGAAAACAAGAGTTTAGTTGTGGCACAAATATATGTGGATGACATTGTCTTCGGGGCGACGAGTCAATTATTAGCTAAGGAGTTTGCTGATCTCATCCACAGTCATTTTGAGATGAGTATGATGGGTGAGTTGAAGTTCTTTTTAGGGCTTCAAATTACTCAATTGGAGAGAGGGATTTTTATCGCTCAAACCAAGTATGCTAAGGATCTTGTGACTAAATTTGGTTTAGAAAATGCAAAACATGCTAGAACTCCAATGAGTACAACTACCAAACTAGGTAAGGATATGTCAGGAAAAAGTGTTGATCAGACAGTGTATAGGAGCATGATCGGTAGCCTTTTGTACTTAACGGCTAGTAGACCTGACATTGCATTTAGTGTCGGTGTGTGTGCTAGGTTTCAGTCTGAACCTAAGGAGTCACATTTGTTTGCTGTGAAACGTATCATAAAATATGTCAGTGGCACAGTTGATTTAGGTATCTGGTTTACTTATGACTCGGGTGCTATCATATCGGTATACACGGATTCTGATTGGGCAGGTTCATGTGATGATAGAAAAAGTACTTCAGGTGGATGTTTTTATGTTGGAAACAATCTGGTTGCTTGGCATAGTAAGAAACAAAACTCGATATCTTTATCTACTGTAGAGGCCGAGTACATTGCAGTAGGAAGTTGTTGTTCTCAGTTACTATGGATGAAACAGATGGTCAAGGATTATGGCATTGAACAAGATACTATGGTGCTTTATTGTGACAACATGAGTGCTATTAATATATCGAAAAATCCTGTTCAACACTCGCGTACAAAACATATTGATATCCGACATCATTTTATACGCGAGTTAGTTGAAGACAAAACAATAGCACTAGAACATGTTGAGACGGAGAAACAGTTGGGTGACTTGTTTACAAAACCTTTGGATTTACAGAGATTTGAGTATCTTCGTACTTCTTTAGGGATTTGTGCTTTGGATTGATTTTATTGGGATATGTGTTCTTTTTTGTTTGCGAGTTTCTTTTGTTTCGTTTTTTTTTTTTGTTTTCATTTACTCTGAAATTTTCTTTGGTTTTAGTTTTAGATTTATCGAGAGTATTTGTTATAAATAATAAAAATAAAAAATAAAAAAACAAAAAAAAAATTTGATCCACTCCTAGATTCAATAATATCCTCTTGACATAAAAATATGATTTTTCTCTTGATTATGAGTTATTATAGTCAATTTTGTCATCTTGTAGTATATTGTTTCAATTTTGAATTTGTCACTCCCTCGACTTCTATAATAATAAATTTTTAATGCCTCATAACGTATGTCTATTCTTGAGTGAGCATGATATCATGAATATTTTTTTTAAATAGCTCTCTATTAACTTTGATTTGCACAGTTTGACCTCATGCTTAGTTATCAAATATATTTTTATAAAAGATTAATGAAAAGGGTTACAATGAGTTAGTGTGAAAGCCGTCTTGTTTCGAGTCCAGTTTGACTCAGTACATTATTTGCAAATTTAAAAAAAAATGATATATGTGAATTTCTTCTTGCACTTTATTTGATTTGTACTACAAGAAAAGGGCTACCTACTCATGTGTGAAAGCCATCATTACACCTATTTTTTTTAAAAAAAATACAGGAGAAATTCCTGTTATGTTATGGAGAATAAGTCGAAAAGTGCAAAATTTCAATACTAAGTCGGTTTGACTACTGTGTTGCATCATTGTTTATATAGAAAAGTTTGATTAAGAAGATTGGTTCATGTTATCTATGCTCATCTTGCATATGCGTATCGTTATGATCAATCAAGATTAATTTAATTTTGAGTGATGCATTAGAATTGATTATAATATGCTTTTGATGACTTGATTGATCTGTGTATGACTTATTTCATTTTATTGTCATATTCTATGTCTTGAATGTATTTTGAATTTCTAGAAGTGCATCTCCAAAGTCTATTGATCTTGATTGATTTCGTGTAGTTTCAAGTTTTGATCACGTTAAAGTTAATATCTTGATGTTTTTTATGCGATTGAACATGATAACTTGCATTTTTAAGTGGAAGATGGATTTCACTTAGGGTTATCATGGTTTCTAGAATTTTTGGATTTTTTTTGTATTCTTTGGGCATATGTTGAATCTTGCGACTTTTTTCCTTCTCTAGAATGCCTAAAAAAGCTACAGTTACTAAGAAACCAAGGCCGCCTTCTTCACCTACCTCGACTCTGTGTTGACGATTCTTCATCGTCAGTTTCCTCCGAGTTCCTAGTCTTTGGCATTTGTGTCAAAAAGGGGGAGAGTGTCTTAGTGTCTAGGTGTCTAGGTGTGTAGGGAGAGTATGTGCATAGGGGGAGTTTATGAGAGTCTTAAGTACTTTTGAACTTTGCTTGAAGTAACTGTGAACTTTGTCTGCTTAAGTACTTTTGAATTTATGCTATATTGATAACTTGTGTTTAGATTGTTTATTCATTTCAAGTTATTTTCACTTGATCTTGGATTGGTATATGTTTATTTGCAGGGCTTGATGTGCAAAATATTCTAGACTTGTTGATTGCTCAATTTGAAGTCTTTGTAATATCTTGTAACCTAGGTGTTTTGTCACAAATTGCCAAAGGGGGAGATTGTTAGGTTTTTATTTGTTGGCAATTGTGTACAAAATATTCTAAGTGTATTTTTTACATGTATATGAGCTTTACACCAGTCTAGAATATCTCTGGTATGAAGAATTGCAAGGTTATTGGAGAAAAGCTGTTGAGTTCACACCGCGTTCACAAACGCATTCGAACGCGGTGCGTTCACAAACGAGTTCGAACGCGAAATCTGCGTTCACACAGACAGAGAGCCGCGTTCACAAACGCGTTCGAATGCGGGCACTGCGTTCACACAGACAGAGAGCTGCGTTCACAAACGAGTTCGATCGCGGTGCGTTCACAAACGAGTTCGAACGCGAAATCTGCGTTCACACAGACAGAGAGCCGCGTTCACAAACGCGTTCGAACACGGGCACTGCGTTCACACAGACAGAGAGCCGTGTTCACAAACGCGTTCGAACGCAACCTGAAGAATTCAAGCTGTCGCGTTCGAACGCACTCGAGCCCGTTCGAACGCACCAACAAAGTTTAAAAATATTGGACTTTCATGAGTACGGATAAGATTCAGATTTAGCTCTATCTTGAAGATCATGAGTACGGATAAGACTCGGAGTTGTCTCTATCTTGAAGATCATGAGTACAGATAAGACTCGGATTTGGCTCTATCTTGAATATCATATATAAGGATTATGAAATCCTAACTCTAGGGTAGTGGAAGAAATATTATTGAAGGAGACTTCTTGAGGCTACATCGATTCTTCAACTAACAATGTTCCACTCATCTACAAGAATTTAATCTTTCGTCTTAAGGGTGATCTAGACGAAAAATCAACCTCGAGGGCTACTGAGATTGGACTTCAATCACAAGAAGCAGTGAATCGTGGGTTCTAGCGATCAAGACTGAGAGAAACAAAGTCGTTTGGATCGACGGGGTGTTTTGTGAGTCAGTCTTGTAACTGCTACTATTATAGTGATTGGTTTTGATCCGAGTTTGGATCCGTGGTTTTTTTTCCCGTTTTGGGTTTTTCCACGTTAAAATCTTGACGTTCATCTCTACTTTCGTTTTTAATATTTCTTCGGACTTTTACTTAAGCGAACGAGAAATATCATTGCCTAGGGTTAGATACATACGTGTGTCTAGGGATATATTTTTTCAAGATCTAATGACCTCATGATCTACAACTTTCATATTCAAAATTAATTTCTTTAAATTCATACTCTATCAACGAAAGGAAGGTCTAATCCAAGAAGGATAAGGAGTCTACTAGTTTAGTTAAGTTTGTTTAGGGCTCTTATATTTTTGATGTGATCTTGATTCAATGGGAAATATTTGGGTATAAAGAAAGAAGAAGAAGAGGAAGAAGAGGGCCTTTCCTAATGGTCTAGAGGGATAGGCTAGTCGAGGAGATTAGAGACGGCATAGCCGTGGTGGGAGGAACAAAAGAGAAGGAAAAGAGAAGATTTGGGGAAGAAACTCAATTCACTCAATAATGATCATAAGATTGCCTTCCACATATTTAGAGGCTACCCTAACAAACATAAAAGTCAAAAGAAAGTCCAAGAAAGAGTGTAGATTCATCAATCGCGTTCAAACGCGGTCGAGCGTGTTTGAACGTGCTAAATACATTTATTGTATTTGCGAACGTATGCAAGCGTTTGATCAGGGGCATTCGAATGCATATCGAACGCGCTAAACACGTCCTCTGTATTGTTAATGTATGCAAGCGTTTGAATGCGACCATCAGAAAAAAATTTATTCTGGAAAGAAAACAAAAGAAACTCAGCCTGAGATAACTAGGTCCAATCCCAGTCATATTAATTTTATTCTCTATATATAGGATCTTATGGCTTGTATCTTAGGCATGAATGGAATAGAATTGAATGAATTAGCTTTGGCACAAGACTCTTCTCCCTCGACTCCTCCCTATTGTACGATGTCATTCTTTATCGCTGAGCCTCGTTCTCAATCGCGGTTAATGCTGTCATGACCCTTCCCTACATCCGATCATCCCCTCTCGTCCCTAAGTGTAACACCCGTATTAAAAAAAAAATGTTGGCGCACGCGCCATGCGCATGCACTCTAACCACAGCGCACGTGCTTGGCGTGTGCGCTGACTCCTTCTTCCCCCTCCCCCACCTCTCGCAGTCAGTTGTGAGAGGTGGGAGAGAAGTGCGCCGGAGTGGAGTTAACTCCACTCCGTTGCCCTCTCCACCTCTTCTCTATTTAATCTCCACTCCTTTCCCTCGAGTTTCCCTTCTTTGCAACTTCCTCTTCTTCGCTCTTCCCTTCTCTCTTCCCTTCTCTCTTTTCTCTCCCGAGCCGCCGAAGTTCTCGTCGCGAGCAGCAAGTCACCGGAGCACCGGCAATCAACCAAAACCCCCTCATCTCGATCCTCAGATTCGATATTGTGCGGGAAGGATCTTGAAATTTAAGAAGGGCCGACTGATTAGGAGAGTAAGACGGATTCCAGAAATATTCCAAGCGAGTAGAATTCTATAATAGTCTATGAAAAATGCATACTTATGTCATTTCTTACCTGTATTAATTAAATGTCATTTTTTTACTTGTGAAAATTATATGACTTTTCATATTTGTATTTAATTACATGTCAATTCGTACTTGCATTATTCATCACTTAATGCATATGTATGATAGACTCTATGCTTGTTTATAATATCTGTTAATGTGATGATTATGTTAAATAAATAATAGAGGTCATGGCACCACGTGCACGTATCACTATTAGTCAAGTCCCAGCTAGGCAGTGCCCTTTCACCCACTCAACCCGGGGTTAAGGGTAGAGTGTATATTATATAATATTATATTAGCGATCTACACCTGAGGTCGGTAACTGGTAGAGCATTCAGGTGATTACACTGCCCTAGTTGAAGACTAAACTAGTATGATATTAGAAAAGATGATTGAGAGGTAGGGATTGTAGTTCTAGCGGTACCCGAGGACGTAGGGTCAAGGCGTCTATCGAGCTATGTGCTCTTATCAGCCATATGTGATGATTTCGCTCTGTGCGATAATTACTAGAGCGGTGTTGATGGGCCTAGGACTGGGGTCCTTAGTCTGATGGCCATAGACAACCGGTCATATACAGCGTCGCCAGGCATGTATGGGCGATAATACCGCTGGTTGACTAGTCTCTCTCGATTTTTATGGTGCTTTGTGAGATATGTTATTGTGACTCGATTTCTGTGTAGATTTCTATGTAAAATGAGCTATAATGATGAAAGTTATTAAAAGTCATAATGTACACTTTCCCTGACATGTTATGAGTTGCATTTTTTTTATTTATCATGTAATATTCTTAGATTATTATTGGATTTTATTTGCTGGGCCCCGTGCTCACCGCCATTTTGGTGAAAATATTTCAGAGTTGATTTTGGAGGATGCGGATATCAAGAAGTAGCAGATTCATTCCTCTATTTTAGTATTTGTTTATTCTATTATTTTTAGTTGGACTTAACCCCTGTGAGGGTATTTATGTTTTAAAGTTTGTGTTGGACTTGTATTCCTAGAGGCTTATTGAGGCTTATTGAGGCTTATTCCGCGAGGAGGTGGTTCGAGTTGGAGTAGACCCTCTGGATCTTATCGATCGAGGTTTCACCCCTATGCTGGTGGTGCCAGTTCTAGTGCAGCTCCGAGCAGATTTGGCTCACAAAGTTCGGGTGGACCTAGTAAGGCATCACCATCTGTCAGCACTGGGAAGCCAGTAGTGGTTTCAGGCAGCACTAGTAGCGAAGGATCTACACGACGGCCTACCTTGGAGGAGAGGACTTTCTATACACCAGATAGGGGAGTCGTGTTCACCATTGATTTGATTCCAGGAGCAGGACCAGTCTCCAAGACTCCTTATCGCATGGCTCCAAAAGAAATGGAGGAGTTTAGAGGACAGATTGATGATTTGCTGGATCGAGGATTTATCAGGCCTTGTTCATCACCTTGGGGAGCTCCAGTTCTCTTTGTTAAGAAGAAAGACGGCACTCTTCATCTTTGCATTGATTATCGGCAATTGAACCAGCTGACAGTAAAGAACAAATATCCACTACCTCATATTGAGGACCTTTTTGATCAGTTGCATGGAGCTCGGGTCTTTTCGAAGATTGATCTAAGGTCTGGATATCATCAGCTGAGGATTAGGGAAGCGGATGTCCCCAAAATTGCTTTTCGCACTCGCTATGTTTTGTATGAGTTCTTGGTTATGCCTTTTGGGCTAACTAATGCTCCAGCTGTCTTCATGGACCTAATGAACCGAGTCTTTCGTCCATTCTTAGATCGGTTTGTTGTGGTCTTCATTGATGATATTTTGATATATTCAACCTCAGAGCAGGAGCATGAGGAACATCTTCAGTTAGTACTAGAGACTTTGAGGAAAGAAAAGTTGTTTACCAAGTTTTCAAAATGTGAGTTCTGGTTGAACGAGGTGGTGTTTCTAGGGCATGTGGTGTCAGGAGAAGGCATTCGAGTTGACCAATCCAAGATCATAGCAATCTTGGGTTGGAAGCAGCCAAGCACCGTGGCAGAGGTGCGCAGTTTTCTTGGGCTAGTTGGATATTATCGGCCCTTTGTGTAGGGATTTTCAAAAATCTCGAGTCCTCTTACCAGGCTGACTCGGAAGGACTAGCGTTTTGTGTGGACGGATGATTGTGAAGAAAGCTTCCAGGAGCTGAAGAGGAGACTTACTTCTGCACTATTCTCATAGTGCCTCGTAGTGGAGTGGGATATCAGGTCTACTGTGATGCCTCACACATGGACCTGGGCTGTGTTTTGATGCAGGAGGGCAGAGTTGTCACTTATGCTTCACGGCAACTCAAAGATTATGAGCGTAATTATCCCCCACTCATGACCTAGAGCTAGCAGCAGTGGTCTTTGCATTGAAAATTTGGAGGAACTATCTTTATGAGGAGAAGTGTAAGATTTTTACTGATCACAAAAGCTTGAAGTACCTTTTCACCCAAAATGAGCTGAACTTGAGGCAACGCAAATGGCTTGAATTGGTAAATGATTATGACTGCACTATTAGCTATCATCCAAGAAAGGCAAATATGGTAGCTAACGCCTTGAGCCGGAAGTCTACAGGCAACTTAGCTTGTTTGATCACCCAGCAGGAGGGCATCTTAAAGGATCTGCAGAGGATTGATATTCCTATTATTTCCAGCAGAGCGAGCTCAGGACTTTTTGCTCATTTGGTGGTGAGACCGACTCTAGCGGAGAGGATTCGAACTGCACAGGTGGAGGATCCTCACTTTCTGCAGATAATTCAGCAAGTGCAAGGTTCGGGCAAAGGAGGTTTTTGTATTGATGATACGGGAACCTTGAGGTTTGGAGATAGATTTTGTGTGCCAAATGTGAGTGAACTCCAAAAGAAAATTTTGGAGGAATCTCATCAGACTTCTTACAACGTCCACCCTGGGGAGACGAAGATGTATCATGATGTTCCTAGGTCTTTTTGGTGGCCATGACTGAAGAGGAGCATAGCAGAGTTTGTATCCCAATGCCTGACATGTTAGTGGATAAAAATTGAGCACCAAAGACCTATAGGGACTCTTAGACCTCTACCCATTCCTGAGTGGAAATGGGAGAATATTACTATGGATTTTGTGGTTGGGCTGCCGAAGACTATAAAGAAGAAAGATTCCATATGGGTAATTGTTGATCGGTTGACCAAGTCTGCTCATTTTCTTCCAGTTAACATCACAGATTCCATGGAGCAGTGGGCTACCTTATTTCGAGATGAGATCTTCGCTCGCCACGGGGCTCTTGTGTCTATCACCTCAAATCGGGACCCTAGATTTACCTCTAGATTATGGCAGCAACTTGTTAGATCTGAAAAAACCCCTAGACATACGTATGTATCTAACTTTTAGGCAATGATATCATTCATTCGCTTAAGTAAAAGTCAGAAGAAATATTAAAAACGAAAGTAGAGATGAACGCCAAGATTTTAACGTGGAAAAACCCAAAACGGGAAAAAAAACCACGGATCCAAACTCGGATCAAAACCAATCACTATGATAGTAGCAATTACAAGACTAACTCACAAAACAACCCGTCGATCCAAACGACTTTGTTCCTCTCAGTCTTGATCGCTAGAACCCACGATTCACTGCTTCTTGTGATTGAAGTCCAATCTCAATAGCCCTCGAGATTGATCTTTCGTCTAGATAGCCCTTAAGACGAAAGATTAAATTCTTGTAGATGAGTAGAACCTTGTTTGTTGAAGAACCGATGTAGCCTCAAGAAGTCTCCTTCAATAATCTTCTTCAACCACCCTAGAGATAGGGCATTACAATCCTTATATATGATCTTCAAGATAGAGCCAAATCCGAGTCTTATCCGTACTCAAGAAAGTCCAATATTCTTAAACTTTGTTGGTGTATTCGAATGCGGCACGGGTGCGTTCGAACGGCATGACTTAATCTCAGGTGCGTTCGAACGGGCTCGAGTGCGTTCGAACGCGACAGCTTGAATTCTTCAGGTTGCGTTCGAACGCGTTTGTGAACATAGCTCTCAGTCTGTGTGAACGTAGTACCCGTGTTCAAACGCGTTTGTGAACGCTGCTCTCGGTCTGTGTGAACGCAGTACCCGCGTTCGAACGCATTTGTGAATGCGGCTCTCTATCTGTGTGAACGTAGTACCCGCGTTTGAACGCGTTTGTGAACGCGATGTGAACTCAACAGCTTTTCTCCAATAAACTTGCAATTCTTCAAACCAGAGATATTCTAGACTTGTGTAAAGCTCATATACATGTAAAAAATATACTTAGAATATTTTGTACATAATTGCCAACAATTAAAAACCTAATAATCTCCCCCTTTGGCAATTTGTGACAAAACACCTAGGTTACAAGATATTACAAAGACTTCAAACTGAGCAATCAACAAGTCTAGAATATTTTGCATATCAATCCTTGCAAATAAACATATACCAATCCAAGATCAAGTGAAAATAACTTGAAATGAATAAACAATCCAAACACAAGTTATCAATGGAGCATAAGTTCAAAAGTACTTAAGTAGACAAAATTCACGGACAAAGTTCACATTACTTCAAGCAAAGTTATAAACAAAGTTTTAAAGACTCTAAACACTCTCATAAACTCCGACTCTAATAAAATCCCCCTATGCCCATACTCCCCCTACACACCTAGACACCTAGACACTCTCCCCCTTTTTGACACAAATGCCAAAGACTAGGAACTCGGAGGAAACTAACGATGAAGAATCGTCAACACAGAGTCAAGAACAGTCCCCTGACGAGCTTGCTCAGTTCATAAATCATTCACTACCGAATGAAGATCCTACACTTGAGTACTAAGCTGATCGAAACGGTCAGAGTACTGTGGTAACTCCCCCTCAGTGTGAGATGAGTCATCGTCAAAGCTATCATCAGAACTGTCGAGGTGCGATGAAAGACCAGCGGCAGAAGAGGATGGCTTGAGAGGAGACGACTAGTCGTGAGCTTGACTCCGCTTAAGAGTAATCCGATCCAACGGTTTTTGCAAAGTAAGGAAAGTTTTTGAAACATCCACACACACCCCACTCTGAGTGCACAAATTTGTAATAAAGATGCCAAACGGTAACCCCTCACAAGGTGCTTATTTCTGTGCAGCTGTAAGAATCGAATCATAAATCACAGCAGCCAAATCAATAGAGACTCCAAATAACATCGCATGAAGAAGAAACACACGATCCAGACTAATACTGGAATGTCGAGTCTTGGGGGTGACATTGTATAGACAAAAAAGGTGAAGCATGCGAGCCACGGATGTCAGCTTCGCATGCGGCATCATGTTTCCCTTCCAACGTTCCCCTTTGATCAGTACAGTACCAGCATATTCATTGACATCAGGAAGTGGAGCAGACGTTGGATACTGGAACTCACCATCAGGAAGACGAAGTTCAGTGCGAATAACATCTGAGTCCAAGTATACAGACACACCACGGCATTACTAAAACCGTGGCATTACTAAAAAATTCCCGAACAACTTCCATATAAGCAGTCCCGCTCATTCGACACACAGATAACCATCCACGCTCAGTAAAGATCTGTTCAATCCCCAATTCAGCAAAATTAGAAATAACCACGGGTCTTTCACAGATAACAGGACGAGTGCCAAAATTATGTTTGTAGCGCCCGGCAGCCATTGATGAAGAAAATTTTGGAGCCGAAGACGGTGACAAAGGCGGCCTTGGTTTCTTGGTCACTGTCGCTTTTTTAAACATTCTTGAGAAAGAAACAAGTTGCAAAATTCAATACATGCCCAAAGCAAACAAAAAAATAGCAAGAATTCCAAAATATTTTAGAAACCATGAAGGCCCTAAATGAAACCCATCGTTCTCTTGAAAACTCAAAGATATCACGTTCAATCTCACAAGAAACATCAAGGTGTTAACATTAACGTGATCAAAACATGAAAACGTACAAAATCAATCAAGATAAAGCAACTTTATTGAATAAAAAAATAGGAAAATGATTGATGATCATACCTAGCAAAAGTGAAGAAAAACTCAAAGATTCGGCCGAAAGATGCTAGATCCGGAGGAGAACTACCCTCTAAAAGGATTTGAAGTGAAAAATTAGATGAAAAACACCAAGATCTTGAAGATTTGAGAAGGGGAAAATGAAGGGTTTTTAGGGTTTGAAAAATGGAAGATGAAACCCTTGGGTTCGGACGCAGTATTTAAAGAACCCACGAGTGCGTTCGAACGCACCAGTCTGCGCATTCGAACGCGCCAGTCATCGCGTTCGAACTCAAAAATCTGCGTTCGAACGCCCCTTTTTTTATTTATTAATTTAAACTAAAACAAATCAAAAATATTTTTGGAGATGCATTTCTAGAATTTTGATACAATTCGGACTTCACCGACGTCGTCTCGAGCATGGATTCACTTTAGGAGTGTTTTTATTTCATGTTTTAGTTTTTAATTTCCATTAAAATAAGTTTTTTGTAAGTCGCGTTCGGACGCGGATGGAGTGAGTTTGAACGCGGTTTGTGAACGGGGTTGTGAAAGTGGGTGAAGAGAGTGCACTGTGCGTTCGAACGCGGTGCGTTCGAACACACTGTGAATGCCTGCATCGCGTTCGCAAATACCGAGAGGCGCACTCGATCATGCGTTCGAACGCGGTCGACGAAAATTGTATTTTTAGGGTTAATTTTGAGTTGTTGGTTAGCCTTTAAAAGGATGTGGATGGCAACCAAAGTCATTATTGATTATTGAATATTGAGATTGAGTTTTGCCTTGCCTCCTTCGCCTTCTTCGCTCCCGTTCCCTCAATCCCCGGCGACGCCGCTTCTAACCTCCCTCGACCGGCCAATCACCCTAGTCCCTTAGGGGTGGCCCTCTCCTCCCCCTTCTTGCAATCTATCCAACACTTGCCCTAACCCTTCCACCACCACTTTTTACCGATGTCACCCCATTAATGTCGGTCCTTCACCATCCACCATTACCTGGGATCACGTGCCTCCATCCACGGATCCAAAACAGATCATCCTGATGTTCGTCCACTAAACGAATGATATCTCAAGATCCCCAACCCCGATTCACCTAAAGCTTGATTTGTTGGAAAGCTCTTTTACGAGGCTACAACATATCAACATTTCACATCGATCCGACGGCGGCATATTTTGGTATCTTATTTTAAATTTCCATGCCAGATCTAGTCCAGATCTAAGAATCGGAAGAGATCGAACCTTAGCCTAAGGGGAGATCGTATCAATTTGGTATCAGATCTCCATAGCCCAAGGCATGATCGTATCAAGCTTGATATTAGAGCCACTGTTCCTCGGACAAGCACTTCCTATGACGACCACCAGATCCATGGCTGCATGGTGAGATGATGAAGAAGAGATTCTCCCAATAGAGGAGAGAGAAACGGTTGCAGGGACTTCCACCCACGGAACCGCCCGATCTAATCGGAATACGGAAGAACCTAGCGTTCAAACCGTGTTGGAGTCTCTTTCTAAGCAAATGACCATCAATAATCAAATGATGATGGAAATGATGCGGGAACTACGGGCGACAAGAGAAGCAATGGCGAACGGGAAAGCACCATCGACCCCACGACGCGAGTCCACCCCCTTGAACCCACCACCACCGGTTCAGCCTTTGCAACCACAAGAGCCGCTACTACCACCACCCTATGGGCAGAGGCAAGCAAGGATGGTTACACCAGGTCCAGTTGCAGGTGAACCCATCCGACGAGCAAACCACTATGGAGACCACCTTGGAGATCAAGATCCGTAGGCAGGTCAACACGATCCGGAACCAAGGCGAGTGAATCAAAACCGAAGGAGGGATCATCAACCCTTCATGGTGCATCCTCCCCCGGTTAGACAAGGACTTGGACATGATCCGGAACGAGACAATGGCATCCGTGGATAAGTCGTGCGTCTCGAATTCCCCAAGTTCAAAGGTGGCGATCCGATCGATTGGTTATATAGGGCGGAGCAATTCTTTGCATATCAAGGTACGGCGGAAGAATACAAGGTGACGCTTGCGAGCTTCCACCTTGAGGATGCGGCGCTTCATTGGTTTCGAGCAGCCAATGCCATAGAGGCCATCGAAACTTAGGGTAAAATTTGCGCCGATATCACACGGCGATTTGGAGCATCGGGGTATGAAGGCTTTGATGCTCTCCTCTCAAAAATAGTGTAAAAGACTACGGTTGGGGCATACCAAGAAGAATTTGAGAGGATTAGTAGCCGATGTCATCCACCATGGACGGATCAGCAACTTCGCAGCACCTTTATCTCCGGGCTGCGGGGTGACATACAAGCCGATGTGAGGGCTTTAAGGCCTAGAACCTTAAAGGAGGCCTTCGAAGATGCGGTGCTTATGGAAGACAAACATAGGGCCATGAAAATACACCTGAAGTAGAGTTGGACAAGCCAAGGAAGCCGCAATCAATCCCAACCAACCGTAACGGCAGGAAACATCACCGGAGTACCAAGAGTTGCTGCTACAGTGGTACCTCCTCGAGCACCTTTGAAGCCATCCCAAGATGTGAAGTATGCACCTAGAGTTCCAAGACGAGCACTCACACCTACCCAAGTAGAAGAAAGAAGAGCCAAGGGCCTATGCTTCCGTTGTGATGAGAAGTTTGTACCCGGGCATCGCTGCGCTAAACCGATGGGATCGGTGATGCTAATCGATGGATTGGAGGAAGATGAGGATGAGTTTGCAGCTGAAAGTGCAGATGTGGCTGGACATCAAGGAGAAGAAGTTGAGGAGCAACCCGTGGAGGACATGATAGCCAAAATCTCCCTCCACGCCTATTCGGGGACAGCTGCGCCAAAGACCTTGCGGGTGAACGGTGTAGTCAAGAAAACCACAGTGAGAATCTTGATTGACACCGGGTCCACTCACAACTTCATTGACAAGAGGCTCCTTAGAAAGATTGGGCTCAAGTTAGAACCCACGGAAGGGTTCAATGTGACGATCGGAGATGGCATCACATTGCGAGCGGATTCTATTTGTGGAGGTGCAGAATTGAAGGTGCAAGGCCAAACTTTCACATTGGATCTTTATCCATTGGCCTTGCGAGGTGCCGACATCGTTTTGGGAACTCAATGGCTTCAAAGCTTGGGGCCCATAACATTTGATTTCTCAAGCCTCACTCTGACATTTCGAAGAAATGGTCGAAAGGTGCTGCTGGATGGAAATCAACCACGGCAAGGGCCGACATTGCAACCACTTGTGGGCTTTCCTAGTGCAGGGGACCGAGCTCTACTATTGCAAATGGCTGTTGCTGAACGAGAACATCCATCACCAAGGAGAATAGCCGCTGACATGCAAGAGCTGCTGCACGAGTTCCAGGATCTCTTCGAGGAACCCCGATCACTACCGCCGACCCGTCGGCATGACCATCGCATCCAGATCATTCTAGGGGCTAAACCAGCAAATGTCCGGCCCTATCGGTACCCGCATGTCCAGAAGGAAGAGATCAGTAAATTGGTGGAGGAAATGCTCGAACAAGGGATTATTCAACCAAGTAGAAGTGCCTACTCGTTGCCGGTGCTGCTGGTTCGGAAGAAAGACGAGAGTTGGCGGTTTTGCGTCGACTACCGAGCCTTGAATACAATTACTGTCAAGGACTGGTATCCAATACCGGTGATCGAGGAGTTGCTGGATGAGCTCACAGGGTCAGCCTACTTCAGCAAACTTGACTTAAGGGCGGGGTACCATCAAATCCGAGTCGATCCTGAAGATGTGCACAAAACAGCATTTCGAACTCACGATGGCCACTATGAGTTCCAAGTCATGCCGTTTGGACTCACCAATGCACCGGCCACCTTCCAAGGGCTTATGAATGACCTTTTCCGCCCACTTTTGCGTCGGTACGTGCTCGTCTTCTTTGACGATATTCTAGTATATAGCAGGAATTGGAGTGAGCACTTGCGGCACGTACGGAAGGTATTAAATATCTTGCGACAAAACCAGTTAAAAGTCAAGATGAGCAAGTGTCTTTGGGGAGAGTCACGCGTGGAGTACTTGGGGCATATAATCTCAGCAAAAGGAGTGGAAGCCGATCCAAGCAAGATCAAGAATATGGTGGACTGGCCGATTCCTACTAATCAGCGGGAATTGAGGAGATTCCTTGGGTTGACGGGGTACTATCGGCGGTTCGTTGCCAACTATGGCAAAATTGCTGCCCCGCTGACCTCCTTACTTAGAAAAGGTGGGTTTCAATGGACGGGCAAAGCAACGGAGGCCTTCGAAGCCTTGAAGACAGCTATGTCTACAGCTCCGGTTCTAGCACTATCGGATTTCGGCAAGCCTTTTGTGGTGGAATGCGACGCTTCGGGTGAGGGCATTTAATACGATTCGGACTTCACCGACGTCGTCTCGAGTTTGGATTTACCTTAGGATAAGATTGAGTTTTAGGATAAGATTGAGTTTTAGGATAAGATTGAGTTTTAGGATAAGATTGAGTTTTAGGATAAGATTGTGTTTTAGGATAAGATTGAGTTTTAGGATAAGATTGTGTTTTAGGATAAGATTGAGTTGTTGGTTAGCCTATAAAAGTATGTGTAGGGCAACCAAAATTATGATTGATTATTGAGAATTGAGTTTGCCTTGCCTCCTTCATCTTCTTCGCTCCCGTTCCCTCAATCTCCCCGGCAACGCCGCTTCTAATCTCCCTCGACAGGCCAATCACCCTAGTCCCTTAGGAGTGGCCCTCTTCTCCCCCTTCTTCCAATTTATCCATCGCTATCTCTAACCTTTCCATCATCCATAACCCTTCCACCATCACTTTTACACCGGTGCCACCCCATCAACACCGGCCCTCCACAATCCACCATTACCCAGGATTTCGTGCCTTCATCCACGGAATCCAAAAACAGAGTATCCTGACGTTCGTCCACTAAACGAACGATATCTCGAGATCCCCAACTCCGATTCGCCTGAAACTAGATCCGTTGGAAAGCTCTTTTCCGGGCCTACAACATATCACAATTTCACAGCGATCCAACGGCGGGATATTTCGGGATCTGATCTCAAAGTTCCGTGTAAGATCGTATTAATCTTGAATCAGAGCCTATAGCCGAGGAAGGATCGTAACAAGCTGGTATCAGAGCCATAGCACCAAAAGAGGGTTCGTATCAAGCTGGTATCAGAGCCACCGTTCCTCGAACAAGCGCTTCCAATGACGATCACTCGATCTAATAGGAATACAGAAGAACCTAGCGTTCTATCCATGTTGGGGTCTATTTCCAAACAGATTGCCATCAACAAGCAAATAATGATGGAGATGATGCAGGAAATACGGGCATGGACGAAACCTTTTTCAACAAGCAAGGCAATCACAAGACAGCATTGGGAACCCTCCACAACATACCCAACATCCTCCACGGCCTCCCCGTTCATCACAAAAATAGGGGAAAGTTCGGCTATCCAGCAAGAGCGAGATTCTACACCTCGACCTATGGTCAGCCGCAACGAACTGCCACCAACTACAATGAGATCTGCAACCATTGTAGCAGCCCTCGGAACCTCCACATCTTCCCATGCACCGGAGACCTTGTCGACAAATCGCGAAGTGCTGGCTACGCCACACCTGGTCGCTGGATATCCCTCATCAGGAATCCTCATCGGTGGTGAAGGAGATGATCCGAAACCGCGAATTTCGACACTTGGGCTGCCTTTCACCAGCTCCCTTTGCAACCACCGTGAGTCGGCAACTAAGAAGAAATCGCATATGGCCTCCAGCGATCTTCTACCATTCTCCTCGGTCAATCGACAGTCGACCACGACAGCTTCGTCACCGGTGATGACGTTGCAGCTCCCTGCCAAGCTACAACTCAAAGGAAAAGGCCACGATCTTCCACCCATGGCAGCTGAAGGTGCAGATGTGGCTGGACATCGAGGAGAAGAAGTTGAGGAGCAACAACACGTGGAGGACACGAAGGCCGAAATCTCCCTCGACGCCTATTCGGGGACAGCCGCGCCAAAGACCTTGCGGGTGAACGGTGTAATCAAGAAAACCACAGTGAGAATCTTGATTGACACCGGGTCCACCCACAACTTCATTGACATGAGGCTCCTTAGGAAGATTGGGCTCGAGTCGGAACCCACGGAAGGGTTCGATGTGACGATTGGAGATGGCACCACCTTGCGAGCAGATTCTATTTGTGGAGGTGCAGAATTGAAGGTGCAAGGCCAAACTTTCACATTGGATCTTTATCCATTGGCCTTGCAAGGTGCCGATATTGTTTTAGGGACCCAATGGCTTCGGAGCTTGGGGCCCGTGACCTTTGATTTTACAAGCCTCACATTGACTTTTTGGAGAGATGATCAGAGAGTGTTGTTGGATGGAAGTAAACCGCTGCTTGAACTTCCAAAAGAAAGGGAGCTCGCTTCTTTCTCGGCACCCACTTTTCCTTTCTTTTCAGATCTACGAAGAGCCAGTGCAGAGGATAGTGATCTGGTCCGACTCATGGAGGAGTTGAGAGAGAACCCCTCAAGCAACCCCGAGCACGAGGAGCGCAATGGGTTAGTACTAGAGCACGGGCGAATCAAGGTACCCCGAAACGAAGAGCTACGGAGGCTATTGATGGCACACTTCCATGATACTCCTATAGCAGGTCATGAAGGGGTATTACGTACTTACAAGCGGCTGGCCCAAAACTGTACTTGGACTGGGATGAAGACGGACGTGAAGAAGTATGTGCGTGAATGTCAAATCTGCCAACGAGCCAAATCGGAGGCACTCAAGCCTAGCGGGCTACTGCAACCACTACCGATACCAGAGCGTATTTGGGAGGATATCTCCATGGACTTCATCGAGGGGCTGCCAGAAGTTCGAGGACAATCGGTGGTGTTTGTTGTGGTGGATAGACTGAGCAAGTATGCACATTTCATAACATTGTCTCACCCGTTTTCAGCAAAAAGGGTTGCTGAAATTTTTGTTCGGGAAGTGGCACGCTTGCATGGGATGCCTAGGACGATCGTGTCAGACCGGGATCGCATCTTCATAAGTGAGTTTTGGTCCGAGTTCTTCAGATTGCAAGGGACTCAAATCAATCTTAGTTCAGCATATCACCCCGAGACGGATGGCCAAACCGAGGTGGTGAATCATGGACTAGAGCAATACTTGCGATGCTTTGTGGCGGATCGACCAAAGGATTGGGTCAAATTTCTTCCCTGGGCTGAGTGGTCATACAATACCGCTCATCACTCAAGCATTGGCATGACCCCATTTGAGGCGGTTTATGGGCGCACTCCCCCTGTCTTGCGTGCCTACGATAGACTCGCGGCGACGGATAGGACTGAGCTTGACTTGGAGCTTGCTGATCGAGATGAAACATTGAGACGGCTCAAGACTCACCTAGCCACAGCACAAAACCGCATGAAGCAAACGCATGACAAAGGCAGACGTGAGCGAGAATTTGAGGTTGATCAATTGGTGTTCGTTCGAGCTCAACCGTATCGACAATCCACATTGAGGCCAATTTTGAACCAAAAGTTGGGATACAAGTACTATGGTCCGTACCGAGTGCTACAACGAATCGGTCCAGTAGCTTACCGATTGGACCTACCTGAAGGAACCAGGATACATCCCGTCTTCCATGTCTCGGCATTGAAGGCCCAGATCGGGCCTAACCATGTAGTGGGTTCGACCTTACCCGAACCAATGGAGGAAGATGGCTCCAATGAGCCGGTTCGAGTCCTAAGTCGTAGGAGAAGACGCCAAGGATCCAGATTAGAGACTGAAGTGCTGATTGAGTGGCTGGGCAAACCTACTGACGAGTCTACATGGGAGCTAGAGACAGACATCATGGATCGCTTCCCAAATTTCAAACCTTGAGGACAAGGTTGCGGAAGCGTGGTGGATTAATACGATTCGGACTTCACCGACGTCGTCTCGAGTTTGGATTTACCTTAGGATAAGATTGAGTTTTAGGATAAGATTGAGTTTTAGGATAAGATTGAGTTTTAGGATAAGATTGAGTTTTAGGATAAGATTGTGTTTTAGGATAAGATTGAGTTTTAGGATAAGATTGTGTTTTAGGATAAGATTGAGTTGTTGGTTAGCCTATAAAAGTATGTGTAGGGCAACCAAAATTATGATTGATTATTGAGAATTGAGTTTGCCTTGCCTCCTTCATCTTCTTCGCTCCCGTTCCCTCAATCTCCCCGGCAACGCCGCTTCTAATCTCCCTCGACAGGCCAATCACCCTAGTCCCTTAGGAGTGGCCCTCTTCTCCCCCTTCTTCCAATTTATCCATCGCTATCTCTAACCTTTCCATCATCCATAACCCTTCCACCATCACTTTTACACCGGTGCCACCCCATCAACACCGGCCCTCCACAATCCACCATTACCCAGGATTTCGTGCCTTCATCCACGGAATCCAAAAACAGAGTATCCTGACGTTCGTCCACTAAACGAACGATATCTCGAGATCCCCAACTCCGATTCGCCTGAAACTAGATCCGTTGGAAAGCTCTTTTCCGGGCCTACAACATATCACAATTTCACAGCGATCCAACGGCGGGATATTTCGGGATCTGATCTCAAAGTTCCGTGTAAGATCGTATTAATCTTGAATCAGAGCCTATAGCCGAGGAAGGATCGTAACAAGCTGGTATCAGAGCCATAGCACCAAAAGAGGGTTCGTATCAGCATTGGAGCAGTTTGATGCAAGAGGGCAGACCCGTGGCGTATATGAGCAAGGCATTGTCAAACCAATCGCAACAGCTATCCACCTACGAGCGCGAAATGCTAGTGATTCTACACGCCGTCACCAAATGGCGACCCTACTTAATTGGCCAACGGTTTACTATCCGCACGGACCAGCGTAGCTTACCCTACTTCATGGAGCAACGTGTGCACACCCCAGCCCAACAATGATGGGTCACGAAACTCCTTGGGTATGACTACGAATTAGTCTACAAAAAGGGGATTGAGAATCGAGCGACCGATGCTCTTTCGCGCCAACCGGACACGAGTGAGCTTGCCTCTTTCTCACCACCAACATTTCCTATACCTTCAGATATGTGGGGAACCAATGCAGAAGATCATATCATGGAGGAGCTTGAGTCAGAGTTCAAAGATCGCTTCCCAAATTTCAAACCTTGAGGACAAGGTTGCGGAAGCGTGGTGGATTGATACGATTCGGACTTCACCGACGTCGTCTCGAGCATGGATTCACTTTAGGAGTGTTTTTATTTCATGTTTTAGTGTTTAATTTCCATTAAAATAAGTTTTCTTTAAGTCGCGTTCGAACGCGGATGGAGTGAGTTCGAATGTGGTTTGTGAACGGGGTTGTGAACGTGGGTGAAGAGAGTGCACTGTGTGTTCGAACGCGGTGCGTTCGAATGCACTGTGAATACCTGCATCACATTCGCAAATACCGAGAGGTGCGTTCGATCATGCGTTCGAACGCGGTCGGGCGAGTTCGAACGCGGTCAGCAAAAATTGTATTTTTAGGGCTAATTTTGAGTTGTTGGTTAGCCTTTAAAAGGATGTGGATGGCAACCAAAGTCATTATTGATTATTGAATATTGAGATTGAGTTTTGCCCTGCCTCCTTCGCCTTCTTCGCTCCCGTTCCCTCAATCCCCGGCGACGCCGCTTCTAACCTCCCTCGACCGGCCAATCACCCTAGTACCTTAGGGGTGGCCCTCTCCTCCCCCTTCTTCCAATCTATCCAACACTTGCTCTAACCCTTCCATCAACCATAACCCTTCCACCACCACTTTTTACCGGTGCCACCCCATTAACGTCGGTCCTCCACCATCCACCGTTACCTAAGATCACGTGCCTCCATCCACGGATCCAAAACAGATCATCCTGATGTTCGTCCACTAAACGAACGATATCTCGAGATCCCCAACCCCGATTTGTTGGAAAGCTCTTTTACGAGGCTGTAATATATCAAAATTTCACGTCGATCCGACGGCGGCATATTTTGGGATCTTATTTCAAAGTTTCGTGTCAGATCTAGTCCAGATTAAGAAATTGGAAGAGATCGAACCTTAGCCTAAGGGGAGATCGTATCAATTTGGTATCAGAGCTCCATAGCCCGAGGCGTGATCGTATCAAATTTCAAAATATATTCAAGACATAGAATATGATAATCAAATGAAATAAGTCATACACAGATCAATCAAATCATCAAAAGCATATTATAATCAATTCGAATGCATCACTCAAACTTAAATTAATCTTTATTGATCATAACGATATGCATATGCAAGATGATCATAGATAACATGAATCAATCTTCTTAAACAAACTTTCCTATATAAACAATGATGCAACACAGTAGTCAAACCGACTTAGTATTGAAATTTTGCACTTTTCGACTTATTCTCCATAACATAACAGGAATTTTTCCTGTAATTTTTTTTACTGAAACATATATGTGCAATGATGGCTTTCACACATGAGTAAGTAGCCATTTTCTTGTAGTACAAATCAACAATGTGCAAGAAGAAATTCACATATGTCATTTTTTTTTAAATTTGCAAATAATGTACTGAGTCAAACTAGACTCTAAACAAGACGGCTTTCACACTAACTCATTGTAACCCTTTTTATTAATCTTTTATGAACAAATTTTTGATGACTAAGCATGAGGTCAAACTGTGGAAATCAAGGTTAATAGTGAGCTATTTAAAAAAATAATTCATGATATCATGCTCACTCAAGAATACACATACGTTATGAGTGCATTAAAATTAGTTTCATTATAATAGAAGTCGAGGGAGTGACAAAATCAAAATTGATACAATATACTACAAGATGACAAAATTGACTATAATAACTCATAATCAAGAGAAAAATCATATTTTTATGTCAAGTGTATATTATTGAATCTAGGAGTGCATCAAATTTTTTTTATAACAAAAACTCTCGACAAATCTAAAACTAAAACCAAAGAAAATTTTCGAGTAAAAGAAAACCTAAAAAAAACGAAACGAAAGAAACTCGCAAACTAAAAAGAACACATATCCCAATAAAATCAGTCCAAAGCACAAATCCCTAAAGAAGTATGAAGATACTCAAATCTCTATAAATCCAAAGGTTTTGTAAACAAATCTTTTCCTAGTTTGGTAGTTGTACTCATAGGAGTTCTAGCATGTTTTGCATTGTTACATTTCAGATTATGTGAAGTTTTAACAACATAGCAATTATCAGATGTTCTAGATTCAAAACATATAACATTACCATCATGATCTAGAATAGTACAATTATTTTTGGAGAATTTTATCTCATAACCTTCATCAAAAAATTGACTAATACTTAGTAGATTTGCTTTTAAGCCCTTAACATAAAAAATATTTTCAAGAATAGGAACACCTAGAGTACTTACCTTTCCTTTACCTATTACCTTAGATGAGTTACCATCTCCAAATGTCACAACTCCCCCTTCATGTTCTTTGAGATTAGAAAATAAGGATTTGTCGCCTGACATATGTCTTGAACAGCCACTGTCTAAATACCACAAGTCAGAATTTAAAGCTTTTAAGGCAGTATGTACAACATAACATTTCAAGTCACTTTTCTTGACCCATATGGTCTTTGTTTTCATCCCATAAATGAAATCACTTCTAGGTTTTTGCAAAAATTTACAATGGGGTTGAATATGCCCTAGAATGCTGCAATGAAAGTATGTTGGAACAAACCATTTTCTACTCACCTTTTGTCGAGGAGTATGACTAAAGTTTACCTTTGGTGCCGTTGAAGAGTTTCCAGTTTGTTGATTGAACTTCAGTTTAGAGACATTTATCCAGAATTGTTTTCAAAAAGCGGTCGATGACCTCAGGTTTTTTTCCTTTTGTATACCTGTAGAAATAAAGACAGTTTTATTATTATTTGAATTACTAGTGTATCCAATACCATACCTGTCTTTTCAAAAAATCTGAGCTTTTAATATCTCGTCAAGTTTATTCTTCCCTTTAAGAAATGTCGCTTCCTTCTGCAATCGCTCTAGTTCAATTTCATCAGCCTTCATTTTATTTTTCGCATTGTCAAGTTGTTCAGAATGGTCTTTGACACGTTCAAGTTCCAATTTGTATATCTCCTCAAATTGATTTCTTTCTGGTTCGATTACCTTGAGTCGTTGAAGTAGTCTAAGATTGCTTTTCTTGAGTTTAAACGACTCCAGGTATAAGTCATTATATGTCTTTTGAATTTCAAATTCATCTTCCTCAGTTGGTAACATATCAAGATCATCTGTACTATCAGTATCAACAACAAAGTCAATATTAAGTAGAGAAAAGGCAAAGGCTACAAAGTTTTCTTCATCTTTTTCAGAATCATCATCAGATTCATCTGAGTCATCCCAAGTAACTTTCATAGCTTTACCCTTCCTCTTTAGATGATTAGGGCATTCTTGTGCGATGTGTCCAAAACCAGAACATTCAAAACATCGAATTTCATTCTCAGAATTCTTATTTTTCTGTTTGACATTGTTGTTGCTCACACCTGTATTCGAACTCACAGAATTCTTCTTTTTCACAAAAGCTTTGCTTTTCTCAAGTTTTTTAGCATTCAACCTGTTTGGCTTTCGAAAGAATTTATTGAACTTTTTGACAAACATAGTCAACATCTCAACATCTAAATCACCTTCATCATCAGACTCCTCTAAATTTTGTTCAACTGTAGATAGGGCCATCCCTTTGGACTTCCTTGGTTTTGAAAGACTGGACTCAAATGTTTGTAGATTTCCTACCAATTGTTCAACTTTCATAGAATCGATATTCTTACTTTCCTTAATAGTTGTAACTTTCGCCTGAAACCTTTCTGGAAGAGACCTAAGGATCTTACGGACAATTCTGTTTTCAGGAATTTTCTCTCCAAGGTTGAAACTAGAGTTGACTATATCACTCAGCTTTGCATAGAACTCATCAAATGTCTCATTCTCCTCCATACGTAAGGTTTCAAAACTAGTAGTCAACCTCTGAAGTTTCGAAAGTTTTACAGCCATAGTTCCTTCATGAGTTGTTTCTAAGATCATCTAGGCTTCTTTTGCTATTTCACAAGTAGAAATTTTTCTAAATTTTTTCGAGGAAACAGAACTAAAAATTGCATTTATTGCTTTGCTATTCCAGCCAACTTTTTCATAATCTGTTTTATCCCATGACTCAATCGGTTTCTCAATGAACTCATCATTCACCATGTACATTGGTGGACTCCAACTGTTCACAATGGCCATCCATACTCGCTCATCTATAGACTTTAAATAAGCTCTCATTCTGGCTTTCCAATATCCATAATTTAATCCATTTAGAATAGGAGGTCTAATAGATGAGGGTCTATCTCTATGAAAATTCATGCCTATCTAATCTCTCTCAAAGAGTGAGAGAACCTACTCTGATACCAATTGAAAAAACCCCTAGACACACATATATATCTAACCTTTAGGCAATGATATCGTTCATTCGCTTAAGTAAAAGTCGGAAGAAATATTAAAAACGAAAGTAGAGATGAATGCCAAGATTTTAACGTGGAAAAACCCAAAACGGGAAAAGAACCACGGATCCAATCTCGGATCAAAACCAATCACTATGATAATAGCAGTTACAAGACTGACTCACAAAACAACCCGTCGATCCAAACAACTTTGTTCCTCTCAGTCTTGATCGCTAGAACCCACGATTCACTGCTTCTTGTGATTAAAGTCCAATCTCAGTAGCCCTCGAGATTGTCTTTCGTCTAGATAGCCCTTAAGATGAAAGATTAAATTCTTGTAGATGAGTAGAACCTTGTTCGTTGAAGAACCGATGTAGCCTCAAGAAGCCTCCTTCAATAATCTTCTTCAACCACCCTAGAGATAGGGCATTACAATCCTTATATATGATCTTCAAGATAGAGTCAAATCTGAGTCTTATCCGTACTCACGAAAGTCCAATATTCTTAAACTTTGTTGGTGCATTCGAATGCGGCACGGGTGCGTTCGAACGGCATGACTTAATCTCAAGTGCGTTCGAACGGGCTCGAGTGCGTTCGAACGTGACAGCTTGAATTTTTCAGGATGCGTTCGAACGCGTTTGTGAACGCAGCTCTCAGTCTGTGTGAACGCAGTACCCGTGTTCGAATGCGTTTGTGAATGCTGCTCTCGATCTGTGTGAACACAGTACCCGTGTTCGAACGCGTTTGTGAACGCGACTCTTTGTCTGTGTGAACGCAGTACCCGCGTTCGAGCGCGTTTGTGAACGCACCGCGTTCGAACGCATTTGTGAACGCGGTGTGAACTCAACAGCTTTTCTCCAATAAACTTGCAATTCTTCAAACCAGAGATATTCTAGACTTGTGTAAAGCTCATATATATGTAAAAAATACACTTAGAATATTTTGTACACAATTGCCAACAATTAAAAACCTAACAAGATCTTTAGGTACCAAATTACAGTTTAGCACAGCTTATCATACTCAAACCGACGGCCTGTCAAAACGGATGATCCAGACATTGGAGGACATGTTGCGTGCTTCAGTTGCTGATTTTGGACTTAGCTGGGATAGGCATCTTCCTTTGATTGAATTTGCCTATAATAATAGTTATCACTCCAGCATCGGGATGCCTCCATATGAGGCTTTATTTGGTCGGAGATGCTAGACACCTATCAGTTGGGATGAAGTAGGGGAGCGGAAGATAGAGAGCTCAGAGTTGATCCAGGAAACCATTGACAAAGTCCGAAAAGTACGTGAGCATTTGCGAGCAGCCCAGAGTCGACAAAAGAGCTATGCTGATTGTCAATGTCGAGACCTAGAATTTCAGGTTGGAGATAGAGTTTTCCTCAAGGTCTCACCTTGGAAAGGAGTTGTCCGATTTGGGAGGAAGGACAAGTTGAGCCCTCGATACATTGGACCTTATGAGATATTGAAGCGGATAGGGACAGTTGCATACCGTGTGGATCTACCTTCAGTGTTGTCTCAAATTCACAATGTTTTCCATGTGTCAGTATTGATGAAATATTTACATGATCCCTCCCATGTGTTGAAAGAGGAACATATTCAGCTAAAGAAGGATTTGTCTTATGAGGAGCAGCCCATTCGGATCATTGATAGATGTGCGAAAGTGCTTCGGAGAAGAAACATACCACGGTCAAAGTTCTTTGGCGAAATCATGGAGTAGAGGAAGCTACTTGGGAGCTTGACTAGGATATCCAGTCCACTTATCCACACTTACTAGATAACTCCAGTACGTAATTTCGAGGACGAAATTTTTATTTTGTTGGGAGTAGTTGTAACACCCGTATTAAAAAAAATGTTAGCGCACACACCATGCGCATGCACTCTAATCGCAGTGCACGCACTTGGCACGTGCGCTGACTCCTCCTTCCCCCTCCCCCACCTCTCGTAGTCAATTGCGAGAGGTGGGAGAGAAGTGCGTCGGAGTGGAGTTAACTCCACTCTTTTGCCCTCTCCACCTCTTCTCTATTTAATCTCCACTCCTTCCCCTCGAGTTTTCTTTTTTCGCAACTTCCTCTTCTTCGCTCTTCCCTTCTCTTTTTTCTCTCCCGAGCCACCAAAGTTCTCATCGCGGGCAGCAAGTCACTGGAGCGCCGGCAATCAACCAAAACCCCCTCACCTCAATCCTCAGATTCAATATTGTGTGGGAAGGATCTTGAAATTCAAGAAGGGCCGACTAATTAGGAGAGTAAGATGGATTCCAGAAATATTCCACGCGAGTAGAATTCTATAATAGTCTTGTTATATTATATAATATTATATTAGCGATCTCATCTGAGGTCGATAGTTGGTGGAGCATTTAGGTGATTACACTGCCCTAGTTGGAGACTAGACTAGTATGATATTAGAAAAGATGATTGAAAGGTAGGGATTGTAGTTCTAGCGGTACTCGAGAACGTAGGGTTAGGGCGTCTATCGAGCTGTGTGCTCTTATCAGCCGTATGTGATGATTTTGCTCTATGCGATGATTACTAGAGCGGTGTTGATGAGCCTATGACTAGGGTCCTTAGTCTGATAGCCACAGACAACTGGTCATATGCAGCGTCGCCAGGCATGTATGGGCGATAATACCGCTAGTTGACTAGTCCCCCTCAATTTTTATGGTTCTTTGTGAGATATGTTATTGTGACTCGACTTCTGTGTGGATTTCTATGTAAAATGAGCTATAATGATGAAAGTTATTAAAAGTCATAATGTACACTTTCCCTGACATGATTTGAGTTGCATTATTTTTATTTATCATGTAATATTTTTAGATTATTATAGATTTTATTTGTTGGGCCCCGTGCTCACCGTCATTTTGGTGGAAATATTTCAGAGCTGATTTTGGATGATGCGAATATCGAGGAGTAGCAGATTCATTCCTCTATTTTAGTATTTGTTTATTCTATTATTTTTAATTGGACTTAACCCCTACGAGGGTATTTATGTTTTAAAGTTTGTGTTGGACTTGTATTCCTAGAGGCTTGTTGAGGCCTGTGATATTGTAATTCTGGATTATTTGTTGGATTATTATGATATTTCTTGACTTATTCAGATACTTGGTGAGAATAACGTGGAAATTCTCCACGTGAGGAACACGTGAATTTTAGAAGTGGGTGTTTAACTAAGAGTATGATCCACTTCTCCTTTTTCATCTAGCTTTATGTTTTGTCCCACTACCACTGCCATCTTCCACCTTTCATATCCCTAACCTTAGCCATAACTCCATTATCCAACCCTTGACTTTTATTTAGTATTTCCACCATATCTCTTGATATACTCATCTAATTGACTTGATTCTTACTGTGTTGAATACTTTAGAGGGATTATCTGTCAGAATTTTAGGTTGTTTGGACAGTTAGATTGGTCAGAATTGATCTTTAAATTTTGTGTTCAAATATGTCCAAACACTAATGCAAATTAGGTCAAGCTGGTTTGTATCAGTAGTATGCAAGTAATGGAGGGGCTTTGCCAATTAATTCAGTTTATGGGAATAAAGATGTCAAACTCTGACCCGAGAGAAGGCAAGTTGCTTGAGTGAGAAGAAGATCAGTTCGACTAAAGCAAGTCAAGATATAAACTTTATGCTTTTGTATATGAGTATGCTATAAAAACTTAAATGGGATAGGCAAAAAAAATAAGGGAAAATTGATACCATCTCCCTTCGAAGAGGTCTAATCTAACTCGCAGTAGGTTCTAGAAAAAAAATAAGGGCAAAAATTTTGAGAGATGCTGTGGAAGTTCTACTAGTTTGTTGTTCTTGAAATTTAGATATGTTTTAGCCTTAGAAGAGAGCTTTGGATCTAATGTCATGAGATTTGAATGGCTAGATATGGAGATATCATTGAATCAATGGACAAAGGTCAAAGAGACAGACTTGTGGAACAAAAGTCCGAACTGGTTTTGGGGTCCATGGTGGAGGCTTGGTGCTAGTTGATAATAATCATTTTAAGGGTCTGAATCAAAAAACGCCAAATCTGAAGTTAATACTCGCAAAATTAGGCCAGAGCATAACATTTTATTTCAAAGGTGGACTTGGACATGTAAATAATCAAAATCGATGAGAAGAATAAGAAGAAAATGATGGTGATGTTGGATTGGGTGAAAGATCTGGATACGTAGATGATAACCCAGGGTGAAGGTTACGTGGTAGATGATGGTGGGTTGCCAAAGGATGGTTAATAGAGTGTGTAGGGATACAATTAATCATTGTGAGGGTGGAGGGACGAAGAGAGAGAAGTAGGTTGGTCTCAAGGACGAGGAGAACAATTAGATGAAGGAGATCTAGAAGTTAGACGAGAGAATTGAGGGAGAATAGAGCTCTAGAGGGTTGGAGGAATGATAGGTTACGGAACGATTCCTTCAAGATCTAAATTTATTATAGAAAATAGTCTGCATAACTGAGTAAAATATTCTCTCGTAATCAGAAAATTACGAAACCAAGTGGAATCGATCCGTAACTTCCTGATCTACGTTTTTTGTATTTACGCCCTTTACAGATTCAAACTACAATAGGGACAAAAATATGATATAGTGCGGATGATGGTGATGGTGACGGGTGGAGTGGATGTCAGGGTTATGGATGATAATATAGATAAGAATGGATGGTTGATGTTGTTAAGGGATAAAGACAAAGGGGAAGAAGTGGATCAAATCCCAAGGAAGAGGGAGGACTCGATAGACGAGGGAGATTAGAAGTTAGGAGAGACCTTGCCAATTGTAGAGGTGGTAGGTTGGTTAAGAGGGAGGAGAAAGATTAGGGTAGAGAGAAGATAAAGAGGCAAGAAACCAATATTCCCAAAGCATAATGATTTTGGCTGCCATCCACATCTTTATAGAGGCTAAACAACAAGCCAAAATAATAATTATTAATCTTAATTCTAGTGGACTACCATCGATCACATTCGAATGAACAAAAGATGTTCTCTGTCAATGCGAACATGACGCAGATGTTCGAACGTGGTGTTCGAACGCACCCAACCGCGTTCGAACGTGCATTTCACGTTCTCTATTTTTACGAACCTAATGCAGGCGCTCACAAAAGCGTTTGAATGCCCCCAACCATGTTTGAACGCAACCTACAAAAAATTTATTTTAATGAAAATAAATAACTAATGCAATAAAAAAAGACTCTAACTAAGTGTATCAGCTCACCACGCTTCCCTAACTTATTCTCAAGGTGTAAAGTTGAGGAAACGCTCTAAGATATCCATCTCCAACTCCCATGTGGCCTCATTGGATGGCTTCCCAAGCCACTCAGCTAGAATTTCCATCTCTAATTTGGTACCATGATATCGTCGGCGCCTCGCAAGTACACTGATAGGCTCTAATACCACTTGATAGGCTCTCATACCAAATTGATGCACTCTGATACCAATTGATAGGCTCTGATATCAAATGATAAAATCTGATACCAAATTGATAAGCTCTGATACCAAATTGATAGGATCTGGAACCAAAAGATCGACTACGGAATAATTCTTTAAGATCTGAATTTATTGTAGGAAGCAGTCTGCGCAATCGTGGAAAAATATTTATCAGATATTCTTTGGTCATTAGAAAATTACGAAACCAATTGGGTTGGATCTCAACTTCCTAGTCTACAATTTTTGTATTTACACTCTTCACAGATTTGAACTGTAGCATAGATGAAAACACAGAATAACGTGGGTGATGGTGGTGGTGACGGGTGGAGTGGATGTTAGGGTTATGAAGATGAAGGTGGATTGTGGAAGTGATTAAGGAAAGTAGACAAAGGGAACAAAGTGCTCGACATCCCAAATAAGAGGGGTGGCTCGACTGTCGAGGGAGAATAGAAGCGAGGAGAAACCTTACCAATGGTAGAAGTGGAAGAATGGTGAAGAAGGAGGAGGGAGAAATCTAGAGAGAAGATAGAAGGTAAGAAATTAAGAATCCAATAGCATAATGAAGTTGGCTGTCATTTACATATTTATAGAGGCTAGCCAACAAGTCCTAAAATAATATAAAACCCTAATTCTAAAGGATTCCTGTCGATCGCGTTCGAATGCGCCCGATTGCGTTCGAACGCACTCAGAAAAGCCCCTTCTCTATATTTGCGAATGCGACATAAGCGTTTGAACGTGAGTATTCGAACTCGCCCGACCGCGTTCGAACGTGAGCATTCAAACTCGCCCGATTCCGTTCGAACGCGAGCGTTCACAAAGGCGTTCACAAGGGCGTTCGAACGCAACTCCACCTACGTTCGAATGCGACCTACAGAAATTTTATTTTAATGAAAATAAACACCTAATGCAATAAGAAAAGATCCTAACTAAGTGTATCAACCCACCATGCTTCCCCCACCTTGCCGTTAAGGTGAAAAGTCGGTCTATCGTAAGTGAAAAGAGAAGATATCTTTGAGATAACTTCATTTTGCACATATGGATACCGATATGGCCTCACGTTCGCCGGTGTAGCCTCTGGTACAATCTCTATACGATGGTCTGCCGCTCTCCTCGGTGGCAACTCCTACTTTCAGAAAAGTTATGTAATAAATTAGATAATTCAAGAGTAGTACCTGAACTTATTTGAGGCTCCTCTCCTGCTGGTCCTAACTGAAGAAAATAGGCCAAATCATACACATAAGGCAGCCCCACCATAGGCTGCATCGTAGGAATCGGCGAAGACCAAACACCATCAAACCGCACATTTTTGTTTCCTTGTTTATATTTCATCCACATGCTCCGGAAATCAAATGTGATGGGTCCCAAACTCTGTAACCACTGAGCACCAAGGATAATATCCGCTCCTCGTAGCGCTAACGGATACATGTCCACAATGATGTCATGTCCTTATACCCGTATATCGATCCGGCGACACAAGCTCTCCGCCCTAAGCTTTGTGCCGTCTCCAATAGCAATGTCAAATCCCGTGGTCAGTTCGGCATCCAAACCCAATCTCCTCACTAGCCTATCGCCTAGAAAGTTATGTGTACTCTCCGAATCGATGAGAATATGCACACAATGCTTTCTAACAAGTCTATATACTCGTAACGTCCTAGGCGCGGAAGTACCCGAATATGCATGCATCGATATTTTAGCTTGGATATCTTCCTCCACGCCCTCCTCCACAGTCTCCTCTGGACACTCTCCATCATCAACTACCTTATCATTCTCCTCAGGACCATCGATAAGCATCACACTCCTAATCGGTTTAGAACACCGATGATTGGGGGTGAAATACTCATCACATCGAAAGCAAAGGCCCTTCGCTCTTTGCTCCTTCACCTGGGCAGGTGTGAGAGTTCGAACGGGGGGTCTAGTGCCTCTTCTAATGTCGGAAGAAGGTCTCGAAGGTGGTCGTGGTCTAGTAGTCACAGCCGCTGTTTTTGAAACCGTAAAATTTCTAGCCGACATTCTAGGTGCAAACCGCCCATCTCAGTTGCACCAATTGATTTTCGCTGCCATCTTTAGAGCCCTATGCTTTTATTCCATCTTCACGACCTTCTCAAAGGCCTCCTCAAGAGTAGTAGGACATAGAGCACAAACATCTGCTTATATCTCCTCTCGCAGCCCTGAAATAAATGTACTCATCAATATACGTTCGGGTCAGGGTGGCTCACAACGACTACTAACTCTTTCAAACTCAGCTTAATGTGACAGCAAAATCTTCATATGCCGCTGTCTCAAATCTGTGTGTAATCCTCCTACAAAAATCAGCCCATCCAATAAATCCACCACCATGAATAACTAATCTATACCAATACAATGTCGTTCTTTGGAGGTGAAAACTTGCCATCTGGACTTTTGCATCTTCCAATGTATCTTGATAATTAAATTATTGTTCAACTTAAAACACCCAATCCATTGGATCACCGCCTTAGAATTTTGGAAAGTCCAAGCGTGCGGTTCGCCCCTGAATAGCATTGTCAGGTTCATGAAAGATCCTTGGTTCAGGTCTAAACCTTTGTGCATATTGATCACCTTCTCTAAATCTTCAAGCACGTTCATCACCAATTTCATAGGGATCAACCTCATCCTTATAGTGCCAATCCTCCTCATCGACGAAACGCACCGGTGCCGCACGCCTCTCGAATTCCACCACCGCCAGTCTTGGGTTTTATAAGGTAGGTGGGGGACGATGTGAAGGCATACGTAGGACGGGATCATTGACACTCATATGACGCACCTGGACTTGTGGGGTATCGGTTCGATGAGGTCCCACCACTGGTACTTCTTAAAACTTTGTTCGTTGTCGATGAGATGACAAACCCATTTGATTCATGACATATTCCTTGAATTCATTGTGATCCTTTTGTATGTTGTCAACTCTATGCAACAATATTTAGAACATGCTCCTTAGTTCATCCATATTCGAATCCATGGACATTTGTTGACTCAGTCCTACCGTGATCGCTCCAAAGGATTTGGCCTCACGGTTAGGATCATTGTGTATTGAGTCCTCCCTTGTCGGTGTGCTTTCCATAGGTCTCCTTGTTGATGTCATCTTCTTTATTTCAACCATTAATGGAGGTCTGAGGTTCGCCTGCTCTGATACCAATTGATAGGTTCTAATACTAGATGATAAGCTCTAATACCAATTGATAGGCTCTGATACCAATTTGATAGGCTCTGATACCACTTGATAGGCTCTGATACCAAATTGATGTGCTCTGATACCAATTGATAGGCTCTGATACCAAATAATAGGATCTGATACCAAATTGATAAGCTCTGATACCAAATTGGTAGGCTCTAATATCAAGAACTGTAACAACCCACCATGCTTCCCTCACCTTATCCTCAAGGTGCAAAGTGAGGAAATGATCCATTAGGTCATCCTTCATCTCCCAAACCGCCTTGTTAGTGGTCCGTGTAAGCCACTCCACTAGAAACTCTGTTTTTACGCTCCGGTGATAATACCTTCGGCTCCTCAAAGAGGACCGAAAATTCCTAGGGAAGATCAGCCAAATCATCAGCTATACCTACCACCCGGTATGTCTCCTCAAGCTCGATAAGAGCCAACTGCATCAAATAGGCCTGGTCAGTGATGCTCGATAAGCCTCAAAATGGCTGCAAGGATACACCCTGATGTAGTCAAATGCCATCAAGCCGCATTTGCTTGCTGTTGTGCTCGAAGGTAAGGCATATCTCACCAACTTTAAAAGTGACTAGCCCCAAGATCTGTAGCCACATCCCCCATTACGATGTCTGCTCCTTGGAGTGTAATTGGATACAAATCCATAACAAAAGAATGTCCTTAAACTCATACCTAAATATCACTGCAAATACTGTTAGCTTGGAGCATTGTCTCATCACCAATAGTGACATCCAATCCTATCATCGGTTTGAAAGTGAGCTAGATCTTCTAAACTAGCTGCTCATCTAGGAAGTTGTGGGTACTCCCCGTGACAATAAGGATACTCACGTATGCTTCCTAATGATGTTGTCCGCCCATAGGGTCGTCAACAATGTTGTGGCTCCTAAGGAGGCATGTAACGAGATGCCTACTCGTATCTCCTCCAAGTCTAACAAGATGCATTATTCTTAGGATTATATTTTGTTATTTTGATTGTTAGGTTAGCCTCTAAATATGTGAAAAGCAGCCTCATTGAACCTGTCGAAGATTATTAACATTCTCCTTCCTGTCTCTCCCTTGTCTCTTTCTCCTACTTCTATCTCCTTCCTCCCATGACAACCATTATTGGAAGTTGTCTGTTTCCTCCCTTTATCTAACCGTGGCTCCTTGCCTATCAAGAATTGATCCAATATCTTCCTCCTAGTCTAGCTTTAAATTTTATCCCCACTATCATTGCCATCACCATCTTTCTAAATCCTAACTCTCACTATTATCCTATCTTCCACCTTCCATGTCCATCTAGCTACCTATAGATCCCCGGTTAATACTTTTTCCACAACTTTTGATCTACACGTCCGAACATCATGATTCCCAGTTGCATTTTATTCTTAACACCCAAGAGAATAATCTACTAGAATCTTACATCTTTTGAACTATTAGATCGGCCAGTACTTGTCTTTTAAAGTTTTGGTTCCAAATTTGTCTAGAGTTGATCATTGTTGTGATCACAACCACCCTAAGGTGATCGTATCAGTTTGGTTATGCAAATTAAACATTATGCAATTTCACTTAATATATGCTTAATCCTCACTTATTACTAGTTAATTATGAAAAAGTATTGTAAATCTACAAAATTAAGCAAGTATGGAATTAAAGAAGAAAACTAGTATTAATACATATTTAATCTACACTTACTACACCTCACATGAATTTTAGTAAATGGCAGCCCTAGGTAGAACCACTTTCACTATCTTCATTTCCATCTCAGACAAACTACAATTAATACTTAATTTATTATAATTTTGAAGTCGATAATAATAAGTTCGTTAAGATAGAATGCTGTTAGAAGTTTAAAATCTATTGTCTTCTCTGAAAGGTATTGTTCCTTTTTTAGAAGGGAAAACTAGCATCCGTGCTTGATCTCTCTTTCTATTCCCAAGAGTTAAGTAAGGGAGTACTTCGGGTCAAAACTGAGAGCCAAAATTTGGTAAAACAGATAAACGAGAAACCGTATTGGTTTTCCATTCAACTCGAGTATTTTAAATTTTACTACTTGAAATTATTTGTTATTAAAGAAATATGAGATTTTTTATTTACACAAAAATTAAAAAAGTAGCTTTTCATTTGAGTTAACAATTTGAGCCCTGGTCCTTTATATATAAACCACAATATTAAGTGTGCCAACCAACCTCCAATTGCCACTAGTTTGCCTAGTCCACCATAGTTGTCAAAAAAATCGAGCTGGCTCAAGCTCGGCTTGAAAAGTTTGATAAGTTTGGCTTCAAACTAGGCTGAGCTAAGCTTAATCTTGAAACTAGACTCGAAATAAAATTTGAGCCAAGCTTGATCCTGAATATATACATAGTTTTCTGACACAATTATCTTTATTGCTTATAATTTATATTTTGATTGCTTATAGTTTCTAACACAATAATCTTTATTACTTGTAATTTATATTTTGGTAACATTATATAGTTAAATTAGATTTTATTTTATGCTTGATTCAAGCCTAAATCAATTCAAGCTTGCTCAGGCTCGAAAATAGCTTAAATTGTTAACTTAAAATTGTTAATTGTGCAGTTCGTTTAAGCTCGAGCTCAGCTCGAGTTCAAAATATGCTAAAAAATGGCTCAAATTGATAACTTAAAATTGCTAATTGCGTAGCTCGTTTAAGCTCGAGCTCGGCTCAAGTTTGAAATATGCTGAAAATTGGCTCAAATTGAAATTATTTCAATTCAAGCTTTATCACAGAGCTAGGTTCAAAATTAATTTCAATCCAAGCTCGATAAAGCTTAGCTCGGCTACACCCGTACTGTTTGATACATATTCAAATATTTTTATTTATAAAAATAAAATAAAGAGTGTCGATCACCTTCAAGCAGTTTTATGATACGACTCGATTAGATTAGATCTACTCGCGACATTAGGTTCATTGGGATGAGCCTATTTATCTAGTTTAATTTTTGCTTGAAAAAATAAAGCATTTTGTTCGAGGGCGTGCGAACGCCAAGCACCATGTTCGGACGGGTTATGTGAACTCTTACACGCTTTCACAAAAATAGAGGATGGGCGATCGAGCGCGTTCAAACGCACCGCGACGAGAGTTATTAGTTTATTAGGGTTTTAATTTGGTTGTTTAGATCACAAGCGTGAGCCTCTACAAATATATGGAGGAAACTCTAGTTTGAGTTTATCTAATAATTGGAACGGCATTATTGCCCTTATCTCCCTCCTTCTTGCTCTAGCTATTGGCACCTTCTCCCACCTCCTTTTTTTCTACCGCTCAAGTCGTTGGTCGGCTTACTCTCCTAATCCATTTCTTCTATAGTAACTTGTCCCGCTTTACACCAAAAGAGCTCTCCTAGCAACTATCTAGCCATTAAAAGACTAACAAGTTAGAGTTCATCCGACCTTCGATCACTGTTCGGCCGAAATCTCAAGATCTAGCCATTCAAACCCTACAATCTTGAATTCTTCGAAAGCTCTCTTCAAAGGTGACAACATATCCAAAATTCAGCAAGATCTAACAACTAGATCCTCTGCAATTCTCTTCGAAAGTCACGTCCTCAAATTGTTCTAAAATCGTTACCAATAGAATCAAACCAGTTCGTAACATTTTATTACAAATATAAACAAATAAAAGTTTGAGAAATGAAGTGAAATTTAAAACAAAATTGTAGCCAATGGCAACCTTCGCTGAAAAAACAGAAACATGACAGAAAAGAAGAGAAAAAATAATCTAGGACTACAGTCTGCAGCCAACGAGAAAAAACAGACCAAAATAAGGTTTATATTAATTCGAACTAGGAAAAGCAAAACAGGCCATGACTATAATAAGTGTTTTTGTCGTTTTTTTCCCTTGTACTCTTTGGCATAAATATTATGTTAACAATCTCACAAGCACTCTTGAGGAAAAGAGAAGGGTGAAAAAAGAAAACCCAGAATTTCACAACCATAGCTGTTCTCCCAACCAATAACAAAGCTCGTGATAGAATCCCCAAATTAATAAGCCTACGATCTCTCTTATACGTGGCTAAGCATTCCAATTTTGGTCTCTCTACTAATCATCATCATCATCATCAGTATTATATTCAGCAGTTCACATCCGATCGGACGGCTTTTACCAGCACTGATCAGTCTCCCAGGTCCGGCTACCATGGTAACCAGGGAAGCTTGGCGAGCGCGTAAACACCGGCGACTGCGCCGGCGAAGGCTGAGCGGCGCGGCGGCGGTGTCGGTTTCCAAGCCAGATGAGTTGGCGGTCATAGTCGGCACGTTTGTCGGGGTCGGAAAGGGTAGAATACGCGGAGTGGATCCGCATGAACTCGTCGGGGGAGGCGGCCTTCCGGTCGCCGGCCACGACGTCCGGGTGGCACGTGCGGGCCAGCCTCCGGTAAGCCGCCTTGATATCCGTGGCACTCGATCCGACGGGAACGCCGAGGACGTCGTAAAGGGATGCGAACGAGCTCGCCGGAGGAGCGCCGGCTCCAGAGGAGGTGGTGCGCCCCTCCGCCGCGGCGGAGTATGCGGCGGAGGCGCGAGGGGAGAGAAGGGTCGGGGATGGGGGGCACGAGATGACGGACGGCGAGGGCCGAGAAGGGGCAGCGATCCGGAGGCCGAGGAATTGAGAGGAGACGAGGGAGGGAGGGGAGATCATGAGAGCAGTGATAGATTTCGTCGGGAAGAAAATATTGGGGCAGAGACCTTATTTTATAGAAGGTGGGGTTGTGTGGTTGGGGTTTGCGGTATAAGTAACTGTGGTTAACTCACACAATATCTCTTGAGCAGTAGACAATAATAGAGTCTTAATTAATATTTTTGTGGATAATGGTAACAGAGTTGTGTACTCGGAAGCAGCCAAGGATTGGATCAATTGACCAGTTCTCCTTCTTTAGGACTTTGATGAGTGACCCCTAAGAACTCCTATAGCCATAAGTTCTGAATGCTTCCAGGAGGTATAAAAGTCAAATTTAAACTCCTTTCTGTTAGATATCTTCAACGCGCGATCGAGCATGGAAATAATAGTTGCAGTGACTTTTATTACATACTGACTTGTCTATTCCAGTTTTTCTTTAAAACGAAAATCTATTTACTAGTTAGTAATTTGTTTGAGATTCTAATCCTGGTAAAATGTTATCCAAAGTAGTGCTGGATTCAAAAAGTGGATTTGGTGACGTCTTTACCTTTTATTTTAATGTTATTTTTGGTTCTATACTGACGAGGATTTCGTTCAAGGAGAATTACACTGCTAATGAAGACATTTTGTTTTCTCTTTCCAGGGATGATTAGAACCTCATAAATTACTTGTGACGAAAAATGGAAGATTCGAATCTTTGTCTGTATCTGAAATATTTTGAACCCATTAAATATTTTAGGAGAATAGTGATGATGATATCATATGTACAAATCTCTGATATTGGAGGATCCCGGACGATTTGCTTGTGGCATTGTGGGCTTTAGAGCGAGGGTTTATATATTATTTTTTTTTCTTCTTTTCCTTTTTATATCGAGGACGTGTCATTGAGGGTTAGGTAGTCTCGGTCGGACAACTTGCATTTTTTTGAGTTGTTTTTAAGGACTTGAAGACTCCAATATTGTCAGAAAGCATCAAGGTCTTAAAGAATGAATAACCTTCTGGATTATATATCGTTCTTGTTGTTATTAAGATAGCGACAAATGCAAGATAATAAGATAAATATTGGAAAGATCCAAGAATATAAAACATCCACTAGTTAAATGGTACGAACTAGCCTAATATAATCCGAAACAGTTCTGGACTCGATTAGGCTTACAACTTTCGAAGGGATCTACGAACAATCTAATTGATGGATCGTCCTGAATTTTAGATATGTTGCCGCCTTGAAAAGAGCTTTTCAACTAATCTAAGATTATAAGATTCGAACAGGTAGATCTTGAGATATCGATCGAACAGTGGTCGAAGGTCAATTAACCCTAGCTTGATAACCTTTCAATGGCTAGATAGTTGCTAGGTTAAATCCCTAGTGTGAAGAGGGAGAAGTTGTTGTAGAAGAGGGGCATTATGAGTTAGAGGAAGCCGACCAAAGACTTAGGAGATAGAAGAAGGGAGGTGGGAGAGGGCGCCAATAGCTAAAAATAAGTTGAGAAGGAGATAAAGACTAAAACCAATTTCAATTATCCAAGATAAACTCTAAATAGGGCTTCCTCTATATATTTATAGAGGTTCACCCTAGGACCCATAAACTAAATTGAAAAACCCTAACAAACCAACAACTTTCATTGTGGTGTGTTTGAATGCGCCCAATCGTGTTCGAACACAGAATTTCGGTTCTCTGTCGATGAAAACGTATGCAGGCGTTCGAAAAGTCTGATTCTGTTCGAACGCACAATTTGCGTTATCTGTTTTTATAAACATACGCAGGCATTTACATACCCGTTCAAACGCGGTCCCTGCGTTCGAACGTGCGAGGACAAAAATTATTTTATTACTTTTAACAAAACTCAACTAGATAAATATGGTCATCCCAATAAACATAATGTCGCGAGTGGATCTAATCTGACCAAGTCGTATTAAAGCAATAAAAATTGGAAGATTACAGCATACACGGTGTTCATGTGGGCACTATTTTTGTTAGGTTTTTATTTGTTGGCAATTGTGTACAAAATATTCTAAGTGTATTTTTTACATGTATATGAGCTTTACACAAGCCTAGAATATCTCTGGTCTGAAGAATTGCAAGGTTATTAGAGAAAAGCTGTTGAGTTTACACCGCGTTCACAAACGCGTTCGAACGCGGTGCGTTCACAAACGCGTTCGAACGCGGGCACTGCGTTCACACAGACAGAGAGCTGCGTTCACAAACGAGTTCGAACGCGAAATCTGCGTTCACACAGACAAAGAGCCGCGTTCACAAACGCGTTCGAACGCAGGCACTGCGTTCACACAGACAGAGAGCCGTGTTCACAAACGCGTTCGAACGCAACCTGAAGAATTCAAGCTGTCGCGTTCGAACGCACTCGAGCCCGTTCGAACGCACCAACAAAGTTTAAAAATATTGGACTTTCATGAGTACGGATAAGATTCAGATTTGGCTCTATCTTGAAGATCATGAGTACGGATAAGATTCGGATTTGGCTCTATCTTGAAGAACATGAGTACGGATAAGACTTGGAGTTGGCTCTATCTTGAAGATCATGAATACAGATAAGACTCGGAGTTGGCTCTATCTTGATTTTCGTGAGTACGAATATGACTCGGATTTGTCTCTATCTTGAAGATCATATATAAGGATTGTGAAACCCTATCTCAAGGGGAGTTGAAGAAATATTATTGAAGGAGACTTCTTGAGGCTACATCGATTCTTCAACTAACAATGTTTCACTCATCTATAAGAATTTAATCTTTCGTCTTAAGGGTGATCTAGACGAAAGATCAATCTTGAGGGCTATTGAGATTGGACTTCAATCACAAGAAGCAGTGAATCGTGGGTTCTAGCGATCAAGACTGAGAGAAACAAAGTCGTTTGGATCGACGGGGTGTTTTGTGAGTCAGTCTTGTAACTGCTACTATTATAGTGATTGGTTTTGATCCGAGTTTGGATCCGTGGTTTTTTTCCCGTTTTGGGTTTTTCCACGTTAAAATCTTGGCATTCATCTCTGCTTTCGTTCTTAATATTTCTTCGAACTTTTACTTAAGCGAACGAGAAATATCATTGCCTAGAGGTTAGATACATATGTGTGTTTAGGGATTTATTTTTTCAATTTTTAATTTGCTGAACTGTGACACCGTGAGTTGTATGTGTTTTTGGTTTTGTACTTGTTTTTAACGTTAAGTCAAAGGATGTAATCCTCAAAAGTTAATATTACTTCTTGGTTTTACTCCAACTTTGTTTTGATCTAAAAATATCTTGACATATATCTTATTAGGACAGACCTTTAGAAGAACAAAACTCAGACCTTTCGAGACAAAATTCCCTAGCCAGTTTTGGTTGCTTCCGGGTCTGATTTTGTGTGGGTTTTTGATATTTTTCTCTTCACTAATATAAATCAAAAAGCCCTAGGTCGTTGGTAACTGAAGAAAATATTTTTAAGCCCTACACAAGACTTTGTGGAGTGTTGTTTGAGACAAAGGATTTTAAAGAGTGAGTTCTATGATAGATCTCTAATCACTTATTGATTTTTCTTCATTGTGATGAGTTATTGACTCGAGGGTCACCGAGATAGGTTGTCTTATATTTAGGGTCACTGAAATTAGTTTATTAACTATGAAAAGTAATTCATCATTGGTTCCGACAAGCATGCAATTGATACGATCACTTTGGGACTGAGGTTGGTGCTCAGGACAAATTTGGAATCGGAGTTTGGATAACAATATCAAACGATCTAATCGTCCAAAAGGCCTAACCTCTTGCTCTTGTAGGTTGTTCTCCTAAAAGTAAGGAATCCAACACAACCCTCAATCATGGTAATGGAGGTGTAGATCAGAAGTTTTGGTGGAAATACTGACTGAATGTCAGAAGGTGGCGAGATGGATGTGGAGACCGTTAATGTTTAATAAATCGTAGCTTTATACTATGCGTACATCGCGCAGGAGGGAGGGGTGGTGGTTTGTAATGCCCCCGCTCAGTAGAGGCACGTGCACGCCCACGCGCCCACATGGCACGCGCGATGATTGGTCGGGTAGGGCCCATCACACACAGATATACTCCTGTGAATATATAATCATGACATTATCAAATAAAATCTGCTAATATATCTATGTTCACATAATCCATCACCAAATAAATCATACAATTAACCAAATAAATCCGTTGACATATGAATATCTAAGTCCACAATAATATACACTAGACCACTACATAATATGGCAGGACCCACAAAGGCCACGACAAACCATCAAGATACAACTAATACATTAGTACATTATAATCTGACATGTATTATACAAATCATCGTCTTATATAATAAAGTAAAAATATAACAAACAACAATACAACTCCATTTCTATACAAATTATCATCTATATTGTCTTGCACCTATAGCTCACCTCATCATCCTAAAATATCTTCTCAGCATATCTCAAGTCGCTATCATGTACCACATATCTGAGGGGGTTAGAAAAAAATAAAGAGTCATGAGCAAAATGCTTAGTGAGTAAACTTTACCTCGAATCAATAATGCCAAATAGAAAGTAAATCATGTCCTGAATAATATGAATCACATAGGAGCATCATGTCATTAATGGGTATATGAATATATTTTTAATAATATATAAATAAAATATAGATATCTTATCATAACCGATCAAAATATATAATTATTGACAATATATAAATAAATCTCCATGTCATATCATTATTATAACTCTCTCTCAAATATGACATATATGATACATGTTGACTATGACTATGCTATGATATTAAATGCAACCATAAATGACGTATATTGACTACTCGATAATTAGGTATATCAGATGATAATAAAATCATATGCATTTCTTAACATCTCAATCATCAATATCATCTCTGATTGTTATCATCATACTAGACCACTATACATAGTCAACACTCGGTACTCGGTCTTAACATTATGCCCAAAGGCTTAGAGCATACTTTGCCATCCGCAAAGAGTATCTCAATCATAACCATACCCTGCCATCCACTAAAAGTATCAACATCCATCCAGACCGGACACCATTCTAGCTGATAGAAACACGTGAGTCTAACTTGCCACATATGCCCTAGCAAACGGCATGTGTCTGAATGTCTGTTGCGTACACAAACTAACGACCTTGGACATAAGGCCACAAGTTCGTGACTATGTCGAGCGACCAATCATCTACCAAGCGCGTCTTAACCCTCGCGCCCACTCGGGTATCCTCACGCTTTCTATCAACTATCCTATTAATCAAATTTCATGATTTTCTTCTAAATGACAGATCATATGCATATATCCTGTACGATAACAAGTCAACGCATAACAGGAATTTAGGTGGAACAGGAATTAAGAGAAAAATGATACAATATAGTCTCCAACCATGTAGTCAACATATGCATACCCATGCTAATCTATCACATATATACTTATGCAATAGAGCAACTCGACATAAAATTATAACTGTATAGTTATCTCTAATCATCTCTATTTATCATCATCATACTCATATCCAAGATCAGCATAATTACATGCACGATAAAGATCAACATAATTACATGCATGATAAAAATATGCTCGACGGTAATCATCTCTAGATAAAGTTATATAATAATGCTAGAGGCCAAAATATGCATGTACCTAATATATAATATAACATAATTTGAGAAAGACGTATAAGGGATAAGACTACTCACATATGATTAGAAGACGCAAACCACGTATTCCTCACACTCAGCAATCGAGTGTCAACTTATTACTAATAGAGTCCACAGGGGGTCTCACATAAGGGGTTCGAGATCAGCACTCGGTGGAGGTGGCGACGGTGGGTCCCGGCAGTGACATATATTTGTGTGTGAGAGAGAGAGAGTGAGAGAGAAAGAATGAGAGAGAGATTAAGAGAGAGAGATTAAGAGAGAGAGAGGTGATCGAGGCGTTGACGCTATGGTTGCGGTGCCGGTGAGCCCACCAGAGCTAGATGGCCTAGCCTAGTTGGTTGGGTCGGCGCCACGCCAACATGGCACGAGGCACGTCGTGCCATGCAAAAAAAATTCTTTTCTTTTAAGGATAGGTTGTTACATTTTCCTCCCCCCTATTAAAATTTCGACCTCAAAATTTAAATCACACTGGTACTACAAGAAAATCAACATATCTAGTTCCACTACCTTCTAATCGAATCAACAATGGTGTAATCTCACTTTTTCAGATCCATAACTCATAATTCGTTTACTAATTTAATCATTAATTCCTAACATTACACAACCAGAAGTAAGTGCAATATAAGAATAAATTTCTAGATCTAAGTCGGTCAAGTAATCATACTATATCCATAGACCTCAATAATACCACCGGTCTGCAAGAAATAACATACACTAATTCTGCAATAGAGAAAGTATTGCCATCTATTAATTGTATCACGTTCTACTCCAAAATACCTCAACATGTTTAAATCTATCACTTCTTCTGCTAACTGCAACCATATAGTAATGAAATAACTAATAGGTTACGGAACGATTCCTTCAAGATCTGAATTTATTACAAGAAGCAGTCCATGCAACTGGGGGAAAATATTCACCAAATATTCTCCTATAGTCAGAAAATTACGAAACTAAATGGAATCGATTAGTAACTTCTTGATCTACGTTTTTTGTATTTATATCCTTCACAGATTCGAACTACAAGTGGGACAAAAAATATGATATAATGTGGATGATAGTGGCGGTGACGGGTGGAGTGGATATTAGGGTTATGAATGATAATGGAGATGAGGGTGGATGGATGATGTTGTTTAAGGGATAAAGATAAAGGGGAAGAAGTGGTTGAGATCCCAAGAAAGAGGGATGACTTGACATACGAGGGAGATTAGAAGTTAGGAGAGACCTTGCCAACGGTAGAGGTGGTAGGTTGGTGAAGAGGGAGGAGGGAGATTAGGGTAAAGAGACTAGAGAGAAGATATAGAGGCAAGAAACTAATATTTTAATACCATAATGATTTTGGTTACCATCCACACCTTTATAGAGGCTAGCCAACAAGCCAAAATACTAATTATTAACCCTAATTCTAGTGGACTCCCGTCGATCGGGTTCAAATGCCGATCGCGTTCGAACATACAAAAGATATTCTCTATCGATGCGAACTTGATGCAGACGTTCAAAAGCGGCGCTTGAACGTGCCTAACCGTGTTCGATTGTGCATTTCACATTCTTTGTTTTTGGGAACCTGATGCAAGTGTTCGCAAAGACGTTCGAACGTGCCTCTAACTGTATTCGAACATGACTTATAGAAAATTTATTTTAATGAAAGTAAATAAATGATGCAATAAGAAAAGACTCTAACTATGTGTATCAATGGCATAATTACCTATGACCATAAAATACAATGTATTTAAGTAAATTATCTCCAATCTACTAAATGTATACTCTAATACCTAAATATGCTTAAACTATCATCCATCAATATTATCCATAATATTGGATAGAATGGTAAATACATATTATCTCAAGAACATCCAAAATATTTAATTCATAATTCTCCTTATAGACAAATTATGCCACTAACCTAAACGTACTCATCGTCATTTGATATCCCCATAAAATTTAGGCAATAGTATAAACTCTCTTATTTAGAAGTGCACTGCTAGTATGCTTAAACTATTATACAAGTTACTAAACAAATCAACATAAGAGATTACACTTATCCATATAAGACTATAATATCAACTTGTATTCATAATACATTTTCAAAATAACATATAGCAAATCCGATCCAACCTGTCAATGTTAATCATAATGCAACATCAAGCAAATTTATACACCATTCTGATTCTCCACATTATCTTCCTTCTTAATATGCAATATCTGAAAGGTTAAATTCAAACTACCTCAAGAAACATTCATGATAAAATTTATAATGATCTTTCTATCAATCATTTTCTGAATCCAAATTATTTATTCCTCAATTCACATAATTCTAGTTTAATCATTATCTACTTAATTACTGTCACTACTAGTTTATCGTTCAAAATATCACTTAATGATAACGATATTCAGATTCAAAGACTATCTACTAAGTTCTACTAAGTAATCCAATAATCTCTTCAATATTTCGATAGATATAATACTCAATTCATAATATTAATTCATTGCCACATAATTATTTACTAATCCATCATGTTTGATATTTAATAATACATAAACATAACTTAGATAAATCCACAAAAATATTGTAAATGAACTAAAGCTACTAAGGTTAATCCCCTTAATTGGTCATGCTAATATGATTTGCCAATAAAATAACTAACACTAACTCATTCATATAGATTAGAAGACATCCAAAAATATAAATTACATCCTTACTAGTATATTTTCTATTTTACTTTAGATCAACTCATAACCTTAACTTTGCAATTCATTAAAAGATTAAATTTTCACAAACTATAATGATACTAATCATAAAATCATTATCTCTCGATCAAATATCTTTATCTTAAGACTCAAATGCAAACTTGTAAGTCTTTACAATTATTAGGATCAATCTCATTATTCTAAAAGGCTCGCTCAATAACCTCTAGTAATAGTCGAATATGTAAGCCAATGGTTAAATAAATGTTAATATAATCACTTTCTATACATCATTATCTGTTTATCATCTTGCAATATAATAAACATCCGGCAATCGAGTATCAACTCATCGCTAACAGAGTCTACATGGGTCTCACATAAAGACTTTGGGATCGGCACTCGGTGGAGGTCATGACGGTGGGTTTTGGCGGCAGCGCATATTTGAGAGAGAGAGAATAAGAGAAAGAATGAGAAAGAAAGATTAAGAGAGAGAGAGAGAGGCGGCGAGGCGTCAGCGTTGCGGCTGCAGCGTCGGTAGGCCCACCGGAGCTAGATGGCCTGGCCTAGTTGGCTGAGCCACGCAACCCCAGCCTGCGCCGCGCCAACATGGCACGAGGCTGGCCACGTCGTGCCATGCAAAAATATTTGTTTTCTTTTTTTTTCTTTTAGAGATAGGTTGTTACATGGCTGGCTTGCACTAAGCGCGCCACGCGCCCCTAGTTGGCGTGGTCGGCCTTGCTACCGCTGCCAACACCCCCCCCCCCGCCACTGCCTCTCTCTCTCTCTCTCTCGCAAATATGTGCCGTCACCAGAACCCACCGTTGCCACCTCCACTGTGCGCTGGTGAGCTACTCTCTCTCTTCCCCCCTCTCTCTCTCCCTCTCTCTTCCCCCCTCTCTCTCTCCCTCTCTCTCTTTCTTGCCTTTGGGCTTGGGCTCGTCGAAGCCGAGTCGCCGGTGAGAGGCCAGTCGCTAGATGGCTACTAGCAGCTAGTGCCCTCCCCGACAGCTCGGGTTTGCAGCCCCCTCCTCCCTCCTCATCTCCTCTCTTTCTTCTCTTCCTCTTCTCTTCTTCTTCTTCTTTCTTATTTCTTCTTTCTTCTTACTTTCTTCTTCTTTCTCAGCTTCTTCTCCTTCTCTTTCTGCACTATCGAGCCCAGCACTAGTGGCAGTGTTATTTATTTATTTATTTTCTTTTATTTTATTTATGTTATTAATATTATTTATTTAGGTATTTCTTTCTTAATTATTGCAAATAGATTATTTACATACTAATTATTTTAGTAATGACATATATTTTTCAATATGATTATTATTAATTATAATTAGTATAATTAATAATTAATTAGGTTATAAATGATTACTTATAGATATAGGTAATACTTATATTTATTTATTTATATCTCTATTAAATTAATAGATAGATTTGTAAATTATAATTATTAGATTTACGTACTATTATTGTCATGATATACTTTTTAAGTAATTCTAATAATTTATTATATACTATTATTTTGTAACAAATAAAATACTAGGCTTATTTATTTATTCATTATTTTATAAGGTAAATATTACATGGTCCCTAATTAATCAAGATAGAGTGAGAACCACAACTTAACTATAATTAGGTTTTTTTATCCATATTTTTATTTTTATTTTATTTATAATTATAAATCTAACTAGTTATAAAGATAAGTAGAAATTTTGAAACCTAATAAATTGTCATATTTTACTTGAACGGATACAATTTGATAAATGACCTCGTGAGCTCTGTTAGCGATAAGTTGACACTCGGTTGACGGATGTCAGGAATACGTGATTTGTCTTCTGATCAAATGTGAGTAGTCTTATTCCCTAAATCCCTTTTTCAAATTAGGATCTATTATATAATTATGTATATGTATGTTTTGGCTGCCAGCATGATTATATGATGATTTCAATCGAGCATATTTTATTATGCATTTGATTAGACTAATTTGGGATATGAGTATGATGATAATATGTAGCGATGATTATACTGTTATGACTTTATATCGGAGTGCTTGGAGTGATGATTATGGTAGTTGATATGCGATATCTCGTGACCCATGTTCGAGGTTAGCTGAGTCTGTGTGCATAGATAATCAGACACCTACTGTTCGCCAAGGCATGCGTGTGGCCAGTTACCCTCATGTGATTTCTATTCATTGGTGGGGTACCCGATCTAGATGGATTTAGATATACCCTTAGCGTATGGCAGGGTATGCTTTAAGCCTACAAGCAGGATGTTGTGATCGGGTATTGAATGTTGATTGTGTGTAGTGGTCTAGTATGATGATATTATATTGAGATGTTAGTGATGATGTTGATATTGAGAAATACATATGATTTCATTATCATTTGATATACTTAATTTTCAAGTGGTCATTATGCATCATGATGTGAGTGTATTTATTATTATAACATGGTCATGGTCAGCATGCATCATATGTGTCATATTGAGAGAGTTATGATGATGGTATGACATGGGGATTTGTTTATTCATTGTCGAGAATTATATACTTTTATCAATTATGACATGATATCTACCTTTCATTTATGTACTATTGAGGACACATTCATATACTCATTCATAACTGATACACCTTGTTAGAGTCTTTTCTTATTGCATTAGTTATTTATTTTTATTAAATAAATTTTCTATAGTTCTCGTTCTAATGTGGAAGGGGGTGCATTCGAACGCCTTTACGAACGCCTACATCAGTTCGCGAAAATAGAGAATGTGAAATGTGCATTCAAACACCTACATCAGTTTGCATTGACAAAGAATGCCTTTTGTGTGTTGGGCGCGTTCGAACGTGATCGGCGAGAGTCCACTAGATAGGCAATGAGATATCTTTCTTGCATTAGTACATCTCCTATACCAACACCTGACGCATCACATTCCACAATGAATTTTTTGGTAAAGTCCGATAGCGCTAGAATGGATGCCGTCATCATTGCTGTTTTCAATTTTTCAAAGGCTGAAGTGGCTTCATCCGTCCATCTAAAAGTGTCCTTCAACAAAGAAGTGAGAGGAGTAGCGATCTTGCCATATTTGGTGATGGAGCGTCAATAATATCTGGTTCAACCCGAAAAATCCTCTCAATCCGGTAGTGATAGTAGGAATAGGCCAAGCGGCCAAACATGCAAGCTTTTGTGGATCCGCCACTACCCCATCTGCTTAAATGATGTGACCTAAATACTCCACCTTTGGTACTCAAATTCAGCTTGGTACACCAATACGGTCATCCTCTGAACCATCTTGCTTAATGTCGCAGCAAAATCCTGATATGCCTCTGTCTCAAATCTGCGTGTAATCCTTCTACAAAAATCAGCCCATCCGGTAAATTCAGTACCACGAATAACCGATCTATACTAATGCAATACCGTTCCTTGGAGGTGAAAACTTGCCATCTAGACATTTGCATCTTTCTCTATGTACCTTGACAATCACAATATTGTTCAACTTGAAACACCCAATCCGTTGGATCACCGCATTGGAATTTTGGAAAGTCCGATCATGCAGTTCTCCGCTGAATAGCATTGTCGGGTTCACGAAAGATTCTTGGTTCAGGTATAAACCTTTGTGCATGTTGATCACCTTCTCTGAATCCTCAAGCGCATCCATCACCATCTCCATAGGGATCAACCTCATCCTCAAAGTGTCAATCCTCCTCATTGACGAAGGGTACCGGTACCGCACGACTCTCGTGTTCCACCACCGCTGATCTTGGGTTTTGTAACGGAGGTAGAGGATGATGTGTAGACATAAGTAAGAGGGGATCATTGACACTCATATGACGTAGCTGGACCTGTGGGGTATCGGTTCGATGAGGTCCCACCGCTGGTTCTTCTTGAAACTCCGATCGTCGTCGAGGAGATGACAAATCCAATCAATTCATGACATATTCCTTGAATTCATTGTGATCCTTTTGCATGTTATCAATTCTATGCAACAATGTTTAGAACATGCCCCTAAGTTCATCCAGATTCGCACCCATGGACGTTGATTAACTCGGTCCTGCCTTGGTCGTTCTAAAGGAATCGACCTCACGATTAGGGTCAGCGTAGATTGAGTCTTCTCTTGTCGGTGTGTTCTCCATAGGTCTCCTTGTTGATGTCATCTTTTTTGTTTCAACAATTAATGGAGGTTTGAGGTTCACCTTTCTGTGATACAAAATTGATGGGTTCTCATACCAAAAATAGGCTACACAACAATTCCTTTAAGATCTGGATGTATTATAGGAATTAATCTGCGGAATCATGAGAAACTATTTGTCAAATATTCTCCTTCCGTCGAAAAATTACAAAACTAATTAGGTTAGATCTGTAACTTCCTGATCTACAACTTTCGTATGTATGCTCTTTGTAGATTTGAACAAAAACTGGGATGAAAATATGGAAGAACATGGGTGATGCTGATGGTGACGGGTGGAGTGGATGTTAGGGTTATGGATAGGTATGGAGATGAAGGTGGATTGTGGATGTGATTAAGGGAAGTAGATGAAGGGAACGAAGTGGTCGAGATCCCAAAGAAGAGGGGTGGCTCGACAGTCGAAGGAGATTAGACGTTAAGAGAAACCTTACCAACGGTAAAGGTGGAAGGATTGTGAAGAGGGAGGAAGGAGGGAGTCTAGAGAGAAGATGGGAGGCAAGAAATCAATAATCCAATAGCATTATAAAGTTGGCTGCCATCCATATATTTATAGAGGCTAGCTATAAAGCTTCATCTCTGTATGTGTGAACGCGATGTTGGCGTTAGAACGCGGGCGTTCGAACTCGCTCGACTGCGTTCAAACGCACAATATATGTCCTCTGTATTTGCGAACTTGGTACAGGCATTCACAAGGGTGTTCAAACACAACCCCTTCTGCGTTCGAACGTAACCTACAGGAATTTTATTTTAATGAAAATAAACTACTAATGCAATAAGAAAAGATCCTAACTAAGTGTATTAGAGGATTACATGCAAATTCAAGACAGCGACATATAACGATTTTGCTACCACATTAAGCAAGATAGTCAGAGGATAACTGTTTTGGAATATCAAGCTAAATTTGAAAGGGTCAGTAGTCGTTGCGAGCCACCTTGGTCCGAACCTATATTGGTGAGCACATTCATTTCAGAACTGTGGGAGGAGATACAAGTGGATGTTCGTGCTCTTAGTCCTACCGCATGAATAATAATTTTTGGCCTCTACTACTTAGGTATGTTTCAGTATTCTTTGACGATATTTTGGTATATAGTAGGACTAAAATGGAGCATTGGCGGCATTTGGACGATGTGCTAAATTTGTTGAAGCAAAACTAGCTAAAGATTAAGAAGTCCAAGTGCCTATGAGGATGATAAGCTCTGATACCAAATTGATGGATTCTTGTACCAAAAGATCAGCTATGGAATAATTCTTTAAGATCTAAATTTATTGCAGGAAGTAGTTCACACAACCATGGGAACATATTCGTCAAATATTCTGTGGTAGTCAAAAAATTATGAAACCAATTGAGTTAGATCCATAACTTCCTAATATACAACTTCGTATTTATGCCCTTTCCTAATTTGAACTGTAGCAAGGACAAAAATACGGAATAACGTGGGTGATCGTGGTGGTGATGGGTGGACTGGATGTTAGGGTTTTGGATGCGTATGGAGATGAGGAAGACTAGAGAGAAGATAGGAGGTAAGAAATTAATAATCCAATTGCATAATTAAGTTGGGTGCCATCCACATATTTATAGAGGCTAGCTAACAAGTTCTAAAACAATATAAAACCCTAATTCTACCGGATTCCCGTCGATTGCGTTCGAACGCACCCGATCGTATTCGAACGCACTCAAAAAGCTCTATCTCTAGATGTGCGAATGTGATACAGGCGTTCGAACCCGGGCATTCAAACTCGATCGACCGCATTCAAACGCACAATATGCGTTCTCTGTATTTGTGAACCTGATGCAGGTGTTCATAAGGGTGTTCGAACGCGACTCCTCCTACATTTGAATGCGACCTACAGGAATTTTATTTTAATGAAAATAAACACCTAATGTAATAGGAAAAGATCCTAACTAAATGTATCAAGCCACCATGCTTCCCCTACTTGCCCTTAAGGTGAAAAGTCAAGGAAACGCTCTAAGATATCAGTATCCAACTCCCATGTCGCCTTATCAGATGGCTTGCCAAGCCACTAAACTAGAATCTCTTTCAATCTGGTACCATGTCATCGTCGGCGTCTAGCAAGTACTCGAACTGGCTCTATAATCTCTATCTCCTCCAATGGCTCAAGTAGAACTAATCCTATAATCTCATGATCTTCAATGCGTTCCCTCAGTAATGAAACATGGAAGATAGGATACACTCTCAACCCCTCCGGCAACTCCAAACGATATGCAATCGGACCAATACGCTCCAACACCCGAAATTGACCAAAGTAATGATGTGCTAACTTTTGGTTCTGCATCGAACGTAAGATCACCTGTCGATACAATTGCATCCTCACAAACACCCAACTGTCGATGTCAAACTCCTGCTCCCTTTGGCTATGATCAAAAACTTGCTTCATGCGATTTTGAGCAAGTTTAAGATGAGCACGCAACCTCCTCAATGTGGCGTCTTCATCCATCAATGCTAAGTCCACCTCCGGCCGATCTGCATATGGCATTGGATCAAAAGCGAGTAATGTCGGAGTCGTGCATCCATACACCACCTCAAATCGAGTCATGCCAATGCTGCTATTGTATACGATGTTATAAGACCACTCCGCCCAGGGTAAGAACTCCAACCATCGTCTCGGCATTTCTCCAACAAAGCACCTCAAATACTGCTCAATGCCTCGATTAACCACCTCGGTTTGGCCGTCCGTTTGTGGATGGTAGGCCGAATTGAAATTTAATAGAGTCTCCTACAATCTAAAAAACTCAGTCAAAAAGTCGCTCATAAATACACGATCATAATTTGAGGCAATCGTGTGTGGCATGCAATGTAACCAAACAATATCTCTAACAAAAATTTCAGCCACCAACTTAGCTGAAAACGGATGTGACAATACTGAAAAGTGCACATACTTGCTCAGTTGTCAACCACCACAAAGATAATGGAATAACCACGTACCAGCAGAAGACCCTCTATGAACTCCATAGAAATGTCTTTCCAAACATGGTCCGGTATAGGTAACGGTTGTAGTAATCCAGCCAGTTTTAAGGTGGTTGCTTTAGCCTTTTGATAGACTTCGCAAGCACGGACAAAATTCCTCATATCCCGCCTCAATCCTGGCCATGTGCAACTCTACTCTGAGATATCCTCCTATAAGTCCTTAAGACACCCTCCTAACTAGCCTCTAGAGTTTGGCAAAAGTGCTCCAATAATTTATTACCTCTAATCTTCTCTCTAGACTTCTTCCTCCTCCCTCTTCACCATCCTTCCACCTCTACAGTTGGCAAGGTTTCTTATAACTTCTAATCTCCCTCAACTGTTGAGCCACCCCTCTTCTTTGAGATCTCGACCACTTTGTTCCCTTCGTCTATTACCCTTAATCATATTCACAATCCATCCTTATCTCTATACCCACCCAAAACCCCAACATCCACTCCACCTGTCACCATCACCATCATCCACGTTATTCTGTCTTTTCATCCCTGCTATAGTTCGAATCTATGAATGGCATAAATACGAAAGTTGTAGATCAAGAAGTTATAGATTTAAGCCAATTAGTTTCATAATTTGCTGACTATCGGAGAATATTTGACAAGTATTTTCTTATGGTTGCGTGGACTACTTCCTACAATAAATTCAGATCTTAAGGATTTGTTAAAATAGCCGATCTTTTGGTACAAGAACCCATCAATTTGGTATCAGAGCGGGCGAACCTTAGACCTCCATTAATAGTTGAAATAAGGAAGATGACATTAACAAGGAGACCTATGGAGAGCACACCGACAAGGGAGGACTCGATCCACGATGATCCTAACTGTGAGGCCGATTACGGTAGGACTGAGTCAACCAACGTCCATGAGTTCGAATATGGATGAACTTAGGGGCATGTTCCAAATATTGTTGGATAGAGTTGACAACATGCAAAAGGATCACAATGAATTCAAGGAATATATCGTGAATCAATTGGATTTGTCATCTCCTAGACAACGAATAGAGTTTCAAAAAGGACCAGCGGGGGGACCTCATCAAACCGATACCCCATAGGTCTAGGTGTGTCATATGAATGTCAATGATCCCCTCCTTCCTATGCCTTCACATCATCCCCCACCTCCGTTACAAAACCCAAGGCCGGTGGTGGTGGAACCCGAGAGGTATGTGGCACCGGTGCGCTTTGTCGATGAGGAGGGTTACAACTATGAGAATGAGGTTGATCCCTATAAAGATGGTGATGGACGTGCTCGAGGATTTAGAGAAGGTGATCAACATGCACAAAGGTTTAGACCTAAACCAAGGATCTTTAACGAACCCGATAACGCTATTCGGGAGAGAATCGCACGCTTGGATTCTCCAAAATTCCAAGGTGGTGATCCAACGGATTGGGTGTTTCAAGTTGAACAATATTTTGATTGTCAAGGTACAGCGAAAGATGCAAAGGTCCAGATGGCAAGCTTTCACCTCCAAGGAACGGCATTGCATTAGTATAGATCGATTATTCGTGGTGGTGGATTTACCAGATGGGCTGATTTTTGTAGGAGAATTATACGCGGATTTGGGACAGCGGCATATGAAGATTTTGCTGCCATATTAAGCAAGATGGTTCAGAGGATAACCGTATTGGAGTACCAAGCTCAGTTTGAAAGAGTTAGTAGTCGTTGTGAGCCACCTTAGCCAGAACAAACATTGATGAGCACGCTTATTTCAGGGCTGCGAGAGGAGATACAAGCGGATGTTCGTGCTCTATGTCCTACTATTCTTGAGGAGGCCTTTGAGAAGGCTGTGAGAATGGAACAAAAGCATAGGGCTCTAAAGATGCCAGCGAAAACTAATTGGGGCAACCGAGATGGGCGGTTTGTACCTAGAGCACCGGTTGGAAATTCTGCGGTTTCAAAAACAACGGCTGCGACTACTAGACCCCCGTTTGAACTCTCACACCTGCCCAGGTGAAGGAGCGAATAGCGAAGAGTCTTTGCTTTCAATGTGATGAGCGTTTCATCCCCGGATATCGGTGTTCTAAACCGATCGGGAGTGTGATGCTTATCGATGGCCTTGAGGAGGATGATGAGGTTGTTGATGATGAGGAGTGTCCAGAGGAGGTCCATGAGGAGGCCGTTGTGGAGGGCGTTGAGGAAGATATCCAAACTGAAATATCGATGCATGCATATTAAGGTACTTCTGCACCGACGACCTTACGGGTAGACGGACTCGTTAGAAAGTTTTGTGTGCACATCCTCATTGATTCGAGGAGTAGACACAACTTTCTAGACGAGAGGCTAGTGAGGAGATTGGGTTTGGATGTCGAATCGATCACGAGATTTGAAGTTGCTCTTGCAGACGGCACAAAGCATAGAGCGGAAAGCTTTTGTCGCCGGGTCGGTATACGGGTACAAGGACACGACATCATTGTGGACTTGTATCCATTGGCGCTACGAGGAGCGGACATTATCCTTGGTGCTCAGTGGTTACAAAGTTTGGGACCCGTCACATTTGATTTCCAGAGCATGTGGATGAAATATAAATAAGAAAACAAATATGTGCGGCTTGATGGTGTTCGATCTTCGCTGATTCCTACGATGCAGCCTATGGTGGGGTTGCCTTGTGTGTATGATTTGGCCTATCTTCTTCAGCTAGGACCAGTAGGAGAGGAGCCTCAAACGAGTTTAGGTACTACTATTTGAATTATCTAATTTATTAGATAGCTTTTCTGGACTGTTTGAGGAGCCGTAGGAGTTGCCACCGAGGAGAGCAGCGGACCATCGCATAGAGATTGTACCCGGGGTTGCACCGGCAAACATGAGGCCATATCAATATCCACATGTGCAAAAAGAAGTTATCTCAAAGATGATAGTTGAGATGTTAGAGTAAGGCCTCATACAACCAAGTCATAGCTCATATTTATCCATCGTGCTTTTGGTGCAAAAAAAGGACAGAACATGGCATTTTTGTGTTGACTATCGAGCACTAAACGCTATTACCATCAAGGACAGGTATCCCATTCTGATTATCGAGGAGTTACTGGTTAGTAAGCTTGACTTGAGAGCCGGGTATCATCAAATTAGAGTTCACTCGGCGGATGTGCACAAATCTGCATTTCGGACTCCGGACGGGCATTATGATTTTCGGGTGATTTCTTTTGATCTCATCAATGCTCCAGCTACGTTTCAAGGCCTCATGAATGATATATTTCGGCCTCTATTGCAAAGGTATGTATTGGTACTTTTTGATGATATTTTGGTGTATAGCAGGACTGAATTAGAGCATTGGGAGCATTTGGAGGACGTACTGAATTTGTTGAAGCTAAACCAATTGAAGATCAAGAATTCTAAGTGCCTATGGAGAGTACCACAAGTGGAGTATTTAGGCCATATCCTTTCAACGAATGGTATAGCAGCTGATCCACAAAAGGTTGCAGGCATAACCGCTTGGCCTATTCCTACTACTATCATCGGATTGAGAGGATTTTTGGGGCTGACCGGATATGGCAAGATCGCTGCTCCTCTCACTTCTTTGTTAAAAAAGGTCTCTTTTAGATAGACGGATGAAGCCACTTCAGCCTTTGAAAAATTAAAAACAACAATGACGATGGCACATGTTTTAGCACTATCGGACTTCACCAAAGAGTTCATTATGGAATGTGATGCATCGGGTGTTGGTTTAGGAGCTGTACTAATGGAAGGAGGACGTCCCATAGCTTTTCTTAGTAAGGCTTTGTCACAAAAATCACAGCAATTATCAGTTTTTAAGAGAGAGATGTAGACAATTCTACATGCGGTGACAAAGTACAGGCCTTATTTGATCGGTAGGCGAATCATTATCCGGCATAGCAGTGATGGGTCATAAAATTGCTGGAGTATGATTATAAAATCCAATACAAGAAGGGAATGGAAAATAGAGCGGCGGATGCACTATCACGCCAACCCGATACCGCCAAGCTTGCAGCCTATTCATCTCTTACCTTTCCCTTCCTTGATGAGCTGAGGTATGCATGTACATCTAAACTAGATATTTTGAGATTATTGCAGGAGGCGATGGATGATCCGGAGCGCCATTTAGAGTTGGAGAATCAAGGCAGTTTGCTACTAGACCGCGGAAGCATTCGAGTGTCCGCAAATGATCGATTACGGCAGAAATTGGCTGACATCCACATATTTATAGAGGCTAGCCAACAAGTCCTAAAATAATATGAAACCCTAATTCTAGAGGATTCCCGCCGATCGCGTTCGAACGCACTCAAAAAGCTCCATCTCTAGATGTCTGAACGCGATACAGGCGTTCAAACGCGGGCGTTCAAACTCACCTGATTGCGTTCGTATGCACAATATGCATTCTCTGTATTTGCGAACCTGATGCAAGCGTTCATAAGGGCGTTCAAACGCGATCCCTCCTACGTTCGAACGCGACCTACATAAATTTTACTTTATTTAATGAAAATAGACACCTAATGTAATAAAAAAATATCCAAACTAAGTGTATCAGAGGAGTATCACAAGTGGAGTATTTAGACTACATCATCTCAGCGGAAGGTGTAGTGGCAGACCCTCAAAAGGTTGCATGCATGACTGCTTGGCCGATTCCTACTACCATTATAGGATTGCGAGGATTCTTGGGGTTTACTGGATATTATCGCCACTTCATCACCGGGTATAGCAAGACCGCTGCTCCTCTCACTTCTTTGGTGAGGAAGGACTCTTTTAGATGGACGTATGAAGCCACTACAGCATGATACCGCCGAGCTTGCAACTTATTCTTCTACTTTTTCTTTCCTTGAGGAGCTGAGGTATGCATGTACATCTGACCCAGATATTTTGAGATTTTTATAGAAGGTGTTGGATGATCCGGAGCGCCATCCAGAATAGGAGAATTGAGGTGGTTTACTGCTGGACCGCGATGCATTCAGGTGCCCACAAATAATGGATTGCGGTAGAAATTGTTAGAGCACTTCCACCAAACAACAGAGGCTGATCTTGAGGGTGTCTTGAGGACTTATAGGAGAATGCCTCAGAGTTACACGTAGCCAAGATTGAGGCGAGATGTGAGGAGTTTTGTTTGTGCTTGCAAAGTCTGTCAAAGGGCTGAGACAGCCACATTGAAACCGGCCGGATTACTACCGTAATGCCCCCAACCGGCACGGGCAAGTGCATGCCCACGCGCCCACACGGCACGCGCGGCTCACGTGACAAGTCGGGCAAGGCCCGTCACGCACAGATACACTCCTGTGCACATACAATCATGATATCATCAAATACTACCTGCTAACATATCTATGCTCACATAATGGAACACCAAATAAATCATATTATAACCAAATAAATCAGTTAACATATGAATATCCAAGTCCATAGTAATATACACTAGACCACTACCTAATCTAGCAAGACCCACACAGGCCACAACAAACCATCAAGATACAACTAAACAACTGATACACGAGTACACTATAATCTGACATGTATTATATAAATTATCGTCTATACAATGAAGTACAAATATCAAATAATGGTACAACTCGATATCTGATTAAACTATCTTCTATACCATCTCATGTCTATAGCTCACTTCATCTTTGCTATAAAATATAACCTCAGGGTATCTCAAGTTGCTATCACGTATCATAATATCTGGGGGGTTAGAAAAGAAATAAAAAATGAGTCATGAGCAAAAGGCTCAGTGAATAGACATATATATGAATATGTGTATCCTTAATGACATATATATGAATGAAATCAATTCTCATGAATGAGCATATTATATCTTCAACCAAAATTATATCTCATGATGAAATTACAATATAACATCACCGAATATAACATATCATGTATAACAATCATAATCCAATGATACTAGTCACATCAATGATGATGCATGATGCATGCCAACCACTAGATAATCGTATATGTCAGAGCAAGATATAATCCACATATCTCTCACTATTACAATAATCCGTCTTAACTCTAAATATCATCCACCATGCTGGACTATGGTACCGGGCCCCAAACTCGATACTAATCATGCCACAAACTCAGAACATACCTTATCATACGTTAAGGGTATCTCAGAAGAAAGTAATCATACTCTACCATATGCTATAGGTATATCAATGATAGTTGTACCCTGTCATACACTAAGAGTATAACCATCAGCCATCACCATACTCTGCCATACGTTAAGAGTATGTTCAGTATCAGTCCGGACCAGATATCATTCCAGCCATCACATCATATACATAAGGATTTTTATGATTTCCTATACATGATAGATTATATGCATATATCCAGTACTACAATGGATCATGCAACTTAGAAATTTAAGTGGTAAAAAGGTCAAGAGAAAAATAATGTAATGCAGACTCCAACCATGTATCTAACACATGCATACTTCTGCTAGTCTATCACATGCACACTCATGCTACAGATCATCTCGGTATAAAATCATAACAGTATAATCATCTCCAATCATCTCTATATATCACCAATGTATTCATATCCCAAATTAGCCTAATCGAATGCATGATAAAATATGCTTGATTGAAATCATCTCTAGATAAAGTCATATAATCATGCTGGAGGCCAAAACATGTAAGTACATAATATAAAATATATCCTAATTTGAGAAAAGCGTCTAGAGGATAAGACTACTCACCATCTAATCAGAAGACCTAATACATGTATCACTCACGTCCATTAATCAATCATCACAAATCACTAGCAAGGTTCACGGGGTCTCAAATAAGGGGGTTAGTATTTGAAATGTTTAAGTAATATAAAGTTAATTATTTATCTAATTGGGATCTATTTGTGTAACATATGATGATTTATTGAGTTTAAAATTTCTTCTTTTGTTTTTATTAAATAATTTGATCTATATCATATATTTAATCATAATAATATTAATATGTTATTATTCTAATTGTAGATTTATTTATAAAACCATAGTTTGCTAATTGTATATTAAGTATATAATAGTCAATCTCTTTTGATAAAAGAAAACGTAAAAGAGCTACATGTACAATAATATAATTTAAAATACAAGCACCTATATTATATAATATTATATAATTATACTTAAATTATTTTATCACTACTACCCTCACTAAACAAATTAAGAGTTGCATATAAAATAATCTTTACTTAATCATGTAATATTAACATTAAGTAACCCTACTATTATATTACATGCATAATAATGTATAATAAGTTGTACATATATACCTAATTATAAAGACATGTATTAATCTAATAAAAATATATGAAGTTAAAAATATATTTATGTACAAATATTTATAATTATAATTCACTGAAATTACACTAATTACACTTATCTGAGAGAGAGGAGGGTAAGAGAGAGAGAGAGAAGAGAAAGACAGTGAGGGGGGTTGCGGCAACGACGGCGGCGATAGGCCGGCGTCGACAAGAGAAGGAGAGAAAGAGAGAGCTCGAGAGAGAGGTGATTGAGAGAGAGAGGAGGGTAAAAGAGAAGGTGAGAGAGAGTTAGAGAGAGTTGGAGAGAGACCTATAAAGAGGGAGAGAGAGAGAGAGAGAGGAAGGGATGCGGTGAGGGCGGGGGGGGTGCGGTAGTGGTGGCAGTTGACGGCGGCAGTAGGCTTGACGAGAGAGAGAGAGAGAAAAAAAGTGAGAGCGAGAGACCGAAAGAGAGGGAGAGATATTTAGAGGGAGAGAGAGAGGTGGTGAAGGAGGGGACGGGTGACTGCTGCGGCGGCGACGGGGCCTACCACAACCAGCTAGCCCAGTCTAGTTGGCCAGGTCGGCGATTGTGGGTGCACGTGGCGCCCTCAACATGCGCCCACAATTTGCTTGGCACGAGCTCGTGCCATGCAACACCAATTTTTTTTAAATTTCTTTCTTTTTATCTCTTTTTTTTAATTTAATTTATATATTATTATTATTATTATTATTGTTATTAATATTATTATTTTATTTTATTTTATTTATTGGGTTATTACAACTAGCGTAACCCTAAACCAAATCGACAACTAGTGTACTTAATGGTTTGCTAGATGATCTTTAAACCTAAGCTCTGATACCACCTAAATTTTAACGCCCTCGCCCGACACGGGCACGTGCGGCTCACACGATAGGACGAGCGAGGCCCGTCGCACACAGATACACTCTTGTACATATATAATCATGATATCATCAAATAATACCTACTAACATATCTATGCTCACATAATCCAACACCAAATAAATTATACTATCAACCAAATAAATCTATTAATATGTGAAAATCTAATATGTGACCCACACAAGCCACAATAAACCATGAAGATACGTCTAAAATAACTAATACAAGAGAACACTATGATTCGACCTATATTATACAAATCATCGTCTAATACAAAGGAGTACAAATATCAAATACTGGTACAACTTAATTTCTATATAAACTATTATCTATATTGTCTCGCACCTATATCTCACCTCATCAATCTAAAATATCTTCTCAGGATATCTCAAGCCGCCATCACGCACCACATATCTGAGAGGGTTAGAAAAAGATAAAGAGAGCCTTTTGCTCATGACTCACTTTTTATTTCTTTTCTAACCCCCCAGATATTATGATACGTGATAGCGACTTGAGATACCCTAAGGAGATATTTTAGAGCAAAGATGAGGTGAGCTATAGACGTGAGATGGTATAAAAGATAATTTAACCAGATATTAAGTTGTACCATTATCTAATATTTGTACTTTATTGTATGATACGATCTCCCCTTTTGGCTAAGGTTCGATCTCTTTCAATTTCCAGATCTGGACTGATTCTGGCACGAAAATTTGAAATAAGATCCTAAAATATCCACTATCGGATCAACGTGAAATTTTGGTATGTTGTAGCCCCAGAAAAGATCTTTCCAACGAATCTAGTTTCAGACGAATCGGATGTGGCGATCTTGAGATATCGTCCGATCAGTGGATGATGGTCAGGGTTGTCTGTTTTGGATCCGTGGATGGAGGCACGAGATCCTAGGTAATGGTGGTTGGTGGAGGACCATCGTTAATTGGGTGGCACCGGTGAAAAGTGGTGGTGGAGGGGTTATGGTTAATGGAAGGGTTAGGGCAAGTGTTGGATAGATTGGAAGAAGGGGAAGAGAGGGCCGCCCCTAAGGGTCTAGGGTGATTGGCCGGTCGAGGGAGGTTAGAAGCAGCGTCGCCAGGGATTGAGAGAACGGGAGCGAAGAAGACGAAGGAGGCAAGGCAAAACTCAATTATCAATTCAATAATCAATCTGGTTGCTATCCATATCCTTTTAGAGGCTAACCAACAACTCAAAATTAACCCTAATAATACAATTTTTGCCGACCGTGTTCGAATGCACCTGACTGCGTTCGAACGCACCCTACCAAGTTCACTCCTCTCTGGATTTGCGAACGCGATGCAGGCGTTCGAACGCGTCTGTTTCCCACTTCTCTGGATTTGCGAATGCGATGCAAGCGTTCACAGTGCATTCAAACGGGGCGTTCGAACGCATAATGCACACTCTTCACCCATGTTCACAACCGCGTTCGAACTCACTCCACCCGCGTTCGAACGCGAATTACAGAAAACTTATTTTCATGGAAATTAAATATTCAAACAAGACACAAAGACACTCCTAAAGTGAATCTATGCTCGAGACGACGTCGGTGAAGTCCGAATCGTATCAATCCACCATGCTTCCGCAATCTTGTCCTTAAGGTTTGAAATTTGGGAAGCAATCTTTGAACTCTGACTCAAGTTCCTCCATGGTATGATCTTCTGCATTGGTTATCCACATATTTGAAAATAGAGGAAATGTTGCTGCTGAAAAAGAGGCAAGCTCACTTGTGTCCAGTTGGCGCGAAAAAGCATCAGCCGTTCGATTCTCAATCCCCTTTTTGTAAACTAATTCGTAGTCATACCCAAGGAGTTTCATGGCCCGCTGTTGTTGGACTGTTGCTAAGTGCATCTTCAGCTGTCTCAAGGTTTCATCTCTATCAGCAAGTTCCAAGTCAAGCTCGGTCATATCCGCCGTCACAAGTCTATCGTAGGCATGCAAGATAGGGGAAGTGCGACCATAAACCGCCTCAAATGGGGTCATCCTTAGTCGAGCTTGGATACTTGTACTCCTACTGGCCCAAGGTGGAATTCGGGTTCGTCTACATTGAGTCCACTTGGTCTCGGGCGGTTGAACCAATTGACTCAATGTCAGTTCAGCAATAGAAATCTGGTGCATCCGATTGTGCTCGGGAGGTCGAGTTAGATGTAGTTGATGGATCCAGATTAGTCCTCCTAGTGACTCACGTTAGGTTCAACTAGCCAAACTGATTGTTGGTTGTGCTCATAATCATTCTGCCCACTCCATCGATTAGGATCCAAGTCAAATGTATCCTGGTATAAGCAAACTCGTTTTAAGTCAAGTAGAGGGTTTCTGATCATGTCCCTTATTTGACTTAATTGAGTCCCAAAGTCTAGAGTTGACTCATGCTTGACTTGACCCCTTTGGCTCATAGGTCCAACCTAGCTCTTGTCTAGCAATTCCACCTGGTCAAGCCCAACCATGTAGCCATCTTGAAATTTTAACCACTTAGGGTTTTTAAAAAAATTTGAAACCCCTAACATTCTCCCATAATTTCATCTCCATCAGCCATTGCCATAGGAGTTACCTTGGCACGTGGCAGCCTTGGCTGAGTAATGACCACCTCCTGTAGTTGCTTTAGCAAGGTTCCCAACGGTGTGGCGGTAGTCGGCGGCGATGGAAGGGCCCAAAAATGGAAATCTTCAGGTCCTTCTTCTCTGTCCCGTTGCAACCACGGCAAGGAGCCTTCGATCATTTGGAATACTAAAATAGCTACTAGTGAGGCCCCTCTTGGGGTGGCAACGGTTGACTACAATGGAAGGCTGAGGATAACAAAAACAAAATCTTCATCTCCTTCTTCTTCATTTTGTCGCAGCCATGGCAAGGAGCTTTCGGCCGTCTGGGTGAGAAAAGCATTAGCCCACAAGATCTTTTCGAGGCTGTCAGAGGCTGGTGCTGCTGTGGTTGGAAGATTGCGGCCTTCTCTTTTGAGTTGTAGCTCGGCGAGAAGCTGCAATGTCATCACCGGTGATGGCGCTGTCGCAGTCGACTGTCGATTGACCGAGGAGAATGGTGGAAGGTCACTGGAGGCCATACACGATTTCTTCCTGGTTGCTGACTCGTTGTGGTTGCAAAAGAAGGTGGTGTAAGGCGGCCCAAGTGCTAGAACTTACGGTTCTGTATCATCTCCCTCACCACTGATGAGGATTCCGGATGAGGGATATCCGAAGGCCATGTGTGGTCTTCCTCCATTCAACAGTGGTTCGCACAATTGTTGACTCGTCGAAGAACTCTGTTCTAACGTCGAAAGAATCTTTCCAACCATCAGGCTCACCGAAGGAAACTGCTGCGTTGAAGCTGGACTCTTCGCCGATTCTGCAAGGATAGGGAAAGGAACGACTAGCCTTTCGTGGTTTGTCGACGAGGTCTCTGGTGCATAGAAAGATTTGGAAGTTCCAAGGGCTACTACAATGGTTGAGGATCCCATTGTAGCCGACAACAGTTCGTTGCGACTGACCATGGATCGAGGTGTAGAAGTTCGATCTTGCTGGATAGCCGAACTCTCCCATACTTTTGTGAAGAACGGGGAGGCTATGGAGGATGTTGGGTATGCTGCAGAGGGTTCCCCATGCTGCCTTGCGATTGCCCTGCTTGTTGAAGAAGGTTTCGGCCATGCCCATATTTCCTGTATCATCTCCATCATCATTTGATTTGTGATGGCCATCTGTTTGAAAAGAGACCCCAACACGGCTTGAACGCTAGGTTCTTCCGTATTCCGATTAAATCAGGCGATTCCGTGGGTGGAAGTCCCCGCAATCGTTTCCCCCTCCTCTATTGGGAGAATCTCTTCTTCATCATCTCGTCGTACAGCCATGGCTCTAGTTATCTTCATAGGAAGTGCTTGTCCAAGGAACGGTGGCTCTGATACCAAGCTTGATACGATTTTCCCTTTTGGCTAAGGTTCGATCTCTTCCAATTTTCAGATCTGGACTGATTCTGGCACGAAACTTTGAAATAGGATCCCTAAATATTCCTATGTTAGATTGACATAAAATTTTGATATGTTGTAGCCCCAAAAAAGTGGTGGTGGAGGGGTTATGGTCGATGGAAGGGTTAGGGCAAGTGTCGGATAGATTGGAAGAAGAGGGAGGAGAGGGCCGCCCCTAAGGGTCTAGGGTGATTGGCCAGTCAAGGGAGGTTAAAAGCGGCGTCGCCGGGGATTGAGAGAACGGGAGCGAAGAAGACGAAGGAGGCAAGGCAAAACTCAATTCTCAATTCAATAATCAATCTGGTTGCCATCCACATCCTTTAGAGGCTAACCAACAACTCAAAATTAACCCTAACAATACAATTTTCACCGACCACGTTTGAATGCACCCGACCGCGTTCGAACGCACCCTACCGCGTTCGAACGCACCCTACCGCATTCGAATGCACCGAGTTCACTCCTCTCTGGATTTGTGAACGCGATGCAGGCGATCGAACGCGCCTGTTTTCCACTTCTCTGGATTTGCGAACGTGATGCAGGCGTTCACAGTGCGTTCGAACAGGGCATTCGAACGCACAATGCACACTCTTCACCCACGTTCACAACCGCATTCGAACTCACTCCACCTGCGTTCGAACGCGAATTATAGAAAACTTATTTTCATGGAAATTAAATATTCAAACAAGACACAAAGACACTCCTAAAGTGAATCCTTGCTCAAGACGACATCGGTGAAGTCTGAGTCGTATCATTATATAGATGATGATTTGTATAATACATGGCAGATTATAGTGTATTCGTATATCAGTTGTTTAGTTGTATTTTGATAGTTTGTTATAGTCTGTGTGGGTCCTGCTAGATTATGTAATGGTCTAGTGTATATTATTATGGACTTGGATATTCATATGTTAACAGGTTTATTTGGTTGATAGTATGATTTATTTAGTGTTACATTATATGTACACTGGAGTGTATCTATGTGTGACGAGCCCTGCCCATCCTATCACGTGAGCCACGCGTGCCGTGTGGGCGCGTAGGCATGCACGTGCCCGTGCCGGGCAGGGTGTTACACTAGTAGATGAACTTGATGAGTTTGATATTAATTGATTGAGATATAAGTCTAGGTTGTGATGTTGAGTTTCTAAAATTTGGATTCTTGGTGATATCGATAGAAATTATAATTTAGGATCTTTATAGATTGAGAATTTATCATAGCTTTTAATGGACAGGAAATAATTATTACTATATCATGCATTGATGTACTATAGAGGACATATATTAATATTGATGTGTTATAATCTATGGAGCGTAATATTGGAGATGTATACATGTTCTTATGATGTCGTAGAGTGTAGAAATTCATAAACATGTGGAGATATTTATTTTATGCGGAAGGATTATTATCAGTAAATTTGAGGTTATTTTGAGCAGAAATAATATATTTTGGATTTTTGATCTTTTATAGATACATTTGAGATTAGGACATTGATGCAAGAAGATATATGTGCAAAGAGATTATTTTGATTCTTTATGAGGGTCATAATTATTGATTTTGGATGGATGAGTAAGATATGTGATGATTTTGTATATTGGAAATGATATCAGGTGATGTAATATAGATGATTGTAGATTGTATATGGAAAAGAATTTTTGGGATGACTAGTATGATAAATTATGTTTGCAAGATACTTGTGTTAGTAGGTATAAAATTTTGATTGTACCATTGAGATGGATGATTTAATAGGGATATGTTTGTCCAATAGTATTACTAGATGATTAATGTCTCATTTAAATCTTTAAGTTGATGATTACCAAATAGGGTAATAAGCATAGGAAATATGACATGGATACAAATATTGGATTATGAATTATTTCAGTAGTAAAGTAAGAGTATATATTTCTAGATGGCATGATAATAGGTTTAGTTTAGAATTTGCTAATTACGTGAATATGATTAGATGGAAACAATGATAATGAAAAGAAGTATATAGAGTGATGATAGTTACTAAGTTGATAGCCTCATGACATAACTGGTATGATAATGAAAATATATTTTTCTTATTAGTTTAGTTTTGGGTAGAGGATAAGGATATTATAGCATGACGGTCGTGTGTTTTGGGTGCTGAATTTTAATTACAAATATACAAACTTATTTTATTATGACTATTAAGTGATATTAATGAGGTTATAGAAGAACTTTGATAATGCTATAAGAGTAAATTGTTCAGTATATATGGTGGACTTTGTATAGAGGATGTTATAGAATATTAAATTAAGACTCTTGAAGAAATATGAGGTTTAATTGATTTAATTAGAAATGAGATATGTTGGTTTTTAATCATAGATGTTAAATAGAGATATTATGTGCTTTGTCATCTTAGTTGTTTTGAGGGTACTAATTGGAGAGATAACTTGATAGAGTTATTCATAGAGCCTATAGATTTGATAATTTATTATGACTAATAGATGGTTTGGAAGTTGAACTATTTGCTTCATAAGACGGTAATGAAAGAAATATGGAGGACTATAATATTGCATATACAGTGTATCGATAGATGTTTATTATATTGCTAGATGATAAACAAACAATGATGTATAGAAAAATGATTATATTAGCATTTGTTTAACCGTTGGCTTACATGTTCAATTATTATTGGAGGTTATTGAGCGAGCCTTTTAGAATGATGAGATTGATCTTAATAATTGTAAAGACTTAAAGGTTTGCATTTGAGTCTTAAGATAAAGATATTTTATTCGGAGATAAAGATATTTTATAGGGAGATAATGATTTCATGATTGGTCCCATTATAGTTCGTGAAAATTTGATCTTTCAATGAATTGCAAAGTTAAGATTGCGAGTTGATTTAAAGTAAAATGGAAGACATATTAGTAAGGTTGTAATTTATATTTTTGGATGTTTTCTTATCTATATTAGTATCAGTTATTTTATTGGCAGATCATAATAGTATGACCAATTCAAGAGATTAATCTTAGTAGCTTTAATTCATGTACAATATTTTTGTAGATTTGTCTAAGTCATGTTTATGTATTCTTAAATATCAAGTATGATAGATTAGTAAATAGTTGTGTGGCAATGAATTAATATTATGAATTGAGTATTATATCTGTAGAGATATTGAAGAGATTATTGGATTACTTAGTAGAACTCTGTAGATAGTCTTTGGATCTGAATATCGTTATCATTAAGTGATTTTGATGGATATACTTATAGTGGTAGTAATTAAATAGATAATGATCAAACTAGAATTACGTGAATCGATGAATAAATAGTTTGGATACGAAAAATGATTGATAGAAAGATCATTATAAATTTTATCATGTATGTTCCTTGAGGTAGATTGAATTTAACCATTCAAGTATTACAGTTTAAGAAGGAAGATAATGTGGAGAATTGGAAGACTGTATAAATTTGTTTGATGTTGCATTATGATTAATATTAACAAGTTGGATCAAATATGTTGTATGTTATTTTGAAGAATGTAGTCTTATATAGATTGGTGTGATCTCTTATGTTAATTTGTTTAGTAACTTGTATAATGGTTTAAGTATATGAGCAATACATTTTAAATAAGAGAGTTTATACTATGGCCTAAATTTTATGAGGATATCGGTTGATAGTAAGTATGTTTAGGTTAGTGACATAATTTGTCTAAAAAGAGAAATATGAGTTAAGTATTTCGGATATTTTTAAAATAACTTGTATTTATCGTTCTACCCAATATTACTGATAGGGGTGACATTATAACCTAAAAAAATTTAGGGGTGTTGAAGTAATTAATCCTAATTTTTAATACAAATAATTTTAATAATTTTGCCCCTAGTAACAACAATTTCTGGCTCCGCCACTGTTTATAAGGTGTTATGCTATTATTAAAATGTATTATGTTGTTATTAAAAGTATTTTATTATTATTAAAAGAAATTATTTATAACAACAGTCCTAAGAGTTCATAGTTAACAAATCTCCCGAGGTGCTTTGCGTAAGATCAATGTCTCTATTTTTTGCTACCTTATCATTGTTAGAAGGTATTTCACTATTATTGGAAAATACCTTTTAATTATTTGAATATATTGCGTTGTTATTATGCTAACTATGTAATATATTCTCATGGCAATATAATACTTTCTAATTCACCCAAATTGACTTTTCTTATATATTACAACCTATTTCCAATATATTATGAATTTATGTAGCAGTTCACTACACTTAGATGTATATAATCCTCTAAATTAGACTGTATTTCGCATCTTTCTGATATATTATAAACTTTTACTATGTGTTATGAACTTATATAATACTACAACTACTGAAATTAGACTGAAATGTTTCCATGCCTTTTTGACTGCTCTAAAACTTGAACCAAGACTAAAATACTACAACTGTTGAAATCACAATTCAATCAGCTTGGCTGAAACTTAGATTATGTCTAGTCATTTGTCATGAGATTAATTTGAGTAAACTATCTGTTAAGGAAGAAAATTATTTACCAGTCTAGAGATCAAGGCCTGGGGGCTGCAAAAAGTCAAAAATTCTGAGTAATTACCAGTTGGAATAGAACATGTGCACTTCTATGAACATAGTATTTGCTAACTTCTTTTTACTGCTACCCACCAAATGTGCTATACAATAGATTAATAGGAGGGAAATTTGATTGGGAATTGAGGGCTACTATCGTAAACCCTACAGAGTTGCACCTGTGGTAGCTACCTCAAATTCGATGACTTGATTCAATCTTCTGCATCCTATGTTTTGATATTCTCCTATTCTCCTATTCTGTGTTCCCTCTTTCGTCCTTCTTTCCGTAAAGTCCTCTCAACCTCTATCGCTCTTGGTATATGATAGATTAGGTCAAAAAATGAGCTATGAGCCTTCCTGAATTAAAAGCGCGCTCTGAACCTTGAAGACTATGACTTGGTTTATTCTAAAATTGAAGGAGAGACTGATGACAACCAAGAAGTGGATGAGATTTAGTGTGGATGAGTTGATCAATTCCGGGTCCACTTAGATTCTCACTTGTTAAATCGCATTTCAGAAATGCCAGAGTAGCTATAATTGACAGCAGTAATAGATGTGATATTTAAGTTACTAATTAACTACATGAGTTGAGAATACCTTCACCATTCTAGCATCAAGTGTTAGGTTGATCCATTACAAGTTTGATAAATGTACTGAGCCACTTTGTTTGACTTTATTTCAATATCTCAGGTTAGGTTCACTATATTATGGTATTTGGTATTTTGCAGAGCTTATTTATTTTTGTTGACCTTTCTTTAAAAGGTTGAACCAGAGGTTTAAGATTTGGATGTTTTCTTTGTTATTTCATCATGGAACTATCTACACAAGCCAGTTATATTTATCTATATTAAATTTCAGAGCCTCCAATTGTTAGTGAGATTGCAACGTTAATGTCATTGCCAGTTCCATGGCTTTCATAGGGTTACACAATAAAACTGGACTTCTGGCTATTCTGTAATAGCCAATTTTAGAACTCCTAGGAAGCTCTTTCTTGCTAAAATTCTTCTTTTCTTTTTGTTTTTTTAATGTTCTTTGAATTAAATTATCCTGTTGAATTTGATGAAGTTTGGGTCTACATCTCCTGTCATATTATAGATAGGTTGCAATAGATAATCGAAATTTCAATCTTTTAAAAGGTGGTCTTTCTTACCCGCTCCATGGCAGGCCTTAGTGTTGTAGTTATTTGGTTGGATTTAGGAGAGAGCTGAGGAGAGGGAAATGATGAAGTTTCATAAGAGGATTAGAATGGCAGAATACACGGCTACGCTAAGCTTGGTCAGCATGACAAATGTGATGTGAGGAAAAAGAATCCATTTTATCTTTCCCCTTGCTGTGGAATGATGGAAGCTAAGTTTCATTCCTTTTATTCCCTTGAGGGTACTAACATTTGTTCAACGAGTTCCAATCAATACATATTAGTTATTGATACATAACCATAAGTGAGATTGAAGGTGCTTAGATGAGGTTATTCTTGAGGTATTAGGTGAAATGAGTCTTAACCAAAGTTTCGAAACTCACTATTAGTTATCGTTACATCTTCATAAGTGAGACTGAAGGTGCTTTGAAAAGCTTATTCTTGAGGTATTAAGTGAAACAAGTCTTAACCAAGGTTCTGAAACTTGAGATAATGATTGGCCACTTGAAAAAAATAATACTATCAGCTGTATTTGTTGCATTGACCATGTTCAGATTATACTATTTTTTAATTATATTAAATTCTAAATATTATTTAAAATATAATATTTTTTTTAAAATTGAGAAAAATTAATAACTAAATAAAAAATTAATAATTACTCCCACATGAGGCCTAAAAACTAAAAAAAGAATAAAGTATTCCCTTACTAAAAAAAAATTAAAAGAGAGTGGACGAACCGAAAGAAAGAAAAAAAAATTGAACTTTTCATCCTCTTTTATGCTAAAGAAGAAGAGAGAGAGAACGAGGCAGGGGAGAGAAAAAAAACATCTACTTTTCTACGGTGTAGAAAAGAAGGAGGGGGAGAGAGAAGTGTAACAGGACTGAAAAGAAAAATTAAAAAATATGCTGCTTCTATAGTGATGAAGAAGAAGAAAGAGAGAATAGAAGAATCTAAAGAAAAAAAGAAGTGAAAAACTACATTTTTCTACTTTGACAATGAAGAAGAAAGGGAAGAAAAAGAAGAAGAAAGAAAAATAGAGTGAAGAAGAGAAGAGAGCAAAATGAAGAAAAAACAAAAACAAATCACATATCCTAGGTTGTCCTGCGTTACCGGAGTTTGAAAGACCTCATCGGAGCTAGATCTCAAGGTCAAAGAAACATCAGCTTTAGTTGGTAGAGAAAGAGAGATGAGAGAGGAAGAGGACGAGTGTACTCAGGTTGGATGTATGTCCGATCCTAATAGGGACAAATTATTGATGTCCCAACCTAGTCATATTCATTATGGATCTAGCCTATTTGGTCCAGCTAGGCCAATCTCGGCCAAATTGGGTATCAGTCGATCCTACCCCAAATTAGGTATCAACCAATACTCGCTCGATAGAAGTCAAATGATTAGGTATTGGGCCTCGATCTTGATTAGTCGATTTTTAGATTTGTGTTTGTAACGATTGAGATCTAGAATGATCTAGAGGTAAGAAAATTATGAAAATTTATATAGAGGTAGCCTTTGAAGTTAGGGTTGTAATTGATCTAGTCGCACAGGAATCCGATGTCTGGATGAAAAAGTTATAAATGAAACAGTGAAGAAAGATCGAAATAGGGCAAAATAATAAATATCCAACGTTGCGGCAGTCATCAGGTGGACGACCAAGGGTGGTGGTGGACAGCCGTAAGGTAGAGTGGCTGTTGGTGGAGGAAGATGGCTAGGGTTTGGAACATCGGAATACTTCTATGGCAATGATCTACTCTTAAAAAGATAGAGATGATCTAACGGCTATGATAAAAGATAAGGACGAAAATATTAAGTTGGCTAAACTTGGATTCATTCCATGATAATTATCAACATATGTAGATGTGATCATCGAGCGGGCCGGCCGGGTTCGGGCCGGGCTAGAATAGTCTAGCCCGTTACTACTTGTCGGCCGGTGAGATATCGGGCTGGTCGGGCCGGGCTCTACCAATTAAGATTTTTAGCGAACCTGGCCCGTGAGATATTGGACAAGAGCCAGGACGCTCGCTTTAGCGGCGGTGCCGCGGCGGAAGGGGCGAGATCTCGCGGTCGAAAGGTGGGGTCAGCGGCAGAGCTCCAGATCTCCTACCTCCAGAGCCGTAATGTCCTGATGAAGCCGCAGACGCCAAGAACAGAGTAGAATTCCGACGATCGGCGATGCTCCACCGTAGATCTCGGGCAGATCTCACGCTGCTTGAGCAATGCCTTCTGCGAGGTGCCGTCGGAATAGCCTCCATTGTGGTATATCGACCGGAAGAGACAACGCCGAAGAGTTCTTCGTTGCGGCTGAGCGCGCCGAGCGGCGGCAGTTCGCTAACGACAAGAATGGATCCGAGTGTGACAAACACAAGGGTCCAAGATATTGAGGTAGGTAGGCTACCGCTTTCGGCCGCGAGATCTCGTTGGACTCACCCCCTCCGTAGCTTGGGGCCTTGGGCAAATGGGCAAATGAAGATTGTTAGATTGGAGAGACAGAGAGTGAGAGAGTTATGGTTTTGTGGAGTCTTGTCATGATGTCATCTTATGGAGTTGTGCCATTGTGGGTGATGGCCAGCTGTTGCCAATTAGCCACTACCCATTTGGCCATTTTTTTTTACTCGGGCTATCACTTGGCGGTATTTTTTAAGAGTTTTATATAAAATACTCCATATTATTATTCACCTAAATTTACACAGTACCGCGTTCACACCGCGTTCGAATGCGTTCACACCGCGTTCACGCATACAGAGAATGGATTCAGACCGTTCGAACACGAAAAACAGGCGTTCGCACATAAAGAGAACGCATTGTAAATAAAGTAAATGAAAAATTAGAATTAAAATAAATAAAATTAAATGAGCAGATATAAAAAATAAATAGTTAAACAAATGAGTAAATATTAATATTTTTATAATTAAACAAATAGTTACACCAAAGTTTGGAGGATTTTTTTTGCATTACTATAGAATGAGCACATCCCAACTAGCTTAGCACCTACCCACCTATCTATCATTTGCATAATCCATCCATTAATTGTAAAAAGTAAAATAAAATTACATTAGTCATTGAGATTTATAAACTCAAATTCTATATTTTCTATTGCAAAATGGTCATCGATTTGCGATCTAGATTCGGCAGCATACCAATCTTGTAGACACATCAGCACTTCAATTGTTTCTTTTCCCAAACATGATCTACGTTGATCAATTAATCGCCCACTTGTACTGAAAGCAGATTCTAAAGATACATTAGACATAGGAATGGTCAATATATCACGGGCCATGGCAGCAACAATTGGAAATCTCATCTCATTTGCCTTCCACCATATTAAAGTATCTATTTCATCCTCACTTACAAAATGATTGTAATATGCTTGAAGCTTAGTGATTCCCCCCGATGTTGATGAAGTTCTCCTCATTTTAAGTCGGGCAAGCAATGACTTCTTAGTACTACCACTTTTAAGAGGAATAACAGAAGATGAAGGCGTAGAGGAAGAATAACCATATATAATAGAATAATCATTAAAAAGCCTTTCAAAGTAACTTTTAATAGTTACCGTAGGAGAAACATAGTCATCTTGTTTATTTTCATATAAACCATTAAAAATATCGAAAAGGCCGGTCTCTTTAAGTTGAGGTTCTAATAAAATGTCAAAACCAATAAGTAAAGGAAAATGTTCAAAATATTTAGCATATTTAGTTTTCATTTTTTGTAAGATATTATGTAAAGTCCGATCATTTTTATAAGCAATAAAAAGTTGAACAATATTAACAAGTTGCATACCAGTAATTGTAATTATAGGAGAATAAGAGCTTGATAACATATTAGTAACATCAAAAAATATTTTTAAAAAATCTTTTATTTTTTCTGCATTTTCCCATTCTAAATCAATAGGATATTCTAGTTCGTTATTAATATCTAAAGAAACATAAGAAATTATAGCTTTTTGATATTCAAGTACTAATTCTAACATTTCATAAGTAGAGTTCCATCTATGTTGTACATCCAATTGAAGTTTTTTAGCTTTTAATCCACACTTTTTACACATATTTGCAAATGTTCTAGCTCTTTTATCATTAAAAATAATATGATGTATAATTTCTCTAATTTTATGAATTAGCTCAACAATTTCTTTTAGACCACTTTATATAATTAAATTTATAATATGACACATGCATCTATTATGTAATAATTCACCGTTACAAAGTAAAGGAAGAAAACATCGAAGATTAGAAATTGTGGAATCATTATTAGATGCATTATCAAGAGTGAGAGAAAAAAAATCTTATTTTGGATATTATAACTTGTTAACTCTTGAATAATAGTACGAGAAAGATATTCACCAGTATGACTCTCATCAACCTTTCAAAAAGAAATTATTCATTTTTGTATTTTTCAATTATTATCAATAAAATGTGCGATTATACACATAAAATACCAACGTTGGCATGAAGTCCAAATATCACTAGTAAAAGAAATTCTAGATTTTAAGTTTTCAAAATCTAAAATTAATTTTTCTTTTTCTTCAGCAAAATATTTTAAAACATCTCTTTTAATTGTATGATGAGAAATTCTTTTAAAAGCCGGATTAAAACCTCTTTGTAAACAACCTTCAAGTTCCGGATCATCACCTACAGCAAATGGTTTATTTCTACAAATAATATATTTAACTATTTCTTTACGAGCATTTTCATAATTCTATTGAAAATTAGAAATATTTCCGGAAACACCTTGATTAAGCAACATTTGATCAATATCAAGTTGACCTTTTTTATGCTTGTCTTTAATATGCCTCATTAGGTGAGTAGTGCCATTCTTAGTTAATGTAGAATCATGATTATATTAAAGACATTTAGCTCTACAATCTATAACATTACCTTAGCCATCTTTCGTTTCAATTCTTTTGAAATACTTTCAAACTTCGGACTTTAATCTCTTAGAACTGCCTGATGATGAAGCTGAAGCCAGAGTTTCCAGATCAGGTTGAGGTTGAGATGCGGGTGTAGAATTAATTGAATCTCCGCCCTCCAATTGAGATTCTATATGATCATCAAAGGAATCCATATTGGAGAGAATTTGCTAATTTGAAGATTAAAAATCTTGAAACTTTTAATTTGGAAAGAACTTGAGAGATTAGAGAATTTGAGAATGTGTGATGAATTTAGAAAATTTATTATCTATTTATAAGCATGAGAAAAGTTAAAATTACCAAAATACCCTTATAAACTAGTTGTTTATTTCTGTTAAAAGGGTAAAATGGTTAAAAAAAACAAAGTAGAGGTCCTATTTTGCTAATTTTCAGAAATTTTTAGCTATTTTTAGAATATTTTTTACCATTACATTTTTTTAAAAAAATATTTTTGTTCTTCTCTGTTTAAAAAAAAAAGTATATTAAAAAACTTAAATAGTACATGGGCTGATATGTGATGGGAGATGGGCTAAAAAATTTAAACAATACTTGTACTTGGGTTGAATTGTGATGGAAGAGATGGGCTAAAAAAAATATAAAACGGTACAGTGTACAAAATTTTCCGTTATTTTTTATTGTAGCAACGGGCCAAACGGGCGGGCGGGCCTAACGGGTGGGCTTTCGAGCCAGGCCGGGCAGGCAAAGGGTTGGGCCTTGCCACCCGTTGGTAGTTCGGGCCCGGGCCGGGCTTAGCCCGGTCCAAACCGGGCCAGGTCGGGCCGGGCACGGGTGGGCTGGGCCCATTGATCAGGTCTAAACATATATTCACTCCTATTTATAAAAGTAAAAATCTCTAATGGATCGGATCCACATGCGGATTATTCGATTTATTTGAAATTCGAAATAATAAGATCCACGTTAGGATTACATAAATTATGTTTAGTTTTCTTTTACATATATATTATTTTCTTCTCAAACTATCATTCGGAGTTAGAAAAGTTAAGAGAGGAGAGAGAAGTATTTAGTTGATTTCAAACCACCTCGTGGACAACATTTCCATTGATCCACGTTAGTCAGAACTGTAGGATTCATCTCCGAAACTAATATAACTAGGGAAGACGCGAACAAATTAATTAAGTAGACATCTGAGATGCTTGTAGATCACCCGTCATTGCCGTCAATCTTATAATCTTATACTAGACATTAAAATTGAAACGCAAGGAAATAAAATAGAATCTAAACAATAAAAAATTGTGGCTTCTGTATTAATCACAGAGACAAAATTACAGATCACAGTTGTCTCAGTAAAATACTCTAGCATCACTTGAATCACATCTTCAAGCGGCAGAGAGGACAGCTATCGCCTCGTTTCATCCATTGCTGTATGCATCGCCGGTGGAAGACATGGAAGCAAGGTGTCGAAAAGATCTCCTCGTCGTCGTGGTTTGAGAAGGAGAAGCCGTCGAGACAAACTGCATACGAGTCCGATAGGCCTCGGGCTTCCCCGCTGACGCCATAAGCAGGAAGATGCTGACCGTCGACGACGTCCACCCCGATTCCCAGTAGAAGTATTAACTTGAGGACCCTGCGTTGTGCCGCGTCGATCACGGCGCGGCGAGCAAAAGGAGAAAGATAGGGCACCAAGAACTTGCACTTGCTACCCTCCACGAGCATGTCGATGAACATATCTCGGAAGGCAGTGCTGCGGAGTGATCGGAGAGAAAGGTGGCGGGGCCGTAGAGATACTTTCGCACATCGCTTGGGTGATCCGTCGAGTCGTTCACAAACAAGAAGCGACGGGTTACCTGTAGATTAACCTCAACTTCCGCAAGATTATCCTTCAGGGAGGTAGTGAAAGACTCGTAATTATGACGAGCAGAGAGAGCTAGGCTGTATCTTATACTTGTAGCCACGGCGCTTGTTTCCAGAGATCCTACAAATGGATCGACCCAAAAAAAAAATGGAGGTTGATTGCTATTTATATGCGCATTCAGATGCATATATATATCTCCTGATGGGAAATTCATTATATTATACGAATCCGAGTTAGTTTAGGAGTGAGGCGGCTTATCTATCTGTATATCGCCCAAAGTAATTCCAGAAATATATCTGCTGTCTTGTCTTTTGGTTCCGACAGACCGTTTGGTTCGTTGCTCCCCTTACAATTTTCTCCTTCAAACTTTTACTTACTAATTCCTTCTCGTAATCACCCACCGGCCATCAATCGTCCCTAATTATCCACGTGTACCTAAATAGATTTGGTATGTAAAAAGATGGGATCTATATCTATTTAATTTTGTATGATTTATACCTGAATCAGATTTTAAATGTATATAAATTTTTTAGTACTCTCTTGAAACATTATGAAATAGAAAATTTTATAATCTTATTTCAAAGCAACAAGTCATAACTTTTAGCACCAGATCATAATAGTTTAATAGCTAAAACCTTCCAAAATTTCCAAAATTTTTGAATGTGATACTTTCATCTTTTTCCCTCAGAAAACACAGGATTGAAATATTAATCGAGGGTAACAGCAGTACAAAAGGTACTTTTGAGAAATCTAGACTATTCGTACTCTAAAAGTAACTATAGGGTAATCCCAAGTATTTCCCTACATAATCATTGACGAAAATAGTCAAGCATTGGTGCGCATAATATGCAAACCAAATCGTGCCGAGGAGGGATAGATTTTTCTTAAAAACTAAATTGATTACGATATCAAAAACAAATAAACTAAATTTACTGCATGTAATTTGACAAATTGTTCGTGTATACATATATAAATAACACATACGTAAAATCAACATAAATCTTAGTTAACCAAAAAATATTTTTCCTCCTAGAAATTCTTTAATTTTTTCATCACATAATTTTCTCACAACTTCATGTCGAATGTGGCGAGCACAGCCAAGCTATGTCAAGAGTACCTTGCTGTAGCTAATCAAGTGCCTCTGGCTTTCGATTGGTGGAATATGATGACCGAGTCAAATTCGGATTGCCAGATCCAATTGATCAAACCTATCTAGATTTGTAACATCCTTGACACCTAGCTCGACTCTCAATTACTAGAATGATTTGTTAGCATCAAATCGCCCTGATAGGGTACTCTCTTACTGTCGCTCAATAGACCATGGGTTTATTTCTTGGGAGTAGGATTACTCTAACTTTTCGTTTGGACTCATTTTCTTAACCACCTTACTATTGGTGTCAAAAAGAAAAAAAATCTCTCTTCTTATTAGAACTATTACTTACCAATTTGATGCAATTTTACATTGCATCTGTGACTAATTGTTCCGCTATTACACAAAATTTATTGTTTATTTGATTATACTCTCATTTTTTTGACAAAAAAACTTTTATCCTATTTCATTCAGAAACTTTATTACCATAATTTGCAAAGCAAGTTTGAGATCTACAATTGCACAACTAGTAAAAGTGAAAGACCTTCTAATTATAGAATAATATATTCTAAGAGTAATAAAATATGCTCTAATAATAGTGGAATACCTTATCATAAAAGTGGAATATTTTCTAATAATGTAATTGTTACATGTTTTTGTTAGATCATAAATTAGGTTTGCACGCACATTGAAGACCCTTAATGGCTAGGTATGATGCGAATCGAGTCAGATCGGATCACATCAAGGGGAGATTTAGCTCAATGGATTGAATCTAGTTATCTTATCTGCTTATTTGCTTTAATTAGAATCTTATTAGGTTAGAATTTGTTAGTTAACTAATTCAGCTCTGTGCAGTTTTGGGAGAATATTCAAAAGATATTCTATAGATGAGAAAATATTATGAAACTACTTGGAAAAGATCGAAGACGTCCTGATCTATAACTTCCATATTCAAAATTTCTCTAGATTCAGACTCTATCTATGACAGAATAAAGAATCAATCTGAGAAGAAAAAGGAAGGCTAATTTAGCTAAGTCATGTTTATCTCTAGGTTATGTTTATCTCTTATGTAAGCACTTAAGACAAGTCTAGTTAAGTCATGTAAGCCACTAAGGCGAGTTTAATTAAGCCATATAAACCTCTAAGGCAATTCCTAATTTAAGTCGTATAAGCCTTTATGGTTAGTCTAAGGTAAGTCCTAGCTCGAGTCATATAAGCTTTTAAAATTAGTTCGAATAGGACTCATTGTACCCACCTCTATATATAAAGGGCTAGGCTTCTTTGTTAGGGAATCGAGGTAAATCCAAGCATTGAAAATTAATTGAGTTTAATTATTTTCTTATTACTGCATTTACGGTTTTATCGTAGCCATTAGATCGTCTTTACCTTTCTAGCAGTAGATCGTAACCCTAGAACCTTTCCACCTTCAAACCCTAGCCACTATCTTTGTCCAGCAGCCACCCTACTATACAGCTATCCACCACCACCCTTAGCCATCCGCCACCCTCTGATGACCACTGTAATGTCGGATATTTACTATTCTGCCCCGTTCTGACCTTGCTCCATTGCTTTAATTATATCTTTCCATCTAGACATCTGATTGACATAAAATTAAAGCCATTAGAACCTTATCTCATGAGGCTACCACCGTAATATTGGTATCAAAGCCGACATTCCTCAGAAGATAGTTAACACACGTTCCAAGGCCAACGAGGAGGGATCGACCATGGAAGATCATGATCTTATCTTTGTTCCTGTGAGAGTTGATCTAGCACCCCCGCCACGACAACCAATAGTAGACAATGAGCCTTCTCCTTAAAGAACTTTCTAACGAGGTCACTAGATCCATCACGGAGGCTATTCAAGCCTTGGCAACAGCCCTCCTAACTCAGCATGATCACCCCCACGTTGCCAACATCGTTAGCCACTGTGGAACAGGCACCACCTCCACCTTCAAATACTAATAATGGTGAAACCGTGAAGACCATCCAAACTGCGACAACCATCCCTTCTTCGATTGTGGTGGAGCACTCTCCATCTTTGTAGATCGAGCCCTCCATCGTAGCAACACCAGAGTAGCCCCTAGCAACGGTCATGATGCTGTCCTCCCCACCCGCGATGGAAGCTAGGGCCAAAAACTCTTGCTTTCCATTGAAGGCGATCTAGGTGCTCTCAGTCCAAGCCATCATATCCACTCCCTTCCTCGGACCATCCGCACCCAAGTCATGGCATAAACCACATGTGCTAAGACCTTGGCTCGAGCCACCTATGAGTAGGACGGATTATGACTCAAAATAGTGGGCCCTAGAGCAGCACCTACTATAGGGTCCTTCTCCTCGTGGTAGACGAGATCCACATAAAGATCAAGGACATAAAGTTCAAGAGCGAACAAAGGTTCGAAAACCACTATGGACATCTTACGGACAAGGTGGTCGGAAGCGTGGTGGATTGATGCAAACCGAATCAGATCAGATCACATCAAGGGGAGCTTTAACTCAATGGATTAAGTCTAGTTACCTTATCTGCTTATTTGCTTTAATTAGAGTCTTATTAGGTTAGAATTTGTTAATTAACTAATTCAGCTCTGTGTAGTTTTGGGAGAATATTCAAAGGATAATCCACATATGAGAAAATATTATGAAACTACCTGAAGAAGATCAAACTTGTCCTGATCTATAACTTCTGTATTCAAGGTTTCTCTAGATTCAGACTTTATCTATGGTAGAACGAAGAATCAATCCGAGTAAAATAAGGAATGCTGATTTAGCTAAGTCATGTTTATCTTTTATGTAAGCACTTAAGGTAAGTCTAATTAAGTCATGTAAGCCACTAAGGTAAGTTCAATGAAATCATGTAAGCCTCTAAAGCAAGTCCTAGCTCAAGTCATATAAGCTTTTAGGGTTAGTCTAAGGCAAGTCCTAGTTCGCTAGTCCGAGTAGGACTCATTGTACCCACTTCTATATATAGAGGGTTGAACTTCTTTATTGGGGAATCAAAGTAAATCCAAGCATTGAGAATTATTTGAGTTTAATTATTTTTTTATTACCATATTTATCATAACTATTAGATCGTCTTTACCTTTCTAGGAGTAGATCGTAGCCCTAGAACCTTTCCACTTTCAAACCCTAGCCATCATCTTCTTCTAGTAGCCACCCTACTATATGGCCATCCACCACCACCCTTGGCCGTCCGCTATCTTCCGACGACCGCCGTAATGTCGGATATTTACTCTTATGCCCTATCCTGACTTTGCTCCACTGTTTTAATTATATCTTTCCATCCATACATCCGATTGATGTGAAACCAAAGCCATTAGAACTCTATCTCGTGAGGCTACCATCATCTAAATTTTAATAATCATTCTACAAATAAATCATTCCAGATCTGATCTGTAACAAGGTAGGTGCTGAAAGATAGGAGAAAAGTTGGCCTGCCCTAAGGGTTTAGGGGAATCGGTGAAGGAGGAAGAGTAGGAGTTAGGAGAGGCTGACCAAGGTCTTGGGCGGTGGAAGAAAGGAGGATGGAGCAGGGCGCCGACGGCTAGATTAGAGGAAGGAGGAGGGTAGTAGATGTCAAATAATTAGGGTTTCCTCCACATATATAGAGACTCACTCTAGACCGACTCCGATTTGGACTAGACCGACTAAAGCACATAACTAGTCCGAGTCGAACCCGAATTTACAATACTTCTCCTAACTTGACCGGAACATCTAACTAACTTGACTTGACTTAAATAATTGATTAACAAATTTAGTCAATATTTAGCAAGGACTGAAGTTTATGGCTCAACCAACGAGGTAGTTGTTTAAATTGAATGCAAATAAATAAACTAGATAAATAGATTCATCCTCATGAGCCCAATGCGCCGCAAGCGGATCCAATATGACTGGGACGTATCAATTATTCTCCTAACAGAAATAAAATACAGGAATAAAACTTTGATAAATAAAATCCCAACGAGTTTTTAAAAAAATAGAAAAGAAAATTTTATAGATTAATATGGCAGTCACAAAACTCTCACTAGAATCAAAGGCCAAGATTGGTAAAATATTAGTAGAAATTCCTCGTTCCACGTACACCTAGCCTAAGCTCCTACTCTCTTTAGCAAGCAAATCAACGGCTTGATTAGCTTACCGGTAAGTATGAGTAACTTTATGGTTATTAAAATTGCTAGGTTGATTTTTTATATCGTCTATAATAGAATCAATCGATCAAAGAGGCTTTTGACTGCCATCAAAATGTTGACTAAGAGGAGAGAATTTATTTCTAGCCACACATTGGTGAAGTTTTTTTGGTGGATACTCAACAACGATTTGTTATGACCTAGCTTAGACAGTACAGTGGGTTTAGTCTAATTGGTTTAATCATGAGTTCATTACTATTCCTGCACTCGGTCTACTAGAGTCATGTATTTTACTATTTGGTGGGCTGGGTTGACTTAGTTCAGTTCTTTTTAGTGAGCACCCCAAAGGCATCAAGAAGAATTACACTAGTTTTATTCTCTCTTCCCCTCTCTCTCTCTCTCTCTCTCTCTCTCTCAAAATTCCCCTTCACAGATGGCGCACAAATCAAAGCCACCAGTTAAGCCTATCTCTCTATCTAACTCCATCTTCCCCACTCATAAATCTTACTTTCACCTCAACTCACCGAGCTAGCTGTCTCCTCGATCGCAGCTCACTCGAGCTAACCACCGCCTCAAACTCTACCACATCCTTCTCCTACCACAGCTTACCCAAGGCGTCCTTTGCCTCCATTTTTAGCCCACACCTAACTCTAATCAAATCTTTCTTTCTTTAAAAATAATAAAATAAGAAATTTGGGACAAATTAATATAATATTATTAATAATCTCATCATTTAAGCTAAAATAAAACATAGAAAAGTGTAAATATTTTAATATTTTTAATAATCTCATTTTACCAAGATTATTAAAAAGATATTTGTTCCATGTAAAATAAAATTTTATTATATTTTACTATAATTTTAAAAATATTATAAAATATAATATTTAAATATGAAAAATATTATTTTTGAATATAAATATGTAGGATTAAATATAAAGCATATAAATATTAATAAAAGAATATTTTATAAAATTAAAATATATTGAAATTACATTACATTGTATATTTATCTTCCTATTGTTGTATTCAAGCATTACATATCTATCTCCCTAACATTGTATTGCATTGCTTATTTATCTCCCTATATTTTGCATATGTAATGACTTAGCCTATATCATTACATAAGTAACTCTAAGCATTACATACATAAAATATATTAATTTATTTATCATCTATTTTATCAATTTACTTTAGATCAAGTCGAAGGGGTATTTTAGTACTTTTTCTTCTTACCTTCACTTTATATCACATCAAACATAGTCATTACGCTCTTATTCCAGAATACAAGTAAACTTAAAAGTAACTATTCCTAGTATAAATTCCTCATTTTAGTAACATAAATTAGACTTTGTTATTCCTATTCCACTCTATTCTCAATGTGAACAATGCCTAAAGTAAAACTATAGAGTAATCCCATGTATTTCACTACATTATCATTGAGGAAAATTCTGACGCCCCAAATACATGTGCCCCTCATATGGGTGAAATCCATGTGATTTCTACGTAACATATGATTAAAGTTTCAATAAATAAATAAGAGAAAAACCCATATTTCCACAAATAACAAAATAGAAAGAAGTTCATAACATCATAAGCAAATACAATTGCCCACGTAGGGTTACCAGCCATCTAGCTTAATTAATATGAATTAACTAAATAAAAAGAAACTATAAACTAGTCTTTGTTAATTGTTCCACAAGCTGAAATTATTTTCATAAAAGGTGATGAGCATAAAGCCTAGCAAGTATTCCATAATAGATATATTTGAAATACACATCATAATCACATCAATGCATTAGTACCACATACTCATTATATTGATCAAATGCGCACATGCATTAGCAATGTATAATATGTCATGCATTAATCCGAACTATCATATTCTCAAACTCGAACTTACACTGAGCTCGTCTCATAAGCCATGTCAACAATATACAATAAAATATATATACCTCTTTTCAAACTATCAAGCCCTAAACACAAGCTCATACAAAGTCATGCACGTAGGCCACAAACTCTCACACCCGACCACATAAATACCTACAAGGGAGGTAAATCCTAGCAATAATTCACCAGGCCATCACCCGACGAACAACATGACTATTGTCCAACACTGCAAACTAAGGATCACAATTGTAAGCTCATTACATAAGTAAGTATTGCATATCGGTACTACCATCCGAGCCCTCGACTCTATATTATCGCACCATTGTGTGGAAATCATAAGCCGTCGCTCACGAATGCCCCTCACCCTATGTCATCGAGTACTGCTAGGTCTATGTCATTGTACCATTTGCTTTCTAACTTAAATACTCTAAATATTATGGACTAGATCTGGACTAATCTTGTAACGCCCTCGCCTAGCATAGGCACGTGCATGCCTACACGCACACACAGCACGCGTGGCTCACGTGATAGGATGGATGGGACTCATCACCCACAAATATACTCCTGTGCTCATATAATCATGACATCATCAAATAATACCTACTAACATATCCATGCTCATATAATCCAACACCAAATAAATCATACTATCAGCCAAACAAACCTGTTAACATATGAATATACAAGTCCGCAATAATATATACTAGACCACTATATAATCTAGCAGGACCCACACAGGCCACGATAAACCATCAAGATACAACTAAATAACTGATACACGAGTACACTATAATCTGACATGTACTATACAAACCATCATCTGATATAATAAAGTACAAATATAACAATTAACGGTACAACTCAATTTCTATACAAACTATCATCTATACCGTCTCGCACCTATAGCTCACCTCATCAATCTTAAATATCTTCTTAGGATATCTCAAGTCGTTATCACGTATCATATATCTGAGAGAGTTAAAAAAAAAATAAAGAGAGTAATGAGCAAAAGGCTCAGTAAATAGACTTTACCCCGAATCAGTGATGCCAAACGGAGAGTAAATTATGTACTAGATAATATGAATCAGAAAGAGCATCATATCATAAATGACTATATGAATGTGTTCTCAATAATACATAAATGAAATGTAGATAATATGTCACAACTGATAAAAGTATATAATCCTCGATAATAAATAAACAAATCACCATGTCATACTATTACCATAACTCTCTCTCAAATATGACACATAATGCATGCTGACCATGACCATGATATTATATTAAATGTAGTCATATATAATGTATATTAACTTCTCGATAATTAGGTAATTAGGTGATAATGAAATCGTATCTATTTCTCAACACCTCAGTCATCAATGTCATCTCTGTATGCCATCATCATACTAGACTACTATGCACAGTCAATACCCAGTACCCGGTCTCAATATCATGCCCGAAGGTTCAAAGCATACTCTGCAACCCGTAAAAAGTATTTCAAATATAACCATACCCCACCACCTGCTAGGGTATCAATTTCCATCCAAACTAGGCACCCTCCTAGCTGATAGAAACCTCATGAGGATAACTTGCCACATATGCTCTGGCGAATAGCATGTGTCCGAATATCTGCTACGCACACAGATTAACGACCTCGGACGTAAGGCCAACAGGATCACGATTATATCGAGCAATCAATCATCTCCAAGCATGCCCTAACCCTCGCGCCCACTCGGATATCCTCACGTTTTCTATCAACTATCCTATCAATCACATTTCATGCTTTCCTTCTAAATGACAGATTATATGCATATATCTAGTATGATAACAAGTCAATACATAATAGGAATTTAGGTGAAACAGAAATCAAGAGAAGAATGATGCAATGTAGTCTCCAACCATGTAGTCAACACATGCATACCCGTGCTAATCTATTACATGTATACTCATGCTATAGACCAACTAGACATAAAATTATAATAGTATAATTATCTCTCATCATCTCTATTTATCATTATCATACTCATATACAAGATCAGCCTAATTATATGCATGATAAAAATATGCTCGACTGTAATCATTTCTAGATAAAATCATATAATCATGCTAGAGGCTAAAACATGCAGATACATAATATATAATATAACCTAATTTGAGAAAGACATCTAGGGGATAAGACTACTCACACTAATTAGAAGAACCAACACATGTATTCCTCACGTCCACCAATCAACCGTCAGACATCACTAGCAAGGTCCACGAGGTCTCAAATAAGGGGGTTTGAAATCTGAAAATATTTAAGTAGCATGAAATTAGTCGTTTATCTAATTAGAATTAATTCAAGTAAAATATAAATGTATATTAGGTTTAGAATCACTTTTTTTTATTTTTGATTACATAACTAGATCTATATTATAGATACGATTCAAATACTATAATTATACTATAATCATAAAATGCTAATTATAGTATAAGGAGAATAGGTATGTTTCTTGTTATATAAAATATTTCTAAATATATAATTACAAAATAAAATAAAATAAAATAAAATGCTATATAACTATAAGTATAGACAAGGTCTAATTATAATTAATTTTATAATTCATACTCTATCTTGATTAATTTGGGACTATGCAGTCTTTATTAGATAAAATAATAAATAAATAACTAAATAAGCCTAGTATTTTATTTGTTGCAGAATAATAATATATAATAAATTAATAGAATTACTTAAAATGTATATCATAAGAATATTAGAATATAAATCTAATATATAATTTACAAATCTATCTATTAATCTAATAGACATATAAGTAAATAAATAAATAAATTTAAGCATTACCTATATTTATGTGTAATAGTTTATAAAGTAATTAATCATTAATTAATTATAATTAATAATAATAATGTTGAAGAATATACATTATTATTAAAATAATTGATGTCTAAATAAGTTATCTACATTAATTAAGAAAGCAATACCTAACTAAATAAATAAACAAAATTAAAATAAAACAAATAAATAAATAAATAAACAATGCCACCAATTCTCTGCTACAATGCTAGGCTGAGCCCAGCACTGTAGAAAGAGGAGGAGAAGCTGAAGGAGAAGAAAGGAGAAAGGAAGAAGAAAGAAGAAATAAGAAGAAAGAAGAGGAGGAGGAGAAGCTAAGGGAGAAGAAAGGAGAAAGGAAGAAGAAGAAGAAGAAGAAGAAGAAGAAGAAGAAGAAGAAGAGAAGAGGAAGAGAAGGGGAGGGAGGGGGTTGCAGACCCAGGCTGGCGGGGAGGGCACTGGCCACTGGTGGCCATCCAGCAGCCAGCCCCTCGCCGACGGCTCGGCTCCAATGAGCCTGAGGCAAGAAATAGAGAAAGAGAGAGAGATAGAGAAAAAGGAAGAGGAAGAAGGAGGAGGCTCACTTGCGGTAGCACAGCAATAGCGGCGGCGGGTCGGCAATAGGAGAGAGAGAAAAACCGAAAGAGGGAGTGTGGGGAGAAGAAAAAGATAGAGAAAGAGGTGGTGGGGAGGAGGAAGAACCGTGGCTGTTGCGGCGGCGTCGGGGCCCACCATGCTAGTTGGCTCGGCTAGGTTGGCCGAATCAACAGCTGGGGGCGCGGGGTGTCCCTTGCCCGCCCGCAACTTGCATGGCATGAGCTCGTGCCATACAACACAATTTTTCTTTTTTTTGTTTTTTATCTTTTTTTTTAATTTCATTAAATTTATATATCATCATCATCATCATCATCATCATCATTATTATTATTATTATTATTATTATTATTATTATTATTATTATTATGGGTTCTTGTACCAAAAAATCAGCTACAGAACAATTCCTTAAGATCTAAATTTATTGTAGGAAGCAGTCCACACAACCGTAGGAAAGTATTCTTCAAATATTCTCCAATAGTCAGAAAATTATGAAACTAAATGGGTTAGATCTGTAACTTTCTTATTTATGCCCTTCGCAGATTCGAACTACAACTGGGATGAAAATATAAAATAACGTGGGTGATGGTGGTGGTGTCGGGTGCAGTAGATATTAGGGTTATGGATGGGTATGGAGATGAGGGTGGATTTTGGATGTAGTTAAGGAAAGTAGACGAAGGGAACGAAGTGGTCAAGATTCCAAAGAAGAGGGGTGGCTCGAGAGTCAAGGGAGATTAGAAGTTAGAAGAAACCTTGCCAATGATAGATGTGGAAAGATGGTGAAGAGGGAGGAGGGAGAGAGTTTAGAGAGAAGATAGGAGGCAAGAAATCAATAATCCAATAGCAATATGAAGTTGGCTGCCATCCACATATTTATAGAGGCTAGTTAATAAGTCCTAAAACAACATGTAACCCTAATTCTAGAGGATTTCCGTCGATCGCGTTCGAATGCGCCTGATCGTGTTCGAACGCACTCAAAAAGCTCCATCTCTGTATGTGTGAACGCAATGCAGGTGTTCGAATGCGAGCTTTCGAACGCGACCTATAGGAATTTTATTTTAATGAAAATAAATAACTAATGCAATAAGAAAAGATCCTAACTAAGTGTATCATATTATTATTTTATTATTTTTAAATCTGGATTATTATAGATTTGGATGTAAGAAAATTATGAAAAATTAGATAGTGGGCCTCAAGAGACAAGGTTCTAATGGCTCTAGTTTCATGTTAGCTAGATGAAAAGATATAATTATAAAAGTAGAGCAAGGTTAGAATTGGATAAATTCATAATTATCTGATGTTGTGGCGATCATCAGAGGGTGGACGATTGTAAGGTAGGGTGACATTGTGGCGGTCAATGAAATAGTGTACGAAGGTTGGAAGGTCAAAACTGCTAGATTTAGGTCTGAGCGGGATTTGAAATCCATGGGTGGGGGCATGAACTCCGAAGTGGCATATGGTGGTGGTAGGCTAGCAATGATGGGGTGGCGTCGGTAGGAATGATGGTGGTGGAAAATTAGGGATGGTGGAAGGGGGTTAAGGCAATGGTAGGGAGAGTAGAAGAAGAGGGAGGAATAGGCCGCCCTTAAGGGTCTATGGTGGTAGTTCGATCAACGGTGGTTAGAGGAGGCGTAGCTGGGATGGTGGTTGCTGTTGAGGGAGGAGGGAACAAGGAAGGAGAGAAAGAAGATTAGGGCATAGGAATTTAATTCAATCGATAATCCATTACGCCACAATGCTTTATACTTGGCTATCGTCTAGCTGCTTCGGCTAACCCGACCAAATTAAACAAATATGTACTTGAAAGAAAATAGTACTAATGTAGAACTAAAATGCAATAAGCAATTAATAATAATTAATTAAATAAGATGGAAATAGGGATTCAATCCCCTTGTGCTCAGCTTGAGGTGACTTGGTTTGACCTGACTCGTATCAATATGATGACCTAGTCGATCCAACTAACCAGACCTATCTGGATCTCTCATGTCCTCGTCATCTATATTGACTAATAGAATAATTTGTTAGTGTCAAAACACCATAAAAGGGTACTCTCTCGTTGTTGTTGGATAAACCTTAGGTCTACTTTTGAGGGGAGGTTTAGTCTAATTTTATTTTATTCAATTTTATTTTCTTTCGTTTGCACTCGTTTCCTTACCTGATGCAAACATGGTCAGATCAGATTGTATCATGAGGACATTCAGCTCGATGAATCAAGTATATTTATCTTTTAATTGGTTTATGCTTATAGAAATCCTTAAGGCAAATTAAGTTAAGTCATGTAAGCCACTTAGTCAAGTTAAATTAAGTCATGTAAACACTAAAGCAAATTCAATTAAGACATGTAAGTTTCTAAGGCAAGTCCTAGTTCTAGCCGTATAAGCCTCTAGGACTAAGTCTGAGCGGGACTCATTGTACCTGACCTCTATATATAGGAATGGCAAAATTTGACCCGACTCGATAATCTAACACGATAAGCCGTCTCTTAATTGGGTTTGGGTTTAATATAATTAGGTTTGAGTCGTAAAAGGGTCAACCTGCCTAACCCGTTTAATAAATGGGTCATGTTCGGGTTTACATAATTGATCCATTTTGTCCCTTTTGACCCGTCTAAGTATATGGATCGGGTCAGGTCAGGTTAACCCGCCAACCCATTTATATATATATAAACCCTACCATATAAACCTTAACCTAACCCTCTCTCTCAAATCTCAGTCTCTCCACTTCCTCTTCTCTAGTCGCCTCAAGATTTCAAAAGGAAAAAAATTGCCTCATCTCTCTCTAGCGCCGCCACGCCTGCCACCTCCCATGTCTCGGCCTGCAGCCTCAAACATCTTCGCCTGCTGCCTTCCGTGCTTGCCACCTCCTATGTCTAGGTCTACAACCTCAGGCATCTCCTCCTATCGCCTCCTACGTCTCCATCTCTGCCTAACTCTACTGCCTCCCGTGTCTCCATCTCCGCCTACCACCATGTCTCCGCTCCTTGTTTTAGCCTTCCATCCCTATTCTCTGTCTCTGCCTGCCACGACTATCTGTCATGGTGCCTTTGTCCTTGTCTTTGCATGTAATCACCTCTTCGTCTCCGGCTGCACCGACTGCCTCTCGACCTGCAGCCTCAAACATCTTAGCCTGCTGCCTTCCGTGCTTGCCACCTCCTATGTCTAGGTCTACAACCTCAGGCATCTCCGCCTGTCGCCTCATGCGTCTCCATCTCTACCTACCTCTACTGCCTCCCGTGTCTCCATCTCTGCCTACCACCATGTCTCCGCTCCTTGTTTCAGCCTTCCATCCCTACTCTCTGTCTCTGCCTGCCACGACTATCTGTCATGGTGCCTCTGTCCTTGTCTTTGCATGCCATCGCCTCTTCGTCTCCGGCCACACCGATTGCCTCTAACCTTTCTCGCCTCATCTTCCTTAGCAAATCTGGAGCTCGTTGCCATGGGAGCTAGCTCTTGGAGCCTTGGCTCTGTCATTGCCGCTTTGCCAACTCCGGCGATGCCTCCCCTTCTGGAAGCTGCTGAGCCAATTTGAATTTATATTTACTAAATATTCTTGTAATATTGTAAATCTAATGGATTTGTGTAAATGTGTAATATTTTGTTAAATAGGTGTTGTGTTAAATGGATATAAACTAGTTAATTAGGTTGTAAATGGGTTAAACGAGCTGTATAGATAGGTTAAACGAGTTGAATAAAAAATATAATATATTTATTAAAATGGTTAAATAGGTTGTGTCAGGTTAAACGAGTTGTATAAAAAATATAATTCATTTATTAAACGAGTTAAACGGGTCGTGTTGTGTTACCCTTTTAATAAACAGGTTGTGTTCGTGTTTAGAAAAATTGACCCGTTTCTTAAACGGGTCATATTCGTGTTAATACTTCTTTGACCCGACCCAACCCAAACCTAACTAACCCGACCCGATTGCCACCCCTATCTATATATAGAGGAGTTGGGTTCTATTCATCAAAGCATCCAAGTATATCCAAGCAATGAGAACTAATTGAATCTAGTTATGTTCTTATTATCGCATTTACTATTTTTATCATAGCTATTAAATCGTCTTTATCTTCATAGAGATCGTAATCATAGAACCATTCCAAGCACCCAAACCCTAAAACCCTAGCCACCACCTTCCTTCAATAGCCACCCTACTATACGGTCGTCCACCACCACCCTTGGCAATCCACCACCCTATGACGATCGTCGCAACATCGGATATTTACTGTTTTGCCCCGTTCTGACCTTGCTTCACTATTTTAATTATATCTTTTTATTCAGACATCTGATTGACGTGACACTAGATCTATTAGAATCCTATCTCATGAGGCTACCATCAGCTAAATTTTTATAATTTTTTTTACGTTCCGATCGGTTCAAATCTGATCTGTAACATTACCCATCTTCCTATTGTTAAAACCTATATATATAAAAAAAAACAAAAAAAGTCCTCTTTTTAATGTAATTATTTCTTTACCAATTTGATGCAATCTCACATTGCATAAGCGGCTATGCATTGTGCTATTACACAAAATTTACAATTTATTTTATTATTACTTTAATTTTTTGACAGGAAGGCTTTTGTCACGTTTCATTCAAAAACTTTATTACCCTAATCTGCAAACAAGTTTGAGATCTACAATTGCACAACTACGCCCAAACAAAATGCCTAGTAAACCTCACTGTCGAAGATCTCCTGTAACCAAAATATTCCAGACAGTATATAGCCTGCAACCATAGTTACTAAACTGTAACATTAGTAACTAATATATTTAAATTATGATAGTATTACTACAAGTAACTTATTACATTGCAATTTAGCAAAATAATTTTTTGAATTAAGGTATTAAACATTGTTAATTGATGTAAAACAAAATTTACATATTATGTTGTGAATAAATATAATGCAGAATTAATGAATTATATTGTCTTCTAACAATATATATACCTTCTAACAATAGCAGAATGCTATCTAATAACAACATAATTCATTCAAGTAACTTTAGAATAATAAAAGTGAAATATCTTTTAATGATAGCATATGCAATATCTTCTAATAGTAATAAAGTATGTTCTAATAATAGCATAATACTTCTCATAAAAGTAGAATATCTTCTAATAATGTTATTCTTCTAAAAAGAGGAAATGAAACTTTGATAAATAAAATCTAATGAGTTTGTTTTTTTTTAATAAAAAGGAACTTTTATAGATTAACATGGCAGTCACAAAAGCGTTCACTAGAATCAGAGATCAAAATTTATTAAATATTAGTAAAAATTTAAAATTGTTTAAATTGCTAGTTCAGTTTTTAATATCATTTATATTAGAGTCAATGGATCAAATAGGCTTTTGATAGCCCCTCAAAGTATTGACTAGGAGGAGAGAATTTGTTTCGTGCCACACATTGGTGAAGTCCGTTTGGTGGATACTTAGTAGCGCTTCTTGAATTATCACCGCTTCAGTACTGGCAGTCCATGTATAAAGCCCCACATCTACTACCTAGGGGAAGACCCTATCAAACTGTGAAGCTAAACACTTTCACTCTCTTTCATTCAATAAATGACCCATTAGTGTTAATCTTTACCACCCAAGTGGGTTGGTTCCCATCGAAAAGGAGTATTGGTAAAGGTTGGTTTCATGTCTTTGACAAATAACTAAGCGCGTTATTCATTGATTAAGGATATCGTTAGAAACCAAATATTTTCAAACTTTTCTCTCTCATGATTAAATGAACTCTATTTTGGTATTTCCATAACTGCTAAAGTAAGAAGCAATACTACCCTAAATCCAAGCCTTTTCAGACTCCAGCAACCCGTCATCCTTATTAGCCAAAAAGCATCTGACCATCTATCCTCAAAGATGAAATTAATCACTAGACAATCTCTCACAAAATCCAAAGTAGTGGTGGCCACTCTATATCAGAATAATACGTGGTCAATAATTTATTTATTCAAGTGAGCAAAAGAGACACTAGGTGTCCGAGGCAAAACTCATAATCGAGCAGTGGGTTCTCATCGTCAGCTAGTCCTAGAGCAACTTTCAAAGGAATATTTTGATCTTATACAAGAAATATGTAGGGATCAGAATTTTGCTTAGCCCTCTCATCTGGGAGTTAGCTCAATAATGGCGCGAAGGAAGCAATACTTAGATTTAGAGGAAGCATGACCTGAGGGGTGTGACCTCTATATCTAGTAATAATCAAAATCACATAAAAGGGATTTTGATGCTCATAATAGAATGAAATAATTTAGAGCCAAACTTATAAATAATGAGCTCACAGTCTCTAAGGCATGTATTAACAAAGTCAACCAACGGTCCAAAGGGATGGGCTTGATTCAAGGATCCTTCCAAATATTGAGAGAGCTTAGCTATATATTTAGAAATGGTAACAGAGACCAAGCTGAGGACAGAAGGTATATGGACATAGAATTAAAGACAATTAATTAGGATAACTCCTCCTTGCGCTAGGTTCATAGAACGTATCGATTCCAACCGTCAAATCTTGGATATGGTGGATTAGTGGTTAGATGGAGGATGAATATAGAGAATTAGAGATGAATGGTGGAGATAGAATAGCTATGGATGGTAGATGAAATTTGATAGAAGGGGATAGGGAAGATATGGAAGGATAGTTAAAGAAATCTAGAAAAGAATTCGAAATAGATGATGATTAAGATTTGATTTGGATCTAAATATAGTCATACCTTTCGGGCTAATTTATCATGATCCGGCTATTAGATACTTATTAGATTTGGATGGAAGATAGATCTCTGAATCAGCTTTCCAGAATAGGGTTGTGGGATCTGGGGTGATATGTGGATTTCCAGATATTAAGGTTTTACCAAATACTCTGCTGGATCGGAATAGATCTAGAGGTGGATATTTTGAGATAAATTCTGATCGATCTAACCGTCCAAAAGATTTGATATTCTAATAGGTTGTTTCCCTAGAAGTCAGGGATCCAACGAAATCAAATTAGGTTGATCAAATAAGTAGATCAAGAGTTATTATACAAATATTGATCGAAGATTAGATGGTTGAGAGATGGACATGAAAGGTGGAACCTAAAGATCAACGGGATGGAGGTCATCGACAGATGGTGGAAGGCCTATGGGCGTGGGGAAGACCTTAGGACATGGAGGAGGTGAATGAGATGGTGTAGGCTAGATCGGAGTGCTACACAAGGCAGAGAAGATGAGGAAGGAGAGAATTGGCTTTTAGGGTCGAGAGGGAACGACTAATCGAATATGAGAGAGAAGGACATAACCATAATGAGTCAAGTCCTAGACTGATAGAAGGGGGAGAAGTGGCCTCAAACCAGCAATTTCATAATAATTCATCTATGATCCTCAAGTGAAGACCAACCCTCCTATTTAGAAGAGAGATACAAGTGGGCTTAGCCCATTACCCAATATGGGACTAAATTAAAGTAAATGCAATAAGTAAATAAGCAAATAGAGTGGATAACTGTATTAAACCTAGCCCAATACCCTTTGAGTGGACCAGCATGGCCTAAGGCCCATCTTCTAGACCGGCCCAGCTCATCCGAATTTTATCAATCCACCATGCTTCTATACACCTTGTCCTCAAGGTGACTTGAGTCAAACTTGCTGTGTTCGATGGATCATCCTCAGTCGAGCTCGAATACTTGTACTCCTATTGGCCCAAGGTGGGATTCAGGTCTGTTTACATTGAGTCCACTCAGTCTCGGGTGGTCGAACCAATTGACTTAATGTTAGCTGATCTATAGAAATCTAGTGCATCCAATCGCACTCGGGTGGTCGAGTTAAGTGAAGTTGGTGGATCCTGATCAGGTCCACCTAGTGAGTCAAGTTAGGTTCAACTAGTTGAACTGATTGCTGGTTGTGCTCATAATCGTACTGTCCACTCCATGGATTAGGATCCAAGTCAAATTTATCCAGGTATAAGCAAACTCAACTTAGGTTAAGTAGAGGGTTTCTGATCAAGTCCCTTATTTGACTTAATTGAGTCCCCAAGTAGGGAGATGACTCACACTTGACTTGACCCTTTGGCTCTTAGGTCTGAACCCAGCTCATGTCTAGCAATTCAACCTAGTCAAGCCAAACCAAGTAGCTATCTTGAAATTCTAATCACTTAGGGTTTTCAAAAAAATTTGAAATCCCTAATATTTCTCGCATAATTTCCTCTCCTTTAGCCGTTGCCATAAGAGTTGCCTTGGCACATGGCAACCATGGCTGACTAGTGACCACCTCTGGTAGTTGCTCTAGCTAGGTTCCCGGTAGTGCGACAGCAGTCGATGGCGATGGAAGGCCGAAGTTGGCCCAAAAAATTAAAATCTTCATCTCCTTCTTCTCGGTCTCGTCACAGCTACGGCAGGGAGCCTTCAGCCGTCTGGATTAGGAAAACAGCTGCCGACGAGTCCTTGTGGATTAGGAAAACAGCTACCGTGGGTGAAAGACTATGACCTCCTTCGAGTTGTAGCTTAGTATGGGACTGTGACCTCATCACCAGACGAAGCTATCAAGGTTGACCGTTGATTGACCGAGGAGGATGGTGGGAGGTTTCTAGAGGAGACACCGAGCTAGGAAAGCAGCAATTAGAGCTCGGTGGTTCCTTCTTTATGTTGTGGAGGTGCCTCGGTGCTAATTTAGCCCCCGTTGTCGTGTCTTGATCCAGTTCAATAGGTGTGCTTGTTCTAGTCGACGTGCCGCCTTGGTGGTTCATCCCAAGGGTGGTAGGGTCTGGTGTATATCTAGGATGGTGGCAACTTATGTCCGCAAGGGTTACTTGCATCATTGCCATCGTTTGCACCATGTGTGCCATGGTTTGCTGTAGATCGACATGGCCCTCCATAAGATCTCGCGGACACGGGGGAGATGGAGTTCTAGATGGTTGATACATTTAGTTAGGATCTTTTCTTTTTGCATTAGGTGTTTATTTTTATTAAAATAAAATTCTTGTAGGTCGCGTTCGAACGCAGGTGGAGTCGCATTCGAACGCCCTTATGAACGCTTGTGAACGCCTGCGTTTGTGAATGCCTTGTGAACACTCATGTTCGAACGCCTTGTGAACGCCTGTGTCGTGTTCACAAATCCAGAGAAGGGGTTTTTTGAGTGTGTTTGAACGCAATCGACAGGAATCCTCTAGAATTAGAATTTCATATTGTTTTAGGACTTGTTGGAGAGCCTTTATAAATATGGGGATGGCAACCAATTTCATAATGCTATTAGATTCTTAATTTTCTTACCTCATATCTTCTCTCTAGACTCCTCCCTCCTCCCTCTTCACCATCCTTCCACCTCTACCATTGGCAAGGTTTCTCCTCGCTTCTAATCTCTCTCATTTGTCGAGTCACCCATCTTCTTTGGGATCTCCACCACTTCATTCCCTTCATCTACTTCCCTTAATCACTTCCACAATCCACCCTCCACCCTCATCTCCATACCCATCCGTAACCCTAACATCCACTCCACCCGTCACTACCACCATCACCCATGTTATTTCATGTTTTCGTCCTTGCTATAGTTAGAATCTACGAAGGGCATAAATACGAAAGTTGTAGATTAGGAAGTTTCATAATTTTCGAAGTACCAGAGAATATCTGATGAATAGTTTCCCATGATTGTGCGGACTACTTCCTATAATAAACTCAGATCTTAAGGAATTATTCCGTAGCCAATCTTTTGGTTCCAGATCCTATCAATTTGGTATCAGAGCCTATCAAGTGGTATCAGAGCTTATCAATTGGGTATCAGAGCTTATCAATTTAGTATCAGAGCAGGCGAACCTCAAACCTCCATTAATGGTTGAAACAAGGAAGTATCAGAGCCTATCAATTTGGTATCAGAGCAGGAGAACCTCAAACCTCCATTAATGGTTGAAACAAGGAAGATAACATCAATAAGAAGACCTATAGAGAGCACATCGACAAGAGAGGACTCAATGCACGAAGATCCTAACCGTGAGGCCGATTCCTTTGGAGCGACCACGATAGGATAGAGTCAACTAACATCTATGGGTTCGAATATGGATGAACTAAGGGGCATGTTCCAAATATTGTTGCATAGAGTTGACTATATACAAAAGGATCACAATGAATTCAAGGAATATGTTGTGAATCGATTGGGTTCGTCATCTCCTTGACAACGAATGGAGTTTCAAGAAGGACTAGCGGTGGGACCCCATAGAACCGATACCCCACAGGTCCAATTGCGTCATATGAGTGTCAATGATCCCCTCCTACCTATGCCTTCACATCATCCCGCACCTCCATTACAAAACCCAAGACCGGCGGTGGTGGAACCCGAGAGGCGTGCGGCACCGGTGCGCTTCGTCCAAGAGGAGGATTGGCACTTTGAGGATGAGGTTGATCTCTATGGAGATGGTGCTGGACGTGCTTAAGGATTTAGAGAAGGCGATCAACCTGCACAAAGATTTAGACTTGAACAAGGATCTTTCGCAAACCCGACAACGCTATTCAAGGGAGAACCGTATGCTTGGACTTTCCAAAATTCTAAGGCGGTGATCCAATGGATTAGGTGTTTCAAATTAAACAATATTTTGATTGTCAAGGTACAGCGGAAGATGCAAAAGTGTAGATGGCAAGCTTTCACCTCCAAGTAACGGCATTGCGTTGGTATAGATCAATTATTCGTGGTGGTGAATTTACTAGATGGGTTGATTTTTGCAAGAGGATTACATATAGATTTGGGATAGCGGCATATGAAGATTTTGCTGCCATATTAGGCAAGATAGTTCAAAGGATTATCGTATTGGAGTACCAAGCTGAGTATGAAAGAGTTAGTAGTCATTGTGAGCCACCGTGACCCGAACATACATTGATGAGTACATTTATTTCAGGGCTGCGAGAGGAGATACAAGTGGATGTTCGTACTCTATATCCTATTACTCTTGAGGAGGCCTTTGAGAAGGCCGTGAGGATGGAACAAAAGCATAGGACTCTAAAGATGGCAGCGAGAACTAATTGGGGCAACCAAGATGGGCGGTTTGCACTTAGAATGCCGGTTGAAAATTCTATGGTTTTAAAATCAGCGATTGCGACTATTAGACCATGACCACCTTTGAGACCTTCTTTCTACGTTAGAGGAGGCACTAAACCCCCGGTTCGAACTCTCACACCTATCCAAGTGGAGGAGCGAAGAGCGAAGAGTGAAGGGCCTATACTTTCGATGTGATGAAAGTTTTACCCTTGGTCATCGGTGTTCTAAACTGATCGGGAGTGTGATGCTTATCGATGGCCCTGAGGAGGATGATGAGATTAATGACGATGGAGAGTGTCCAGGAGGAGACCCGTGAGGAGGCCATTGTGGAGGGCGTCGAGGAAGATATCCAAGCTAAAATATCGATGCATGCATATTCAGGTACTTCCGCGCCGAGGACGTTACGAATAGATGGACTCGTTAGAAAGCATTGTGTGCACATTCTCATCGATTCAAGGAGTACACACAACTTTCTAGAGGAGAGGCTAGTGAGGAGATTGGGTTTAGATGTTGAACCGACTACGGGGTTTGACGTTGCTATTGGAGACGGCACGAAGCTTAGGGTGAAAAGCTTGTGTCGCCAAGTCGGTATACGGGTGCAAGGACATGACATCATTGTGGACTTGTATCCATTCGTGCTGCGAGGAGCGAATATTATCCTTGGTGCTCAGTGGTTACAAAGTTTGGGACCCGTCACATTTGATTTCCGGAGTATGTGGATGAAATATAAACAAGGAAACAAAGATGTGTGACTTGATGGTGTTTGGTCTTCGTCGATTCCTGCGATGCAACCTATGATGAGGCTGCTTGGTGCGTATGATTTGGCCTATCTTCTTTAGTTATGACCAGTAGGAGATGAGCTTCAAACGAGTTCAGGTATTACCATTGAATTGTATAATTTATTAGATAACTTTTCTAGACTGTTTGAGGAGCGCAGCTGTTGCCACTGAGGAGAGTGGCGGACCATTGCTTAAAGATTGTACTCGGGGCTGCATCGGCGAACGTGAGGCCATATCGGTATCCACATGTGTAAAAATAAGTTATCTCAAAGATGGTAGCCGAGATATTGGAGCAAGACCTCATACAACCAAGTCATAACTCATACTCATCCCCCGTGCTTTTGGTGCAAAAAAAGGATGAGATATGATGTTTTTGTGTCGACTACCGAGCACTAAATTCTATTATCGTCAAGGACTAGTATCCTATTTCGGTTATCAGTGAGTTGCTGGACGAGCTTGCAGGGGCGACTATATTTAGTAAGCTTGACTTAAGGGCCGGGTATCATCAAATTAGAGTTCACCCGGTGGATGTGCATAAAACTGCATTTTGGACTCCGGACGGGCATTATGAGTTTCGAGTGATACCTTTTGATCTCACCAATACTCCAGCTACCTTTCAAGGCCTCATAAATGATATATTTCAGCCTCTATTGCATAGGTATGTCTTGGTATTTTTTGACGATATTTTGGTGTATAGCAGGACTGAATTGAAGCATTGGCGACATTTGGAGGACGTGCTGAATTTGTTGAAGCAAAACCAATTGAAGATCAAGAAGTCCAAGTGCCTCTGAGGAGTACCAAAGGTGGAGTATTTAGGCCACATTATTTCAGCGAATGGTGTAGCGGCGGATCCTCAAAAGGTTGTATGTATGACCGCTTGGCCTATTCTTATTACTACCATCGGATTGAAAGGATTTTTGGGGCTGATTAGTTATTATCGTTGATTTATCACTGGATATGGCAAGATCGCTGCTCCTCTCCTTTCTTTGTTGAAGGACTCTTTTAGATGGACGGATAAAGCCACTTTAGCCTTTGAAAAATTAAAAACATCATTGACGACGGCACCCGTTCTAGTGCTACCGGACTTCACCAAAGAATTCATTGTTGAATGTGACGCGTCGAGGGTTGGCATAGGAGCTGTACTAATGCAAGAAGGATGTCCCATTGCCTATCTTAGCAAGGTTTTATCACAAAAATCTCAGCAATTATCGACTTATGAAAGAGAGATGTTGGCAATTTTGCATGCGGTGACAAAGTGGATGCCTTATTTGATCGGTAGACGATTCATTATCCAAACCGATCAAAAGAGCCTTCCATACTTTATAGGACAGTCCATACACACTCCAGCACAGTAGCGATAGATCACCCTTAAGACGAAAGATTAAATTCTTGTAGATGAGTGGAACCTTGTTGGTAGAAGAATCGATGTAGCTTCAAGAAGTCACCCTCAATAATGTTTCTTCCACCACCCTAGAGTTAGGGTTTCATAATCCTTATATATGATATTCAAGATAGAGCCAAATCCGAGTCTTATCCGTACTCATGATCTTCAAGATAGAGCCAACTCCGAGTCTTATCCGTACTCATGTTCTTCAAGATAGAGCCAAATCCGAATCTTATCCGTACTCATGATCTTCAAGATAGAGCCAAATCTGAATCTTATCCGTACTCATGAAAGTCCAATATTTTTAAACTTTGTTGGTGCATTCGAACGGGCTCGAGTGCGTTCGAACGCGATAGCTTGAATTCTTCAGGTTGCGTTCGAACGCGTTTGTGAACGCGGCTCTCTGTCTGTGTGAACGCAGATTTCGCGTTCGAACTTGTTTGTGAACGCACCGCGTTTGAACTCGTTTGTGAACGCAGCTCTCTGTCTGTGTGAACGCAGTGCCCGCGTTCGAACGCGTTTGTGAACGCGGCTCTTTGTCTGTGTGAACGCAGATTTCGCGTTTGAACTCGTTTGTGAACGCACCGCGTTCGAACGCGTTTGTGAACGCGGTGTGAACTTAACAGCTTTTCTCCAATAACCTTGCAATTCTTCAGACCAGAGATATTCTAGACTTGTGTAAAGCTCATATACATGTAAAAAATACACTTAGAATATTTTGTACACAATTGCTAACAAATAAAAACCTAACAATCTCCCCCTTTGGCAATTTGTGACAAAACACCTAGGTTACAAGATATTACAAAGACTTCAAATTGAGCAATCAACAAGTCTAGAATATTTTGCACATCAAGCCCTGCAAATAAATATATATCAATCCAAGATCAAGTGAAAATAACTTGAAATGAATAAACAATCTAAACACAAGTTATCAATGTAGCATAAATTCAAAAGTACTTAAGTAAACAAAGTTCACAGTTACTTCAAGCAAAGTGCAAAAGTACTTAAGACTCTCATAAACTCCCCCTATGCTCATACTCCCCCTACACACCTAGACACCTAGACACTAAGACACTCTTCCCCTTTTTGACACAAATGCCAAAGACTAGGAACTCGGAGGAAACTGACGATGAAGAATTGTCAACACGAAATCGAGGTAGGTGACGAAGGCGGCCTTGGTTTCTTGGTAACTGTATTTTTTTTTTTTTAGGCATTCTAGAGAAGGAAAAAAGTCGCAAGATTCAACATATGCCCAAAGAGTACAAAAAAAAAATAACAAGAAATCCAAAAATTCTAGAAACTATGAAGACCCTAAGTGAAATCCATCTTCCACTTAAAAATGCTAAGTTATCACGTTCAATCCCACAAAAAAAACATCAAGATATATTAACTTTAACGTGATCAAAACTTGAAACCGCTCGAAATCAATCAAGATCAATAGACTTTGGAGATGCACTTCTAGAAATTCAAAATACATTCAAGACATAGAATATGACAATCAAATGAAATAAGTCATACACAGATCAATCAAGTCATCAAAGGCATATTATAATCAATTATAATGCATCACTCAAAATTAAATTAATCTTGATTGATCATAACGATACGCATATGCAAGATGAGCATAGATAACATGAACCAATCTTCTTAAACAAACTTTCCTATATAAACAATGATGCAACACAGTAGTCAAACCGACTTAGTATTGAAATTTTGCACTTTTCGACTTATTCTCCATAACATAACAGGAATTTTTCCTGTATTTTTTTTTTTTAAAATATAGGTGCAATGATGGCTTTCACACATGAGTAGGTAGCCCTTTTCTTGTAGTACAAATCAAATAAAGTGCAAGAAGAAATTCACATCTATCATTTTTTTTTAATTTGCATATAATGTACTGAGTCAAACTGGACTCGAAACAAGACGGCTTTCACACTAACTCATTGTAGCCTTTTAATTGATCTTTTATAAAAATATATTTGATAACTAAATATGAGGTCAAACTGTGCAAATCAAAGTTAATAGTGAGCTATTTAAAAAAATATTCATGATATCATGCTCACACAAGAATACACATACGTTATGAGTGCATTAAAATTTTATTATTATAGAAGTCGAGGAAGTGACAAAATCAAAATTGAAACAATATACTATAAGATGACAAAATTGACTATAATAACTCATAATCAAGAGAAAAATCATATCTTTATGTCAAGAGTATATTATTGAATCTAGGAGTGCATCAATTTTTTTTTTATAACAAAAACTCTCGACAAATCTAAAACTGAAACCAAAGAAAATTTCAGAGTAAAATAAAACCTAAAAAAAAAGAAACAAAATAATAAGAAACTCGCAAACTAAAACACAAATCAATCCAAAGCACAAATCCCTAAAGAAGTGCGAAGATACTGAAATCTCTGTAAATCAAAAGGTTTTGTAACAAATCACCCAACTGTTTCTCCGTCTCAACATGTTCTATTGCTATTGTTTTGTCTTGTTACATTTCAGATTATGTGAAGTTCTAACAATATAGCAATTATTAGATGTTCTAGATCCAAAACATATAACATTACCATCATGATCTAGAATAGTACAATCATTTTTAGAGAATTCTACCTCATAACCTTCATCACAAAATTGAATGATGCTTAATAAATTTGCTTTCAAGCCATTAACATAAAGAACATTTTCGAGACTAGGAATCCCTGGAGTACTTACCTTTCCTTTACCTATTACCTTGGATGAGTTATCATCTCCGAATGTCATAAGATAATATTATTTATTATTATTAGAACATATTATGTTGTTTTTATAGTAACTAGGTAATTTGTTCTCATCACAATGTAATACTTTCTAATTCACCCAAATAGAATTTTCTTATGTATTACAAACTGTTTTTACCAATACATTATAAATTAATGCAGCAGGTCACTATGCATAAATGTATGTAACCCTCTAAATTATTCTGTATCTTAATATATTATAAATTTTTACTACGTATTGCGAATTTATATAATAGTGCACAAAAATTAGAAACATTCATGCGACACTGACTCAGATTTTGCACTAGCGATAGATGTTCCCTTTAAAGGTATTTGGTGCAATTAGAATGTATTCTGCTATTATTAGAAAGCATGCCATTGTTTTAAAAAAATATCGCGTTATTATTACAAGCTATTCTGTTGCACTTAGAAAGTATTTCGCTATTAAATATTTCTCTATTATTAGAAAGTATCAAATTGCTCAAACATAATGTATATTAATGTATTCTGCTACTATTAGAAAATATTATTATTATTATTATTATTACGAGGAGGTATTGTGTTGCTAACTTGCTATTATGAGGTACTATGAAGTTATTACCTCAAATTTTATATTTTAGCGGGTATTAATTTAGTTAACATCACAAAGTACATTTTTTTACTATATTATGCAGTTAAATTAATCAAAATTAGATTCTTCATTATGATATACGAGAAGAAGAGCTAATATGTATTAGTCTCAAGGCACCTCGAGGCAAAAGTGTTGGAATTAGAACAATAGGCTTGAAAGGTAGTCATAATAGAAGAAGCCTAGTCTAGAAAAGAAACAGTTTATTTAGCTAATATGTAAAAGGAAACAAAATGTGGACCTTATCCATTACGAACAGGCTTAATCCGATCTACAATGGTTTTAGACTCAATGAAGCTCGTAACTTTCGAATCTATGAATAATCTGACCAAACGGATCCTCCTAAATTTTGAATATGTTGTTGCTCTTGGAGAGAGCTTAAAGATCACAGAATTTGGATGGCTAGATCTCAAAATATCAACCAAACAGCTGCCGGAGGTTAATTAGATTCTAGCTTAATAGCCCTCCAATGGCTAGATAGATGCTAGGTTTACTCCTTGTTGTGAAGAGGAAAAAGTTGTCATAGAAGAGAGGGCTTAGAAGTTGGAAGAGGTCGACCAAAGACTTGGGCAATGGAAGAAGGGAGGAGGGAGAGGGCATCAATGGCTAAAGACAATTTGAGAAAGAGATAAAGGCCAAAGCCAATTCAATTATCCAAGATAAACTCAAATTAGTGTTTCCTCCATATATTTATAGAGGCACACCCTAAGGACTCATTAACTAAGTCAAACAACTATAACAAACCATAACAAACTCACAACTTTTGTCGCGATGCGTTTGAATGTGCCTTATCGCGTTCGAACACGGAATTTTCATTTTTTATTGATGCGAACGTATATAGGCATTCTAAAACTATCGCATTCGAATAGCCTGATTCCGTTCGAACACAATTTGCATTCTTTATTTTTGTGAATATGTGCAGGCGTTTGCATCCCTGTTCGAACGCGTTCTCTGCGTTCGAACGTACCTCGGCAAAAATAGTTTTATTGCTTCTAACAAAACTCAACTAGATAAATAGGCTCATCTCAATAAACCAAATTTTGCAAGTAGAGCCAATATGGATCGAATCATATTACTCCAACACGCTTCCGTTCACCTTGCCCTCAAAGTGTCAACTCGGGATATTAGTCTACAAAGTCGGATTCGGGCATCCAAGTCGCCTCGTCCACTACGCGTCCTTGCCACCCCACTAAAATCTTAGTCACCCACTGGTCCTGGACTCGAGTGCGTCGTCGGGCTAGGATCCGAACTGGAATTGTAGTACTCGGCTCAGATTCGGACTCGTCGGCTTTAGTTATTGTTGGCTTGGGTGGAACAGCTCCAATGGGCTTGGTATGGAGAACTCAAGCCTTAAGGCTTGAGACGTGAAAAACTAGGTGTATCCGCGCCTCCATAGGTAAGTCTAGGTGGTATGCCAAAGGCCCAATCCTCTCGGTCACCTAGTACGATCGATAAAACTTTGGTGCCAACTTTTGATTAGGAATAGGTCAAATCTAGCTTTGCCAATATGGTTGGGCAGCTGCTAATGCATCTTTAGTCTCCTCAACACCTCATCATGATCTCGCAAAACTGCATCCACCTTAGTTTGGTCGGCTCGGGCCGATGGTGAGTATGTATGGAAGGTTGGAGGTGGCTGTCCAAAGACGACCTCGAAGGGGGTCATGCCAATGGCCGAATGAAAGGCTGTGTTGTATGACCACTCAACCCATGACAAATAAGATAACCACTACTGTGGTCGCTCACCAACAAAGCACCACAAGTATTGCTCTAAGCAATGGTTCAGCATCTCGGATTGGCTGTTTGTTTAAGGATGATAGGTTGAACTCATACGGAAGGTAGTCCCTTGGAGTGCAAAGAATTCTTGCAAAAATTGACTCACAAATATAGGATCACGATCTGTAATAATCGATTTTGGCATACCATGCATCTTGGCCATATCGCGCACATAAACCTCCGCGACCTTCTTTGCCGTGTAAGGATGCGCCAAAGCTGGAAAATATGTATACTTATTGAGGCGATCTACCACCACCAATATCACGGAATATCCTTTGGCCTTGGGTAGCAATCCATCAGGTTTTGCCAACTCTATCTTTTCTCTTTGACACATTTCACAAGCTTTAACATAGGCTTGTACATCTTTCCTCATTCCAGCCCATGTGCAACTCTGACTCAGCTATTTATAGGTGCACAACACCCCTTCATGTCCAGCCATGGGGGAGTCATGGAAGTGACGCATCAACTCTAAGCACAAGTGATGGTCAGCTGGAACAATGATATTGCCCTTGTCCATCAAGAGTCCATCCTTCACCACCACTCCTTGCATACAGCTGGGATCTACAGCAAGGTCGTCCATTATCTTCATGGTGTCTGAATCATTCTTGTAGGCCTCTCATAGCTGCTAGAAAAAAGGAAAAATCGGTGCTGAAATAGCAGCCAACTCGACTAGATTCAGGTACCTAAATAAGGCATTGGTGGCACTGTTTTCGGTCCCCTTTTTATACACCTACTCGTAGTCATATTCAAGTAGCTTAGACATCCACCTTTGCTAGCAAGCATCTCTCTTTCATTCGTAAATAGCAGCTGTGATCACATGGAAAGAGCTTTGCTCATGTAGGCCACGGGTTTGCCTTCTTGCACTAAAACAGGCCCCATGTCAACTCTAGATGCGTCGCACTCAATGGTGAACAATTTGGTAAAATCTGCTAAAGCAAGGACCAGGGTTGAGATCATCCCCTTCTTCAAGGCTTCAAATACTTTCCTTGCTTTATCCGTCCATGTGAATGCACCATTCCGCAGCAAGGCTGTGAGGGGAGATGCAACTTTGCCATAGTTCACTACAAATCAACAATAGTAGCCAGTTAAACCAAGGAAACCGCGTAGCTCCTTGATAGTCTTGGGCAACGACCAATCCATCATGCTTTGGATCTTCTTAGGGTCAGCTTTCATGCCATCTTTAGATATGATGTGGCACAGGTAGTCGACCATTTGTTGCCCCCATGAACACTTAAAGTCCTTTGCTTTCAACTCATGTTGCTGCAATAGGCCAAGTACCGTCCGAAGATGTCGCAAATGGTCCTCCCATGTACGGTTGTATACCAATATATTATCAAAGAATATCAGCACATATTGCTACAAATGAGGCTTAAAGATATCATTCATTAAGCTCTGAAAGGTAGCAGGAGCATTAGTAAGACCAAAAGGCATAACGAGAAACTCGTAGTGCCCATCATGCGTTCTAAATGCCGTCTTGTGCACATCGGATGGTTAGACTCTGATTTGATGGTATCCCACCCTCAAATCTAGCTTTAAGAAGTAACATGCACCTGCCAATTCATCCAACAACTCTTTAATCACCGGCATAGGATACCAGTCTTTGACGATGATGAAATTGAGAGCTTAATAGTCCACACAAAACCGCCACCATCCATCCTTCTTCCGCACAAGCAACACCGATGAAGAATAGGAGCTTCGACTTGGTCTTATCACCCCGCTGGACAACATCTCTTGGACCATCTTTGTTATAGCCTCCTTTTGGATGAAGGGATAACGGTATGGTCTCACATTTGCTGGACCCGCCCCGAGCATAATCTCGATGCGATGGTTTTGCACTGTCAGTGGTGGCAATCCACGTGGCTGCTAGAACACATCTTCAAATTCCTACAAAATAACCTTTAAATCAGCGGGTAAGTGTGCCGAATCATCCACGTCCTTGGCCCCTTTGATGAGTTGCATGAGGAATCGGTGGGACTATAGTGCCCCTTTTGTTTTCCATGCTTGATGCAGCTAACAACTGGATTGGATAGCCTTCATATTTGAACTCCATCGCCATGGTGGTGAAGTTGAAGGTGACTGGTCCAGGATTTTAAAGCCATTGCACCCCAAGCACCAAGTCAACTCCTCATAGAGCCAACGGATAAAGATCAATTTGGAAGACATGGCCTTGAATTTGTAGCTGAACTTTGCGACATATGCCTTCCGTTCTCAACATGGTGCTATGACCGATGATCACATCAAAGTCGTTAGAAGGCTCTGACTCCAATCCCAAATGCCTCACCATCTGTGAATCCACAAAATTGTCGGTGCTTCCTGAATCAATAAAAATTATGACTTTTTTCCTTCTTGATCATACCTTTGACCCAAAGAGTTTTCGGAGTCGACTTGCCAGGAAGAGAATGAAAGGAGAGTCTGTCTTGAACTTCAAGCGGTTTGTCCTCTTCGATGTGGCCCACTTCTTCCTCTTGCTGCTCCTCAAGATCTTAATGGGATCATCCTTTATCATCTATTCCATGAGCATAATGGCCACGGGCTGTTTGGCACATTTGTGGCCCGGTGTGGAGTGCTCGTCGCAATAGAAGCATAAGCCCTTCGAGGGCCGATCTTTGACCTCTATTGGTATGAGGTGGCATCATCTCATCATCCGTGGCTGTACCCTAGAGTCAGGGCCTTTCTGTGGTGGGGGTGGCTGATTGAGGTTTAGCTGACGCACCCCGAACGTGCCGCACCTGAGACCGGTGATCTCGGGTTAACGCGCGGGTCGCTAGTGTTCCATGTTGGATGGTGAGTAGCCTTCAACTGCTTTATCTTTTCTTCCATCATTTGAGCCACTGAAAAAGCTTCCAACAAGATTGAAACACCCACTTCCAAAATTCACGTGTTCCTCACGTGGAGAATTTCCACGTGATTCTCACGTGACCTGTCAGTGTAATGATCTCACAAAGTATCTGAATAAGTCAATAAATACTATAATAATCCAACAAATAATCCAGAATTACAATATCACAGGCCTCAACAAGCCTCTAAGAATACAAGTCCAACACAAATCTAAAAACATAAATACCCTCGCAGGGGCTAAGTCCAACTAAAAATAATAGAATGAACAAATACTAAAATAAAGGAATGAATCTGCTACTCTTCGATATCCGCATCCTCCATAATCAGCTCTGAAATATTTTCACCAAAATGGCGGTGAGCATGGGGCTCAGCAAGTAAAATCCAATAATAATCTAAAAATATTACATGATAAATAGAAATGCAAACCCATAACATGTCAAGAAAAGTGTTCATTATGACTTTTAATAACTTTCATCATTATAGCTCATTTTACATATAAATCCACACAGAAGTCGAGTCACAATAACATATCTCACAAGCACCATAAAATCGAGGGGGACTACTCAACTAGCGGTATTATCGCCTATACATGTGTTGTAACACCCGTATTAAAAAAAAAAATGTTAGCGCACACGCAATGCGCGTGCACCCTAACCGCAGTGCACGCGCTTGGCGTGTGCGCTGACCCCTTTCTTCCTCCTCCCCCCCTCTCGTAGTTGGTTATGGGAGGTGGGATAGGAGTGCGCCGGAGTGGAGCTAACTCCACTCCGTTGCCCTCTCGGCCTCACCCTATTTAAACCCCTCCCATCTTACGTTCTAGATTGGTTTCACTCTTCAAAATTCCTCTCCCTCTCTCGTTCTACCTTCCTCTCTTTTCTCTCCTTAGCCGTCGAAGTCCTCGTTGCGGGAAGCAAGTCACCGGAGCGCCAGCAATCAACCAAAACCCCCTCACCTCGATCCTCAGGTTAGCCTTCATCCCCTCTTTAGTTCAATTTGAAAATAGCCTAGTTAATCATGTGTAATTAGGATTTTATTTTCGTCTGCTTTCGCCCGGGAAATTCGTCGACCGGTGACCTCGAGTCGACCACCCACCGGTTTGAGAAGTTTCCCCGCTTCAACCCCTTGCTGTGGGTACCCAAATTGGGTCCCGACGGGGCATGAGGGAGGCGATGCAATGTCGCCTCCCACCGCCGGGTTTCTTTGGCACAAGCTGCCACCACCGGCGGTGGTGGCCTCACTTGTCAACCTCGGCTGACCCACCTCTTCACTTGGAAGAGGTAGGTACCCGAGAAGAGGGCTTCGAGCCCACCTAGCACTGAGTTGAAAACTCCATGGCCGTCGGTCATGGAGATTCTCAACTCTCATCCTCCGGCCGCACTAGCCTGAGGTTCTGATCACTCCTGCACCCAAGTCGACCTAGTCGACTTGGGGAGGAGTTGCTGAAGTCGGGGACTGCCGATGACGAGGATCACCGGCAGCATCATCCCTTTCTCCGCTGTTTCTCCTTCTCTGGCAAGGAGACGAGGAGAAGGTGGGGGTTGGGCCAACCCCCACCGCTCTCTCTCTCTAGGCTGTGGCGTGGGCTGCACTGCAGCCCAGGTCCTCAGACCTTCTCTAAGGCCTCGGTGGACTAGGCTCTGGAGCCCAGTCCACCCCCTTTAGTTTTTGGTGGGCTGCGGTAGGCCCACAGCCTACCTTCTTACTCTGTTAGACTGGGCTCTAGAGCCCAATCCACCATCTCAACTTGCTGGACTGGGCCCTTGAGCCCAGTCCAGAGTGCATTAGAACCTGGTGGGCTGTGGTAGGCCCGCAGCCCACCTCCTCATTTTGTTGGACTAGGCTCTTAAGCCCAGTCCACTGTCTATAGTCCAGTGGGCTGCAGGTAGGTTTGCAGCCCACTCTCTCTCTCTCTCTCTCACCTAATTTGCTGGGCCTTGAGCCTAGCCCAACCATTAACCCTAAGACTAATATAATTATTAGTCTGTTATTTTTTTTAGAAAAATTCTGTTAGCTACATAAATTTAATTAAGGTCCGAAATGCAATCAAAGCACGTCGGCGAACTCTTCTTAAGTGGCGAAAGCGTGCGCATGATGCACTACTTGATACGATCCCACCGCTACGTCTTCAAGGTGGAATGAGGTTAGAAGCACCTTTTGGTGATTAGGTGTCCCTTGATAAGTAAAGAATTGCTCTACCCTATAAATCCAATCCAACAGGTCACCATCGTCGAATTTAGGAAAATTGACTCAAACGGTGCAGGGTTGTAACATTTGGTCGCGTCCGTTCTCACATCCTCGGTGAAGTGGCTCTTGTTATTGGACCCTTGGTTGATGTGGGGGCTCCTCCCACTCATCCCAAGGTTCCTCCTCTGGATGTGGGGCCATAGGTTCCCTCGGGTGCGAGGAGGTAAGTCGATACGGTGCCCGTGCGATTCGTCGCACTATCACCGTGGTGCCTCCAAGATCGGTCCCCGTCGGTTCCCCTCTCTAGGTATAACGCCCCCGCCCGGCATGAGCACATTCATGCCCACGCGCCCACATGGCACATGTGGCTCACGTTATAGGATGGGCGGGCCTTGTCACGCATAGATACACTCCTGTGAACATATAATCATGACATCCTAAAATAATACTTGCTAAAATATTCATGCTCATATAATTCAACACCAAATAAATTATACTATTAGCCAAATAAACCTATTAACATATGAATATCCAAGTCCATAATAATATACATTAAACCACTACATAATTTGGCAGAACCCACACAGGCCATGACAAACCATCAAGACACGAGTATATTATAATCTAACGTGTACTATATAAATCATCATCTAATACAATAAAGTATAAATATAACAAACAATGATACAACTCAATTTCTATACAAATTATCATCTATACCGTCTCGCACCTATAACTCACCTCATCAATATAAAATATTTTATCGGGATTTCCCAAGTTGCTATCACGTACCACATATCTGAGGAGGTTAAAAAAGAAATAAAGAGAGTTATAAGCAAAAGGCTCAGTGAATAGACCTTATCCTGAATCAGTAATGTCAAAAATAGAGAGTAAATTATGTACTGGATAATATAAATCAGAAAAAATATTATGTCATGAATGAGTATATGAATGTTCCTCAATAATACATTATTGAAAAGTAGATAACATGTCATAAATCACTATGTCATACTATCATCATAACTCTCTCTCTTAAATATGACACATGATGCATGCCGACTATGACCATGCTATTATACTAAATGCAACTATATGTGATGTATATTGACCACTCAATAATCAGATAATCAGATGATAATGAAATCATATGCATTTCTCAACATCTTAGTTATCAGTGTCAGCTCTATATGTCATTATCATACTAGACCACTATGCACAGTAAACACTCGATACCTGGTTTCAACATCATGCCCAAAGGCTTAGAATATACTCTACAACCCGCAAGGAGTATTTCAAATATAACCATACCTTGCCACCTGCTAGGGTATCAATATCCATCCAGATCGGGCACCCTTCTAGCTAATAGAAACCTTGTGAGGATAACTCGCCATATATACCCTAGCGAACGACATGTGTCCGAATGACTGTTGCGCACACAGACTAACAATCTCAGACATAAGGCCAAAGAATCACGACTATGTCAAGCAATCAATCATCCATTAAGCGCGTCCTAACCCTTGCGCTCACTCGAGTATTCTCACGCTTTCTATCAACTATCCTATCAATCACATTTCATGATGTTCTTCTAAATAACAGATCATATGCATATATTCAATATGATAACAAGTCAATGTATAACAGAAATTTAGGTGGAACAGGAATCAAGAGAAAAATGATGCAATGTAGTCTCCAACCATTTAGTCAACACATGTATACTCATGCTAAAATATCACATGCATACTCATGCTACAGATCAAGTCATCTCTAATCATCTCTATTTATTATCATCATACTCATATCCAAGATTAGCCTAATCACATGCATGATAAAAATATGCTCGACTATAATCATCTCTAAATAAAGTCATATAATCATGCTGAAGGCCAAAACATGCATGTACATAATATATAACCTAATTTGAGAAAGGCATCTAGGGGATAAGACTACTCACAGTCCAATGAGAAGACACAAACCACGTATTTCTCATATCCATCAATCAAACGTCAACTCATCGACAGAGTCCACGAGGTCTCACAAGGGGGGTTCGAGATATGAAAATATTTAAGTAGCAAAAAGTTAGCCGTTCATTTAATTAAAATTCGTTCATGTAAAATATGATGATTTATTAGATTTTAGAATTTCTACTTACCTTAATAACTAACTAGATTTTAATTATAAATAAAAAAATATAAATATAGATAAAACCTAATTATAATTAAATTATGGTTCTGACTCTATCTTGATTCATTAGGGACTATGTAGTCATTACTTTATAAATAAATAAGCCTAGTATTTTATTTGTTACAAAAGAATAATAATATATAATAAATTATTAGAATTTCTTAAAATGTATCTCATAAGAATATTAGTATATATATCTAATAATAATGATTTACAAATCTATCTATTAATCTAATAGGAGATATAAATAAATAATAAATATAAGTATTACCCATATTTATACCTAATTAATCATTAATTAAACAAATTATAATTAATAATAATTATATTGAAGAATATATATATATATATTACTATTAAAATAATTAATGTCAAAATACTCTATTTGCATTAATTAAGAAAGAAATACCTAAATAAATAACATAAATAAAATAAAACAGAACACTAGTTGTGACACTAGTGCTGGGCTCGACCCAGCACTGTGCAGAAAGAGAAGGAGAAGAAGTTGAGGAAGAAAGAAGAAAGAAGAAAGAAGAAGAAGAGGAGAAGGAGAAGGAAGGAGAGCAAGGACCTAAGCCGGTGCGTAGGGAGGGCGCTGGTCGCTGCTGGTTAGCTAGCGGCCGGCCTCTCACTAGTAGCTCAGCTCCGACGAACCTGAGCTAAGGAGGAAGAAAGAGAGAGAAAGAGAGAGAGAGAGAGAGAGAGAGAGAGAGAGAGAGAGAGAGAAGAAGAGAAAGGAAGAGAGAGAAGAAGAAAGAGAAGGAGAGAGAGCTCACCAGCGTTGGCGGTTCCAGGGGAGGTGGTGGCGGGTCGGTGTCGAGGCCTTTTGTTCTTCTTTGCATCTGTTATTTTGGCACAAGTTTTATTGGTTCTTAAAAAGAAACAGTTTGAAAAGGTTCAATTGTACAAAATGAATTTCTAGGTCTAGAGATTTCTTAGCATCAAGTAGGTAAAAAGCATTGATTTTGTGTCGATCGATACAATTATGTATGATCAAAAAATTCTGTAAATCCTCAAAATTCTGTCAATCCTTTTGCTTACCTTGTTTATACTATTTTTGTTAGAAAGAGAGTGTGAGAGAGAGTAGAGTGAGAGGGTGACCAAGAGAGAGAGAGAGAGAGAAGACAGTGGGGACGTCGGTGCTATGGCTGTGGCGCTAGCGGGCCCACCGGAGCTAGCTGGCCTGACCAGGCCAGGCCGACAACTTGGGGTGCGTGGCACCCTCACCTCGTGCCACCCAGCATGGCACGTGGCCACGTCATGCCATGCAATATTTTATTTTATTTTTTATTTATTTATTTTAAGAATAGGTTGTTACATTCTAGGTAAGGGGCGTTCTTCATGTCTACGATAATGCTTAGGGGTACGCCTTGGAGGGTAATGGTTCCTATCAGTAAGGGTTACTTTGATCTCTAACAACGTTTGTGCTATGAGCGCTAGGGATTGCACGAGGAGGGCCCTTTGTCCGTCCTCATGAACTCTAAGGGGATGAAGATCTTAACGTAGCTATGTGGTCCATCTCCAAGCCTTGATCGCTTATTTGCTTAGCCGCCTTTGATCTTGTAGTAGCCAAAACGGTCCGAGGAATGTTGGCTTTGATACCAGTTGTTACGAACCGATCTAATCTGATCCACAACGGTTCTAGACTCGATGAAGCTCGTAACTTCTGAAGAGATCTGCGAACAATCTAACCGACGAATCCTTCGAAATTTTGGATATGTTGTTGCTTGTGGAGAGAGCTTTCCAACGAATGCAAGATCATAGGATTTGAACGGTTAGATCTCAAGGTATTGACCAAAAAGTGGCTGAAAGTCAATTAGATCCTAGCTTGATAACCCTCCAATAGCTAGATAGATGCTAGGTTTACTCCTTATTGTGAAGGGGAAAAGTTATCGTAAAAGAGGGGGGTTAGAAGCTAGAAGAGGCCAACCAAAGACTTGGGAGGTGGAAGAAGGGAGAAGGGAGAGGGCGCTAATGGCTAGAAATAACTTGAGAGAGAGATAAAAGTCAAAGCCAATGCAATTATCCAAGATGAACTCAAGGATTTCCTCCACATATTTGTGTTCTTTGTCGATGCGAACGTATGTAGGCATTCGAATGAAAGCGTTCAAACGGCCCAATTCCGTGCACAAGTTGCGAACGTGTCCAGGTATTCGCATCCCCGTTCCCAGTCCCTAGTTTGAACGTGCCCCAGTAAGAATGCTTTTATTGCTTCTAAGAAAACTCAACTAGATAAGTAGGCTCATCACAATGAACCCAATGTCATGAGTGGAGTCAATATGAATCGAATTGTATCATTATCTCTCAATAAAAACGTACTATTTATTCCTTATATATATATTTTTTGCTAATTATACTTATTACAAGTTTTTAAAATTTTTATAAATCACAATCTATATTTTATCTATTTTATAATTTATACTCCGTCTTTGGGGATTTTATAACTCGACTCCTTTTTTTTTATAATTCTCATTTAACACCGTCTGTTAACGAAGATGGTACTAACAAAAGAATACTTTATTATAATATACAGAATAATTTATAAATACTTAAATTACTCCTGTCTTTTATAAGAAGATGGATAGAGAGGAGGGAAGAGGATGGTGAGAATAGTCTAATAATTCAGTCACGTCAGTTAGTCTTAGTCGAGAGTATTGTTAGTGGAGCGAATTATGGTGGGCCTGGCGTGGGATTTATATAGCTACTACTTGCCCACTAGCATATTAAGTCGGCCGGTTCGAGCTTGGAGTTGAACCCGACCCAAAGTGAGGGCGTGCGTCCATAAATATCACGTAATCAGCTCGGGACCTAATAATTACTACGGAAGAAGGGTAATGGGATTGTAATCAGAAAGGGATTATTAAATACTAACATGTTTTGTCCTCGTGTGCTTTTAATAAATTATATCAGCTGCTCAATACTTGCTTTTTCTTATTGCTCAATACTTGCCTTTTCTTACTGAAGAAGAGTAGTTCTATATAGATTGTAGGCTTATAGTCAGATGGCAAATAACCTAACATATAATTGCTTGTTGCAAATGAAAAGACAGCTCAGTTGAATAAAATATCATTGCAATCTCAAGCAAAGCAGGCATAGTATCAAGAATTTACTTAGGCATTGCATATTTTATCATCCTTCTCAACTATCCATGCCTTTTATCTAGTAGATCAGAGCATCTTATTCTCCTTCTCTCAAACCTTAGCGGTCGATTAGCCTTTCTCGATCACCCATCTCTTTAAGGGATGATCAACTTCTCTCCCTTCTATCTTTGTAAATTATAGATCTATTCCACGACATCATCATTTTCATTATTCTTTTTGCTTCCATTTTTTAAATCTCACTATCTTCACTAATTCCACCATTAAATCGCTCTGCACTATCATCTCAAATAAACTCAATTTAATCCGGTCCATAATATAAATTAAATTATATAAAAATACCTATCTAGTATGTGAAGATAATCATGACAAGTTTGTTTAGATAAAATGCAAGTGAGAGAAAGAAGAAAATAAAAAATTTTTAATTTTTTGGATCTAAAAAGTTACTAGTTTCTCTGATAAATATAGTGTTTCCTCTTTGAAAAAGACAAACTAATATTAAATGAAAAATATAATTTTCTCTCTACTCAAAAATAAAGCAAAAATAATTTATTTAGAAAACAATAAAATTAAGTGATTTTACAATAAAAATATAAAACGGAGATTAAGCGTATCTCGAGTTTATCGGGCAAAACGCCAACTAAGTTACAATATTTGGAAGTATGAGCTGTTGTCAAGTAAATGTACTACAATACAAAGAAAATTAAGAAAGTTTTGGATAACTATCCCAATATATTGACAAAATGTTGTGTCAAAAAAAAATAGTAAACTACGTGGATCTTTACCACATAATCGAAACAGTATATAATAGTTCCAAACAGAAGTGCTAATTTAGCATTGTTGACTATTAGGTTGAGCATAGGGTGTCAGCCGGAAGTAAGTGATAACTTGGACGTATATATAGCAACACATGAAGATATTATCCCTTCGTTTCTCTTTTAACATATATAGGTGTCGGCAAATCAGGCCAAACTATCGACTAGCCACTAGGCTGAGGCTTCGTGATTGTGATCTGATGACATTAAAGCTTAGGAGCTTTCATCTATGTACTTTGCCATCTCTTAACTAATTGAGCTCAATCCGATGACGTAAGTAATGCATGAAGATAATATGAGAAGAAGAATATATGACAATATAGGAAATAAAAAAGTACTAATGTCATCTAAATTGAAGGATCAAGAATAAGTGGTCTTCACTTAGCCTCTGTTTATCTATGAAATATGAATAACTTTTTTTTTTAAAAATAAGTCTTCTTATTCTAGTATAGTAACTAAACAACAATTTAATTTTTTTTTGTATTACTTTATTATTCTCTCTCCTCTTATTCTATACAATGTTTAAAAATTAATTTAGCAATAATTAAAAATTATTATTTTATCCTTAGATTAGAAACCTATTACTACTACTTTACATCTAAATAAGGGTAATTTTATTGTTTGGTTTTAAAAAAATTACTAAGTTTTAATATAAATTTACTATTTTTTATTACTTTAATATCACCTATGTCACATCAAATTTAAATTATTGCTTTTATACTAGTATTCAACTAAGCAATAGTATTACTTATACCAATATTAGCTCTTTTTTATATTAAAAATTAAAATACTTATTTTAGAATTGACTTTACTCTACAAGTGAACGGCGTCATATATATCTAGGCTAAAGATTAGCTCGAATCAAGAAAAATGATCGAATGAGATTGGATCCATTCGAATGGTGTTGTTGTAGTTAGCATTTCAGGTTTCATGTGTTGAGGCATTCGAATGGGCCTTCGTGGCATTCAAACCCCAAGCATTCGAACGCTCCAAGGTATTTCTTCTTTATCAAGTCACCCCTATAAATAAAGAGTTTGTGTTTTAGGGTTACTATGAAAGGGGAAAACCTGAGAGATATAACTACTTATAATAAAAGAGATTGGAGCATGAAAACCCTTTATACTTAGATTTGGATTAGTGGATTAAAGTTTTGCGATGTTCATGGATGTAGGCACATTGTCAAATAACATAAATCTTGTCTCTCTTTCTTCTCTTTGGATTACATTTAGTGAGAGTTCTTGTTCATAATTAAATTGATTGATTACTATTACTCTACCATTGGCATTGAATTTGTTATTTTCACTATTTAGTAGTGCTATTTATCTATTGCTATTCTATTAGGATTATTAATGGGTGATTGGGAATTGCTTTGCTACCTTCACCCAATTGGAGTTCTACACAATAAATTGGTATTAGAGCCAAAAATTCAAACCGAAGCTATTGGATTTGGGGATGGTTTGACTTGGTAAATTAATTTTGTAAACTATCAAAATTATCTAAATTGAGGAAATTTGTGTCAAATACAAAATTTAAGTTACAGAAATTTGATGACATAAGTAACTTTGGAATGTGGTATTGTAAAATAATGTATATCTTGTTTCAACGAAAGTTCGACATTACATTAGAGGAGAAATCTGAAGAAATCATGGATAAAGAATGGGAAAAAAATAAACCGGCAAGCTTATAGCATTATTCGTCTTTGTTTAGCAAAAGATCAAAAGTATCTTATGATGAAGGAGAATTCAGCAAATAACTTGTAGAAGAAATTGAATGATAAATTCATGTGGAAGATCATTGAGAACCGATTCTATTTGAAAAAGTTCTTACGATTTTAATATTAAGTTGAAATGCTTATGACTGAGAATTTGAACGCTCTCAACAAATTACATGCTAACTTGCAAAACTTGGATATGGATATATTAGATGAAGATAAGGCATTTATACTATTAAATTCATTGTTGAACACCAATGACCACCTTAATACTATCTCACTTTTTAAAAAGGATCCTCTCTATTATAATGATGTTGTAAAATGCATTGATTAACAATGAGTATCAAAAATTGGATAAGCAAGCTACCCATGAGTCATCATCGGATGCTTTGATGGTAAGAGATAGATTGTAGAACAGAAAGTTTGTAAAGAGAAGCAAATATCATTTGAAGACAAAGAGTGCATCTTCAAATATTAAAATACATGCAAAAAACTAATGCTCCTATTATCACAACAAAGGGTATTGAAAGAAGGATTGCCATATTTTGACAACTAAGAAAAAAAAATCTCAAAAGGCAAATATGAAACATTCAGATGATAAGGATTCAAAGAGCATATTGATTGGTTCAGCTCTTGCTTGTGACATGGATAAATGGATTTTAGATTTCGAGTGCACATACCCATGGGCAACGACAACCCATGCAAAGCTAAAGGCTTCATAATAGATTTATGAAAGAGTTGACAGAAGTCCAATATATATCGGAGTTAAAGAAGAACCTCATTTCACTTAGTATCTTGGAATCAAATGATTTCACCATTATATGAAGAGGTCAAGCATTAAAGGTTTCTTTAAGAGGGGTATAAGAAGAAGAAATTTATACTTCTTGCATGGCTCTACGAATATTAATAGTGTAGCTACGACTTCAAATAATTTAGTTGATGTCGCTAACACTACTATATTATGATATATAAGGTTGGTGCATCTTGAAGATAAAGCATTGCAAGGTTTGGCAAGCCAAGGATTGCTAAAGAGCGTGAAGAGTCTCAAACTAAAATATTGCAAACACTGTATTGTGGGCAAACAAACAAGGGTAAAGTTTGCTACTGGAGTGCATCGGTCCTAGGGCATCTTGGACAATATCCACATGTATTAGTTTGGGACCTATGAGGAACGTTTTTTCTTGGGCAGAAAGTATTAGCTTGTGACCTTCATATATGACTATTCAAGAAGGTTTTGGGTATACACACTATGCACCATAAGGATGAAGTGCTTCAGATACTTTGGAATTGGAAGAAAATGACTAAAAATTAAACGAGCATTCTCTAGTGGTGAAGCATTCGTCCATTTAGAATTTACTAACCTTGATAGCACAATTTGACCTAGAGCTAGCTTAGATGGATGTAAAGACCGTCTTCTTTCATAGCGATTTAGAGAAAAATATTTACATGTCCCAACTAGAAGGATTCAAAGTCAATGGGAAGGGGGATATGACTTGCAAATTGAAGTTCTTATATGACCAATCTCTATGGCAATGGTATAAATGTTTTGGTTAGATCATCTAGAAATAAATATGATAGGATCTAGAACCAAAGATAGGCTACGCTAAGATTCATTTAAGATCTGAATGTATTATAGAAATCAGTTCACACAACCTTTGCTTTCGCTGATCGGCGCCAGTCTTTCTTGCTGTTCATTCCCAGGTCAAGTTTGGTCCTTTCCTTCTACCCCCGTGGAAAAATAATCGTCAGATATTCTCCGATAGTCAGAAAATTACGAAACCAATTTGGTTGGATCTGTAACTTCCTGATATACAACTTTCATATTTACGCCCTTCACATATTCGAACTGTAGAAGAGATGAAAATACAGAATAACGTGGGTGATGGTGGTGGTGATGGTGATGGTGGTGGTGATGGGTGAAGTGGATGATAGGGTTATGGATGGGTATGAAGATGAGGGTGGATTGTGGAAGTGATTAAGGGAAGTAGACAAAGGGAACGAAGTGATCGAGATCTCAAAGAAGAGGGGTGACTCGACAGTCGAGGGAGATTAGAAGTTAGGAGAAACCTTGCTAACGGTAGAGGTGGAAGGATGGTGAAGAGAGAGGAGGGAGAGAATCTAGAGAGAAGATAGGAGGCAAGAAATCAATAATCCAATAGCATAATGAAGTTGGCTGCCATCCATATATTTATAGAGGCTAGCCAACAAGTCTTAAAACAATATGAAACCCTAACTCTAGAGGATTCCCATCTATCGCATTCGAACGCGCCCAATCGCATTCAAACACACTCAAAATGCTCAATCTCTGGATGTGCGAACGTGATACAGGTGTTAGAACGCGGGCGTTCGAACTCGCACAATCGCGTTCGAACACACAATATGCATTCTCTGTATTTGCGAACCTAATGCAAGTGTTCATAAGAGCGTTCAAATGCGACCCCACCTACGTTCGAACGCGACCTATAGGATTTTTATTTTAATAAAAATAAACACCTAATACAATAAAAAAATATCCTAACTAAGTGTATCAGCCCACCACGCTTCCCCCACCTTGCCCTTAAGGTGAAAAGTCGAGGAAACGCCCCAAGATATCAGTCTCCAACTCCCATGTCGCCTCATCAGATGGCTTGCCAAGTCATTCAACTGGAATCTCTATCTCTAATCTGGTACCATATCGTCGTTAGCGTCTAGCAAGTACTCGAACTAGCTTTACGATCTCTATCTCCTCCAATGACTCTGGTAGAACCGATCCAACAATCTCATGATCTCTAATACGCTCCCTCAACAATGAAACATGGAAGACAGGATACACTCTCGACCCCTCCAGCAGCTCCAAACGATATGTAACTGGACCAATATGCTCCAACACCCAAAACGGACCAAAGTAGTGATGTGCTAACTTTTGGTTTTGCATTGGACGTATAGTCACCTATCAATACGGTTGCACCCTCACAAACACCCAACTGCCAATGTTGAACTCCTGCTCCCTATGGCTACGATCATAAACTTGCTTCTTACGGTTTTGAGCAAATTTAAGATGAGCATACAACCTCCTCAATGTGGCGTCTCTATCCATCAATGCTAAGTCCACCTCCGTCCGATCTGCAGAGAACGCCTATTTCGTGTTCGCACATATAGAGAACGTATTTTGACCGTTCGAACACTTGATCTCATATTCGCACATAGAAAGAATGTGTTTTGGCCGTTTGAATGCGATCGAGGTGCATTTGAGCACATGTGATACGTTCTTGTACCAAAAGGTCGATTACGGAACAATTCCTTAAGATCTGAATTTATTACAAAAGGCAGTCTGCGCAATCATGGAAAACTATTCGTCAGATATTCTCTGGTAGTCAAAAAATTATGAAATTAATTGGGTTAAATCCATAACTTCCTGACCTACAACTTTCATATTTATGCTATTCACATATTTGAACTGTAGCAGGGACGAAAATATAGAATACTTTGAATTATAGCAGGGACGAAAATCCCAAAGAAGAGGAGTGGCTTGACAGTCGAGAGAGATTAGAAGTTAGGAGAAACCTTGCCAATGGTAGAGGTGGAAGAATGGTGAAGAGGGAGGAGGGAGAAGTGTAATGCCCCCGCCCGGCACGGCACGTGCACGCCCACGCGGCCGCACGGCACGCGCGACGCACGCGACAAGTCGGGCGGGGCCCGTCACGCACGGATACTCTCCTGTGCATATATAATCATGACATCATCAAATAAAACCTGCTAACCTATCCATGATCATATAATCCATCACCAAATAAATCATACTCTTAACCAAATAAACCTGTTAACATATGAATATCAAAGTCCACAATAATATACACTAGACCGCTACATAATCTGGCAGGACTCACCCAAGCCACAACAAACCATCAAGATACAACTAAAATAACTAATACAAGAGTACACTATGATTCGACCTATATTATACAAATCATCGTCTGATACAATAAAATACAAATATAACAAACAACGACAAATATAACAAACAACGATACAACTCAATGTCTGGTTAAACTATCTTCTATATCGTCTCGCATCAATAGCTCACCTCATCATCACTCTAAAATATCTTCCCAAGATATCTCAGGTCGCTATCACGTACCACAAATCTGAGGGGTTAGAAAAGAAATAAAGAGAGTCATGAGCAAAAGGCTCAGTGAATAGACTTTACCCCGAATCAGTGATGCCAAACAGAGAGTAAATCATGTACTAGATAATATGAATCAGAAAGAATATCATGTCATGAATGAGTATATGAATGTATCCTCAATAATATATAAATGAAAAGTAGATAACATGTCATAACTGATAAAAGTATATAATCCTCGACAATGAATAAACAAATCTCCATGTCATATGATCATCATAACTTTCTATCAAATATGACACATGATGCATGCCGACCATGACCATGCTATGATACCAAATGCAACCATATATGATTTATATTGACCACTCAATAATCAGGTATGTCAGATAAAAATGAAATCATATGCATTTCTCAACATTCACGATCATCACGGACATCTCGGTATAATATCATCATACTAGACCACTGTGCATAGTCAACACCCGGTACCCAGTCTCAACATCATGCCCGAAGGCTCAGAGCATACTCTGCCATCCGCAAGGAGTATCTCAAATATAACCATACCCTGCTATCCGCTAAGGGTATCAACATCCATCCAGATCGGGCACCCCTCTAGCTGATAGAAATCTCGTGAGGATAACTCGCTGCATATGCCCTGGCGAACGGCATGTGTCCGAATGTCTGCTGCGCACACAGACTAACGACCTCGGACGTAAGGCCAACAGGATCGCGACCATGTCGAGCGATCAATCATCCACCAAGCGCGTCCTAACCCTCGCGCCCACTCGGGTATTCTCACGCTTTCTATCAACTATCCTATTAATCACATTTCATGCTTTCCTTTTTAAAATGACAAATCATATGCATATATCCAGTACGATAACAAGTCAATGCATAACAGGAATTTAGGTGGAATAGGAATCAAAAGCAAAATGATGTAATGCAAACTCCAACCATGTATCTAACACATGCATACTCATGCTAATCTATCACATGCATACTCATGATAGAAATCATCCCGACATAAAATCATAACAGTATAATCATCTCCAATCATCTCTATATATCACCAATGTATTCATATCCTAGATCAGCCAAATCAAATGCATGATAAAATATGCTCGACTGAAATCATCTCTAAATAAAGTCATATAATCATGCTGGAGGCCAAAACATGCATGTACATAATATATAATATAACCTAATTTGAGAAAGGGATCTAGGGGATAAGACTACTCACACTGATCAGAAGATACAAACCACGTATCCTTTACATCCGCCCATCAACCGTGTGACACTTCTCGCTAGCAAGGACAACGAGGTCTCAAATAAGGGGTTCGGGATCTGAAAATGTTTAAGTAACATAAAGTTAGTTGTTTATCCCATTATAATCTGTTCGAGTAAAATATGATGATTTATTAGATTTTAGAATTTCTACTTATTTTTATGATTGGCTAGATTTTAATTATAAATAAAATATAAATATAGATAAAAACCTAATTATAATTAAATTATATCTTGATTAATTAGGGACTATGTAGTCATTATCTTATTTGTTACAAAATAATAATGTATAATAAATTAATAGAATTACTTAAAATGTAGATCATAAGAATATTAGAATATAAATCTAATAATTATAATTTACAAATCTATCTATTAATCTAATAGATATGTAAATAAATAAATAAATAAATATAAGTATTACATATATTTATACCTAATTAATCATTAATGATAAAAATTATCATTAATAAAATTATATTGAAGGATATATAATATTATTAAAATAGTTCATGTCTAAATAATCTATTTGCATTAATTAAGAAGAAAAATACCTAAATAAATAACATAAATAAACTAATTAATTAATAAATTAATCACATCTGCCATCAGTGCTGGGCCGAGCCCAACACTATGCAGAAAGAAAGAGAAGGAGCTGAGGAAGAAGGAGAAAAAGAAAGAAAGAAAGAAAGAAGGAGAGAAAGAAGAAGAAGAAGAAGAAGAGGAAGAAGAAGAAAGAAGAACAGAAGAGAAAGAGAAGAAAGAGAGGAGGTGAGGGAGGCGGTTGCGGACCCGGGCCGACGGGGAGGGCACCGGCCGCTGCTGGCCAGCCAGCGGTTGGCCTCTCGCCGGTGGCTCGGCTCCGACGAGCCCACCCTCGGGCTAGAAGAGAGAGAGAGAGAGAGAGAGAGAGAGAGAGAGAGAGAGGAGCTCATCGGCGCTCGTGGAGGTGGCGATGGCGACGGCCGGCCTCGGCGAGAGAGAGAGAGATAGAGAGAGAGCATCGAGAGAGAGAGAGAGAGAGAGAGAGAGAGATTTAAAGAGAGAGAGGGAAGGCGGTAGAGGAGAAGTAGTGGCGGCGCCGGGGCCCACCGCGGCCAGCTGGCCGCAGGCGTGTGGCGCCCCACCAAGCTGCATGAGCAGCTGGCATGGGCACGAAGCCGGCTGGCATGCCCATGAAATTTTTTTTTTTGGATTGGGTTGTTACAAGAAGTCTAGATAAAAGATAGGAGGCAAGAAATCAATAATCCAATAGCATAATAAAGTTGTTGCCTTCCACATATTTATAGAGGCTAGCCAACAAGTCCTAAAAGAATATGAAACCCTAATTCTAGAGGATTTTTGTCGATCACGTTAGAACGCATTCAAAAAGCTCAATCTCTGGATGTGCAAACGCGATATAGGCGTTCGAACGTATAATATGCGTTCTCTGTATTTACGAACCTGATGTAGGCGTTCACAAGGGCGTTCGAACGCGACCTACAGGAATTTTATTTTAATAAAAATAAACACCTAATTTAGTAAGAAAAGATCCTAACTAAGTGTATCAGCCCACCACGCTTCCCCCACCTTGCCCTCAAGGTGAAAAATCAAGAAAACGCTCTAAGATATCAGTCTCCAACTCCTATGTCGCCTCATCAGATGGCTTGCCAAGCCACTCAAGTAGAATCTCCATCTTCAATCTGGTACCATATCGTCATTGACTTTTAGCAAGTACTCGAACTGGCTCTACAATCTCTATCTCCTCCAATGGCTCCGGTAGAACTGATCCAACAATCTCATGATCTCCAATACGCTCTCTCAACAATGAAACATGAAAGACAGGATGCACTCTTGACCCCTCTGATAGCACCAAACGATATGCAATCGGACCAATACGCTTCAACACTCGAAACGAACCAAAGTAGCGATGTGCTAACTTTTGGTTTCGCTTCGGACGAAAGGTCAACTGTCAATATGGTTGCACCCTCACAAACACCCAGCTGTCGATATCGAACTCCTGCTCCCTATGGCTATGATCATAAACTTGCTTCATGCGATTTTGAGCAAGTTTAAGATGAGTATGCAACTTCCTCAATGTGGCGTCTCTATCCATCAATGCTAAGTCCACCTTCGTCGTATCTGCTGATGCCACTGGATCATAAGCGCGAAACGTCAGAGCCATGCGTCCATACACCACCTCAAATGGAGTAATGTCAATGCTACTATGATAAGCAGTGTTATAAGACCACTCTGCCCACGGTAAGAACTCCAACCATCGTCTCAGTATTTTCCTAACAAAGCACCTCAAATACTGCTCAATGCTTTAATTAACCACCTCGGTTTAGCCGTCCATTTATGGATGATATGCCGAACTAAAGTTTAATCGTGTCCCCTACAATCTGAAAAACTCAATCCAAAAGTCGCTCAAAAATACATGATCACAATCCGAGACAATCATGCATGGCATGCCATGTAACCGAATAACATCTCTAACAAAAATTTCAACCACCGACTTGGCTGAAAACAAATGTGACAATGCTGAAAAGTGCGTATACTTGCTCAATCTGTCAACCACCACAAAGATAACAGAATAACCACGTACCAGCGGAAGACTCTCCATGAAATTCATAGAAATGTCTTCCCAAACACGGTCCGGTATAGATAAAGGTTGTAGTAATTCAGCTGGTTTCAAGGTGGTTGCTTTAGCCCTTTGACAGACTTCTCTAGCACGAACAAAACTCCTCACATCCCGTCTCAATTCTAGCCACGTGCAACTCTGAGATATCCTCATATAAATCCTCATGACCAGCCTCTAGAGTGTGTTGGAAGCGCTCCAACAATTTCTGCCGCAATCTATTATTTGTGGGCACCCAAATGCATCCGCAGTCCATCAGCAAACCGCATCGATTCTCCAACTCGAGATGGCGCTCCGGATCATCCATCACCTCCTACAATAATCTCAAAATATCGAGGTTAGATGTACATGCATACCTCAGCTCGTCAAGGAAGGGAAAGGTAGGAGAAGAATAAACTACAAGCTCGGCGATATCGGGTTGGCGCGATAGTGCATCCACCGCTCTATTTTTCGTTCCCTTCTTGTATTGAATTTCATAATCATACCCAACAATTTTGTGACCTATCGCTGTTGTGCCGGAGTGTGTATGCGCTGTCCCATAAAGTATAGAATGCTTCTTTGATCGGTTCGAATAATGAATCGCCTACCAATCAAATAAGGCCTCCACTTTGTCACCGCATGTAGAATTGCCAACATCTCTCTTTCATAAGTCGATAATTGCTGAGATTTTTGTGATAAACCCTTACTAAGATAAGCAATGGGACGTCCTTTTTACATTAGTACAGCTCCTATGCTAACACCCGACCATCACATTCCATAATGAACTCTTTGGTAAAGTCCAATAGCGCTAAAATGGGTGCCGTCATCATTGCTATTTTTAATTTTTCAAAGACTGAAGTGGCTTCATCTGTCCATCTAAAAGAGTTCTGCAACAAAGAAGTGAGAGGAGTAGTGATCTTGCCATATCCGGCGATGAAGCATCGATAATATCCAGTCAGCCTAAAAAATCCTCTCAATTCGGTGGTAGTAGTAGGAATAGGCCAAGCGGTCATGCATGCAACCTTTTGTGGATCCGCCGCTACACCATCCACTGAAATGATGTGGCCTAAGTACTCCACCGTTGGTATTCCTCATTGGCACTTGGACTTCTTGATCTTCAATTGGTTTTGCTTCAATAAATTCAGCACGTCATCCAAATGCCGCCAATGCTTCAATTCAGTCCTACTATACACTAAAATATCGTCAAAAAATACCAAGACATACCTTCGCAAGATAAGCCGAAATGTATTCATTCATGAGGCCTTGAAAGGTAGCTGGAGCATTAGTGAGACCAAAAGGCGTCACCCGGAACTCGTAATGCCTGTTTGGAGTCCGAAATGTAGTTTTGTGCACATCTGCTGGGTGAACTCTAATTTAATAATATCCGGCCCTCATATCAAGCTTACTAAATATAGTCGCCGTCGCCCCTACAAACTCGTCTGGTAACTCCTCGATAACCGGAATGGGATACTAGTCTTTGACGATAATGACGTTTAGTACCCGATAGTCGACATAAAAACGCCATGTTCCATCCTTTTTTCGCACCAATAGCACGGGGGATGAATATGAGTTATGACTTGGTTTAATGCTCGGCTACCATCTTTGAGATAACTTCTTTTAGCACATGTGGATACCGATATGGCCTCACGTTCGTCGGTGCAATCTCGGGTACAATCTCTATGCGATGGTCTGCCACTCTCCTCGGTGGCAACTCTTGTGGCTCCTCAAACAGTCCAAAAAAATTATCTAATAAAATAAACAATTCAATAGTAGTACCTGAACTCGTTTGAGGCTCCTCTAATATTGGTCCTAACTGAAGAAGATAGGCCAAATTATACGCATAAGGCAGCCCCACCATAGGCTGCATCGCAGGAATCGACGAAGACCGAACACCATCAAGTCACACATCTTTGTTTCCTTGATTATATTTCATCCACATGCTCCGGAAATCAAATGTGTGTGATGGGTCCCAAACTTTGTAACCACTGAACACGAAGGACAATATCCACTCCTCGCAGCACCAACGGATACAAGTCCACAATGATGTCATATCCTTGCACCCGTATACCGACCCGGCGACACAAGCTCTTCGCCCTAAGCTTCGTGCCGTCTCCAATAACAACGTCAATAACAACGTCAAACCCCGTAGTCGGTTCGGCATCTAAACCCAATCTCCTTACTAACCTCTCGTCTAGAAAGTTATGTGTACTCCCCGAATCGATGAGGATGTGCACATAATATTTTCTAACGAGTCTGTCCATTTGTAACGTCCTCGGCACGGAAGTATTTAAATATGCATGCATCGATATTTCAGCTTGGATATCTTCCTTCACGCCCTCCTCAACGGCCTTCTCATGGACCTCCTCTGGACACTCCTCACTATCAACAACCTCATCATCCTTCTTAGGATCATCAATATGCATCACACTCCCGATCGGTTTAGAACACCGATGACTAGGGGTGAAACGCTCATCACATCGAAAGCAAAGGGCTTTCACTCTTTACTCCTCTACTTGAGCAGGTGTGAGAGTTCGAACGGGGGGTCTTATGTCTCCTCTAACATTGGAAGAAGGTCTCAAAGGTGGTCGTAGTCTAGTACTCGCAACCGCTATTTTTCAAATTGCAGAATTTCCAACCAGCGTTCTAGGTACAAATCGCGCATCTCGGTTGCCCCAATTGTTTTTCGCTGCCATCTTTAAAGCCCTATGCTTTTGTTCCATCCTCATGGCCTCCTCAAGAGTAGTAGGATATAGAGCACGAACATCCGCTTGTATTTCATCCCGTAGCCCTGAAATAAATGTACTCATAAATGTCCGTTCGGGCCACGGTGGCTCACAACGACTACTAATTCTTTCAAACTCAGCTTTGTACTCCAATACGGTTGTCCTTTGAACCATTTTGCTTAATGTGGCAGCAAAATCTTTATATGTCACTGTTCCAAATCTGCGTATAATCCTCCTATAAAAATTAGCCCATCCGGTAAATTCACCACCCACGAATAACCGATTTCTACTAATACAATGCCGTTCCTTGGAGAGGAAAGCTTGCCATCTGGACTTTTACATCTTTCGCTGTACCTTGACAATCAAAATATTGTTCAACTTGAAATACCCAATCCGTTGGATCACCGCCTTAAAATTTTGGAAAGTCCAAACGGGCGATTCTCCCCTAAATAGCATTGTCGGGTTTGTAGAAGATCCTTTGTTCATATCTAAACCTTTGTGCATGTTAATCACCTTCTCTAAATCATCAAGCACGTCCATCACCATCTCCATAAGGATCAACCTCCAATCCTCCTCATCGACGAAGCGCACAGGTGCCGCACGCCTCTCGGGTTCTACCACTGCTGGTCTTGAGTTTTGTAACCGAGGTGGGGGATGATGTGAAGGCATAGGTAGGAGGGGATCATTGACACTCATATGATGCACTTGGACCTGTGGGATATTGGTTTGATGAGGTCCCACCATTGGTCCTTCTTGAAACTCTATTCGTCGTTGAGGAGATGATGAACCCAATCAATTCACGACATATTCCTTGAATTCATTATGATCATTTTGCATGTTGTCAACTCTATGCAGCAATATTTGAAACATGCCCCTAAGTTCATCCATATTCGAACCCATGGATGTTGGTTGACTCGGTCCTACCATGGTCGCTCCAAAGAAATCGGCCTCACGGTTAGGATCATCGTGCATTAAGTTCTCCCTTGTTGGTGTGCTCTCTATAAGTCTCCTTGTTGATGTCATCTTCTTTATTTCAACCATTAATGGAGGTCTAAGATTCGCCTGCTCTGATACCAAGTTGATAGGATCTGGAACCAAAGATAGACTATGCTAAGATTCCTTTAAGATCTGAATGTATTATAGGAATCAATCTGCGCAATCATGGGAAAATATTCTTCAGATATTCTCTAATAGTCTGAAAATTATGAAACCAATTGGGTTAGATCTATAACTTCATGATCTACAACTTTAGTATTTATGCCCTTCGTAGATTCGAACTGTATTAGGGACAAAAATACGGAATAACGTGGGTGATGGCGGTGGTGATGGGTGAAGTGGATGTTAGGGTTATGGATGGGTATGGAGATGGGGGTGGATTGTGGAATTGATTAAGGGAAATAGACGAAGGGAACGAAGTGGTCTAGATCACAAAGAAGAGGGGTGACTCGATAGTCGAGGGAGATTGGAAGTTAGGAGAAACCTTGCCAACGGTAGAGGTGGAAGAATGGTGAAGAGGGAGGAGGGAGAGAATCTAGAGAGAAGATAGGAGGCAAGAAATCAATAATCCAATAGTATAATGAAGTTGGCTGCCATCCACATATTTATAGAGGTTAGCCAACAAGTCCTAAAAGAATATGAAACCTTAATTCTAGAGGATTCCCGTTGATCGTGTTCAAACGCGGCCGATCGCGTTCGAACGCACTCAAAAAGCTCCATCTCTCGATGTGCGAACGCGATACAAGCATTCGAACGTGTGCGTTCGAACTCGCGCAACCGCGTTCGAACGCACAATATGCGTTCTCTGTATTTGCGAACCTAATGTAGGCGTTCACAAAGGCGTTCTAACGCGACCCCACCTGTGTTCGAACGCGACTTTACAGAAATTTTATTTTAATAAAAATAAATACCTAATACAATAAGAAAAGATTCTAACTAAGTGTGTCAAAATATAAGAGAATCACTATGATCATTGTGCCTATTTTAGAAAGCTTTAAGACGAGTCCTCTATCTATTTGCGTTTATATGTAATGATATACTTATTACTTCTAAGAGTAAGGTGGAGACTGATAAATTGAAGCATCAATTGTATAAAGAATTTGACTAAGAAGATACTTGACATGTAAATCAAAAGAGATCGAAGAAAAATGATAGTATGCTTAGCATAGGAGTAGTATTTGAAGAAAGTACTTCAATAATTTAGTATTGACATCAAAATATTATTAGTTAGTACACCATTGGCATTATACTTAGTGCAGCTATGTTATTAAGTACAGATGTCGAGAGAGATTTTATGTTCAAAGTACAATATATAAGCGCAAGTGAAAACCTAGTGTACACAATGATGTGCACTAGGCCAGATATCTCACAAGCTATTAGTATTGTTAGTAGATATATGCATGCTCTAGGAAAGGAATATTGGCAAGTTATGTGAATTTTTAGATACATTTATCTTACTCTCAAAGTTGGACTAAAATCTGTGAAAGATGATAGATTGAGTCTACATCTTATTTGATATGTAGATTTGGACTATGTAGTTTATTTAAATAAGTGAAATTTTGTTACTTGATATATATTTACACTTGCGAAATAATTGGTATATTAGAGATCTACCTTACGGTTGATAGTTTCTATATCTACTACAAATGCTGAGTATATGATAGTAACAAAGGCCGTAAATGATGCTATTTAGTTGATTGGTTAGATGGATGACTTATGTATATATCAAGAGCAAGTGAAGTTGCATTGTGATAGCTAGAATTTAATTTGTTTGGCAAAAAAATCAAGTTTATTACCTTAGAACAAGCACATAAATGTCTAAATTTATTTTGTGAGGAAAATTTTGGAAGGAGACAATTTCATTTACAAAATGGAACTGCAGATGTAATAACCCAAAAAAAAAAAAAAGAAAAGAAAAGAAAAGAAAAGAACAATAATAATAATATATAAATTGAAAAAAAAATAATAATAAAAATAAATAAAAGAGACAAAAAGAAAGAAATAAAATAAAATAAAAAATATTGGCGTTGCATGGCACGAGCTCGTGCCATGCAACGTGGGCGCGTGTTGGGGGCGCCACGTGCGCCCACAACCGCCGGCCCGGCCAACCGGGCCGGACCAGCTAGCTGCGGCGGGCCCCGCCGCCGCCGCAGCCGCCGCCTTTCCCCCTCCTCCACCGCCTTCCCTCTCTCTCTTTATATATCTCTCTCTCTTTCTCTCTCACATATTCTCTCTCTCTCCCTCTCTCTCTCTTTTCTCACATATTTTCTTGCCGACGCCGGTCTACCACCGCCGTCGCTGCCGTCGCCGCCGTCGCCGCCGCAGCACCACCCTCACCGCCTCTCTCTCTCTCTTTTGATCTCTCTCTCTCTCGAACCCTCTCTTTCTCTCCTTCCCTTGCCGACGCCAGCCTACCGCCGCCGTCGCCGTCGTCGCCGCCGCACCACCTTCTCCTTCTCTAACTCCCTCGTTCTCTCTCTACCCTTCTCTCTTTCTCTCTCTCTAGCACCGCTCTCTTTCTCTCCTCGCCGACGGCTTCTCGTTGTCGCCGTCGTCGCCGCCGCACCACCTTCTCTCTCTCTTACCCTCCTCTCTCTCTCTCTCGAGCTCTCTCTCTCTCTCGAGCTCTCTCCCTTCTCTTATCAACGCCAGCCGCCGCTGTCGCTGTCGCTGTCGCCGTCGCCGTCGCCACCGCCGCAGCCTAGGTGAGCCTCCCTTCCTTCTCCTCTCTTCTTCTTCTTCTTCTTTCTTCTTTCTTCTTTCTTCTTTCTTTCTTTCTCTTCTCCTTCCTCTCTTCTTCTTCTCCATTCTTGGCCTCCTCCTCCTCTTGTTGTGTAGCAGACAGTGTTGGAAGAGGACTATTATTATTATTTTTTTATATAATTACTTCCTAATGATAAGTAACATAGTCTATTTAGATAATTAATTATTTTGATAATTTATAACTAATATAATTTTACTAAGCATTTTAGTATAATAATTTATTAATTACAATTATAAATATTGCCTATAAATTTATTTAGAGTTTTAGTTATTATTTATTAGTGAATATATGTAGTCTTATATTTATATTTAACTTATATTATATATGTCTATTTTTAGTATATTAGTATTGTCTAATAGTTTGTATAAAATGGAATACTAGAATTGCAGATTATTTTTGTATAATAGGATAATGATTATTTTATGTATAATCTAGGATTAGTTAAAGAAGAGTAAGTATTACAAAATAACTAGTAATAATATTATTCTATAATTATTTTTTTATTAAATCATATATATAGACGTCTTGGTTATTTATAAAAAGGAGATAAATTACTATATACTTATTTTCTATAATTACCAAATTAGGATTTTATTAAATAAATATAAATAGCATATTAATATTGCCATAATTAAATTTATCCTATAAATCTAATCAATATTAAACCTAATAAAATATCATATTTTACTCGAACGAATTATAATTAGATAAACAACTAACTTTATGTTACTTAAACATTTTCAGATCCCGAACCCCTAATTTGAGACCCCGTTGTCCTTGCTAGCGAGAAGTGTCACACGGTTGATGGGCGGATGTAAGGGATACGTGGTTTATATCTTCTAATCAGTGTGAATAGTCTTATCCCCTAGATCCCTTTCTCAAATTAGGATTTATTATATATTATGTACATGCATGTTTTGGCTTCCAGCATGATTATATGACTTTATATAGAGATGATTTCAGTCGAGCATATATTTTATCATACATTTGATTAGACTGATCTGGGATATGAGTACATTGGTGATATATAGAGATGATTGGAGATGATTATGCTATTATGGTTTTATGTCGGGATGATCTCTATCATGAGTATGCATGTGATAGATTAGCATGAGTATGCAAGTATTAGATACATGGTTGGAGTTTGCATTACATCATTTCTCTCTCGGCTTTCTTACCACCTAAATTCCTGAGTTGTATGATCTGTTGTCGTACTGGATATATGCATATGATTTATCATGTATAGGAAATCATAAAAGTACATGTGTATGTGATGTGATGTGATGTGATGTGATGTGATGACTGGAACGGTATCTGGTCCGGACTGGTACTAGACATACTCTTAGCGTATGGCAGAGTATGGTGATGGCTGATAGTTGTACTCTTAGCGTATGACAGGGTACAACTATCATTGATATACCCTTAGCGTATGGCAGGGTATGATTACTTTCTTCAGAGATACCCTTAGCGTATGGCAGGGTATGATTTATCTACAGAGATACTCTTAGCGTATGACAGGGTATGCTCTGAGCTTGTGACATGATGTGTATCGAGTTTGGGGCCGGGTACCGTAGTCCAGCATGGTGGATGATATTCAGAGTTGAGACGGATGATTGTGATAGTGAGAGATATGTGAATTATATCTGACTCTGACATATATGATTATCTAGTAGTTGGTATGCATCATGCATCATCATTGTTATGACTAGTATCATTGGATCATAATTGTTATACATGATATGGTGTTATAGTCGGTGATGTTATATGGTAATTTCATCATGTTATATAATTTCGGTTGAGGATATAATATGGTCATTCATAAGAACTGATTTCATTCATATATATGTCATTGAGGATACATATATATATGTTCATACATGACATCATACTGCTTTCTGATTCATATTATCCAGTACATGATTTACTCTCTGTTTGGCTTCACTGATTCGAGGTAAGGTCTATTCACTGAGCCTTTTGCTCATGACTCTCTTTATTTCTTTTCTAACCCCTCAGATATGTGGTACGTGATAGCGACTTGAGAAGATATTTTAGAGTGATGATGAGGTGAGCTATAGATGCGAGATGGCATAGATGATAGTTTATATAGAAATTGAGTTGTACCAGTATTTGATATTTGTACTCTTTTATATTAGACGATGATTTGTATAATACAGGTCGAATCATAGTGTACTCTTGTATCAGTTGTTTAGTTGTATCTTGATGGTTTGTTGTGGCCTGTGTGGGTCCTGCCAGATTATGTAGCGGTCTAGTGTGTATTATTGTGTATTTTGATATTCATATGTTAACAGGTTTATTTGGTTAAGAGTATGATTTATTTGGTGATGGATTATGTGATCATGGATATATTAGCAGGTGTTATTTGATGATGTCATGATTGTATGTGCACAGGAGTGTATCTGTGCGTGACGGGCCCCGCTTGAGCTGTCGCGTGCGCCGCGCGTGCCGTGTGGGCGCGTGGGCGTGCACGTGTCCGTACCGGGCGGGGGCGTTACAGCAGATAATTCTACAAATATGTCAATAGAAGTGGTGACAAGGGTTAAGTTCCAACGGTGTTTGGACTTAATCAATATCACATATGTTTGATTATTTTAGATTTGGCGTCCTAAGATGCAAATTTACAAATAGTGCATTTTGGGAGGTTTTATTCACTTTGCATTGGTGGAGAGAAACTTGTTTGAAGTCTTGCAGTTCTCGCCAAGATTGAGAATTGTTGAAGATTGGCTTGAATAAAAAGAAAATCAATTGAACGGGATTGGATCTGTTTGAATAGTGTTATTGCAGGTTAGCGTTCCGGGTTCCATGTGCCGAGGTGTTTGGATGGAACTCTGGTGGCATTCGAATGCCTTGGCACGAGAAAACATTTACACACCACAGGTATTTAAATAGGCTATTAGAGTGTTTGAATGCCATTTTATGTTTTAGATTAATGTTCTGAGGCATTGTAATAGGCTTTCAAGCGTTCCAATGCCCAAAAGAATTTCTTCTCTATCGTCACCCCCAAAACATAAATAAGTTATGATTTTAAGGTTATTATGAAAAAGAAAAACTAGAGATATAACCACTGCTATAAAGAGATAGATTGGAGTGTCAAAAGGCTTTGTACTTGGATTTGGATTAATAGGTTGAAACTTTGCACCACCTATAAATGAAGGAATATTATCGAACCACGTAAATCGTATGACTCTCTTTCTTCTCTAATGATTACTTTCAATAAGAGTTCTTGTTTACAGTTTAATTGATTGATTGCTATTACCCTTCTATTAGCAGCAAATTTTTAATATTCCCTTTTTGGTATTGCTTTTATCCATTACTTCCTATTGGAATTATTAACCATCTTTCCTATTCGATTTATTTATGAATTATTAAGAATTGCTTTGTACAAAACTAAGCTACTTACATGAGCATATATAACGCATCGAAATTAATACCAGTGGAAAAGAAAATATCTTAAAATATCTCCTCTCTTTCGATTGGTTTATCGAGTTAACGAATTTTTTTATTTTTTAATCGTTGAGCAACCAGTGTGAATGATGCTGCTTGGTCAGATATTTATATCCTGCCTCCGGATGCTCTCTAACGGCTATTCTTTTAAATGTATTGTATCAAGTAATTCGCATTTATAAGGGACACGTCCCTCGACAGTCTACTGCAAGCTTCACGAGAAATAAAGCTGAAGTATAAACTATATTTGACGATGCTGCCAAGTGGGACCTAGACTTTGACCCCTGCCTTTTTTCCTCCTCAACAAAGAAAAAGTAAACTAAACACAGATAATAATTTGATGTAATAAAATTGGGATCTATCCTGGGCCCGTAATCTAAGCACAAATCACAGACCTGGCCCACTCTCTACATTAGGGTGGGCAAACAAATTAGTAGCCGAAAAATAGCAAGAATAAATCACCCAAAGTAGCCTTCTGATGAACCCATTGATTAACTTTAGCCCCCACCACGTGGAAGACTGGAAAGGAAGGAAAAGAAAAAGATACTGCAAACTTTACTTTCCAACACTACTACTATAGTCTATAGCCCACTGGCTCTTTCCTGCCATTATGGGTCTTCTTTTTCACCCACTACTCTTTACTCCGTCCGTCCGTCCTTTCTTCTCTGTTCCCCTTACTGACACACCCAGGCCGGACCAGATTCTAGTTCACGATGCGGTCCACCCGGTCGTCTTAACTGAACCCAAAGCGGACCCAGATCACATCGGCTGGATCCAGGAGACCACGATGGGGCTCCTGACCTCGTGGGCCCCGTCCGACCACACGAGATAGGCATACGCCGGCGCCGTCGTTGCAGCCACCGCCGACACCGTGACGGCGAAGCTCCGCTTCCTCGCCGCCGCCGAGAATGCCAGCTTCCTCGGCCTTACGGTCACTACTACACCGTTCGCCGCCGCCATTTCAAGTCTGTTACGGTAGACGGCATCCGCGGTGGTTCCCACGTTGGTCACCGTCCTCATGACAGTTCGGGTCTGGTTCCCCGCCCCGCTGTCGAAGGTCACCGAGATAGAGGGGTAGTTGAGGTCCGGTATCGCGGGCTTCCTAGCCGGGCACGCCTCCGGCGCGTGCGTTATGACCTGGATGGTCTTGGCGTCGTAGCCTAAGGCGCAGAGGTAATTGACGTAGTCGGCGTCGCCAAGATCGTAGACCAAACCGGGGTCCATGGCCTTCCCCAGGTTGAGATGCCCCGCCCCGAAATCGAAGGGGGAGGCAGGGCGACCGGTCGACTCGTCCGTCACGTGTCCGCCGCGGTTGTCGGCCACAGTGGCCGTGGTCATCATCGCGGAGCGGATCATGGCGGGGCTCCAATTCGGGTGCGCAGACTTGAGTAACGCTGCGGCACCGCTCACGTGCGGGCAGGCCATGGAGGTGCCGGAGAGGATGTTAAACTCGGTGCGGCGACGGTCCGATTCGAGCCCCGTCGGCCCCGTCGCGCCGGTCCACGCCGCCAAAATATTGACTCCGGGGGCCACTAGATCCGGCTTGAGTACCTCCGGGCTCAGCCCGTTGGGCCCGCGCGCAGAGAAGGAGGCCACCACCGGCGCCGGCTTGACCCCGAGAACAGTCCCTTTAAAATTGATGGTAGCAACAGGGTTTGTGGCCGAGGCGACGTAGGATTTGAGGGCGTCACCCTCGTCGGCCCCCACCGCGCACGCAGGGAGCACGTGCGCGTCGCCGACGAGGCCCTCCCCGTTGGACGCGCTGTTGGCGAGGACCATACCTGCGCCGCCGGCTTCCTTGACGACCTGCCCTTTCGCAACGCGCGGGCTGCTCCCGCGGTCGCAGATGACAATCTTGCCCCCGACGAGCTTCGGGTCGAGCGAGTTCTCCATGCAGAGAGACGCGGAGAGGCCTCCCGAGCGGCCTGGGTAGACGATGGGAAGCATCGAGCGGTTGAGGAGCTTACCGGAGTAGAGCGACACGCCAGCAAGTCGGCGACCATCGCCGAGAACTACGTAGGCTGGGAAGGTCCGGTCGATGGTCCCGGCGCCGACGGTAGTAAGCCATGGGGCTAGGTTGGTAACTGACATCGGGGTGGGCCCGTCATTGCCGGCCGAGGTAGCTACAAACACCCCTCGCTTGACGGCGCCGTATGCGCCGACGGCGATGGGGTCGAGATAGTATGGCGAAGCAACGCCGTCACCGCCGCCGATGGAAACGGAGATGACGTCCACCCCGTCCGCCACAGCACGGTCGAATCCAGCGAGGATATCGGAGTCAAGGCAACCAGAGTTCTTCCAGCAAACCTTGTACGCAGCCACTCGTGCTTTGGGGGCGACGCCCTTGGCGACCCCAGCGGCGTAGCCGTCCATGCTCGCGTCAAACGAGATGCTGCCGGCCGCCGTCGAGGCCGTGTGCGTCCCATGGCCGTCAGCGTCGCGCGGTGACATGAATTCCACCGTTCCGTTCACACCCCCAGACGTGCCGGCGGCTGCGTCATGACCTTTCGAGAAGAATCTCGCGCCGACCAGTTTCTTGTTGCAAAGCGTAGCCGGGAAGCCCGAGCCGGAGTCGCATCCGCCGCGCCACCGAGACGGGACTGGACCAAGGTTGCGATCGGAGAAGCTGCGCCGTTCCGGCCAGACGCCGGTATCCAGGATGCCGACAACGACATCGGAGCCGTAGTCGGAGAGGGACCAGAGGCCGAGCTGGGTCCGTAAACCGAGAAACTGGGGGGATCGCGTTGTGTGGAGGCGGCGCCGGCGGTCCTCAAATACAGCGAGCACGGCCGGGTGTCGGAGGAGCTCGGCGGCGCGGTCGGCGGACAAAGACGCCGAGAATCCGTGGAAGACCGTATCGTAGACATGGAGAAGATCGAGCGGCTCGCCGGAGCCGGCGCCGTTGAAAGCGGCGGAGGCGTACCAGTGGGCGTGGGTGGGGAAGACGGATGGTTTAGCTTGGTAGTCCACCCGGAAGATGTAGGTCTTCTTCTGGGTAGTAGCCGTTGCTAGGGTTAGGGTTAGGGTTAGGAGAAAGAAGAGATGGGGCAAAGTGGAGGCCATTTGGGAGAGATGAAGGTGAGAATATGAGAGTGTGTTGAGTGCCCACTAATTTTATTTATAGAGAGAAAGGAATGGGAAACAGAGGAAGGGATCAGGGGAGCGGCGTGGTGGGTGAGTGAGACAGTCACAGACGGGGCGTAATGGGATAAGGAAGAAGAGATTTGTATATTTTAATTCTTTGTCTTAAAGTTTGAACTTAGATTTAAGCTCTTGTTCTCTTTAGATAATGGTAAATAATTGCTTTAGAAACGAGGATGCTTTTGCAATATTGTTTTATCTTTTTGGGCAGGGAAGTGGAGAGAATCGATCAGTATAGTTTCAAAGTTTTTCATTAGCTGCCTTTATGCCCCTATGTGGGGGTGGGCAAGTGTTATTAAATGTCCCATTTTAAAATTAAAATTAAATTTAAAACGTTCAGGATTTATGTTTTCTTTTTTGGGCATGAGATGGCTTCCGGGAATTTATTATAAAATAAATTTCATTTGTTTCTAGAAAACTTACTACTAAACCTGAGATAAAATTTTGAAACAGTAAAATAGTATATTTATTCTAAAATAAATAACCAATTTGCCAACACTTAGTTACCTACTGATTATGGTGATATTTTATAATTTAGATTAAGATTAAATATTATAATATGACTATAATATACTTAGTAATATATTTGAATATATTTATTCTTAAAAATGTTTTGATATGTGTGAAAGTATTTATATTGTATTTAACAGAGAAGATATTATAATAGTTATAAAATAAAATTATAATTTAATTTAATTTTTGTAATCGTAGCTAATTTTATAAAATTATCACTAGGACTTAAAAAAATTCCTCCACAAAACAAAGAAAAAAAAAATACAACAACTATATATTTATATTAGACTAAGAAAAGAGCATAACTCTATGTTAGGGTCCTCTTGAAAGAATGATAGATAGTTCAAAATAAGAAATGAAGTTGACCTTGATCTTGGGCACATGTGAGTCTGGCTAGTTAGGTCTTTCTAATAGTCTTTGTTCTTTTCATTGGTATATAGCTCTTGTCTAGATATGAGCTAAAGTTTTGATCGAGTTTGGGTCGAGTAAAAGAACCAAACACACAAAATATAAGACTTGATTGATCGGAATGGCTAGACGTAGCTACCATTAGAAGATTGTGTGGTGGCTTATAGACTATTATCATAATTCTATGAGGACCTAGCTAGAATATGAAGCGTTGGGAGATTGTTAGCGTGAGGTGGTGGTGCTGATAGAAGGATGATGGCTAAGAATGGAGGCTTGATTTAGTGGTACTAATTTGCGATTAGGTGGTGTTGATATTTTATAATTTAGATTCAGGTTAAATATTATAATATGACTATAATATACTTGATAATATATTTGAATATATTTATGAGAAAAAGTGTTTTGATATGTGATGTTAATTTGTAATTCTATTTGTGATAGTATATATATTGTATTAACCAAGATAATATTATAATAGTTGTAAATAAAATTATAATTTAATTTAATTGTTGTAATCGTAGCTAATTTTATAAAATTATCTCTTGGATTTAAAAGAAATCCTCCAATAAAAAAAAAGAAAATATAACAAATATATATTTACATTAGACTAAGAAAAGAGCAATAATGTCAATTTGATTATTTTTATGATATGAGCCTAGGTTAGGGTTCTCTCAAAAGAATTATAGATCGGTCAAAACAATAAATAAAGAGGTCAAAACAAGAAGTAAGGTTGACCTCAATCTCATGGCAGCTAAGTTCGACCGGTTAGGTATTTTGGTAGTCTTGTGCTTTTCACTCAAATATGGCCATTGTCTAGATATGAGCTATGATTTTGATCAGGTTTGAGTTGAGTAAAGGAACCAAACACACATAATATTAGAATGGATCAATCAAAACAGCTAGATGTTGCTACCACTAGAAGAGTGCGTGGTGACTTACGAGCTAATGGAGGGATTCTGTGAGGATCTAGCTAGGCCATGAAGAGTTGGGGGGTATTGTTAGCGTGAAGTGGTGGTGCTGATAGAAGGATGACGGCCTATTATGGAGGCTCAACTTAGTGGTACTAACTTATGATTAGATGATAGTGACGGAAATGTTGGGTAGTGGAGTTGATTGAGTAACAGAAAAGAATAGAAGAAGGTGGTCAGCCGTAACAGAAAAGAATAGAAGAAGGTGGTCAGCCATAAGAGACTAGGGAGAACGGTAGTTGAAGAAGAAAGGTGGCTGAACACTAGTGTGGGGATTGGCTAAGATGAACCATAGGATAGAGAAAGAGTGAGAGATAGGAATAAGGAAAATAATGCAATACTTGCATAGTCCTCAAAAAAGATCTTCTCCACATATTTATTGGGGCTAACCTGACTCTAATTTAGTCTTAATTTAATTCAACTCAACTTAGCTAGACTTAGTTAATTAAGCAAGGATGCATGGCTTGTGGAGGCAGCTAGGGCATAGCCTAGTGAATCCTTATCTGACCTTTTGGATTGGGCTTGACCAATCAGACCTAGGCTAGGGCTAAACCAACCCTTAAATAAAGGCTCACGTGGGGCTTGTTGATTGGAACTTGAGCTAGGCCAATTAGAGCTTTGGCACATCTTAGCCTAATGGGCCGTACAGACTAGTATGGACCATGAGAAGGGTTGGACCTGAGCTTGGGCAAGGCTCAATCCAAGATAAATCCATATTGGCTAGTGAGTGCATTCGGGCTAAGCCACAACAAGGTAAACTAAGGGTGCATACAAGGCCTTTAAGGGGTCATCCAAGATTTGGAGGTGGCCAACTTAGATGGGAAAGACCATGGCATGGGTCAGATCAAGGCTTAGCTTAGGTGTAGACTTGGGCAATGTTTGAATGCAAGGATTATGTTGTGAACCAACTTAGATCTAGTTGGTCTAGTCGAGTCATGTATGCACTTGGTTGGTTGGGTTGAGTCTATTCTAGTCATTTCAGCTTTACTTGGAGGGCAAGTAACCTAAGCTTGGATAGCCACTATATGAGATGTGGTGAGCTCCTAAGGGGAACCAATGAATTGTTATGATTCTTGATTTAGGTGTATAGTGAAATCATTTCAATTTATATTAATTTCTATTTATATTTTAGGAAAATAAAATAGTTTTGACAGATGCGTTCGAACGCAAATGAATGACGTTTGAACGTAGTCGTTCGAACAATGATTCATATTCGTACATATAGAGGACGCATTTTAGTCATTCGAAGGTCTAATCTCACATTCGCATATACAGAGAACATGTTTTGGCTGTTCAAACGTGATCAGGGTGCGTTCGAACGAATGCATGATAGGAAAGTTGAGTTGTAATAGGATTTGTTTAGGACTTTTGGATGTTTGACTAGCCTCTACATATATGTGGAAAAGTAGTTCTTTGGATTATTGATTATTGAATATTGAACTTGGTTTTCATCTAGGCTTGAGCTATCTTCTCCTTCCTCCTTTATCCCTCTTAGTATCAAACCCAAGTTCTTATCTACAGCCAAGGTTAATCCTCTATCGCTTCTCCCTCCTCTCTCTCTAGCAACCAGCCATATTTGAAAACTCCCTTCTCCCTCCTCATCTAGTTCTAAGCACTAATCTATCCACCATATCATAATCATCTTCTATAACCTTAACAATGTATCCCACATCCATCTCGCTATCTCCTAACCTTCGATCACTATTTCAAACGTAACTTTTGATCTACTCATCTGATCGTCATGATTCTAGTTGAGTTGGATTCTTCACTCATAGAGGAACAACATATCTAAATCTTAGATCAATTCAAATTGGATCCCAGTTACCTTCGCAAGTTCTATGATAATTTCTGTCCAGATTATCAAATCGGATGAAAACTAAACTTCATCAAAAGCAATTGTGACAAGTTGGTATCAGAGAAGGTTTTTCCTTGGCACACATCCATAATAACGCCAATGACTAGATCTATGGTGGCTTGAAGAAGAGAAGAAGAAGGGACGACATCCACACGCGCGCGAGAGAGGAGGAACTCTACACCACACACGAGCACCCAAGGACAAGAGGACCACACACACAAAACGTTGCCTCCTCCACCCTCCTTCACGGATCAAAACATGGAGATGCTATCAAGGTCCATTGAAACTTTGGGATAAACCTTCTCCACCATCCTCGCCCAAACTATCAAAACCTCGAGTCAAATGATCACACAACAACACCCCAATTTATTGCGGGTGACTCGAGAAGGACCGAACTGAGGACATGAGGTACCTTGATCTTCCATACTAAAGCCCTCCATGATCGTTTCACTAGTCAGCCAAGGACAAGAGAGAGACCATGCCTAAGCCAAGGCAAGGTGAGCCTCACGGACGAGCGTGGTTTATAGATGAAGATGATGATAATCCCTTGATTGAGCGAGATGAAGAGGAAGATTGAGAACCTGATAGAGGATGTCAAAGGAATTATGTATGGCTAGAAGAGCACCCACCTCTGATTAGAGCTAGAGCAAGATTCGATCCTAATTGCGATACTGGCATTCTTAGGCGCACTATTTGATTGGAGTTTTTAATTTTTTGAGGTGGAGATTTAGTTGATTAGCTCTATCGTGCCGAATAAATTTTCATCTTCCAAGATAAAGATGAGGGTAAAATGGTTCTTCTCGCATCCTTCCACCTCAAGGATGTGGCGCTATGGTGGTTTTGGTTGGCTATCACTCATAGGCCAGTCAAAACGTGGGTGGAGTTTCATCGTTTGGTCTATAAACGGTTTGGATCGTCGGGCTATGAAGACTTTTATGCTATCTTCACAAAGACGGTATAGGAGACAATGGTGAGAGCTTACCAAGAGGAATTTGAACAAGTGTGTAGCCCATGCACACCACCATGGTCGGATATTCAACTCAAATCCACATTCATCACTAATTTGTAAGAGGACATTCAAGCCGAAGTATGAGCACTACGACTTACAGATCTAGGGCAAGCCATAGAGGATGCTCTACTCATGGAAGACAAATATCGAGCACTTAGTGAGCACTTGAGGCAACCATGGAGAAGCAAGCTACAACCAATGCCAATGCATGCAGTTTATGGCTCGAATTACATGCACGTAGTTGGACATCGACCACCCTTTTGCATTCCTAATTATGTGAAAACATCCCCTAGAAACCCTATGAAAACTCTAACACTTGCTTAGGTAGAGGAGTGAAGAGCTACGGGATTGTGCTTCAGGTGCAACGAAAAGTTCACATTGGGACACCGTTGTGCACGGCTGATCGATATGGTGATGTTGATTGATGTAGAGATTGAGGAGGAGCCAAAGGGATTACCATCAAAGCGTGAAGAAGGAGGTTCTAGTGGAGTGGCTTGGAGGATCACTAACAAGGCAACGTGGGAGATGACTTGATGAATCGTTTTCCTCAATTTGCACCTTGAGGACAATATGAGGGAAGCATGGTGAATTGTTGTAGTTCTTGATTTAGGTGCATAGTGAAACCGCTTCAATTTGTATCAATCACTATTTTATATTTTAGGAAAATAATATAGGTTTTGGAAGGTGCGTTCGAATGCAAATAAGGGCAGGTCTAAGGTTCTTAGTGCTCGACGGCCAACTATAGGAACCGCCTCAGCTACTGTCACTAGTAGTGGCTTGGATGGCCCTTTCCTCCACCAATCCTCTTCTCTCTCACCCACCTAGCACGAGAGGCCAACACCCATTCTACCTAGCTGCCCACAACTTGGAGGAGGGGGAGTTGAGCCAGCTAGGAGTTAGCAGACTGATGGGCCGGCAGCTACAATTTTTCAGCTTAGATGGCTCGTCTCTAAAGCCAACACCAACATGGCAGCCATTGGCTATGGCAAACCGCCGCTACCACAGCCCCCAGCTGTGGCAAACCGTTGCTTCCACAACCCCATAGCCCAAGACTTCCCTTCATGACCTCCACAACAGGGGAAGATGTTAGGCCTACCCATGCCCCCCTCACGAGCAAGCGCCTACAATGGAACTAGCCATTGGTCTACCACCTCAGCTTGCCTTCACTTAGACTGCTACTATGAGGCCAATGGCTCTCCACCACCTCCACCAGATCCTAGGATCCCTCCGCAAGCTATCTACGGACTGGATCGAGAAAGAATAGGTTATAGACATCAATGGAGTTAAGAAAGGGGGGACGTCATAGTGGAAGCCCCTTGGTTAACCAAGAGAACTTTGGGTTGCATCACAATAGGGATGATCGGAGGTGGCGTGACTTGGTGGTGCAAATCCTTCACCCACCCATGATTTGGCCAAAAATGGTGTATTACCCCAACCATGACAATGATATTTGCAAGCATACTATGTGGCTCAACTTTTCGGTGACAATTGGGGACGACACAAAGTTTTGAGCGGAGAGCATATGCCGTGGGGTTACCTTCAAGGTGTAAGGCCACAATTTCATAGTGGACTTGTACCCCTTGGCACTCTACAGAACAGACATGGCCTTGGGCACCTAGTAGCTCCAGAGTTTTGGTTCGGTCACGTTCGACTTCTCACACAAGCAACTTACCATTTAGAGAGAAGAATTCTTGTGGTTCTTGATTTAGATGCATAATAAACATGATTAAATTGCTTCAATTAGTATTAATTTTTATTTATGTTTTAGGAAAATAAATTAGTTTATGGTAGGTGCGTTCGAACACAAATGGATGGCGTTCGAACACCTGACTCACTTTTGCACATACAGAGAACACATTTTGGCCATTCAAATGCCCAATCTCGCTTTCGCACATACAGAGAACGCATTTTGGCCGTTTAAACGTGTTTAGGATATGTTCGTATGCACAACAAGTAAGTTGAATTGCAATAGGATTTGTTTAGAATTTTTGGATATTTAGCTAGTCTCCAAATATATGGAAAAGTAGCTTCTTTGGATTATTGATTATTGGAATTAATTTTCATCTTGGCTTGGGTCATCTTCTCCCCCCTCATTCCTTTCTCTTGGTATTCAACCCGAGTTCTTGTCTATGGCTGAGGTTAATCCTCCATCGCTTCTCCTTCCTCCTAGCGACCAGTCATACCTAGAAGCTTTCTTCTCCCACCTCATCTAGTTCCAAGCACTAATCCATCCACCATACCCATAATCATCTTTCAAAACTCTAATCACATATTCAACATCCACCTTACTATCTCTTGACCTTTGGTCATTATTCCATATGTAACTTTCGATCTACTTATTCGATCGATGAAATTCCAGCGGTGTTAGATTTTTAACACCCAGAGAAACAACATATCTAATTTGCAGACCAATCCAATGGTTAGATTGAACCCAGTTATCTTTGTAAGTTCTATGCTAAATTCTGTCCTGATTATCAAATCTAATAGAAAATTATCTTTACCGAAGATGACCGTAACAAGTTGGTATTAGAGCCAGCTTTCCTTGGCATGCATCCTCAATGACGTCTACCACTAGATCCATGGCAACCGAAGAAGAGAAGAAGAAAGGGAGACATTCACGTGCACGGGAGAGCGGAATTATACAAATTCATCATCTAGCAACGAAGGGCAAGAGGATCACGCGCACACAATGTTTCTTCCTCCATCTACCATCGTTGACCCGAATATAGAAATGCTATTAAAGTCAATTGAAGCATTGGGACAAACATTCTTTACTATCCTTGCCCAAACTATTGGAACCTTAAGTCAAACGATGGTGCAAGAAAACACCGGATTGTTGTGGGTGATCTGAGAAGGGTCAAATTGAGGACCAGAAGTATCCTAGTCTTCCACCCCCAAAACCCCCATGATAGTTCCACCGGTCAACCAAGGACCACAGAGGGAAACCACGCCTAAATTGAGGAAAGAGGAGCGTCGCCGGCGAGCGCAGTTTGTCGACGAAGAAGATGATGATCCCTAGTTTGAGAGGGGAGACGAAGAAGAAGATAGCATCATGGCAACAGCAAAAGGATGCTATAGAGAGATGGCATAGCTCGAGGAGCATCCTCCCCTAGTTAGGGCTGGAGCTCACTTCAATCCAAACTATTATACTAGTATCCGTAGGCGAATGGTGCGGTTGGAATCCCCCTAATTCAACGGAGGTGACCCACTCAATTGGCTTTACAGCATCGAGAAATTGTTTGACTTCCATGGCACTAAAGAAGATAAAAAGGTACTTCTTGCATCATTTCATTTGGAGGACGTGGCATTATGGTGGTATCGCTTGACGATGATGCATAGCAACTTGGGAAGAGTTTTACTGTTTGATCTCCAAATGGTTTGGATCATCTAGTGATACACTTAGTTAGGATCTTTTCTTATTGCATTAGGTGTTTATTTTCATTAAAATAAAATTCCTATAGGTCGCGTTCGAATGCAGGTGGAGTCGCGTTGAACGCTTGTGAACCCTTGTGAACACCTTGTGATTGCTCGTGAACGCCTTGTAAATGCCCGCATTTGTGAACGTCTTGTGAACGCGTTTGTGAATGACCGCGTTTGAACGGCTTGTGAACGCCTGTGTCGCGTTCGCAAATCCAAAGAAGAGGCTTTTTGGGCGCGTTCGAACGCTATCGACGGGAATCCTCTAGAATTAAGGTTTCATATTATTTTAGGACATGTTGGCTAGCTTCTATAAATATGTGGATGGCAACCAACTTCATATTGCTATTGGATTATTGATTTCTTGCCTCCTATTTTCTCTCTAGACTTCTCCCTCCTCCCTCTTCACCATCCTTCCACCTCTACCGTTGGCAAGGTTTCTCTTTGCTTCTAATCTCCCTCGACCATCGAGCCACCCCTCTTCTTTGGGATCTCAACCATTTTGTTCCCTTTGTCTACTTCCCTTAATCACTTCCACAATCCACCCTCATCTCCATACCCATCCATAACCCTAAAATCCACTCCACCCGTCACCACCACCATCACCCACGTTATTTCATATTTTTTCCCTACTATAGTTCGAATATGCGAAGGGCATAAATACAAAAGTTGTAGATTAGGAAGTTATGGATTCAACCCAATTAGTTTCGTAATTTTCTGACTATTAGAGAATATCTGACGAATATTTTCCCACAGTTCCACGGACTGATTACTGCAATAAATTCAGATCTTAAGGAATTATTCCGTAGCCGATCTTTTGGCTCTAGATCCTATAAATCTAGTATTAGAGCCTATCAATTGGTATCAGAGCAGGCGAACCTCAGACTTCCATTAATGGTTGAAACAAGGAAGATGACATCAACAAGGAGACCTATGGAGAGCACACCGACAAGGGAGGACTCAATGCATGATGATCCTAACCGTGAGGTCGATTTCCTTAGAGCGACCACGACCGGACCAAGTCAACCAATGTCTATGGGTTCGAATATGGATGAACTAAAGAGCATGTTCCAAACATTGTTACATAGAGTTTACATAGAGTTGACAACAAACAAAAGGATCACAATGAATTCAAGGAATATGTCGTGAATCGATTGGGTTCGTCATTTCCTCGACGACGAACAGAGTTTCAAGGACCAGCGGTGGGACCCTATCGAACCGATACCCCATAGGTCCAGGTGCATCATATGATTGTCAATGATCCCCTACTACCTATGCCTTCACATCATTCCCCACCTTTATTACAAAACCCAAGACCGGCAGTGGTGGAACCCGAGAGGCGTGAGTTACCGGTGCACTTCATCGATGAGGAGGATTGGCATTATGAGGATGAGCTTGATCCCTATGGAGATGGTGATGGACGTGCTTGAGGATTTAGAGAAGGTGATCAACATGCACAAAGGTTTAGACATGAACTAAGGATCTTTTGTGAACCTGACAATACTATTTGGGGGAGAACTGCACGTTTGGACTTTCCAAAATTCCAAGGCGGTGATCCAACGGATTGGGTATTTCAAGTTGAACAATATTTTGATTGTCAAGGTACAGTAGAGGATGTAAAAGTCCAGATGGCAAGTTTTCACCTCCAAGGAACGGCATTGCATTGGTATAGATTGATTATTCATGGTGGTGGATTTACCGGATTGTAGGAGGATTACACGCAGATTTTGGACTGCATATGAAGATTTTGCTGCCACATTAAGCAAGATGATTCAAAGGACTACCGTATTGGAGTATCAAGCTGAGTTTGAAAGAGTTAGTAGTCGTTGTGAGCCACCGTGGCCTGAACGTACATTGATGAGTACATTTATTTTAGGGCTACGAGAGGAGATATAAGCGAATGTGCGTGCTCTATGTCCTACTACTCTTGAGGAGGCCTTTGAGAAGGCCATGAGGATGGAACAAAAACATAGGGCTCTAAAGATGGCAGCGAAAACCAATTGAGGTAACCGAGATGGACGGTTTGCACCTAGAACGCCGACTGCAAATTCTACGGTTTCAAAAACAGCGACTGCGACTACTAAACATGACCACCTTTGAGACCTTCTTTCGACATTAGAGGAGGCACTAGACCCCCCTGTTCGAACTCTCACACCTGCCCAAGTGGAGGAGCGCAGAGCGAAGGGCCTTTGCTTTCGATGTGATGAGCGTTTTACCCTCGGTCATCGGTGTTCTAAATCGATCGGGAGTGTGATGCTTATCGATGGTCTTAAGGAAGATGATGAGAATGATGATGATGGAGAGTGTCCAGAGGAGACCCATGAGGAGACCGTTGAGGAGGGCGTTGAGGAAGATATCCAAGCTAAAATATCGATGTATGCATATTCGGGTACTTCTACGCCGAGGATGTTACGAGTAGATGGACTCATTAGAAAGTATTGTGTGCACATTCTCATTGATTCGCGGAATACACACAACTTTCTAGATGAGAGGTTAGTGAGGAGATTGGGTTTGGATGTTGAACCGACTACGGGGTTTGATGTTGCTATTGGAGATTGCACGAAGCTTAGGGCGGAGAGCTTATGTCCCTGAGTCGGTATACGGGTGCAAGGACATGACATCATTGTGGACTTGTATCCGTTGGCGCTACGAGGAGCGGATGTTGTCCTTAGTGCTCAGTGGTTACAAAGTTTGGGACCCATCACATTTGATTTTCGGAGCATGTGGATGAAATATAAACAAGGAAACAAAGATATGCGGCTTGATGGTGTACAAACTTCGTCGATTCCTGCGATGCAGCCTATTGTGGGGCTACTTAGTGTGTATGATTTGGCATATCTTCTTTAGTTAGGACCAGCAGGAGATGAGCCTCAAACGAGTTCATATACTATACTTGAATTGTCCAATTTATTAGATAACTTTACTGGACTGTTTGAGGAGTCGCAGGAGTTGCCACCGAGGAGAGCGATGGATGCACTATCACGCCAACCCGATACCCCCGTGCTTGTAGCCTATTCATTTCCTACCTTTCCCTTCGTTGATGAGCTAAGGTATGCATGTACATCTAACCCAGATATTTTGAGATTGTTGTAAGAGGTGATGGATGATCCGGAGCGCCATCCCGAGTTGGAGAATCGAGGCGGTTTGCTGCTGAACCGCGGATGCATTCGAGTGCCCGCAAATGATGGATTGTGACAGAAATTGGAGCACTTTCACCAAACTCCAGAGGCTGGTCATGAGGGTGTCTTGAGGACTTATAGGAGGATATCTCAGAGTTGCACGTGGCCAGGATTGAGATGGGATGTGAGGAGTTTTGTCCATACTTGCGAAGTCTGTCAAAGGGCTAAAGCAACCACTTTAAAACCGGCTGGATTACTACAGCCTTTACCTATACCGGACCGTGTTTGGGAGGATATTTCTATGAACTTCATAGAAGGTCTTCCGTTGGTATGTGATTATTCTGTTATCTTTGTGGTGGTTGACAAATTTAACAATTATGCACACTTTTCGGTATTGTCACATCCGTTTTCAAGTAAGACGGTGGTTGAAATTTTTATTAGAGATATTGCTCGATTACATAGCATGCCACACACGATTGCAGGGGACTTTTGGACTGAGTTTTTCAGATTGCAGGGGACTCGATTAAACTTCAGTTCGACCTACCATCCATGGACGGACGGCCAAACCGAGGTGGTTAATCGAGGCATTGAGTAGTATTTGAGGTACTTTGTTGGAGAGATGCCGAGACGATGGTTGGAGTTCTTACCGTGGGCGGAGTGGTCTTAGAACACCGCCTACCATAGCAGCATTGGCATGACTCCATTTGAGCTGGTGTATGACGCACGGTTCCGACGTTACGCGCTTATGATCTAGTGGCATCGGCAGATAGGACGGAGGTGGACTTAGCATTGATGGATAGAGACGCCACATTGACGAGGTTGCGTGCTCATCTTAAACTTGCTCAAAACCACATGAAGCAAGTTTATGATCGTAGCCATAGGGAGCAGGAGTTCGACATCGGCAGTTGGATGTTTGTGTGGGTGCAACCGTAACGATAGGTAACCTTACGTCTAATGCGAAACCAAAAGTTAGCACATCGCTACTTTGGTCCGTTTCGGGTGTTGGAGCGTATTGGTCCGGTTGCATATCGTTTGGAGCTACCAGAGGAGTCGAGAGTGCACCCTGTCTTTCATGTTTTACTATTGAGAGTGCGCATTGGAGATCATGAGATTGTTGGATCGGTTCTACTAGAGCCATTAGAGGAGATAGAGATCATAGAGCTAGTTCGAGTACTTGCTAGATGTCGACGACGACATGGTACCAGATTGGAGATGGAGATTCTAGTTGAGTGGCTTGGCAAGCCATCTGATGAGGCGACATGGGAGTTGGAGATTGATATCTTGGAGCGTTTCCTTGACTTTTCACCTTAAGGGCAAGGTGGGGGAAGCATGGTGGGCTGATACACTTAGTTAGAATCTTTTCTTATTGCATTAGGTGTTTATTTTCATTAAATTAAAATTCCTGTAGGTCGCGTTCGAATACAAGTGGAGTCGCGTTGAACGCTTGTGAACCCTTGTGAATACCTTGTGAACGCCTTGTGAACACGTTTGTGAACGTCCGTGTTCGAACGGCTTGTCAACGCTATGTCGCGTTCGCAAATCTAAAGAAGGGGCTTTTTGAGTGCATTCGAAATCGGGTGCGTTCAAACGGGATTGACGGGAATCCTCTAGAATTAGGGTTTCATATTGTTTTAGGAATTGTTGGCTAGCCTCTATAAATATGTGGATGGCAACCAACTTCATATTGCTATTGGATTATTGATTTCTTGCCTCCTATCTTCTCTCTAGACTTCTCCCTCCTCCCTCTTCACCATCCTTCCACCTCTACCGTTGGCAAAGTTTTTCCTCGCTTCTAATCTCCCTCGACTGTTGAGCCACCCCTCTTCTTTGAGATCTCAACCACTTCGTTCCCTTCATCTACTTCCCTTAATTACTTCCATAATCCACCCTCATCTCCATACCCATCCATACCCTAACATCCACTCCACCCGTCACCACCATCATCACCCATGTTATTCCGTATTTTCATCCCTGCTATAGTTTGAATCTGCGAAGGGTATAAATATAAAAGTTGTAGATTAGGAAGTTACGGATCCAACCCAATTGGTTTTGTAATTTTTTGACTACCGGAGAATATCTGACGAATAATTTCTCACGGTTCCAGGGACTGATTCCCGCAATAAATTCAGATCTTAAGGAATTGTTCCGTAGCCGATCTTTTGGCTCTAGATCGTATCAATCTGATATCAGAGCCTATCAATTGGTATCAGAGCCTATCAATTTGATATCAGAGCTTATCAAATTGGTATCCGAGCTTTAACATCTAGGAACAAAGATTTTGATGCTTTGTTGACGAAGACTGTCCAAAAGCCAATGGTGAGGGCTTACCAAGGAGAGTTCAAATGGGTGTCTAGTCATTATGTACCATCTTGGATGGATCGGCAACTCAAAGCCACCTTTATTACTAGATTGAGGGAAGAAATCTAGGCTGATGTACGTACCTTGCAACTGCTGAATATGAGGCAAGCAGTGGAGGATGCGTTGCTTTTAGAAGACAAACATCAAGCACTTAGAGGTCATATGAAGCACCCATGGGTTAATAAGCAACTGATGAAATCAGGTGGCCCCATTGGCTCGGTTTATCCCTTAAGGACCATCCCGAGTACGACTGGTCCACAACCTTCTTTTTGCACACATTCAAATGTGAAGACAGCTCCTAGGGCCCCTGTACGGACTCTTGCACCTGCCTAGGTGGAGGAGCGTAGGGTTAAGGGGTTATGTTTTAGATGTGACGATAAGTTCATGTTGAGTCATCGTTGTGTGCAACAAACTGGTTTAGTGATGCTTATAGATGGGGAGGCCGATGAGGATGATCCTATCGATGATGAGGGTGTTGTAGAGGACATGATAGATGAGCAGCGGCAGATCGAGGTGGAGGAGATTAGAGTGGGCATTTCTCTCCACGCCTACTCCGGATATGCAACACCTCCGAAGACCCTTATATAGTGCGTATCCTCATTGACACGGGGAGCACACACAACTTCCTTGACGATCGGCTAGTTAGGAAGATTGAACTCACTTTTGAGCCGATAATGGGTTTGATGTCACCATTGGTGATGGTATGATGCTTAGAGCCAACGACATATGCAGTGCAATTCAAGTTCGAGTTTAGAGTCATACCTTTATCATGGACTTGTTCTCGATTGCACTCCATGGCGCGAACATCGTATTAGGCACACAATGATTACAGAGTCTTAGGCCCGTGACCTTTGATTTTAGCAAGATATGCCTCGCCTTCAAGCATAAAGGTAGACGAGTCTGATTGGATAGAGCTCGCCATAGTAGGGCGCCACCTTGCAACCTCTCTTGAGGTTGTCTAGCCACAACGATGATGCTTTATAATGCAGCTAGCCCCTACTAAACCATTCGAGATGTGGATATCGAGTGCTCCAGTTGATTTGCGGAGTTTGTTATAGGAGTTTGTGGCTCTTTTAGAACAGCAAAAGGGATTGCCGCCGATATGAGGTGCAGATCATCGCATTGAGATCGTATCGAGAGTAGGGCCTACGAATGTGAGACCTTACAAGTACCCTCACGTACAAAAGGAGGAGATTACATGGATAATGAAGGAGATGCTTACACAAGGGATTATACAGCCTAGCCACATCGCATATTCTTCCACCGTTTTGTTGGCGCAGAAGAAGGACAGTAATTGGAGATTTTGTGTCGACTATAAGGCACTGAACTCCATTACTGTCAAGGATCGGTATCCTATTGCAGTTATTGAGGAGCTACTTGATGAGAGCAGGGGCTACATATTTAAGCAAGCTCGACTCACGCATGGGCTATTATCAAATTCAGGTGCACCCGGTAGACGTGCATAAGACTGCTTTTCGGACTCATGATGGCTACTATGAGTTCTGGGTTATGCCTTCTGGCCTGACAAATGCTCCAGTGACGTTCCAAAGCTTGATGAATGATGTGTTCTGACCATTCCTCCGTCAGTATGTTCTTGTCTTTTTCGATAACTTATTAGTTTATAGCAAAACTTAGCTGAATCATTTATAGCACTTGAAGGAGGTCTTGAATTTATTGCGGCAACATGAGTTGAATGTCAAGTTGTTCAAATATCTATGGGGAGAGCAACAAGTGGAGTATCTTAGGCATATCATCTCAATCCAAGGTGTTGCAGCCCGACCTAGGAAAGGTAGCTTGCATGATGGAGTGGCTGACGCCAAAGAATCCGAAGGGATTTTTGGGTTTGACAGGATGCTACATGCAGTTTGTAGCGGGTTATGGGAAGATTGCTGCCCTATTGATCGCGTTATTTGTAACGCCCTCGCCCAGCACGGGCACGTGCACGCCCACATGCCCACTCGACACGTGTGGTGCACGCGAAAAGTCGGGCGGGGCCCGTCACGCACGTATACACTCCTGTGCTCAACATAATCCATCTCAGAGATAAATCATACTATTAACCAAACAAACTTGTTAACGTATGAATATCCAAATCCACAACAATAATATTAGACAGCTACATAATCTGGCAAGAACCACATAGGCCACAATAAACCATCAAGATACAACTAAAATAATTAAAACATGAGTATACTATATTTCGACCTGTATTATACAAATCATCATCTATATAATAGAATACACATATCAAATAATAGTACAACTGAATATCTAGATAAAATATCTTCTATACCATCTCACGTCTATAACTCACATCATCTTTGCTCTAAAATATCTCTTGGAGGCGGGGAGGGTTGATAAAAATACAAAGAGTTATAAGTAAAATGCTCAATGAATAGACCTTACCCCGAATCAATGATGTTAAATAGAGAGTAAACTAAGTATTAGATAATATGAATCAGAAAGAGCATCATATTATGAATACGTATATGAATGTATTCTCAATAATATATAAATAAAAAGTAGATATCCTGTCATAACTAATAAAAATATATAGTTCTCAATAATGTATAAATAAATCTCCATGTCATACTATCATCATAACTTTCTCAATATGACACATATTATGATATCAAATGTAATCATCTATGATGCATAATGACCACTCGATAATCAAGTATATCAGATGATAATAAAATCATATATATTTCTCAACATCTCAATCATTAGAGTCATCCTTGAATATTATCATCATACTAGACCACTATACACAGTCAACACCCGGTACCCGGTCTCATCAATATGCCAAAGGCTTAGAGCATACCCTGCCATCCGCAAAGGGTATCTCAATCATAATCATACACTACCATCCCCAAAGGGTATTAGCATCCATCCAGACCGGGCACCCTTCTAGCTAATAAAAACTACGTGAGGACACCTCGTCACATATGCCCTAGCGAATAGCATGTGTCGAAATGTCTGTTGCACACAAACTAACGACCTCAGACATAAGGCTATAGCATCGCGACTATGTCAAGCGATCAATCATCCACCAAGCGCATCCTAACCCTCGCACCTACTCGGGTATCCTCGTGTTTTCTATCAACTATTCTATCAATCAGATTTTATATTTTCCTTCTAAATGATAGATCATATGCATTATCCAGTACTATAACAAATCATGCAACTTAGAAATTTAGATGGTAAAGAAGCCAAGAGGAAAATGATGCAATATAGTCTCCAACCATATATCTAACACATGCATACCCTTGCTAGTCTATCACATATATACTCATGCGAGAGATCATCTCGACATAAAGTTCCAATAGTATATATAGTCATCTCTAATCATCTCTATAAATCACCACTATATTCATATTTTAGATCAGTCTAATCAAATATATGATAAAATATGCTTAACTGAAATTATCTCTAGATAAGGTCATGTAATCATGCTGAAGGCCAAAATATGCATATATATAATTAGATAATGAATCCTAATTTGAGAAAGACGTCTAGGGGATAAGACTACTCACATCTGACTAGAAGACAGAACTACACATCCCTTACACCCGTTAACTGAGAGTCAACTTATTGCTAGTAGAGTCCATAGGGTCTTAAATAAGGGGTACGAGGTCTGAAAATATTTAAGTAATATTAAGTTAGTCATTTATTCAATTAGAATTAGTTCAAATAGAATATAAAGGTTTATTAGGTTTAGAATAACTTCTTTTGATTTGTACATAACTAGATCCACATTATAGGTACGATTCAAATATTATGATTATACTATTATCATAAAATGCTCGTTATAATATAAGGGGAGAGGTATGTTTCTTTTTATGTAAAAATATTCTAAATATATACTTATCAAATAAAATAAAAGGCTCAATAACTATAAATAAGATATAAGTATAAACAAGATCTATTTATAATTAATTTTATAATTCTTACTCTATCTTGATTAATCAGAAACTATATAGTTTTTACTTAATTATACAACATAATAAATAAATAAATTAATAAGACTAGTATCTTATTTTGCACACAATAATATATAATAAACTGTTAAAATTACTTCAAATGTATATATATTATGAATATTAGTACATAACTATAAATCTCATGATTATAATTTAGGAAACTGTTTATTAATCTAACACACACACACACACACACACACACACACACATATATATATATATATATTAAGTAGACCAATATTTATATGTAACAATATAAAACATAATTAATCATTCATTTTTGCTAATTATAATTAATAATAAGCATATTAATGAATATATATTACTATTAAAATAATTAAATATGTAAATAATCTATTTGCATTAATTAAGAAAGAAATACCTAAATAAATAAAAATAAAATAAATAAATAAAAACATTGCCACTAGTGCTTGGCACTGCCTAGCATTGCCTGCTATAGTGCTGGGCCAAGCCTAGCATTTTTGCAGAAATAGAAGAAGCTGAGAAAGGAGAAGAAGAAAGAAAGAAGAAGAAGAAGAAAGAAGAAAGAAGAAGAAGAAGAAGAGAAGAGAAGAAACAGAAGGGAAGGAAAGGGGGGAGGGGATTGAGCCAGCGGGGAGGGGATCAAGCTAGCAAGGAGAGGAGAGGCCACTACTGGCTAGCTAGTGGCCGACCTCTCGCCGACGGCTTGGTTTCGGCGAACCAGAGAGAGAAAGAGAGAGAAAGAGAGAGGGAGAGAGATAAGGAGAGAGAGAGAGGAGGAGGAGAAGGGAAGAGGCTCACTGGTGTCATTGGAGGTGATGGCGGCGGCGGCAGTAGAAAGAGAGAGAGAGAGAGAGTGTGTGTGTGGGTGTTTGAAAGAGAGAGAGGAGAGAGAAGAAAAAGAGAGAGAGGTAGTGGGGAAGGAGGTTGCGGTGGGGCCCACCATGCCAGTTGGCCACAGTCGATTAGCTGCGATAGTGGTGGCGGGTCACATGGCACCCTCCACGCAAGTTGCTCATGCAGCTACATGGGCATGGGGCCTGCCACAATGTAGCCGGCCACGTCATGCCCATGAAAATGTTAAATTTCTTTTTTTTACGATTAGGTTGTTACATTGTTGAGGAAGAATGGTTTCATCTAGAGTGAGAAGGCCACGATAGCCTTTGAAGCCCTCATGATCATCATGACTATAGCTCCCATACTCACATTGCCAAACTTCACCAAATAGTTTGTGGTGGAGTGTGATGATGCTTCAAGGGTTGGCATAGGAGCTGTATTAGTGCAGGAGGGATGGCCTATTGCTTATCTTAGCAAGGCCTTATCTGATAGTTCAAGGCATTTGTCGATGTATAAGCGTAAGATGTTGGCGATTTTGCATGCAATCACCAAGTGGTGATCATACCTCATTGGTCGACGCTTTTTGATCCGGACGGACCAGTAGAGCTTATCTTACTTCATGAAACAGTGAGTACATACACTTGCGTAGCAAAGATGGGTATCCAAACTCATGGGATACGATTACGAAATGGTGTACAAGAAGGGGCTATCTCGCAACCCAAAACCAACAGAGTTGGCGACGTACTCCGCACCTATTTTTCTTTTTTAGAGGAGTTGAGACTTGTAGGTATAGCTGACCCTGCATAAGTAGCAAAGTTAGAAGAAATGAAGGTGGATCCAAGGCAGCATGAAGAGAGAGATGGGTTGCTGATTTTTTGAGGTCGCATACTTGTACCCATCAATACCGAGCTCCAACGGTGATTATTAAAGTACTTCCATGACACTCCTACAGCTGCGCATGAAGGAGTGTTGAGAACATACAAGCAGCTGTTCCAAAGTTGCATTTGCCGAAGGCTGAAGTGAGGTGCTACATCAATGAATGCCAAAATTGTCAACGTGCCAAAACCGAAGCTACGAGACTAGCTGGACTACTCAACCTCTTCCTATTCCAGAGTAGATTTAGGAGGACATATATATGGATTTTATTGAAGGACTTTCAGAAGTTAAAGGATATTCTATGGTGTTGATAGTCATGGATCGTCTTAGCAAATATGCTCAAGCAGTTACAAGACTGACTCACAAAACAATCCATCGATCCAAACGACTTTATTCCTCTCAGTCTTGATCGCTAGAACCCACGATTCACTGCTTCTTGTGATTAAAGTCCAATCTCAGTAGCCCTCGAGATTGATCTTTCGTCTAGATAGCCCTTAAGACGAAAATTGCATTTATATCTGTAAGAGGTATATGCAAACTTTTGTGACCGTGTCCAAATGGTCTCTAGTTGTGTTTGAACGGGCAAAACTGCATTTATGTATTTGTGTATGCACTATGAACTTTCTATGGTGCATTCGAACGATTCTAAAATCGTTTCAAATACTTTGACCTTAAAATCAATCATCTACTTCAACATTCTTAATCAAACATCTCATAACTTATTATAACTTATGTATATACTCATACATAAAATCTAGACACTTTCCATGAATAAAAATTATGTTTTAAAATATAATTTGTCAATTACATAAGTTTTATTAAAACCTAATAATCTCCGCTATTTGGCAATTTGTGACAAAACATGATTTCCTACAATACAAGGTGTCAACCTATAATAATGTACACATCCTAATAGAGCATAACATGAGTTTTGTTTGCTATCAAATATTATGTGCAAATTCAACATTCGTACCAAGTAAAATGGATGTGAGGCTATAAAAATAAATTAAGCAATCGATATGAAACCGAACCTAAATGACTACATTATATATCACTCTATACTACTCTCCCTTCTTTTGGTCATAAATTGACAAAGAATGCAATCAAACACCCATGCACCTCCTCAAAATCATAGTCTGTCTCATATTATTATTCAGCCAATAAATTTTGAAAATGCATGAAAATATTATAATTCTCAAAACAATTTCCAAATATTAAAATAAAAAATAATTCACAAATCAAAGTATTTAATATTTGAGTTCATATACCATATTCAAGTATTTTTTGTTAATGCACTCAAGAATTTCAAATTTACTTAGGAAGAAAGTCAAGACTCATTATAAAGTCAAAAGAAAATAGATACACAAATTAATGTTTACATCAGTATATTATAGACTAAGTGGTTTGATTACCCAAAATTGTCAAAAAATAAAATTTTCCAATTATAACTTTTTGATAATTCGCTCTAGTGAATAATGAAAACATAAGATAATTCTAAGATATCAAATATCAAAAGGAGACACTAAATTGAAGTCAAAACAAACTTAGTCCACAATCACCCTATTCACTTCAAATTTTTATTTTTTATTTTATTTTTCTCCCCTTTTTTATGTCAATTAACTATTTTGGTGCAATAATGACTTTCACACAAGAGTTAAGTAACCATTTTCCTTACAATGCACTATATTGAAAATATAGATAACTCATAAATGAAATGGAGATACATAGTGTCAAACATTACCCTTTCAATACAACTTTCAAATTAATCATGTGGTGACCCTTTTCATTAATTTTTTAACAAAAAGATATATTAGGAGGGTGAAATTAAGTCAAAAAGGGTAAACAATGAATAATTAACCTAATAAATAAGATATTTAAATAACACCTATGAGATAAAGCTCATACAAAGATTGAATCACAATAACTACAATGGATGAATATAAAAAATATCGAAGAGTAAACAATACGCTTAGAGATATCAAATATTAACACAAGTGAATATTATTCTAATAATAACTCTATAATAAAATGATAAGAGTCGCTCTAATTCAATAAGTGCATCAAAATTTTAAATTTTCTTATTTTTCTTTAAACAAAGGCAACTATAATCTAAAGAAAAAAATATAATCTAAAGAAAACACAAAAATAACCCCAAAAAGTAAACCTAAAAAAAAAATTTAAGACACACAAATGATCAACCAATCTAGAAAAGTCAAATATATACACAAAACATATAGCTATGGAATACAAATAACCAACTAAGCTCTCCATAGTTAAAATATCTCATAAAGGATCACTCAACAACATCACCTCGAAAGGATACCACAATATATTTTTTCATAATCCAAACTTGTCTAGTTTTCAACCATAATAAAAAAATATATTTAGTTTTTTTATAAATATTTATAATATGGCATAATGTGTCCTTTAACTCTACAATTATAATATATAAGAACATAAATTCTATCCTTAGATCCATTTCTACATATTTTAGCATTCACATTACACTTTCAAAAAATGGATATATTACATTGCACTTTCAAAGAATGGATATTTGATCCTTTGCTATCATATCCTAATCCTTCTTTCTCCTTTTCCTTCCTTTGTGATCTAAGGAGTTGATTCAAAATTTTCAACCCTACAATAAATTTGTCAAGCATAATCTTAGCATTATGTAAATTATTATCAAGACACTTGACCATTTCATGTAAACTCTCTTTAAAAAATATTTGCTCATGCAAATTAACATTTAAAATTTTAATTTTATATTGTAATGAAGAATATTTAGGAATTGAAGAGTTTGAGTTTAAGAGAGTGTTATCCAATTTTTATTAGAGCTTTAAATTTTCTTCTTTAATACGCTACATATCTTTCAACATGTCCGCATGATGTTCATCATCTTGACTTTTCTTCTTTTATTACTTTGAATTGTCTTACAAGTTTATATTAGCCTTTTTATTTTTCTAGAATTTTTTGTATAATTTATTGTACGCTCTTTATATTTCCTAATCATCTTTAGAATCTATCATACCTAGATCATATTCATCTACACTCAAAGATTATTAGAAAGTTCGACATATACTAAAGAAGTAGTAAAAACAATATAAGTTTTTTCGAATTCAGAGTCATCATCAATAGAATCATCATTATCATCCCAAGTAGCTTGCAACTCCTTGCTTTTTTTTCTTAAGGCGATTTGGGCTTTCATTAGCAATGTGCCCATAACCTTGGCATTCATAACATTGAATTACTTCCCCTTGATAATTTTTTCTCGGTCTTCTCCTTTCACATTTAGAATTTTAAAAGATAAATCCTTAATCATTTTCATAAAGAGCTTCATCAATTCATGATCAAGATTATAATCCTCATTAGACTCTAGAAAAGCATACAATCTATATTCTAATATGAATCTTTGGATCTATCTAACATGGAAGATTTATTAATACCTTCTTTCAAAAAGTCTCTCTTCTAAAAGATCTCTCTCTAAGCCAAAAGGGCTTGCTCTGATACTAATTGATAAAATTAAACTTACGCATGAATTCTTAGGTATGTGATGATACCAATTAAAAAACGTAATAAATGCCCCAGGACATGAGGTTTATCACATGTGATTGATAATAATATGTGAAAAATAAAATGTGAAAAAGATATTTGCAAACACAACTTTTTATGTTGGAATAACCACAAACCGAGTAAAAAACCATAGATACAAACTTGGATCAAAACTAATCATTAAAAATTTATAGCAATTAACAAAAAGCTTACAGATCACATACTGATTCTTATGACTCAACTTATACCAACCTTGTTCGCTAGACCCGTGACACACCGTTTTTCATGATAGGTTTATAAGCCTCAGTGACCTTCAAGGTTGATCCTTATGTATTAGTGACTCCCTGAGATATAGTTTTCCTAATCTAATGTAGATGCGTATTATTGAGAATAATTTAGCACATTTCATCTAAAATAGAGAAGTGATCTCTAATGGCCTCCAAAATATGATTTCTAAATAATGATCAACTGCTCTAAAAATATGATCTCCAAATAATGATCGCTGGCCTCCTCTAGGGTTAGATTAAACTCTTTTATATACCTCTTACAAATAAGATAAATATCTCCCAGAGATAAAGTAAATATCTTTTGTAAATAAGATAAGTATCTCTTAAAGATAAAGTAAATATCTCTTGGAGATAAGACAAGTATATCTTAGAGATAAAGCAAATATCTCTTCTAATAAACTGACCGACCTCCTCTAGGGTTAGAGTATTCCAACATTTATATACCTTATAAAGATAATGCCAAATTCAAGTCAAATAAGGTTTTACGGAATCCCAAATTTTGCAGAGTTTTGCGACCATGTTTAAACAGTCTTAAATTGTGTTTGAATGATCAAAACTATACTTTTGTATGTGTGAATGCACTGCGAACTTTCTAGGGTGCACTCAAACAGCCTCAAAGTGCATGTGAATGCACTTCAAACGGCAGGATAGACAATTAAATATAGAGTGGTTGGTCCTAAGCCATTGGGTAATTTTTCATACTTCTCTAACCATTATGATGCCATTTGAGCTCTTCAATAATAATTCTAAAATTATTTTGAATACTTTGACTTCAATATTAATTTTCTACTTCAATATTTTCATCAAATATCTCATAACTTACCATAACTTATATATATACTCATACATAAAATCTTGACACATTACATGAATAAAAATTATGTTTCAAAATACAATTTGCTAATTACATAAGTTCAAATAAAACCTAACAACAACATCACATGTACATGCCTCGCGACATTCAAATGATCAGTTGTCTATGACCAATAATAAAGACCCTGATCATATGCCAATAAAGCCTATGTTTATAGTATCATTGTATGGAGTGGAATAAGGAGTATGTAGCTCAAAAGGATTCCATAACCCTATATTATCAGGTATTGCTAGTTCTATAATCTAGATCTCACATACATAAATTCTTTTATGTATATCTATATCGTCATGTCATATTCATCATAATTATACACATGATTTTATAATTTATGGATCATATAATCAAAAATATAGTAAGCACATATGATAAATAATAAAGGCATAATGAATATTATGCATGCCACAGTATATATGCATTAATATAATACTCAATGTCATGCTAATGTCTAAATTATTTGTAGACTATAGAAGACTCACTTGTTTGAAAATAAATCTGGACCGCAGCAAGCTCTTCTCAAATGTTGATTTTATCGTGTCTCGAAATCCTCCTCATATGGTAATGGATCTACCAAATAATGAATATAATTAAACATAAACAAACATATGTAACTAGATCAGTTTTTACAAACCGATTTAGAGTCTACCTGAATCATGGGTAGTTCTGCACGGTTCATAAAAAATATTCGTCAAATATTCTCTAAATATCATAAAATTACAAAACTAGTTGAAATAGCTTTGCAACTTCTAGATCTACAACTTTGATATTAAGACCCTTGCTAGATAAGAATGAAGTTTAGGTTTAATCTGGATCAAAAATTGACGGTAGTGTTGGTGGCAGGTGTAGTGGTGATTGTGGTTTAGAAGTGGAGATGGCATGGATGAATGATAATGGTGGTGGTGATTTGGTAGATTGATATTGTAGAGAAGAAGAAGGGAAAAAGTAGACCGACTCAACGGGACTAAGGGGATTAGCGAATAAGGGAGATTAAAAGCTAAACGAGATCATTCCGATTGGAGAGGCAGCATTGTTTAGGAAAAAAGGAGGAAGGAGTTGTAGCCATTGGCTAAGAGAAGAGGGGAGATAGATAAGGGCAAAAGCTAATTAATCCTTCATTATTGCATTCATATGTAAGTACAGTCCATAAGGCCCTATTTGTAAAGATTAAGATTAAATTAAAAGAGTGCTAAAGAAAATAATAAACTTAGCTAAACCAATCTTTCTTATCCTTCTCAAATTATTTTTTCGTTTCTCAGCATATAGAGTCTAAATCTGGAGAAATATTGAATATGAAAGTTGTATTTCATGAGATCACAATCTTATCTAGGTGGTTTTATGATATTCGATCATTTGAGGAATATCTTATAATTATTTTTCTAAAATTGCACTAGAGTTAGATTTAGCTAATTAAATAAAATTTAAAATACTAACACTCAAACTAAACTATAAAAGCAGATGAGATAAATAGGCTCAACCCATTGAGCCCAATGTTTTCTTAATGTGATTCAAGCTAACCCGGTTCACAAGGATTATTTTTAAGGGTGTTATAGGCCAATTTGATAGAATCTTGCTAGTTAGAGTTTTGGCAGTAATGTGGCCTTTTATTTCGAATGTTGATCTAATCTAGAAATGGGTTAAGGCCCACTGTTAAATCATTAGTAACCATGCATAATGTTTGGAGTGAGCTTGGGCTAAGTAAGTTGTTCGAAAATGTGAAAGCCCTGGACTGGGTTAGCTAGAGCGACTAGGCGTGGGTATGGCTAGGAGATGTAGTGGTGGTTTGGTTGCTTATAGAGGGCTTCAACCAATGCGTGGCTGATGCGTGGATAGTTGAGGAATTGCTAGCGTGAGGTGATGGTGTTGTTACGATGATGAAGGTTGCGAATATATGGCTCAACTTAGTGGCAATTAAACCCAACTATTAGTTTTTCATGAGTTAAAAGTCATGTGCTAAGCATGTAAATGATAAATTATTTTAGCTAGACTAAATTACCCTCACAAAGGGCAAAAAATTAGATCTTGGATAATTTTGTGATACGAACTGAGTTGGGGTTAGTCCGAATCACAGACAATTCTACAAAATCCAAGGATACTAAATTAGTTGGATAGTTTCATAACTTCTACATTCAGATCCTTTTCATAACTGAGTCTAATGTGGATGGAAAACCGATGATGGTGTTGGTGGCAGAAGTGGTGGTGATTGCAGCATTGACTTATAGACAATGATAGAGATGGCATAGAGGGTGGATGATGATGGTGGTGAAAAAGTAAATTAATACTTTAGAGGTGTGTTGTGGTTCAGCTAGACCAAGCTTAGACAACCCATGATATGACTAGGGTTGGACCTAGTTGTCTCGAGTGGAATTAGTTTTGCTTTCATGGAATAAGAAATTTTGGCCGTCGCATTCATGTGCAGACAAGTCATGTTTGAACGCCTACATACTTTCGCAAAAACAGAGAATGCAAATTGCCCGTTCGAATACGCTCAACCCCATTCGAATGTGCCCGTGCGAATGCCTGCATATGTTCATAAAGATAGAGAATGTATTTTCCTAGTTCGAACAGGCCTAATCTCGTTCGAATGCACTCAGCGAGAATGCATTTTTTTTAGGGTTATCTTTGTTGTTTTGCTTGTCAGTTAAATATGTGGAAGGCAACCTTATGGACATCAATGAATGAATGAACTTGTCTTCTTTCTCACTCGATCGACCTAGCTCTTCCCTCCTTCTCCCTCAACCCAAGTGAGGATAGCCATTGCTGGTTACCGAGCTACCTACACTTTTGTTTGGTTGCCCCTCTCATCCCAAAGAAGTGACCCACTTTCCCCTCCTCTTCTCTGCCTCGCACAACACTAGTACCTTCATCACATCATTATTACTCCATCTCTATCTTCATCTTTTGATACATTTAGTTATGATATTTTCTTATTGCATTAGGTATTTATTTTTATTAAAATAAAATTTTTTTAGGTCGCATTTGAACGCATGAGGGGTTGCGTTCGAACACCCTTGCGAACACCTGCATTAGGTTCGCAAATACAGAGAACGCATATTGTTCGTAAGAATGCAGTCGAGCGAGTTCGAACGCTCGCATTCGCACATCCAGAGATGAAGCTTTTTTAGTGCGTTCCAACGTGATCGGGCGCATTCGAATGCGATCGATGTGAATCCTCTAGAATTAGAGTTTCATATTATTTTAGAACTTATTGGCTAGCCTCTATAAATATGTGGATGGCAGCCAACTTTATAATGCTATTGGATTATTGATTTCTTGCCTCCTTTCTTCTCTTTAGATTTCTCCCTCCTCCCTCTTCACCATCCTTCCACCTCTATCGTTGTGAAGGTTTTTTGTAACTTCTAATCTCCCTCGACTATCGAGCCATCCCTCTTCTTTGGGATCTCGACCACTTCATTCCCTTTGTCCACTTTCCTTAATCACATCCATCATTCACCCTCATCTCAATACCCATCCATAACCCTAACATCTACTCCACCCGTTACCACCACCATCACCCACATTTTTCCGTATTTTTGTTTCTTTTACAGTTCGAATCTACGAAGGGAGTAAATATAAAAGTTGTAGATAGGAAATTACAGATCTAACTCAATTGGTTCTATAATATTTTGACTACCGAAGAATATTTGACGAATATATTCCCACAATTGCGCGGACTGATTCCTACAATACATCCAGATCTTAAAGGAATCGTTGCGTAGCCTATCTTTGGTACGAGAACCCATCAAAATGGTATCAGAGCCTATCATCTTCTCTACCTATCATCAACACCTCCACCAAAACTTTGCCTATTTTCTCCCTAGCTAAAGTCTGAATCTGCGAAGGGTGTAAATACTAAACACGTAGTCTGGTTTTATAATTTTCTGGCTACGAGAGAACATATGACGAATATTTTCTCCTAATTGCGTGAACTGCCTTTGCACCCGAGGTTGATTGGGTAGTCAAGATTGGACTCTATTAAGGTGAAGAGGGTGGAGAAGTAGGTCAACTCTATAGGACTAGGGGAATCAGCAAACAAGGGAGATTAGAAGTAAGACGAGAGCGTTCCCACAAGAGTGGCAATGGTGGTTGATGAAAGGGAGGAGGGAGATATTGAGGTCGGTGGCCAAGTTGAGAGGGGAGAGAGATGTAAGGGCAAAAGTCAATTAATCTTTTCTTATGCCTAAGATATAAGCCATAAGACCCTATAAATTTCTTATCCTTTTCATATTAGTTCTTTATTCTTCTATCTAGTTGGTTTCATAATATTCGGACGTTCGATGAATATCTAATTGCATAGGACTTAACTAATCTAAACTTAGTTAATTAAATAAAAGGATAATTTCCTTTTCACCCTATGAACTATCACCCTTTTTATTTGACCCCTTCCATTAGGAGGTCATTATGTATCAAAAAAAGTTCAGGAGGTCATTATGTACTAAAAAAGTTTAGAAAATCATTGTACACAAGAGTGATAGTTTAAGAGTGAAAAGGAAATTATCCTTTAAATAAATTCTAACTTATTAAAACTCTAACTAAATCACATAAGAAAAATAAATAAGATAACTAGACTCGAACCATCGAGCCCAATATTCTTATGCTGTGATCTAACCTAACCTGGTTCACATTATTTTGCCCTCATCTCTTTCCTTAAGCTAAATTACCTTTCCCTCTTTTCTCCCAAGCGGTCTTCTTCCTCAAGCTTTAAATTTATTCATCATAAATTTCCATCCTATCTTTTTTTTACATGCCTTCCAGTAAGACCAGTAGAACATCAAACCGGTCTCACTTGAAGATGTATTTTGCCATTATAGGCTAAGAGTCATAATTCGGATCTCCAATCAATAATATCTAAGGGTAGATAGGTAATTTAAATTTAACATATAATAAAATAGAATATTTTCTTTAGCTATATATGAATAGAAAGGTAATTTTAGAATATATGTTAATGACATCTAAAAGTTGTAGTTTTTCAATGGTCTAAGAGATATTTATATGCTTTTATGATATATGGGGGTAAAGTGATACTAGCTCAAAATACAGGAGGAGCAAAGTATAATTAAGTTTTAATTTTATCCTAATATTAGTTAACGGAATAAAAAATATTATATTAATTTTTAAAATAAAAAAATCCTTCATTTTATTTTATCTTAACCTAAAAAAAAACTTATTCAAGAGTATTGCGGTTATTTTTATCTTAAGTCAAAACTAACGATATGATATTTTTGAAGAATTTTAGGCACAACGTAGAGATCGAATGATAATTTATTTATTTATTTATTTTTGTCACTTGGACTAAACGGGAATGGAAGATGAGAGAAGTTATTGCCTCCCTCAGCTACCTTTTATTGTCTGGTCGATCGTGGTAGGCACGTAGCATAAAGTTTCTTTCTGTAGACAAGTTGAGAAGGAATCGAGGAGAGTTCGGTCTTTCTCTCTGTCTAGTTATTCTCAAGCAATTAATGCTTAATGGCCTATCTCTATCTCTAGCTCTTTTGGAAAGCTTCTTCTCATTGTGCAAAAAGGCTTTCTAACTGACTATACACGTAGGAAAAAAGTGTTGCTCTCCAAAATTTATCTCTGACGCTTGCTACTTCCCCATTCACCTCACAGTTATGTCCATCTTACATATTTGCCGCATCTGGAGCTGGATTCAGCTGATCCCGTAGAGTACTCCCAGCAATTTACTAATTTTTGTAAATGCAAGGATAGTTAATGTGTATAGACAAGCTAACTTGTGTACTGACCGGGCAGTCAAATAAAGCGGGAATCTGAAAAATGAGAAAAGTGGTTCCAGGAAAACCCATCAACTATTCAAAGATTTTGTGGTTTTTGGGAGCTGCTCTAGCTCGGATTTTGTAAGCTGCATAAATTTGATTAAACAGCCAGCCCGCCGTGCCCGAACCGGTTTGGACCGGGCTAAGCTCGGCTCGGACTCGGTTTACGCCCGGCCTGAACTACCCATGGGCGACACGGGCCACCCGTTTGCGTGCCCAATCCGGCTCGAAAGCCCGCCCATTTGGTTCGCAATTAGGTCCGCTCGTTCTACAGTATTTACTCGTTCTACTATAGTAAAAACCAAATAAATTTTGGTACTAAATCGTTTTACATTTTTTTAAAGCACACATTTAAAATTTTTTAATTTATTATTATTTTTTATAAATGGAGGAACATAAATATTTTTTTTAAAAAAATAAGCTAATAGTAAAAAAAATTCTAAAAATAGCTAAAATATGGGTTGGGCCGAATGATTGGTGGGTCGGGCTGGGCCGGCTCAATAGGCTAACCCGATCTCTCATGGGCCGATAGGCGGTAACGAGCTAGACTATTCTAGCCCAAACTCGGTCCGGCCTGAGTGATTGGTGGGTCGGGCCATGAAGAAATCCTTAAGCCCGATTGGCCCAAAAAGCCCAGCTCAAACCTAGCCCGGCTCGTCCGATGATAATGTCAAAGACAGTATTGCCACTATCTTTTATAAAAAAAATTATATATATATATATATTTGCCGCATCTACATTGTTTATAAAATGCTGTTGCGATGACATGATAAACAAATTCATCTTTTTCATCACCCTAGCAATATTTTTATCCTTTCGATTATATATTTTATATAGGGATAATTCTATTTTGTACATAATGACTCCTAAACTTTTATATTTGGTATATAATGACCCTCTAATATGAGGGGCCAAGTAAAGTATTTCTAATAATTTTGGGGGCTATTATGTATCAAAAAGAATTCAAAAAATCATTGTGAAAAATAGTGAGAATTGAGGGAGTGAAAAAGGAATTATCCATTTTATATAAAAAATAATATCATGCTTTTTGAAATGTAGTATTAAGGTACTAAGAAATTGGATCTAGGATACACTATAAATAATAATATATAAAAGGTAAACCATGAATAGATAATCATAGATAGATATATTTTCATGTAGAAAAATACTAAATCTGGATAAAAATTTACGAATTGAAACCGGATCGAAACCAATGACTAATAACTGCCATCAAAAGATATCCCGAAGAAATAAAAATGGCTCAATCGGGTTATATTTAAAACCCTTTTATATATCTCTTCTAAACAGAATCCCAGTAACCTTAACAATTCTATCCACAAAGTCACAAGAATTAAGCTAGAAAATCTAAAACCACACAAGCACTCGAACACCAAAAACCAATAACATATTTTCCTCAAATTTCATTCCCAAACTAGTCAGAACCAAACATCGATGGCCTGTGCATTATACTTATTTGTATTTACGGATGGAATAAAGGTGCTTTCTAACCCAAATTTATCTAATTTTTATATTATAAAAGAATGCAAGCTTAAGTTTTTCTTTTTGTTGTAAATTACCCTGTGGTCTAATATATCATACAACTCTACAATGAAAATAAATTTGAATATGAATTCTATCCTTAGGTTTATTCCTAATATGTCTTAGATGATACGGTTCATCCATAAGGGCAAAGGCAACTACATTGGTTTCGGTGCCTAGAGAGAAGTCTGGGGCATTTACATCCAACCCCCTAGCTAGTTTTCAATTTGCTTTTGCTTTGTGCTTGTTTATTAATTCGCTTTTGCTTTGTGCTTGTTTATTAATTTGCTTCCATAGATTAGACCCTATAATTGTTGTAATTTCTTTCTAGTCTTTTGCTTACGTGTATTAGTCATTTACTTATGTGGAATAATTGGACTCGAGCTTATTTGATTTAGCTAACTAAGTCAAGTCATAAGTTGTATGAGTTGAATCCGAATAGGTTAGCTGAACCGGCTCGACGGTAGCTACTTATATAACATTATGGTACAGACCGTAATGGATTATCGAATGATTTGAATTTCTTTACTGTAACCTTCCTCATCTCCTTCTCTCTTATTCTCTCCCCCATGGTAGCAGCCATAACCTCGACTCCGCCTCCTCTAGCCCTTGTCGATTGGTCAACCACCATAGTCCTTAGGAGCAAGCCCACTTCTCCTTTTTATTCTATTCTCTTTACTATCGCCCCAACCATCTCCTCCCAATCGTTCCACCACCACCAACCTTTCCTATGCTAGCCCATTACCATCAGCCTACCACTACTATTCCTCACTTAGGAGTCTGTGCCTCTATCCACATATTCTAAAACCAGTTCAAACCCACAACTGTCGATCAATCTATCCCTTTGATCTTCGTTCACTAATTTAATAATATCTCTAGATTTAGCCATCCAAATCATATAGAATTGGATTCATTAGAATCTCTTCCAAAGCTACAACATATCAAGATTCTTTGCCAACTCAATGGCTATTTGTCAAGATTATCTCTCAAAAGTTTTGCTCTTGTTTGTGTCTGAAATTGGTTGTGAGTTGGTTTGAAACTTTTTGAGCAAGGATGGTATCATTAGAACCCACATTACACTTCTCAATTATTTCTTCACATTTATCCTGAAATCAATATGAGAAAAATGTATGTAATGGCAAAGATAATTTAACAAAAAAAAAAAAGAGAGAAGAATATACATTATGTTTCACCTTTGAAAGAGGTATTGATAATTTACTATCATATCTAGCGTATTGTCTCCTTTTCATTTCTATGCCATCTAAGGAGTTGATTCAAATATTATGACCTTGTAATATTCTTAGCATCATGTAACTTATTATCGAGACACTTGCTACGTCCACATTGCATGAATTTCTCATTTTAATTTTTTTCCTACAAAATATATAATAACCTAAAGACATATCAAGTAATTTTTCATCAAAAAATTAACTAAAAATAAATAAAAGGGAAAATTTTATTTTGCTCCCTCCTATATACCTTATTTCTATTTCAACCCCTCATTTTTCTATCTATCTAAATTGACTCTTACTTTTTATTATAAGTCCTTGAAAACTCCTTAGATTAGCTTTAACCCGACGGAACATGACTGGATACCGTATTCTAATATTTTTTTTTGGTTTTTAAAACATAACTTCTAAAATATCAAAAATGTCCATCATACTTTACTAATATCCACCACGGGTCATCCCCAATTTTTCACAAGGTCATCATAGGTCTCTCTCTAGGGCAAGGAAAAAGAAGATCATCTCTTTAGGGCAAGGAAGAAGAATGTCATCTCTTTTGATTTCGCTTCTTTTCTTCATAAATTCATCTTTAGATATCGAGAACCCATCTTGACTAAAGTTAATTCCTTCCTTGCTTTTTATCTCATTTATGGTGTTGTAAGTTGTAAAAATGAAAAATGTTGATGACAAACTCAAGTGTAAGTGCTTAAACTATCTAGAAACATGCTTGAGTTCTCTAGAATACATTAATTTTAGTTTTATTTCATTTAAGATGGTGTAATGTTTTATTACTATTTTCTTAGGGTATGGAAAATAAAATAGACTTCAAAAGTTTTCCATGAGATCTTGTTGATGAGAAGATCGATTGCCCATGTGGTAGATATCAATGTAAAATACAAACTTCAACATCCAAAAAGAATTATAATAGGAGGTTCTATGATATGCCTTGTTAGAGACTTTTCTTATTGCATTAGTTATTTATTTTTATTAAAATAAATTTTCTGTAGGTCATGTTTGAACACGGAGGGGGGCACATTCAAATGCTTTTGCAAATGCTTGCATAAATTCACATTCCCAGAGAACATCTTTTGTGCGTTCAAATGCGGTCAGGCGCATTCGAACGCGATCGGCGGGAGTCCACTAGAATTAGGGTTAATAATTATTATTTTGGCTTGTTGGCTAGCCTCTATAAAGATGTGGACGACAAAATCATGATGCTTAATAAATATTAGTTTTTATCTTCCTCTATCCTCTCTCTAGTCTCTTTACCCTAATCTCCCTCCTCCCTCTTCACTAACTAGTCACCTTACAAGTGGCAAGGTCTCATCTATCTTCTAATCTCCCTCATTTATTGAGTCCTCCCTCCTCCTTGGAATCTCAACCACTTCTCCCCTTCATCATTATTCCTTAAACTACATCAATTATCCACTGTCATCTCCATTATCATCTATAACCCTAACATCCACTCCACCCATCACCATTACCTTCATCTCCACTCTATCGTATTTTTGTCCCAATTGAAGTTTGAATCTACAAAGGGCATAAATATAAAAAGTGTATATTAGGAAGTTACGGATCGATGAACCTTGGTTTTGTAATTTTCTGACTATGAGAGAATATGTGGTGAATATTTTCCTTTAGTTACGCAGACTGCTTCCTGCAATCAATTCAAATCTTAAATGAATCATTTTGTAACTTATCATTGGTATCAGAGCTTGTGAACCTCAGACCTCTATTAATGGTGAAGACAAGAAAGATGGCATCAACAAGGAGATCAATGGAGACACCAACAAGGGAAGACTCAATCTACGATAACTCTAACCGAGAGGCCGATTCCCTTGGGGCGGCCACGATAGAACCGAGTTAACCAACATCCATGAGTGTGAACATGGGCTCGGTAAATAAACTTAGAGACATGTTCCAAACATTGCTGCATAGGGTAGACGCAATGTAGAATGATCATAATGTCTTGAAGGAATACGTCATGAACCGATCAGCTTCATCATCTCCTCAATGAAGATCGGTGCCTCAAAAAGGACTAGTAATGGGACAACACTGAATTGATACCCCACAGGTCCAGGTCTGACATGTTAATGCCAATGATCCCCTTTTACCTATTCCTACACATTACCCCTACCTCTGATACACAAACCAAGGCCGACGGTGGTGGAACCGAAAAGGCGTGCGGCATTAGTGCGCTTCGTCGATGAAGAAGATTGGCACTTAGATGATGATATTGATCCCTTCAGAGATGGTGATGGGCATGCTCAAGGATTTAGAGAAGGGGAGCAACAAGCATAAAGGATCAGACCTGAACCAAGGATCTTTTGCGAACCCAACAAAGCTATCCAGGGGAGAACCGCACACTTGGACTTTCCAAAATTTCAAAGTGAGGATCCGACGGATTGGTTGTTTTAAGTGGAGCAATACTTTGATTGTCAAGGGACAGCGGAGGACGCAAAGGTCCTCTAAGGAACGGTATTGCATTGGTATTGATCGGCTATTTGTGATAGAGGATTTACCTGTTGGGCAGACTTTTATAGGAGGATTACACGCAGATCTAGGATAGCGACATTTGAAGATTTTGCTATCACATTAAGCAAGATGGTTTAGAGGACAATTGTATTAGAGTACCAAGCAGAATTTGAAAGAGTTAGTAGTCGTTGCGAGCCACCTTGGCCTGAACCTAGATTAATGAGCACATTCATTTTAGGTGGATGTTCGTGCTCTTTGTCCTATCACTCTTGAGGAGGCCTTTGAAAAGGCCGTGAGGATGGAGCAAAAGCATAAGGCTCTCAAGATGGCAGTGAAAGTAAGTTGGGGCAACCGAGATAGGCGGTTTGCGCCTAGAATGCCGGCTGGAAATTCTGCGAGTTCAAAGGCAGTGACTGCTAGTACTACCACCCTTGAGACCCTCTTTTGATATTAGAGGAGGCACAAGATCCCTCATTCGAACTTACACACCTGCCCAGGTGGAGGAGCAAAGAGCGAAGGGCCTTCGCTTTCGATGGGATGAACGTTTCGGCCCTGGTCATCGGTGTTCCAAACTGATCGGGAGTGTCATACTCATCAACGGTCTCGAGGGGGATGATGAGGTTGTTGGTGATGGAGAGTGTTTAGAGGAGGTCTATGAGGAGGCCGTGGAGGAGGGCGTCGAGGAGGGCGCGGAGGAAGATATCCAAGCTGAATTATCGATACATGCATATTCAAGTACTTCCATACTAAGGATATTATGGGTGGACAGACTCGTTAGAAAACATTGTGTGCACATCATCATCGATTCCGGGAGTACACACAACTTTCTAGATGAGAGGTTAGTAAGGAAGTTGGGGGCTTAGACACTGAACCAACCGCAGGGTTTAAGGTTGCTATTAGTGACGGCACGAAGCTTCGGGCGAAGAGTTTGTGTCGCCGGGTCAGTATACAGGTGTAAGGATATGACATCATTATGGACTTGTATCTGTTGGTGCTGAGGAGAGCAGACATTGTGCTAGGCACTCAGTAGTTGCAGAGCTTGGGACCCGTAACATTTGATTTCCGGAGCATGTGAATGAAATTTAAGCAAGGAAACAAAGAGGTGCGTGGCTTGATGGCATTCGATCCCCGCCAATTCCAGCGATGCAGCAGATGACGGAGCTGCCTTGTGCGAGTGATTTATCCTATCTTCTTCAGTTAGTACCAACAGAAGATGTGCCTCTAATGAGTCCAGATACTACAATTGATTTGTCTAATTTATTAGATAAATTTGTTGGACTATTTGAGGAACCAAAAGAGTTGCCACCAAGGGGAACGACAGACCATCGTAGAGATTGTGCCCGAGGCTTCACCTACAAATGTGAGGCCATATCGGTATCCATATATGCAAAAGGAAGTTATCTCCAAGATGGTAGCCGAGATGTTGGAGCAAGGCCTCATACAACTAAGTCATAGCTCTTACTCATCGCCTGTGCTATTGGTGCGGAAGAAGGATGGGACATAATGTTGTTGTGTTGACTACCAAGCACTAAACGCTCTCACCATCAAGGACCGGTATCCCATTCTGATCATAGAGGAGCTATTAGACAAGCTTGTAGGGGCGACCAAATTCTGCAAGCTTGACTTGAGGGCCGGATATCATCAAATTAGAGTTTATCTAGCGGATGTGCGTAAAACTGCATTTCGAACTCTGAACGAACACTATGAGTTTCGGGTGATGCCTTTTGGTCTCACCAATGCTCCAACTACTTTTCAAAGTCTCATGAATGATAGTTTTTGGCCTCTACTGTGAAGGTATGTCTTGGTATTCTTTGACGATATTTTTATGTAGGTTAGGACTAAATTGGAGCATTGGCGGCATTTGGAGGATGTACTGAATTTATTGAAGCAAAACTAGCTGAAGATTAAGAAGTCCAACTGCCTATGGGGAGTACCACAAGTAGAGCATTTAGGCCACATCATCACAGCGTAAGGAGTGGCGGTAGATCCTCAAAAGGTGGTGTGCATGACCACTTGGCTGATCCCCTACTTCCACCATAGGATTGCGAGGATTCTTGGGACTGACCGGGTATTATCCTCGCTTCATCGCTGGGTATGGCAAGATTGCTGCTCCTCTCACTTCTTTGTTGAGGAAAGACTATGATTCTTTTAGATGAACGGATGAAGCCACTATAGCTTTTGAAAAATTGAAAACAGTAATGACAACGACGCCTGTTCTAGCTCTACCGGACTTCATCAAAAAGTTCGTTGTGGAATGTGATGTATCAGGAGTTAGCATAGAAGCTTGATACACTTAGTTAGGATCTATTCTTATTGCATTAGGTGTTTATTTTCATTAAAATAAAATTCGTGTAGGTTGTGTTCGAACGCAGGTGGGGTCGCATTCGAACGCCCTAATGAACGCCTGCATTAGGTCCACAAATACAGAGAACGCATATTATGCGTTCGAACGCGGTTGGGCGAGTTCGAACGCCCGCATTCGAAGGCCTGTATCGCGTTCGCGCATCCAGAGATGGGGCTTTTTGTGTGCGTTCGAATGCGATCAGGCACGTTCGAACGTGATCGACAGAATCCTCTAGAATTAAGGCTTTATATTATTTTAGGACTTGTTGGCTAGCCTCTATAAATATGTGGAAAGCAGCAAACTTCATTATGCTATTGGATTATTAATTTCTTGCCTCCTATCTTCTCTTTAAACTTCTCCCTTCTCCCTCTTCACCATCCTTCCACATATCTCCCTCATCTGTCGAGTCACCCCTCTTCTTTGGGATATCGACCACTTTGTTCCCTTCGTCTACTTCCTTACATGGCATGCCACGCATGATTGTCTTGGATCGTGATCGTGTATTTATGAGCGACTTTTGGACTGAGTTTTTCAGATTGCAAGGGACTCGATTAAGCTTCAGTTCGGCCTACCATCCACAGACTGACGGCCAAACCGAGGTGATTAATCGAGGCATTGAGCAGTATTTGAGATGCTTTGTTAGAGAGATGCCGAGATAATGGTTGGAGTTCTTACCGTGGGTGGAGTGGTCTTATAACACCGCCTATCATAGCAGCATTGGCATAACTCCATTTGTGGTGGTGTATGGACACACGGCTCTTACATTACGCGCTTATGATCCAGTGGCATTGGCAGATAGGATAGAGGTGGACTTAGCATTGATGGATAGAGACGCCACATTGAGGAGGTTGTGTGCTCATCTTAAACTTGCTCAAAATCGCATGAAGCAAGTTTATAATCGTAGCCATAGGGAGCAGGAGTTTGACATCGGCAATTGGGTGTTTGTGAGGGTGCAACCGTATCGACAGATGACCTTACGTCTGATGCGAAACCAAAAGTTAGCACATTGCTACTTTGGTCCGTTTCGGGTGTTGGAGCGTATTGGTTCGGTTACATATCGTTTGGAGCTGCCGGAGGGGTTGAGAGTGCACCCTGTCTTTTATGTTTCATTGTTAAGAGAATGTATTGGAGATCATGAGATTGTTGGATCGATTCTACCAGAGCCATTGGAGGAAATAGAGATCGTAGAGCCAGTTCGAATACTTGCTAGACGCCGACAACAACATGGTACCAGATTGGAGATGGAGATTCTAGTTGAGTGGCTTTGCAAGTCATCTGATTAAGTGACATGAGAGTTGGAGACTGATATCTTAGAGCGTTTCGCTGACTTTTCACCTTGAGGGCAAGGTGCGGGAAGCGTGGTGGGCTGATACCCTTAGTTAAGATCTTTTTTTATTGCATTAGGTGTTTATTTTCATTAAAATAAAATTCATGTAGGTCGCGTTCGAACACAGGTGAAGTCGCATTCGAATGCCCTTGTGAACACTCGCGTTCGAACGCGGTCAGGCGAGTTCGAAAGCCCACGTTCAAACGCCTGTGTCACGTTCGCAAATCTAGATAAGAGACTTTTTGAGTGCGTTCGAACGCGATTGACGGGAATCCTTTAGAATTAGGGTTTCATATTATTTTAAGACTTATTGGCTAACCTCTATAAAAATGTGGATGGCAACCAACTTCATTATGCTATTGGATTCTTGATTTTTTATCTTTTATCTTCTCTCTAGACTCCTCCCTCCTCCCTTTTCACCATCCTTCCACCTCTATCATTGCCAAGGTTTCTCCTCGCTTCTAATCTCCCTCGTCTGTCGAGTCACCCCTCTTCTTTGGGATCTCGACCACTTCGTTTCCTTTGTCTACTTCCCTTAATCACTTCCACAATCCACCCTCATCTCCATACCCATCCATAACCATAACATCCACTCCACCCATTACCACCACCATCACGCATGTTATTCCGTATTTTTGTTCCTACTACAGTTTGAATCTACGAGGGGTGTAAATATGAAAGTTGTAGATCAGGAAGTTTCGGATCCAACCCAATTGTTTCGTAATTTGCTGACTATCATAGAATATTTGATGAATATTGTTCCACAGTTGCGCAGACTGAATTCTATAATAAATTTAGATCTTGAAGGAATCTTAGCGTAGCTTATCTTTGGTTCCAGATCCTATCATTTTGGTATCGGAGCCTAACAATTTGGTATCATAGCCTATCAATTGGTATCAAAGCCTATCAATTTGGTATCAGAGCTCATCACTCACCATCCGAGAATCCACAAAATTGTGGGTATTTCCTGAATCAATAATGATTAGTACTTTATTGAAAGTATAAAGGGAGAGCTTGGCTTGGACATCAAGCGGGCTATCCAACCTGACCACCTTCCTCTTCTTGCTACCCTTCTAGATCTTCTATGGGATCATCCTCGATCATCTCCTCTATCAGCATGATGGCCGAGGGTTGTTTGGTGTATTCGTGGTCCGGTATGAAGCGCTCATCATAATAAAAGCATAGGCCTTTCGAGTGCCAATCTTCAATCTCCAATCACGTCGATCTAATATCCATGTCTATCCCCTAGGGTTAGTGGCTGTCCATGGTGGGGGTGACCGATTGGGGTTTGGCCGAACCCACCCGAATAAGCCACACCCGAGACCGATGGTCTAGGGTTAGAGCGCAGGTTGTTAGTGGTCCACGTTGGTCAGTGTGTCGCCTTTAACTCTTGTATCTTGTCTTCTATCATTTGAGTCGCTGAGAAGGCTTCCAACAAGGTAGCAGGACAAGTCTCCTTTGACTTCCGCTTGGATATCATGACGAAGCCTCGAGACGAAGGTAAGAGTCTGACCACCCGTAGACTTGATTGCTAGTTCTTTCGAACTCTTCTTAGTAGGCTCGTATAGAAGTTTTTTGAGTTAGCTTCATCAAGGTGGCTTGGAAGTCTTCATAGTCAAAGGGTCCGAAACGCACACAAAGCGCATCAAAAAACTCCTCCCAAGTAGTGAAGGCACGTGCGTGGCGTGCTACTTGAAACTACCTCACCGCTACGTCTTCAAGGTGGAATGAGACTAGAAGCACCTTTTGGTGGTCATGTGTCCCTTGATAGGTGAAGAATTGATCTACCCTATAGATCTAATCCAACAGGTTGCCTCCGCTGAATTCAGGAAAATCAACTCAAACGATTCAAGGTTGTAGCATTTGATCGCATCCGTTCTCGTGTCCTTGGTGAAGCGACTCATGTTGCTGGACTCTTGGCTGATATGGGGGATCCTCCCACTCCTTCCAAGGTTCCTCCACTGGGTATGGGGCCAAAGGAGCCCTCGGATGCAAAGGTGGCAATTCGACGCAGCACCCTTGCGATTCAGAGCGTTGTTGCCATGGTGCAGTCAAGATCGGTCCTTACTAGACCCGATCTTGTGGTAAGGGATGCTCCTCTGGTCTTCGATGATGATCATGAGGTGGAGGTCGACGATCTGGTTGGGCAGCAACCGATGGTGGAACCACAAAAGCCGTAGCCTTAGTTGGTTCTTCCTCATTGTTTCTAGGCAGAGTGCCACCTTGATTACCTTCCCCATGGTTGGTATGCTCAAGTGTATGCCCTAGAAGACTTTGGTTCATGTCCACAAGGGTCACCTTGATCTCCAACATCATTTGTGCCATGAGCGCTAGGGTTTGCGAAAGATCAGGGGGGCCTTCTGTCCAACCTCACGAGCTCTGTGGAGGTTGGATGAACCCTAGCTTGTTAGCCCCTCAATGGCTAGATAGGTATTAGGAGAATTCTTCTTTTAGAGTGAAGGGAGAGAAGTTACTATAGAAAAGGAGGATTAGGAGTTAGAGAAGGCCGTCAAAGGACTTGGGCGGTGGAAGGAAGGAGGTGAGAGGAAGCGTCGACGACTAGAGCAAGAAGGAGGGAGATAGGGGCAACATGTCAATGCAATTATTAGATTAAACTCCAATTATGGTTTCCTCCACATATTTATAGAGGCTCACCCTTTTAACCCAAACAACAAAAATAAATCCCTAAAAACCAAGCATTCTCACTATGGCATGTTCAAACGTGCCCGATCGCGTTTGAACGCACAAATTTCATTTTTTATCTTTGGGAACGCGTGCAGGCATTCGAACGGGCACAGGATCGTTCGAACGCACAATTCTCGTTCTCTGTTTTAGTGAATACGTGTAGGTGTTCGAATGCTGCATTCGAATGCGGGTCCTTACCTTTCGAAATGCCCCCCGGCAAAAGGTTTTATTTAATGTTTAGATAAAATCAGTGATCTCCTCATTTGTTTTCCTACCTCCAATCTTGTTACAGCCATGATAGTCCGAGGATTGTTGGCTCTGATACTAGTTGTTACAAATCGGCTTGACTCAATTCGTAGCGGTTTAGGTCAGATTTGAGGATGTAACTTTCGAAGGATATTCCGCAGGATCTAATTAGATCTTATTGAAATTTGGATATGTTGTTGCTCTTCAAGAGAGCTTTCCAACGAATCTAAAATCATAGGATTTGGATGGCTAAATCTCAAGATATCGGCCAAACAGTAACTGAAAGTCGAATGAACCCTAGCTTGCTAACCCTTCAATGGCTAGATAAGTGCTAGAAAAACTCTTCTTTTAGAGTGAAGGGGGAGAAGTTACAACAGAAGAGGGGGATTAAACCTTACCCCAAATCAATAAAGCCAAACAGAGAGTAAATCATTTACTAGATAATATAAATCAAAAAGCAACATGATGCCATGTATGAGCATATATATATGTATCATCAATGACATATATATTTAAATATAAATGGAATCAATTCTCATGAATGAGCATATTATATCCTCAACCAAAAATATATCTCATGATGAAATTATAATATAGCATCACCGAATATAACATATGATGTATAACAATCCTGATACAATGATTCTAATCATATCAATGATGATGGATGATGCATTCCCACCACTAAAAAATCATACATGTCAGAGGCAGATATAATCCACATATCTCTCACTATCATAATCATCCATCTCAGCTCTGAATATCATCCACCATGCTAGACTACGGTACTCAGCCCTAAACTCGATACACATCATATCACAAGCTTAGAGTATACCAGAGTATACCCTGTCATACGCTAAGAGTATCTCTAGAGATAAATCATATCCTGCCAATACGCTAAGGGTATCTCAGAAGAAAGTAATCATACCCTGCCATACACTAAGGATATATTAATGATAGTTGTACCTTATCATACGCTAAGAGTACAACCATTAGCTATCACCATACTCTGTCATATGCTAAGAGTATGTCCAGTACCAGTCCGGACTAGATACCATTTCAGCTATTACATCACATCACATACACAACTATTGTCATAATTTCCTATACATGATAGATCATATACATATATCCAGTACTATAACAGACCATGCAACTCAGAAATTTAAGTGGTAAAAAAGCCAAGAGAAAAATGATGTAATGCAAACTCCAACCATGTATCTAATACATGCATACTCCTACTAGTCTATCACATGCACACTCATGCTAGAGATCATCTCGGTATAAAATCATAACAGTATAATCATCTCCAATCATCTCTATATATCACCAATGTATTCATATCCCAGATCAGCCTAATCAAATGCATGATAAAATATACTTGACTAGAATCATCTCTATATAAAGTCATATAATCATGCTGGAGGCCAAAACATACATGTACAAAATATATATTATATCCTAATTTGAGAAAGGCGTCTAGGGGATAAGACTACTCACCACCATTGTAAATACCAAATAACCACTCGTTCACGCTGTTACGACAACAATCAAGCCTCGATAGCTAAGTCCACGGGGTCTTGAACAGGGGGGTCGAAATTTGAAATTATTTATAACAAATAATGTCAGTCTTTCTATTAATTAAAATTAACCCGACAAAGATAGTTTCTTGTTGTAATTATGCACTCTTCATTTCTATATTGGTTTGTTATTTATTAATCCTAATTTTATTATTTAATAGAGTATTTAAAACATAGTTATATGCCTATTATTCTCTTTGATAATTAAAAAAATAAGAATTAAGTAACTGCAAATAATTACGTAAAAAGATACGTACATAACCCTAATAATTACTATTACCTACCTAGGATTAAAATAGTAATTTATATTACAGGTATTTTGCTAAACATGATATAATTAGAATTATTTACTAACTATGATATAATTATATTTAATTTATACAAATTAAATACATTAAATTAACTAAACTAATTGAATAATTAATAACATAATCAAATATAATTAGAAATCAATAATATGCATATATATATAAAATATACATAGTGTTGGGCTCAGCCCAGCACCATGCGTAGGGTGTAAGTGGTGCAATCTAAGAGGAAAGAAAGGGGGAAAAGGGTTGGGCTGCAGGGGAGGTGTACGGCTACTGGTGGCCACTCAGCAGCCAACCTCTTGCCGGCGGCTCAAACCTCCAGCGTCTCGAATGACAACTGACAAAGAGGAAGAGCAAGAGAGAGAAAGAGAGAGAGAGAGGCTCACCGATGGACCGAAGGGCCAACGATGGCTTTTCTCGATGCCGGTGACTGCTGGTGCACTAGAGGGAGAGAGAGAGAGTGAGCTAGAGAGAGAGAGAGAGAGAATGCGGGGAAGAGAGAGAGAAAGAACGGGTCATGCAGCGGCGGCGGAGAGGCCCGATAGGCTGGGTCCCACCTCCACACGTCGCCGTGGCGTGGAGAATATTGGATCGGTGGAGGTGCGTGGCACCCCCACCGTGCCACAGCATGCATGGCATGCTGGGCACGAGGTCGGCCACAGCATGGCAGGTCGTATCGTGCCCAACAAGCTTTAGTAGTAGTTTTATTTTTTAACCCTACTTAGGTTGTTACAACCTGGTTGTATAAGGCCTTGCTCTAACATCTCGATTACCATATTGGATAACTTCCTTTTGCACATGTGGATACCGATATGACCTTACATTCGTTGGTGCAGCCCTAGGCACAATCTCTATGCAGTGGTCCACCGTTCTCCTTGGTGGCAACTCTTTTAGTTCCTCAAATAGTCCAACAAATTTACCTAATAAATTAGACAACTCGATGGTAATATCTGGACTCATTTGAGGCTCGTCTCCTACTGGTCCTAACTGAAAAAGATAGGCCAAATTACTCGCACATGGCAGCCCCACCATCGGCTACATCGCAAAGAATTAGCGGAGATCAAATGCCATCAAGCCGCACATATTTGTTTCTTTGTTTAAATTTCATCCACATGCTTCAAAAATAAAAAGTGACGGGTCCCAAGCTTTGTAACCACTGAGTGCCAAGGACAATGTCCACTCCTCACGGCGCCAACGGATACAAGTTCACAATGATGTTATGCCCTTGCACCTGTATCCCGACCCGGCGACACAAGCTTTCCGCCTTAAGCTTAAGCTTTGTGACATCTCCAATAGCAACGTCAAACCCCGTGGTCAGTTCAGCATCCAAGCTCAATCTCCTCACTAACCTCTCGTCTAGAAAGTTGTGTGTACTCCCCGAATCAATGAGGATGTGCACACAATGCTTTCTAACGAGTCCATCTACCTGTGACATTCTCGGCGCAGAAGTACCTAAATATGCATGCATCGATATTTTAGCTTGGATATTTTCCTCCACACCCTCCTCAACAACCTTCTTATGGACCTCCTTTGGACACTCTCCATCATCAACAACCTCATCATCCTCCTCGAGACCGTCGATGAGCATCACACTTCCGATCGATTTGGAACGCCAATGATCGGAGGTGAAACGTTCATCGTATCAAAAGCAAAGACCCTTTGCTCTTCGCTCCTCCACCTGGGCAGGTGTGAGAGTTCCAACAGAGGGTCTTGTGCCTCCTCTAATAATGGAATAAGGTCTTAAAGGTGGTCGTGATCTAGTACTAGCAGCCGTTGTCTTTGAACCTGCAGAATTTCTAGCCAACGTTCTAAGCACAAATCGCCCATCTCGGTTGCCCCAACATGTTTTTACTGCCATCTTAATAGCCTTATGTTTTTGCTCCATCATCACGACCTTCTCAAAGGCCTCCTCAAGAGTGGTAGGACCACGAGCATGAACATCCACTTGTATCTCATCCCGCGGCCCTAAAATGAATGTGTTCATCAATGTCGATTCAGGCTAAAGTGGCTCACATTGACTACTAACTTTTTCAAATTCTACTTGGTACTCCAATATGGTCTTCCTCTGAATCATCTTGCTTAATGTGGCAGCAAAATCTTCGTATGTCGCTGTCCCAAATCTACGTGTAATCCTCGTATAAAAGTCGGCCCAACCGGTAAATCCTCCACCACGAATAACCGATTTATACCTATGCAATGTCATTTCTTAGAAGTGAAAGCTTGCCATTTAGACCTTTGCGTCCTCCACTGTCCCTTGACAATCCAAGTATTGTTTAACTTGAAACACCTAATCCGTTGGATCACCGCCTTGGAATTTTAGAAAGTCCAAGCATGCGGTTCTCCCCCGAATAGCATTGTCGGATACGCAAAAGATCCTTGGTTCAGATCTAAACCTTTGTGCATGTTGATCTTCTTCTCTAAATTCTCGAGCACGTCCATCACCATATCCAAAGGGATCAACCTCATCCTCAAAATGCCAATCCTCTTCATCGACGAGGCGCATTGGTGCTACACGCCTCTCAGGTTCCACCACCGTGGGTCTTAGGTTGTGTATCAAAGGTGGGGGATAATGTGTAGGCATAAGTAAAAGAGGATCATTGACACTATCATGTCACATCTGGACCTGTGAGGTATCGGATCGGTGTGCTCCCACCGCTGGTCTTTCTTGAGGCACTGATCTTCGTCGAGGAGATGACGAAGTCGATCGGTTCATGACATATTCCTTTAAATCATTATGATCGTTTTGCATTGCGTCAACTCTATGCAGCAATGTTTGGAACATGCCCCTAAGTTTATCCGCCAAGCTCATATTCATACCTATGGAGTGGTCGCTCGAAAGGAATCGACCTCATGGTTAGGGTTATCGTGGGTTGAGTCTTCTCTTGTCGGTGTGCTCTCCATTGGTCTCCTTAATAATGTCATCTTCCTTATTTCCACCATTAATGGAGGTCTAAAGTTCACCTGGCTCTGATACCAAATTGATGGGTTACGGTACCAAAAGATAGGCTACAGAACGATTCCTTCAAGATTTGGATTTATTATAGGAATTAGTCCGTGCAACCGTGGAAAAATATTCACCAAATATTCTTCGATAGTTAGAAAATTACCAAACCAAGTGGATTAAATTCGTAACTCCCTAATCTATAATTTTTATATTTATGCCCTTCACAGATTCGAATTACAATTGAGCCGAAAACACAAAAGAACGTGGGTGATGATGGTGGTGACAAGTGAAGGGGATGTTAAGGTTATGGATAGGTATGAAGATGGTGGATGGTGGATGTGGTTAAGGAATATAGACGAAGGGGAAAAAGTAGTCGAGATCCCAAAGAAGAGGGATGACTCGATATACGAGGGAGATTAGAAGTTAGGAGAGACCTTACCAACGGTTGAGGTGGAAGGTTGGTGAAAAGGGAGGAGGGAGAGAGACTAGAGAGAAGATATGAGACAAGAAATTAATAATCCAATAGCATAATGAATTTGGCTGCCATCCAGACCTTTATAGAGGCTAGCCAACATGCTCTAATACAATAACTAACCATAATCCTAGCGCAATTCTACCGATCACGTTCAAACGCATCCGATCGCGTTCGAATGCACAATAGGCGTTCTCTATATGTGCGAAGGCGATACAGGTGATCGAACGCGGCGTTCTCTGTATTTGTGAACCTGATGCAGGCGTTTACAAATGCGTTCGAACGCACCCCAACCGCATTCGAACGCGACCTACAGAAAATTTATTTTAATAAAAATAAACAACTAATGCAATAAGAAAAGACTCTAATAAGGTGTATCATGTCGGCCTGGGTCTCATGAATAGGATCAGATGTGACAGTTTGGGTCGAGAAAGAAGGGACCTAGATTGCCACCGATGGAAAGCTAGGGTTTCGGGGCCTAGCTTCCACCGTAGTTGGGTAAGACAACAACGGACCTATCACAAAAGGCTGCTTCGGCATCATGGTTGTAATAGTTTGGGTCTACAGAGGTGCCAAGGACTCCTCCACGACCAAAGGTGGTGCTTTGTCCATGGTTTGGCTGACTTTTCTCCTCCCTCGCGAGTTAAAAACAATGGCCATGGGAGGGCTGATTTCGTCGTAGCGCAACGAGGTGTGATAGGTTGCCATCAAGGCTTGGATAATCTTTTCGATCCCCTCAATGCTCTCAGCGGCAGATCTAGCGGATTCGATCTCTTTTAACGCCTTCGGATGAGTAAATAAATTTAGCTAGTCTCTCAGCTCCATTTTTTAAGAAAAAAAAAACATGCTCTCCAATTCTTAGCGGGGGGAACTTATGTAATCATGGCACTCGGCATTTATATATAATGTCCTCTTTTACAGAAAAAAAACTGTTGAGCAATTGGGAAACAGCACGTGTATACTGAGATGTCGATAAGAAGAATTACCGTAAATGCTAGGATAAGAAATGAATCAATCCGAAACAAATTAGATGTTTGCACCTAGGATGAGCGATGTGAGTTTATTGAGATAGTATTTTCTTTTTTCTGAATGAATGAATGCCAATAGACTGATACAAGTTTGATGCAATAAGATATACCTTAACAGGGAGGAGTGATAGAGTAATTTGGAACATATTAACATTAATTCCTAGTTTTCTTTTTATTCTTGTCCATTACTACATATACTCCATGAGCTTTGTTTGGTACATAGACCCCCCTAAACAATCAAAAACCTCTTAAAGTTTCCTGCCGTAGGTTTGACATGTGAGTAAATTTGTAAATTTTATACCCTTATTTTTTGGAAAGAAAGAAGAATAAATGTTAATATATAGGTGCATTTTATCTTCATTTTTTCTGCGTTATTTGACATCTGAGGGTCAAAAGTTTCCAATTACAAAGTCTAGGTATAATAAAAAAGGTTCAATATATATATACACACACACAAACAATAATTCATAGTCTAAATAATTATCTGGCATTAATTTTTCATCCATTTTCTATTTATTTTATTGATCATAAGCCCATAAATTATAGTCTGACCGAGACTTCTTTTTGGACCTCAATCTACTTAAATTATTCACATAACACACTGATAAAAAATCTAAGTATCAACTCCAATGTCCATAGGGAGAATCAAAATGATAACCTCTCATCATAAGGCCTAATAACTCAGCGAACTACAGTTAGGGATGAAAATGGATCAGATATTAGTTAACACACACATCTAGATCCATATATTTGATTCGAATGCGCATACTAGAGAATAGTAAAATATAAAACCATATTCGAATAAAATAGATACGAATAGAATCTCAAATAGATTCAAATGCATATATCTTAAATGGATTTTGATATAAATTGAATAACCAACGAAACCTTAAACAAATAAAATGCTATCTAGACGGAGATTTAGATAGATTTAAAAAATAAATAAATTTAAATATATCTGAAATTTGAGGATTGCAAGTATACACAATATACTAACAAATTTATTTATTATATATTCTCTGATGAGCAAATATTAGAATAATCTTTATTTAATAGTAGAATGTGTATCACGGAATGAAAAATAAAAATAAATTATAACTAAACCAACTTAGGAGAACTGGAAAGTCTAGAAATCTATTAAATACTAGTAAATTTAAGTTACATATTTCGTGGATAAACAAATATCCAAATCTGAATCCATATTATCCAAATAAAATTCTCCATATCCGTATTGAATTTGTATCCATTTCTAAATCCGAATCAGGGGTGAATATAAATTTTGCAACCGACATATTACATTTTCAGATACGAAACCAAGCTTTTGATTAGATATTATCCAACTCATTTTGACACCTAGCTACAGTGGCGGCTATCCGTTTTTTTCCTTGAAAAATGATATTGATCTCATAGAGAATGACAGATTGTAACTGATATTTGACCATAAATAGGAGGGTGTCAACTTAATTATCCCCTTTTCAACATACAAACCTTTTAGATCTTATGTATCACCTGCAGTGCTTCAATTCCTTTTCAAAATTGAACTTAAACTGTCTATGTTATCTCACGCAAGTTATTTATGCACCCTGGCATTGATACCATTTTGAAAAAGGCTAGCAGCGCAATTGCTGCATCAGAATAAATAACAAGAAGCACTCAACTAAACCAGTAGTCACATTCTAATTTCGCATGACAGTAATACTAAATTTTCCAAATCAGAAATGTGTCCAGGTTATTGTTTGAAGGAACGATTTCAAAGAAATTGAAAAGAAGAGACAAGTCATATACGAATCAATAGCAATGAAGAGCTCATGGAGAAAGAAAAGTCTGGCGCACCACAGTAGGGCCACTGAACATCCTTTTCTTTAGTTTTAGTTTGATAATGTATAGGAGCTCCCTTCAATCCACCACAAGATACAAGTTGTTTACAGTGATTAAGACCTGCAACAATGGAAAATATTAATATATGTTATTTATTACTCATTCCTATTTTTTGTGAGAGTACGGGCAGCAGAAATGATTTGGAAATTAAATGAAGGAAAAGAAGCCACATAGTTTATTGATATTATTTTTTGAGAGAAGTGGACTTGGTCCAGTTAAATTGTTTAGAAATCAACAAAGATAGAAGGATTACAAGGCAGGGAGAGTCGAGAACTCCTCAAAAGGGGCCAAGGAGGAAGTGGGGAAGTAGTCACCCACTGCCTCCAAATCTCCCAAGAGCAGTACCCTACATAATGTTCGGGTAGGTCATATGTCATGGAAGCAGTTGGGTATATCAACATAATTAATGCACTCTCAAAACCTAGTATCATTGAGAGCCTTGTCCAATGGCACAACCTTTTAAAAGGGAAGTTAATTATGATTAATCTGTGTAAATATAAAACCAGTAATGTTTAAGTCATCATCACTTCAAATAAGATTTCACCTGCCAATATAACAGTGCTCAGATCGTTAAAAAGGCTTATATCGATTTAACTAGGACACTGTTAATTTCTCACTTCTATCAAAAAGTAAAAAAATTAAAAATAAAATTTCATAAAGATAAGAAAAATCAGAACAAACATGTTTTAGTAACCAATAGTATTGGTGATTCTGTGCTACTACTAATACCTAGCACCAAATTGTGGTAAGTTGGCTGAATTTATAAACCTTTCAGGCTAGAGAACAAATTGCAACTGCTAAGTACCAAATTAGAACTAGCAGTAGTAAATGGCTCGTGTTGATAGAAGAAAAGCATGAATACTTCGTCAGATTGTGTTGATCCTTACCATGGAGAACCACCAGGCACGAGCAGCCTTCACAAGTAATTATTTATCGCTCTCGCTTTCTGGCTTATCTTCCTTTTTCTTTTGCTGGGATGGAAAATCAGCGGAGTCAAGAATTTACCAGACAACAACAAATATACTGAAGTATCACAGACAACGGAACACAAAAGCATCAGCAGAAAAACAGTTGTCTTCAGTGCTACGAACAGATTTGGGGGAAAGTAGTTGTAACCAAGCAAAAGCATGCAAATAATTCTATGCATTCTAAAACAAAATAGGACATGATTCTCTCTAGATTTCTATCATAATTTTTCTAAAACATAAACTAATCAGAAAGTTAAAGATAACATCTAAGCAATATCACAGAACATCAGTTCATCATACACAGGGGAGAGGCTAAGGCATAAATTGTGCATTTTATTATCTTATAAGATATCAGAATAACAATGTAAATTCACATTTTTATCAAGGTTCGAAAAATCAGGATCGGAATCGGCCTTCCAAAAAAGTGATACGTATCGGCCGGATTGGCCGTATCGGTCGCCTAGATGGGATCAAATTTTTTAATTACGTAAAATTCTAAATATTATTTAAAAATACAAGAAAACTTCTAAAAATTTAGAAAAAAGTTTATCAAAATAAGAAAATAAAGAAAGAAAAACTATGGTGCAATAAAAATTAAAAAGAAGAAGAGATTAAAAAGAGAGTGAAAGAAAATCAAACAAAAAAAAAGAAAAACCATAGTGTAGGGAAGAAGAAGAAGAAGAAGAAGAAGAAGAAGAAGAAGAGGAAGAAGAGGAGAAGAAAAAGGGAGAGAGTAATAGAAATGAAAAAAATTGAGAGAGAAATACAGAAATAAATTAAAAAATTATATACCGGAGTTTATTAAAATTCATTGGAGTTTGTCAAAGCTAGATCTCTCCGTAAAAGAAACAATAGTTATATGATAAGGATAGATAAAAAGAAAGAAAGAGTCGAAAAAAAAAAAAGAGTAAAAGGAAAGAGTGAGAGAGTTTGGATCAAGCCTCAATCGAAATCGAGTTCGGCTGATCTGGCAAACCATGATTTTTGTTTCACCACAACTAACTTATGATGCTTTAAGACTAGAAAAGTAGTAACAAGCATGTCATATGGGACAAATTTGATAATGAACTAATAAAGTCATGACCAAGGATTGTCGTCCAGTAGCACATGTTGTGCCCATCAAGGATTGTGCATTTTATTATCTTATAAGATATCAAAATAACCTTGTGAATTAACATATTTTATATTTCAGCACAACTAACCTATGATACTTTAGGACTATAAAAGTAGTAACAAGGGTGTCAAGACATTTAATAATGAACTAATAAAGTCATGATCAAGGATTGTCATCCAGTAGCACGTGTTGTACTCATCAAGGATTACCATGCTAATGACAGGCACACCGGCATGGTTATTGGCCCACTTAGTGACACAGCTCTAATATATCTATATATATATATATATATATGCTCTAATATATGTATTAAAGTTTACATAATACATCAGATATATCCCTAGAAAGTATTGTAAATGATCTATTCTATTAAAGATAAATGCATTAAAATTTATGTTAGCATTTTATCCCTAGATAATGTTTAGATGGCCTATTTTGCTAAAAATATAACAATAATCAAGTAAATATATGATTGAACACATTCATTCAATCATTGACAACAATTTAGTAATTTGGAGAAAAACAATATTATCAAAGAATTTGTAATTATGCAGCAATTTTAACTCAAAATTATAAATTTCCAATTCAAATCAACTCACATGAAGTTAATCTAATATATCCCTGAGCAACTTTTTGACCCAATTTGACTAAATTTGGCATACTAATTTTAGAATTTTCAAAACATGGGCCAAAGTTTGGGGAAAATCAAATTTCCCCTTTGATTCTTACATTTTGAAAAGCATTCTTCACAAATCTAGCACCAAAATGCCAGAATAATATAGAATCTCTTATAAATAATATAAAATTGAGATAGAACTATCATTTTGGGTTTAATTGACTTAATTTAATGGGTTCCAGGCACCACATAATGCATGTTGCTTGATATTATACCTGCATCATACGATACAGGCTCGACACAAACCATCACAAAGACAATCCGATCAGCACGGCTAAGCATAGGTGTGCCATCGGCATGCCCCATGCCAGGTTATGATAGCCCATCGGCCAGAGGCATGCCAACCAGCAGATCAATACTTAGGTCTTCTGATTTCATTTAGTTTCTGAAATTATTCTTCCTTTTCTCATTGTTCCTCCTCTATTTTATCTACCTTTTACTGATTTGCAAAAGAAATCAGCTATAGAAGTGAAACCAGCTTTTGTTTTTCTTCTTTGTCAGAACAGATCCACCAGTATCTTGTATATTTTATTTTTGTACTGCAACTTCACATCTACATGGAGACAGGGCAATTTGTGTCATTTATATCCCACCAACTTTTGATGCTGACATCCAGATACATGAGATTATCAAGTTGGGAAACTACAGAGCTCTGTGAAAGGAGATAAAATATAGGGGTAACAGTAAGTCTATTGGACACTAAAGTTCTAGGTTATTGCATTCGTCAAACTTCTGATGGAAACTGGAAAGTAGAAAGCCTAAAAAAACTGGACTCAGTTGAAAGAGACTACCTTGCAGTAACATAAGATGTATCATGATAGAAATGAATTCAAAGATTCTCCAATAGTAGATGCAACAATAATCACTACAATGCAAAAATATGACCACATAAAGGAGAGTTAAACTAAGACAATGCTTGTCTATCAGGCAATGAGAAAGAAAACAGACAATTACAGATTATTATATCATGGTTTAATCTTAGGATTGCACAAATACAAGTAGTTGGATATCAAAGAAATTTAGTGCCAAGAAGTTCACGATGGGATGAGTCTACATATAAATATGATATTATCAACTAATAGTGTCTCATAGATACAATAAAATATTTTAGTCTCAAGAGCAACTACTTATTCCTCAGAAGAATACCTCAGATTGACCTTGCAGTGATGCTAGCAAATCTTTCACAGAGGGATCATTAGGATCTACACCAGGAAGCTGTAGAAAATCATGATTAATATATGTTCTAAAGCAGAGAGTAAAAAGGTCATTACTTGGCCAACAAAAATCTCAAATTAAATGTCATACCGAACTTAAGATAGATGAGACAAATGACTGATCCTCCAACACTTCACTCATCTCAGATTGAGTTGACAAGTCTTTTGCACTGTCCTGAACAGACAATTGAAGAGCTGCATCCAACAGGTAATAAATTACTAAATCAGCAAAGTCAACTACACTCAAACTCCTTAAATGTCATTTGATTAAACAAAGTATAATTTCTCAATGGCACAAACATGCAAGTTCAGCCAAGGAATTGAACTTTATAATAGTATAAATAGAGTTATATTGGGATGAGATTTCTTTCAAAAACAAAAAGAAGCCTTGCGTCCTTTTCTCGAAAGATTTAAATAATTTTCTCCTTTCATTGCCAGGGTGTATTGTTGTCACTTGGCAGAATTAGAGTTTATATTTGTGAAAGGGAACCTGAAAATACCCCAAATACCAATTGAACACACAAAATAAACAACCTCACTTTCATTTAGGTTAGCCCTCCGGACCTAAGTTATGCATAAACCAATAGAACCCACACAATAAAACAACCTCACTTTCATTAAATTTAGCCATATGGACCTTGAGTCAAGCACAAAGTCAACCAACTAAAGATGTTTTGGAGGTATTATACCAGAGATCAATTTCCCCACTTCCTTTCATTGGGCTCCTCGGCATTTATCGGACCTTTAGTCTTCCTTTTAGCTTTGTTAGGATCGACTAATGGTACCTTGTGCCAAAATTCTTATCATCTATTTGAACCTCCAAGAGAAATAAACGTGAACAGGTAATGTTATATATGTGAGATCTAGGGAGGGAAGATGTAAGCAATCATACTCTCATTTCTGAAGGGGTCTTTTTGTGAGTCGTCCGATGACCTTTTGCATTGCAACAAGCAAGCCTTACCGTTACAATAAGTGGCAACCCTAGATATCCATTACTAATAGAGAAAACCTGCGTCCCCTACTCTCTCCAGAATTTTACGGTGCATGCTTCTCTCATCCACTATTAGGGACGTTGAAAGAATAATAAACTAGCAAATTCCATATAAATTCAACCAAAAACCAACAAATTCCACCCTCGTGCTCAACTAAAGGAATGAATGAATAGTGAAGTTAGAAAATAATTTACATCAATTCTATAAAGTCCAAGTTTTTTCCAGTACATCTCTTATTTGTTGGAGACATCCCAGAAGGAACAACACTGATTCTGCCCCTACATGTAAACAAATAAATAGTTTACATTGTCCATAATAACTTTAAAAATAGCTTATGTATCTATAAGATCTTTAAAGTACAGAATAACCTCCTAGATGTTTATTCCATTACCTGTGTTGAGCAGCATGAAAACCATATAATGCATCCATCCTCACACCAATAGTATTAATTATATTCTTCTAATCAACAAGTTCCAGCCTTTCTTCCCTCATCCAGCATAACAATAGCTCAAAAGCTTCTTTCGAACTTGACAGCACAAAACGATAGTTTCATACTAATTATAAGGGCTGACCATTTGCTCTTAGGGGCTTATTTTACACATTTCAGTGCTTTCATCTACATATTATCATCATATAACGTTAAAACCTACAAGCTCCAACTACAAGTGATCAGTATTACAAATATCGTCAAAACAATCGAAATGGAGCTCAATTTGCAATATTCAAGCCCCTTCGTTAGAGTAGCAATTAGCAAAGAAGGGCGGAATATCTTTCTCTAGAACTTTTTTCGACATTTTTTCATACAATAATAAGCTTCATGTTGGAAGAAATCAAAAAGGAACATAAAGCAAATTTAAAATTCACAAAGTGGCAGGTTTTCAAAGAAAATGATAATTGTCCACTCATCTTCTAGACATTCTTTCATACAATAATAAGCTTCATGTTGGAAGAAATCAAAAAGGAACATAAAGCCAATTTAAAATGCACAAAGTGGCAGGTTTTCCAAGAAACTGATAATTGTCCACTCATCTTTTAGATGTATTCTCCCTAAAAAAGAATATTTCATAATGAATCTCAAGGATTTATTTGCTGCCTGCATGAGGTGACATGACTTCTCATCGAGCCAACAGAACAACGGAAAGCAGAGAGAGGGTCAGATATGCAGGGAGATTTGGAAGGAAGGGGCAACAAAACCACATAAGGTGACGAAAGGGGGATGGAGGTTGTGGTCTTGGAATGACCTCAATAGGTCTGGATGGGTTAGGTCACCCAGGGAAAAAAGGGAGAAAAAAAGAAGAGTTACCAGATTCAGACAACATTTATCCAACAGGAACCCAACCTAAAACCCCAGGAATTCAGTTAAAAGGATTTTGGGTTGGATTTTAGGACTAGGAATCCAGCAATTTTTCTTCTTTCTCCCTTTCTTCCCTACACCCCATTCAATTCCACCACCCCCAAACTCAGTCCTCTTTCTCCTGCAATATTGTGCCCATATAATGCTGCGCAGTTAAATCTGCTATTTGCAAGTGCATGTACAAAATCCTACTCTCAAATTAAACAGAAGATATTTAGATAACTCACCAAATGCTAAGTCCTGATCAGCTGTAGCAGAATCTGACATGTCAGCATCCACTATAGCTACATTTCCAGATTTCGCATCATTCATGGACAATGCAAGAGCCTGCTCTAGCAATGCATCATCATCGTCCTGCTGCAATTGAAGTACATTACATTTAGCATTAATTAATTAATTTACTTGATCTCTTAGGCAATCCAACATCATTACCCATATAATAAACTATATAGTTTTCTACAAAGAATCATAAAAACTAAAAGGGTGTCCTGTTGCAGTAAGGCGGGTAAGATGTAACATTGGAGAGACTTTTCCATGTCTATCTAAGTGCAAGGAGATTAAATTTCAGCATCACACAAAGTGACAGCCTCACCTTTTAGAGACTAAGCTTGTCATATTCATACTATATATTGAAATTATAGTACTATCTCCAAAAGAAAAAAAGGCATCTATCATGCATGATATTAAAGGTTTTTCCAATAATGCAAGTTGCCCAGAAAAGATCTCACATTAAATCCATCCAAACTAATGCATGCTAAGTATCACAGGCCAAGATCATCCATATGTATCATGCATGACCAATTCTAATTTATTAGATCATCTTGAAATGAAGACGTGGAGAGAAAAATGTTGCAGGTAACATAATCTAAGATGTAAGAGAAGTAGAGGCAAGACAAATTATAAAAATACCTACCAGATGATATGCAACTTTAAGTGCTTTGTTTACATGTAAAGCAAGTAACTAGATGTAAAGAAAAAAATTCAAGGATTCTAATTGTCTAAGAAGGCCAGCTTGTTACTTGTAGAAAACAAGAATTCAGGAGTCAACAAAGAGCCGTACAGCAGAAAACATCAAAGAATAAGGGAAATTAAACATGCACAAAAGCTTTCTGCCCATATTTGAGATTAACAATCAATATCATAAGGGAAGATTTATTACTAGATTATGTAATTCCACATTGAAGGACCTCCAACATAATTTCAGTTAAAACAAAAGGTCAAAACTACATGTCGCAAGAAGAGAATTAGAGTTGCAAAGAAGAGGATCAGTTGAGTGTCTTGAGACCTAATTATGAGCATCATGATACAATCTTTTATCTATTCCAATGTGATAATAGTTTCAAACTTTCATAAACAAGAAAAGGAAACAAATTATTTCACAAAGAAATATGAAATAAAAGTACCATTAGATTAACTCTCTTATCTTCAGCTGGAAGAGCAGAGCCACTGTCCTGTTCAGCCATAGTTGCATCATGAGAACTTGAAGCCTGGTTGCCTCCTTTTTCTTGTTTAGCAGCCTCCTCTGCAGCTTTCTTTGCAGCAGCTTCTTGTCTTGCTCTCTCCTCTTCCATTGAAACTCGAAGTGCAAGAGCCAATTCAGGATCTATATTGGGATCCACACCAAAATCAAATCCAGTCATACCACCTGCTGCAGCTGCTGCAGCAGCAGCAGCAAAACCACTTCCTCCATCCCCATCTCCTGTAAAGATTGGTGTGCTGCATAACGACACATAAATCAGATTATCAGCACAAATTACAAGGATCTATAGTGCCAAAACAGACTTTAAGTAAATCGCAAATACTTGCCTTATAAGAACATCTGAGAGAGCATTCGGCCCAGGAGGTACATGAACTATGTGACTGCTGTCATTATTATTCACGGCAGCAAGAAGAGCCTCCAGTTTCTCAGGCTTCCCATCATCAGATTCTCCAAAATCAACAATATCAAGAGCAACACTGTTTTTCTTCAACTTTCTACCAATTGCCTCCAATACCTTCTTCTCATACTTAAGTGGACTAAATTTCTAGGATTGTTAATAAAGTCAAGAATTCATGGGACAAAACAAGAAAGGAATCAGATAGAAAGTACATTACCTTCCGACAAAAACAATAATCCTTTGTTGTTGCTTCTTATTTTGGCGGTGCTTAAGGGCCAACTGAGCAACCTGAATTCCAGCAGTTAAATTTGTCTCACCGCCAAGTTCCAGCCCTAAAGAGAAACAAAAGGAAATAGCACATCCATCTAAATTGGTATATAACACATGTGCTAGTTAAGTGAGTTAATATAAGCAAAGAAGAGCTTAAACCAAGGTTCCAAATTTAGGGATTGATTGCCTGAAAAAATGATATATATCAAACGTATTAGCGATATCAACGATTCATATCAACTTGTATTTTAAAATAATTTCTAAAATGAAAAAAAAAATCTAAAATTTTTGAAAATAATAATGATAGTATATCAAATATGAGTAAATATATAAATTACTCACATATGAAGTCCAAATAATTAGAAATTCTATTTTTTCAATCTATATCTCTTTGTACCTTTCTACCACTCACTCTCTCCCCTCTCTCTCACACAAATACAAGTCCTTTTTTTCTCTCTCTCTCCAACTCACTCTTTCTCACATCTCCTTCTCATCTCTAATTTCTCACTCTCACTTCAAAATTTTAAAAACAGAATGAAGCTTCTCATCTCTCACTCCCTCAAAACACTCTCCCTCTCTGACCCACACGGCCCCCTAGTGCAAACACTAGTCCCAACTCCCAAATCATCAATCAGAAATGTGTGTAGTCCCAAGTTGCCTAGTAATACTTCGGTTGAGTGATAGATCATAAGGGTGAGACTGATGTTGAGGGCATGTTAGTCTATTTGGCTTTTTAAGGTTTGTCTATATAAAGGCTCTATTTGAGGTTAATGAATACCTTGAGATTTTGAGATTTTCTATTTTATTTTTCATTGGTGGATTCCATAGGTTTCCTTTCATTGGTGGATTTCAACAAATGGATTCTACGGGTTTGTTTTTCCTTATATCATTGTCCTACAATAATTTTGATATCAGAACCAAAAATTCTACTACTCTTTTAAACCTTGCAATCACCGAGCCGCATGAAGAGATCATTGTCATCAAACATATGTCAAATCATATGCTCCTATCATTGTTATATTGTTTCTAGATAACAAGGTGAAACTATAGAAGCTAACTTGAAAATTGAGAAACTCATATCTTTCTAGCAAGCTTCCCTTCCATAAACCAAAATCATACTGCATTGCTTCCCAAGGTGCATTGGCGTTTGTTAACTTCAGAGAAGCAGTTATGGGCAAAAACTGTGACTCAAAAAATATTATGAAAGATTTATTGCAGTCTTTTACATTGAAATTTCTGATAGAATTTCTCCATTTCGGAAGAATGTAAAAAACTAGATAAATTTTGTTAAGATTGGGATGGTCTGAGAGCTGGAAATGTGAGGAAGATGTCATTCTAGAAGGATTTGTTGTTGAGGGAACTTTTTCTCGGTACCCTCTTCCCAATGTTTTGTGAAATTGTTTGGGATATTAATGTCAAAGTAGATAAATGTGGAACAGGCGGACATGAGATATAAAGTTGAACAGAAATGCAAATGGACACAGCTAGCTGAAAAGATTCAGGAGATGAGCCATATTTTGTTGAGTTCCTGTTCAGGTGAGTGAAACTGTCTGTGATGGTATAAGATAGAGACTTGAATTCAAAGTGATATTCTCTGTTTAATCCCTATATAGATTCATCAATAATAATAGAAAATTGGCTGAGGTACTGCTCAGAACCTGAATTTAAGGATTCCCCTCAAAGTAAAAGCTTTTCTTTGGTCGGTGTGCTATAATAAGGTATTAAGAGTGGACAATTTGATCAAAAGGAAGTTGCAAGGGGGCGATATTTAGGTTTCCTTTGAGCATGAGGAAAGTATTAATCATTTATTTTTCAGATTACAGCAGCACATAAATTTTGGAATTGGGTCATGTAAGTGTGACCCTGCAGGAAGAAACCAATCAGTTTTAGGGACCTGTGGCTGAATTAGAGAAAGGGTAAAGATGATAGAGACCTCTAGGATATATGCTCGACTCGGCAACATTTTTCTGGAGTTTATGGAATGATTAGAAACATATAAATTTTTAGAAACCATAAGGGCAATATTAGTGATGATATTGTGCATAACTCAGACTGTTTTGGGCGTGACATATGGTGGTGGATATATTATGAAGGACAAGGTACTGCACATCCCGACTTTAAAGATGTTTGGTTGGTATCTTGTCCCAATGTAGGATTTGATGTACTTTGGCTCAGGATTAGACTTTCAATATTTTGGGTGTATTTGATACTGTTCACGAGGGATGATCCTAAATGAAACAGGGAAGTATTGCCTTCCTCCAAAATAAAAATCTATACGTGGTATCTAACAAACATAATATACCGTGCATGCAAGCGAGGATCTTTCCAAGATCACTAGTTGGTGTGACCAGCACACGGACTCCCTTCCCTGCCATCGTCAGCACACCGACGGTGTTCTCCGGATTGGACTGCAAGACAAATAATTCACAATGGCAAATCAATCCTAGAAAACATCTAAGATGGGGAAAGGAAAAGAAAAGAAACCCCAAACCCAAACCCTAAGAATGTAACATGCAAGAAGTCAATTGGCATAAAAGAAGAGGACAAGGGGGACAAAGAGGAAGGATACCTGAGTTTTAGCTCCACAGATTAGATTGACGGCATCGGCCTGGGCCTGGAAGCGAGATGGAGGGTAGTCCCCATTCCGCATCCATTCGGAATTATCGATACAGATCATGGTGGCCTGCGAGACACCAAGGAAAAATTACACGACGAATTAAAATTATGCAGAAACCCTAGTGATTCGAAGAAGAAGAAGAAGAAGAAGAAGAAGAAGAAGAAGAAGAAGAAGAAGAAGAAGAAGAAGAGAAGGGGGAGAATGAATAAGAGAAGGGGACGAATGAAGAAACGAAGGAAAGAAAACGGGGTTGGATGTATCAGTTGAAGACCTCGAGAACCATGGCGGCGAGCGAGGTCGGGATCGGACAAGGAGGTCAGTGATAAGAGATGGAGAGGAAGAGTTTGCTCTGTTGTGCTTGCTTGCGAATTAAACAAACTGCTAGTAGTAAAGTAAGAAGGAATACTAATAATACTATAGTCGAGGAATACTAGTAGTTTATTTAGCTAACCTTTACCGTCGCACAGTGAATACCAGACGTCTAACTCAGACGCCCGATCAAAGTTCTGATTGGCCCTAGTCCGGCCCGGCCCAAAATAATTGTTCCCTTTACAAGCCCAATCTTGCCCAACGATCAATTGGGTCAGAGTCGCCTCCCGAAGACTTCCTCTGGGGCTATTTGCACGAAAAAACCCGTAATTATGTTATTGGTAATGTTAAGCTTTTTATTTTTAGCATAGTAAATTTGTACTGTTTTATTCGTTTAGTCTTTATTGAATGTATAATTTAGTTCCATACCTTGATAAATTGAAAACTTCTAATTTGCACTCTTTGCGTATAATTTATATTAGTAATGCATATCATTTTTTACTAGATTGGATATGTACTTTGATAAAATTAAAAGTATATATTTTACGTACTCTTGCATATATTTTAGAATACAACAATCTTTTTTTACTTTATTATAACTAAATGATAACTTACTGTTTCAAAACTAAAAAGCTTAAAATTGGCAATGCCATAACTAAAAAGAATCATGAAAATTTTCCATTTCTTTGAGATTAAATTGCATGTCAAAAGTTAAAAGAGTTGGGTTAGTTTGGGTCACTCAAGCACAAGTGCACTGATTATAAATAGGATATTGTATTTTAAGTCCGGTCTAGACTAGTGGATTAAAAATCTTTGAACTGATCTATTTGGATGAGCAAGTTAAGATAGAATGCTTTAGGTTGTTATGAACCAGCCTAATTCGATCCGCAATGATTTTAGACTCCATAAAACACGTAACTTCTAAAGTGATCTGTAAACAATCTAACTAATGGATCCTCCTGAATTTTGGATATGTTGTTGTTTTTGAAGAGAGATTTTCAACGAATCTAAGATCACAAGATTCGGACGGTTAGATCTCAAGATATCGACCAAATAGTAGTCGAAGGTCAATTAGATCCTAGCTTGATAGCCCATCAATGACTAGATAGATGCTAGGTTTAGTTCTTAGTGTGAAGGTGGAGAAGTTGATGTAGAAGAGGGTGGTTAAAAGTTGGAAAAGACCGACAGACTTGGGTGGTGGAAGAAAAGAGGAGAGAGAGGGTGCCAATAGCTAGAAACAAGTAAAGAAGGAGATAAAGCCAATTTCAATTATCAAGATCATTTTTTCTTTTTCTTTCCAATTAGGGTTTCTTGGCTCACCACCCTAAGGACTCAAACAATTAAGTTAAAAACCCTAACAAATCGACTAAACTAGTTTTCCTTATCTTCTCGGATTAACCCTTCATTTCGCCGCTTATCTTCTCAGATTAACCCTCCAAAATTGTATCCGGAAATTAGCAATCTTATCCAACTAGTTTGATATTATCCAAATATTTGTAAAATATTTTACGAATTTTTCGAAAACTACACAGTGCTGAATTTAGCTAATTAAATAAAATCCTAACCTACCAAGACTCTAACTAAACCAAATAACCAAATAAGATAATTAGACTCAATCCATTGAGCCCAATCTCTCTTTGATGTGATTCGATCTGACCCGGTTCGCATCATAAGTGGTATGCGTCAAAAACCATTTCATTTTCATTTTCTATATTTGTACCTTAATCTCGTATAATTTAACCCAATCTCTGAATAAAATGACAAGATTACCCTTTTAAATTTATTCTTAGAAAGACATTGATCCAAGTTAGGTTTGAGTCCAAGTAAGAATGATATGCTTAATTATAATCTTTTCTTATTGCATTAATTGATTATTTTCATTAAAATAAAATTTTTACGGGTCGCGTTCGAACGCAGGAGGGGTTTGAGCATTCGAACGCGGTCGGGCGAGTTCGAACGCCTGTATCGTGTTCGCACATACAAAGTTGGAGCTTTTGAGTGCGTTCGAACGCGATCGGGCACGTTCGAATGCGATCGACGAGAATCCTCTTGTAACGCCTCCGCCCAGCACGGGCACATGCACGCCCATTCGCCCACACGACACGTGCGGCGCATGCGACAGGTCAGGCGGGGCCCGTCACGCACAGATACACTCTTGTGCACATATAATCATGACATTATCAAATAATACCTGCTAACATATTCATACTCATATAATCTAAAACCAAATAAATCATATTATCAACCAAATAAATCTGTTAACACATGAATATCCAAGTCTACAATAATAGACGCTATACCACTATCTAATCTGGCAGGACCCACACAGCTCACAACAAACCATCAAAATACAACTAAACAACTAATACCCAAGTGCACTATAATCTCACATGTACTATACAAATCATCGTCTGATATAATAAAGTACAAATATAACAAACAATGATACAACTCAATTTCTATACAACTATCATCTATACCGTCTCGCACTTATAGCTCACCTCATCCATCTAAAATATCTTCTCGGGATATCTCAAGTCGCTATCACGTACTACAAATCTGAGAGGGCTAGAAAAGAAATAAAGAGAGTCATAAGCAAAAGGCTTAGTGAATAGACCTTACCCCGAATCAGTGATGCCAAACAGAAAGTAAATCATGTACTGGATAATATGAATCAAAAAGAGTATCATGTCATGAATGAGTATATGAATGCATCCTTAATAATATATAAATGAAAAATAGATAACATGTCATAACTGATAAAAGTATATAATCCTCAACAATGAATAGACAATTCACCATGTCATACCATCATCATAACTCTCTCTCAAATATGACACATAATACATGCCGACCAAAACGATGCTATGATATCAAATACAACCATATATGGTGTATATTGACCACTTGATAATCAGTTAATCATATGATAATGAAATCATATATATTTCTCAACATCTCAGTCATCAATGTCAGCTCTATATGTTATTATCATACTAGACCACTGTGCATAGTCAACACCCGGTACCCGGTCTCAACATATGCCCGAAGGCTTAGAGTATACTCTGCCATTCACAAAGAGTATCTCAAATATAATCATATCCTACCATCTGCTAAGGGTATCAACATCCATCTAGACTAGGCACCCTTCTAGCTGATAGAAATCTTATGAGGATAACTCGCCACATATGCCCTAGCGAACGACATGTGTCCGAATGGCCTAGACATAAGGTCAACAGGATCGTGACTATGTCGAGCGATCAATCATCCACCAAGCGCGTCCTAACCCTCGCACCCACTCGGATATCCTCACGTTTTCTATCAATTATCATGTCAATCATATTCCGTGCTTTTCTTCTAAATGGCAGATCATATGCATATATCCAGTACGATAATGAGTCAATCTATAATAGAAATTTAGGTGGAACAAGAATCAAGAGAAAAATGATGCAATTTAGTCTCCAACTATGTATCTAACACATGCATACTCCTGCTAGTCTATCACATGAACACTTATGCTAGAGATCATCTCAATATAAAATCATAACAGTATAATCATCCTAATCATCTCTATATATCACCAATGTATTCATATCCCAGATCAGCATAATCAAATGCATGATAAAATATGCTTAATTGAAATCATTTCTAGATAAAGTCATATAATCATGTTGGAGGCCAAAACATACGTGTACATAATATATAATATATTCTAATTTGAGAAAGGCGTCTAGGGTATAAGACTACTCATCATCTGGTCAGAAGACACAAACCACACATTTCTCACGTCCGTCAGTCAAACATCAACTCATCGTTAGGATCCACAAGGTCTCACATATGGGGATTCGGGGTCTGAAAATATTTAAGTACCATGAAGTTAGTCGTTTATCTAATTAGAATTAATTCAAGTAAAATATAACTGTTTATTAGGTTTAGAATCACTTCTCTTTTATTTTTGATTACTTAACTAGGTCTATATTATAGATACGATTCAAATACTATAATTATATTATTATCATAAAATGTTAGTTATAACATAAGGAGAAGGGGTATGTTTCCTTTTATATAAGAGTATTTCTAAATATATAATTATAAAATAAAATAAAATAAAATAAAAGGCTAAATAACTATAAGTATAGACAAGGTCTAATTATAATTAATTTTATAATTCATACACTATCTTGATTAATTAGGGACAATGCAGTTTTTACTTGATAAAATAATTAATAAATAACTTAATAAGCCTAGTATTTTATTTGTTGCAGAATAATCATATAATAAATTAATAGAATTGCTTAAAATATATATCATGAGGGTATTAGAATATAAATCTAATAATTATAATTTACAAATCTATCTATTAATCTAATAGACATATAAATAAATAAATATAAGTATTACCTATATTTATACCTAATTAATCATTAATTATATAAATTATAATTAATAATAATCATATTGAAGAATATATATTGTTATTAAAATAATTAATGCCTAAATAATCTATTTGCATTAATTAAGAAGGAAAAACCTAAATAAATAACATCAATAAAATAATTAATTAATTAATTAATTAATTCTGCTATAGTGTTGGGCTCGGCCTAGCACTGCTTGCTACAGTGTTGGGCCAAGCACAGCACTGTGCAGAAAGAATGAGAAGTAGCCGAGGAAGAAGAAGAAAAAGAAAGAAAGAAAGATGAAGAAGAAAAAGAAAGAAAGAAAGAAAGAAGAAGAAGAAGAAGAAGAGAAGAGGAAGAGAAGAAAGAGAGAAGGTGAGGAAGGGGGTTGTGGACCCAGGCCGGCGAGGAAGACACCGGCCGCTGGTGGCCATCCAGCAGCCGGCCTCTCGTCGACGGCTCAGCTCCGGCGAGTCCAAGCCCAAGGGTAAGAGAAAGAGAGCTAGAGAAAAGAGAGAGAGAGAGAGAGAGAGAGAGAGAGAGAGAGAGAAGAGAGAAGAAGAGAGACAAGGAGAAAGAGCTCACCGACGCTCGTGGAGGTGGCGGCGGTTGTTTCCAAGGACGGCGGTGGCGGCGATAGGCCGGCCTCAGCGAGAGCGAGAGAGAGAGACCGAGAGAAAGAGAGATATAGAGGGAGAAAGAGAGGCGGTGGGAAGGGAGACCGTGGCGGCGACGACGATGGGGCTCACCGCGCTAGCTAGCCGGGCTAGCGCCTGGGGCGCGTGCCGCATGGCGCGCTCCCCTCCTACCACTGCATGGCACAAGGCCGGCTACATTGTGGCCGGCCACGTCGTGCCATGCAATTACTTTTTTTTTTTAAGGTTGGGTTGTTACACCTCTAGAATTAAGGTTTCATATTGTTTTAGGATTTGTTGGCTAGCCTCTATAAATATGTGGATGGTAGCCAACTTTATTATGTTATTGGATTATTGATTTTTTGCCTCCTATCTTCTCTCTAGACTCTCTCTCTCTCCTCTCTCTTCACCATCTTTCCACCTCTACTATTGGTAAGGTTTCTCCTAACTTCTAATCTCCCTCGACTATCGAGCCACCTCTCTTTTTTCGGATCTCGACCACTTCGTTCCCTTCGTCTATATCCCTTAACCACATCCACCATCCACCTTCATCCCCATATCCATCCATAACCCTAACATCCACTTCACCCATCACCACCACCATCACTCACGTTATTTTGTGAATTCATCCCAGTTTCATTTTGAATCTATGAAGGGTGTAAATAGAAAAGTTGTAGATCAGGAAGTTACGGATCTAACATAGTTAGTTTCATAATTTTCCGACTACTGAAATATATTTGACAAATATTTTCTCACGGTTGCACGGACTACTTCCTACAATAAATTCAGATCATAAGGAATTGTTCCAAGCCGATCTTTTGGTACAAAAAACTATCAATTTGGTATCAGAGCCAGGCGAACCTTAGACCTCTATTAATGGTTGAAGCAAGGGAAGACTCAATCCACGATGACTCTAATCGTGAGGCCAATTCCTTTGGAGCGACCACGACAGGACCGAGTCAACCAACGTCCATAGGTGCGAATATGGATGAACTTAGGGGCATGTTCCAAACATTGTTGCATAGAGTTGACAGCATTCAAAAGAATCAGAATGAATTCAAAGAATATGTCGTGAACCGATTAGGTTCATCATCTCCTTGATGATGATCGGAGTTTCAAGAAGGACTAGCAATAGGACCTCATCGAACCGATACCCTATAGGTCCAAGTGCATCATATGAGTGTCAATGATCCCCTCTTATCTATGCATACACATCATCCCCGACCTCCGTTACAAAACCCAAGACCGACGGTGGTGGAACCCGAGAGGCGTGCGGCACCGGTGTGCTTCATCGATGAGGAGGATTAACACTTTGAGGATGAGGTTGATCCCTATGGAGATGGTGATGGACGTGCTCGAGGATTTAGAGAATGCGATCAACATGCACAAAGGTTTAGGTCTGAACCAAGGATCTTTTGCAAACTTGACAATGCTAATCGAGGGAGAACCGCATGGTTAGACTTTCCAAAATTCTAAGGCAGTGATCTAATAGATTGGGTGTTTTAAGTTGAACAATATTTTAATTATCAAAGTACAGTGAAAGATGCAAAAGTCCAAATGGCAAGCTTTCACCTCCAAGGAACGGCATTGCATTGGTATAGATTGGTTATTCGTAGTGGTGGATTTACCGAATGGGCTAATTTTTGTAGGAGGATTACATGTAGATTTGGGACAGTGGCTTATGAAGATTTTGCTACCACATTAAGCAAGATGGTTTAGAGGATGACCGTATCGGAGTACCAAGCTGAGTTTGAAAAAGTTAGTAGTTGTTGTGAGCCACCGTGGCCCGAACAGACATTGATGAGTACATTTATTTCAGGACTACGGGATTAGATACAAGCGTATGTTCGTGCTCTATGTCCTACTACTCTAGGAGGCCTTTGAGAAGGTCGTGAGGATGAAACAAAAGCATAGGGATCTAAAGATGGCAATAAAAAACAATTGGGGCACCGAGATGGGCGATTTGCACTTAAAACATCGATTGGAAATTCTGCGGGTTCAAAAATAGCAGCTATGAGTACTAGACCACAACCACCTTTGAGACCTTCTTCCGATGTTAGAGGAGGCACTAAACCCCCCCGTTCGAACTCTCACACCTACCTGGGTGGAGGAGCGAAGCGCGAAGGGCTTTTGCTTTGGATGTGATGAGCGTTTCACCCCCGATCATCAGTGTTTTAAATCGATCGGGAGTGTGATGTTTATCGACGGTCTTGAGGAGAATGATGAGGTTGTTGATGATGGAGAGTGTCCAAATGAGGTCCATAAGGAGATCGTTCAGGAGGGCGTGGAGGAAGATATCCAAGCTAAAATGATACGATTCAGACTTCACCGATGTCATCTCAAGCATGGATACACTTTAGAAGTGTCTTTGTTTCTTATTCTAATATTTAATTCCTAAGAAAATAAGTTTTCTGTAAGTCACGTTCGAACGCGGGTGGAGTGTGTTCGAACATGGTTGTGAGAGTGTGCATTGTGCATTCGAACGCCGCGTTCGAATGCACTATAAACGCCTGCATCGCATTCGCAAATCCAGAGAAGTGGGAAACAGGCACGTTCGATCACGCGTTCGAACGCCTGCATCGCGTTTGCAAATCTAGAAAAGAGCGAACTCGGTGCGTTCAAACACGGTCGGGCGTGTTCGAACGTGGTCGACGAAATTGTATTGTTTAGGGTTAATTTTGAGTTGTTTGGTTAGCCTCTAAAAGGGATGTGGATGGCAACCATAGAGTCATTATTGAAGAATTGAGTTTTGCCTTGCCTCCTTCGTCTTCTTCGCTCTTATTCTCTCAATCCCCGGCGACGCCGCTTCTAACCTCCCTCGACCAGCCAATCACCCTAGACCCTTATGAGTGGCCCTCTCCTCCCCCTTCTTCTAATCTATCCAACACTTGCCCTAACCCTTCCATCAACCACAACCTTTCCATCACCACTTTTCACCGGTGCCACCCCACAAACGCCGGTTCACCTCCAACCACCATCACCTAGGATCTCGTGCCTTCATCCACGGATCCTGAATAGACCACCCTGATGTTTGTCCACTAATTGGACGATATCTCAAGATCCCCACATCCAATTCGCTTGAAACTTGATTTGTTGGAAAGCTCTTTTTTGGGGCTACAACATATTCAAATTTCACATTGATCTGACTGTGGCATCTTTTGAGATCTTATTACAAAGTTTCATGCCAGATCTAGTCCAGATTAGAGAATTGGAAGAGATCGAACCTTAGCCTAAGGAGAGATCATATCATAAAATATCGATGCATGCATATTTGGGTACTTCTGCACCGAGAACGTTACGGGTAGACGGACTTAATAGAAAGCATGGTGTGCACATTCTCATCGATTTGGGGAGTACATACAACTTTCTAGATGAAAGGTTAGCGAGGAGATTGGATTTGGATACCGAACCGACCACAGGATTTGATGTTGCTATTGGAGACAGCACGAAGCTTAAGGCGGAGAGCTTGTGTCGCCAGATTGGTATATGGGTGCAAGACCACGACATTATTGTGGACTTGTATCCGTTGGTGCTGCGAGGAGTGGACATTGTCCTTGGTACTCAGTAGTTATAGAGTTTGAAACCCTTCACATTTGATTTTCGGAGCATGTGGATGAAATTTAAACAAGGAAACAAATATGTGCGGCTTGATGGTGTTCGATCTTCGCCAATTCCTACGATGCAGCCTATGGTAAAGCTGCTTTGTGCGTATGATTTAACCTATTTTCTTTAGTTAGGACCAGTAGGAGATGAGCTCAAATGAGTTCAGGTACTACTATTGAATTGTCTAATTTATTAGATAATTTTTTTAGACTGTTTGAGGAGCCACAAGAGTTGCTACTGAGGAGAGCGGCGGACCATCGTATAGAGATTGTACTCGAGGCTGCACCGGCGAACGTGAGACCATGTCGATATCCACATATGCAAAAAGAAGTTATCTCAAAGATGGTAGCCGAGATGTTGGAGCAAGACATCATACAACCAAGTCATAGCTCATACTCATCCCCCGTGCAATTGGTGCGAAAAAAGGACGGGACATGACATTTTGTGTCGACTATCGAGCACTAAACGCTATTACAGTCAAGAATCGGTATCTTATTCCGTTTATCAAGGAGTTGCTGGACGAGCTTGTAAGGGCGACTATATTTAGTAAGCTTGACTTGAGGGCCGGGTATCATCAAATTAGATTTCACTTGGCGGATGTGCACAAAATTGTATTTCGGACTCCAGACGGGCATTACGAGTTTCGAGTGATGCCTTTCGGTCTCACCAATGCTCCAGCTACCTTTCAAGGCCTCATAAATGATATATTTCGGCCTCTCTTGCGAAGGCATGTTTTAGTATTTTTTGACGACATTTTGGTGTATAGTAGGAATGAATTAGAGTATTGGCGGCATTTGGAGGACGTGTTGAATTTATTGAAGCAAAACTAATTGAAGATTAAGAAGTCCAAGTGCCTATAGGGAGTACCAAAAATGGAGTATTTAGGCCATATCATTTCAGCGGATGGTGTAGCGGCGAATCATCAAAAGGTTGCATGCATGACCACTTGGCCAATTCCTACTACTACCATCAGATTGAGAGGATTTTTGGGGTTGACCGAATATTATCGCTGATTCATCACCGGATATAGCAAGATCACTGCTCTTCTCACTTCATTGTTGAAGAATGACTCTTTTAGATAAATAGATGAAGCCACTACAGCTTTTGAAAAATTAAAAGTAGCAATGACGACACCCGTTTTAGCGCTATCGAACTTCACCAAAGAATTCATTATGGAATATGATGCTTTGTATGTTGGTATAGGAGTTGTCCTAATGCAAGGAGAATATCTCATTGCCTATCTTAGTAAGGCTTTATCTCAAAAATCTCAGCAATGATAGATTTATGAGAGAAAGATGTTGGCAATTTTGCATATGGTGACAAAGTGGAAGCCTTCTTTGATCAGTAGATGATTCATTATCCGAACTAATCAAAGGAGCCTTCCATATTTTATGGGACAGCGCATACACACTCCGGTACAGCAGAGATGGGTCACAAAATTACCGAGATGTGATTATGAAATCCAATATAAGAAGGAAATAGAAAATAGAGTGGCGGATGCACTATCGTGCCAATCCGATACCACCGAGCTTGCAGCCTATTTTTCTCCTATCTTTCCCTTCCTTGATGAGCTAATATATGCATGTACATCTGACCAAGATATTTTGAGATTGTTGCAAGAGGTGATGGATGATCCGGAGCGCCATCCTAAGTTGAAGAACTAAGGCGGTTTGCTATTGGACCACGGATGTAATCGAGTGCCCGCAAATGATGGATTGCAACAGAAATTGTTGAAGCACTTCAACCAAACTCCAGAGGTTGATCATGAGGGTGTCTTGAGGACTTATAGGAGGATACCTCAGAGTTGCACGTGGACAGGATTGAGGTGGGATGTGAGGAGTTTTCTCCGTGCTTGCGAAGTCTGTTAAAGGGCCAAGGCAACTACTTTGAAACCAGCCGGATTATTACAACCTTTACCTATACCAGACCGTGTTTATGAGGACATTTCTATATATTTCATAGAGAGTCTTCCGTTGGTAAGTGGTTATTCCGTTATTTTTGTGGTGGTTGATAGATTGAGTAAGTATGCGTATTTTTCAACATTATCACATCCGTTTTCAGCCAAGTCAGTGGCTGAAATTTTTGTTAGAGATGTTGCTCAATTACATGGCATGCCATGTACGATTGTCTCGGATAATGATCATGTGTTTATAAGCGACTTTTGGATTGAGCTTTTCGAATTACAAGGGACTCGATTGAACTTCAGTTCTGCCTACCATCCACAGACGGACGACCAAACCAAGGTGGTTAATCAAGACATTGAGCAATAGTTGAGGTGCTTTATTAGAGAGATGCGGAGACGATGGCTAGGGTTCTTATTGTGAACGGAGTGGTCTTACAACACCGCCTACCATAGCAGCATTGGCATGACTCTATTTGAGGTGGTGTATGGACATACGGCTCCGACGTTATACGTTTATGATCTCGTGGCATCTGCAGACCGGACGAAGGTGGACTTAGCGTTGATGGATAGAGACGCCACATTGAGGAGGTTGCATGCTCATCTTAAACTTGCTCAAAACTACATGAAGAAAGTTTATGATCGTAGCTAAGGGAGCAGGAGTTCGACATTAGTAGTTGGGTGTTTGTGAGGGTGCAACCGTATCGATAGGTGACCTTGCATCCGATGCGTAACGAAAAATTAGCACATCGCTACTTTGGTCCGTTTCGGGTGTTGGAGCGTATTGGTCCGGTTGTATATCATTTGGAGTAGCCAGAGGGGTCGAGAGTGCATCCTGTCTTCTATATTTCATTGCTGAGGGAGCACATTGGAGATCATGAGATTTTTGGATTAGTTCTACCGGAGCCATTAAAGGAGATAGAGATTATAGAGCTAGTTCGTGTACTTGCTAGGCACCGACGACGATATGGTTCTAGATTGGGGATAGAGATTCTAGTTGAGTGGCTTGGCAAGCCATCTAATGAAGCGACATGAGAGTTGGAGACTGACATTTTGGAGCGTTTCCCTGACTTTTCACCTTGAGGGCAAAGTGGGGGAAGCGTGGTGGGCTGATACACTTAGTTAGGATCTTTTCTTATTGCATTAGTTGATTATTTTCATTAAAATAAAATTCTTGTAGGTCGTGTTCGAACGCGACCCTTTTTGCATTCGAATGCGACCTTGTGAATGCCTGCATCAAGTTTGCAAATATAGAGAATGCATATTGTGTATTCGAACACGGTCGGGTGAGTTCGAACGCCCGCATTCGAACGCCTGCATCGCGTTCGTACATACAGAGAAAGAGCTTTTGAGTGCGTTTGAACACGATTGGGCGCTTTCGAATGCAGGAGGAGTCACATTCAAACGCCCTTGTGAATGCCTACATCAGATTCGCAAATACAGAGAACACATATTGTGCGTTCAAATGCAGTCGGGAGAGTTTGAACGCTCGCATTCAAACGCTTGCATCGCGTTCACACATATAGAGATGGAGCTTTTGAGTGCGTTCAAACGCAATCGATGGGGATCCTCTAGAATTAGGGTTTTATATTATTTTAGGACTTGTTGGCTACCCTATATAAATATGTGGATGGTAGCTAACTTTATTATGTTATTGGATTATTGATTTCTTACCTCCTATCTTTTCTCTAGACTCTCTCCCTCCTCCCTTTTCACCATCCTCCCACCTCTACCGTTGGTAAGATTTCTCCTAACTTTTAATCTCCCTTGACTGTCGAGCCACCCCTTTTCTTTGGGATCTCGACCACTTTGTTCCATTCGTTTACTTCCCTTAATCACTTCCATAATCCACCCTCATCTCCATACCCATCCATAACTCTAACATCCACTTCACCCATCATCACCACCATCACCCATGTTATTTCGTGTTTTCGTCCTAATTTTATTTTGAATCTACGAAGGACGTAAATACAAAAGTTGTAGATCAAGAAGTTAAGGATCTAACCCAATTAGTTTTGTAATTTTCTAACTACCGAAAAATATTTGATGAATAGTTTCCTATAGTTGCGCGAACTGTTTTCTGTAATAAATTCAGATCTTAAGGAATTGTTTCGTAGCCGATCTTTTGGTATAAGAAACCATTAAAGAAATTAGTGTAAATATTAATCCTAGGAAAATACATTATGCCAATTTTAGATAATAAGTATAAAAGATTCATACAACGTTTGAATCATATGAAACGTCATGATCTACACATTTTATATATAGATTTTTTTGAAATTCAAACACTATGTGAAATAAAACGGAGTTACAATCCAAGGTAGATTTGGTGGCTAATTTAGATAGGTTTAACTATTTGTTTCTTATTCATTTTAGGATCCTTCTATTTTATTCTCTATAAATTGGACATTATAGCTTGTATCTAAGGCATGCTTATAAAATTAATTTTATCTTGCTCAATCTCTTTCTCTCTGTCTAGCTCTCACTACAACAAAACTAATTTTTCGTGACATTTGCTTATTTGGTTTGAGACTACGCCTCAAACTCGATTAGTTAGTCTTATTTTTTAGTCTTAATTAAAGTATCTTAAACTAGTTTAAGGTAATTTGATGTTTGGTTCTGAACTAGTTTAAGAATGTATTTATTATTTGTGATGTCATGTGAAAAAGTGAAAATATGTTGATTTTGGAGGGAAATGAATGAGATGTAAATTTAATAGACAATTACCCTTCTCATGTAATGATAGTAGTCATTATTATATTTTTTGAATAATATGTGGTGTCTATATTAGTCTTTTGCGGGCTTAAGTGTAATTTTCAAAGTATTTGCATTTTCAAATTTTTTGATGTCTTAAGTGTAATTTGCAGGCTTAAATGAATATGGGAGATATATTTGCAAGCTGAAGTGTAATTTGCAGAGAATTGGAATCAAATTGAGGACTGACTTGATTAAAAAAATAAAGTTATTTTATTGTTTGGTTACTAAGGACTTTCTCTAAACCCAAAACAAACCGCATAAATTTTGACACTTTCTAATAATTATTGGCATTAAAAAAATATTGGTGAAAATTGGTGAGACCTAATTTAATGACACTTTAACAAAATATCAAGATTAATTGAAAGAAATCTCAATTTTCCCGGCCGAAATGAGCATCCATCGGCAACTTGTTTGTTTGTAAAACTTTCAAATTAATGGTAAATGGTATTTTTGTATAAACTATCTTTTTCTTAAAATCACACCATCATTCTATAAATATATTTTTGTCAAATTGAGTGTGAGTATATTATATTAAATAGTGGTATATGAATATCAAAATACTCATCTTACTTCAATCTAGGGTTTTAATGACGTAACTTCAACAATTTCACCTTGCTTTAGAATTGCTTGCTGTAAGACCCTTCACCTTTTATGATCATCTTCCCTGTTATACATTGCCAACAGTCTATCTTCCCTTTGATGTTCCATGTTTTTCATCTTCACTTCAACGCCTCGTCAGCATCATTTTCCTATCGACAGTTTGGCTAGACTGCATCTTCCTTTCCAGACGCTATATTTGTCATCTTCTCATCAATGCTCGACATTGTCTTCACATCTCCACCTCGTTCCTCTCCTCTGTATAGTTTTTTACAAATAATTTTGTTTAAATAAGATTTATTTAGTTTAACAAGTTTCATCTAGAGTCTTCATTAATTTGCTTGGAATAGCAAACTAATTTTAAGAATCAAAGTTAGTTTTTATATAAGATATGCCGGGTTGATTACAGTTCTTTAAAAGATGATTGATTATCTATTTAAGATTTAGTAATACTATGTACAGGTCAAATATATGTGCTTTCACAATGGCAGCATGTTAAATGAGGTGTTTCAAGTTTACTATGATCAAAATTGCAAACATGTATGCTTTTGTTTGTATATGTAGGGAAAAGAGCTTTATATTTTTTAAGTTTTTGAATGTTTTACTTTGAATCTCATCAATTCATTCAGTGTCATATTGTTAAAGCTTTATATTATTTTACTTTCTTTTATTTTTTTTCTTTTTCCTAATAGTGGCACATAGACTTCATAGATACTCCCTTTAATTAGTTATTATGAATGTAAGTAATGTTTAGTTTTCTCCTAAAGAAGTATTGTCTTTAGTGTGTATGATTGACTACAATACCATAAGTATTATCTAGACTTTATATGACTTGTATATTTTATTATTAAGTTGAATAAATGGAGAAGGGCTATAATTAGACAGTAACTTTAAACTTGATCAGCCATTTGATATCATTACTTTATTATCTTAGAAGGTTGGTAATTTTAATTTGTGTGATGTGATAGGTACCAATATGCTTGGTAATTAGAGTTTTTTGCACTTTATTTTTACACCTGTCACATTCTCATCAATGCTTTCTCTAGAATTTGTAGATTTTGTAATTCTAGGAATGCATTTTTCTCTTCATGAGTGTGATCTTTCTTGAGCATTGTAGCAATTTTTGAACTTTGACTTCCTGTTTTGCCATATTTAATTTGAAAAAAATTTTAGGAGAGTTAAAGAGAAAGAGAGAAAAAATTATATTTAATGGTCACTTTCTTGTTATTTGTATACTAATATATTTAACTTTTTAAATAGCTTTGGTTGGATCAATAAGTCAAGGTAAATAGATTTTAATCTATTAAAGTTGAAAAATACTTTGTCATAGATTTTTTAAAAATATAACACATTTTTGTGCTAATATTATAGATAGTGTTGAGTATAAAAATAGGATAACGTAATTTATTAGATTTGCTTTTCAAAATGCATCTAAAGAGGATATGATTTTATTCTCATGTAAACAGTACACTATATTTTTTGGAGGGAGGAGAATGTTGTACATAAGCATTTTTGACGTTATGGATTTATGAGAAGCTATACAAAATAGATCTTCTACGGAGAAGTCATTTCTAGACTAATATATAATCAAGAATCTCATTCACAAGATGAGAAAAATATCTGTGATTAAATTGACACTATTATGATACATGATGTTTTTTTTTTATCTCTACGTCAAATTTACAGTCAGCTGAAATAGAATTTGATGATCTCATTAAGGAGCCAAATGAGGATGTCAAAAAAGTTTATTGTTTGGTTAATGTTGGAAAACAAAAACTGTTTCCTTCTAGGCTTCAAAATGTTTAAGTGGATATAGTAATAAAAGCTTTGATATGCTTCTTTAATTTTTGAAAGAGGTTTTACATGAAAATGATAGCTTACCAAAAAGCTTCTATGATAGCAATAAAATTATCAAAGACGGGTTTAGATAATGACAAAATACATGCATGTCCAAGTGATTGTATTATATATAGGAAAGTTTGCCGATGAAACATCATGTTATATTTGTAGAGCTTTAAGATGGAAAATAGTTTTTTTTTTAATAATGAGCTGAGATCTTAGCTAATTGTTATATCTCGAGCCCATTCAATACCCTTCCTATCTAAGAAAAAAATAGAATCCAACTCTAGGGGTAGCTTATTAGTTCTATACCAATAACTACCCTTAGCAGTTTTCCTCCCTAGCTTAGTAGCCAATCAGCTGCTATATTCCTTTCTCTAAATATGTGTACAAATTTAATCTTTATAAAAGATGATAAAATTGTGTAGCAATTTTAAAGTATCCCCTTTAATCTTCCCCTCTAAATATTTGAATAAGGATGTAGCATCCAACTCTACAATCACCAGGTCGCATTTGTCATAGGCTTTCCCTTAGGCCCATCTACATGGCCCACACTTCACAGTAATTAATCAAATATCTAATTGTTTATTTTATTGCTGTTTGTAGATATGATGATACGATTCAGATTTCACCGATATTGTCTCGAATATGGATACATTTTAGGGGTGTCTTTTATTCTTATTTTAGTGTTTATTTTATAGAAAAATAAGTTTTCTATATGTCGCGTTCGAACGCGGGCGGAGTGCATTCTAACGCGCTTGCGCCTACATCAGGTTCGCAAATACAAAAATGCAAAATGTGCATTCGAACGTGCTTGTTAACGCTTGTATCAGGTTCGCAAATACAAAGAACGTAAAATGTGCGTTCGAAAGCGATCAAGCGCGTTCGAACACGGTCGACAAAAATCCACTATTTCTAGGGTTAATAATTACCATTTTTGAATTGTTTGGTTAGCCTCTAATGGTGTGGATGACAACTAAGGAATCATTATTGAATGAATTAAGTTTTGCCCAAGTTTTCTTCATCTTCTTTCTCTCTTGTTCTCTCGTTCCCCGGCGATGCCGCTTCTAGCCTTCTTTGACCGGCTAGTCACCCTAGTCCCTTAGGGCGGCCCACTCCTCCCCCTTCGTCCAATCTATCTATCACCTTGCCCTAACCCCTTACATCATCCATAGCCCTTCCACTACTACTTACTCACCGATGCCACCCTATTATCGTCGGTCCACCACCATCCATCATCATCTAGGATCTCATGCCTCCATCCACGGATCTATAGACAGGTTCCTTGACATTTATCTACTTCTTGGATGATATTTAGAGATCCCAACGTTTGATTTTTTTTGAAAATATATTTGTTGGTAAGCTCTTTTCTAGGGCTACATCATACCAAAATTTCACATCGATCCGACGGCTGTATATTTTAGGATCATTTTCCAAAGTTTTGTGTCAAATCCTGTCCAAATATGAAAACGGGATAGATCGAACCTTAGCCCAAGTGGAAATCGTAACATATGGCCAGTCTTATCTTTGATAGTGAACCCAACTCCCCATTGATACTCTCCTTCCTTGAAGGACCTATCAATATTTATTTTGACCCAAACCGAAGGAGGAGGCTCCTAATGCACCTTTATGGTAGCGTTGTCTTGTTGCCTCTTTACTATAGGCTTCTTCAAATAATCTTGAGCCATCATGACTGCATTCCTAGCCACCGCTCTCATCATTGATTTCCTACTCTAGAAGATCTTGATTTTTCGCTCTTTCCAAACCCTTGAAATTATGCCTGCTATAATAGATTTGATCATAGAGTTGAGCCTTAGCATAATATCCTACTTTTGTGTGATCTAGTTTGGTTCAATCGTGAGATATTGCCCCCTAGTGTCTCAATCAGCTCTGCAATACAATCCCAAACTTTCAAATGTGAATCGGCAAATGTAAAAAAGGTGGGCCCCACTTTTGGAGAAAGGTCAACACATTTCGTGGCTTTCATTAGGCTCACATTTCAACCCATAGAGGTGAGCTCGAGTTGGGGCCTAGTTCCAAAGTTCCCACAGATAGGCGGCTTCTATAGCTTGGCCCATCTAACAAACTTGGTCTTGTCTTCTCTCAAGAAAGAGTAGATTGATTTCGTTTTGGCCTCTCAATTAGGCTCCAAGACCCAATGTAATGCCTCTGCTCGGCACGAGCACGTGCACGCTCACGCGCCCACACGGCACGCACAGTGCACACGACAGATCGAGAGGGGCTTGTCACGCACAGATACACTTCTATGCATATATAATCATGACATCATCAAATAATGCCTACTAACATATTCATACTTACATAATTTAAAACTAAATAAATCATATTATCCACCAAATAAATCTGTCAACATATGAATATCCAAGTCCACAATAACCACTACCTAATCTGGCATGACCCACACAGGCCACAACAAACCATCACGATACAACTAAACAACAGATACACAAGTGCACTATAATCTGACATATACTATACAATTCATCGTCAAATACAAAATAATACAAATATCAACTATAGGTACAACTCAATTTCTATATCAACTATCATTTATATCGTCTTGCATCTATAGCTCACCTCATCAATCTAACATATCTTCTCGGGATATCTCAAGTCGCTATCATGTACCACATATCTGAGAGGGTTAGAAAAGAAAAATAAAAAGGGTCATAAGCAAAAGGCTCAGTGAATAGATCTTATCCCGAATTAGTGATACTAAACAAAGAGTAAATCATGTACTAGATAATATGAATCAGAAAGAACATTATGTCATGAATGTGTATATGAATGAATCCTCAATAATATATAAATGAAAAGTAGATAACATGTCATAACTGATAAAAGTATATAATTCTCGGTAATGAGTAAATATGTCACCACGTCATACTATCATCATAACTCTCTCTCAAATATGATATATGATGCATGCCGACCATGATGATTCTATGATATCAAATGCAATCATATATAATGTATATTGACTACTCAATAATCAGGTAATCAGATGATAATGAAATCATATACATTTCTCAACATCTCAGTCATCAATGTCATCTATATATGTCATCATCATACTAGACCACTATGCACAGTCAACACCCGGTACCCAGTCTCAACATCATACCCGAAGGCTCAGAGCATACTCCGCCACCCGTAAGAGTATTTTAAATATAACCATACCTCACCACCCGCTAGGGTATCGGTAACGCCCCCGCCCGGCACGAGCACGTGCACGCCCATGCGCCCACACGGCACGCGTGGCGCACGCGACAGGTCGGGCGAGGCCCGTCACGCACAGATACACTCCTGTGCACATACGTTCATGACATCATCAAATAACACCTGCTAACATATCCATGATCACATAATCCATCACCAAATAAATCATACTCTTAACCAAATAAACCTATTAACATATGAATATCAAAGTCCACAATAATATACACTAGACCGCTACATAATCTGGCAGGACCCACACAGGCCACAACAAACCATCAAGATATAACTAAAATAACTAATATAAGGGTACACTATGATTCGATCTGTATTATACAAATCATTGTCTAATACAAAAGAGTACAAATATCAAATATTGGTACAACTCGATTTCTATATAAACTATCATCTATACCATCTCGTATCTATAGCTCACCTCATCATCGCTCTAAAATATCTTCTCAAGTCGCTATCACGTACCACATATCTGAGGGGGTTAGAAAAGGAATAAAGAGTCATGAGCAAAAGGCTCAGTGAATAGACCTTACCCCGAATCAGTGATGCCAAACAGAGAGTAAATCATGTACTGGATAATATGAATCAGAAAGAGTATTATGCCATGAACGAGTATATGAATGTATCCTCAATAATATATAAATGAAAAGTAGTTAATATGTCATACTGATAAAAGTATACAATCCTCGATAATGAATAAACACATCTCAATGTTATATGATCATCATAACTCTCTGTCAAATATGACACATGATGCATGCCGACCATGACCATGCTATGATATCAATTGCAACCATATATGATGTATATTGACTACTCAATAATCAGGTATGTCAGATAAAAATGAAATCATATGCATTTCTCAACATCACGATCATCACCGACATCTCGGTATAATATCATCATACTAGACCACTGTGCACAGTCAACACCCGGTACCCGGTCTCAACATCATGCCCGAAGGCTCAGAGCATACTCTGCCATCCGTAAGGAGTATCTCAAATATAACCATACCCTGCCATCCGCTAGGGTATCAACATCCATCCATTCCGGGCACCCTTCTAGCTGATAGAAATCTCGTGAGGATAACTCGCCACATATGCCCTGGCGAACGGCATGTGTCCGAATGTCTGCTGCGCACACAGACTAACGACCTCGGACGTAAGGCCAACAGGATCGCGACCATGTCGAGCGATCAATCATCCACCAAGCGCGTCCTAACCCTCGCGCCCACTCGGGTATCCTCACGCTTTCTATCAACTATCCTATCAATCACATTTCATGCTTTCCTTTTTAAATGACAAATCATATGCATATATCCAGTACAATAACAAGTCAATGCATAACCGAAATTTAGGTGGAATAGGAATCAAGAGCAAAATGATGTAATGCAAACTCCAACCATGTATCTAACACATGCATACTCATGCTAATCTATCACATACATACTCATGATAGAGATCATCCCGACATAAAACCATAATAGCATAATCATCTCCAATCATCTCTATGTATCACCAATGTACTCATATCCCAGATCAGTCTAATCAAATGCATGATAAAATATATGCTCGACTGAAATCATTTCTATATAAAGTCATATAATCATGCTGGAGGCCAAAACATGCATGTACATAATATATAATAAATCCTAATTTGAGAAAGGGATCTAGGGGATAAGATTACTCACAGTCTGATCAGAAGATACAAACCACGCATCTCTCACGTCCGTCAGGTAACCGAGTGACACTCATCGCTAGCAAGGTCCACGGGGTCTCAAATAAGGGGTTCGGGATCGTCTGAAAATGTTTAAGTAACATAAAGTTAGTTATTTATCCCATTATAATCTGTTCGAGTAAAATATGATGATTTATTAGATTTTAGAATTTCTACTTGTTTTTATGATTGGCTAGATTTTAATTATAAATAAAATATAGATAAAAATCTAATTATAATTAAATTATATCTTGATTAATTAGGGACTATGTAGTCATTATCTTATTTGCTACAAAATAATAATGTATAATAAATTAATAGAGTTACTTAAAAATGTATATCATAAGAATATTAGAATATAAATCTAATAATTATAATTTACAAATTTATCTATTAATCTAATATACATATAAGTAAGTAAATAAATAAATATAAGTATTACCTATATTTATGCCTAATTAATCATTAATTATAAAAATTATCATTAATAAAAATACATTGAAGGATATATAATATTATTAAAATAGTTAATGTCTAAATAATCTATTTGCATTAATTAAGAAGCAAAATACTTAAATAAATAACATAAATAAACTAATTAATTAATAAATTAATTACAACTGCCATCAGTGCTGGGCCGAGCCCAACACTGTGCAGAAAGAGAAAAGAGGAGCTGAGGAAGAAGGAGAAAAAGAAAGAAAGAAAGAAAGAAAGAAAGAAGAAAGAAGAAGAAGAAGAAGAAGAAGAGAAGAGGAAGAGAAGAAAGAGAGGAGGTGAGGGAGGAGGTTGCGGACCCGGGCTGGCGGGGAGGGCACCGGCCGCTGCTGGCCAGCCAGCGGCCGGCCTCTCGCCGGTGGCTCGGCTCCGACGAGCCCACCATCGGGCAAGAAAGAAAGAGAGAGAGAGAGAGAGAGAGAGAGAGGGAGAGAGAGAGAGAGGAGCTCACCGACGCTCGAGGAGGTGGCGACGGCGACGATCGGCCTCGGCGAGAGAGAGAGAGATAGAGAGAGAGAGCATCCAGAGAGAGAGAGAGAGAGAGAGAGATTTAAAGAGAGAGAGGGAAGGCGGTGGGAGGTTGGCGGTGGCTGCGGCGGCGCTGGGGCCCGCCGCTGCCAGATGGCCGCAGCCGGTTGGCTGCGACGACGCGAGGGGGGGGGGGTTGCGTGGCACCTCCCCCACGCAGCCCCAGTGCATGGGCACGAGGCCGGTCACACTGTGGCCGGCCACGTTGTGCCCATGCATTTTTTTTTTATGGGATTGGGTTGTTACAGTATGAACGTCTATCCAGACCAGGCACCCTTCCGAGCTGATAGAAACCTCGTGAGGATAACTCGCCACATATGCCCTGGTACATGTGTCCGATTGTCTATGTGCACAGACTCAACTGACCTCAGACATGGGCCACGAGATATCGCATATCAACGATCATAATCATCACTCCAAGCACCCCTAACCCTAGTGCCTACTCGGGTATCCTCACGCTTTTGATCAACTATCCTATCAATCACATTTCATGCTTTCCTTCTAAATGCCAAATCATATGCATATATCCAGTACGATAACATGTCAATACATAATAGGAATTTTAGGTGAAACAGAAGTCAAGAGAAAAATGATGCAATGTAGTCTCCACCTATGTATCTAACACATGCATACTCTCGTTAGTCTATCACATGCACACTCATGCTAGAGGTCATCTCGGTATATAATTATAGCAATAGAATCATCTTCAATCATCTCTATATATCACCAATGTACTCATATCTAAGATCAGCCTAATCAAATGCATGATAAAATATGCTTAACTGAAATCATCTCTAGATAAAATCATATAATCATGCTGGAGGCCAAAATATGCATGCACATAATATATAAAATATCCTAATTTGAGAAAGACGTCTATGGGATAAGACTACTCACCTCTTATTAGAAGGCTCAACACACGTATCCTTCAAGTCCATCAATCAACTGCCACTCGACGCTGGTGAGATCCCCGGGGTTTCGAATAAAGGGGTTTAGAGTCTGCAAATGTTTAAGTAACATAAAGTTAGTTGTTTATCTGATTATAATTCGTTCGAGTAAAATATGATATTTTATTAGGTTTAATATTGATTAGATTTATAGGATAAATTTAATTGTGACAATATTAATATGCTATTTATATTTATTTAATAAAATCCTAATTTGCTAATTATAGATAATAAGTATATAGTAATTTATCTTCTTTTTGTAAATAACCAAGACGACTATATATATATATGATTTAATAAAAATATAATTATAAAATAATATTATTAATAGCTATTTTTTAATACTTACTCTTATTTAACTAATCCTAAATTATACATAAAATAATCATTATCCTATTATACAAAAATAATCTGCAAGTCTAGTATTCCATTTTATACAAACTATTAGACAATACTAATATACTAAAAATAAGCATATAAAATATAAATTAAATATAAATATAAGATTATTATCATTAAGACTACATATATTAACTAATAAATAATAACTAAAACTCTAAATAAATTTATAGGCAATATTTATAGTTGCAATTGATAAATTATTATACTAAAATGCTTAGTAAAATTATATTAGTGAGTATAAATTATCAAAATAATTAATTACCTAAATAGACTATGTTACCTATCATTAGGAAATAATTATATATAAAAATAATAATAGTCCTCTTCCAGCACTATCTGCTACACAGCAAGAGGAGGAGGGACCAAGAAGAAAGAAGAAGAAGAAGAGAAGGAGAAGGAAGGAAGGGCGCGGACCTTGGCCGGTGGGGAGGGCGCCGGCCATTGCTGGCCAGCCAGCGGCCGGCCTCTCACCGGCGGCTCGGTTCCGGTGAACCTGCGCTAAGAAGGAAGAGAGAGAGAGAGAGAGAGAGAGAGAGAGAGAGAGAGAGAGAGAGAGAAAAGAAGAGAGAATAAGAGAGAGGAGAGAAAAGAAGAGAGAATAAGAGGGATCTTTTTAGCTTCATCCTACAACCATGGTGGAAGGACAAGTTTCAATTTATTCATGTTCACTTTCTGGGTTGTTCGCTTGGAGTACTGATCATAACATCAGCAAGCACCTCCGCATTCTTCTTAGTAGCTCTTGCCACAATAATAAATCGTCAACATAAATAAGATGTACAATAGATCCCACTTTAGTGGGATAACCCTCTAGCAACCTAGCCTCTACTTTGGCATTCAAGAAAGAGGTTAATAATTGAGAACAAAGTATAAATTAAGTATGGTAGATTTCACACCTTGCCGGAGGCTTCGGTGTGAAATCCACCTTGCTGGAGTGCCATTGATGATGATCCCATACTTGGGTGATTTAGTGCATGCTCGTATCCAGTTGATCCATTTATCTAGGAAGTTCATGCTTTTTAAGGTGCATATTACCACCTCCAATGAGAGATCGATCATACGCCTTCTCTATGTCCATTTTAGCTAGCATCAAAGGGGCAGACGAGTGGTTGTTCATAAGAGAGAGAATGCGATCTCTTGTGCTATGAGGATGTTATCTTGAATGGATATGTCGATAACGAATGTCAATTGCTCCGGTCCTATAAGCTTGTTAAGGAGCGACTTTAAACCTTTTGATAAGTACCTTTGCAATCAATCACTTTATAAGCCGCATTGTAAAGAGCAATGGGTCTAAATTCTTTGACATAGGTGGGGTTCACTTTCTTTGGTATAAGGGTGATGAAGGTGTGTTTCCAGTGCTTCAAAAGCATCCCTTGCTCAAAGAAATTTAGTATTGCCTTAGAGAGATAGTTTTTAAAGATCTCCCAATAAATAGTAAAGACTTCAGCTTGTTGGTTAGCCGAGCTGGGTGCATTCCCTCGTGGTAAGCTCTAGATAGCAATGCGAATCTCCTCAGCTGTTACGGGGGTGATCATGTTGAGTGCTTCATCATTAGTTAAAGATGGTAGGATAGGAAGGGAGTTCTTGATAATGATTCTAGAAGCAGTTTCTAATCTCTTCATGGTCAGACAGACCACCTCCCTTCAGTACTAAGAATGCTGGTAATGTGGTTTCTACGTCTTCTAATGGTCACAGACAAGTGATAGAATTTGGAGTTCATGTCACCCTCTTTAACCTACTGAAGTTGCAACCATTACAGCCATTTTAAATTTATTTGCCTACTCAAGGCACATTTCTTGTTGTAGAAACTGCAGAGCAAAAACTCCTCATTGCTTAGCCTGGCCATCATGTGCTTCATCTCCAAGCCTTCTATAACCTGTTGAGTCGTATTTAGCTTCCTTTTCACCGACCCAACACAAGCTCTAACCCCATATCCTTAAGGCTATTCCGAAACCTTAACCTTATGCGTGAATGCATGCATAGGATTCCTATGGCACTCTTTACTCTCCTGTGGCACTCTTTACTCTAAAATTGCTCCAATATTCTTTTACACTCATCATATTCTATCCATGGATAGCCGTGCTAGTTGGCACTTGCCGTGTTGGCGGCATATTGGCACAAGTAGTTTCCTTACTTGCCCATCGACCTTATCATCGAGCTTGCCATTGTTGATTGCTGCACAGCGAGTCACAGTCATCGTTTGCCGAGTTGCGGGTTTAGATTTGCCGCTTGCTGTGCTGTGTCAGCCAGTGGTAGGCATGGTCCATGCCTGTGGCATGGCCATCATTGATTCTATCTATAGACGTTTGAATCGAAAAGGCTGACCACCTTGATAACTCATTCATGCACTAATCAAAAGAAAGGTTGCATAATTAGATGCGGAGCAGTCCAAGTAAATTACCTTGCCGTGATGGTATATCTTGACCTAGATGTGATCCTCATCTGGTCTATTGTTCACCATGTGAAAGAGACACCTTAAAACCCTAAATCGCATAGGCTGACCTACTCCATGAAGTTTTGAAAGGCTTTGGACATTGGCCCGAGGGTCACCAGCCCATAGAATTTTTTATCATGGATAGCTAGGAAGGAGTTGAAATCCCCCGCCACCACCCACGGTAAGACAGAAGGAGCTATAGCAGTTAACTCCCCCTAAAGGTCACATTGCTTAAGAAGATTGTTGCTAGCATTTGTTGGAGAGATGACCATATGGGCAGCATATCTAGAGACGATGACAACATCCACCCAACCTACTTGGGCTCAGCACAATAATAAGATCCTACTTGAAGCATAGATGTGAGTCTCCGCCAAGCATAGAAAGTCCAAGTTGTGCTTGTTGTGTAGGTTCTGACATTGATCTAGAGCCTCTCTTTTTTTCAAGGCTCCCCCGACAATTCCACATGATGGTTTTTATCATCTAGAATGATGAATGGTGGGAGGAGGACTTGGTCATTCTTTCCTCCCTCTCTTTTAAGGACAACTGATGCTTGTCTTGAGTAACATTCTCCTCCATCTTCTTCGGTTTTGTCGTTGATGTTGAAGCAACCAAGGCTAGAGTGAGGTCCTTTGTTTGGCTCTACACCATCTGCTCCATGCCAATCTATTGAGGCTCCATTAGGATATTGTGCTTGAGGAGTACCATCACCTAGGTGTGTCCCTTCGGTGGTTTCTATTGCACCTTGGAAGGAGGGCCAATTTAGATAAAAGCTACATTATCTATAACCACTTCTTTCAAGTAAACCTTACTAGTAGAGAAAGGCCTCGACTTAGGGTTTCTAACAAAAGAAAAGTCTCATAGTAAAGCCTCAAATAAAAAATATTGAAAAAGTCCCAACAAAGGTATTGAGGTACTTTTCCTTAAACTCAAGGCTTTAGAAAATATTCAATGTCATCAAAACAACTTCTGATATGAGATGGCATTGTGATGGCTGCACAAAAGATGGGATGCTAAGGCGTCCTACTAATTCACTTGCTTGGAAAGACTTTGATCATACGCACAAAGAATTCTTGTCAGATCTTATAATATATGACTTGTCTTGCGATGGGTTTAATCTATTTTGCCTAATGAGTTTTTCCCACAATACATGACCTATTGTACTAATTTCTTACAACTTACCTCCTTGGATGTGCATGAAGCAATCGTATTTCATACTCTCACCTGGTCCATCCATTCTAGAGAATGGTATATATTGATGTATTTATGCAACCCTTAATTGATGATCTAAAGAAATTATGGTTTGATGGAGTCAAAACTTATAATGCATATTGTTGGAGAACATTCCAAATGCATGCTAAAATTTTGTGGGCCATTAGTGATTTTTTTGGTTATGCATCTTTATCGAGTGGAGCAGTAATAGACAGCTTAAATATTCGTCTTGTAATAAAGATACATGTTCTAAATATTTAAAATATGAAAGAAAATTTTACTACATGGCCTGCCACAAGTTTTTGGATAGTGGTGACAAGTTTCAATGTGATGCAAACTTTTTTGATGCTAAGCCTGAAAATAGAGAAGCACCCTCTCCTTTTTCTAGACATGATACATTAAATCAGTTAAAGGATGTGATTAATATTTTTAGTAAATATACTTAACAAAAATCTATAAAGAAATGTGGGCGAGGAGAAGTTATGCGTTTATAGTACAATTGGAAGAAAATGAGTATATTATTCGAATTGCCTTATTGGGAAATACTTATTTGTTTGATGTCAAGCATACAAAGAAGAATATTTGTGACAATATTATCTATACCTTATTAAATATGGAAGGAAAATTTGAAGATAATATAAAGGCTAGGCTTGACCTTTGTGATATAGGCATAAGACATGATCTCCATCTAATTTTAAAGGAAAATAAATCAGACTTACCTTCAGCATGCTTCTTAATGAGCAAGAAAGAAAAAGAAATCTTTTGTAAGGTACTAAAACAAGTTAAATTTATAAATTGTTATACAACTAATATTTTAAATTATATACGTGTTAAAGTGAGAAAAATCTCAAGCCCCAAGAGTTATGATAGCCATGTATTAATGCAACATTTACTTCCTTTGGCTCTAACAAGAATTTTGCCATAAAATATCACCTCGGCAATATTAGAGATTAAGCAATTATTTTAAGGAGTTATTCTATAAGGTTATCCATGTAAAGGACATTTAACAGTTAGATACTCATGGTGCACTTAACTTCATCTTACTAGTGAGGCCAGAGTCGGTTTAACCGGTTCATTATTGTTTGATGTATCCCATTGAGAGATATAATTAAATATTATTTATATTTCAAATGTAAAATATATATAATTAGATTTGACATTAATTTGTAGGTATATGTTGAGATTAAAGTTGTATGTGCATAATAAAATTGTTTAATGTTTTGCTCTCATTATTTACATAGGGTCGAGACTAGATTTTAATTGTCTAGTAAGAAAATGGATGACATCAATGATTCATCATAATTAGGAAAACAATTCTTTTGTCAATTGGAGGTTGTCCTTTGGATGATGGTGAAGGTATCACTTGAGATTACACAATATTGTTACAAGCTCATAAATATGTTTTATTCAACTACGACCTATCGACTCTTATTTTACATAAGTTGTCTATCTAGCACCTTTAATAAGTTTTCTTTATATAGTTATATATGACAAATTTATCTTTATATGTAGAATGCAATTTCAAGATATAAAAACTCACAACATCATTTACAAAGACAAGCTATAGAGAGAATGAATAACAATACATTTGTTGAATGGTTTAAATATATCATGCAAGGAGAATAAAATTAAATATAGGAATGAGTTTATGTTAATTTTTAATTTTTAATTTTTTTTCTTGAATAACATTTTAATTTTTGTTCTTGAAAAGGTTGGCAAGTTAGTCAAAGAAGGTAGTGAGGAAATTCTAGAGAAAATCAAGTGGTTGTCAATAAGTCCTCTTATGGTAAACAAAAAAAAAATATAAAACTATATTATCAATGGGTTTTGATTTTACACTGAAGATGTTAGGAAATAGAGAAAGACACAAAACAACAAAGTTGTAGTGATAGACAAGACTTCAAATTTTGCTAGTTCTAAAGATCAAAATCCTATCAAAGGAGACTTAACGTATTATGGAGTTCTTAAATAAATGATTAAACTAAATTATAGCAACCAAGCTAAGGAAATATTGTTCAAGTGTGACTAGGTAAAAGTTTACTTTAAATGTAGATGAATTAAGAAAGATGAAGTTAGTTACAATTTTATCAACTTCAATCATCTTTTTAAGTAGTAATGCAAACTTATCAAATGAACACTTTATAATGTTATCACAAGCTGAACAAGTCTTTTATGTCCAAGATCTTATTGAACGATATTGGCATATTGTCATTTAGACAAAACCTAGAGATTTTCTTGATATGTCCAAGAAAAATAATAACGACCTTAATATTGAGACATACTTTCCTAATTCAACTCATGATTACCTAAATGTTGATAGCATCGAAACTTATGATACTAATTATATAAATTAGACAAGAATAAATATACCTATCATGATAGTTAGTGCACCTTTATAATTGAATTATAATAGAGATCAAGATCTAATTGCTGATTCAAATTCTCAAGATGTAGAAGACAATAACATCACATGCTTTCTCTAGATAACTTAATGTTGTCAAAGTTTTTATCTTCTCATTATCTCTTATGACCCTTTTTTTTTAAATTATCAAGGTCTTGAAAATCTGGTTGCCCATGTTTATCTTAAATCTAACTTTTTCCTTATGACTTTGATCAGCATCTTAATATTGCGGTCAAAGAGTCAGCTAAGGCATCAACTAGTAGAATATCATGTCGTATCTCAATTTCTAAGTACCAACTGAAAGCCAAATGAGAGAAACTAGGGTTCTCACATCTAATGAAATCCACAATCATTCTCTAAATGTTTGAAGTAATTATGGTATATAATTATGATGTATGTAAATATAATAATATGTTTACTTCAAGTAAGTAGGTGTAGTTAAGACAAAAAGAAATGAGGTAGAGGCCCAACTCAAATGAAAGAATTTGTGCAATAGTACAAGAAGAGGAGAAGGAGGAGGAGGGACATAGGCATATAAAATTAAAGTGGAACGGATAGTCAGCGGGTTAGTAAAAGGATGACAAAGTTTACTAACATTTCTTAGTACAATTGTAAGAAATGGAATTGATACACCATTAATGTCTAGAGATTGGAGGATAGGCCAAACCATAACAAGGCTATAATGTGGGATAAACTAAGGTGATTTATGATGATTCTTTTACATTGTACTTTCCTGTGAGATATTCCATAATTAATTATGGTTACTTATTTGATGTAGTTGATATATAAAATTGAAGAGACAAGGCAAAAATGGCTAATGAAGGCCCAAGGTAAGAATATGGTACTCATGATAATTATGAAGACAGTTTTGTCGATCGAGATTCAAGTCTTACTAGATCAATGTAGAAGTTTGATAGAGTATTGTAATAGTGAAAATGCCAAGTAAATATCTTATGTATTTAATTGTGCATGCTTATATTATTTATTGTTGTTCTCGTGTATTGTACATATAACTAACTCTTTTATTTTAATAATAATAAGGCACATAGTGAAAAGAATAAAATTAGTCATGCTAAGTTAATTACTATACATAGTGATGGATCAAAAAATTTTATTCTTATACTTCACGAGGTTATAATTTATTATGACCCGATCTCAGCTACCGACTCAAGATCAAGTGCAAGAAGGTAGTATATGTAGTAGGAGAGGATATTCGCCAAATATTCGTTCATTGCTAGAAAATTACAAAACTAGATGGGTCCATTCCCTAACCTTATAATATACAATTTTGATATTCACATATTTGGATCATAGGTAGGTTTAATATCGGCAAAGTTTCGTGGTGTTGATGGCAGGTGAAGGTGATCTCGGTTAAAGAATTAAAGATAGAGTTGCAGGTCTCTCATGGAGTCTAGAACATGATGCAGGCTATGGAGGATGGTTCAGAGGATAGCTAAGGTGTTCTAGGGAGAGTGAGGGGTGGTGGAATGAGTAGAAGAGATTGGGGATGAAGATGGAGGTAGTGGTGGTGATGTGTTGCTAACTAGTGGCAGATTCTAGGCAGATCTTGCCGATATTCTGGAAGATTCACCCATTTAAACTTCATAAATTTGAATATGTTATTTCCCTAAAAGAGAGCTTTCCAATGAATATAATATCTTGATGTTTAAATAGATAGATAGAGAGTTATAATAAAATTGGTGAGTGAAGGTCGGGAAGCACGGGATGGAACGAGATAATGGTGAAATTGGCCAAAATGTAATTAACTCTAGGTAGTGGTTGAACTTGATAAGAATTGAGGGAAAAGGAGGGAGAAGGTGGTTGGTACATAAGGAGGAGGGTTTATATGGCCAATCTCAGTTACCCGATCAAGTTAGGGTGTAGGAAAGTAGTTCGTGCAGTCGGAGGAAAATATTCGTCAGATAATTTTTCGTAGCCAAAAAATTATGAAACTAGATGAGTTCGTTTCATATCTTCTTGATCTACATTTTTTTTATTTACACTATTCACAATTTTGGATTATAGCTAGGGAGAAAATATGCAAAGTTACGATGGAGATAAAGATGATGGGTGGTGGTGATGGAGTGGATGTGGGTTATCGGTCGGGTTTGTATGAGATGTTATCGGGTGAAGGAAGAAGAGGGAGAAGGTGGTCGGTATCCCAAGGTATAGGGAGGTCTGATAGTCGATGGAAGTAAGGGGTAGTTGGCATCAAGATGGCACATGGCTAGGGTTTGAGCGAGGAGGGTGAAGATTCAAAATAGAGGAAGAAGAAAGGTTAACTCAATATTCATTGATAACCATAATAAGGTTTCTTCCACATATTAAGAGGCTAAGCTAACAAACAAAACAAACAAATGATAAACCTAAAAATAGTGGATTTTTGCTGAGCGCATTTGAACGGTGTTGAGCGCGTTCAAACATACAATTTACGTTTTCTATATGTGCAAACATATGTAAGCATTCGAACGGGGCATTCGATAGCCAGAATTCTAAGAAACCAAAACATGAAAGGGATTCATAGGTTGTATCCATGCACGAGATGACTCAGTTTGGTTTGAATCACATCACTCCATCATACTTCAGCGCACTTTGTCCTCAAAGTGTAAATCCTAAAAAGTGGTCCACCAATGTCGCCTTGGGTTTCCATGTGGCTCGATCTTGCGTTTGACCTTCCCAACTCACTAGCACCTCTGTGACCCTTCTTCTTGCTAAGACCTTCTCCAGTGTGAGCTCAATCCCCTCAGCTTTGGGCTCAAGTAATTCAAGTGCTACCAACTCAACTGGACCATTCTGTGCTCTCAAGCTAGATACATGGAAGACTGGGTAAACTCGAGACGACTTGGGTAAGTCCAACTTATATGTGACAGCTCTCACCTTCCCTAGAATCTGAAATGGACTAAAGAAACAATAGTTTAAATTTTGGTTTTGAATGGGAATATTGAGACTTACTCAAGGCAGCGATTAATCACTTTGGATTGCATGTCAATTTGCAGATGATATGTCGAGCTCATTTTGAGTTCAGTCCCTTACTGCTTGAAGTACTCTTGCCAAAACTGGCTCACAAAGATTGGCTCACAATTTGGAACTATAGATCTTGGCATGCCATGCAATTAGGCTACTTCTTTCACAAAAATTTCTATTACCTTCTTTGCGGTGTATGGGTGCGTTAGAGATGAAAAATACTCACTCTTTGTCAACCAGTCGATCACCACCAGTATCACTGTATGTCCTCTGACATGGGGGAGTACTTTAATAAAATCCATCGTCACATCTTCCCAAATTTGGTCTGGAATAGCTAGGGGTTGCAGTAGCCCCGCCAGTTTTGTTGAGTCTACCTTAGTGCATTGACAAATTTCACAAGCTCAAATATAGGATAACACTTCTTTTCTTGCTCCCGCCTATACACAATTTTGTGTTAACCCCTTATAGGTCCTGAATGTTCCCCCATAGGAGTGTTGTGGAAGTGGCAAATCAAAGTAACCCGCAGCTTGGGTTTGGCTGGTATCCACACTCGCCCTCGATCTAGTAGTAGATTGTCCTTCACTTCAAATCCCAGATAGCTTCCTGGCTCTTCCATTACTTTCTTCATGAGTTCCTTCACCTCTGGATCTTCTAAACATGTAGCCCTAATCTCCAAAATGAACAAAAAAATTGGGATCAAAATCATGGCTAAATCGGCCAGTTCGGTTGCTACCATAGCGCATTGACGACTCGATTCACTGTTCCTTTTTTGTACACCAATTCATAGTTGTAATCCAACAACTTTGTCACCCACCGTCGTTGTGTTGGAGTGTGAATCTATTGTCCAAGGAAATATGGAAGACTCCGCTGGTCAATACGCACTACGAATCGCCACTCGATGAGATATGGTCTCCATTTGGTGATGACATAGATAATGGCTAGCATCTCTTGCTTGTATGTAGACATCATCTGGTTCTTTATCAACAATGACTTGCTCATGTATGCCACTACCCTTCCTTCTTACACGAGGAAAGCTCCAATTCTAGCACCTAATGCATCGCATTCCACTACAAAAGGCCTAGTGATTGCCTTCTTCAATTCTTCAAATGTCTTTGTTGCTGCCTTGGTCCACTGAAACTCTCCCTTCTTTAGTAGTGACATCAAGGGGGTGGCGATCTTGCCATAATTGGTAATAAACCGACATTAATAGCCTGTCAATCCAAGCAAGTCTTGCAATTCCTTCGGTGTCTTTGAAATCTACCATTGCACCATGTTCCACACCGTGGAGGGATCGACTTCCACTCCTGTCGTCGATATGTTGTGGTCGAGATACTTTACTCTTGGTTGACTATTATGAACTGGCTTAATCCGATTTGTAGCAGTTCTACACAAGATTTGGGATCCATGGATGGAGGCACGGATTTCTAGGTATAGGATGGAGGTGATGATGGAGTGAAGGCCGAGTAGTTGATGGTGGTGGCTCAATAATAGATGATGGTGGTGGTGGTTTGCGAATGCGGATGCGATAGATGGTTGAAGGCTTTGATTAGTTTACAACTATGGTAAAAACCGTACAGGAGGTAGAGACAGTTAAGATAAAAAGATGAAGGGAGAGAAGTAGGCCTACCCTATGGGACTAGGGGGATCGGCAGCAAAGGAAGATTAGAAGCTAGATGAGACCGTGCCAATGGAAGAGGTGGCGCCGTGAAGAGTGATGAGGAAGATGTAGAGGCCTGCGGCCTAGTTGAGAGAGATGTCAGGGCAAAAGCTAATTAATCTTTCATTCCAAGCATGCCTAAGAAACAAGCCATAAGGCTCTATTTATAGAGATTCAAAAAGTTTAAAACAAATTTAATTAAACCAATCTTCCTTATCTTCTTGGATTAACCCTTCATTTTTCTGGAGATAAATTTCGTATCTGGAGAAGTTGTGAATACCAAAGTTGTAGATCTAGAGGTTAGAGATCTTATCTAATTAGTTTGATATTATTTAGATATTTGTAGAATATTTTGTGAATATTTTTTTGAAATTGTATAGAGTTGTTTTTAGCCAATTAAATAAAATTCTAATATACTAAGATTTGACTAAACCACATAAGAATCATAAATAAGATAACTAGAATTGATCTATCAAGCCCAATATCTTTCGAGGTGATCCAATCTAGTCTGAATCACATCACTGACCCCATAAACAGTTGGACTCCTTCACTTTCAGCCTATTGTCTTTCAAAATCTACGACATGTTATGGAGGTGGACGAGATGCTCCTTCCATGAGTGGCTGTACACAAGGACGTTGCTGAAGAGGACAATGACATATCATAATACACTTAGTTAGGATTTTTATTCAAATAAAATTTCTGTTGGTTGCGTTCGAACGCAGGTGGAGTCGTGTTTGAATGCCATTGTGAACACCTTATGAACACCTTCATCAGGTTCGCAAATACAGAGAACGCATATTGTGCATTTGAATGTGGTCGGGCGAGTTCGGATGCCCGCATTCGAACGCCTATGTCGCGTTCGTAAATCCAGAGAATGTACTTTTTTGAGTGCATTTGAACGTGATCGGACGCATTTGAACACGATCGACAGGAATCCTCTAGAATTAGGGTTTCATATTGTTTTAGGACTTGTTGGCTAGCCTCTATAAATAAGTGGAAGGTAGCCAACTTTATTATTCTATTAGATTATTGATTTCTTGTCTTCTATCTTCTCTCTAGACTTCTCCCTCCTCCTTCTTCACCATCCTTCCACATCTACTGTTGGCAAGGTTTCTCCTCGCTTCTAATCTCCCTTGACTATCGAGCCACCCCTCTTTTTTGGGATCTCGACTACTTCGTTCCCCTCGTCTACTTCCTTTAATCACTTCTACAATCCACCCTCATCTCCATACCCATCCATAACCCTAACATCCACTTCACCCGTCACCATCACCATCACCCACGTTATTCTATATTTTAGTCCCTGCTACAGTTTGAATCTGTGAAGGGAGTAAATACAGAAGTTGTAGATTAGAAAGTATGGATCTAACAAAATTAATTTCGTAATTTTATAAATACTGGATAATATCTAACGAATATTTTTCCACCGTTGCGCAGATTGCTTCCTGCAATAAATTTAGATCTTAAGAAATTGTTCCGAAGCCGATCTTTTGGTTCTAGATCCCATCAATTTGGAATCAGAGTCTATCAATTTTGGTATCAGAGTCTATAAAATTGGTATTAGAACCCATCAAATTGGTATTAGAGCAGGCGAACCTCAGACCTCCATTAATGGTTGAGACAAGGAAGATGATATCAACAAGAAGACCTATGGAGAGCACACCGACAAGGAAGGACCTAATGCACGATGATCTTAACTGTGAGGCCGATTCTTTGGAGCGACCACGGTAGGACCAAGTCAACCAACGTTTATAGGTTCGAATATGGATGAACTAAGGGGCATGTTCCAAACATTGTTGCATAGAGTTGACAATATACAAAAGGATCACAATGAATTCAAAGAATATGTCGTGAATCGATTAGGTTCGTCATCTCCTCGATGACGAACGGAATTTCAAGAAGGACCAGCGATGGGACCCTATAGAACCGATACCCTACAGGTTCAGGTGCATCATATGAGTGTCAATGATCCTCTCCTACCTATGCCTTCACATCATCCCCCACCTCCATTACAAAATCCAAAACCGGCAGTGGTGGAACCCGAGAGGCGTGCGGCATCGGTGCACTTCGTCGATGATGAGGATTAGCACTATGAGGATGAGGTTGATCCCTATGGAGATGGTGATGGACGTGCTCGAGGAATTAGAGAAGGTGATCAACCTGCACAAAGATTTAGACCTGAACCAAGGATCTTTCGCGAACCCAACAACGCTATTCGGGAGAGAACCGCACACTTAGACTTTCCAAAATTCCAAAGCGGTGATCCAACGGATTGGGTGTTTCAAGTTGAACAATATTTTGATTGTCAAGGTACAACGGAAGATGCAAAGGTCCAGATGGTAAGCTTTTACCTCCAAGGAACGGTATTGCATTAGTATAGATCGGTTATTCGTGGTGGTGGATTTACTGGATGGGCTGATTTTTGTAGGAGGATTACACGTAGATTTGGGATAGTGACATATGAAGATTTTGCTACCATATTAAGCGAGATGGTTCAAAGGTCTACCGTATTGGAGTACCAAGCTGAGTTTGAAAGAGTTAGTAGTCGTTGTGAGTCACCGTTGCCCGAATGTACATTGATGAGTACATTAATTTTAGGGCTGCGAGAGGAGATACAAGCCAATCTTCGTGCTCTATGTCCTATTACTCTAGAGGAGGCCTTTGAGAAGGCCGTGAGGATGGAACAAAAGTATAGGACTTTAAGGATGGCAGCGAAAAATAATTGGGGCAACCGAGATGGGCGGTATGCACTTAGAATGCCGGCTAGAAATTCTGCGGTTTCAAAAATAGCGGCTATGACTACTAGACCACGACCACCTTTAAGACCTTTTTTTAATATTAGAAGAGGCACAAGACCCCCCGTTCGAACTCTCACACCTGCCCAAGTGGAGGAGCGAAGAGCGAAGGGCCTTTGCTTTCGATGTGATGAGCGTTTCACCCCCGGTCATCAGTGTTCTAAACCAATCGGGAGTGTGATGCTTATCGATGGTCCTGAGGAGGATGATGAGATTGATGATGATGGAGAGTGTCCAGAGGAGACAAATGAGGAGACCGTTGAGGAGGGTGTGGAGGAAGATATCCAAGTTGAAATATCGATGTATGCATATTCGGGTACTTTCGCGTCGAGGACGTTATGAGTAGACAGACTCGTTAGAAAGCATTGTGTGCACATCCTCATCGATTTGGGGAGTACACACAACTTTCTAGATGAGAGGCTAGTGAGGAAATTGGGTTTGGATGCCGAATCGACCATGGGGTTTGACGTTACTATTGGAGACGGCACGAAGCTTAAAGCGGAGAGCTTGTGTCGCTGAGTCAGTATATAGGTGCAAGGACACGACATCATTATGGATTTGTATCCGTTGGCGCTGCGAGGAGTGGACATTGTCTTTGGTGCTCAGTGGTTATAGAGTTTGGGACCCGTCACATTTGATGAAATATAAACAAGGAAACAAAGATGTGCGGCTTGATGGTGTTTGGACTTCGTCGATTCCTGTAATGCAGCCTATGGTGGGGCTACTTGGTGCGTATGATTTGGCCTATCTTCTTTAGTTAGGACCAGCAGGAGATGAGCCTCAAACGAGTTTTGGTACTATCATTGAATTATCTAATTTATTAGATAACTTTTATGGACTGTTTGAGGAGCCACAGGAGTTGCCACCGAGGAGGGCGGTGGACCATCGCATAGAGATTGTACCCGGGGCTGCACCAGTGAACATGAGGCCATATCGGTATCCACATGTGCAAAAAGAAGTTATCTCAAAAACGGTAGCCAAGATATTGGAGCAAGGCCTCATATAATTAAATCATAGCTCATACTCATCCCTCGTGCTTTTGGTGTGAAAAACGGACAGTACATGGCGTTTTTGTGTCAACTATCGAGCACTAAACGCTATTACCGTCAAGGACCGGTATCCCATTCTGGTTATCGATGAGTTGCTGGATGAGGTTGTAGGGGCGACTATATTTAGTAAGCTTGATTTGAGGGTCAGGTATCTTAAATTAGAGTTTATCTGGCGGATGTGCACAAAACTGCATTTCGGATGTCGGATGGGCATTACGAGTTTCGATTGATGCCTTTTGGTTTCACCAATGCTTCAGCTACCTTTCAAGGCCTCATAAATGATATATTTCAGCCTCTCTTTGTGAAGGTATGTCTTGGTATTTTTTGACGATATTTTGGTATATAGTAGGACTAAATTGGAGCATTGACGGTATTTGGAGGACATGCTGAATTTGTTGGAGCAAAACCAATTGAAGATCAAGAAGTCCAAGTGCGTATAGGGAGTACCAAAGGTGGAGTATTTAGGCTACATCATTTCAGCGGATGGTGTAGCGGCGGATCCACAAAAGGTTGTATATATGACCGCTTGGCCTATTCCTACCACCGGATTGAGAGGATTTTTAGGGCTGACCGGATATTATCGACGTTTCATCGCCGGATATGACAAGATCGCTGCTCCTCTCACTTTTTTGTTGAAGAAGGATTATTTTAGATGGACAAATGAAGCCACTTTAGCCTTTAAAAAGTTGAAAACAGTAATGATGACGGCACCTGTTTTAGCGCTATCGGACTTCACCAAAGAATTTATTATGGAATGTGATACGTCGGGTGTTGGTATAGGAGCTGTATTAATGCAAGAAGGATGTCCCATTACCTATCTTAGCAAGGTTGTATCATAAAAATCTCAGCAATTATCGACTTATGAGAGGGAGATGTTGGCAATTCTACATACGATGACAAAGTGGAGGCCTTATTTGATCGGTAAATGATTCATTATCCGAACCGATCAAAGGAGCCTTCCATACTTTATGGGATGTCGCATACACACTCCGGCATAGCAGTGATGGATCACAAAATTGCTGGGGTATGATTATGAAATTCAATACAAGAAGGGAACAGAAAATAGAGCGGCGGATGCACTATCGCGCCAACCCGATACCGCCGAGCTTGCAACTTATTCATCTCCTACCTTTCCCTTCCTTGATGAGCTGAGGTATGCATTTACATCTGACCCAGATATTTTAAGATTGTTATAGGAGATGATGGATGATCCGGAGTGCTATCCCGAGTTGGAGAATTGAGGCGGTTTGCTGTTGGACCGTAGATGCATTCGAGTACCCGCAAATGACAGATTGGAGTAGAAATTGTTGGAACACTTTCATCAAACTCCAGAGGCTGGTCATGAGGGTGTCTTGAGGACTTATAGGAGGATATCTCAGAGTTGCATGTGGCTAGGATTGAGACGGGATGTGAGGAGTTTTGTCCATGCTTGCGAAGTCTGTCAAAGGGCTAAAGCAACCATTTTGAAACCGGCCGGATTACTACAGCCTTTATCGATACCAGATCGTGTTTGGGAGGACATCTCTATGGACTTCATAGAGGGTCTTCCACTAGTATGTGGTTATTCTGTTATCTTTGTGGTGGTTGACAGATTGAGCAAATATGCGTATTTTTCGGCATTGTCACATCCGTTTTCAGCCTAGATGTTGGCTGAAATTTTTGTTAGAGATATTGCTTGATTACATGGCATCCCACACACGATTGTCTCGGATCATGATCATGTATTTATGAGTGACTTTTAAACTGAGTTTTTTAAATTGCAAGGGACTCGATTAAACTTCAGTTCGGCCTACCATCCACGGACGGACGACCAAACCGAGGTGGTTAATCGAGGCATTGAGCAGTATTTGAGGTGTTTTGTTGAAGAGATGTTGAGACGATAGTTGGAGTTCTTACCGTGGGCGGAGTGATCTTATAACACCGCCTATCATAGCAGCATTGGCATAACTCCATTTGTGGTGGTGTATGGACACACGGCTCTGACATTACGCGCTTATGATCCAGTGGCATTGGCAGATAGGATAGAGGTGGACTTAGCATTGATGGATAGAGACGCCACATTGAGGAGGTTGTGTACTCATCTTAAACTTGCTCAAAATCGCATGAAGCAAGTTTATAATCATAGCCATAGGGAGCAGGAGTTTGACATCGGCAATTGGGTGTTTGTGAGGGTGCAACCGTATCGACAAATGACCTTACGTCTGATGCGAAACCAAAAGTTAGCACATTGCTACTTTGGTCCGTTTCGGGTGTTGGAGCGTATTGGTTCGGTTACATATCGTTTGGAGCTGCCGGAGGGGTTGAGAGTGCACCCTGTCTTTCATGTTTCATTATTGAGAGAGCACATTGGAGATCATGAGATTGTTGGATCGGTTCTACCGGAGCCATTGGAAGAGATAGAGATTGTAGAGCCAGTTCGAGTACTTGCTAGATGCCGACAACGACATGGTAGCAAATTGGAGATGGAGATTCTAGTTAAGTGGCTTGGCAAGCTATCTGATGAAGTGACATGAGAGTTGGAGACTGATATCTTGGAGTGTTTTCCTGAGTTTTCACCTTGAGGGCAAGGTGGGGGAAGCGTGGTGGGCATATATACTTAGTTAGGATTTTTTTCTTATTGCATTAGGTGTTTATTTTTATTAAAATAAAATTCATGTAGGTCGCGTTCTAACGTAGATGGAGTCGCGTTCGACCATAGATGGTGTCGTGTTCGAACGCACCGAGTTCGCTCCTCTGGATTTATGAATGCGATGCAGACGTTCGAACACGCGATCGAACGCGCCTGTTTTCCACTTCTCTAGATTTGCGAACACGATGCAGTCGTTTGAATAGGGCGTTCGAACGCACAATGCACACTCTTCACCCACGTTCACAACCGCGTTCGAACGCGATCGGCGAAAATTGTATTGTTAGGGTTAATTTGAGTTGTTGGTTATCCTCTAAAAGGATGTGGATGGCAACCATAGGTGAATATTGAATTGAGAATTGAGTTTTGCCTTGCCTTCTTCATCTTCTTTGCTCTCGTTCTCTCAATCCCCGGCGACGCCGCTTCTAACCTCCCTCGACCGGCCAATCACCCTAGACCCTTATGGGCGGCCCTCTCCTCCCCTTTCTTCCAATCTATCCGACACTTGCCCTAACCCTTCCATTAACCATAACCCCTCCACCACCACTTTTCACTGGTGCCACCCCATTAACGCCGGTCCACCTCCAACCACCATCACCTAGAATTATGTGCATCCATCCATGGATCCAAAACAGACCACCCTGACCAACGTCCACTAATCGGATGATATCTCAAGATCCCCACATCTAATTTGCTTGAAACTAGATTCGTTGGAAAGATCTTTTCTGGAGCTACAACATATCAAAATTTCACATCAATCCGACAGCGGAATATTTCGGGATCTTATTTCAAAGTTCCGTGCTAGATCTAGTCCAGATCAGGAAATTGGAAGAGATCGAACCTTAGCCTAAAGGGGAGATCGTATCAAGCTTGGTATCAGAGCTCCATAGCCCAAGGCGAGATCGTATCAGCTTGGTATATGAGCCACCGTTTCTAGATCGTATCAATCGGATGTGGGGATCTTGAGATATCGTCCGATTAGTGGACGAAGGTCAGGGTGGTCTGTTTTGGATCCGTGGATGGAGGCACGTGATCCTAGGTGATAGTGGTTGGAGGTGGACCGGCGTTAATGGGGTGGCATTGGTGAAAAGTGGTGGTGGAAGGGTTATGGTTGATGGAAGGGTTAGGATAAGTGTTGGATAGATTGAAAGAAGGGGGAGAAGAGGGCCACACCTAAAGGACTAGGGTGATTGGCCGGTAGAGGGAGGTTAGAAGTGGCGTCGTCGGGGATTGAGAGAACGGAAGCGAAGAAGATGAAGAAGACAAAGCAAAACTCAATTATCAATAATCAATAATCACCTCTGGTTGCCATCCAGATCTTTTTAGAGGCTAACCAACAACTCAAAATTAACCCTAAACAATATAGTTTTCGCCGACCGCGTTCGAATGCATTAAGTTTGCTCTTCTCTAGAAGTGCGAACGTGATGTAGGCGTTCGAACGCGCGATTGAACGCGCCTGTTTCCCACTTCTTTGGATTTGCGAATGCGATGCAGGCATTCACAGTGCGTTCGAACGCACAATGCACACTCTTCACCTACGTTCACAACCCCGTTCACAGCCGCGTTCGAACAAAGACACTCCTAAAGTGAATCCATGCTCGAGATGATATCGGTGAAGTCCGAATCGTATCATGCCTACATTAGGTTCGCAAATACAGAGAACGCATATTGTGTGTTCGAAAGCGGTCGGGCGAGTTCGAACCCTCGCATTCGAACGCCTGCATCGCGTTCACACATACAGAGATGAAGCTTTTGAGTGTGTTCGAATGCGCTTGATCGTGTTCGAACACGATTGACGGGAATCCACTAGAATTAGGGTTTTATATTATTTTAGGACTTGTTGGCTAGCATCTATAAATATGTGGATGACAGCCAACTTTATTATGCTATTGGATTATTAATTTCTTGTCTCCTATATTCTCTCTAGACTCTCTCCCTCCTCCCTCTTCACCATCCTTCCACCTCTACCGTTGACAAGGTTTCTCCCAACTTCTAATCCCCTTTATCTATCGAGTCACCCCTTTTCTTTGGGATCTCAACCACTTCGTTCCTTTCGTCTATATCTCTTAATCACATCGATCATCCACCTTCAGCTTCATACCCATCCATAATTGTAACATCCACTCCACCCGTCACCACCACTATCACCCACGTTCTTTTGTGTTTTAGTCCTAGTTGCCGTTCGAAGGGCGTAAATACGAAAGTTGTAGATTAGGAAGTTATGAATCTAATACACCTAGTTTTGTAATTTTCTAACTACAGAAGAATATTTGACGAATATTTTTTTCACGGTTGCGCAAACTGATTCTTATAATACATCCAAATATTGAAGGAATCGTTGCGTAGCCTATCTTTGGTATCGAGAACCCATCATAGGAGCATTGGTGATGAGTACGAGCTCTAGCTTAGTTGCATGATTATGTTGTCCAACATCTCCTTGACAAGCTTTATGATCTCCTCCTTTTGCACAAATGGGTACCGATAGGGTCATACATTAGTCGGCTTAGCCCCGGGAGTGATCTCAATGCGGTGGTCTTATGGTCGAGCCGTGTGGTTCTTGAAACACCTCATTGAATTCCTTCAATAAGTTGGTCAAGTCAAGGGCACTCCTTCCTCCATTGTGTGGTCCACTTGGCTCTAGACTAGTTGCATTAGAAGGCCATGGTAGCCAACCCTTGGCAACCCCACCATCGGCTAAAGTTGGGCTCCAAGTCACGGTAGAATTTTATCTAACCACACTCATTTGCCACTTCGCTTAAAATCCATCCACATCTCTAAAAAGTCAAAGGTCACCAGACCTAAACTTTGCATCCATTGGTTCCCCAACACAATGTCAGCCACTCATAAGGCCAAAGGGTGAAGATCCAAGGTGAAGGAATTGCCTTGAATCTTCAAAAGAACCTCTTGGCATATGCCATTCGCTCGAAGAGTTGTGCCGTCTCCAAGTGCTACATAAACCCAGAGGTAGCCTATGTATCCATGCCTATCTTCTTTACCATACGTTCATCCGTGAAGTTGTAGATGCTCCTGGTGTCTATGAAGATCCACATGGTTTGGTTCTTCACAGTGCCGTCGACTTGAAGTATCCTTGATGCATTGATGCATTGATGTCGATGTATGCATGCATGGAGATCTCTACGTGGACCTTCTCACTATTCTCCAAGACTTCTGATAAGCTCTGATACCAATTGATAAGCTTTAATACCAATTGATAGGCTCTGATACCAATTTGTTAAATCTCGGATACCAAATTGATGGGATCTAGAACCAAAAGATCGGCTACGGAATAATTCCTTAAGATCTGAATTTATTGTAGGAAGCAGTCCGCATAACCGTGATAAAATATTTGTCAGATATTCTCCGGTCGTTAGAAAATTACGAAACTAATTGGGTTGGATCTGTATCTTCCTAATCTAACAACTTTTGCATTTACACCCTTCGCATATTAAAACTGTAGCAGGGACGAAAATACGGAATAACGTGAGTGATGGTGGTGGTGACGGGTGGATTGGATATTAGGGTTATGGATGGGTATGGAGATGAGGGTGGATTGTAGAAGTGATTAAGGGAAGTAGACGAAAGAAACGAAGTGGTCGAGATCCCAAAGAAGAGGGGTGGCTCAACAATCGAGGGAGATTAGAAGCGAGGAGAAACCTTGCCAACGGTAGAGGTGGAAGGATGGTGAAGAGGGAGGAGGGAGAAATCTAGAGAGAAGATATGAGGCAAGAAATCAATAATCCAATCGCAATATAAAGTTGGGTGCCATCTACATATTTATTGAGGCTAGCCAATAGGTCCTAAAACAATATGAAACCCTAACAAACCAACTAAACCAATATTCCTTATCTTCTTCGAATACCTTTTGGATTAAGCTTTCATTTTTTCATAGATATATTCCGAATCTGGAGAAGTCATAAATATCAAAGTTGTAGATCTAGAGGTTGTCGACCTTATCCAACTAGTTTGATATTATTTGGATATGTGTCGAATATTCCACAAATATTTTTCCAAAACTGTACAGAGTTGGATTTAGCTAATTAGATAAAATCCTAACTAAGTGTATCAACCTCCTGGTCTTCAACCAGGTCCTTTGGTTCATCCTCCATTGCATAATCTTCTTCCATGTCCTCCGCTTCGTCCAACACTATCACCGTGGTTGCTGGTCAGGCACATTTCTACCCGGGAGTGAATCGTTCATCACAAAAAAAGCACAGCCCCTTAACTCTTCTTTCTTCAACTTGGGATTGGGTAAGTCTTCATATAGGAGCTTGAGGAGGCCCCCTTACCTCTAGTTGTGGCCACGAAAGGGGTCTTGCACCCATTGTCCTTGGTGGAGCCACTGACACATGATGTGTAATTGCGGTTTGCCTCGCAGTGCTCCAGCCCCCTTCTGCTACCAACCAAAGCTCCCTAACCTTCTCTTCCATCAATTGAGATGTAGCAAAAGCCTCAAGCAATGTAGTTGGTTGAGCGGCCTTCACTTTGGCTTGAATGTCCTGCTGAAGGCTATTAACAAACGTGCTCTTGAGTTGGGAATCTGACCATCCTCAAACTTAGTTGCTAACACATTCGAACTCCTCTTGATATGCTCTCACTGTAGTCCTTTGAGTCAGCTTGGTGAGAGTAACTTGGAAATCTTCATAACTGGAGGGCCCAAACCGAATGCAAATGCATCATCGAACTCCTCCCACGTTCGATAGGGTTGAGCTCTGTTTGTGGCTTGGTACCATCGGATGGTGGTGTCTTTGAGGCAGAAGGATGCTAGAAATACCTTTTGTGCATCAGGTGTTTGCTGGTACTCAAAGAATTGCTTTTCTTGATAGAACCAATTGAGCGGATCGACTCCATTGAAGGGTGGAAAGTTGAGGAGAACGGTCCCCACACGGACGTCGCATTCTTCTTCTTCTTCTTCTTCTTCTTGGTTGGGCCTCCTTTCGCTTGGGTTCAATCCAGCATCCCCAGGATGATATTGAGGGGTTTCTAGTTCTTCATAGTCTGTCTATCCATCATCATCTTCATGGTGAAATGGATTCAGTTCTCGGTTGTGATGAAAAGCAAGCATCGATACGCTATGCCTTTCTTGCGGTGTAGGTAGGGAGCTTGGTTGCTGCTGTGTTCCTTGGTGTGCCCAAAAGGACTATTACGGACCAGATCTGGAATGATCCGTCCGTAGGATGATTATAAAAATTTAGGTGGTAGTAGCCTCATGAGATAGAGTTCGAATGGCTTTGATTTCACATCAATCGAATGTATGGATGGTAAGAGGTAATTAAAATAGTGGAGAAATATCAAAATGGGGTAAAATAGTAAATATCCGATATTGTGGCAATTGTCGAAGGGTGGTGGTGAATGGCTGTAGGATAGGGTGGCTACTAGAGGTAATGGTGGCTATGGGTTGGAGGTAGAATTAGGGTTTCTAACTTAGATCTACTCCTAGAAAGATAATGATGATCTAACGGCTACGGTAAAAGATAAGGACGATAAGTAATGCAAGGTAAATAAACTTAACTCAATATTCCTTCCATTCAATGCCATACTCAATAAAGAAGCCCAGCCCCTTTATATATAGAGGTTGGGTATAATGAGTTGTACTCAGACTAGCCATACAGGCTTATACAATTCGAACTAGGACTTGCCTTAGAGGCTTACATGACTTAATTGAACTTGCTATAGAGGCTTATATGACTTAACTAGACTTGTCTCAAGTGTTTACATAAGAGATAAACATGGCTTAGCTAAATCAGCTTTTCTTATCCTTCTCGGATTGATTCTTCATTTTGCCAAAGATAGAATCTGAATCTGGAGAAACCTTGAATACGGAAGTTGTAGATTAGGACGTCTTCAATCTTCTTCAAATGGTTACATAATATTTGGTCATCTGTGAAATATCCTTCAAATATTTTCTTGAAACTATGCAGAGCGGAATTAGTTAACTAACAAATTCTAAGCAAATAAGATTCTAATTAAAGCTAAGTAGACAAGATAACTAGACTCAATCCATTGAGCTCAATCTCCCTTTGATGTGATCCGATCTGACCTGGTTCGCATCAATCCACTACGCTTTTGACCAATTTATCCTCAAGGTGTCCATGGTGGTTTCCATACCCTCTAATGTTCTTGAATTACATGTCCTCAATCTTTGTCCAGACCTCGTCTGCTATGAGAAAGGGGGGCCCCATGATAGGTTTTGCTATAGGACCCACTTATTCAAGCCATAGCTTGCCTTGACCATGGGTGAGTCGGGCCAAATTCTAGCCACAAGTGGTTCGAGCTCAGGTCTTAGCACATGCTGTTTAGGCCATGGATCAGGTGCAGCTCGTCCAAGGAATGTGCTGACGATGGTGGCTTGGATCGAAAGTGCTTGGATAACCATCGATGGAAAGTCAGAGTTTTTGGCCCTAGCTTTCACCACGAGTGGGGAAGATAGCATCACGACCATTGCTGGGGGCTGCTCCGGTGTTGCTACAATGGAGGGCTCAATCTGCAAGGATGGAAGGTGCTCCACCTCAATCGGAGGAGGGATGGTTGCTACGGTTTGGATGTTCTCCATGGTTTCACTACTATTAGTACTTGAAGGTGGAGGTGGCGCATGTTCCACGGTGGCCAGCGGTGGTGGTGGCGCTAGGTGGTCGTGCTGAGTCAGGAAGGGTGTTGCCAAGGCTTGAATACCCTCTGTAATGGATCTAGTGACCTCGTTAGAAAGATCTTTAAAAAATACCTATGTTTATGTCGGTGGGTTGTCGTCTACTGTTGGTGGTGCTGAGGAAACCTTCACAAGGATTGAAATGAGTACTTAGTCCTCCATGGCTGCGATCTCCCTTGTGTTAGCTTTGGATCATGTGTTCACCATTGTCCGAGGAACGTCAGCTCTAATACCAATATTACGGACGGATCGGTCTAGATCCAAACGTAAGAAAATTATAAAAATTTAGGTGAAGGTAGTCTTGTGAGTTAGGGTTCTAAAGGATCTCGTTTCACTTAAATTGGAGCTCAGGATGAAAAGTTAAAAGTAAAATAGTGGAGATAGGTCAAAGAGGGCAGAACGATAAATATCCGATGTTGTGGCGGTCGTCGGAGAGTGGCTGCTAGAGAAAAGTGGTGACTAGGGTTTGGAAGCTTTGGAGGTTCTAGGGATATGATCTACTCCTAGAAAGGTAAAGACCATCTAACAACTATGATAAAATGGTAAATAAGGTAATAAGGAAATAACTAAACTCAATTAATTCTCAATGCTTGGATACTTGGATTCTTGGATGAATAACAAAGAAGCCCTACCCCTCTATATATAGGCTTAAAAGTTGACACGACTCAAATTTGGACTTGCCTTAAAGGCTTACATAACTTAATTGGACTTGTTTTAAAAGCTTACTTGACTTAATTGGACTTGCCTTAAGGGCTATCGTGACTTATTTGGACTTGCCTTAGCTAGACTTGCCTTAAGGGGTGTCATGACTTATTTCGACTTTATTTTGCTTTAATGACTCACATGACTAAATTAGACTTGCCTAAAAGGCTTATATCATGGAATAATTAAAAGATAAATAGACTCAACTCGACTCGATTTAACCCATGTTAGGTTTTTATTTGTTGGCAATTGTGTATAAAATATTCTAAGTGTATTTTTTACATGTATATGAGCTTTACACAAGTCTAGAATATCTCTGGTCTAAAGAATTGCAAGGTTATTGGGGAAAAGCTATTGAGTTCACACCGCGTTCACAAACGCGTTCGAACGCGGGCACTGCGTTCACATAGACAGAGAGCCGTGTTCACAAACGCGTTCGAACGCAACCTGAAGAATTCAAGCTGTCGCGTTCGAACGCACTCGAGCCCGTTCGAACGCACCAACAAAGTTTAAAAATATTGGACTTTCATGAGTACGGATAAGACTTGGAGTTGGCTCTATCTTGAAGATCATGAGTACGGATAAGACTCGGATTTGGCTCTATCTTGAATATCATATATAAGGATTATGAAACCCTAACTCTAGGGTAGTGGAAGAAACATTATTGAGGGTGACTTCTGGAAGCTACATCGGTTCTTCTACCAACAAGGTTCCACTCATCTACAAGAATTTAATCTTTCGTCTTAAGGGTGATCTAGACGAAAGATCAATCTCGAGGGCTACTGAGATTGGACTTCAATCACAAGAAGCAGTGAATCGTGGGTTCTAGCGATCAAGACTGAGAGAAACAAAGTCGTTTGGATCGACGGGGTGTTTTGTGAGTCAGTCTTGTAACTGCTACTATTATAGTGATTGGTTTTGATCCGAGTTTGGATCCGTGGTTTTTTTCCCGTTTTGGGTTTTTCCACGTTAAAATCTTGGCGTTCATCTCTACTTTCGTTTTTAATATTTCTTCCGACTTTTACTTAAGCGAACGAGAAATATCATTGCCTAGAGGTTAGATACATACGTGTGTCTGGGGATTTATTTTTTTTCAACCCACATGGTCGGATCATAACAATCAACTACGCTTCCGATCACCTTATCCTCAAGCTATCCATGGTGGTTTCCAAACCTTCGTTCGCTCTTAAACATTATGTCCTTGATCTTCGTATGGATCTCGTCTACGATGTAGAGGAGGGGCCCTTGGTGGGTTCTGCTCTAGAGCCCAGCATTTTGAGCCATAGCCCATCCTAGTCGCAGTTGGCTTAGACCAAATTCTAGCCATGGGTGGTTTGAGCCTAGGTCTTAGTGCATACAGTTTAGGCCATGACTTGGGTGCAGATGGTCCGAGGATGGGAGTGGATGTGATGGCTTGGACCAAGAGCACTTGGATCGCCTTCGGTGGAAAGCAAGAGTTTTTGGCCCTAGCTTCCACCGCGGGTGGGGAAGACAGCATCACGACTGTTGCTAGGGGCTGCTCTGGTTTTTCTACAATGGAGTGCTCGATCTACAAGGATGGAGGGTGCTGCACCGCAATCAGAGAAATGATGGTTGCCACGGTTTGGATGGTCTTCACGATTTCACCATTATTAGTACTTGAAGGTGGAGGTGGTGCCTATTCCATGGTGGTTGACGGCGGTGGCGGCATGGGGTGATCGTGTTGAGTTAGGAGGGCTATCACCAAGGCTTGAATAGCCTCTGTGATGGATCTAGTGACCTCATTAGAAAGATCTTTAAAAAATGCCTTCAGCTACGTGATATGATCTCCCCTTGGCTAATGTTTGATCTATCCCATTTTCAAATCTGGATAGGATCCGACACGGAACTTTGGAAAAGGATTTTGGAAGTTATAGTCATCAGATCAATGTGAAATTTTAATATATTCTAGCCCTAGAAAAGAGCTTTCCAAAGAATCTAATTTCAATCGGACGGTGGGATTTGGAGATATCATCAGATAACTAGATGAACATTAGGAAGTCCGTTTATGGATCCATGGATAGAGGCACGAGATCCTAGGTAGATGATGGAGTGGTAGGCCGATGGTAATAGGGTGGCAGCAGTGAGTAAGTGGGTGGTGGAAGGATTTGATACATTTAGTTAGGGTCTTTTTTTATTGCATTAATTGTTTATTTTCATTAAAATAAATTTTCTATAGGTCGCATTCGAATGGATTTGTGAACGCCTGCATCAGGTTTGCAAATACAGAGAACGCAAAATATGCGTTTGAACGTGGTCGGGTGTGTTCGAACGCCTGCATCGCGTTCACACATACAGAGAACGCCTTTTGTGCGTTCGAATGCGATCTAGTGCGTTCGAACGCGATCGGCTGGAATCTTCTAGAATTAGAGTTAATAATTGTATTTTGCTTTATTGGCTAGCCTCTATAAAGGTGTGGATGGCATCCAAAATCATAATGCTATTGGATTATTGATTTCTTGCCTCCTATCTTCTCTCTATTCTTTCTACCCTAATCTCCTTCCTCGCTTTTCACCAACCTACCACCTCTACCGTTGGCAAGGTCTCTGCTAACTTTCAATCTCTCTCGACTATTGAGTTGTCCCTCTTCTTTGGGATCTCGACCACTTCTTCCCTTTCGTCTTTATCCCTTAAATAACATTACCCATCCACCCGTATCTCTATTATCATCCATAACCCTAACTTCCATTCCACCCGTCATCACCACCATCATCCGCAATATATCATATTTTCGTCCTAGTTGTAGTTTGAATCTATAAAGGGCGTAGTACGAAAATCGTAGATCAGAGAGTTACAGATCGATTATTTTCTGACTATGGAAGAATATTTTATGAATATTTTCCCTCGATTGACTACTTCTTGCAATAAATTTAGATCTTAGAGGAATCGTTTCGTAGCCTATCAAGTGGTATCAAAGCCTATCTTATCATTCCGCAGCCCTATCATTGGTGAGTGAGTGGGCTACAACATATAAAAATCTCACGTCGATCCGACGGTAGCATCTTACGGGATCTATTTCTAAAGTTCCGTAGTAAATTCTATCCAGATCTAGAAATCAGGAGGGATTGAACCTTGGCCTAAATAGGAGATCGTATCAAGTTGGTATCAGAGCCACCGTTCCTTGGACACACGCTTCCTATGACGACCATCAAAGCTATGGCTGCACGGCGAGATGAGGAAGAAGAGATTCTTCCAATAGAGGATGGGGAAATGGTCACGGGGACTTCCACCCGCGGAACCGCCCGGCCAAATCGGAAAACGAAAGAACCTAGTGTTTAAGCTGTGTTGGGGTCTCTTTCCGAACAAATGGCCATGAACAACCAGATGATGATAGAGATGATGCGAGAATTATGGGCGACAAGGGAAGCTATGGCGAATGAGAACGCACCATCGACCCCACGATGCGAGTCCTATCCCATAAACTCGCCGCAACCGGTTCAAAATTTGCAACCACAAGAGCTACTATTGCCACCACCCTATGGGCAAAGACAAGCAAGGATGGTTCCACCAGGCCCAATTGCAGCTAAAAATGAAGGTGTGGCTGGACATCAAGGAGAAGTAGCTAAGGAGCAACTCGTGGAGGACATGATAGCCGAAATCTCCCTCCATGCCTATTCAGGGACAGCACCGCCAAAGACTTTGTGGGTGAATGGTGTAGTCAAGAAAACCATGGTGAGAATCTTGATCGACACCGGGTCCACCTACAACTTCATTGACAAGAGGCTCCTTAGGAAGATTGGGCTCGAGTCAGAACCCATGGAAGGGTTCGATGTGACAATTGGAGATGACACCACATTGTGAGCAGATTTTATTTATGGAGGTGTGGAATTGAAGGTGTAAGGCCAAACTTTCACATTTGATATTTATCCGTTGGCCTTGCGAGGTGTCGACATTATCTTGGGGACTCAATGGCTTCAAAGCATGGGACCCATAACATTTGATTTCTCAAACCTCACACTGATATTTTAGAGGAATAGTCGAAGGGTGCTGCTGGATGGAAATCAACCACGGCAAGGGCCGACATTGCAACCACTTTTGGGCCTTCCTTGTGTAGGGGACCGAGCCATACTATTACAAATGGCTGTTGCTAAACCAGAATATCCACCACCAAGGGAAATAGCCGTTGACATGCAAGAGCTATTGCAGGAGTTCAAGGATCTCTTCGAGGAACCCTGAGGACTATCGCCGACCCGTCGGCACAACCATCGCATCCAGATCATTCCAGGGGCTGAACCAGCAAATATCTGGCCTTATCGGTACCTGCATATCCAAAAGGAAGAGATCAGTAAATTAGTGGTGGAAATGCTTGAGCAAGGGATTATTCAACTAAGTAGAAGTGCCTACTCGTCACTGGTGCTGCTGGTTCAGAAGAAAGACGGGAGTTGGCAATTTTGTGTCGACTACCAAGCCTTGAATGCAATTATCGTCAAAGACCGGTATCCAATAACGGTGATCGAGGACTTGCTGGATGAACTCACAAGGTCGGCTTACTTTGGCAAACTTGACTTAAGAGCGGGGTACCATCAAATCCGCTTCGACCCGAAAGATGTGCACAAAACGGCATTCCGAACTCACGATGGCCACTATGAGTTTCGAGTGATGCCGTTTGGGCTCACCAATGCACCGGCCGCCTTCCAAAGGCTGATGAATGACCTTTTCCGCCCGCTCCTGCGTTAGTACATGCTCGTCTTCTTTAACGATATTCTAGTGTATAGTAGGAATTGGAGCGAGCACTTACGGCATGTGCGTGAGGTGTTGAAAGTCAAGATGAGCAAGTGTCTTTGGGGAGAGCCACGAGTGGAGTACTTGGGGAAGCCGATCAAAGCAAGATCAAGAATATGGTGGACTGGCCGATTCCCACTAATTAGTGGGAATTGAGGGGATTCCTTGGGTTGACGGGGTACTACTGGCGATTCGTTGCCAACTACGGTAAAATTGCTGCCCCGCTGACCTCCTTACTCAGAAAAGGTGGGTTTCAATGGATGGGCAAGGTGACGGAGGCCTTCGAAGCCTTGAAGACAGCTATGTCTACCGCTCTGGTTCTAGCACTACTGGATTTCAGCAAGCCCTTTGTGGAGGAATACGACACTTCGGGTGAGGGCATTAGAGCAGTTTTGATGCAAGAGGGCAGACCCGTGGCATATATGAGCAAAACATTGTCAAACTGGTCGCGACAGCTATCCACCTACCAGTGTGAAATGCTAGCAATTCTACACGCCATCATCAAATGGCGACCCTACTTGATTGGCCAACGGTTTTACTATCCACACAGACCAGCGTAGCTTACCCTACTTCATGGAGCAACGTGTGCACACCTCGGCACAGCAATAGTGGGTCATGGAACTCCTTTGGTATGACTACGAACTAGTTTACAAAATGGGAATCGAGAACCGAGCGGCTGATGCCCTTTCGCGCCAATCGAACACAAGTGAGCTCGCCTCTTTTTCTGCACCAACCTTTCCTCTATTTTTAGGTATGTGGGGAACCATTGCAGAGGATCAAATCATGGAGGAGCTTGAGTCAGAATTCAAAGATCGCTTCCCTAATTTCAAATCTTGAGGACAAGGTTGTAGAAGCGTGGTGGATTGATATGATTCAGACTTTACCGATGTCATCTTGAGCATGGATTCACTTTAGGAGTGTTTTTGTTTCTTATTTTAATTTTTAATTCTTAAAAAAAAATAAGTTTTCTATATGTTGTGTTCGAACGCGGGTGGAGTGCATTCAAACGCGGTTGTGAACACCTGCATCATGTTCGCACATCTAGAAAGTGCGAATTGTGCATTTGAACACACTATGAATGCCTGCATCTCGTTCACAAATCGAGAGAAGTGGGAAATAGGTGTGTTCGAATGTGCTGCGAATGCCTGCATCGCGTTCGCAAGTCTAGAGAAGAGGGAAATAGGTGCGTTCGAACGCGATCGGGCACGTTCAAACGTGGTCGACAAAAATGTACTATTTAGGGTTATTTTTGAATTATTTGGTTAGCCTCTAAAGGTGTAGTAGATGGCAACCATGGAGTCATTATTGATGAATTGAGTATTTTGCCTTGTCTCCTTCGTCTTCTTCTCTCGCATTCTTTCGATCCCCAACAACACCGCTTCTAGCCTCCCTCGAGCGGCCAATCACGTCTCTTAGGGGCGACCCACTTCTCTCCATTCTTCCAATCTATCTAATACTTGCCTTAACCCTTCCATCACCCATAACCCTTCCACCACCACTTATTCACCGGTGCCACCCCATTAACGTCGGTCCACCACCATCCACCACCACCATTCACTGGTGCCTCCATCCACGGATCCTAAGATAGACCCCCGATGTTCGTCCACTAATTGGACGATATCTCGAGATCCCTATGTTTGATTCGCCTAAAACTTGAGTTTTTGGAAAGCTCTTTTCCGGGGCTACAACATACCAAAATCTCACGTCGATCCGATGGCGGCATCTTTCAAGATCTATTTCTAAAGTTCCATGGTAGATTCTGTCTAGATCTAGAAATTGGGAGAGATCGAACCTTGGCCTAAAGGGGAGATCATATCATTTCGATGCTAAACTGGCCACGGGGTTTGACATTGCTATTGGAGACGGCACGAAGCTTAAGGCGGAGAGCTTGTGTCATTGGGTCGATATACGGGTGCAATAACACGACATCATTGTGGACTTGTATCCATTGGCGTTACGAGAAGCAGACATTGTCCTAGGCACACAATGGTTACAAAGCTTGAGACCCGTCACTTTCTATCAACGATCTAGGACATTGTTTGGAGACTTGTTCTATAATAGCCATGATGGAGGAAAAGGTCAAGGAGCTATGAAGAAGCTCCAAGGCACTATAGACCCCTACAAACTAGAGACGATCCCGGTCGGCTATATCCAAGGCACCATGCATAGTGGTCAAGTATGATAATGATATTTAGAGATAATATTAATGATTGAGATGTTGAGAAATGCATATGATTTTATTATCATTTGATATACCTAATTATTGAGTGATCAATATGCATCATATGTGATTGTATTTGATATCATAGCATGGTCATAATTAGCATGCATCATATGTGTCATATTTGAGAAAGACTTATGATAATGGTATAATATGGAGATTTGTTTATACATTGTCAAGAATTATATATTTTGATAAGTAATAATATGATATTTGCCTTTCATTTATATATTTATTCATGACATAGTGCTCCTATATGATTTATAATATTCAGTACATGATTTACTCTCTGTTTGTCATCACTGATTCGGGGTAAGGTCTATTCGCTGAGCCTTAAGCTCATGACTTGTGAGTTCGAGTTCAAGTTGATGTAGCGTTTTCCAAATTTCTCACCTTGAGGATAAGGTGGCTAGAAACATGGTGGAGTGATGTGATTCGAGTTTGATCGAATCGATTCATAGAGACATTGGACTTGATGGATTGAGTCTATTTATATTTTAATTATTTTATGATGTAAGCCTTCAAGGCAAGTCTAGATAAGTTATGTGAGCCAATAAGGTAAGTCCAAATAAGTCATGAAAGCCCTCCTTAATACAAGTCTAGTTAAGTCAAGTAAGGCTTTAAGGTAAGTTCAATTAAGTCATGTAAGTTTTTAAGGCAAACCCGAATTTGAGTTGTGTCAGTCTTTAGGGGTAGTCTTAGTAGGACTATGCTAAGGGGCTTTCGCATTAGCTTTGTTCTAATATAGGGCGAAACTTTTGAGGACAACTACGGGTGATATAACCATTAAAAAGATCTGAGATTTTGATGAGTTTATTTTTTTCTTGATGTAAGGGTTCCAACGTAACTAAAATCACATCGATCAGAGGTATAGATCAGAATTTATGAGGAAAATACTGACCGATGGTCAGATGGTGACAAGATGGTCATGGTTAGTGGAAGGTGGAATAATGATTACGGTAATAGGAGCTTGATGTGATCTAGGTCAGATCGGATGACATCATAGGGACATTAGGCTTGACAAAACGAATCTAGTTATCTTATTTATTCTTCTTATGTAATTTTAGTTAGAGTCTAAGTATGTTAGAGTTTATTTAATTAGTTAAGATAAGTTCAGTTAACTTTTGTGCAGTTTTAGGAATATATTCTGCAGATATTCAGAAGTTGTCCTAATATTATGAAACCACTTGGAGAAGATTAATGACGTCCTGATATACAACTTTTGTATTCAAGTATTCTCCAGATTAGGACTTTATCTATGGTGAAACAAAGAAACATTCCAAGAATGATATGGAAGGTTGATTTAGCTAAGTTATGTTTATCTTTAGGTCATGTTTATCTTTAACATAAGCTAATAAGGCAAATCCTAATGAAAGTCGGTCTAGTGTTAGCCTCTATAAATATGTGGAGTGCAGCCCTAATTGATTATAATTGAATAAAGGGGTTGAATGAATAATGAGTTAAGTTAATTTAAGTTTATTTACCTTGCATTTACCGTTTTATCATAACCATTAGATCGTCTTTATTTATATAGGAATATATCATAACAGTAAAACCTTTTCAAGCATCCAAATCTTAGCCACCACCTTTCTCTAACAGTCACCATACTTTACGGTCGTCCACCATCACCCTTGGCCATCCACTACCCTCTGACTACCGCCGCAACATCGGTTAATTACTACTCTACCTTACTTCGACCTTGCTCTACTATTTTAACCATAACTTTTCATTTGGATCTTTGATTGACTTTATTCCAAAGCTATTAGATCTGGAACTTCTCAGATTACTAACCCTCAAAATCTTAGGATCATCCTATGGACGGATCTTCTAGATCTAGTTTGTAACTGAGGTGACAATGACAGCAATAGTGGGATAGAATATTAAGCTAGATGAAGGGATAGAAGGTGGACAGATCCTTGATAGGCAAAGGGGCATGATTGGATTGAAGGAGGAAGAAGATGACGTCCGATGAAAGATGACATGGGAGGAAGGAGAGAGAGGTATAAGAAGGGAAAACTTCAATATTTCATCAATCGATTCAATAAGATTGCCTTCCACATATTTAGAGGCCAACCTAACAAGCAAACAAACAAAAGATAATCTTAAAAACAATGCATCCTCGCTGGGCGCATTAGAACGAGGGCAAGCTCATTCAAATGAGAAAAAATAATTATCTATGTTTGTGAATGTGTGCAGCTGTTCGAACGGGGTATTCGAATGCAACTTCCTAGAGTTTGAATGTGATAGTTAAAAATCTCTATTACAGCTAGAAATATTTATTCTTCAAAAGCAAAAATTATTCCTTCCAAGGCATGTTGGTCAAGTCCAAGCCGTATATAGCTGAACCGTAACAAACTTATTATGCCCAATCTTTATATACAGAGGGATTTGGCTTCTTTGTTTAATCATCTAATCATTGAGAAATTATTTTAGCCTTAAGATTTTCTTAAGAGTAAGAGTACGATAATCTTAGAGTAGAAGTAGAATAATCTGTTTGCTCCACCACCACCACCCATTGACTCTCTCGCTCTCTCCACTATACTCTATCTTCTTCCTCCACTATCACCATCACCATCCCTCCTACGTGATATGATTCGGACTTCACCGATGACGTCTCGAGCATGGATACACTTTAGGGGTGTCCTTTATTCTCATTTTAGTATTTATTTCATAGAAAAATAATTTTTCTGTATGTCACGTTCGAACGCGGATAGAGTGCGTTCGAATGCGCTTGTGAACGCCTACATCAGGTTTGCAAAAATAAATAACGTGAAATGTGCGTTCGAATATGATTTGGCACGTTCGAACGCCGATGGAGTGACTTCAAACGCACCTACGAACGCGAACGCCTGCATCGCATTCGCACATACAGAGAACACGAAATGTGTGTTCGAACGCGGTTGGCGAAAATGTACTATTTAGGGTTATTTGGTTAGCCTCTAAAGGTGTAAATGGCAACCATGGAGTCATTATTGATGAATTGATTTTTTGCCTTGTCTCCTTCGTCTTCTTCTCTCCCGTTCTCTCGATCCCCAGCGATGCCGAGCATCCCTCGATCGGCCAATCACTCTACTCCCTTAGGGGCGGCCCACTCCTCCCCCTTCTTCCAATCTATCTAACACTTGCCCTAACCCTTCCATCACCCATAACCCTTCCACCACCACTTATTCACCGGTGCCACCCCATTAACGCCGGTCCACCACCATCCACTGACATCTAGGATCTCGTGCCTCCATCCATAGATCCTAAAACAGACCCCCTGACGTTCATTCACTAATTGAACAATATCTCGAGATCCCTACATCCGATTCACTAATTTTTTGAAAAGCTCTTTTCTAGGGCTACAACATATCAAAATCTCAAGTTGATCCGACGGCGACAGCTTTTAGAATCTATCTTCAAAGTTCCGTGTCAAATCCTGTCCAGATCTGAAAATCGAAGTAGATCAAACCTTAGCCTAAAGGGGAGATTGTATCACTACGACCGAGATCCACTACCTTCCATCATCTCCATCAACCATTATTCCCCATAATTGAAGCCTAGATCCCTTTGTCGTGGATCGATTCTAATCGGTTCATAACAGTCTCCAATCATTATGTCGAAGCCTAAGATTGACTCTGATGTCAAGCTTATCCTCTAGACCAGCTACTCATCCACAAAGTTATGTCTGCTTCTAGTGTTGATGAGTATCCGCTCAACATGTTCTTTAATGGTACCATCAACCTAGAGAATAGTCGTTGTGGTAGATCCAATATAATCATGGAACAAGATTTCGACTTGGGCTTCCTCGCTATTCTTTAGAGATCTTTGAACAACAACCTCTTCATCTAAAACCTTCTTTTCTCGTTCAACAATATCATCTTCATCCATGTCATCTAGCACCATCATAGTTGCTGCAGGATTTGTATTCCAGTGTGTATCTTTTCTTATAACAACCTATTCTTTGAAAAAAAAAAATTGCATGGCATGACGTGGCTGCCCACAATGGGGCCAGCCTTGTGCCATGCTGGGGTGGCGTGAGCTAAGGGTGCCACACCCCCAGCCGTCGACCTGGCCAACCAAGCCGGGCTAGCTAGCTCCGATGGGCCCGCCGGCATTGCAGTCGTAGCGCCGACATCCTCACCACCTTCTCTCTCTCTCTAAATCTCTCTCTCTCTCTCTCTCTCTCTCTCTCTCTCTCTCGGTCACCCTCTCACTCCACTCTCTCACACTCTCTTTCTCTCCTCATTGCCAGCACCGGCCCGCCGCCAACTCCCCTAGAACCGCCGACGTTGGTGAGCTCTCTCTCCTTCTCTCTCTTCTCTCTTCTTTACTCTTCTTTTTCTCTCTCTCTCTCTCTCTTTCTTCCTCCTTAGCTCGGGTTCATCGAAGTCGAGTCGCTGATGAGAGGCCGACTGTTGGTTAGCCAGCAACGGCTGGCGCCCTCCCTGCCGGCCCAGGTCCGCGCCCTACTTCCTTCTTCCCCTTTTCTTCTTCTTTCTTCTTTCTTCTTTCTTTCTTTCTCTTCTTCTTCCTTTCTTCTTCTTCTCCATTCTTGGTCCCTCCTCCTCCTCTTACTGCAACAGTGCTAGGCTCGGTCCCTCCTCCTAATCCTCTTTGCTATAGTGCTGGCTCAGCCCAGCACTATTGCAGCAAGAGGAGGAGGGACCAAGAATGGAGAAGAAGAAGAAAGGAAGAAGAAGAGAAAGAAAGGAAGAAGAAAGAAGAATCTATATGTAGTCTTATTGATAATAATCTTATATTCATATTTAATTTATATTTTATATGACTATTTTTAGTATAATATTGTCTAATAATTTGTATACAATGGAATACTAAACTTGCATATTATTTTTGTATAATAGGATAACGACTATTTTGCATATAATTTGTGATTAGTTAAATAAGAGTAGGTTTTACAAAATAATTATTAATAATAATATTTTATAATTATATTTTTATTAAATCATATATATAGTCGTCTTTGGTCATTTACAAAAAGGAGATAAATTAATATATACTTATAACTTATTCTATAATTAGCAAACTAGGATTTTTATTAAATAAATAGAAATTATGGTAATAGCATATTAATATTATCACAATTAAATTTATCATATGAATCTAATCAATTTTAAACTTAATAAAATATCATATTTTACTCGAACGGATTATAATCAGATACACAACTAATTTTATATTATTTTAATATTTTTAGACTCTAAACCCCCTTATTTGAGACCCCCGGGATCTCACTAGTGATAAGTGGTAGTTAATTGATGGACCTAAGGGATATATGTGTTGGGTCTTCTGATAAGATGTGAGTAGTCTTATTCCTTAGATGTCTTTCTCAAATTAGGATATATTATATAATTATGTACACATATATTTTGGCCTCCAGCATAATTATATGACTTTATTTAGAGATGATTCCAATCGAGCATATTTTATCATGCATCTGATTAGGCTGATATGAGATATGAGTACATTGGTGATATATAGAGATGATTGGAGATGACTATACTGTTATGGTTTTATATCGAGATGATTTCTATCATGAGTGTGCATGCAATAAACTAGCAGGAGTATGCATGTGTTAGATTCATAGTTGGAGGCTATATTGCATCATTTTTCTCTTGATTCATATTCCACCTAAATTCCTATTATGCATTAACTTGTTATCGTCCTAGAAATATGTATATGATCATTTAGAAGGAAAGCATGAAATGTGATTGATCGCTCAACATAGTCGCGATACTATAGTCTTATGTCTGAGGTCGTTAGTCTGTGTGCACAGCAGACATTCGGACACATCCCATTTGCTAGGGCATATGTGGCGAGTTATCATCACGAGGTTTCTATCAACTAGAAGGGTGCCCAATCTAGATGGATGTTGATACCCTAGCGAGTGCCAAGATATAGTTATATTTGAGATACTCCTTATGGGTGGCAGAGTATGATCTGAGCCTTCGGACATGATATTGAGACCGGGTATCGAGTGTTGACTATGCATAGTGGTCTAGTATGATGACATACAAAGCTGATATTGATAACTAAGATGTTGAGAAATGCATATGATTTTATTATCATCTGATTACCTGATTATCGAGTGGTCAATATACATCATATATGATTACATTTGGTACAATAGCATGGTCATGGTCTGCATGCATCATGTGTCATATTTGAGAGAGAGAGTTATGATAATAGTATGACATGGTGATCTGTTTATTCATTATCGAGAATTATATATTTTTATTAGTTATGACATGTTATCTACTTTTCATTTATGTATTATTGAAGATACATTCATATACTCACTCATGACATGATGGTCTTTCTGATTCATATTATCTAGTACATAATTTACTCTCTATTTGGCATCACTAATTCAGGGTAAGGTCTATTCACTGAGCCTTTTGCTCATAACTCTTTTTCTTTCTTTTCTAACCCCCTCAGATATGTGGTACGTGATAGCGACTTGAGATATCCTGAGAAGATATTTTAGATTGATGAGGTGAGCTATAGGTGCGAGACGGTGTAGATGATAATTTGTATAGAAATTGAGTTATATCGTTGTTTGTTATATTTATACTCTATTGTATCAAACAACAATCTGTATAATACATGTTAGATTATAGTGTATTCGTATGTTAGCTGTTTAGTTGTATCTTGATGGTTTGTCATGGCCTGTGTGGTCTTACTAGATTATGTAGTAGTCTAGTGTATATTATTGTGGACTTGGATATTCATATGTTAATAGGTTTATTTGGTTGATAGTATAATTTCTTAGGTGTTAGATTATGTGAGCATAGATATGTTAGTAGGTATTATTTCATGATGTCATGATTATATGTGCACAAAAATGTATCTGTGTATGACGAGCCCCTCCCGTCCTGTCGTGTGAGCTGCATGTGTCATGTCGGCGCATGGGCATGCATGTGCTCGTGCTAGGCGAGGGCATTACAATTCTCCAAATAGAAAAAAAAACCCCTTCGCTTTTCTATCTCCTACCTAGGCTTGTGTTCGTCACTGAACAAGGGCTATAGGAGGTTCCTCACCTTTAGAATTGATTGTGGATTGGGGTGAATAATAGTTGTATGCAATAGGGCAACCAACGCATTAGGTGCGGCCGCGGGCAGTCGGTGCACATTCCTTGCCTTCAATTCTATCTTTCTTCTTAATGTGTTCCAAAGCATTATTATCTTCTCTTTCATCACTTGGGCAGTAAAGAAAGCTTCGAGAAGGATAGCTAGTTTGGCCGCTCTCACCTCAGCTTGAATGTCTCGCCGAAGGTTGCTCACAAAAGTACTTTTTAATTGCGAGTCTGTCCAGACCTAGATTTGGTAATTTATGCACTCAAACTCCTCTTAATACGCCCTCACTATGGTCTTTTAAGTGAGCATGGTGATGTCTCCCTTAGTTCTTCTTGGTGTCTTTGTGTTAGAATTGCAAGGCTGCTACGTATGTCCACCAATGCCTCTTGCATGATGGCAAACATGTCGACCATGCCCCCACATTGGGTTGAGGATTTGGTGTCGGCAGAAGAATCGACAATGGTGGTGAAGTTGACCCCGATGACGCCTTATTTCCATTACTTTTGTTGTGTCTATGGGTTGAGAAGTTTCCAGTTGGACTCCTATAGACATGGCTCTGGTCATAGTCATAATGTTTGAGGAATGGCTCTAATACCACTTATTATGACCTAATTTTGGTCAACCGCTCAAGGTCGAGTGTAGGAAGGCAGTTTCAGCAATCAGAGGAGGATATTCATCAAATGTTTGTTCATTGCTAGAAAATTACGAAACCAGATGGGTTCGTTCTAACCTTTTAATCTATGATTTTGATACTCACACTGATGGATTCATTCTAACCTTTTAATCTATAATTTTGATACTCACACCCTTCTCAGATTCAAACTATAGGTAGGTCTAATATTATCAAAGTTCCAATGGTGGTGTTGGTGGCTAGTGGAGGTGATCTCACATTAGAGGGTTAAAAGTGGAGTTACAGGTTTCTCATGGAGTCCAAAATGTGATGGGGCTATGGAGGATGGTTCAGATGTGGCTACGGTGTTCTAGGGTGAGTGAGGGGTGGTGTAATGAAGATTAGAGATTGAGGATGAAGATGGAAGCAATGTTGGTGATGTGTAGTTGGCTGGAGGTAAATTCTAGGGCAGACCTTGCAAGTGTTATTTCAAAAGATCTACCCATTTAAATTTTGTAAAATTTGGATATGTTGTAGCCTTAGGAGAGATATTCAGAATGAATATAATATCTTGATGTTTGGCTGGTATAAAATATTGGTGACTGAAGGTTGGGAGCACAGGATGGATGGCCGATGGGATGATGGTGAAATTGGTCAAAACATTGATAACTCTATGTAGTGGCTGAACGTGATAAGGAGAGAGGGAAGAGGATGAAGGAAGTGGTCGCTGACTAAGGAGGAGAGGAGATCTATTGGAGGAAAGGAGGGAGGAACCGACGACCAACAACGGCTTGTAGTTGAGTTGAAGGTAGAGGGATGGAGAGTCTAGGTCAAGAGGGGAGAAAAGAGAGAAGGCAACTTGATAAATTCATCAGAAGATGACAAATCCATGTTGCACTCCATAATTTATATTGGAGGCTAATTAGATAATTCAAACCATAATTATTAACCAAACTCATTAAGTCCACAATAAACCAAATAGACTAACATAAGTTAAAAATAGCCGATACATTTAGTTAGGATCTTTTCTTACTGCATTAGTTGTTTATTTTTATTAAAATAAAATTCATATAGGCCATGTTCGAACACGGAAGGGGTTGCGTTCGAATGCCTTTACAAATGCCTGCATCAAGTTCGCAAATACAGAGGATGCAAAAAGCCCGTTTGAACTAATACGATTTGGACTTCACCGATGTCGTCTCGAGCATAGAAACACTTTAGGAATGTCTTTGTTTCTTGTTTTAATGTTTAATTTCCAAGAAAATAAGTTATCTGTAAGTCGCGTTCGAACGTGGGTGGAGTGCGTTCGGACGCGGTTGTGAACGCGATTCTAAACATCGTTGTGAGAGTGTGCATTGTGCGTTCGAACGCCACGTTTGAACGCACTACGAACGCCTGCATCGCGTTTGCAAATCCAAAGAAGTGGGAAACAGGCGCGTTCGAACGCCTACATCGCGTTCGCAAATCTAGAGAAGAGTGAACTTGGTGCGTTCAAACTCAGTCGGCGAAATTGTATCGTTTAGGGTTAATTTTAAGTTGTTTGGTTAGCCTCTAAAAGGGATGTGGATGGTAACTATAGAGTCATTATTGAAGAATTGAGTTTTGCCTTGTCTCCTTCGTCTTTTTCGCTCTCGTTCTCTCAATCCCCGACGACACCACTTCTAACCTCCCTCGACCGGCCAATCACCCTAGACCCTTAGGGGCGGCCCTCTCCTCCCCCTTCTTCCAATCTATCCAACACTTGCCCTAACCCTTCCATCAACCATAACCCTTCCACCACCACTTTTCACCGGTGCCATCCCATTAACGTCTGTTCGCCTCCAACCACCATCACCTAGGATCTCGTGCCTCCATCCACAGATCCTAAACAGACACCTTGACGTTTGTCCACTAATTGAATGATATCTTGAGATCCCCACATCCGATTCGCTTAAAACTTAATTTGTTGGAAAGATCTTTTCTAGGGATACAACATATCCAAATTTCACATTGATATGATAGCGGAATCTTTCGGGATCTTATTACAAAGTTCTGTGCCAGATCTAGTCCAGATTAGAGAATTGAAAGATATAAAACCTTAGCCTACCGGGAGATCGTATCAAGCTTGGTATCAGAGCCACCGTTCCTTGGACATGCACTTCCTGTGACGACACCCAAAGTCATGGCTGCACGGCAAGATGATGAAGAAGAGATTCTTCCAATAGAGGAGGGGGAAACAGTTGCTGGGACTTTCACCCGCGGAACTACCCGATCTAATCGGAATACGGAAGAACTTAGTTTTCAAGCCATGTTGGGGTCTCTTTCCAAACAAATGGCCATCAACAACCAGATGATGATGGAGATGATGCGGGAATTACGGGCGACGAGGGAAGCCATGGCGAATGGGAACGCACCATTGACTCCACGACACGAGTCCACTTCCATGAACCCACCGCCGTCAGTTCAGAATTTGCAACCACAAGAGCTGCTGCTGCCACCACCCTATGGGCAGAGGTAGGCAAGGATGGTTCCACCAAGCCCAGTTGCAAGTGAACCCACACTGTGGCCGGCCTCGTGCCCATGCAAGCTGCGCATGCAGCTTGCGTGGTGGGGGCGCCACGCGCCCGCTGGCCGCAAACCGCCGCAAACCGCCCCCCCCCCCCCCCCCCCCCCCCCCCCCCCCCCCCCCCCTCACCGCCTTCCCTCTCTCTTTCTCCTCCTCTCTCTTCTTCTCTCTTCTTCTCTCTCTCTCTCTCTCTTTCTCTTTTTCTTACCTTGGGCTCGGGCCCGTCGGAGCCTCGCCGCCGGCGAGAGGCCGGCAGCTGGCTGGCCACCAGCTGCCGGTGCCCTCCCCGCCGGCCCGGGTCCACACCTCCCTCCTCCTTCTTCCCTTCTTCTCTTTTCTTTTCTTCTCTTCTTCTTCTTCTTCTTCCTTTCTTCCTTCTTCTTTCTTCTTCTTCATCTTCCTCAGTTATTTCCCTTCTGCAATAGTGTTGGGCTCAGCCCAGCACTGTAGCTGACAGTGCCGAGCCCAGCACTGTGACAAGGGATTGCTCCCTTTTTAATTTGTTTATATTAATTATATGATTTAGTTTTAAAAATTTAGGTGAATCAGTTATCTGGATGATAGATTATTTTAATAATTTATACTCTCTAGCATAAGTATTAGTTAAGTATTATTAGTATAATAATTTATTAATTATAGTTATAAGTACTTGCATATGATTATATATAGTATAACCACTGTTTATTAGATTAATACATGTAATCATATAGATAATAATCTTATATTTTATATAGTTAGTTTTATTAAAAATAATTAAATTTTATAAGTTTCTATTAATGTTTATGTATGCTTATACATGCATATATTTAATACATTTGAGTATACAATGTGTTTCTAGCAACTTATCATTATTATTATATATTATTTTCTATGCAATAAAATGCTGAGCTCAGATAATCATTTTTATATTTATGAATAATGATTAATATATGTATGATTAGTAACTAGTTAAATAAAAGTAATAATTGCCATATAATTGAATAAGGTTATCATAATTATATATATATACGGTATATCAAGTTATTTAATATATCAAATAATTTATTATATTTTACACCAATGAATTCTAAATGGGATAAACGGCTAACATCATATTATTTAAATATTTTCAGACTCCGAACCCTCTTATTTGAGACCCCGTAGACCTTGCTAGCGATGAGTGTCACTCGGTTACTTGACGGACGTGAGAGATGCGTGGTTTGTATCTTCTGATCAGACTGTGAGTAGTCTTATCCCCTAGATCCCTTTCTCAAATTAGGTTATATTATATATTATGTACATGCATGTTTTGGCCTCTAGCATGATTATATGACTTTATCTAGAGATGATTACCGTCGAGCATATTTTTATCATGCATGTAATTAGGCTGATCTTTCATATGAGTATGATAATGATAAATAAGGATGGTTGGAGATGATTATACTGTTATGGTTTTATGTCGAGATAATCTCTAGCATGAGTGTGCATGTGATAGACTAGCGGGAGTATGCATGTGTTAGATATATGGTTGGAGACTATATTGCATCATTTTTCTCTTGATTCCTGTTCCACCTAAATTCCTATTATGCATTGACTCGTTATCGTACTGGATATATGCATATGATCTGTCATTTAAAAGGAAAGCATGAAATGTGATTGATAGGATAGTTGATAGAAAGCGTGGGGATACCCGAGTAGGCGCCAGGGTTAGGGGTGCTTGGATTGATGATTATGGTCGTTGATATGCGATATCTCGTGGCCCATGTCCGAGGTCAGTTGAGTCTGTGCGCACAGACAATCGAACACATGCCGTTTGCTAGGGCATATGTGGCGAGTTATCCTCATGAGGGTTCTATCAACTATGTGGGGTGCCCGGTCTGGATGGATGTTGATACCCTTAGTGGATGGCAGGGTATGGTTATATTTGAGATACTCCTTGCGGATGGCAGAGTATGCTCGGAGCCTTCGGGCATGATGTTGAGACCGGGTACCGGGTGTTGACTGTGCACAGTGGTCTAGTATGATGATATTATACCGAGATGTCGGTGATGATTATGATGTTGAGAAATGCATATGATTTCATTATCATTCGGTTACCTGATTATCGAGTAGTCAATATTAATCATATATGATTGCATTTGATTTCATAGTATTGTCATGGTCGACATGCATCATGTGTCATATTTGAGAGAGAAAGTTATGATGATTATATGACGTGGTGACCTATTTATTCATTGTCGAGGATTATGTATTCTTATCAGTTATGACATGTTATCTACTTTTCATTTATGTATTATTGAGGATACATTCATATACTCATTCATGACATGATGCTCTGTCTAATTCATATTATCCAATACATGATTTACTCTTTGTTTGGCATCACTGATTCGGGGTAAAGTCTATTCACTGAGCCTTTTGCTCATGACTCTCTTTATTTCTTTTCTAACCCCTCAGATTTGTGGTACGTGATAGCGACCTGAGATATCTTGAGAAGATATTTTAGAGTGATGATGAGGTGAGCTATTGATGCGAGACGGTATGGAAGATAGTTTAACTAGACATTGAGTTGTATCGTTGTTTGCTATATTTGTACCTTATTGTATCAGATGATGAGTTATATAGTATATGTCAGATTTTTATAGCACTCGTGTATCAGCTATTTAGTTGTATCTTGATGGTTTGTTGTGGCCTGTATGGGTCCTGCCAGATTATGTAGCGGTTTAGTGTTTATTATTATGGACTTGGATATTCATATGTTAACAGATTTATTTGATTGATAGTATGATTTATTCGACGATGGATTATGTGATCATGGATATGTTAGTAGGTGTTATTTGATAATGTCATGTTTATAGGTGCACAGGAGAGTATCTGTGCGTGACGGGCACCGCCCGACCTGTCTTATGCGCCGCGCGTGCTGTGTGGGCGCGTGGGCGTGCACGTGCCGTGCCGAGCGAGGGCATTACAATTATCATCCATAACTCTACATCCACTCTACCCATCACCACCACTATCACCCGCGTTATTTCGTGTTCTCGTCCAAGTTGCAGTTCCAATCTGCGAATAGGAGTAAATACAAAAATTGTAGATTAGGAATTACAGATCTAATCCACTTAGTTTCATAATTTTCTAACTATACAAGAATATTTAGTGAATATTTTCCCATGGTTGCGCGAACTAATTTTTGTAATAAATCCAGATCTTGAAGGAATCATTCCATAGCCTATCTTTTGGTACCATAGACCTATCAATTTGGTATCAGAACCAAGCAAACCTCAGTCCTCCATTAATGGTTGAAACAAGGAAGATGACGTCGACAAGGAGACCAATGGAGAGCACACCGACAAGGAAAGACTCAACCCACGATAACCCTAACCATGAGGCCGATTCCTTTAGAGTGACTACGGTAGAACCGAGTCAACCAACGTCTATGGGTGTGAATATTGACTTGGCGGATGAACTTAAGGCACATTCCAAACATTGCTGCATAGAATTGACGCAATGCAAAACGATCATAATGCTTTAAAAGAATATGTCATGAACCGATCGACTTTGTCATCTCCTCGATGAAGATTGGTACCTCAAGAAGGGCTAGCGGTAAGACCACACTGAACCGATACCCTAAAAGTCCACGTGTGACGTGTTAGTATCAATAATCCTCTTTTACCTATGCCTACACATCATCCCCCACCTTTGTTACAAAACTCAAGACCAACGATGGTGGAACCCAAGAGGCGAATGGCACCGGTACGCTTCGTCAATGAGGAGGATTGGCACTTTGAAGATGAGATTGATCCCTTCAGAGATGGTGATGGACGTACTCAAGGATTTAGAGAAGGAGATCAACATGCACAAAGGTTCAAACCTAAACAAAGGATCTTTTGCAAACTCGATAATGCTATTCGGAGAAGAACCGCATGCTTGGAGTTTCCAAAATTCTAAGGCGGTGATCCAATAGATTGGGTGTTTCAAGTTGAACAATACTTTGATTATCTAGGGACAGGGGAGGACGCAAAGGTCCAGATGGCAAGCTTTTATCTCCAAGGAATGGAATTATATTGGTATAGATCGGTTATTCGTAGTGGAGAATTTACCGATTGGGCTAACTTTTGTAGGAGGATTACACGCAAATTTGGGACAGCGGCATATAAAGATTTTGCTGCCATATTAAGTAAGATGGTTCAGAGGACGACCGTATTGGAGTATCAAGCTGAATTTGAAAGAGTTAGTAGTCATTGTGAGCCACCTTGGCCCGAACCGATATTGATAAGCACATTCATTTCAGGGCTACGGGATGAGATACAAGCGGATATTCGTGTTCTTTGTCCTACCACTCTTGAGGAGGCTTTTGAGAAGGCCGTGAGGATAGAGCAAAAACATAAGGCTCTCAAGACGGTAGCAAAGACAAGTTGGGGCAACCGAGATGGGCAGTTTGTACCTAGAACACCGACTGAAAATTATGCGGGTTCAAAGACAGTGGCTCCAAGCATTAGACTACGACCACCTTTGAGACCTTCTTTCAATGTTAGAGGAGACACAAGATCCCCCATTCGAACTCTAACACCTGCCTAGGTGGAGGAGCGAAGAGCGAACAGCCTTTGCTTTCGATGCGATAAACGTTTCACCCCCGGTCATCAGTGTTCCAAATTGATTGGGAGTGTGATGCTCATCGATGATCTTGAGGAGGATGATGAGGTTGATGATGATTAAGCGTGTTCAAAGGAGGTCCATGAGGACGCCGTTAAGGAGAGCGTGGAGAAAGATATCCAAGCTGAAATATCGATGCATACATATTCGGGTACTTCCACACTGAGGACGTTACAAGTAGATGGACTCGTTAGAAAGAATTGTGTGCACATCCTCATCAATTCGGTGAGTACACACAACTTTCTAGACGAGAGGTTAGTGAGGAGATTGGGCTTGGATACTGAACCGACCACGAGGTTTGACATTGCTATTGGAGATGGCACGAAGCATAAGGCGGAGAGCTTGTGTTGTCGGGTCGGTATTCGGGTGCAAGGACATGACATCATTGTAGACTTGTATCCATCGGCGCTGTGAGAAACGGATATTATCTTTGGCACTCAATGGTTACAATGCTTGAGGCCCGTCACTTTTGATTTCCAGAGCATGTGGATGAAATTTAAGCAAGAAAATAAAGATGTGCGACTTGATAGCATTCGATCTCCGCCGATTCCTATGATGCAGCCGATGGTGGGGCTGCCATGTGTGAGTGATTTGGGCTATTTTCTTCAATTAGGACTAGCAAGAGATGAGCCTCAAATGAGTCTAGATACTACCATCGAGTTGTCTAATTTATTAGACAAATTTACTAAACTGTTTGAGGAACCAAAGGAGTTGCCACCAAGGAAAACGACAGACCACCGCATAGAAATTGTGCCAAGGGCTGCATCGGCGAATGTGAGGCTATATCGGTATCCACATGTGCAAAAAGAAGTTATCTCCAAGATGCTAGCCGAGATATTAGAACAATGCCTCATTTAATCAAGTCATAGCTCATACTCATCGCACGTGCTATTGGTGCGAAAAAAGGACTAGACATGGCGTTTTTATGTCGACTATCAGGCACTAAACGCTATTACCGTCAAGGACCGATACCCCATTTTGGTTATAGAGGAGCTGCTGGACGAGCTTGCATGGCAACTATATTTAGCAAGCTTGACTTGAGGGCCAAGTATCATCAAATTATAGTTTACTTGACGAATGTGCACAAAACTGCAGTTCGGACTTCGGACGGACATTATGAGTTCCGAGTGATGCCTTTGGGTTTCAAGGCCTCATGAATGATATATTTTAACCTCTATTGTGAAGGTATGTTTTGGTATTCTTTGACGATATTTTGGTGTATAGTAGGATTGAATTGGAGCATTGGTAGCATTTGGAGGATGTGTTGAATTTGTTGAAGCAAAACTAATTGAAGATCAGGAAGTTCAAGTGTCTATGGAGAATACCATAAGTGGAGTATTTAGGCCACATCATCTCAGGGGAAGGTGTAGCGGCGGATACTCAAAAAGTAGCATACATAACCGCTTGGCCTATTCCTATTACCACCACCAGATTGAGAGGATTTTTGGGGCTGACCAGATATTATCGCCAATTCATCACCGGATATGGCAAAATCGTTGCTCCTCTCACTTCTTTATTAAAGAACTCTTTTAGATGGACGGATGAAGCCACTACAGCCTATGTAAAACTGAAAACAAAAATGACAACGAGGCCCATTTTAGTGCTATCGGACTTCACTAAAGAGTTCATTGTGGAATGTGATGCGTTAAATGTTGGCATAGGAATTGCCAGAAGGATGGAGAATGCATTCCGTCTTCAATGTTTCATTGCTGAGAGAGTAGATTGGAGATCATCAGGTCGTTGGATCAATTCTACCGGAGCTATTGGAGAAGACAGAGATTATAGAGCCAGTTCGCATACTTACTAGGCGTCGATAACAACATGGTACTAGATTAGAGATGGAGATTCTAGTCGAGTGGCTTGGCAAGCTATCCGATGAGGCGACATGGGAGTTAGAGACTGATATTTTGAAGCATTTCCTTTACTTTTCACTCGTTACCACAACTATCATCTGCACTAAATCATAATTTCGTCCCTATTGTAGTTTGAATCTGAGAATGGCGTAAATACAAAAAAAATGTAGATCAGGAAGTTAAGGATAGATCCCACTTGGTTTCGTAATTTTCTGACTACGGAAGAATATTTGGTGAATATTTTCCCTCGATTACGTGAACTGCTTTTTGTAATAAATTCAGATCTTAAAAGAATCGTGCCGTAGACTCTATCATTGGTATCAGAGCCTATCAATTAATTTGGTACCGTAAACCCTATTAATCTTGCAACCAAATTTTAGGAAGCATTTTACATAGAGCTTTCGATTTATTTTCTGACGTATCTAGTAGTTGGATTGATGTAAAAGTTTTAAATGTTGCGGCCCTAGGGAAGTTCTTTACGAAGAATTTAATTTCACACAAATAGAATGGCTAATCAAGAGATATCTTTCAAATTTTAAGCATTATCCATCTTAAGCATTAGTCGAAGGTATGCAAAATTTGGACACTTTTATTTATTGCATGATTACAATATGAATGTCAAATTCGAAAAATATTAGTGAGTACAATATTATCTTAACCATAGCTAGCATTTGTGGACTTTTTATAGAAGATTTATGATAGTTCCTGTAAATTTGTAAAAGTTGGTGAAAGATTATTTGCCTTATTTGATGTTTATATGACTATATGTAGTAAGCTTTCAATTATGAGTAATTCAACTACCATAAATAAATAATAAATGTATATGAAGAGGACAATGATGACAAGGATAACAAATCCGTTATAATTATAACTTAAAATTATTTATGCTTATTACGTGTGAATTATATTTAATAATTGTTTTATACTAATAATTTACTTTATATTTGTATGAATTTGATAAATATGAGAATTTAGATTCAAATGTCACAATTAGATCCAAGTATCTGATGAGCATCAGGAGCACAAAAGTCACAATTGGATCTAAAGTGTTTAATGAGCAACGACCGTCCAAGGTCAATAGTTCTCCTGACAGCAATATATAGGAATAAGAAATAAGCAGCAAAGAACGCACATCATAAAAGAATAAACGTTAGATATTAATAAGATTTCACAACAAAACACAGCAGTTCAAAGCAATTGAAAAAAGAAAAGAAAAAAGTAACAAGAAGAAGCCATAATTTATTTCTTGATCTTCACATCTAATTCAGTAATAAAATAAGTTTCTTTTGGATGTATCTGGCAATTGAAGCAACAGCAACACGTTGCATATTTTCTACAGGAGACAGATGTACATTCATACACCCTTTAGACATATGCACATACAATTGTACTTCTCTTTCGCAGCAGTGGCATGCTTAATTGGCTTGATGAGAGGATAAGATTAGAATTTTACACAAGGATGAAAAGCGAATCATCACACTGTTAATGGACTTCTGTTGTTAAGGGTTGATCCATGATTTCTGCTGACTGGAAGCTGTACATAAACTTCATGGACCTCCTGCTTGCTCACATCCCCTTTATCCCGATCTATGGCGTAGCACACATAAACTGTATCGATTACATTATCCAACACATGAACAAAATAACCCAACACCACCATAAGCAGCAGCCATGCAAGAGCTGCCACGAAATATGTCTCCACACCAAGAGCACTCACAGCCTTCAGAATTGCACAAACCTGGTGGAATATACAAACACATCATTAGAAGAAGAAGAAGAAAAAGAGAGGCATATTGTCATATTGAGCATGATGTATGAATGTATTACAAGCCTGATACATAATATGAGCTATTTAAGAAAGAGGCAGTGAAAGGATGGAAACTGACATATCTATAATTAAATGAACACTTGGAATCACATCTGAAGTCCTGGATTATTGGTATGGAAACCTGGTAGATGACTGATAAAAGCAAAAGATTGTAGATCGTGCAGAGTATAGCCAGTTACTCAAAATACATGAGAAAAAGAAACTATTTAAAATTAACAGAGCAGACAATGGAAACATAAAGTAAGATCAGGATCAACTAGCCCATTGAATTGAATTATTAGAAAAGAGGTTTTGATCAAATAAATCTGAGATGACATTGATATTTTTATTTTGTATAACACATTAAGGAAAAGGATAAGCAATGGACCCAAAATGGAAGAAGAACAGAACACTAGATGAAAAGTGTTGAGCAACCTAACAAGAATATAACCCAGAACCCCATCATGAGCAGCCTGACAAGGATAGAACCAAAAACCCCTCAATTTTACCCAAGTAATGCCAAACTTAAGTGGTAAGAGACAGAACATCAAATATTAAGCTGGCATTGCTATTCAGTGTCACGTACTCACGTCATTTACTTTATCTCAAATGGTGTTGTCCTGTATACAACCAAGAATTTTAGATGTTAAAACATCTTTCATTATTATGGTAGTCATATGAGTTTGTAGTACGTTGATTAGCACTTTTAACCATGGATGTCTGTGCCGATCGACATGGGGCATGAGGGGTGCCGCACTGCACACCTCCTAGCAGCTTTGCCCCTCACCGCACTTGCCACTCTTGGTGGCTCGCCCACTTGTCGCTTGTCACTCATAACTTATGTTTTTACCTAACTGGATCCGACCTATCTCACCCTCACCCTTTCTTCCTCCTCGGGTTAGGGCACCCAACGCAAGTGGTGAGCAAGCAGTGAGCGACATGCAAACGATGAGCGGTCACTCGCAAGCGGGCAAGCTCAAAGTTGGCGGCGGCAAGTGCAAGGTTAGCGGCAGCGACAAGCCCATTCTCCCTTATGTTTTTTCTCCCTCTCTTGCGGCACAGCCGGCAAGTGCCACACACAGCACATGCCGGTCGATGGTCCACAGTCCGTGCCTATGGCACGACCATCGTTGCTTTTAAATCTTGTTGCAATCCCTCGAATATCAATAATATGCTTTAAAAGAGAAAGGGAGAAAAGAGAACACAAATATTGGAATCAAAGGGAAAGGTTACCTTGACTATGTCAGCTATCCAATGATGATTTTAGAATAGCTGACAACTAAATCTAGATTAAAGGACAGGACAGTTGATCGTAAGGAAGCATAACTAGTTAACTACAGTTCTTTAAACCTTGGTAGGAGACTCGCAAGAAGAATACCCCAACCGCCAAACATTAATAATTTTGTGCGAGGAGGAAGTAATGTAGGATAGATGAATAGCTTAGGGGATCCCCTAATACATGCGGGAAGGAAACAATAAATGAGAAATTAGAGGAAGAAAGAAGATCTTAGGAATGAACGCATTTAAAGTTTAACCAATTTCATTTGAGGAAGTAATGTAGGATAGATGAACAGCTCAGGGGTACCCTACCACACATATAGGAAGGACACAACAAATGAGAAATTAGTGGAAGAAAGAAGGTATTAGGAAAACACATTTAATCATCAGTATAACCTAAAATGCATGCATATGAAATACCAATACCAATACTTTTAGTAATACATAGATATTTACAAAATCTAATTACATGTTAGTACTAGACAGTCAAATCCCAAATTATGGACTAGTATAGTAGCCAACTTCTTCTAAGATTGTGTACCACAACTAGGGATTATTAGTGCAAGTGTGAAACAAAAATAATAGTTATAACACTACTCATAAGTTTTGTACATAAAGGTTCTAAAATCTAGACAATAGATTGGTAATAAATTGATAATTAACTATTTTAATAAATTAGTGAATGAGAAAAACATTTGTCCTGAAAGTTCTCATGCATGCTTGTGATGACTCTCTGCCTTGAAGCTTTTCTAGATGAGAAGAAAAAGTCCTTATTATGTAGAAAAAGTTTTCCTTATTTGTTACCCCCTTTTATAACTTGCACATCTACAAAATAAAAATAAAAAGAAAATCAACAAAACCAACAACTAATTAACAAAACAACGGACAAATTTTAGACAGTGCAACTAGTTGGTGGGGAACTTGCTTTATGATAAAACATATATAGGCTGAGTTTGATGCAGAGAGCGAGAAACTTTTTGAATCTCAAGGTGCATTAGGATAAAAAGGTGTTAAGCCTTCTCCACAATTTAATGTGAAGTTTGTATATATATATATCGTCAACTAAAAGATTTTGCCATCTTTGATGTAGCGATATGCATGAAAAGGCCTCCTAGTTATGTTATTGGCAGTTTTAGGCTCTATAGCTTTCGAATAGTAAATTTGAGCATTTAACTCATTTATCCCTTATTAAAAAGCATGCATTTTGTATACTCCATGTATAATTTATATAGGTAATACGTGTCGTTTTTTATTAGATTTAAATGCATGTCACCACTCACATCCTAGCTCAAACATGCAGTCTAGCTATAATATTGCATGATTCTATGTAATGAATATATATTATCATTGTCAATGTTATTGATTAGTATTATTCTTGTCACCATTTTTGCAATGTCAGCCCAGACTCTAGAAATGCATCCGATGTTTTCTTTCTGCAGTTGTTCCTACTTATACCATAGCAATCCTACTATGGAATTAATACTTCCCATATTGGTATTAATTGTTAATTACATAGCATGCTGTTTAAAACTTTAAATAAGAACTTTAAGCTATTTCAAACTTTTAACATCTAAATTAAGCTTAATAAGTTAACAGTTCGTATAATAGAACATAAGAACAGGACATTTTAAAGTGATAATTAACCAAGAAAATCTTGTAAACGAAGTAACTTGACATAGTATCCATGTAAAACCTCACTAAGAAGCAAGGACAGCATTACATTTTCTTACAGAGATTTGAGTTAAGCAGAGATTGAGTTAAGGCCTTCTTTTATTACTATGGTGAAACAAATTGAGGTAATGCTGATAATAAGCTCAGGCTCTTCCAGAGAAGGCTGCTAAAATGTTGCTAGTTCCACACACACACACACACACATATATATATATAAAATAACAGTTATCGTGCATATGAATAGTATAGCAAGATCAAGCAAAATCATTGGACTATGTTAAGAAGTTAAATAGCTCATACTTACCACTATAGCATACAATGCTGAGATGACGAATATAACCCCAAAGAGCACACGTGTGGAGACTGTTTCAACAAAAACAGCAGAAAGAAGATTCCGTCTTAGAAGCTCATATGTCATCCTTGCAGAAGAACAGTAACCTTCACCCGTTATTGCAGCAAAATTTACAGTAAATTTGTTCACAAAGTCAATTGCTGATAGCAAGAAAGTAGAACAACACTTGAGTATCAGGTTCACAAATCCCTGAACTCCATCTTCATGTTTTGCGCTATCCACAACAGCACGGACAAAGCGTATGGCACCCATCACCATTCCTGAAAAACAAACTGTACCAAAAGAGGGACCAAAAGCGTTCCTGCATAATTTAACATCTGTTTATAGATAAATAGAACAAATAAATAAACCATTACAGGTAGCCACATTACGAAGGAATTATTTTCTTTACGAAGAAAACCAACAATAGAAAAATGACTACTTTGTCAGCAAAACCTACAACAGCTTCTGCAATGCAGAAGAACTCTGATGGACAATGTAAGTAGAACATAGAAGAATTGAAGGAAAAACAAAAAATTATAAAGAAATGAAGTGCGAGATCATTTTCTTTCTACAATCAACTGGATACCAGGAAACTCCCGCTTCAAAATACCCCATCTCCTGGTGAGAACAAACATCCTTTCGTCTAAAATTCACTTCACTTAAGTCAAAACCAAGTCAATTCTGGAATTCCAAGTTACAATAGGTTAGTGAAACCTTCTAACTACTACTCATCTTACCAAAACCTGACACTTTCAGGACCCTATTAGCATCTGAACCTTCCAACGAGAGGCATTGAAGTTACACCATTGCAGATCAAGGTCACTGAAGATCTAGTCAGGGTTGATCCAATACGTTCAGCAATCTCTGAGGAATATAGACATTGATTTTCCCAAGCTAAATAGGGGATTGTGATAAATATAGTTAAAAATTGTAAGCAGGACTAACTTAAGCCTGTTTCACTAAGGTCATCTTGTATAGTTACAAACAAACCCTAGTAGAGTTTGGGTCAGAGAATCAATGCTTGTTCAACTCCTGTAACCAAAACTGGAGTTCTGTGGCGGCATTCGTAGTTCTATATGGCAGGATCTTAATCCAAATATTGGGTCCAATAAGTTTTGAGACACTGTTAATTAGAGTTGAGTCTGGGTAATTGATGTGGGCATCATCTTCAATTTGATCAAAATAAAATTGCTTGAATCCAATTTTGGTCTAATTATTGATTTTTAATTTAAATAATTAATTGAATTAGTTAATTGATAGATATGGTAGCCTATATGCGAGGGATGTCTGCATTGAGTTATTACCTAAATTGGGTTAGTCAATTTAGGTAAGACTTGATTAGGAAATAAATTCTTATTGGAATCTCAATTGATAGTTATGGTAAGCTTATATGTAAGGGATATCCACATTGATTTATTACCTAAATTGGGTTAGTCAATTTAGGTAAGATGGTCAATTAGAGTCCTATTAGAATCAGGTAGAATCAAAGTTGTTAACTTATTTAAGGGTTATTGCATGAGAAACAAAGATAAGTTGGAACAAAATTTATTTAAGATCACTCACTTTCTCCCTTGTGGTCTTCTTCTTCTTCTCTCTCTCTTTCTTTCTCTCTCTTTCTCTTACTCTGTCTTAAGATTCTTCTCTAATCTCTTCTACTTCCTCTCTAAACCTCTCTTCTTCTTCAATCTCTACTTTTTCGTTGGTTACTGCTGCTATCCAGAAAATTCCAGTAGTGAAAGAGAATCTTTGGGTGCCCGGACGTGAAGAGAACTTGGTTTCAAAGTAAAAACACTACTATTTCAGTAGTGAAGAGAATCTTTCCTTACATCATATTTTACGCCTTTTCTACTATCAACATACCTATTTCAGAGTTGAGAAAGCTACTGTCTTATCTGAGTGGTTTTCTCTCCTTCCATCTAGTAGTGATCCTTTTAATCAATTAACTTCTTATCAGTTATTGCTTACTATATTTTACTTTAGTTACTTGTTTGGGTTGATTGTTCTCCAAAACATTGAATTCATTCTAGATTTGCATCAATTGGTATCAGAGCAAGTTTTCTTTTTCTTGGGTTTGCTTGCATTTAGATATAGTTCGGCAACTTTTCTATAAAAAAAAAAGGTTCTTTATCTGTCTAGCATATTTTGGAATCATGTCAAATGCAAATTTTAACACAACTGATATTAGAAAAGATGTCACACAACTACAATATCAAATTCTGCAACTACAACAAGGAATGGATCAAATTTTACGACACTTAGGTAACATCCAAGTCAATTCACAACCAGAGAATATTCCTAAAGCATCTAGACAAGGCAACACTTCTGTCCAAGATATAGGGAGTGATGATGAAAGGAATTATTATGCACATCATATGAGACATAGGTTTGTTGATAGGTGGGATCAGGGAATTAAAATTAATGTTAAGGACGATTAATACTTGATGAATTTTTGGATTGGATCGATCATATAGACCAATTTTTTGAATGGAAAGAAATCCCAGAAGACAAAAAAGTAAAATTTGTTAGCCTCAAATTGAAAGGTCATGCGTTAATTTGGTGGAAACAAATCCAAAATAATCGAATTAGAAAAGGAAAAGATAAAATCAATTCTTGGACCCGTATGAAAGAAAAGTTTAGGAAAAAGTTTTTATCTATTGATTATACACAAACACTTTTCCAAAAGTTTCAAAATTTGCGACAAGGATCCAAAACTATACAAGAATACATTGAAGAATTTTATTCTTTACTTGCACGAAATGAACTACAAGAAAGTGAAGAGCAAAAGGTTGCCCGTTACACTAATAGGTTGCGACCTCAAATCCAAGATGAGTTAACCATGTGTGATGCCTTGAGCCTTGACATAGCTTATAGCAAAGCCATAAAGGCTGAAGCTAAACTTAGAAGACAAGAGTTTCGTAAAATTGATTCAGATAAAGACACAAACTAGGATGCAATTTGTCGAGAAGGAACCACCAAAATCAACACAAACAGTCTTTCCTTAGTCTAATTCTGATGTACTTGCTAAGAGTAAAGGTATATTAGGACCTACACCCTTAACTTGTTTCAAATGTAGGCAACTTGGTCATCGTTTTTCTGATTGTCCTTTAAGAAAGTTTACACATCAATCTAATTTGATTGAGCAAGAAGAAGATGAGTTAACTGATGATGATGGCCAAAATGAACATAAGAATGAACTAGAAGATGACATCTCTAAAGATGAAGCAATTGGTGATATTGAGGGTCAATTACTTGTCATGCATCGTGTAATGCTAACGCCAAGGACTCCACATGAGAATATGTGGCTCAGGTAAAGTCTCTTTCGCACTACTTGCACATCGAATGGAAAATTATATTCAGTCATCATAGACAGTAGAAGCACAGAAAATTTTGTTGCTCAGGAAATGATCAATAAGCTTAATCTGAAAACTGATAAGTTGCATAAACCTTATAAGATTGCTTGGTTTAAAGGTAGGGGTGAATTTCCTGTTACAATTAGATGCCTAATTAAATTTTCAATTGATAAATCATATAAGGATGAAGTTTGGTATGACGTAGTACCTATGGATGTATGTCATGTCTTGTTAGGTCGACCTTGGCATATGGCAGAAAGATAATGCATAATGGGGAGAAAAAGACATATACTTTTATTAAGGACAATGTACAAGTAACTTTACATCCACAAAGAAATGCACCATATCCTAGAAAACAAGAGACAAAAGGCCATGTAAGCCTTGACAATAAAACCATATTAATTCTTGAAAAAAATAAATTCCAGCATGACATGACTGAATCACCCTTAGTATATGCTTTAATGAGTAAAACTGATTCAGTTCTTGTAGTTGTTGAGAGATTCACTAAAATGGCATATTTCATTGCATGTCAAAAATCATATGATGCATCTCATATAGCATATTTGTTTTTCAAATAAGTAGTTTGTATGCATGGTTTTTTAAAATCATTTACTTCAAATAAGGATACAAAATTTTTTTATCATTTTTTGAGAACTTTATGGTCTAAACTAGGCACTAAATTACAATATAGTAGTGCATATCATTTTCAAACAAATGGTCAAACTGAAGTAGTTAATCGATTATTGGGTAATCTATTGAGGTGTTTAGTTGGAGAGAAACCCTCTCAGTGGGATCTGGTTCTTGCTTACAATAGTTCCATCAATAGATCCACTAGAAAATCACCCTTTGAGAGTACATATGGCCATTTTATTTTCCACTACCTTGATAGAACCCCTATACCATATAATGGAAGAAATAGTGCTGATGCTGAAACCTTTGTTCAAATAATTTACCAAGTGCACCAAGAGATTCTTGAAAAGCTGCAGGTATCTACAAATAAAGACAAGGAAGCAGCAAACCAACACCGCAGGGAGAAAGATTTTGCCAAGTTGAGAAGTAATACTTATTTGTTAGAACTTCCAACTAAGATGCCTACTTCACCGATCTTCATTGTTGCTGATTTGTTCACATATCATGGAGGCCCAATGCAACCAACAAATGTTAGCTCACTAACTTTTGAGCAGTCAACATCCACTGACCAGATTGATAATATACTTGATGTGCGTGAGACCAAAACACGACCGGGTACACACTGACGATGTCTGGTTCAATGGAAATATCGCTACATTTCTGACACTAGCTAGATTGAGGAAGATGAATTAAGGAGACTACAAGAAGATCTACACCAAAAGTATATGGAGGCTATCTCGTCGAAGTCGAGATTGTTCCCACCCATAGGGAATTGATGTGGGCATCATCTTCAATTTGAACAAAATAAAATTGTATGAGTCCAATTTTGGTCTAATTGTTGATTTTTAATTCAAATAATTAATTGAATTAGTCAATTGATAAATATGGTAGCCTATATGTGGGGGATGTCTGCATTGAGTTATTACCTAGATTGGGTTAGTCAATTTAGGTAAGACTTAATCAATTAGGATTCTATTAGGAAATAAATTCCTATTAGAATCTCAATTAATAGTTATGGTAAGCTTATATGTGGGGGATGTCCATATTGATTTATAACCCAATTTAGGTAAGATAGTCAATTAGAGTCTTATTAGGAAATAAGTTCCTATTAGAATCAACTAGAATCAAAGTTGTTAACCTATTTAAGGGTTATTGCATGAGAAACAAAAATAAGTTGGAACAATATTTATTTGAGATCTCTCACTTTCTCCCCTGTGGTCTTCTTTTTCTTCTCTCTCTCTTTCTTTCTCTCCCTTTCTCCAACTCTGTCTTAAGATTCTTCTCTAATCTCTTCTACTTCCTCTCTAAACCTCTCTTCTTCAATTTCTACTTTTTCGTTAGTTACTGCTGCTGTCTAGAAAATTCCAGTAGTGAAAGAGAATCTTTGGGTGCCCGGACATGAAGAGGACTTGGTTTCAAAGTAAAAGCACTACTATTCTATTTATTGGTAAACCTAAACTCTAAAGTCATTCCTTAAACTATATTTTACGCCTTTTTTACTATTAACGTACATATTTGAGAGTTGAGGAAGCTACTGTCTTATCTGAGTGATTCTCTCCTTCCATCTAGTAGTGATTATTTTAATCAATTAACTTCTTATCAGTTATTGCTTACTATATTTTACTTTAGTTACTTGTTTGAGTTGATTGTTCTCCAAAACATTGCATTCATACTAGATCTGCATCAGTAATTTAGAGGTGCTCCCGGAGAGGATGATTGTACTAAAAAAGTAAAACCCAGCTCGATTCCAGCTTCTTCCATAAATTCTCACTTCTAACTTCACACTTATCAGCTTGTTCAAGCATACTAACAAGCCATATGACAAGATGAAATGGACTATGATACGACATTTAATAAAGCAGGAACTCAAGAATAACTCCATTTTCATGATATGTATAATTGCATCACTACACTCACTCGAGTAAACAAGCAGGTCTAGCTTTTTCAATTTCAATCAGTTCTTCAGTGCAGAAACTGTCTTGTTCCTTGCCAAAAGTTTCACATCATAAGGTGACACAATTCACTTGGACCAACTGTTATTCCCAAAAAATCTAGAGTCCAGAATGTCATAGTAGATAGAAACTAGCCCTCCACAAGCCCCAGGAACCCCATAAGCAAACCGTCATAGTAGATAGAAACTTGCGTCTTTCCAGATGACATGGCATTCTCAAAGATGTAAAAAATCTTGCCCTCCACAGGCCCAGCGAAACCATGAAGTGGATAAACCTTTTATTGTTCAGATAAATATACTCCCAAATTGTGAATAACAAACAGTACTTACATACTTAAGGTCTTAGAAAATCATCTAATCCTGATGTTTCTGACTCTTACTGTTGTGCTAAGGATACTAGGTTAATTTGATCAAGAGTTGATCTTTTAGATATGCATCAATAAAAGAATAATGGAACCACAACATTTAGTGGAAAGAACTGATACCTGGTTATATAGCTTCAATACAACTCCTTGTTCAGAACTAAACATAGAACTATGCATTATTTTATTTACCTAATTTCAACAAGAAAGCGTAATTTGCCTAAGGCTCTTTCAGATTAGGCTAGGTCTAGCTTCCATCAATTTACATCAAGCTTCATTCAATTTTGGCTAGTTAGGACCAGTTTTGGGTAGTTTTGGACTGAACCCTAAGAAGTTTGAATAACACCTGTTTAGAAACCCCAAATCTGTAGAATTCAAATTTTTCCAAATTCCCTGTTAGGAACCATTAAGTTATGAGGTTATAATTGATATTAGGAGATTTGGATGGATTAAAGTAAGCGTAATGAAAAGTGAAAACCAATCATTTGAGGTCAGATTTTGGCAGAATTGATTCCCTAGATAAGTTAACTTTCCTAAATATGAAAACAACCCTTACTGGTGGCCAAAGGTAAAATAGGAAAAATTTTAAATAATAAAATGAATTCCTCCCAAACAAGATTAGATGGATTCCATTCCAACCCATCATTTTCTAATCAGCAAAATTTATCTCCAGATGCAATCACTGAATTTTATTCAAATGAAATCCATCTAGACTTGGTTCCAAACAGAGTGTAAACCTAAAACTGAAAGTAGATTTGGGTTGCATTTGAAAGCAAAAAGGTTTGACATCAATCAACTTTATGCAAAACCTCATTTCCAATACTTTGCAAAGTTGATTAAGGTTTTTAAATACAATTATCTTCTGATACAGAGCAGCTAATAAAGGAGATTTAGTGGGAATCTACTAAGTTTAGGCATTTGCTGATAGATCTTTAAATTATGTTGCTGATAGTTTGGCTAGGTCTGTTCTTTTATCGAGCTTTGGTGGTATGCCACCATAGTCTCAGCGCCGGCTCTACCTAGCCTTTCGCTTTAAGTTTCCAAAAAATTAAGTGTTCAGATATAATCAATAATCAAATAAAATTAAGCTCTGGACAATTCAATGTTCATCTATACCGTCTTTTTCCCTGCATGCTTGGAAATCGGTAGCTTCTAATAAAAAGCAAATGTTTGAGGTCAAGATCTTCAAACTCATCAAAAAGATCACTGAGACATAACTAAGCGACTTTACATAATATTACTTTTTCAAAGTTTCAAAGAATGCAACCGTACCTCAAAGAACTCCTCAAGCTCTTGCTAGGCTTGGACCCTTCCTTCTCAAAGTACCATTGAGCAACCGTCCCGCTGATCACATACACCTGCGCCTCCACCATCGTTGCCGCCGACCAAATCATTGTGATGATCGCCAGTGCAAAGTACGCCGGCACCCATCCATCCTGCCGCCACACACAACTATAGTATTCTCCGCCCTTTCTTGCCTTCGGCACCACCTCGCCATTCCAAGTCGAGAAAACCAAGAAAACCACAATGGGGGCAAAATAAACCAGCAATCCAATCCCAAGAACTGGAAGCACCACGAGCAGCGCCAAATTCTCAGCGAGCGCGGCCGCCGCAACCCGCACAATGTGGATGGTCAGCTCAACGCGGTGCCAATTCGCGACGATTATCCACAGAATCACACCGATAAGTAGAAAGACAAACACAAGAACAAGAATCCGATAGGCGAGGGGAAATGCGTGGCGGCATTCGTCCCCCACCGTGCATGCGACGAACCAATATATGTTGAGGAAAGCCGGGGTGAGGATGAAGAAGGGGATCGCGGCGTACACCACCTGTTTGGCGTAATTCTTGAGAAGCCAGAGCAACAAGAGCGAGATCGGGGCGGCGAAGAGGAAGGTGAGGACGAGGGTCGATATGAGACCTTTCAAGAGAGCAGAGGAGGAGGAGATTAGATTGGCGGTGGCGAGCTTGGAGGCGAGGACACAGGAGGAGAGGGAGGGGTCGTAGACGAAGCGAGAGACGCGGGTGGAATCCGGGTTGCGGCGGGCGAGGGCGAGGAACCCGAGGGCAAAAGTGGATAGCGAGAGGAGGAGGAAGAGGAGCAGAGCAGGGAGGTCACGGATGGGGCGAGGGGAGTGGGTGTAGGAGATCGGTTGGTAGAGGTCGGAGGAGGAGGGGAGGAGGGGTTGGGTTGGGGAAGAGGGTTCCGGGAGGAGGGACGGCTTGGATTCGTCGCTGCTTCCCATCAGACGGTTGATAGGGTCATCGACGATGGAGAGGACGGTGGATTTCGGGGGTGGAATAGGGAAAGGGTGGGACTGAGCCTTGCGGAAGAAAGGCAGTTTGAAGGAGAAGGCGATAGTCAAAAGGACGAAAATAGGCTTAGGGGTCCGGGAGAGTTCCAGGTGTTAGAAGTGAGGGAATAAAGTATTGGAAACGGAGAGTGCACCTCACATGCAGTTAGGGATGAGGAAGGATTGAAGGAATAAGGACAGACCGACTGCTTGCTGGAATTAAGTCATAGTCGATTATCGATAGAAACTAAAAAGAAATGCTGGTGTAGGTAAAATTTCCTATATGACACGTGTTAAACGACTATTAACTTGTCCATACAAATATAATAATTCTATCCTTACTAGCAAGAAAATGGGTTTCTTGCCTCAAAAATCCACTTAGTTTTCAATTTTGTAAGATAAGACCATTTTCAAAAAAAATTTACACTTGAGATTTTTTTTTTCTTCCAATTTTGTCATTTCTATACTCAAATATGGCTGTCCAATTGAAAAGACTGTTAGTAACTTCGAATAAAAAAATCATTTATTCATTTGTCTTATCTCATGAGGTTACCACCATCTAAATTATCATAATTTTTCTTATGTCTAGATAAGTCCAGATCTAGTTCATAATATTGGTATCAGGGCCGACGTTCTTCGGACGATGATTAACATGCGATCCAAGACGAATGAGGAGGGATCAACCATGGAGGACTAGAAACTCATCACCGTTCCTATGAGGGTTTTCTCAGCACCACCATCACCACCAGTAACCACCTGTGATGAGCCACTCGCGTGGGCGAATGCATTGATAAAATCTGTCGATTCATTGAAAGAATCATCGAAGAAGAACTCGAAGGAGATCCAAACCGCCATCAAGGATTCGATCCAAGCCTTGATGGTGGTTCTCCTAGCCTAGCACAACCAACCTGCGCTGTCAGCACCATTAGCCATGGCTGAAATGTGCCCCCATGACAAGCAAGATCTAAACCGAGAGGAGGGAGGTGCCAGCCCAAACTACAGCCTCAACCCCTCCTCTGGCCATGGTGGATGCCCCCACCACCACCGTAGATCATCCTCGCAGCCATTGTAGCATCAAAGCAGCTGCCAATAGTGGCCACAGGGTCATCTTCTCCACCTGCGGTGGGAGCTAGGGCTAAAAACCCTAGCTTCCCACCAGCGGGGATCCAGCCCCCACCAGCGCGAACTTCATGCCCAATACTTTCCTTGGACCACCCGCACCCAAGATATGGCCTCTATTTGCACCAACAACTATGGAAAGATCGCCGACAATATTGCTGCAGCAAACCCACAGCTAGTGGTTGCGAGTCTGGCACTCTCACAACTAACGGCCACTATTGCCTTCCTTGGGCTGATTGCTAATCAGTGGTGGCCGTGATACGATCTCCCCTTAGGCTAAGGTTCAATCTCTTCCAATTCTTTGATCTGGACTAGATCTGATATGGAACTTTATAATAAGATCTCGAAATAAGCCGCCGTAGGATCGACACGAAATTTGGATATATCGTAGCCCCCAAAAAAAAGCTTTCTAACAAATCAAGTTTCAGGCGAATCAGATATGGAGATCTCGAGATATCGTTCGATTAGTAGACAAACGTTAGGGTGTCTGTTTAGGATCCGTGGATGGAGGCACGAGATCCTAGGTGATGGTGGTTGGAGGCGGACCGACGTTAATGGGGTGGCACCAGTGAAAAGTGGTGGTGGAAGGGTTATGGTTGATGGAAGGGTTAGGGCAAGTGTTGGATAGATTGGAATAAGGGGGAGGAGAGGGCCGCCCCTAAGGGTCTAGGGTGATTGGCCGGTCGAGGGAGGTTAGAAGCAGCGTCACCGGGGATTGAGAGAACGAGAGCAAAGAAGACGAAGGACGCAAGGCAAAACTCAATTATTCAATAATAATCTCTCTCTGGTTGCCATCCACATCTCTTTTAGAGGCTAACCAAACAACCCAAAATTAACCCTAAACAATACAATTTCGTCGACCGCGTTTGAACGCACCGAGTTCGCTCTTCTCTGGATTTGCGAACGCAATGCAGGCGTTCGAACGCGCGATCGAACGCGCCTGTTTTCTACTTCTCTGGATTTGCGAACGCAATGCAGGCATTCACAGTACATTCGAATGCACAATGCACACTCTCACAACCACGTTCACAATCGCGTTCAAACGCACTCCACTCGCGTTCGAACGCGACTTACAGAAAACTTATTTTCTTATAAATTAAATATTAAAATAAGAAACAAAGACACTCCTAAAATGTATCCATGCTTGAGACGACATCGGTGAAGTCCGAATCGTATCAGGCCTTCATAGTTGCCTACGACCGTCAAATGGCTGAACTTAACAACTACCACCACGAGGGGCTATCCCTTCATTAGGATGGCCTTATCGGAGCTTCCTGTTATCACCGCTCCCCTATAGTGGGGCCATGGGTCCCTTTCATAGCCGTCGAGTGCTGTGGACCCATTAGTGATGCGTCATGGCCATTGGTACACTAGCTTGAGCCTAAGCTCAATTTCAACCTTCCACTATTACTCTACTACCACATGGACCTATCAAATGGTGACTATCGCTGGTTACCTATCTTGCCCAACCACCACCGAGGCTATAGCGGCCTATGCCAGCGCCCCTAGGCCGAATCCAATTTCAACCCTAGGCCTGTGGTAAGTGCATAAAGGTGATGAAATGCATGATTTCCAAGGCAGGCTAGATTTTTGTGAACTGATTCGACCACCTCGTGCGAACTAGTTTGAAACTTATGAACATGACCCTAAGCATGAGTATGATCAATAGAATGAATAGTAAAATGACCCGATGGACCCGTGCCATCGAATTGAGCCGAACCCACATGTAGCCCAAGTGAGACATGAGCTGGACCCGTGGGCCCATGTCCCACGTGACCAGCCTCAACCATGAGGTCACTTGGCCTGCGATAACATGTCACATTTTGGGATCCAAGTTTGGACCATCAAGCTTAATTTTCCAAAATTCTTTAGAAGAGACCATGGCACGCCTGACCACACAAAAGTCTAGCTAGCTTCATTCCACAAGGCATAGTGATTAGGTGGTACCAATCGGCTAAGCGAACTCGACCATTCGAGTCTTGGCAGAATTTTGTAAATGTGATTTGTGCTCAGTTCGACCCAATACAAGAACTTTCAAGCCATGTTGATTATCCTGACTTAGTGAACAATAGTTCTCGCTTACTAGAAGGAGCTCGAGCTGATCTACAAGTGGATCATTAATTGGTCTGACTCAACCTAACGAGTACTTTCATTAGTGGGATCAGGCCTAACATTCAGGCTGAAATCAAGACTTTAAGACCCACTACTTTTGATGAGGCCTTCTCCTTAAATGTTCTGATAGAGTCCAAGTTGGATCAGTTTAACCAAATTTGCAAAGAGGAGAGAAGAAAGACAGCCTAAGTCCACTAAAGACTATATCTACCCCGACTCAGCCTGTGCAGACAGCTTAGCTTAACAGCTAGATGATCTCACGTCACTTTGTACCCACGGACTTGGAGGAGCATTGAAGGAAAGGCTTATATTTTTACTATGATGATCGATTTACCCCCAACCATAAATGCAAGTACTAGTCAGCCAACATCATCTAGAAGGACTCAAGGAGGATGAACCCAAGTCCACTAATTGGCACGACAAGCTATATGAGTATAAGAAAAAGAGATACTAGTCACCTTAAGGACAAGGTGTCCAAAGCATGGTGAATTGTTATGATTTGACCATATGGGTTAGGTTAGTCAAGTTGATTGAGTCGACTCGAGTCAACTTGAGTTAATTAGTTAGCTTTATCTTATTATTTTAAATTTCAAATCAATTGTATAATCTGCATATGGACCCGATCTATTAGAATTTTTACACCTATAAATAGGAGTGGTCATGTTTTTTTATTAGAAAAAATTATGGAATGATTATTTAAGTTAAGTTATTTTATTATCTCATATTTATCTTTTACCATAGCCATTAGATCGTCTTTCTTTTTTTAGGAGTAGATCATAGCCATAGAAGCATTCCGATCTTCCAAACCCTAGCAATCTTCCTCCACCAGCAACCACCCTACTCTACTGCTGTCCACCATCACCCTTAGCCGTCTGCCACATCCGATGATCACCGCAACATCGGATATTTACCGGTCTACCCTATTCTGACCTTTCTCTACTATTTTAATTATATCTTTTCATCCGATTGATAAAACAAGTTATTAGAACCCTATCTCGTGAGGCTATGACCATATAAATTTATATCATTTTCTTACGTTCGGATCAGTCCAGATTTGGTTCATAACATTTGATAAAGTAGAGAAATTTGTAAACATGTTATTATATGCAAAATGCTATGATAAATTATTATGAAAGAATTTTCTTAATATGTTTGATTGTTAGTCTGAACATATACAGTATACTCTGGATTTATGATGTTTTAATAAATGTAATTGGGATTAGGAAATGATATAGAAAGTACATGGGGAAAAAGAATATTTTGATTCTTTATATGGATTTTAATCATTGATTGTGTTGGATGACTTATATATTTTATAAGTAAGAACAAGATTGATGATGATTTCATATGGTGCAAAAGATGTTAGGCAATATGATATGATTGTGGATTTTAAATAGAAAAGAAATTATTTTTGGATGATTGGTACGATAGATTGTCTTTGCAAGATATTTGTATTAGTAGTTATAACAGTTTTGATTGTACTAATAAATGAATGATTTAATAGTAATATGTTTACCAATAATATTGCTAGAGGATTTTCTTGATGACTACAAAAAGGGATAATAAGCATAAGGAATATGGCATGGATACAGGTTTTGGATTAAGAATAATTTCAGTAATTGAGACTTAATGTATGCATTTTTAGATGACATGAAAGTGTGTTTAGTTTAAAAGTTGTTCATTATGTAGATGTGATTAAATGGAAAGAATAACAGTGAGATGAACCATATTGGATGATAGTAGTTTACTAAGTCTATAGCATTATGATATATCTTGTATGATTTTGGAAAATGCATTTCAATTATCAGTTTAGTTCTAGTATTGAGGGTAAGAATTTTAAAATATGTAGATTTTATGTTTTGGGGTGGTATTGGATCTCAGTTATAAATATGCAGACTTATGTTCCTTTATAAACATTATGTGGTATTGATGATGTTATAACATAATTTTGATGATATAATGAGATTGAATTCTTAGTATATATGGTGGACTTTATTTGGAAGATAGTAGATTATTATTTCTAACTCTTGATAAATTATCAGGGTTAAGTAAATTAGCTATCATAAATTAGATATATGACATATTTATTTTGGCATAGATGTTAAATACTATGGATATTAACATGGTAGTTGTTTTGATAGCATTAACTAGAGAGGTAACTTGATAGAATTATCAGAGGAGCATATAAATTTGATTATTTATTATGACTAATAGATTATTTGAAAGTTGAACTAGTTACATTATAAGATAGTAATAAAAAGAATACGAATGACTATTATCATTTATATAAACTGTCTTGATGGATGTTTATTATACTACATGATGATAGACAAATAATTATGTATATAAAGTGATTATATTAATACTGATAAATTATGTGTTAAAGTATTATTGGAAGTTCTTAAACAGTTTTTTTTTTTAATAATGATGTTGATCTTAATAATTTGAATAATCAACGGATTTGCATTTGAGTTTTAAGGTAAAGATATTTAATTAGAAAATGATGATTACATGGTTGCTAATTCTATTATAGTTTGTGGCAATTTAATTTTTTTAATAAATTACAAAGTTGATGATGTGAGTTGATCTATGGTAAAAGAGAAAATAGACTAGCGATGTTGGATAATTAGTATTTGGGACATCTTGTTACCTATATGAATTAATTAGTTTTAGTTATTTTATTGGCAGATCATAATAGCATGAATAACTTGGGAGATTGATATTAGTAGCTTTATAGTTCCTGGATAGTATTTTTATAGATTTATTTAGATTATGAGTATACATTATTAAAGATCAAATATGGTGGATTAGTAAATACTGAGAACTTTATTAGTTACATGATGCTATGTTGATGCTATTAAGTATATATTAATTATTGTGGGATGTAGATTGATATTATGAATTGAGTATTATATTATCGAATTAATAAAAATATTGTTAGAATACTTGGTAAAACTTAGTAAATAGTCATTGGATCTGAATGTCACTCTAAATTTTTTATTTTTTATATTGCTAGAGATAATCTGAATCTAATCATCCAAGTATTGCGGGATAACGACGGAGATAATATAGGGAATCAAAAGATTGTATAAATTTTATTTAATGTTGCAATATGATTAGTATGGATAGGATGGATTTGACGAGGTGCATATTCTCTTAAAGAGTGTATTATGAATATAAACTATGATTTAGAAGCCTTATATGAATAGATATTATCTATCATATTGATTTGTTTAGTAAATCATATAATAGTTTAAGTATAAAAGTAGTTATATTTAGATCAGAGAATTTGTATTGTTGCCTAAACTCTATGATGATATCAGATGGATTGTGAGTATGTTTAGGTTAGTAGCATGATTTGTTTAGAAAAAAAAATAGGAATGTAGTATTTCAGAGTATCTCGTGATATAATATATATCTCTTGTTCTACCTCGTATTAGTGATAAATTGAAGGATGATTCATTCAGCATGTTTGGATATTGGAATATATATTTTATAGATCTTTGAGATAATTGATTAAATAAATTGTATTATTTTATCATAGGTAATTATGGTATTATGTTATTACATGACTGTAGTTATCCTGAGAAGTGATAAATTTTGACTAAGTTTAAGCATTTTGGAATAGAACATAATACATTTGACAAATGATATACTTTCATATTATAAAATTAGTGTACTTGATTACAAAGTAATAGTGATTCTTCCTTATGAGTCAGTATTATTGTAACTACCTTTTCAGGATTGATTTCTGTATAAGAATCATATAATGTATGTATTTGATTCTTATGGTGGACGATTTATGGTTGCGTAAGGTTAAGAGTTAACATGGTAAAAGATAGTCAATGAGATAAAAATTAAGGATTTAAAATTGTGTATCAAACAATTGTCGATTTGACTAAAAGTTTATGAAACTAGGAATTTTACATTTACAGTACTCATATGATCTAAATTTCAAGGTCGAAATTTTTATAAGGGGGGAGGAAAATGTAATAACCCAAACCTAAAAGAAATATACATGGCATGACGTGGCCTGCCACAGCATGGCCAGACTTGTCCCATGTAGTAGCAGGTGTGCTGAGGGCGCCACATGCCCCTAGTCGTAGGCTCAGCCAACTAGGAGCAGTGGGCCCTACGATTGCCATTGCCGCCGCAAACCCCCAATCGCTTTTCTCTCTCTCTCTCTAAATCTCTTTCTCTCTCATTCTCCCCCCCCGTCAACCTCTCTCTCTAACCACTGGCATGCCTAGAACGCTGCCGTCACCCCCAGCTCTTCTTCTCTCTTCTTCTCTCTCTCTCTCTCTCTCTCTCTCTCTCTCTCTCTCTCTTCCTCTTAGTTTGAGGTTCATCAAAATTAAGCTGCCGGTGAGAGGCTAGCTAGCGATGGCTGAGCCCCTCCTCGTCAGCTTGGCTTCCCTCCCTCTCCTCTTTCTCTTCTCTTCTTCCTTTTCTTCCTCTCTTCTTCTTCTTCTTCTTCTTCTTCTTCCTCAGTTCTTCTCCTCCTAGCTTATTATTTTTAAATTTGAATTAAAGCGAATAATCAGCGAATGTATGCCTAGTAGGTCAAGTTACATCCCACCCGCTATCTCTACGTTCATATAAATAGGAGTGGTCATTGTTTATTTGAATTACGATTAGATAGAGGAATAAATATTGAGTTTAGCTAATTATTTATCTCGTATTTACCTTTTCTTTTTATAGCCATTAGATCATCTTTACTTTCCTAGGAATAGATATTGACCCTAGAACCCTTCCAAGTTACCAAATCCTTTTACACACTTCCACCCACAAACCACCCTTCCTTCACCACCTTTGGCCATCCACCATCTTTCGACAACCGTCGCAATGTTGGATATTCCATTTCATCCCTATTTCTACCTTCTCTCACCCTTTTGGCCATAACTTCTTTTTTATCAATCTCTAAATTCACTCAATACAAAGCCAAAAGAATCCTAACATGTGATGCTACCACTCTTTAAAATTTCATAATTTTTCTATGAGCAAATAATTCCGGATTTGGTTCATCACACTAATATGAGCATCTTGCATGCAGCTGCATCCCTAGACTAAGAGTGGCTAAGAATGGTTGGCACTATTGTAACAACTAGGGAAAAAAAAAACTGGGCGACACATGTGCCCCTTTCCTCCTTTTTCATTCCCTCTCTCTTTCTTCTTCTCCTTCCTTATTTTCTTTTTTCTTTCTTTCTTCCTTCTCCCCGCTAGCTCACTCTCCCCCCATCTCCTTCCCGCCACGCTAGAGCGCCAACGACTCTAATGACCCTATGGATCAAAGTGCCAGAGCTACCTTCCTCTTCCGGTAAGTTAGATCTGTAACTAATTAATTATTTTGAGTTTTCTCTCTGAAACATTCCCCTCTCGGTCTCACCGTGATCCGTGTAACGCCCCCACCTGGCACGGGCACGTGCATGCCCACACGGCACGTGCGGCTCACGCGATAGGACGGGCAGGGCCGTCACGCATAGATACACTCATGTGCACATATAATCATGACATCATCAAATAATACTTGCTAACATATTCATGCTCACATAATACAACACCAAAGAAATCATATTATCAACCAAATAAATCTGTTAACATATGAATATTTAAGTCCACAATAATATACACTAGACCACCATCTAATTTAGCAGGTCCCATATAGGCTACAACAAACTATCAAGATACAACTAAACAACTGATACCCGAGTGCATTATAATTTGATATGTACTATACAAATCATTATCAGATATAATAAAGTACAAATATAACAAACAACAATACAACTCAATTTATATACAAACTATCATTTATACCGTCTCGCACCTATAGCTCACCTCATCAATCTAAAATATCTTCTTGGAATATCGTAAGTCACTATCACGTACCACATATCTGAGAGGGTTAGAAAATAAATAAAAAGAGTCATAAGCAAAAGGCGCAGTGGATAGACCTTACCCCGAATCAGTGATGCCAAATAGAGAGTAAATCATATACTGGATAATATGAATCAGAAAAAGTATTATGTCATGAATGAGTATATGAATGTGTCCTCAATAATACATAAATAAAAGGTAAATAATATATCATAACTAATAAAAGTATATAATCCTCGATAATGAATAAACAAATCTCTATGTTATACTATCATCATAACTCTCTCTCAAATATGACACATGATGCATGTCGGTTATGACCATGCTATGATATCAAATGCAACTATATAGGATGTATATTGACCACTTGATAATCAGATAATCAGATGAAAATGAAATCATATGCATTTCTCAACATCTCAGTCATTAATGTCATCTCTGTATATCATCATACTAGACCACTATGCATAGTCAACACCCGGTACCTAGTCTCAACATCATGTTCGAAGACTCAGAGTATACTCCGCCACCCGCAAAAAGTATCTCAAATATAACTATCCCCCGCCACTCGCTAGGGTATCAACATCCATCCAGACTGGGCACCATTCTAGCTGATAGAAACCTCGTGAGAATAACTTGCCACATATGCCCTAGCGAACGACATGTGTTTGAATGTTTGCTGCGCACACAGACTAACGACCTCAGACGTAAGGCCATCAAGTCGCGACTATGTCGAGCGATCAATCATCCACCAAGCGCGTCCTAACCCTCGTGCTCACTCGGGTATTCTCACGCTTTTCATCAACTATCCTATTAATTACATTTCATGTTTTCTTTCTAAATGATAGATCACATGCATATATCCAGTACGATAACAAGTCAATGCATAACAAGAATTTAGGTGAAACAGAAATTAAGAGAAAAATGATGCAATGCAGACTCCAATCATGTATCTAACACTTCCATACTCCTGCTAGTCTATCACATGCACACTCATACTAGAGATCATCTTGATATAAAATCATAATAGTATAATCATCTCTAATCATCTCTATTTATCATCATCATTCTTATATCCAAGATCAACCTAATCACATGCATGATAAAAATATGCTCGTCTATAATCATCTCTAGATAAAGTCATATAATCATGCTGGAGGTCAAAACATACATGTACATAATATATAATATAACCTAATTTGAGAAAAGCGTCTAGGAGATAAGACTACTCATACTGACTAGATGACCCAATACACGTATTTCTGACGTTCACTAATCAACCATCACACATCACTAGCAAGGTCCACGAGGTCTCAAATAAGGGGGTTTGGAATCTGAAAATATTTAAGTAGCATGAAGTTAGTCATTTATCTAATTAGAATTAATTCAAGTAACATATAAAGGTTTATTAGGTTTAGAATCACTTCTTTTTATTTTTGAATACATAACTAGATCTATATTATAGATAGGATTCAAATATTATAATTATACTATTATCATAAAATGCTAATTATAGTATAAGGAGAAGATGTATGTTTCCTTTTATATAAGAATATTTCTAAATATATAATTATAAAATAAAATAAAATAAAAGGCTAAATAACTATAAGTATAGACAAGGTCTATTATAATTAATTTTATAATTCATACTCTAGATTAATTAGGGACTATACAGTCTTTACTCAATAAAATAATAAATAAATAACTAAATAAGCCTAGTATTTTATTTGTTGCAGAATAATAATATATAATAAATTAATAGAATTACTTAAAATATATATCATAAGATATTAGAATATAAATCTAATAATTATAATTTACAAATCTATCTATTAATCTAATAGACATATAAGTAAATAAATAAATATAGGCATTACCTATATTTATGTGTAATAGTTTATAACCTAATTAATCATTAATAATTATAATTAATAATAATCATGTTGAAGAATATACATTATTATTAAAGTAATTAATGTCTAAATAAGTTACCTACATTAATTAAGAAAGCAATACCTAACTAAATAAATAAACAAAACTAAAATAAATCAAATAAATAAATAAATAAATAATGCCACCAATGCTCTGTTACAGTGTTGGGCGCAGAAAGTGGAGGAGGAGAAACTGAAGGAGAAGAAAGGAGAAAGGAAGCAGAAAGAAGAGGAGGAGGAGAAGCTGAGGGAGAAGAAAGAAGAAAGGAAGAAGAAATAAGAAGAAAGAAGAAGAAGAAGAAGAAGAAGAAGAGAAGAGGAAGAGAAAAAAAAGAGAAGGTGAGGGAGGGAATTGCGGACCCGAGCCGGCGGGGGGGCATTGGCCGCTGGTGGCCATCCAACGACCAGCCTCTCATCGACGGCTCGGCTCCGGTGAGCCCGAGCCGGAGGCAAGAAATAGAGAGAGAGAGAGGAGAGAGAGAGAGAGATAGAGAGAGAAAAGAAGGCAGAGGAAAAAGGAGGAGGCTCACTTGCGGTAGCACGGCGATAGCGATGATGGGTCGGCAGTGGGAGAGAGAGAGAGAGAGAGTTTGAGGGAAGGAGTGAGAGAAAGACCGAAAGAGAGAGTGTGGGGACAAGAAAAAGATAGAGAGAGAAGCGGTGGGGAGGAGGAGGAACGGCGGCAGTTGCGGCGGCGTCGGGGCCCATCGTGCCAGCTGACTGGGTCGACAGCTGGGGGTGTGTGGCATCCTCAGCCCGCCCGCATCTTGCATGGCACGAGCTCGTGCCATGCAACACAATTTTTCTTTTTTTTGTTTTTGTTTTTTGTCTCTCTTTTTGTTAATTTCATTGAATTTATATATCATCATAATCATCATCATTATTATTATTATTATTATTATTATTATTATTATTATTATTATTATTATGTTATTATTATTTTTAAAGTTGGGTTATTACAATCTGGCCGGCCGGCGGTTTTGTGCCTTGCTACGTCGGTCTGGTGAGCTCCTCTTCTTCGTAAGGATGTCCCCGGTGGCTCCCTTCAAAGCCCTCGTGGCCTGTGCCGTCGGGTGCCTCTATGTTAATGATCTAGACCATGGCTTGAGAGTGCCGTTACATAAAACACATATCAGGAACTAGCTCCAAGTGGATATTAACTTTTACTGATTATAATTTTGGGCTAATTCAATCTTATCAAAAGAGTCGGTGGTCCATGTGTATCTGTATTAATTGCTCCTATTAAGAATTAATACAAAGAAATGTAGGAAAATAATATCAAGCAAGTTGCATTATTTGACAAAGCTTATTAATTAAATATTGCCTATGCGATCTTCCATAAGTTTAATAATAGTGATTGGGGCAATAATTTGAGGAGAATATTTTTATTACATTTAATAACACGTCAGGCCTTGGTACAGTTGTGCCTGCTCTACCTGATTAATAAAGGTAGGAATTACGAGATGGACCTATCCAAGTCTGTAGCGGACGTTAGTAAGATATGATTGTTATGCTTATGCTTTTTTATTTACTTTTCTTATCGAGGTGGACTTCGTACCCTATAAGGATGACTTCGTGGCGTAGTTGTAGCTAGTGTTAGGAAAGCGGTTCAGGCAAGTAAAACTCCTATAATCTAGAGTAGTGTAGAGAATGAAATACATACTTTATGAAACTATCGCATCCATATCATGCATGTGCATATATTTTTCTTACCGTTATTATTGCACTGTCATGCATAGTAATTATATTTTGTAGTTTGGTATGATTTCACACATTATGATGTTTTTGCATACTTATTGGGCATGATCATGTGTTTCACATGCAAAAACATGATAATGATGGGTGTTACATTATGCTTGCTATGTTGGATAGTATCACGCCACTTGCACATGTGCACGACCATAAATGGGGTGACTGTTGCGTATCTGATACACTTAGTTAAGATATTTTCTTATTGCATTAGTTATTTATTTTTATTAAAATAAAATTCCTATAGGTTCGAACATAGGAGGGGTCGCGTTCGAACGCCCTTATGAACGCTTGCATCAGGTTCACAAATACAAAGAGCGCATATTATGCGTTCGAACACAGTCGGGCAAGTTCGAATGCCCGCGTTCGAACGCTTGCATTGCGTTCGCAAATCCAGAGATGGAGCTTTTTGAGTGCGTTTGAACGTGATCGGGCACGTTCGAACGCGACCGATGAGAATCCTCTAGAATTAGGGTTTCATATTGTTAGGTTTTTTATTTATTGGCAATTTTGTACAAAATATTCTAAGTGTATTCTTTCATGTATTTGAGCTTTACACAAGTCTAGAATATCACTGGTGTGAAGAATTACAAGATCATTGGAGAAAAGCCTCGCGTTCTCATCGCGTTCACAAACGCGTTCGAACGCGGGCATTGCGTTCACACAGACAGAGAGCCGCGTTCACAAGCGCGTTCGAACGCGGGCACTGCGTTCACACAGACAGAGAGCCGCGTTCACAAACGCGTTCAAACGTGGGCACTGCGTTCACACAGACAGAGAGCCGCGTTCACAAACGCGTTCGAACGCGGGTACTGCGTTCACACAGACCGAGAGCTGCGTTCACAAACGCGTTCGAACCCAACCTGAAGAATTCAAGCTGTCGTGTTCGAACGCACTTGGGCCCGTTCGAACGCACCTGAGATTAAGTTAGGCCGTTCGAACACACTCGGGCCGCGTTCGAACGCACATATGAAGTTTGCAATTTATTCGATTTTCGTGAGTACGAATATGACTTGGATTTGGCTCTATCTTGGAGATCATATATAAGGATAGTGTTGCCCTAACCTAGGGTGGTTGAAGAAGATTATTCAAGGAGACTTTTTGGAGGCTACATCGGTTCTTCAACAAACAAGGCCCTTCGCATCTATAAATCTTAATCTTTCGTCTTAAGGGCTATCTAGACGAAAGATCAATCTCGAGGGTTACTGAGATTGGACTTCAATCACAAGAAGCAGTGAATCGTGGGTTCTAGCGATCAAGACTAAGAGGAACAAAGTCGTTTGGATCGACGGGTTGTTTTGTGAGTCAGTCTTGTAACTGCTACTATCATAGTGATTGGTTTTGATCCGAGTTTGGATCCGTGGTTTTTTCCCGTTTGGGTTTTCCACGTTAAAATCTTGGCGTTCATCTCTACTTTCGTTTTTAATATTTCTTCCGACTTTTACTTAAGTGAACGAGAAGTATCATTGCCTAGAGGTTAGATACATACGTGTGTCTAGGGGTTTTTCAATTGGTATCAGAGCAGGTTCTCTCACTCTTTGAGAGAGATCAAATAGGCATGGATTTTCATAGAGATGGACCCTCATCTATTAGACCTCATATTCTAGATGGATCAAATTATGGATATTGGAAAGCTATGATGAGAGCTTATTTGAAGTCTATAGATGAGAGAGTTTGGATGACCATTATGAACGGTTGGAGTCCACCAATGTACATGGGGAATGATGAGTTAGTTGAGAAACCGATTGAGTCATGGGATAAAATAGATTATGAAAAAGTTGGCTGGAATAGCAAAGCAATAAATGCAATTTTTAGTTGTGTTTCCTCAGAAGAATTTAGAAGAATATCTACTTGTGAAATAGCAAAACAAGCCTGGATGATCTTAGAAACAACTCATGAAGGTACTATGGCTGTAAAACTTTCAAAACTTCAGAGGTTGACTACTAATTTTGAAACCCTACGTATGGAGGAGAATGAAACATTTGATGAGTTCTATGCAAAGTTAAGTGATATAGTCAACTCCAGTTTCAACCTAGGAGAGAAAATTTCTAAAAATAGAATTGTCCGTAAGATCTTTAGGTCTCTTCCAGAAAGGTTTCAGGCGAAAATTACAGCTATTGAGGAAAGTAAGGACATTGACTCTATGAAAGTTGAACAATTGGTAGGAAATCTACAAACATTTGAGTCCAGTCTTTCAAAACTGAGGAAGTCCAAAGGGATAGCTCTATCCACTGTTGAACAAAATTTAGAGGAGTCTGAAGATGAAGGTGATTTAGATGTTGAGATGTTGGCTATGTTTGTCAAAAAGTTCAATAAATTCTTTCGGAAGCCAAACAAGTTGAATACTGAAAAGTTTGAAAAAAAACAAAACTTTTGTGAAAAAGAAGAATACTGTGACTTCGAATACAGGTGGTAGCAACAACAATGTCAAACAGAAATATAAGAATTCTGAAAATAAAGTTCAATGTTTTGAATGTTCTGGTTTTGGACACATCGCACAAGAATGCCCTAATCGTCTTAAAAGAAAGGGCAAAGCTATGAAAGTTACTTGGGATGATTCAGATGAATCTAATGATGATTCTGATAAAGACGAAGAAAACTTTGTAGCCTTTGCCTCTTCTCTGCTTAATACTGACTCTGTTGATGATACTGATAGTACAGATGATCTTGATATGCTACCGGCTGAGGAAGATGAATCTGAAATTCAAAAGGCATATAATGACTTGTACCTGGAGTCGTTTAAACTCAAGAAAAGCAATCTTAGACTACTTCAACGACTCAAGGAAATTGAACCAGAAAGAATTCAATTTGAGGAGAAGTACAAATTGGAGCTTGAACGTGTCAAAGACCTTTCTGAACAACTTGACAATGCGAAAAATAAAATGAAGGCTGATGAAATTGAACTAGAGCGATTGCATAAGGAAGTTACTTTTCTAAAAGGGAAGAACAAACTGGACGAGATTCTAAAAGCTCAGATCTCTGGAAAAGACAGGTATGGTGTTGGATATACTAGTAATTCAAATAATAATAAAACTGTTTTTGTTTCTACAGGTAAACAAAAGGAAGAATACCTGAAGCCATCAATCGTATTTTCAAAGCAATCCTGGATGAATCCTTCAAAATTGAAGTTGAATCTACAAACTGGTGAATTTTTGACGGCACCAAAGGTAAACTTTAGTCACACTCCTCGACAAAAGGTGAGTAGAAAAGGGTTTGTTCCGACATGCTATCATTGCGGCATTCTAGGGCATATTCGACCTCATTGTAAATTTTTGCAAAAACCTAGAACTGCTTTCATTTATGGGATGAAAACAAAAACCATATGGGTCAAGAAAAGTGATTTGAAATGTTATGTTGTGCATACAGCCTTGAAAGCTTTAAATTCTGATTTATGGTATTTAGACAGTGGCTGTTCAAGACATATGTCGGGTGACAAGTCGTTATTTTCTAATCTTGAAAAACATGAAGGGGGAGTTGTGACATTCAGAGATGGTAATTCATCAAAGGTAATAGGTAAAGGAAAGGTAAGTACTCTAGGGATTCTTAGTCTCGAAAATGTTCTTTATGTTAAGGGCTTGAAAGCAAATCTACTAAGCATTAGTCAATTTTGTGATGAAGATTATGAGGTAAAATTCTCCAAAAATGATTGTACTGTTCTAGATCATGATGGTAATGTTATATGTTATGGATCTAGAACATCTGATAATTGCTATGTCGTTGGAACTTCACATAAATTGAAATGTAACAGTGCGTCTTTCGACATTGCAGATCTTTGGCATCAACGTCTTGGACATGTGAATCACAAGGAATTATTTACTCTGTCCAAACATGAAGTGGTAAGAGGAATACCTAAGATAAAAGAAATGTCAAAAAGAGTGTGCGGTTCATGTCAAATTGGAAAACAAATTCGTATCTCACACAAGAAGGTAAATACAGCTACCACTGACCGTGTGCTACAAATAGTTCACATGGACTTGATGGGACCAACAAAAACTGAAAGTCTTGGAGGTAAACGCTATATATTCTTAATGGTCGATGATTACTCCAGATATACCTGGGTTGCCTTTCTACGTGAGAAGTCTGAAACCTTTGAAGTTTTTAAATCACTATGCTTAAAATTGCAGAATGAAAAATCTACAATCCTAGTTAGGATTCGTTCTGATCATGGTAGAGAATTTGAAAATGAAAATTTTTCTATATTTTGCGATTCTCTTGGTATTCAACATGAGTTTTCAGCTCCTATAACTCCACAACAGAACGGGATTGTTGAAAGAAAAAATCGAGTTGTGCAGGAAATGGCTAGGGTTATGCTTCACACTAAAAAGGTTACTCAAAGGTTTTGGGCAGAGACGGTCAATACAGCGGTACATGTGATAAATCATGTTTATCTAAGACCAGGTACAAATATGACTGCTTATGAAATCTGGAAAGGTAAGAAATCTAGTGTTAAGTATTTTCGAGTTTTTGGTAGTAAATGTTATATCTTGCGTGATCGAGAATATTTGACTAAATTTGACACTAGAAGTAGCGAAGGCATCTTCTTGGGGTACTCGAATAATAGTAGAGCCTACAGAGTATTTAACCTTGAAACTTCTACTGTTATGGAATCTGCTAATGTTATGATAGATGAATCCTCGACTGACTTAACTAAAGCTACTTCTATTTCTGTTTCTGCAGATACATATTACGAAAAAATAGGAAAGGAGCTTGATCTGGAAATGGAGAATCAGGACGAGGACAAAGTTGAAATGAACAAAAATGACTGCAACGTACCGGAACCATCTACTAGAGTGAAATCAAATCATCCACTGTCACAAGTGATAGGAGACTTGAATGGACCAATTAAGACAAGACGACAAATCCAAAGTGAGGTATCATTTACTTGTTATACATCTTCTTTTGAACCTAAAAATGTGAAGGAAGCATTGTTAGACGATTCTTGGGTAAATGCTATGCATGAGGAATTAGAGCAATTTTCTAGGAATGATGTTTGGTATTTAGTTCCTAGACCTAAGAATGTGAACGTTATTGGAACAAAATGGATCTACAAAAATAAAAGTGATGAACATGGCAATATAGTTCGAAATAAAGCCATACTAGTAGCACAGGGATACACTCAGGTTGAGGGTATAGATTTTGATGAGACATTTGCTCCTGTTGCTAGATTAGAGTCTATTCGTATACTGCTTGCCATTGCTTGTCATTTAAAATTTAAATTGTTTCAAATGGATGTTAAAAGTGCTTTCTTAAATGGTATCCTGAATGAAGATGTTTATGTGGAACAACCTAAGGGTTTCGAAGATCAAAAATTTTCTTCTCATGTTTTTAAATTGAAAAAGGCTCTTTACGAGCTAAAACAAGCTCCAAGAGCTTGGTATGAGAAGTTGACCACCTTTTTAGTGGATGCGGGGTTCACTCGAGGGGGAGTGGACAAGACATTATTCATCAGACGTGAAAACAAGAGTTTAGTTGTGGCACAAATATATGTGGATGACATTGTCTTCGGGGCGACGAGTCAATTATTAGCTAAGGAGTTTGCTGATCTCATGCACAGTCATTTTGAGATGAGTATGATGGGTGAGTTGAAGTTCTTTTTAGGGCTTCAAATTACTCAATTGGAGAGAGGGATTTTTATCGCTCAAACCAAGTATGCTAAGGATCTTGTGACTAAATTTGGTTTAGAAAATGCAAAACATGCTAGAACTCCTATGAGTACAACTACCAAACTAGGTAAGGATATGTCAGGAAAAAGTGTTGATCAGACAGTGTATAGGAGCATGATCGGTAGCCTTTTGTACTTAACGGCTAGTAGACCTAACATTGCATTTAGTGTCGGTATGTGTGCTAGGTTTCAGTCTGAACCTAAGGAGTCACATTTGTTTGTTGTGAAACGTATCATAAAATATGTCAGTGGCACAGTTGATTTAGGTATCTGGTTTACTTATGACTCGGGTGCTATCATATCAGCATACATGGATTCTGATTGGGCAGGTTCATGTGATGATAGAAAAAGTACTTCAGGTGGATGTTTTTATGTTGGAAACAATCTGGTTGCTTGGCACAGTAAGAAACAAAACTCGATATCTTTATCTACTGCAGAGGCCGAGTACATTGCAGTAGGAAGTTGTTGTTCTCAGTTACTATGGATGAAACAGATGGTCAAGGATTATGGCATTGAACAAGATACTATGGTGCTTTATTGTGACAACATGAGTGCTATTAATATATCGAAAAATCCTGTTCAACACTCGCGTACAAAACATATTGATATCCGACATCATTTTATACGCGAGTTAGTTGAAGACAAAACAATAGCACTAGAACATGTTGAGACGGAGAAACAGTTGGGTGACTTGTTTACAAAACCTTTGGATTTACAGAGATTTGAGTATCTTCGTACTTCTTTAGGGATTTGTGCTTTGGACTGATTTTATTATGATGTGTGTTCTTTTTAGTTTGCGAGTTTCTTTTGTTTCGTTTTTTTTGTTTTCATTTACTCTGAAATTTTCTTTGGTTTTAGTTTCAGATTTATCGAGAGATTTTGTTATAAATAAAAAAAAATTTGATGCACTCCTAGATTCAATAATATCCTCTTGACATAAAAATATGATTTTTCTCTTGATTATGAGTTATTATAGTCAATTTTGTCATCTTGTAGTATATTGTTTCAATTTTGAATTTGTCACTCCCTCGACTTCTATAATAATAAATTTTTAATGCCTCATAACATATGTGTATTCTTGAGTGAGCATGATATCATGAATATTTTTTTTAAATAGCTCTCTATTAACTTTGATTTGCACAGTTTGACCTCATGATTAGTTATCAAATATATTTTTATAAAAGATCAATGAAAAGGGCTACAATGAGTTAGTGTGAAAGCCGTCTTGTTTCGAGTCCAGTTTGACTCAGTACACTATTTGCAAATTTAACAAAAAAAAAAATATGATATATGTGAATTTCTTCTTGCACATCATTTGATTTGTACTACAAGAAAAGGGCTACCTACTCATGTGTGAAAGCCATCATTGCACATATATGGTTCAATAAAAAAAATTACAAGAAAAATTCCTGCTGTATTATGGAGAATAAGTCGAAAAGTGCAAACTTTCTATACTAAGTCGGTTTGACTACTGTGTTGCATCATTGTTTATATAGTAAAGTTTGTTTAAGAAGATTGGTTCATGTTATCTATGCTCATCTTGCATATGTATATCGTTATGATCAATCAAGATTAATGTAATTTTGAGTGATGCATTCGAATTGATTATAATATGCTTTTGATGATTTGATTGATCTTGTATGACTTATTTCATTTGATTGTCATATTCTATGTCTTGATTATATTTTGGAATTCTAGAAGTGCATCTCCAAAAATATTTTTACCTTGTTTTTAGTTTAAAAAAAAAAAAGGGCGTTCGAACGAGGATTGTTGAGTTCGAACGCGGCGCGTTCGAACGCGCGGACTGGTGCGTTCGAACGTACGTGTGGGTTCTTTAAATATTGTGTCCGAACCCAAGGGTTTCATCTTCCATTCTCCAAACCCTAAAAACCCTTCATTTTCCCCTTCTCAAATCTTCAAGATCTTGGTGTTTTTCATCGAATTTTTCACTTCAAATCCTTTTTGGGGGTCGATCCCCTCCGGATCTAGTGTCTTTCAACCAAAAATTTGAGTTTCTTCCCACATTTGCAAGGTATGATCATCCATTATTCTTTTTCAATAAACTTGCTTGATTTTGAGTGATTTGTGCGTTCTCAACTTTTGATCACGTTAATGTTCAACTCTTGATGATTTTTGTGAGATTGAACGTGATATCTTAGCATTTTTCAAGTGCAAGATGTTTTTCCTTTTGGGGCTTCATGGTTTTTCCCATTTTTCTTTGGATTTCTTGCTATTTTTTTTGGTTGCTTTCGGAGATGTATTGAATATTGAAACGTGTTTTCTTTTCAAGAATGCCTAAGAAAACGACGGTGACCAAGAAACCAAGGCCGCCTTCCTCGCCATCCTCGGCTCCCAAGTTTTCTTCAACAACGGCTGAGGGTCGTTACAAGCATAATTTTGGCACCCGTCCTGTTATCTGTGAAAGACCCGTAGTTATATCTGATTTTTCTGAGTTGGGGATTGAACAGATCTTTACTGAACGTGGATGGTTATCAGTGTGTCGGATGAGCGGGACTGCTTATGTGGAAGTTGTTCGAGAATTCTTTAGTAATGCCACGATTTATGATCACTGTATACGTTCTACTGTTCGTGGTGTATCTATATACCTGGATTCCGATGTTATTCGTGCTGAACTGAGTTTGCCTGATGGTGCGTTTCAGTATCCGACGTCTGCTCCACTCCCTGATATAAATGACTATGCCGGTACAGTCCTGATCAAAGGGGAACGTTGGAAAGGTAACATGATGCCGCATGCAAGGCTGACATCTGTGGCTCGCATGCTTCACCTCTTTTGTCTGTACAATGTCACCCCCAAGACTTGCCATTCCAGCATTAGTTTGGATCGTGCGTTCCTTCTTCATGCCATGTTATCGGGAGTCTCTATTGACTTAGCTACCGTGATCTATGATTCCATTCTCTCAGCTGCACAGAAAGAAGCACCTCGTGAGGGATTACCTTTTGGCATTTTTCTTACCACTTTGTGCACTCAGAGTGGAGTGCGAGTAGATGCTTCGGAACCTTCTCTTACTTCGCAGAAACCATTGGAACGGATTACTCTGAAGCGGAGTCAAGCTCACGACTAGACGTCTCCTCTCAAACCGTCCTCTTCCGCCGCTGGTCGGTCATCGCATCTCGACAGTTCTAATGATAGCTCTGCCGATGACTCATCTCCCACTGAGGGGGAGTTACCACAGTACTCAGACCGGTTCGATCAACTTAGTACTCAAGTGCAGGATCTCTATTCCGCGGTGAATGATCTACGTACTGAGCAAGTCCGTCAGGGAACTGTACTTGATTCCGTGTTGACGATTCTTCATCGTTAGTTTCCTCCGAGTTCCTAGTCTTTGGCATTTGTGCCAAAAAGGGGAAGAGTGTCTCAGTGTTTAAGTGTCTAGGTGTGTAGGGGGAGTTTAGTGGAGTTTACTTGATGGTTGAACTTGGCATTTGAAACTTAACTTAACTTGAAGTAATTGTGATAACGTGTGTTTAATCTTTGTCTGTTTAAATTTTTGCTCTTGTGATAACTTGTGTTTTGATTTTTTTTTATTTCAAGTTATTTTCACTTGATCTTGGATTGGTATATGTTTTCTTGCAGGGATTGATGTGCAAAATATTCTAGACTTGTTGATTGCTCAGTTTGAAGTCATTGTAATATCTTGTAACCTAAGTGTTTTGTCACAAATTGCCAAAGGGGGAGATTGTTAGGTTTTTTATTTATTGGCAATTTTGTACAAAATATTCTAAGTGTATTCTTTCATGTATTTGAGCTTTACACAAGTCTAGAATATCACTGGTGTGAAGAATTGCAAGATCATTGGAGAAAAGCCTCGCGTTCTCACCGCGTTCACAAACGCGTTCGAACGCGGGCACTGCGTTCACACAGACAGAGAGCCGCGTTCACAAGCGCGTTCGAACGCGGGCACTGCATTCACAAACGCGTTCGAACGCGGGCACTGCGTTCACACAGACAGAGAGCCGCGTTCACAAACGCGTTCGAACGCGGGTACTGCGTTCACACAGACCGAGAGCTACGTTCACAAACGCGTTCGAACGCAACCTGAAGAATTCAAGCTGTCGCGTTCGAACGCACTTGGGCCCGTTCGAACGCACCTGAGATTAGGTTAGGCCGTTCGAACGCACTCGGGCCGCGTTCGAACGCACATATGAAGTTTGCAATTTATTGAATTTTCGTGAGTACGAATATGACTTGGATTTGGCTCTATCTTGGAGATCATATATAAGGATAGCGTTGCTCTAACCTAGGGTGGTTGAAGAAGATTATTCAAGGAGACTTTTTGGAGGCAACATCGGTTCTTCAACAAACAAGGCCCTTCGCATCTACAAATCTTAATCTTTCGTCTTAAGGGCTATCTAGACGAAAGATCAATCTCGAGGGTTACTGAGATTGGACTTCATTCACAAGAAGCAGTGAATCGTGGGTTCTAGCGATCAAGACTAAGAGGAACAAAGTCGTTTGGATCGACGGGTTGTTTTGTGAGTCAGTCTTGTAACTGCTACTATCATAGTGATTGGTTTTGATCCGAGTTTGGATCCGTGGTTTTTTCCCATTTGGGTTTTCCACGTTAAAATCTTGGCGTTCATCTCTACTTTCGTTTTTAATATTTCTTCCGACTTTTACTTAAGTGAACGAGAAGTATCATTGCCTAGAGGTTAGATACATACGTGTGTCTAGGGGTTTTTCACATATTGTTTTAGGACTTGTTAGCTAGCCTCTATAAATATGTAGATGGCAGCTAACTTCATTATACTATTGGATTATTAATTTCTTGCCTACTATCTTCTCTCTAGACTCTCTCCCTCCTCCCTCTTCACCATCCTTCCATATCTACCATTGGCAAGGTTTTCCCTAACTTCTAATCTCCCTCGTCTGTCGAGTCACCCCTCTTCTTTGGGATCTCGACCACTTCGTTTCCTTCGTCTACTTTGATGGATTCTTGTACCAAAGATAGGCTATGCTACGATTCCTTCAAAATCTGAATGTATTTTAGGAATCAGTCCGCGCAACTATGGGAAAATATTTGTCAGATATTCTTCGGTAGTCAGAAAATTACAAAACTAACTGAGTTAGATTTGTAACTTCCTAATCTACAACTTTTGTATTTACACCTTTTGCAGATTCGAACTGTTATAGGGATGGAAACATGGAATAATGTGGGTGATGGTGGTGGTGATAGGTGGAGTGGATGTTAGGGTTATGGATGGATATGGAGATGAGAGTAGATTATGGAAGTGATTAAAGGAAGTAGACGAAGGAAACGAAGTGGTAGAGATCTAAAAGAAGAGGAGTGGCTCGACAGTCGAGGGAGATTAGAAGTTAGGAGAAATCTTGCCAGCGGTAGAGGTGAAAGGATGGTGAAGAGGGAAGAGGGAAGAGGAAAAGAGTCTAGAGAGAAGATAGGAGGCAAGAAATCAATAATCCAATAGCCTTATCATCATCATACTCTAATTAGGATTTTCTCTATATATAGAGGCTCATTATAGGGACTCATCAACTAAATTAAATAACTCTAACAAATCCTAACATATCAACAACTAAGTTAAAACCCTAACAAACCAACTAAATGAGTCTTCTTTATCTTCTCAGATTAACTTTTCGTTTTGTCATAGATAGATTTTGAATCTGGAGAAGTCATGAACATCAAAGTTGTAGCTCTAGAGGTTGGAGACCTTATCCAACTTGTTTGATATTATTTGGATATGTGTAGAATATTTTATAAATATTTTCCTAAAACTGTATAGAGTTGAATTTAGCTAATTAAATAAAATCCTAACCTACTAAGACTCTAACTAAACCAAATAACCAAATAAGATAATTAGATTTAATCCATTGAGCTTAATCTCCCTTTGATATGATCCGATTTGATCTGGTTCGTATCAACTTTCCTTAGCTACATCCAAAATCCACCTTCATAACCATACCCATCTATAACCCTAACATCCACTCCACCCGTCACCACCACCATCACCCATGATCTTTCATGTTTCCGTCCCAGTTTCAGTTCGACTCTATGAAAGGAGTAAATATGAAAGTTGTAAATCAGGAAGTTACGGATCTAACCCAATAGGTTTCCTAATTTTCTGACTACCAAAGAATATCTGATGAATATTTTTCCATAGTTGCACGGACTGATTCCTATAATATATTCAGATCTTAAATGAATCGTTGTGTAGCCTATCTTTGGTACGAGAACCCATCAATTGGTATGAGAGCCAAGCAAACCTCAGACCTTTATTAATGGTTGAAACAAAAAAGATGACCTCAACAAGGAGACCTATAAAGAGTACACTGACAAGGGAAGACTCAATTCACAATGACTCTAACCGTGAGGTCGATTCCTTTAGAGCGACCACGGTAGGACCGAGTCAACCAACATCCATGGGTATGAATATGGATGAACTTAGGAATATGTTCCAAACATTATTGCATAGAGTAGACAACATGCAAAAGGATCACAATAAATTCAAGGAATATGTCGTGAATCGATTGGGTTCGTCATCTCCTCAATGACGATAAGAGTTTCAAGAAGGACCAGCGGTGGGACCTCATCGAACCGATACCCCACAGGTCTAGGTGCGTCATATGAGTGTCAATGATCCCCTCTTACTTATGCCTACACATCATCCTCCACCTCCGTTACAAAACCCAAGACCGACGGTGATGGAACCTGAGAGGCGTGCGGCACCGGTGCACTTCGTCGATGACGACGATTGGCACTTTGAGGATGAGGTTAATCCCTATGGAGATGGTGATGGACGTGTTCAAGGATTTAGAGAAGGTGATGGATGTGCTCAAAGGTTTAGACCTGAACTAAGGATCTTTTGCGAATCCGACAACGCTATTCGGGGGAGAACCGCACGCTTGGACTTTTCAAAATTCCAAGGCGGTGATCCAACGGATTGGGTGTTTCAAGTTGAACAATATTTTGATTGTCAAGTTATAGCGGAAGATGCAAAAGTCCAGATGGCAAGCTTTTACCTCCAAGGAACAGCATTGCATTGGTATAGATCGGTTATTCGTGGTGGTAGATTTACCGGATAAGCTGATTTTTATAGGAGGATTACACGTAGATTTGGGACAGCGGCATATGAAGATTTTGTTGCCACATTAAGCAAGATAGTTCATAGGACAATCGTATCGGACTACCAAGCTGAGTTTGAAAGAGTTAGTAGTTGTTGTGAGCCACTGTGGCCCGAATGGACATTGATGAGTATATTTATTTCAGGGCTGCGGGATGAGATACAAGCGAATATTCGTGCTCTATGTCCTACTACTCTTGAGGAGGCCTTTGAGAAGGCTGTGAGGATGGAACAAAAGCATAGGGCTCTAAAGATGGCAGTGAAAACTAGTTGGGGCAACAGAGATAGGCGGTTTGCACCTAGAACGTCGGCTGGAAATTCTGCGGTTTTAAAAACAACGGCTACGAGTACTAGACCATGACTACCTTTGAGACCCTTTTTCAAATGTTAGAGGAGGCACTAGACCCCCCATTCGAACTCTCACACTTGCCTAGGTGGAGGAGCGAAGAGCGGAGGTCCTTTGCTTTCAATGTGATGAGCGTTTCACCCCTAGTCATCGGTGTTCTAAACTGATCAGGAGTGTGATGCTTATCGACGGTCTTGAGGAGGATGATGAGGTTGTTTATAATGGAGATTGTCTAGAGGAGGTCCATGAGGAGGCCATTGTGGAGGGCATGGAGGAAGATATCCAAGCTGAAATATTGATGCATGCATATTCGAGTACTTCCGCACCGAGGACGTTATGGGTAGACGGACTCGTTAGAAAGTATTGTGTGCACATCCTCATCAATTCAGGGAGCACACACAACTTTCTAGACGAGAGGTTAGTAAGGATATTGGGTTTGGATGCCGAACCGACCACGTGATTTGACGTTGCTATTGGAGACGGCACAAAGCTAATGGCGGAGAGCTTTTATCGCTGGGTCGGTATATGGGTACAAGGACACGACATCATTATCGACTTGTATCCATTAGTGCTATGAGGAGCAGACATTGTACTTGGTGCTCAATGGTTATAGAGTTTGGGACCCATACATTTGATTTCCGGAGCATGTGGATGAAATATAAACAAGGAAACAAAGATGTGCGGCTTGATGGTATTTGGTCTTCGCCGATTCCTACGATGCAGCCTATGATAGGGCTGCCTTCTGCGTATGATTTGGCATATCTTCTTCAGTTAGGACTAACAAGAGATGAGTCTCAACTGAGTTCAGGTACTACTATTGAATTGTCTAATTTATTAGATAACTTTTCTGAACTATTTGACGAGCCATAGGAGTTGCCACCGAGGAAATCGGCGAACCATCGCATAAAGATTATACCCGAAGCTACACCGGCAAACATGAGTCAATATCGGTACCCACATGTGTAAAAAGAAGTTATCTCAAAGATGGTAGCCAAGATGTTGGAGCAAGGCCTCATTTAACCAAGTCATAGCTCATACTCATCCCCCGTGCTATTGGTGCGAAAAAGGATAGAACATGGCATTTTTGTATCGACTACCGGGCGCTAAACGCCATTACCGTCAAAGACCAGTATCTTATTCCGGTTATCGAGGAGTTACTGGACAAGCTTGTAGGGGCGATTATATTTAGTAAGTTTAACTTGAGGGCCGGGTATTATCAAATTAGAGTTCACTCGGCGAATGTGCACAAAACTGCATTTCAAACTCCAAATGGGCATTACGAGTTTCGAGTGATGCCTTTTGGTCTCACCAATGCTCCAACTACCTTTTAAGGTCTCATGAATGATATATTTCTACCTCTATTGCAAAGGTATGTCTTGGTATTTTTTGACGAATATTTTCCCACGGTTTCTACCGATCTTTCTTTGGTATAAGAACCTATCAAATTGGTATCAGAGCCTATCACATAGAGTTGACGCAATGCAGAATCATGATATGATTCGGATTTCACCGGTGTCGTCTCGAGCACGGATACACTTTAGGAGTGTCTTTGTTTCTTGCTTTAATATTTAATTTCTAAGAAAATAAGTTTTCTATAAGTCGGGTTCGAACGCGGGTGGAGTGCGTTCGAATGTGGTTGTGAATGCGGTTGTTAATGCCTGCATCATGTCCAGAGAGTGTGAATTGTGTGTTCGAATGCGCTGTTAATGCCTATATCGCGTTCGCAAATCTAGAGAAGTGGGAAACAGGTGCGTTCGAACGCAATCGGGCGCGTTCGAACGTGGTTGGTGAAGATGTACTATTTAGGGTTAATTTTGAATTGTTTGGTTAGCCTCGGAAGGATATAGATGGTAACCATAGAGTCATTATTGATGAATTGAGTTTTTGCCTTGCCTCCTTCGTCTTCTTCGCTCTCGTTCTCTCGATCCCCAGTGACGCCGCTTCTAACCTCCTTCGACTGACTAATCATCCTAGTCCTTTTAGGGATGGCCCTCTCCTCCCTCTTCTTTCAATCTATCTAACAGTTGCCCTAACCCTTCCATCTACCATAACCCTTCCACCACCACTTTTCATTAGTGCCACCCCATTAACATCGATCCATCTCCAACCACCATCACCTAAGATCTCGTGCCTCCATCCATGGATCCTGATTAGACCCCCTGATGTTCATTCACTAATCGGACAATATCTTAAGATCCCCACATCCGATTCACCTAAAACGTAATTTTTTGGAAAGTTCTTTTCTGGAGCTATAACATATCCAAATTTCACATCGATCCGATGGCGGCATCTTTTGAGATCTATTTACAAAGTTCCATGCCAGAATCAGTCCAGATCTGAGAATTGGAAGAGATCGAACCTTAGCCAAAAGGGGAGATCGTATCAAATGATCATAATGCTTTAAAGGAATATGCCATGAATCGATCGACTTTGTAATCTCCTCAACGATGATCGGTGCCTCAAGAAGGACCAGCGATGGGACCACACTGAACCGATACCCTATAGGTCCAGGTGCGACATGTTTGTGTCAACGATCCTCTTTTGTTTATGCCTATACATCATCCCTCACCTCTGTTACAAAACCTAAGACCGACGGTGGTGGAACCCGAGAGGCAAACAATACTAATGCACTTCATCGATGAGGAGGATTGGCACTTTGAGGATGAGGTTGATCCCTTTGGAGATGGTGATGGACGTGCTCGAGGATTTAGAGAAGATCAACATGCATAAAGGTTTAGATTTGAACCAAGGATCTTTCACAAACCCGATAATGCTATTTGGGAGAGAACCGTATGCTTGGACTTTCGAAAATTTCAAGGTGGTGATCCAATGGATTGGGTGTTTCAAGTTGAATAATACTTTGATTGTCAAGGGACAGTGGAGGACACAAAGGTCCAGATAACAAGCTTTCACCTCCAAGGAACGACATTGCATTGGTATAAATCGGGTATTCGTGGTGGAGTATTTACCGGTTGGGCATATTTTTGTAGGAGGATTACACACAGATTTGAGAGAGCGGTATATGAAGATTTTGTTATCACATTAAGCAAGATGGTTTAGAGGATGACCGTATTAGAGTACCAAGTTGAATTTGGAAGAGTTAGTAGTCGTTGTGAGCCACTTTGGCCCGAACCGACATTGATGAGCACATTCATTTCAGGACTGCGAGATGAGATAGAGGCGAATGTTCGTGCTTTTTGTCCAACCACTCTTGAAGAGGCCTTTGAGAAGGCCCGTGAGGATGGAGCAAAAATATAAGGCCCTCAAGATGACAGCAAAAATAAGTTGGGCAACTGAGATGGGTAGTTTGTGCCTAGAACACCGGCTAGAAATTTTTTCGGGTTCAAAGACAGCGATTGTAAGTACTAGACAACGACCACCTTTGAGACCTTCTTCCAATGTTAGAGGAGGTACTAGAAACCCCGTTCGAACTCTCATACCTGCCCAGGTGGAGGAACGAAGAGAGAAAGGCCTTTTCTTTCGATGCGATGAACGTTTCACCCCCGGTCATCGGTGTTCCAAACCGATCGGAAGTGTGATGCTTATCGATGGTCTCAAGGAGGACGATGGGGTTGTTGGTAATGGAGAGTATTCAAAGGAGATCCATGAGGAGGCTGTTGAGGAGGGCGCGGAGGAAGATGTCCAAGCTGAAATATCGATGCATACATATTTGGGTACTTCCACGCTAAAGACATTGTGGGTGGACAGACTCATTAGAAAGTATTGTGTGCACATCCTCATCGATTTAGGGAGTACACATAACTTTCTAGATAAGAGGTTAGTGAGGAGATTGGGATTGGATGCTGCACTGACTACGTGGTTTGATGTTGCTATAGGAGACGGCACGAAGCTTCAGGTAGAGAGCTTGTGTTGCCGGCTCGGTATACGGGTGCAAGGACATGATATCATTATGGACTTATATCCGTTGGCACTACGAGGAGCGGACATTGTTCTTGGCACTCAGTGGTTATCGAGTTTGGGACCTGTCACATTTGATTTCCGGAGTATATGGATGAAATTTAAGCAAGGAAACAAAGATGTGTGACTTGATGGCATTCGATCTCCGCTGATTCCTGCGATGCAGCCGATGGTGAAGTTGCCATGTGCGAGTGATTTGACTTATCTTCTTTTGTTAGGACCAGTAGGAGAGGAGACTCAAATGAGTCTAGATACTACCATTGAGTTGTCTAATTTGTTGGACAAATTTGCTGGACTATTTGAGGAATCAAAAGAGTTGCCACCAAGGAGAACGGCGGACCATCGCATAGAAATTATGCCTAGGGTTGCACCGGCTAATGTGAGGCCATATCGGTATCCATATGTGCAAAAGGAAGTTATCTCCAAGATGGTAGACGAGATGTTGGAGCAAGGCCTCATTCAACTAAGTCATAACTCATACTCATCGCCCATGCTATTGGTGCGAAAAAAAGACGGGACATGACATTTTTTTGTCGACTATCGGGCACTAAACGCTATTACCATCAAGGACTGCTATACCATTCCAATTATAGAGGAGCTGCTGGACGAGCTTGCAAGGGCAACTATATTGAGCAAACTTGACTTGAGGGCTGGGTATCATTAAATTAGAGTTCACCAGGCGGATATGCACAAGATTGCATTTCGAACTCCGGACGTGCATTACGAGTTTCGGGTGATGTCTTTTGGTCTCACCAATGCTCCAACTACTTTTCAAGGTCTTATGAATGATATATTTCGGCCTCTATTATAATGTATATTTTGGTATTTTTTTATGACATTTTAGTGTATAGTAGGACTGAATTAGAGCATTGGCGACATTTGGAGGATGTGCTGAATTTGTTGAAGTAAAACCAGCTGAAGATCAAGAAGTCCAAGTGCCTATGGGGAGTACCACAAGTGGAGTATTTATGCTACATCATCTCAGCGGAAGGTGTAGCGACGGATCCTCAAAAGATAGCATGTATGACCGCTTGGCCGATTCCTACTACCACTATAGGATTGTAAGGATTTTTGGGGCTGACTGGATATTATTGCCGGGTATGGTAAGATTACTGCTCCTCTCACTTTATTGTTGAAGAAGGACTTTTTTAGATGGACAGATTAAGCCACTATAGCCTTTGAAAAACTAAAAACAACAATGACGACGACGCCCATTTTAGCGCTATCGGACTTCACTAAAGAGTTCATTGTGGAATGTGATGCGTCGGGAGTTAGCATAGGAGCTGTATTGATGCAAGAAAGACGTCCCATTGCCTTTCTTAGTAAAGCTTTATCATAAAATTCTCAGCAATTATCGACTTACGAGAGAGAGATGTTGGCAATTTTGCATGCGGTAACAAAGTGGAAGTCTTATTTGATCGGTAGGCGATTCATTATACGAACCGATCAAAGAAGCCTTCCATACTTTATGGGACAGCATATACACACTCCGGCACAGCAGAGATGGGTCACCAAATTGCTGGGGTATGATTATGAAATCCAATACAAGAAGGGAACGGTAAATAAAGCGGCGGATGCACAATCACGCCAACCCGATACTGCCGAGCTTGCAGCCTATTCTTCTTCAACCTTTTCCTTCCTTGATGAGCTGAGATATGCATGTACATCTGACCCAGATGTTTTGAGATTGTTACAAGAGGTGTTGGATGATCCGGGGTGCCATCCCGAGTTGGAGAATCGAGGCGATTTGTTGCTGAACCGCGGATGCATTCGGGTGCCCGTAAATGATAGATTGCGGCATAAATTGTTGGAGCACTTCCATCAAACTCCAGAGGCTGGTCATTAGTGTAACAACCCAATTCCAAAAAAAAAAAAAAAAAAATCATGGGCACGACGCGACCGGCCACACTGTGGCCGGCCTCGTGCCCATGCCAGCTGCTCATGCAGCTTGGTGGGGCGCCACGCGCCTGCGGCCAGCTGGCCGCGGTGGGCCCCGGCGCCGCCACTACTCCTCCTCCACCGCCTTCCCTCTCTCTCTCTTTAAATCTCTCTCTATCTCTCTCTCTCTCTCTCTCGAGGCTCTCTCTCTATCTCTTTCTCTCTCGTCGAGGCCGGTCGTCGCCGTCGCCACCTCCACGAGCGCCGGTGAGCTCCTCTCTCTCTCTCTCTCTCTCTCTCTCTCTCTCTCTCTTTCTTGCCCGCGGGTGGGCTTGTCGGAGCCGAGCCACCGGCGAGAGGCCGGCCGCTGGCTGGCCAGCAGCGGCTGGTGCCCTCCCCGCCGGCCCGGGTCCACACCTCCCTCACCTCCTTTCTTCTCTTTCTCTTCTGTTCTTCTTCTTCTTCTTCTTCTTTCTTTCCTTCTTTCTTTCTTTCTTTTTCTCCTTCTTCCTCAGCTCCTTCTCTTTCTTTCTGCACAGTGTTGGGCTCGGCCCAGCACTGATGGCAGTTGTAATTAATTTATTAATTAATTAGTTTATTTATGTTATTTATTTAAGTATTCTGCTTCTTAATTAATGCAAATAGATTATTTAGACATTAACTATTTTAATAATATTATATATCCTTCAATGTATTTTTATTAATGATAATTTTTATAATTAATGATTAATTAGGCATAAATATAGGTAATACTTATATTTATTTATTTATTTACATATCTATTAGATTAATAGATAGATTTGTAAATTATAATTAGTAGATTTATATTCTAATATTCTTATGATATACATTTTTTTAAGTAATTCTAATTAATTTATTATACATTATTATTTTGTAACAAAGAAGATAATGGCTACATAGTCCCTAATTAATCAAGATTTAATTTAATTATAATTAGGTTTTTATCTATATTTATATTTTATTTATAATAAAAATCTAGCCAATCATAAAAACAAGTAGAAATTCTAAAATCTAATAAATCATCATATTTTACTCGAACTGATTATAATGGGATAAACAACTAACTTTATGTTACTTAAACATTTTCAGATCCCGAACCCCCTTATTTGAGACCCCGTGGACCTTGCTAGCGATGAGTGTCACTCGGTTACCTGACGGACGTGAGAGATGTGTGGTTTGTATCTTCTGATCAGACGGTGAGTAGTCTTATCCCCTAGATCCCTTTCTCAAATTAGGTTATATTATATATTATGTACATGCATGTTTTGGCCTCCAGCATGATTATATGACTTTATATAAAGATGATTTCAGTCGAGCATATTTTATCATGCACTTGATTAGACTGATCTGGGATATGAGTACATTGGTGATATATAGAGATGATTGGAGATGATTATGCTATTATGGTTTTATGTCGGGATGATTTCTATCATGAGTATGGATGTGATAGATTAGCATGAGTATGCATGTGATAGATTAGCATGAGTATGCATGTGTTAGATACATGGTTGGAGTTGCATTACATCATTTTGCTCTTGATTCCTATTCCACCTAAATTCCTGTTATGCATTGACTTGTTATTGTACTGGATATATGCATATGATCTGCCATTTAGAAGGAAATCATGAAATGTGATTGATAGGATAGTTGATAGAAAGCGTGAGGATACCCGAGTGGGCGCGAGGGTTAGGACGCGCTTGGTGGATGATTGATCGCTCGACATGGTCGCGATCCTGTTGGCCTTACGTCCGAGGTCGTTAGTCTGTGTGCGCAGCAGACATTCGGACACATGCCGTTCGCCAGGGCATATGTGCCCGGTCTGGATGGATGTTGATACCGTAGCGGATGGCAGGGTATGGTTATATTTGAGATACTCCTTGCGGATGGCAGAGTATGTTCTGAGCCTTCGGGCATGATGTTGAGACCGGGTACCGGGTGTTGACTGTGCACAGTGGTCTAGTATGATGATATTATACCGAGATGTCGGTGATGATCGTGATGTTGAGAAATGCATATGATTTCATTTTTATCTGACATACCTGATTATTGAGTAGTCAATATACATCATATATGGTTGCAATTGATATCATAGCATGGTCATGGTCGGCATGCATCATGTGTCATATTTGACAGAGAGTTATGATGATCATATAACATGGAGATGTGTTTATTCATTATCGAGGATTGTATACTTTTATCAGTATGACATATTAACTACTTTTCATTTATATATTATTGAGGATACATTCATATACTCGTTCATGGCATAATACTCTTTCTGATTCATATTATCCAGTACATGATTTACTCTCTGTTTGACATCACTGATTCGGGGTAAGGTCTATTTACTGAGCCTTTTGCTCATGACTCTCTTTATTTCTTTTCTAACCCCTCAGATTTGTGGTGCGTGATAGCGACCTGAGATATCTGGAGAATATATTTTAGAGTTATGATGAGGTGAGCTATTGATGCGAGACGGTATAGAAGATAGTTTAACCAGGCATTGAGTTGTATCGTTGTTTGTTATATTTGTACTTTATTGTATCAGACGACGATTTGTATAATACAGGTCGAATCATAGTGTACTCTTGTATCAGTTGTTTAGTTATATCTTGATGGTTTGTTGTGGCCTGTGTGGGTCCTGCCAGATTATGTAGCGGTCTAGTGTATATTATTGTGGACTTTGATATTCATATGTTAACAGGTTTATTTGGTTAAGAGTATGATTTATTTGGTGATGGATTATGTGATCATGGATATGTTAGCAGGTGTTATTTGATGATGTCATGAACATATGTTCACAGGAGTGTATCTGTGCGTGACGGGCCCCGCCCGACCTGTCGCGTGCGCCACGCGTGCCGTGTGGGCGCATGGGCGTGCACGTGCTCGTGCCGGGCGGGGGCGTTACAATTAGGGTATCTTGAGGACTTATAGGAGGATATCATAGAGTTGCATGGGGCCAGGATTGAGGTGGGATGTGAGGAGTTTTGTCCGTGCTTGCGAAGTCTGTCAAAGGGCTAAAGATAACCACATTGAAACCGGCCGGATTACTACAACCTTTACCTATACCGGACCGTGTTTGGGAAGACATTTCTATGGATTTTATAGAGGGCCTTTCGTTGGTACGTGGTTATTCCGTTATCTTTGTGGTGGTTGATAGATTGAGTAAGTATGCACATTTTCAGCATTGTCATATCCATTTTCAGCCAAGTCAGTGGCTAAAATTTTTATTGTTACTCGGTTACATGGCATGCCACGCACGATTATCTCGGATCGTGATCGTGTATTTATGAGCAACTTTTGGATGGAGTTTTTCAGATTGTATGTGACTCGATTGAACTTCAGTTCGGCCTACCATCCACAGACGGATGGCCAAACCAATATGGTCAATCGAGGTATTCAGCAGTACTTGAGGTGCTTCATTGGAGAGATGCCGAGACGATGGTTGGAGTTCTTGCCATGGGCGGAGTGGTCTTATAACACCGCCTACCATAGCAGCATTGACATGACACCATTTGAGGTGGTGTATAGACGCACGGCTCTGACATTACGCGCTTATGATCCAGTGGCATCTGCAGATTCGACGGAGGTAGACATAGCTTTGATGGATAGAGACGTCACATTGAGGAGGTTGCGTGCCAATTTGTTACGATCTCCCCTTAGGCCAAGGCTTGATCTATCCCATTTTTAGATCTGGATAGGATCTGATACGGAACTTTAAAAATAGATCCCGAAAGATGCAGCTGTCGGATCGACGTGAAATTTTGATATGTTGTAGCCCTGGAAAAGAACTTTCCAACATATCTAATTTCAGGAAAAATGGATGGTGGAATCATGAGATTTGGCTTGAGAAGTAGACTGATAAAGCTCTGATACCACTTGATAGGCTCTGATACCAATTTGATAAGCTCTGATACCAATGATGGGCTCTGATACCAGTTGATAGCCTCTAATACCAATTCGATAGGCTCTGATACCAATGATAGACTCTAATACCAATTGATAGGCTCTGATACCAATTTGATAGGCTCTGATACCATGATAGGCTCTGATACCACTTGATAGGATCTGGAACCAAAGATAGGTTACGCTAAAATTCCTTCAAGATCTGAATATATTATAGGAATCAGTCCACGAAACTATAGGAAAATATTCATCAGATATTCTTCGGTAGTCATAAAATTAGTAAATTAATTGGGTTGGATCCGTAACTTCCTGATCTACAACTTTCATATTTACGCTCTTCGCAGATTCAAACTGTAGTAGGGACGAAAACATGGAATAATGTGGGTGATGGTGCTGGTGACGGGTGAAGTGGATGTTAGGGTTATGGATGGGTATGGAGATGAGGGTGGATTGTGGAAGTGATTAAGGGAAGTAGACGAAGGGAACGAAGTGGTCGAGATCCCAAACAAGAGGTGTGACTCGACAGACGAGGGAGATTAGAAGTTAGAAGATACCTTGCCAATTATAGAGGTGGAAAGATGGTGAAGAGGGAGGAGGGAGAAGTTTAGAGAGAAGACAGGAGGCAAGAAATCAATAATCCAATAGCATAATGAGGTTGGCTGCCTTCTATATATTTATAGAGGCTAGCCAATAAGTCCTAAAACAATATGTAACCCTAATTATAGAGGATTCTCGTCAATCGTGTTCGAACACACTCAAAAAGCCCTATCTCTGGATGTGCAACGCGATACAGGCGTTCGAACTCGCCTGACTGCGTTCGAACGCACAATATGCGTTCTCTTTATTTGCGAACCTGATGTAGGCGTTCACAAAGGCTTTTGAACGTGACCCCACGTGCGTTCGAACGCGACCTACAGGAATTTTATTTTAATTAAAGTAAACACCTAATGCAATAAGAAAAGATCCTAACTAAGTGTATCAGCCTAGCCCACCACGCTTCCCCCACCTTACCCTCAAGGTGAAAAGTCAGGAAAACGCTCCAAGATATCAGCCTCCAACTCCCATGTTACTTCATCAGATAGCTTGCCAAGCCACTCAACTAGAATCTCCATCTCCAATCTGGTACGTATCGTCGTCGACGTCTAGCAAGTACTCGAACTGGCTCGCTCTATCTCCTCCAATGGCTCCGGTAGAACTGACACAACAATCTCATGATCTCCAATACGCTTCCTCAACAATGAAACATGGATGACAGGTTGCACTCTCGACTCCTTCGGCAGCTCCAAATGATATGCAATCGGACCAATATGCTTCAACACCCGAATGCATCTGCGGTCTAGCAGCAAACCACGTCGATTCTCCAACTCTAGATGGTGCTTCGAATCATCCATCACCTCCTACAATAATCTCAAAATATCTGGGTCAGATGTACATGCATACCTTAGCCCGTCAAGGAAGGGAAAGATAGGAGATGAATAGGCTGCAAGCTCGACAGTATCGGGTTGGCACAATAGTGCATTCACCACTTTATTTTTCGTTCCCTTCTTGTATTGAATTTCATAATCATACCCCGACAATTTTGTGACCCATCACTACTGTGCTGGAGTGTGTATGCGTTGTCCCATAAAGTATGGAAGGCTCCATAAAGTATGGGACGTCCTTCTTGCATTAATATAGCTCCTATGCCAACATCCGATGCATCACATTCAACACTGAATTCTTTAGTGAAGTCAAGTAGCTCTATAACGGGTGCTGTTGTCATTGCTGTTTTTAAGTTTTCAAAAGCTGAAGTGGCTTCATTCGTCCATTTAAAGGAATATTTTTTCATAAAGAAGTGAGAGGAGCAGCGATCTTGCCATAGTCGGCGATAAAGCGTCGATAATATTCGGTTAGCCCCAAAAATCCTCTCAATCTGGTGGTAGTAGTAGGAATAGGCCAAGCGGTCATACATGCAACCTTTTGAGGATCCGCCGCTACACCATCCGCTGAAATGATGTGGCCTAAATACTCCACCTTTGGTACTCCCCATAGGCACTTGGACTTCTTGATCTTCAATTGGTTTTGCTCCAACAAATTCAGCACGTCCTCCAAATGCCGCCAATGCTCCAATTCAGTCCTGCTATACACCAAAATATCGTAAAAAAATACTAAGATATAACTTCGCAAGAGAGGCCGAAATATATCATTCATGAGGCCTTGAAAGGTAGTTTGAGAATTGGTGAGACCAAAAGGCATCACTCGGAACTCTTAATGCCCGTTAGGAGTCTGAAATGCAATTTTATGCACATCCGCCGGGTGAACTCTAATTTGATGATACCCGACACTCAAGTCAAGCTTACTAAATATAGTCACCCATGCAAGCTCATTCAGCAACTCCTCGATAATCAGAATAGGATACTAGTCTTTGACGGTAATAACTTTTAGTGCTCGATAGTCGATACAAAAATGCCATCTCCCATCCTTTTTTCGCACCAAAAACACAGGGGATGAGTATGAGTTATGACTTGGTTGTATGAGGCCTTGCTCCAACATCTCGGCTACCATTTTTGAGATAACTTCATTTTGTACATGTGGATACCGATATGGCTTTACGTTCGCCGGTGCAGCCCTGGGTACAATCTCTATGCGATGGTCCGCCGTTCTCTTCAGTGGCAACGCCTGCGGCTCCTCAAATAGTCCAGAAAAGTTATCTAATAAATTAAACAATTCAATGGTAGTACCTTAACTTGTTTGAGGCTCATCTCCTACTGGTCCTAACTAAAGAAGATAGCACCAAGCAGCCCCACCATAGGCTGCATCGTAGGAATCGGCAAAGTCCGAACACCATCAAGTTGCACATCTTTGTTTTCTTGTTTATATTTTATCCACATGCTCCGGAAATCAAATATGACAGGTCCCAAACTCTATAACCACTAAGCACCAAGGACAATATTCACTCCTCGCAACATCAATGGATACAAGTCCACAATGATGTTGTATCCTGTCACCCCTATATCGACTCGGCGACACAAGCTCTTCGCCCTAAGCTTCGTGTCGTCTCCAATAGCAACGTCAAACCCCGTAGTCGGTTCGGCATCCAAACTTAATCTCCTCACTAGCCTCTCATTTAGAAAGTTGTGTGTACTCTCCGAATCGATGAGGATGTGCACACAATGCTTTCTAACGAGTCCATCTACCCGTAACGTCCTCGGCGCGAAAGTACCCGAACAAGCATGCATCGATATTTCAGCTTGGATTTTTTCTTTAACGCCCTCCTCAACGGTCTCCTCATGGGTCTCCTCTAGACACTCTCCATCATCAACAACCTCATCCTCCTCGTCAGGACCATTGGTAAGCATCACACTCCAGATCGGTTTAGAACACTGATGACCGGGGGTGAAACGCTTATCACATTGAAAGCAAAGGCCCTTCGCTCTTCGCTCCTCCACCTGGGCAGGTGTGAGAGTTTGAACGGAGGGTCTTGTGCCTCCTCTAAAATCGGACGAAGGTCTCAAAAGTGGTCGTGGTCTAGTACTCGCAACTGCTATTTTTGAAACTGTAGAATTTCTAGCCGGCGTTCTAGGTGCAAACTGCCCATCTCGGTTGCTCCAATTATTTTTTGCTGCCATCCTTAATGCCCTATGCTTTTGTTCCATCGTCACGGCCTTCTCAAAGGCCTCCTCAAGAGTAGTAGGACATAGAGCACGAACATCCGCTTGTATCTCCTCTCGTAGTCCTGAAATAAATATACTCATTAATGTACGTTCGGACCATGGTGGCTCACAACAACTACTAACTCATTCAAACTCAGCTTGGTACTCCAATACGGTAGTCCTCTGAACCATCTTGCTTAATGTGGTAGCAAAATCTTCATATGCCGCTGTCCCAAATCTACGTGTAATCCTTCTACAAAAATCAGCCCATCTAGTAAATCCACCACCACGAATAAATGATCTATACCAATGCAATGCTGTTTCTTGGAGGTGGAAGCTTGCCATCTGGAATTTTTCATCTTCCGCTATACCTTGACAATAAAAATATTGTTTAACTTGAAACACCCAATTCGTTGGATCACCACTTGGATCTTGGAAAGTCCAAACGTGCGGTTCTCCCCCGAATAGCATTGTCGGGTTCGCGAAAGATCCTTAGTTCAGGTCTAAACTTTTGTGCATGTTAATCACCTTCTCTAAATTCTTGAGCACGTCCATCACCAACTCCATAGGGATCAACCTCATCCTCATAGTGCCAATCCTCCTCATTGACGAAGCGCACTGATGCCGAACACCTCTCGGGTTCCACCACCATCGGTATTGGGTTTTATAATGGAGGTGGGGGATGATGTGAAGGCATAGGTAGGAGGGGATCATTGACACTCATATGATGCACCTGGACCTGTGGGGTATCAGTTCGATGAGGTTCCACCACTAGTCCTTCTGGAAACTCCGTTCGTCGTCGAGGAGATGACAAACCTGATACGATTCGGACTTCACCGACATCGTCTCAAGTTTGGATTTACCTTAGGATAAGATTGAGTTTTAGGATAAGATTGAGTTTTAGGATAAGATTGTGTTTTAGGATAAGATTGTGTTTTAGGATAAGATTGAGTTGTTGGTTAGCCTATAAAAGTATGTGTAGGGCAACCAAAATTATTATTGAATATTGAGAATTGAGTTTGCCTTGCCTCCTTCATCTTCTTCGCTCTCGTTCCCTCAATCTCCCCGGCGACGCCGCTTCTAATCTCCCTCGACAGGCCAATCACCCTAGCCCCTTAGGAGTGGCCCTCTTCTCCCCCTTCTTCCAATTTATCCATCGCTATCCCTAACCTTTCCATCATCCATAACCCTTCCACCATCACTTTTACACCGGTGCCACCCCATCAACACCGGCCCTCCACAATCCACCATTACCTAGGATTTCGTGCCTTCATCCACAGAATCCAAAACAGAGTATCCTGACGTTCGTCCACTAAACGAACGATATTTCGAGATCCCCATCTCCGATTCGCCTGAAACTAGATCCGTTGGAAAGCTCTTTTCCGGGCCTACAACATATCAAAATTTCACAGCGATCCAACGGCGGGATATTTCGGGATCTGATCTCAAAGTTCCGTGCAAGATCGTATTAATCTTGAATCAGAGCCTATAGCCAAGGAAGGATCGTAACAAGCTGGTATCAGAGCCTATAGCCGAGGAAGGATCGTAACAAAACCCAATCGATTCACAATATATTTCTTGAATTCATTATGATCCTTTTGCATATTGTCAACTCTATGCAACAATATTCGAAACATGCTCCTAAGTTCATCCATATTCAAACCCATGGACGTTGGTTGACTCGGTCCTCCCGTGGTCTCTCCAAAGGAATTGGTCTCGCGGTTAGGATCATCGTGCATTTAGTCCTCTCTTGTCGGTGTGCTCTCCATAGGTCTCCTTGTTGATGTCATCATCCTTATTTCAACCATTAATGGAGGTTTGAGGTTCACCTGCTCTAATACTAATTATTATTGGAATCAGTCCGTGCAATTATAGGAAAATATTTGTAAGCCTCACATTGACCTTTTGGAGAGATGATCAGAGAGTGTTGTTGGATGGAAGTAAACCGCTGCTTGAACTTTCAAAAGAAAGGGAGCTCGCTTCTTTCTCGGCACCCACTTTTCCTTTCTTTTCAGATCTACGGAGAGCCAGTGCAGAGGATAGTGATCTGGTCCGACTCATGGAGGAGTTGAGAGAGAACCCCTCAAGCAACCCCGAGCACGAGGAGCGCAATGGGTTAGTACTAGAGCACGGGCGAATCAAGGTACCCCGAAACGAAGAGCTACGGAGGCTATTGATGGCACACTTCCATGATACTCCTATAGCAGGTCATGAAGGGGTATTACGTACTTACAAGCGGCTGGCCCAAAACTGTACTTGGACTGGGATGAAGACGGACGTGAAGAAGTATGTGCGTGAATGTCAAATCTGCCAACAAGCCAAATCGGAGGCACTCAAGCCTAGCGGGCTACTGCAACCACTACCGATACCAGAGCGTATTTGGGAGGATATCTCCATGGACTTCATCGAGGGGCTGCCGGAAGTTCGAGGACAATCGGTGGTGTTTGTTGTGGTGGATAGATTGAGCAAGTATGCACATTTCATAACATTGTCTCACCCGTTTTCAGCAAAAAGGGTTGCTGAAATTTTTGTTCGGGAAGTGGCACGCTTGCATGGGATGCCTAGGACTATCGTGTCAGACCGGGATCGCATCTTCATAAGTGAGTTTTGGTCCGAGTTCTTCAGATTGCAAGGGACTCAAATCAATCTTAGTTCAGCATATCACCCCGAGACGGATGGCCAAACCGAGGTGGTGAATCGTGGACTAGAGCAATACTTGCGATGCTTTGTGGCGGATCGACCAAAGGATTGGGTCAAATTTCTTCCCTGGGCTGAGTGGTCATACAATACCGCTCATCACTCAAGCATTGGCATGACCCCATTTGAGGCGGTTTATGGGCGCACTCCCCCTGTCTTGCGTGCCTACGATAGACTCGCGGCGACGGATAGGACTGAGCTTGACTTGGAGCTTGCTGATCGAGATGAAACATTGAGACGGCTCAAGACTCACCTAGCCACAGCACAAAACCGCATGAAGCAAACGCATGACAAAGGCAGACGTGAGCGAGAATTTGAGGTGGATCAATTGGTGTTCGTTCGAGCTCAACCGTATCGACAATCCACATTGAGACCCATTTTGAACCAAAAGTTGGGATACAAGTACTATGGTCCGTACCGAGTGCTACAACGAATCGGTCCAGTAGCTTACCGATTGGACCTACCTGAAGGAACCAGGATACATCCCGTCTTCCATGTCTCGGCATTGAAGGCCCAGATCGGGCCTAACCATGTAGTGGGTTCGACCTTACCCGAACCAATGGAGGAAGATGGCTCCAATGAGCCGGTTCGAGTCCTAAGTCGTAGGAGAAGACGCCAAGGATCCAGATTAGAGACTGAAGTGCTGATTGAGTGGTTGGGCAAACCTACTGACGAGTCTACATGGGAGCTAGAGGCAGACATCATGGATCGCTTCCCAAATTTCAAACCTTGAGGACAAGGTTGCGGAAGCGTGGTGGATTAATACGATTCGGACTTCACCGACATCGTCTCAAGTTTGGATTTACCTTAGGATAAGATTGAGTTTTAGGATAAGATTGAGTTTTAGGATAAGATTGAGTTTTAGGATAAGATTGAGTTTTAGGATAAGATTGTGTTTTAGGATAAGATTGTGTTTTAGGATAAGATTGAGTTGTTGGTTAGCCTATAAAAGTATGTGTAGGGCAACCAAAATTATTATTGAATATTGAGAATTGAGTTTGCCTTGCCTCCTTCATCTTCTTCGCTCTCGTTCCCTCAATCTCCCCGGCGACGCCGCTTCTAATCTCCCTCGACAGGCCAATCACCCTAGCCCCTTAGGAGTGGCCCTCTTCTCCCCCTTCTTCCAATTTATCCATCGCTATCCCTAACCTTTCCATCATCCATAACCCTTCCACCATCACTTTTACACCGGTGCCACCCCATCAACACCGGCCCTCCACAATCCACCATTACCTAGGATTTCGTGCCTTCATCCACAGAATCCAAAACAGAGTATCCTGACGTTCGTCCACTAAACGAACGATATTTCGAGATCCCCATCTCCGATTCACCTGAAACTAGATCCGTTGGAAAGCTCTTTTCCGGGCCTACAACATATCAAAATTTCACAGCGATCCAACGGCGGGATATTTCGGGATCTGATCTCAAAGTTCCGTGCAAGATCGTATTAATCTTGAATCAGAGCCTATAGCCAAGGAAGGATCGTAACAAGCTGGTATCAGAGCCTATAGCCGAGGAAGGATCGTAACAAAACCCAATCGATTCACAATATATTTCTTGAATTCATTATGATCCTTTTGCATATTGTCAACTCTATGCAACAATATTCGAAACATGCTCCTAAGTTCATCCATATTCAAACCCATGGACGTTGGTTGACTCGGTCCTCCCGTGGTCTCTCCAAAGGAATTGGTCTCGCGGTTAGGATCATCGTGCATTTAGTCCTCTCTTGTCGGTGTGCTCTCCATAGGTCTCCTTGTTGATGTCATCATCCTTATTTCAACCATTAATGGAGGTTTGAGGTTCACCTGCTCTAATACTAATTATTATTGGAATCAGTCCGTGCAATTATAGGAAAATATTTGTTAGATATTCTTCGATTGTCAGAAAATTACTAAACTAATTGAGTTGGATCCGTAACTTCCTGATCTACAACTTTTGTATTTATGCCCTTTGTATATTCAAACTATAGCAGGGACGAAAATATGGAATAACGTGGGTGATAGTGGTGGTGTCTAGTGAAGTGGATGTTAGGGTTGTGGATGAGTATGGAGATGAGGGTGGATTGTGAAGGTGATTAAGGGAAGTAGACGAAGGGAACGAAGTAGTCGAGATCCCAAAGAAGAGGGGTGACTCGACAGATGAGGGAGATTAGAAGTTAGAAAATACCTTGCCAACTGTAGAGGTGAAAGGATAGTGAAGAGGAAGGAGGGAGAAGTCTAGAGAGAAGATAGGAGACAAGAAATCAATAATCCAATAGCATAATAAGGTTGGCTACCTTCCATGTATTTATAGAGGCTAGCCAACAAAACAATATGAAACCCTAATTCTAGAGGATTCCCGTAGATCGCATCCGAACGCGCCCAATCGCGTTCGAACGCACTTAAAAAGCCCCATCTCTGGATGTGTGAACGTGATACAAGCGTTCAAACGCGGGAGTTCGAACTCGCCCAACCACGTTCGAACACACAATATGCATTCTTTTTATTTGCGAACTTGATGCAGGCATTCACAAGGACGTTTGAACGTGAGCCCACCTGTGTTCGAACGCAACCTACAGGAATTTTATTTTAATTAAAATAAACACCTAATGCAATTAGAAAGTGTTAGGTTTTTATTTGTTGGCAATTGTGTATAAAATATTCTAAGTGTATTTTTTACATGTATATGAGCTTTACACAAGTCTAGAATATCTCTGGTCTGAAAAATTGCAAGGTTATTGGAGAAAAGCTGTTGAGTTCACACCGCGTTCACAAACGCGTTCGAACGCGGTGCGTTCACAAACGAGTTTGAACGCGAAATCTGCGTTCACACATATAGAGAGCTGCGTTCACACAGATAGAGAGCTGCGTTCACAAACGCGTTCGAACGCGGGCACTGCGTTCACACAGACAGAGAGCCGCGTTCGCAAACGCGTTCGAACGCAACCTGAAGAATTCAAGCTGTCACGTTCGAACGCACTCGAGCCCGTTCGAACGCACCAACAAAGTTTAAAAATATTGGACTTTCATGAGTACGGATAAGATTCAGATTTGGCTCTATCTTGAAGATCATGAGTATGGATAAGACTCGGAGTTGGCTCTATCTTGAAGTTCATGAGTACAGATAAGACTCGGATTTGTCTCTATCTTGGAGATCATATATAAGGATTGTGAAACCCTATCTCAAGGGAGTTGAAGAAATATTATTGAAGGAGACTTCTTGAAGCTACATCGATTCTTCAATTAACAATGTTCCACTCATCTACAAGAATTTAATCTTTCGTCTTAAGGGTGATCTAGACGAAAGATTAATCTCGAGGGCTACTGAGATTGGACTTCAATCACAAGAAGCAGTGAATCGTGGGTTCTAGCGATCAAGACTGAGAGAAACAAAGTCGTTTGGATCGACGGGGTGTTTTGTGAGTCAGTCTTGTAACTACTACTATTATAGTGATTGGTTTTGATCCGAGTTTGGATCCGTGGTTTTTTCCCGATTGGGTTTTTCCACGTTAAAATCTTGGCGTTCATCTCTGTAGTTGAACAAAATTTAGAGGAATCGGATGATGAAGGTGATTTAGATGTTGAGATGTTGACCATGTTTGTCAAAAAGTTCAATAAATTCTTTCGGAAGCCAAACAAGTTAAATGCTGAAAAACTTGAGAAAAATAAAACTTTTGTGAAAAAGAAGAATACTGGGACTTCGAATACAGGTGGTAGCAACAACAATGTCAAACAGAAAAATAAGAATTCTGAAAATAAAGTACAATGTTTTGAATGTTCTGGTTTTGGACACATCGCACAAGAATGCCCTAATCGTCTTAAGAGAAAGGGCAAAGCTATGAAAGTTACTTGGGGTGATTCAGATGAATCTAATGATGATTCTAAAAAAGACGAAGAAAACTTTGTAGCCTTTGCCTCTTCTCTGCTTAATACTGACTCTGTTGATGATACTGATAGTACAGATGATCAGGATATGCTACCGGCTAAGGAAGATGAATCTGAAATTCAAAAGGCATATAATGACTTGTACCTGGAGTCGTTTAAACTCAAGAAAAGCAATCTTAGACTACTTCAACGACTCAAGGAAATTGAACCAGAAAGAATTCAATTTGAGGAGAAGTACAAATTGGAGCTTGAACGTGTCAAAGACCTTTCTGAACAACTTGACAATGCGAAAAATAAAATGAAGGCTGATAAAATTGAACTAGAGCGATTGCATAAGGAAGTTACATTTCTAAAAGGGAAGAACAAACTTGACGAAATTATAAAAGCTCAGATCTCTGGAAAAGACAGGTATGGTGTTGGATACACTGGTAATTCAAATAATAATAAAACTGTATTTGTTTCTGCAGGTATACAAAAGGAAGAATACCTGAAGCCATCAACCGCATTTACAAAGCAATCGTGGATGAACCCTTCTAAACAGAACTTAAATATACAAACGGGTGAATCTTCGACGGTACCAAAGGTAAACTCTAATCACTCTCCTTGAGATAAGGTGAGTAGAAAAAGGTTTGTTCCGACATGCTATCATTGCGGCATTCTAGGGCATATTCGACCACATTGTAAATTTTTGCAAAAACCTAGAACTGCTTTCATTTATGGGATGAAAACAAAAACCATATGGGTCAAAAAAAGTGATTTGAAATGTTATGTTGTGCATACAGCCTTGAAAGCTTTAAATTCTGATTTATGGTATTTAGACAGTGGCTGTTCAAGACATATGTCGGGTGGCAAGTCGTTATTTTCTAATCTTGAAAAACATGAAGGGGGAGTTGTGACATTCGGAGATGGTAATTCATCAAAGGTAATAGGTAAAGGAAAGGTAAGTACTCTAGGGATGCCTAGTCTCGAAAATATTCTTTATGTTAAGAGCTTGAAAGCAAATCTACTAAGCATCAGTCAATTTTGTGATGAAGATTATGAGGTAAAATTCTCCAAAAATGATTGTACTGTTCTAGGTCATGATGGTAATGTTATATGTTATGGATCTAGAACATCTGATAATTGCTATGTCGTTGGAACTTCACATAATCTGAAATGTAACAAGACAAAACAATAGCAATAGAACATGTTGAGACGGAGAAACAGTTGGGTGATTTGTTACAAAACCTTTTGATTTACAGAGATTTCAGTATCTTCGCACTTCTTTAGGGATTTGTGCTTTGGATTGATTTGTGTTTTAGTTTGCGAGTTTCTTATTATTTTGTTTCATTTTTTTTTAGGTTTTATTTTACTCTGAAATTTTCTTTGGTTTCAGTTTTAGATTTATCGAGAGTTTTTGTTATAAAAAAAAATTGATGCACTCCTAGATTCAATAATATACTCTTGACATAAAAATATGATTTTTCTCTTGATTATGAGTTATTATATAGTCAATTTTGTCATCTTGTAGTATATTGTTTCAATTTTGATTTTGTCACTCCCTCGACTTCTATAATAATAAAATTTTAATGCACTCATAACGTATGTGTATTCTTGTGTGAGCATGATATCATGAATATTTTTTTAAATAGCTCACTATTAACTTTGATTTGCACAGTTTGACCTCATACTTAGTTATCAAATATATTTTTATAAAAGATCAATGAAAAAGGCTACAATGAGTTAGTGTGAAAGCCGTCTTGTTTCGAGTCCAGTTTGACTCAGTACATTATATGCAAATTCAAAAAAAAATGATAGATGTGAATTTCTTCTTGCACTTTATTTGATTTGTACTACAAGAAAAGGGCTACCTACTCATGTGTGAAAGCCATCATTGCACCTATTTTTTTTAAAAAAAATACAGGAAAAATTCCTGTTATGTTATGGAGAATAAGTCGAAAAGTGTAAAATTTCAATACTAAGTCGGTTTGACTACTGTGTTGCATCATTGTTTATATAGGAAAGTTTGTTTAAGAAGATTGGTTCATGTTATCTATGCTCATCTTGCATATGCGTATCGTTATGATCAATCAAGATTAATTTAATTTTGAGTGATGGATTAGAATTGATTATAATATGCTTTTGATGACTTGATTGATCTGTGTATGACTTATTTCATTTGATTGTCATATTCTATGTCTTGAATGTATTTTGAATTTCTAGAAGTGCATCTCCAAAGTCTATTGATCTCGATTGATTTCGAGTAGTTTCAAGTTTTGATCACGTTAAAGTTAATATCTTGATGTTTTTTGTGCGATTGAACGTGATAACTTGCATTTTTAAGTGGAAGATGGATTTCACTTAGGGTCTTCATGGTTTCTAGAATTTTTGGATTTTTTTTGTATTCTTTGGGCATATATTGAATCTTGCGACTTTTTTCCTTCTCTAGAATGCCTAAAAAAGCTACAGTTACCAAGAAACCAAGGCCGCCTTCTTCACCTACCTCGACTCTGTGTTGATGATTCTTCATTGTCAGTTTCCTCCGAGTTCCTAGTCTTTGGCATTTGTGTCAAAAAGGGGGAGAGTGTCTTAGCGTCTAGGTTAGTGTCTAGGTGTCTAGGTGTGTAGGGGGAGTATATGCATAGGGGGAGTTTATGAGAGTCTTAAGTACTTTTGAACTTTACTTGAAGTAACTGTGAACTTTGTCTGCTTAAGTACTTTTGAATTTATGCTACATTGATAACTTGTGTTTAGATTGTTTATTCCTTTCAAGTTATTTTCACTTGATCTTGGATTGGTATATGTTTATTTGCAGGGCTTGATGTGCAAAATATTCTAGACTTGTTGATTGCTCAATTTGAAGTCTTTGTAATATCTTGTAACCTAGGTGTTTTGTCACAAATTGCCAAAGGGGGAGATTGTTAGGTTTTTATTTGTTGGCAATTGTGTACAAAATATTCTAAGTGTATTTTTTACATGTATATGAGCTTTACACAAGTCTAGAATATCTCTGGTCTGAAGAATTGCAAGGTTATTGGAGAAAAGCTGTTGAGTTCACACCGCGTTCACAAACGCGTTCGAACGCGGTGCGTTCACAAACGAGTTCGAACGCGGTGCGTTCACAAACGAGTTCACACAGACAGAGAGCTGCGTTCACAAACGCGTTCGAATGCGGGCACTGCGTTCACACAGACAGAGAGCCGCGTTCACAAACGCGTTCGAACGCAACCTGAAGAATTCAAGCTGTCGCGTTCGAACGCACTCGAGCCCGTTCGAACGCACCAACAAAGTTTAAAAATATTGGACTTTCATGAGTACGGATAAGATTCAGATTTGGCTCTATCTTGAAGATCATGAGTATGGATAAGACTCGGAGTTGGCTCTATCTTGAAGTTCATGAGTACAGATAAGACTCGGATTTGTCTCTATCTTGGAGATCATATATAAGGATTGTGAAACCCTATCTCAAGGGAGTTGAAGAAATATTATTTGAAAAAAAAAATAAATCCCTAGACACACGTATGTATCTAATCTCTAGGCAATGATATTTTTCGTTCGCTTAAGTAAAAGTCAGAAGAAATATTAAAAACGAAAGTAGAGATGAACGCCAAGATTTTAACGTGGAAAACCCAAACGGGAAAAGAAACCACGGATCCAAACTCGGATCAAAACCAATCACTATAATAGTAGCAGTTACAAGACTGACTCACAAAACATCCCGTCGATCCAAACGACTTTGTTTCTCTCAGTCTTGATCGCTAGAACCCACGATTCACTGCTTCTTGTGATTGAAGTCCAATCTCAGTAGCCCTCGAGATTGATCTTTCGTCTAGATCACCCTTAAGACGAAAGATTAAATTCTTGTAGATGAGTGGAACCTTGTTGGTAGAAGAACCGATGTAGCTTCAAGAAGTCACCCTCAATAATGTTTCTTCCACTACCCTAGAGTTAGGGTTTCATAATCCTTATATATGATATTCAAGATAGAGCCAAATCCGAGTCTTATCCGTACTCATGATCTTTAAGATAGAGCCAACTCCGAGTCTTATCCGTACTCATGTTCTTCAAGATAAAGCCAAATCCGAGTCTTATCCGTACTCATGATCTTCAAGATAGAGCCAACTCCGAGTCTTATCCGTACTCATGTTCTTCAAGATAAAGCCAAATCCGAATCTTATCCGTACTCATGAAAGTCCAATATTTTTAAACTTTGTTGGTGCGTTCGAACGGGCTCGAGTGCGTTCGAACGCGACAGCTTGAATTCTTCAGGTTGCGTTCGAACGCGTTTGTGAACACGGCTCTCTGTCTGTGTGAACGCAGTGCCCGCGTTCGAACGTGTTTGTGAACGCGGCTTTCTGTCTGTGTGAACGCAGATTTCGCGTTCGAACTCGTTTGTGAACGCAGCTCTCTGTCTGTGTGAACGCAGTGCCCGCGTTCGAACACGTTTGTGAACGCGGCTCTCTGTCTGTGTGAACGCAGATTTCGCGTTCGAACTCGTTTGTGAACGCACCGCGTTCGAACGCGTTTGTGAACGCGGTGTGAACTCAACAGCTTTTCTCCAATAACCTTGCAATTCTTTAGACCAGAGATATTCTAGACTTGTGTAAAGCTCATATACATGTAAAAAATACACTTTGAATATTTTGTACACAATTGCCAACAAATAAAAACCTAACATTATTGAAGGAGACTTCTTGAGGCTACATCGATTCTTCAACTAACAATGTTCCACTCATCTACAAGAATTTAATCTTTCGTCTTAAGGGTGATCTAGACGAAAGATTAATCTCGAGGGCTACTGAGATTGGACTTCAATCACAAGAAGCAGTGAATCGTGGGTTCTAGCGATCAAGACTGAGAGAAACAAAGTCGTTTGGATCGACGGGGTGTTTTGTGAGTCAGTCTTGTAACTGCTACTATTATAGTGATTGGTTTTGATCCGAGTTTGGATCCGTGGTTTTTTCCTGATTGGGTTTTTCCACGTTAAAATCTTGGCGTTCATCTCTGCTTTTGTTCTTAATATTTCTTCGGACTTTTACTTAAGCGAACGAGCGATATCATTGCCTAGTGTTTAGATACATACGTGTGTCTAGGGATTTATTTTTTCAGAAAGATCCTAACTAAGTATATCAAAGTTGAATGTCAAGGAGTTCGTCTATGAATCTATGGATGGAGGCACGAGATCCTAGGTGATGGTGGGTGGTGGTAGATTGGCGATAACGGAGTCACACGGGTGGATAAGTGGTGGTGGAAGGGTTATGGGTGATGGAAGGGGTTAGGGCAAGGTTGTAGATAGATTGGAAGAAGGGGGAGGAGTGGGCCGCCCCTAAGGGACTAGGTTGATTAGCTGGTCAAGGGAGGTTAGAAGGGGCGATGTTAGAGAACAAGAGAACGAGAGAGAAGAAGACAAAGGAGACAAGGGCAAAACTCAATTCATTCTGTCGAGACCTCCAGAGGTTAGCCAAATAATTCAAAAATGGCAATTATTAACCCTAAAATAGTAGATTTTTATCGACCACGTTCAAATGCACCTGATCACGTTCGAACACATATTTTGCGTTCTCTGTATGTGCAAACGTGATGCACGCGTTCGCAAGCGCGTTCGAACGCCGCGTTCGAACACACATTTTGCACTCTGTATTTGCAAAGTTGATGCAGGCGTTCGCAAGCACATTCGAATGCACTCCACCCACATTCGAATGTGACACTAAAACAAGAATAAAAGACACCCCTAAAGTGTAGCCATGCTCAAGACGACATCGGTGAAGTTCGAATCGTATCAATCCACCACGCTTCCGTAACCTTGTCCTCAAGGTGTGAAATTGGGGAAGCGATCATTGAACTCTGACTCAAGCTCCTCCATGACTTGATCCTCTGCACTGGTTCCCCATATATTTGAAAATAGAGGGAAAGTTGGTGCTGAAGAGGAAGCGAGCTCACTTGTGTCCAGTTGGCGCGAAAGTGCATTGGCCACTCAGTTCTCGATCCCCTTTTTGTAGACTAGCTCGTAGTCGTACCCAAGGAGTTTTGTGATCGACCATTGTTGTGCTGGGGTGTGCACAAGTTGCTCCATGAAGTAGGGTAAGCTACGCTGGTCCGTAGGGATAGTAAACCTTTGGCCAATCAAGTAGGTTCACCATTTGGTGACGGCGTGTAGAATTGCTAGCATTTCATGCTTGTAGGTGGATAGCTGTCGTGACTGGTTTGACAATGCCTTGCTTATATATGCCACGGGCCTACCCTCTTGCATCCAAACAGCTCTAATGCCCTCACTTGAGGCGTCACATTCCACCACGAAGGGCTTGTTGAAATCTAGTAGAGCCAAAACTGGTGCGGTAGACATGGCCGTCTTCAATGCTTTGAAAGCCTCCGTCACATTGCCCATCCATTGAAACCGTCTTCTTTTGAGTAAGGAGGTCAGCAAGGAAGCAATCTTGTCGTAGTTGGCAATGAATCTGCGATAGTACCCCGTCAACCCAAGAATCCCCTCAATTCCCATTGATTAGTGGGAATCGGCCAGTCCACCATATTTTTGATCTTTCTTGGATCGGCTTCCACTCTTCTCGTTGAGATTATATGACCCAAGTACTCCACTCGTAGCTCACCCCATAGACACTTGCTCATCTTGACTTTTAACTGGTTTAATTGCAAGATATTCAACACCTCATGCACAAGCCGCAAGTGCTCGCTCCAATTCTTGCTATACACTAGAATATCGTCAAAGAAGACAAGCATGTACCGATGCAAAAGTGGGGGAAAAAGGTCATTCATTAGCCCTTGGAAGGTGGTCGGTGCATTGGTGAGCCCAAACAGCATGACTCGGAACTCATAGTGGCCATCGCGTGAGTTCGAAACACCGTTTTGTGCACATCTTCCGAGTCGACACAGATTTGATGGTACCCCGCTCTTAAGTTAAGTTTGCTGAATTAAGTCGACCCTGTAGTTTCGTCCAGCAACTCCTTGATCATTGGTATTGGGTACCGGTCTTTGATAGTGATTGCATTCAAGGTTCGGTAGTCGATACCAAATCGCCAACTCTCGTCTTTCTTTTGAACCAGCAGCACCGGCGATGAGTAAGCACTTCTACTCAGTTGAATAATCCCTTGCTCTAGCTTTTCCACCACTAATTTGCTGATCTCCTCCTTCTGGATATGTGGGTACTGATCGTCGAACATTTGCTGGTTCAGCCCCTGGAATAATCTGAATGTGATGGTTATGCCGACCGTTCAGCGGTAGTCCTCGGGGCTCCTCGAAGAGATCTTTGAATTCCTGCAGCAGCTCTTGCATGTCATTGTGTATTTCCCTTGATGGTGGATGTTCTAGTTCAACAATAGCCATTTGCATGAGTAGAGCTCGGTCCCCTACACATGGAAGCCCCAATAATGGTTGCAACATCGGCCCTTGCCATGGTTGGTTTCCATCCAGCAACACTCTTTGACCATTCCTCCGAAATGTAAGTGTGAGGTTTGAAAAATCAAATGTTACGCACCCCAAGCATTGAAGCCATTGGATTCCTAAAACAATGTCGGCACCTTGCAAGGCCAACGGATAAAGATCCAATATGAAAGTCTAGCCTTGCACCTTCAATTCCACACCTCCACAAATGAAATCTGTCCGCAATATGGTGCCATCTCCAATCGTAATATCAAACCCGTCTATGGGTTCCGACTCGAGCCCAATCTTTCTAAGAAGCCTCTTATCAATGAAGTTGTGGGTGGACCTGATGTCGATCAAGATTCTCACTGTAGTTTTCTTAACTACACCGTTCACTCGTAAAGTCTTTAGCGCGGTTGTCCTTGAATAGGCATGGAGGGAGATTTCAGCTATCATGTCCTTCACTGGTTGCTCCTTAGCTTCTCCTCCTTGCTGTCTAGCCACACCTTCATCTTTAGCTGCAATCTCTTTCTCTACCTCTTCCAATCTGTCCGATCCCATCAGTTTCGCACAGCAATGTCTAGGTACAAACTTCTCATCACAACGAAAGCATAGGCTTTTGGCTCTTCGTTCCTCCACTTGAGCAGGTGTGAGTGCTCGTCTCGGACCTCTAGGTGCGTACTTTATATCTTGGGAGGGCTTCAGGGGTGCTTGAGAAGGCACCATTGTAGCAGCGGTTCTTGGTACGCTGGTAACATTTCCTGCCGCTATGGTTAGTTGAGCTATATTGCGGCTTCTTTGGCTCGTCCAGTTCTGTTTGAGATGTAACTTGATGGCTTGATGTTTGTCTTCCATGAGTATTGCATCTTCGAAGGCCTTCTTTAGGTTTTAAGCCTTAAAGCCCTCACGTCAGCTTGTATGTCTCCTTGCAGTCCGAATATGAAGGTGCTTCGTAGTTGGTGATCTGTCCATGGAGGTTGGCATCAACTACTTATCGTCTCAAATTTTCTTGGTATGCTCCAACCGTGGTCCATTGCACCATCTTAGAGAGGAGAGCATCGAAATCTTCATACCTAATGGGCTCAGATTTCAAATTGATAGGCTCTAATACCAAATTGATGGGCTCTGATATCAAATTGATGGGTTCTTGTACCAAAAGATCGGCTACGGAATAATTCCTTAAGATTTGAATTTATTGTAGGAAACAGTCCGTACAACCGTGAGAAAATATTCATCAAATATTCTTTGGTAGTCAGAAAATTACAAAACCAAGTGGGTTAGATCTGTAACTTCCTGATCTACAACTTTTGTATTTATGCCCTTCGTAGATTCAAAATGCAACTGGGACAAAAGCACAAAAAAACGTGGGTGATAGTGGTGGTGATAGGTGGAGTGGATATTAGGGTTATGGATGGGTATGGAGATGAAGGTGGATTGTGGATGTGATTTATGAAAGTAGACGAAGGGAACGAAGTGGTCGAGATCCCAAAGAAGAGGGGTTGCTCGATAAACGAGGGAGATTATAAGTTAGGGGAAACCTTGCCAATGATAGATATGGAAGGATGGTGAAGAGGAGGATGGAGAGAGTCTAGAGAGAAGATAGGAGGATAGAAATCAATAATTAAATAGCATAATGAAGTTGGCTGCTATCCATATATTTAAAGAGGCTAGCCAACAAGTCCTAAAACAATATGAAACCCTAATTCTAGACGATTCTCGTTGATCGCGTTCGAACACACCCAATCGCGTTCGAACGCACTCAAAAAGCTCCATCTCTATCTATGTGAACGCGATGCAGATGTTCAAACGCGGGCGTTCGAACTCGCCCGAACGCGTTTGAACACACAATATGTATTCTTTGTATTTGCGAATCTGATGCAGGCGTCCACAAGGGCGTTCGAACGCGAGCCCTCTTGCGTTTGAACGCGACCTATAGGAATTTTATTTTAATAAAAATAAACAATTAATGCAATAAAAAAAGATCAAAACTAAGTGTATCAGCCCACCACGCTTCCCCTACCTTGCCCTCAAGGTGAAAAGTCTAGGAAACGCTCTAAGATATCAGTCTCCAACTCTCATGTCGCCTCATTAGATGGCTTACCAAGCGACTCAACTAAAATCTCCATCTCCAATCTGGTACTGTGTTATCGTCAGCGTCTAGCAAGTACATGAACTAGCTCTATGATTTCTGTCTCCTCCAATGGATCCGGTAGAACTGATCCAACAATTTCATGATCTCCAATGCGCTTCCTCAATAATGAAACATAGAAGACAGGATGCACTCTCGACCCCTCTGGCAGCTCCAAATGATATGCAATCAGTCCAATATGCTCCAATACCTGAAACAGACCAAAGTAGCGGATATGCTAACTTTTAGTTACGCATCGGACGCAAGGTCACTAGTCGATACGGTTGCACCCTCACAAACACTCAATGGCCGATATAAAACTCTTGCTCCCTATGGCTACGATTATAAATTTGTTTTATGCGGTTTTGAGCAAGTTTAAGATGAGCACGCAACCTCCTCAATATAGCGTCTCTATCCATCAATGCTAAGTCCACCTCCGTCCGGTCCACCTTTGTAACGTCGGAATCGTGCGTCCATACACCACCTCAAATGGAGTCAAGCCAAATGCTGCTATGGTAGGCGGTGTTATAAGGCCACTCCACCCATGGTAAGAACTCCCACCATCATCTCGGCATCTCTCCAACAAAGCACCTCAAATACTGCTCAATGCCTCGATTAACCATCTCGATTTGGCTGTCCGTCTGTGGATTGCAGGCTGAACTAAATTTTAATCGAGTCCCGTGCAATCTGGAAAGGTCAGTCCAAAAGTTGATCATAAATACACGATCACGATCCGAGATAATCATGCATGGCATGCCATATAACCAA